>NC_090989.1:225038842-226288842 GCF_041146395.1 Eulemur rufifrons | reverse complement strand
GGTGTATAATTCTTTTTATACATTATTGGATTTGATTTGCTAATATTTTTTGAGAATTTTTGCATTTATGTTCCTGAGAGATGTTGGTCTATAGTTTTCTCATAATGGTTTTGTCTGGTTTTAGTATTAAGGTAATGCTGGCCTCAAAGAATGAGTTAGGAAGTGTTTCATTGGCTTCTGTCTTCTGAAAGAGATTACAGAGTATTGGTATATCTTCCTTATTTTTTTTTTGTGATAACCTTTTATTTATATAGAATTATAAATTACAAACTATTATTTTGCTCAAACCTTTTAACCACAACATGAGGCACACATGCTAGAGGGAATTATCTCCATTTCACAGGCAAGAATGGAAATACTGTTCCCATATTTATGTAAGACACCTGGGATTTAAGCCCTGAGTTTCCATTCTCACAACAGCTTTTTTCTCATGACTTTGTGATACATCATTTTAAAGTAATCTGATTTCACAATGCTTTAAAACATAAGAGTAACATCTATAACATCTATTGCTGGCAGGTTAACTCTGGAGCCAACCAACCTAATTAATTACCTCATAACCTGGCACATTTCAGGCACTGTTATACCTCTAACTCAGTTTCACAGCTATATTTGAGGGTCCCATGAGCCAAAGTTGCAGCAAAGCTGACCTGAAAGGGCCAGGAACACAATGGTCAAGCCTATTTCCAAGTTTAACCTAGGCCTGGCACATCCTCACCAATTGAGGCAACCAAGTGAAGGCCCGCTTAGAAGTGGACACTGATGAAAAAACACAAGGAGTATCAGACTGACTTCTTTAAGGTTAACATCCTCAGAAAGCCTATTGCTGGTGTCTACATTACCACTAGGACAAAGGGCAATACTTCTGGAGTCCCAAATATGCAAGATAAAGGTCAATTAAGCTGCCTGCCAGATGCCCAAAAAGCCAAATAGCGCTAAGTTCATCCATGCCAAACCAAGAAAATGGTTCATTCCTTCCTGATCTTGGTTTTAAGGAGATGATCATCACAGAAACCAGGAAATTCCATCCTGAACCCTAGGGGGAGGGGGAGGAATGGTGGGCATTTCCCAGACTTCAAGGTGCAGGGGCAACACAGTCTACCACTGTGAAGGGGAAAAGCTATCTTGGTCAGCTTTGGTCTTCCACAAGACAATGGAACCAGAGACTAGCAAGATCAGGGCTTGGGTGACCAATCCTGGGAAAAGCAGGACTTCCTCACAGGAAGTGCTATGGTCCATGGGGAGAAGAGTCTATGAAGACCCTAAAATTGTAAGCAAAATTTTGAGTATATGCATATACTGGTCAAAGTGGTCCTTCATCCTCAAATCCTGAACTAGAGAAAGGGACTAAACCAGTTGCAGACTAGGATACAAAAGCCACCAGATGCACTTAGAACTAGCCAAGTCTGAGAGTTCTCAAAGCCATCACTGAAAACTTGGAATATGGATTCAAAGAGACAACTGAGCACTTGTTTTTGCATTCTCCTTTCTAATTGTATTTCAAATCTTCAAAACAAAGCCCTGGGAATACCCAGATTCAAGTATGCCCCTGGGCTTGGTCCACTGTTGCAGGAGTCTTAGGGATCCTCATACACATGCTTGAGTCATTCATTCACCAATGTTTAACCACAGGATAGAAGATCTGACAAAGCAGGACTCCTTTCTCCATGGCATGTGATTTCAGAGGTGGCAGCAGCCAAAATGGCAAACACTGGAATTTTTCCTTGGAACTGGACTGTGATGAGACGTTCCTGCCATGAGCATAACTGACTGTCTTTTCCCTGACCCTTCCCTTCATTTTTGAAGATAGAGCAGAAAATAATCTTCTCTGAAGATACTTGATAATTCCAAAACCCCAAAACACATGCTCCCAATGCACTGTGCTTTCAGATATTCTGGGTCTAGTTCAGCTGGCGGATGAGCTGATTGATGCGTTCACCTCGATAGCCAGGTGAGCCCACCTCCTTGAGGAAGCCCACTTTATTCTTGATAGCATGATGGGCCACTGAGAGTTGGAAAGGATGCAAGAACCATGAGATCTCCTGGAAATGCTTCCCCGGGAAGGCAATTTCATGAATGTCGTCTTCCAAGCAAATGACACCAAACTTCCCCAGGTGCTCTTCGATCACTGTGTTATCTGTCAGAGGGATGGTCTTATTCTTGACCTTGGCTTGTCCACGTTTCAAGATGAGTTCACGAACGGACTTCAGATTTGGAAATCCCCAGGTCACATAAGGTTCCACCATACGCAGCAATTTTAGGCTCTGCGGGGTGACTCTAACAAAGTTGCCACTGAAAATTTTCTTTAGGCAAAGTCTTGTGATGGTCTTTTGCACCAGTGAACTCACCTCATTAATCCTTTGGATGCGTACAACAAAGGCCAAGGAATGTTTATCTGGTAATTCCAAGGCATGAGGTTTCACTTCTAGTCATCTGAGACGCACCCTGTCACGTTGCTGCCACCAGGAATCATGTAGAAATGATTCCAATCGCTTAAACCTGGGTCCTTTTACTTTCCTCTGCTCTTTCTTTGCCAAAAGTGCTTGCTTTGCCTGGGTGGCTTTGAGGGCTTGGTAAGCCTTCCTCTTTTTCAGGAGATTTTCTGGAACCAAAGGGATTTTTTTCCTTTCCTCTTGCTCCACCATCTTTCTAGGGTTGCAGCTACTGATGGTATATCTTCCTTAAATGTTTGGTAGAGTTCACTTGTGAATCCATTTGGGTCTAGGCTTTCTTTTTGAAAGTTTATTAATTATTGATTCCATTTCCTTAATACATATAAGCCTAATCAAATTATCTATTTCTTTTTTTGCAGATTGTGTCTTTCAAGGAATTGGTCTATTTACCTGGGTTATAAAATTTGTGGGTGTAGAGTTATTCATAGTAGTCTCTTAGGATCTTTTTAATGTCCATGAAATCTTTAGTAATGTCCCAATGTCCCTTCTTTCATTTCTGATATTAGTTATTTGTATCCTCTTTTTTTTTTTTTTTCCTTAGGCTGGCTAGAGATGTATTGATCTTATTTATCTTTATAAAGAACCATCTTTTGGTTTTGTTGATTTTCTGTTTTTGATTTTATGGATTTTTGCTTTCATTTTTATTATTTCTTTTCTTCTGCTTACTTTGGATTTAATTTGAATTTCTTTTTTTAGTTTCCTAAGGTGAAAACTTAGATGATTGATTTTTGGTGCTTTTCTTTTCTAATATGTACATACAGTGCTATAAATTTCCTCCTAAAAACTACTTTTACTGCATCTCAATAAATGATAAATTGTGTTTTCATTTTTATTTAGGTCAACATATCTTTAAATTTTTGTTGTGATTACTTTTTTGATCCTAGTGTTATTTAGAAGTGTGTTGTTTACTCTCCAAGTATTTGGGGGATTTTCCAGCTGTCTTTCTGCTATTGAGTTCTAGTTTAATTTTATTTTGGTCTGAGAGGAGACATCATATGACTTCTGTTCTTTTCAATTTATTGAACTGTGTTTTATGGCCTAGAACATGGTCTGTCTTGGCAAATGTTCCGTGTGAGATTGACAGGAGTGTACATTCTGCTGTTGCTGCATGAAGTAGTCTATAGATGTCCATTATATCCAGTTAATTGATGCTATTGTTGAGTTCAACTACACCCTTACTGATTTTGTTCCTTTTGGGTCGTTCCATTCCTGCTACAGGGGTGTTGAAGTCTTTAACTATAATAATGGATTTTTCTATTTCTCCTTGAAATTTTATCAGTTTTTGCCTCACATATTTTGATACTCTGTTGTTAGGTGCTGCATACACATAAGGATTGATATGTCTTTTTGGAGAATGGACCTCTTTATCATTATGTAATACCCTCTTTATCCTTAATAGCATTCTTTGCTCTGAAGTCTGCTCTGTCTGAAATTGATATAGTTAATATTGCTTTCTTCTGGTTAGTGTCAGCATGTTATATCTTTCTCCATCCATTTACTTTTAATCTATATGTCTTTATATTTAAAGTGAGTTTTTTATAGAAAACATATAATAGGGCCTTGTTTTTCAATCTACTCTGATAATCTTTGTCTTTTAATTGGTACATTTAGAACATTGACATTCAAAGTGGTTATTAATGGGTATAAAAATATAGCTAGATAATTAGATAGAATGAATAATATTTGATAGCACAACAAAGTGGCTATACTCAACAATAAGTTAGGGTATACTTTAAAATAACTAAAAGAGTAGACTTGGAATGTTCCTAACACAACGAAATGATAAATGCCTGAGGTGATGGATTACCCTAATTTGATTAATTTATATTATATGCCTGTATCAAAACATCACATGTATCATATAAAGATATACAACTATTATGTACCCATAATTTAAAAAATAAAAAAATAAAATCCTCCCAAAGCAAATAAAAAACAAAGTGATAATTGATATAGTAATAGTTGGATTAAAATCTATAATTTGTTAATGTTTTTATTTTTCTCCTTATTCTTTGTTCCTATTTTTTATCTTCCATGCTTTTTCTGCCTTTTGTGGTTTTTAATTGAGGATTTTAAGTGATTCCATGTTCTCTCCTTTCTTAGCATATCAGTTACACTTCTTTTTTTTAGTTTTTTTAATGGTTGCCCTAGAGTTTGCTATATGAATTGACAAATAGTTCAGGTCTACTTTCAAATAACACCATACTGCTTACTGGTAGTCTAAGTGAGTACTTTATAATAACACAATAATCCTACTTCCTCTCTCCCATCCATTGTATCATTGGTGTCATTCATTTCACTTATACTTAAGCATGTATACGTTCTTGAGTGTTTGTGTGTGTGTGTATACACACATAAGTATAAATAATTACATTGTTGCTATTATTTTGAACAAACTATTATCTGTTAGATTAATTCAGGATCAGAAGAGTTTTTATTTTACCTTCACTTATTCTTTTTCCGATGCTGTTCCTTTCTTTATGTAGAACTAAGTTTCTAAAGTATATCAATCTCCTTTTTTCTAAAGAAGTTATTTAGTTTTTTTGAGGAACCTCCATACTGTTTTCCAAAATGGCTGTACTAATTTATATTCCCACCAACAGGGTCCAAGAGTTTCCTTGCAAATAGAATTACTATATGATACAGTAATCTCACTTCTGGGTATATATCCAAAGGAATTGAAATCGGTATGTCTGCATTCCCATGTTGATTTCAGCATTATTCACAATAGCCAAGATACGGAAATAATGTATATGTCCATCAACAGATGAATGGATTAAAAAATGTGGTATATACAAACAATGGAATACTACACAGCCTTTAAAAAGAAGGAAATTCTGTCATTTGTAACAACATGGATGCAACTGGAGATGTTATCCTAAGTGAAATAAGCCAGGCACAGAAAGATAAATAACTATATGATCTCACTTATATGTGAAATATAAAACAGTTGCTGTCATAGAAGCAGATAGTAAAAAAGTGGTTTCCAGAGGCTGAGGGGAGAGGGCGGCAGGGGGAAGGGAAGATGCTGATGAAAGGGTTATAAGGTCTCAGTGAGATTGGAGGAATAAGTTTCTATTGCACTGCATGGTGACCACAGTTGGTAATAATGTATTGTGTATTTCAAAATTGCAAAACAAATTTTTAACATTCCTACCAAAAAAAATGATTAAGTTGGTAATGTAATGGATACATTAATTAGCTTGACTGAATCTTTCTACAATGTATACATAGATCAAAACATTACATTTTACTTCATAAATGCGTACAATTATTTGTGAATTAAAAATAAATTTTTAAAAATAACTTAAAATTTTTTTAAAAAAACTTATTTGAACATTTCTTGCAAGGCCAGTCTACTGGAAACAGATTTCCTCAATTTTTGTTTGTTTGAGAAAGTATTTATATCTCCTTCACTTTTGAAGTATAATTCTGCAGGGTACAGAATTCTAAGTTGGTGTCTTTTCTCTTAACACCTGAAATATTTCACTCTACTTTCTTCTTGCTTGCGTGGTTTCTGAAGAAAAGTCAGATGTAATTCTTATGCTTTACTTTCCTCTATGGGAAATGTCACCCCCCTGCCCCCAACCCTGGCTTCTTTCAGAATTTTTTCTTGATCTTTGATTTTCTGTAGTTTGAAAGTAATATGCCTACCTTAAATTTTGTTTTTGTTTTGAATTTATCCTACTTGGTGTTTTCTGAGTTTCCTAGATTTGTAGTTTGGTACCTGATATTAATTTGGGGAAAATTCTCAGTCTTTATTGCTTCAAATATATTTTTTATGTTCCTTTCTTTGTTCTCCATCTGGTATTCTTTTTATGCGTATGTTCCACATTATGTAGTTGTCCTGCATTTCTTGGATATTCTGTTTTGATTTTTTTCTGTCTTTTTTTCTCTTTGCTTTTCAGTTTTGGAGGTTTCTGTTGAGATATCCGTATGCTTAGAGATTCTTTCTTCAGCTGTGTTGTTTACTAATGAGCCCATCAAAGATATTCTTCATTTCTGTACGCTGTTTTTGGTCTCTAACATCTTTGTGTTTCTTTCTTAGGATGTTCATCTCTCTGCTTATATTGGTCATTTATTCTTGCATGCTATCTACTTTTCCATCAGAGCCCTTAGCATATTAATCATAGTTGTTTCAAATTCTCAGTCTGATAATCACAACATTGCTGCCATATCCGAATCTGATTCTGATGCTTGCCCTGTCTCTTCAATTTGTGTTTATTGCCTTTTAGTATGCCTTGTAATTTTTTTTCTGATAGCTAGACATGGTATTCTGAATTAAATGCTATTACAGGCCTCTAGTCATGTGGTGGGGAGGTGTGGGGGAAGAGGAAGCATTGTGTAGTCCTATGATTAGATTTCCCTTTTTCAATGAGTCCATATCTCTGGCCTGTGAACTTTACAAGTGCTTCTCTGACCCCCCACCAGCTTAGGTGAGACCTGGTAGCTGAAGGGAGCTGAAATTGGATATTTCTTTTCCCTCAGGTCAGTTAGGGTCTGGTTAAATAGTTTCTCCTGATGGCAGGCCTTGTTCAAGTGCTCTGGGGTATTCCGAAATGGTTCCTTTTCCCTTCCTCTTGCTGGAAGCATGATCGGATTTTTCTCTGATATTCACTGTGAGAACCTGGTAGAGCTCCAGGAGGTAAAACCACAAAAGTGTGGGGTACCCCCTCTTCCTGGGTACCCCTGGAGTTGTTAACTCTCACACTTATCCACACTGAGCCTCCAGCAATTTGTTGATTGCCGTTTAGGTTTCCTTCCCTGGCACTAGTCCCTGTGGAGGTTTCTGCTCCTGAGTTCCTGCTCTGGTAAGTGGTGTTCTCCATATCCACCTGTCTGTCTCTCCAATTTTGAGGGCAGCAGTTTGCCCTGTGATCTCACTTCTCTCACACATTTAAGAAGAGTTGCTCATTTTTCAGTTTGTTCAGCTTTCTGCTTGCTGGGTAGGAGTAGCAACTTCTAAGCTCCATATACGTGGGGCCAGAGTCCAAAAGTCTCCGGTGGATTTTTAAAGATTATTATGTACGGTTCTTGCACAAAACACTCCACAGTAAAATCTGTTCTTTTCTTTCTTCTGATGCTTTGTTGGCAACCCCACTTTGGCCTGTGAGAATTGTGGCAGTGCTCCCTCGCTTACTTCTTCCTTTCCTGTTTCTTTATTTCTCTAGTTCTGCTTCTGCCTGGAGATCTCCCACCGTTACTGTACCCTCCCTCCATTAATTTTTTATCATTCTTCATTCCTGTCCATGAAGATACCTTGCAAACCCACCCTCCCTTCTATAGAGAGTGAGAATGAGCTATCTATATCCTTCGTTTTCTCTGGGTTGGAAATGCCTAGATAATGTATTATTGAAAAGAAAATAAGATATAAAAGAATGTATTTGCAAATTTACAGTTCTTGTTTATCTTGCTTGGTTTATCAAACAACATATTTTATTTTCTTATAGAAGAAATATCTGTCTATTGTAGGAAGTTTGGCAAAAGAAAAGAATCTAATATTTTTTCTCTTTCATACATTTATTAAATACACATATACATGCACATAATTTGTCTATTAAGAAGTTATATCATACTAATAGTCCATACATGCAGAGCATTTACTAGATACTATGCCAAGCATTTCAGATACATTATTTCATTTAATCTTCTCTATAAACTTATTTGGTATGACATATGTTGTTCCCATGCTAGAGGTGATGAAATAGGGCCCAGAGAATGAAGTTGCTTTACCTAAGTAAGTACAGATAAAAATTCTAGCAGACAAGAGTCCACAGTATTAATCCTATGCTAATTTTATCACCATATTATTTTTATTAATATTGAGTTTTACTACTTAAATTGAATATATTAGTGATTAGAGAATTAATTTTTTAAAACCTAATGAGTTATTATTTTGAACAAATAATTTAATGTATGTTAATTATGATTCAAAATATTGAAATATCTTAACAGAGTGCCTTTCTTGCCTGCATTAAATGGGGCAGAGAGTTACTATCCACGCAAAACACCAAAAACTAAACTTCCTCTTCATCATTATCCTTGTTTCTAATTCCTTCTTTACTGTTCAAAAAAAAACATGATGAATTTGTCGCATGAGAAAGGGAGGGGAAGAAATCATCTCATGAACCCCCAAAGGATTCACATTCAATACATGAGTGGATTAATAAAATGTGATATTTATATATACACCATGGAGTACTACTCAGCCACATAAAACAATGGTGGTCTAGCCCCTATTGTATTATCCTGGATGGAGCTGCAGCCCATTCTACTAAGTGAAATATCACAAGAATGGAAAAACAAGCACCACATGTAGTCACCATCAAATTGGTACTAATTAATCAACACTTATGTGCACATATGGAAGTAACATTCATTGGGGACAGGGCAGGTGGGAGCGGGGAGGAGGGGATGGGTAAATTCATACCTAATGAGCGTGGCACACATGGTCTGGGAGGGGCACGCTTGTAGCTCTGACTTGGGCGGTGCAAATGCAATGGATGTAACCCAAATGTTTGTACCACCATAAAAATTTTGTAATAAAAAATAAAATTCTCCCTTCACTGCCTCCTTCTGACACCCTGGTAGAGTGATCTTCATACACTAATGGATACTAAATCCATTGTTTGCTTTTTCATTCTACTCTCCTAATTACCCCCCAATGGTATCGATCATGAAATGGGCAGAAGTTAAAGTTCTCAGCTAATTTAGCAATGTCTGACACAGTTTATGATTTCCCTTATAATACAGGGAGGATTAAATATATATAAACATTTTATTATTTGTTCTGAATGTCACATGTTCTCAGTAGATAGTGTATATTTTTTCTTATTTCAGTGACTTAAGTCTCTTAAAATAGTACTCTACCAGAGTATTATCAGAAGTTCTACCACATCCCCATCTAAAAATATTTTTGTGAGAAAATGTTTATCTGTGATCATTATACATGTACACTTTTATAATCTGCTTTTCCATGTAATGTTTTGGTGACTTATACATTTTAAAGAGCTGCATAATTCTTGATATCTTAGGTATATTTACATTGTTTATGAGCATATAATTTGCACCTATCTTGTGGATGAGCTGCAGAAGGAACTGCTGCAGAATTTCTTCAAACTATTGTGATTTTTTTCCTAGATTTCCTGTAAAATGTCAACACTGCTGCTTTTTACTAAGAAACCAGAGTAAATAAGGATCCAACAGGGTATTCTTGCAGAACCTGATTTCAAATGCTGAATAGTGAGTTTTAATTTAGAAGCATAAGATTTTATGCTGTTAGGGATAGGAGATATTAAGGTAAGATTATTCATTTCAACCCCTACATTTTATGGATGTGGCAAATAAAGTTATGGTTTGCCCAAGGTCACCAGGTAGAAGTGAAGTGTCCTGCCTAAGAACAACCAAGTCTTCTATGATATGTTAGAATAGAAGGCATGGATTCACTATACTATTCTTCACAGTTTTTTGGATTTAGAGAAACTCTCTGGAAGATTGAATACTTCTCTATATACATGGTCTCTGAAATGGAGTCTCTCACCTCCTCTTCCCTCCCACCTTCCACAACTTTTGCAACCAGGGATATGTGAGACCATCCAATGGTCAAAATTTTGAACTACTTTTAGACTTACAAACAAATTGCAAAAATAGTACAGAGTTTCAATATGTCCCTGTCCCAGCATACTCCACTGTTAACATCTTACATACCATAGTATAAATATCACAACCAGGAAATTAACATTGGTACAGTACCAGAAATTAAAGACTCCGTTTGAACTTCACTTTGAAGCTTCCCACTCGTCTCTTTGTTCTTGTTTTTGGTCCCAGTATTCCATTCAGGGTTCCACATTGCATTTAGTTGTTATTCCTCTCTGGTCTCCTGCCATCTGCAGCAGCTCCACAGTCTTTCCTTGTGTTTCATGACTTTGACACCCTGAACAGTACTGATCCATTATTTTGCCACACGTTTCTCAATTCAGGCTTATCTGGAATCTTCCCATGATTGGACTGGGGTCATGCATCCCCATCAAGAGCACCACAGAAATGGTGCCTCATCCTTCCAGGTGCACAAATCATGGTGTTGATGATGGTAATGTGCATTATGATTGGTGATGTTGGTGTGGATCACCTGGCCAAGAAGGTCGCCACTAGACTTTTCCATGATACAGTTATTTTCTTAATGGCCAAAGATGGAACAATCTGAGCAATAGAATATATAATAGTAGTATAGAATTGTAACCCATAAAATGATATAAAGGTCCATGAATTCATAGTAATATAAATAAATAATTTGTTAAACAGATATAGTCAATTCTCATTATTCACAATAGTTATGTTCTATAAAGTCACTGTGAACACTAAATTAGCAAATACTGAACCATTGCTCCTAGGGGAAATACAAGTTGAGGCTTCTGTGAGCCACTGGTCAATGAACCAAGACATACTCTTGCTTCATGTGTATTTCTACTTAAAAATGCCTTATTTAATATATTTTGTTGATTCATTAACATTGAACTCACAGACAATGTAACCATAACTCATGCCTGACTATAGCTTTTCTAACACATATTTTCTCTGTAAGACATATCACAGCTTTATTGCATTTAGGAACACTAGACAGCACTTCAGTGTGATGCTTAGGAACATTTTAAACAGCAAAATGACTAAAAAAAGCAAAAAAAATGTGAAAAATATGGCACTAACTAAACAGCAA
The DNA here is from genome assembly GCF_041146395.1 of Eulemur rufifrons. Lineage (NCBI taxonomy): Eukaryota > Metazoa > Chordata > Mammalia > Primates > Lemuridae > Eulemur > Eulemur rufifrons. The sequence continues at coordinate 226,277,676 of NC_090989.1, read as the reverse complement.
AAAGGACACTTGTTTACAGGATGAAAGCTGAAACAAGAAGGTAGAGTGTCACCTTATTCAACCTCAGCTGGGATGTGCACATTCAATACTCAGATTTTTTGCTGCCTGTACATGTCCATGAATGACCAAGAAAGTACCATGAGTATTGATTTGGCAGTTACAGATAAATTTTAGCAAACAGGTGAATTCTCAAATATGTAATGCATGAAAATGAAGATTGATTGTATATGGAGAAGAGGCAGCTCTTTTTTTTTTTACAGTAGAATTTCAATTAATAAATATGAAAAGAATAAGAGACATAGGAAATTGACACCAGGTCCCCTCCACAGTGATCATTGTTGCAGATGGAGCCACCGCCGAATGCCAGACACAGTGGGCAAAGGTTTGAGGAACAGAGAGATTTGCATGGTCTCGAAGTATCCCACCTAAGATAGTTATTGACTACAGGGAGAAATTTTTGTACATTTAAAAATGCACAACTTATTTTTTCTGGCATTTATCATTAGAAAATGTTGACTAACAAATACAGATAAATAGGTAGCATATGCTCGAATTCTTGATAATAAGGGGCCTCCCCGTATTTTTTATTGCATCTTCTTATCTGGATAATTAGCTGGTGTTCAGTCAAAGCTGTTAATTTGTATGTAATGGGAGAAAAGTCAAAGAAGCCGCTACTTCATCAAGGGTAGACTTGGGACTCTGAAGGACCACTGCCTCTGTGAGATCATCTCAGGTAGGGGTAATAGAGGTGAACACGTGTTCTTCACCGTTCCACTATGGCTATTTGAATAGACTGTCTGTTATCTTTGTATCTCCAATGACAAACACATTGACTCACACACAGTGGGTACTCAGTAAACGTTAATTAGAAATAGAATGGCAGGAGAGGGAATAGGACAGCAGCCAAGATAAATACCCTGGGACTGTTGGGCAACCCCGTCCATATTTTCTCACAGATGAGTTTTTGTTCTTGTCATATTTCTGGATGCTAATATTTATCTCCTGCCCATGATGAAGACAAGCATGTCCTTTGTTTGTGATGTTAAAAGGTACATGGAAATGAAGACAGGGCTTTTAAAATATATTTGGTTCAAAGGAATTTTCTTATTCCACGTGTCTTAGTTCAGATGTGACCTTAAGTGCCTTATTCACATACGTGCCTTTATCCTGATAATGGTAGTACTGTTGTCGCTAGAGGCAAAACAGATTTATGGCAGCATTTGTTAGAAATGTTATGAAGCAGGTTATCTGAAAAAGCTTCCAGTGCCAGGGTTGGTTCTGAGCATTTGCGGTTTCAGGTTGAACCTAATGTATTAGTCAGGGTAGCTAACCGATGTAACAAACAGTTCCCAAATTCCAGAGGCTTAACATAATACCCATTTTCTTGCTCACGAACAGTGCAATGCAGGTGTTCCTGGTCAAGCGTTTTTCACCTGGGCAGTGTCTCAGGGACTCAGGCATCTTCCATTTAGTGGCTCTACCTTTTGCCAGGTGCTCAGAGTTCTCTCCCTTCAGCTGATAGCTTTTACGCACCAGGTTCAGAAGTGGTTTTTTGGATGTAAGTGGATGTAAGTGGATCATATTTCCACACCCAAATGCAAGGCATACTGGGAACTTTTGTCCAGTATTGTGTGCCCAGGAAACAAAAAGAGACATTGTTTGGTGAACAACTAGCCAGTCTCTGTCTCCCCAACTCAGCCTGGCATCTCTCCTCTGAATTCTCGTGTCAGTTGTTTTTCTTATTCTTCTGAAAACATTTAACACTTTCTTCATTGTATTCATTCATTAAAAGCCATAAATACTATAATGGGCTCCCACAACAAGCCAGTTGATGGGAATTGTAGAGAAAAATCAGGTGCAGGGCCCACACTGGAACACAATCTAGTTAAACCTTGTTTAGCTGTCATAGTATTAGGAAGTCATGAAATACGCATTTTCAGTTCTATCATCCAAACAGAAAATAATATTATTGCATGACTTCTAGCCCACAAAATAAGTTCTTCAAGTTATTTAGGTGTCCAAGATTTTTTCCAGATAATTATTTGCTGCTCATTCAGTTATTCATATTTTGCCTTTTTATAGTCTTGCTGGAAATAAGCAGAGGCAGATATCTAAGATTTTTAAAAAATGCATAAAGAAAAAACTTTAAATTTTTTCCCTAAATTTAATTATCCTTGAAAATTTAGAAAAGGGTATTTATTCAGTCCTATTAGAAAATTAGAGAATTGAGAACCACTGGTCTAGTCTTCACTTATTTATAGACATGATACTCCTTTCTGTTAGTGTATAAGCAATTCAAATTTAGGGACCTTGTTCAACAAAATATTTTTTTCTACTTTCCTCAAACTTGATCCTTATTCACCTAACTCAACAAATCTTCTTTCACAGAAAAGATTTTTAAATCTATTTATTGTAGAACACGTTGAAAATATAGGTAAAGATAAGAAATTTTCACTATCGTACTTCCCATAGATAAATCCTGTTAAGATGATATATGCATTTTCAGTCTTTGTGTGTGTGTGTATGTGTGTGTGTGACTACAGTATATGTAACCTTTCATAAAAATGATATCATATTAAGCATACAGTTATAAACTTAAAAAATTCATTTATTAACATATCCATTGTTATATTGGTCATCTTTTTACTAGAATTTCATTTTGAGCTTACTAGGAGTAAATAAATCAATAGATTAAAAAGCAACACCTATAAGAAATTGACATTTGTATGTAAAATGAGATAACAGAGGGGAAATAATGTAGAATTGAAGAGAATAGCTAAGGGCATTTTGGTTCCGAAACAGTACAGTATGATAGGGCAGTGCTCAGACCTGGGTTTAAATTCAAAGTCAACATAATAATCATAATCATGATGTAGATTATTTTGTATGAACAAAAAAGTTATATTTGGGTCAACAGTTCCAATGGACAGCAATGCTCTTCAAAGCAATGGAGATTTAGTGAACTCTAAAAATACATTTATGTCACTTCTTTGTTATATAAATGCAACATTAATACCCATATATCCCAGATTTACAACTTACTAACTGCAACCTTATGGCCTAGGTTTCCTTATTTGTAAATGGGCACAATACTAGTATCTGCCCCATATGGTTGTTGGGGGAATTAAATGAGTCAATACATATAAAGTGCCTGGTATATAGTAAATGCTCAATAACTGTTAGCTATTATGAAACTGTATATGAATTTAAAAACAGTAGATAGTATTCTTGTTTATAAGTAGGCTTTAAATCAGTGGTTCTCGACCAGGCGTGATTTCTTGCCCCACCCCATAGGGGACCTTTGGCAATATCTGAAGAGACATTTTTGGTTGTCCCAATTGGTGGTGATGGGGAGTTGCTACTGGCATCTCCTGGGTAGAGGCCAGGGGATGCTGCTGAACATTCTGTGATGCACAGGACAGCTCGCCCCTCAACACGGAATTATCCTGCCCAAAATGCCAGTAGTGCTGAGGTTGAGAACCCCTGCTTTAAAAGGAACGTGTATTCTGTTGCTGTCATAGATGGAGGGGAGAATTGCCATCAAAGTCATAATTAGGAAGTAACCTTTCTGGTCATCCATCTACATGTCTGAGAGAGAGGTTAATAGTACCCAATTTACCTGTTTTTTTAAGAGATTAAATGAAAGATTGTATTTATCTGTTTTGTAAACTTAAACGCTGTGCAAATATAGGTTTGTTCTAAATCTGTTTCCTTCAATCTTTTAATTTTTTTTCATTATTGCACCACTAAGGAGACTTTTTAGACTTTTTTTAAATGCCTCCTCCTCCCATGAAATGTTAGTATCACAGGTATGCTGCGTATCTCTTTGTGCAGTTAGATAGGGTTGAGGTTTGAAGGGCCACAAATCACTGTGATAGCTAGGATTTTTTTTTTTTTTTTTTTGCCTCCCAGGAAACAATTTTTGCCCCTTTGGGGAAATATTGTCACTCTTGAGAATGCACATTCTAAATAAAAAGCAGTGAATTCTAATAGTAAAAAGTGGTTTCTTAAATGATGTTTACATTACTTATTAAACTAAATGTAGCTTAATATCCCATGTTCTGCATTTGGGATCATATGAGACAGCAATAGAAAACAAAAATGATGCCATTGATTTAAAGTGCTGCAGGCATTTAAAATGGACAGCAATGCTCATTCAAAGGAATGGAGATTTAGGGAACTCTAAAAATGCAAAAATAAAGTCTGGTAGAGGCCAAAAATTGAAAAGGAGACGAAAGGTTTCTAGAGAGGCAGCTAATCTGAATGTAAGCTTATCATAAAAAGGAAACATAAAAGAAAGGTTTGAGGGAATAAAAGATGGAAGGGCAATTGTGCTGGATAAGGAAGCTGAAAGAAATAATAATGAACTTTTCTTTTTTGTAGGTCAAAGTTACTACATTAACTAGATATCTTGTTTTTTTTTTTTTTTTGCTCTGTTTGAAAAGGAAAGATTAAACAGAACTAAATCTGCAAAGCGAGAGGCATGTCACGCATTGCAGAAAATTGGAACTGTGCAGCCTGTAGGTTAACTACCTGGTAAACAAGCCACAGTCTGGAATGGATCTTTCTGTTGCTGGCCTGTTTGTATCTATTTCCTTTGTTTTTGTTCCTTACTCCTCCCAGCTCGGGTTTATAAATCCTCAGCTGAAGGCTCCTGTCTGAGTTTTCAGCCTCATCTATTATCACAACATCTGTAGACACTCTTCTCATGTCAGCTCAACCTCCCAACCTCTTAGCAGTTCTTGTGGGTTCCTGCTTATTTACTTTTGCTCACAACCAATACTTCTATTGGGACTACCTTCTCAGGCCTTCATTTGCTACCTTGATACTCTTTATTCCTTTTGATTCCAACTTCCCCACACTGACAACGAGGAGGTAGGAATGAGCTCACTTTACAGGTGTGTTCAGTCAGTGCAGGGTTTTAGGTTCCTTAAAGTTAGAATTCTTTGCACTTATTTTTGTATCAAGGAGCCAAGCCTGGCCCTAGAGCATGGCTGGTGCTTAACACACGTTCAGTGAAGAAAAAGAGGTATTGTTTCCCTGCTTCTCCTTTGTGGGGTGCCTGCCAGATTCATAACAATTCTCCCTTCTCTGGAAACTCAGAATCGACGTTGGCTAGTTCTTCCTTGAAAACTCACACCTGTCCACCCCAGCTATAGTTGACCGTAGCTAGGCTAAATCCCCATTCTGGAGACGCTGAGGCATGCAGGGTCAGTCTTTGTGGCTAAACCCAGGGCATATAAACACAGGAGCTGTTACGGTGCCGTCTTGTGGATTGAAGACTGGAGAAAGCCAGGCTTCCAGGATGGGACTGAAGCCACCGTACAGAGAAGAGCAGACAGAATATGGAGAGAGAATCCTGAGGGATTCCAACCTATTCCTAAGTCTTGGTTGCATTTCTGTATTTGACTCCATGAGTTAGCCTCATATGCTTATGATAAAGTCCCTTTAGTGGTAAAATTGGTTCAAGTTGGTTTCATTGATTTATAACTAAAAATCTTCCATCACTACATCAAACTTTCTGATTCCCCATTTCAGGAAAATGATAATAAGCAGAAAAAATACATAAGAAGGAGAGACCAAACTCACTTTAAAAATTATAAACAGAAATCTGGCCAGGCGTGGTGGCTCATGCCTGTAATCCTAGCACTCTGGGAGGCTAAGGTGGGAGGATCGCTCAAGGTCAGGAGTTTGAGACCAGCCTGAGCAAGAGTGAGACCTCCGTCTCTACTAAAAATAGAAAGAAAATTAGCTGGACAGCTAAAAATATATATAGAAAAAAATTAGCCGGGCATGGTGGCACATGCCTGTAGTACCAGCTACTAGGGAGGCTGAGGCAGGAGGATTGCTTGAGCCCAGGAGTTTGAGGTTGCTGTGAGCTAGGCTGATGCCACAGCACTCTAGCCTGGGCAACAGAGTGAGACTGTCTCAAAAAATAAATAAATAAATAAAAAATATAAACAGAAATCAATTGGGAATCTTACAGTATTAAAAATAGATTTGGGAGGATTGGTGGAATAATGAGGAAGGGCTCTGCATATTGTTAGTTTTGAAGAAATAGGGGATTTTTTTCCTTCAAGATAAAGTAGGAGCATGAAGAGAGCAAAATATTAATAAAAAATGCCCAACGACCATAGACGACAGCCAACGACAAAGCAAAGGACGAACTCGTTAAAATCAGATACGTACGAAACCTGAGTCATTCCCCAGTGCCTCCTGAGTGGCGGCCCTAACCCAGCCTGTGGCCAGAGCCTGTGTGTTTCCCACCCGCTGGGCTCTCGGGTCTGTCCCCATCCACCCTGACCTGAGTGGCCATCGTTTCTCCTGCGAGCCCCTGCAGTGGCCTTCCAGAAGTAGACTGCTGGCAACTGTTCTTGCCACACTGTGGCTAGCGTAATCTTCTAAAATTCCTAGCTGATCCTGTCACCCTTTCCAGGTAAAACTTTTAGTGGCTTCCTTCACTCTTCCTCAGAAGGCCCCCAAAAGTGCAGCCCTTTTCCGGCTGCCCAGCCTCATCTTGCACCCCACTCCCCACCTGGTGCATGTTCCTGACGTGGGCCTCTCCTTGGGCCTTGCCTGGCCAGGCTCCCTCTGCTGTGGGGCTTTTGCACACATTGTCCCTCTCCTGGAACATTCTTTTCTGCCTCCTTTACCCAGCTTTCCTTGGCCTCTCAGACTGGACCGATAACTCCTGGTACAGCCCTCTGTTCCCATCCTTCTGACCATTTGTTATTGTAGCAGCCTCGCTTTTACTTCCCTGCCCCTCATTATTTGCTTGTCTGTCTATTCTTCTAGAATGTGAGCTCCACAGGGCAGGAAATCTCTGCCTCAGCCTATTGCTCTAGTCATAGCACCTAACAGAATGCCTAGCAGGGGATCAACAGGTATTTGTTGAATGAATAAACATGGGGAAAGGTAAAAGAAAAAGCAAGCAAGCAAACTGAAAATAAGCAGCCTCCAACGTACATACTCTTTTTCAAAGATGGGGTGTATAATTCAGCTGTTTGTAGCTCATGGTTTCTCTTAGGTACCAGGCTCTTCATGAACAGTACTATTAATAATGCAAAAATCCCTTTTACAAATAGGGGTATAAGGTTATCGGTAAATAAAATATAATTAGTGTTAGTGGTACTCCTAGGCCAGCCCACAAAGGCCTGTTTAACCCATAGTGTCTCTAAAATAGTAGTCTTAAGCTCTAACATCTGCTAAGCCCCTATGAACCTTGAGAAGGACTTGGGGGCTAGGGAGGGAAAGAGCTTGCGGTGACTAGCGGCTCCCAGAGCTCCGCGGATGTGAGCCGTCTGTGGCATGTTCTAGGGTCTGCAGTTCTGGTGGTGAGCACGGGATGGGGCAGAGGGATGGCGATGGAGGGAGACTTGCGGACCACTTGGAGGAGCAAGTTGCTCCTGAGCCAGGTGCTATAGCTGCCTAGGGCAGGACCATTTTCCTTGCCCTCTGCGTATGTCCCTTTGAAAGTACATGCACTTAAGTAGAAAACACAACCTACCTTGCTGGAGAAAGACCTTTCTTTCATCTCGCCTATAGAGGTAGCTATACTGTGGTGCAAGAATTTCTGTATAAACATTCCATGCCAAGAGGAAGAAGAAGAAAGAAGATTCCAAAGGCAGAAGGGTTGGCACAGAAGCCCCCTGTAGTAAGGGAGGGGAGGCACTTTGTGGAGATGATGCCACACATTGATCACTGCAGAGAAGGGTGTCTGGCCCTCAGGGCATGAAAAGGAAGGAGGGGAGGAAGGGGAGAATGCAGGCTACTTGCCTGAGTGAGGGACACAATCAGTTCTGCTTTCAATGACTCAATTTTCTGACAAATATTCCCAGAGCATCCGTCTCGAAGGGCCAGTTGCTTCCGGTAAAGCTTTCTAGAGAACATCAGTTTTATTTTAGAGAGAATAGTCTGGCTGTAAAATTAAGTAAAATCTAATATCCAGAAAATATGAAATTACATCAACAATTCTGTTGCCAGTTGTTTTCATGAAATGAGAGAGTACACAGTACTCTGAAAAAACTTTATTGTTTAAAATTCCAACAGATGATTATAAAAAGAGCAGATCCTGAAGTCACGCTCATGACATTAATTTTGTATAAGCAACTTAATAACACTTGAGAATGTAACCTGTTTATTATATTTTAAAGTGAAACTGAGTATGAGGTAATTTTTTTCCCCATAATTAGATTCTTTAGGAGCATGAAGCATTCAGGTATAAGGCAAGAAATATTTCAAAAAGCAACTTCTGCCTCTGTCTCCTGGTTCCTGCCCCCCCCCCACCCCTGGAATAAATATATTCTGGTATTCTGAGCACCAGGTCAATATTTCTTCACTTGAATAGTCTTATATTTTTTCTTTTAGGCATACTCTATAAAGTGAACAGAAGTCTGTTATTTTTAGAGATGTTTTTGTAAAAGTATTTCAGCCACTCTCATTTTACTCTGAAAGTGATCACCTGTGTATATTACAGTTCAGATAAGAAAATTAAAGTTATTATTTTAAGTGAAAAAAAAAATCCAACAAAGAAGATTGCTCGAAATTAAATTCAGCGTTCTTTCCAAAGAGTTTAGCCAATACCATCCATGCAGTGAGAAGCGTAGGAATTCTGATAACACATTTTTCAAGAATTCATCTCCACCTTCCCTCTCACTCAGGAGGGGGCCTCTTATTGTGGCTGTTGGATGTAACCAGTGAACCGAACACTTGAAACCAATTTGCTGGTTTGAGAAGAGGTTATTGATTCTCACAGCATGTGCATACTTGGAAAATTTCATTGTTTAACTCCACGTGGATGGTTCTTGCCTCGCACGACTTTAAGTCGGGCCGACCGAGTGAGGTGTATGGACTCTCCTTGCTTTGTTGAAGTCTTCAGAGGAGGTGAAAATGTTTAACAGGTCTGGGTGTTACCTGGAGTGAAAAATTCTGTGTGTGCTTCTCAGAAAGTCTGGTTAGGTGAGGAATTTTTTTTTTTTTTTTTTTTAAGAATGTACTTTATTTTAAGGGAGGATGTTGAGAGAGAAATTCCTGTGCATCTTGTATAGTACCAAGAAGACAATGGTATTAATGGATAAAGCACCAAATCTTGTGAACTTGTATTATTTTTTACTAAATAGTAAAAAAAAAAGTTCAACTGAATAATTAACATTCAACTTTTTGGGTGGGTGAAAATGAACACAAATTCAGCACATTTGAGGTCAACATCCCTTCTGGGTGTTAAGAATATATGTAAGGTGGTGACTATTTCCCTTCAGATGATGGAAATGTGGACCCCACCCCACTCTAACCCCTCACCTCTCCACTTCGTCTCTATGAATGTTACTATTGGCCCAGGGAAGGTTCCTTTCAGCACAAAGTCTGCCATTTTGAACCAATTTGAGTAGCCTTGTTAGCAGGAGGACATGATTCATTTTTCCTAATCACCATTCATAAGACAATCATTATGAGCAAGTCTGCTGATAAATCCAAAGCCACAGGAGAGGGCTTTAATTTGTGACAAGGAAAGTTCTTACTGCTTAACGTGGAGAAACATCTCTGCCCCTTACCTGTGCAGGTTTATGGTGGGAGACAGGCCTTTTGGGCACTTATTGACTTGAACTGAAGGGTCTTTCTAATACAGAGAGTTTCGCTTTAGAAATGAAACTGCTTAGGGTCTCATCTGGGGTAGGTAATTAGTGGAAGAAGGAATCAAGTTAATATTTTTCTCAAACATCTGCATCTTTGGCTTTGATTTTTTTTTTTTTTCTAAACTGACAAGTTCTCTGTCTGTTTCAGGCCCCCTGGTTGATACAGAAGACTATGATATGAATCAGAAAGGGCAACTGAAACCAAAGAAAGGACTCCAGCGTTTAGCCAAAGGCACGCCTCAAGGGACAAGGAGGAACAGAAACCTCAACAAACAGGGCAAGAGAGAAGCCATGCGTGGACAGGTGGCAGCAGGAGAAATGTCTAATTCCCTGCTGTGGTCATTAGCACGTGGAGCTTGTGACACACATGGCCCCAACTTAAGGATCTTGTGTTATAATTTCTCAAAGACTGTGCAGCAGCTATACCAGCCATATAACTAACACAAATACATTGTTATTTATAAAGTAATTATGTACTCTGGTGATTAGAAGCTTGGGGATCCTTCTGCTGAATTTCTTGAGGAAACCTCCAGAAAGTCGGCAGTAAAGCTAAAGCTGAGGCACCTGCAAGAGGTAAGATTCATCATCTTTAGGTATTAGGGTCACCTTGAGATTTCACCTCCGGTCCAGTCTAGAGCAGGTCACCTGGGACTGGTCACAGGTCACACAAGAACAAGGAGGAGTAATTACCATGAAGGAAGATGTGGACTAATGTCTCTCCTTGCTCGAGAGATGAAGTGCATTTAAAGGGGTGGGGAGAACACTATGGCTGGATGATATTTTTAATGTATCAGTTGACGTTCTCCCTCTGGCAGCTCCTGTTGCCTCTGCCTCCCTCCCTCACCCCATTCAAGCATCATTTATTGTATTAGGGGAAAAGAAGTTTCACGGGAGAACAAGAAGAAAAGGCATTTGATTTTCACAAGTCAAGACTCTGAGGGCACTTGGCATAGACACTCTGGCCTGAGTTGGAGCAAGGCTTCTAGCCCCCGGTGGGACCTGAAGTTTTCCAGGTGTGCTCATGGGGCAGGGAGGAGGGGGCTGGAGCTAGGGAGGGAAGGGAGCTGTTAGACGCCTGTTAGGAGGTGAGGAGGTGGGCAGGGAAGGGGGAGGAGAGGGAAGCAGAGAGAGCTCTTAGACACTGGCAGCCCCTCTCTCCTCTGACAAAGAGACTCCACACCCTGCTCCCCAGAGGTGAAGGTGGTGGATGACACAAACCAAAGATGGGTTGAGGTTGCCATCGCTTCCAACTAGAGCCCAATGAGACTGCAAAACCGCAGAACAGAAATGGTTGAGTGGTGTCCAGGGGACAGATGAGCCAGCCTCAAGGACTTGAGTGCTCCCCAGCACCGCTTGCAAGTGTTAAAAGGATTCTTCTGTGCTCGAAAGTGCCACCCCGGTAGTCACAAAAAACCCACAGAATTTCCTGGTGCTCCTGTGGCCTGAAAGCAGTGTAATAAAGTTTCTTATGTTAATAACAGGCTTGGCAACAGCTGAGAGAAAGTGTGCCGCACCTGAAGGAGTCTTGTGCTGGGGAACAGCTGGACAGCAAAGACCCACCAGGAGCAAGAACATCTCGGCCAAGGTGGGTGCAGAGACAACATCACACAGAGAATGAGATGACCTCCCAACCCCTGTTGCCCTGCGACAATGTGAGCCCCCTGGAACCCAGAGGAAAGAGTGAGGATGCAGAATTGAGTGAAATTAAGGTTCTAACACTGAAGATAGGCTCAAAATAGGTAAGTCATTATGGAAAAAGAATTATATTTCTTATATTATTTACTTAGTTGATTGAGATCTGAACCCAAAAGTAAAATCATTCACTCACTCCATCAATAAAAAAAAAAAAAAAAATCTGGCCTACCTGACAAAACTATTTAGCTCTTCCTTGCTGGAATTTAGGAGATTTTTATACATCCTTACACAAATCTTGACCATTGCTGTGTAGCTAGATTATGTGCAGCCTCTCAGGTTTACATGTGTACCCCAGTCAGTGTTGCTTATTAGGCACCAACTGTGGCTGGCACTATCCTAGGAACATAAATCATTTTAATTCACTTAATCCTTGAAACAGCATCTGTGAGAATAGATATTATTTCCATTTTACTTGTAAGTAAGTTAAGGCTCAACAAAGTGAAATCTAAGAGAATCCTAATCATTGTTAAGCATTTCCTTCATGAAGGTTGCTTCCCCAATTTGGTGGACAATGCCCTGCTCCTCCTTCCTTCTTCCCTTCCCTTCACATAGTGAAGCATGAGACAGATGCCTTGAAAGAATGTTTAATTGCCCATATCTTTGATTCCCTTACTTTTCTTCCTTTTCCCCAACTTATTTCAAATATACCAAACAGTTTAAAGAATTGTTTGGTGAGCACCATGTAACCACAACCACCTAGCTTCTATTATATTTATGTTATTATATCTGTCTATCTATCCATCCATCCATCAATACATAATATTTTTTCCTCACTGCCTTTCAAATATATCCAATGTTCAAGAGACCTTTGACTTTGGCATCAGATCTGAGATTAATTCCTGGATCCAGCCCCTACTTGCTGTGTGTTCTAGAGGGTGTTATTTTTCATCTGAGTCTGTTTTCCTTTTATAAAATGGGGGTGGACAATGATGTCTACTTTATAGGTCATGGTGAGGATTAAATGAGATACTATATATAAAGGGTCTTGCACATAATGTGTGTTCAATACATGGTAGGAAGACAAAAAGAAGGGCATAAGTATTTCAGCCATCAGCACTGATTTGCAATGACTTGTGCCTCTGGTGTTCTTTCTTTCAGCCTCTCCTTTAGGCCCAGAAGGAAAATAAATTCACAGGAGACAATCAGTCTTAGACTCTTCCTTGGTTACGAGCAAGAGGTCCCTGGGCCTAAGGGGTAAGCAAGAGGTGATCTGGATTTTGGTGTGAATACTGCATTCTGAATTCCCTGGGACAATTTAAAGGCCCTAGAGCTAACAGTAGAATTACCAATTATCTGCTTTCACCCAAACAACATGGGGGATCTTAATGTTTATCTAAAATTCAGAAGAGGCCAGGTGCGGTGGCTCACGCCTGTAATCCTAGCACTCTGGGAGGCCGAGGTGGGCGGATTGTTTGAGCTCAGGAGTTCAAGACCAGCCTGAGCAAGAGCGAGACCCCGTCTCTACTAAAAATAAAAATAAATTATATGGACAGCTAAAAATATATATAGAAAAATTAGCTGGGCATGGTGGCGCATGCCTGTAGTCCCAGCTACTCGGGAGGCTGAGGCAGAAGGATCGCTTGAGCCCAGGAGTTTGAGGTTGCTGTGAGCTAGGCTGATGGCATGGCACTCTACCCGGGCAACAGAGTGAGACTCTGTCTCAAAAAAAATAAAAATAAAAAATAAAAAAATAAAATAAAATTCAGAAGAACCTTTCCTAAAAATGGAGATGATTAGAAGAGAATGTCAGAGGTCTACCACAGCCATAAAACCACGTCCTGAGCACTTCAGCACAGGGATTTGCATATTTTCTGAGTGTAACCCCTCATTTGTACCACCCTCTACTCTAAGGCTGTAGAATGTCCTCAATTCATAGAACCAGCTCTTAATTCTCCTCCAGATCATCTTGGCCCTGAAATGGCCCCAGAAAGCTATGGCCAGAGAATGGAGGAGGAGATCATTCTCTGTGGCCTCAGACCAAGCAGTATTTCAGACACTGGAATATTGGAAAAGGGAAATCTCAGCCTTTGTTTCCTGCCTGTGCTCTCACCATGCCTAGTCAGCGCGATATCCTTCGCAAACCTTAGCTGAATCAAGGTGAGTATAGGATGGTATGACTATCATGGTGTGAGTATCATGAATGCATGGTGTGAATTTTCATGGTGTAAATATCATGGTTTAAATAAAATTGTGTGGTCTGTCCATGTGAATTGTTTTCTCCAACACTCTCAGAGTTGAGACCTCTTAATTTCAAATTTGTGTTAGCGTGTGCCAATAGAGTTGTCCCTAGATGAACTGGAAAATGCCTGATGTCCTTCTCTTCCTGATAGTTTGCAATTTAGATGACATGTCACATTAATCTGTGGAACTTTTTGAAAAATACAAGTGCCCGCTGCCCCCCAAGCCTCACTCCTCATCCTGAGCGTCAGAGTCAGCAGGTCTTGAGATAGCCCATTGGAATCGACATTTTAGAAATCTCAACAAATTATTCTACTTCACTGCTATGGCTAAGAAGTGCCTCTTTACTGTAAAGCTGTATAACTCTTTTTAATAAAAACAGTGAGAGAGGAAGTGTGTCTTCTTTTGAGATGCAAAATCTTTGTTGACCTTTTCATTTTTGCTTTGTTTTCTGTCAGTTGATGGCTACAAAATGGAAAACTAGCTGAAATGGTGAAATTACAAAGATTTCCAAAGTAGAGTCCGTTGGGTGTAAGACAGCAATAAGGACAGCCCAGTAGGGCACTTGAGGAGCCTCTCAGCTAATGTAAAGTGGAGCTTATCAAGGTTATCCCAGCCAGCGAGAAACATACTATTGAGGTTATCAGGTAAGGGTGTAACCTAAGACAAGAAGGCAGACATTCAAAAGGAGATACTGCATTTTATCAATTCTAATACATCAGTATTTTATATTTTAACATCCCAGGCATCTGTTGGCCTGGTGCCATTGAGACATAGTGTCCTTGCCTGTGCAGTAAAAATTTTGTTGTTATTCCTGGTGGCATAACTGGACAACTTCAACCCCTCAAAGTTTCCGTTCACAAACTATTTAAGAACAATTAAGTCCTGGTTGTCATCTGAGAACCTACAGTTGTCTTCTGATGGTTAGATAAAAAAAAAAAAGATAACAACATCAAAGCTTTCAGATTGAGTGTTAGTTGCTTAGAGGAAAATTCAAAGATAATAGTGGAATGCTTTTTAAATTAATACTGCATTCTCCATGCTCTTAATGCCATAGATACCAATATCTATGAAAAGTGAGAACAGATATGCCAATTCTGAGTTGAAAAGTGATCAGGAGAGTTGAACTCTAAATATGAAAAAGTTTGGGGTATAGGTTAATTGGCAGCATTTTTTTCTCTCTTAGTGGCATATAATAGTAACGCATCTTACAACCAATGGTGTCTTAGATTCAGTATAATATATGAGATTTGTGTTGGTCTTTATAAAGGAGAATATTGAAGCAGATTCTCAACCCCAAAGAGTCCCCTGAAAAAGGCATATGTGAAACCTCAGAGGAGGCCCAGTGAATCACAGATCTGTATGTGTCTAATTTCCATAAAGACCAGCTACCAAGACCTGAAAAAAGAGAGAAGAATCACCATATATTTAAACAATAATAACTTTTTAAAAGAAAATGACTAGGTTTCATTAAGAAGGCATTATTCCTATTTTACTGGAATTTTTTTAAAAACTAAGTAGCCATGTGAACAGGAACTGATGGATGTACCCAGGTGGACTTTTAAAAAATCTTTCAAAGGGTCCATCTTGGGACAATTAGAACACAAAAGAATCACCATTGAATTGGAATAGAGTGGGGGAAGTTTGGAGGTTTGGTGTGTTTTAAGTGCCCCAAATTTGTTTTATAGAAGGGTAACATCTTGGGTTGGTGTTCAGCTTTGCATTCCCTTCCTCTTGGGCTGGAGCGCCCCTGAGAAGCAGTCATTTTCTCTACACTTAGAAACCTTGTTGTAGAATCCCTCAAGACTCATACTTCCCAAGTTCCAGTCCTCTTCTATGTGCTACCTTTGAATACCTCAAAAAAAAAAAAAAAAAAAAAAAAAGCTTTCATATAAACCTTAGGCTGCTCTTCTCCAGGCTAAACATAGACTACAGACTTACCACAATCTATTTCTTTGAGGCCCTTTTCTTCCCAAAGTCTCTCCTCTGAATACCCTCCAATTTGTTGACATCCTTTATAACTAAGCTAACAAAGGTACAGTTTGTCCAGGAGTCTTAGTTTATGCCTGTTTTCCATGCTTAATTATCACTAGCAACCCTTTCCTTCTCAAAGTGCCCTGATTAGAACCATATCATATGTGGCTAACCTACTTACTACTGAATGAAGTGTAATATCTAAGGGTGAGCTGACTACAAAAATAAGGGCAGAGCTTTCACCATTTTAAGTCTCGGTTCTCTGTAAGTGTATTAGTGACTTGGGCCATATTAAGCTTCATTGTCTCATGGTAAGCTTCTGGCTAATTGCAGTTCTTAAATATTTTCCACACTTGATTCCATGAAGCCACATCTTCCCCAGGTAGTAGTTTTTTTTTTTTTTTTTATTCATGATAAATTATTAAGTGAACAGTGCAAGTTAAAAACAATAGTTTCATATTTTTCCCCACCCCCCCTTTCCCGAGTCAGCACCTTCAAGTGTTACCACTCCCCAAACGGTGCGCAATGCACTCATTGTGTAGGCATACCCCCATCCCCTCCCCCACCCCCCACCTCAGTCTGATGTCCAATTGGTGTCGTTCCCAGATCTGTATTTAGGTGATGATCAGGGAAACCAATTTTCTGGTGAGTACATGTGATGCTTGTTTTTCCATTCTTGGGATACTTCACTTAATATAATGGGTTCCAACTCTCTCCAGGAGAACCATAGAGATGTCGTATCTTCATCATTCCTTATAGCTGAGTAATATTCCATGGTATACATATACCACAGTTTACTAATCCAATCATGTATTGATGGGCATTTGGGTTGTTTCCACATCTTTGCTATTGTGAATTGTGCTGCTATAAACATTTGGGTACATGTGCCTTTGTTACAGAATGACCTTTTTTCCTTTGGGTATATGCCCAGTAATGGGATTGCTGGGTCAAATGGCAGGTCTACTTGAATCTGTTTAAGATACCTCCATAATGCTTTCCACAGGGGTTGCACTAGTTTGCAGTCCCACCAGCAGTGTATTAGTGTTCCTGTCTCTCCACACCCACGCCAACATGTGTTGTTTTGGGTTTTTTTGATAAAGGCCATTCTCACTGGGGTTAAGTGATATCTCATTGTGGTTTTGATTTGCATTTCCCTGATGATTAGAGATGTTGAACACTTTTTCATATGTTTGTTAGCCATTTTTATATCTTCTTTTGAAAAATTTCTATTCATGTCCTTTGCCCACTTTTTGATAGGGTTGTTTGATTTTTTCTTGCTGATTTTCCTGAGTTCTAAATAGATTCTTGTTATCAGTCCTTTATCTGATGTGTAGTATGCAAAAATTTTTTTCCCATTCTGTAGGTGGTCTGTTTATTCTCTGGACTGTTTCTTTGGCTGTGCAGAAGCTTTTTAATTTAATCATGTCCCATTCATTTATTTTTGTTGCTGCTGTGATTGCCTTGGGGGTCTTCTTCATAAATTCTTTGCCTAGGCCAATGTCTGTAAGAGTCTTTCCTACATTTTCTTCTAGAATTCTGATTGTATCACGCCTAAGGTTTAACCCAGGTAGTAGTTGTGCTGCTGGTTCTTTAGCATTTGCTCCTACTAAATTTCATGGTGTTAGGATTCAACTCATTGTCCAGTCTGTCAAGAACTTTGTCATCCAAAATGCTGGCTTAATCCCTTCCAACTTCCTGTTATCAGAAGATAAATCTTGATTTTCTGTATCCTTATACAAATTCTTGATTTAAAATATCACATAGAACAGTCTTGGGGCACTTTGCCTCTTTCCAGTTTGTCCTCCATTCACATCTTGGGAGTCATTTAACATCAGAAACTCACTTAATTGTAGTACCATTAAGACCATATATTTCTGGCTCTTGTCCAAAAATATCTAAGAGAACTTAGCAAATGTCTTTCAAAACTGCAGATATATAATGTAAAATGCCTTTCCTAATCTGTGCATCTAGATCCTGGACCTAAATAAATAAATATATAAACAAAATAAATAAATAATGAAAGAAAGAAAAGAAAAAAGAAATTTAAAAAACTGAGCTAACTCTGATAGGACTTTTTAGTGAGTGCACTTCTTTTTTTTAGCCCCCATGGGGCCTGGGAAATGTAATGCCTGGCAAGTAGGATAGGTCAGTACTCAGTGAATATTTGTTGATCCAAGCATGATTTTTTTCATTGAAAAATGAGCAGAAGATCTTGCTTATGGCTCTTGCTGTGAAAAGAGCCTATTTCTTTACACCTGTCAAGGACATCTGCTTTGGGAAGTCCCACACACAGCTTTGGTCCACACCAGAGTATAAATTGACTATTTGCTAATCATGTAAATATTATTGCTGAAACAAAAACATGATTGAGGCTGGAAGTGTGAACCGAATGCAGAAAGTGCCAGCTCTTTAATGTAAGCAATTAATTAGGCATCATCTTTAAGTCTGGTGATAGGTCCCAGGGTGTTAATCAAATCAAATATCACCAGCTGCTGAGAGAACAGGCTCTTTCAGGACGCATTCCCCATACCGAAGGGGACAGAGAGAAGGCATTGAAATGGATTTTCTGAGGCCCCAATAGCTAAGGACACCTAAAGAGGAACTGTGGGGAACTGTTATGTAGACATATCCATAACAGATCAAATACTGTCAAGTCAGCTGAAATGGTGGAAAAAGCCTAGATTTGGATGCCGGACAGAACTGTATTCAACTCCTAATTTTACTTTCTCTGGCCTTGGAAATTCACAGATCTGTCTGAACCTTACTTTCTTTTCTTTATAATGCATGTTTTTATTTCAAAATATTGAGGGGACACAAATGTTTTAGGTTATATGGATCATTTTTGTAATGCTTGAGTCCTAGATATCAGTGTGACCATCACCCAAATAGTGTTCATAGTACCTATTAGGTTAGTTTATTTCCCTACCCTCCTTTTCCCTAGCCCCTAGTTGCTCTTCACTAAGTTTTATTCCCCTCTGTGCACTTCTGTGCTCATTGGTTAGTTCCAATTAAATAGTGAATACATGTGGTGTTTGTTTTTCCATTCTTGTGATACTTAGGAGAATGGTCTACAGTTCCATCCAGTTTGTTGCAAAAGATATTAATTCATCTTTTGGTATGGCTGAGTAGTATTCCATGATGTATGTATGCCATATTTTATTAATCCACTCATGAATTGATGGGCACTTGGGTCAATTCCATATCTTTGCTATTATGAGTTATGATTCAATAAACATTCAAGTGCAGGTGTCTTTTTGATAAAATGACTTCCTTTGGGTAAATACCCAGTAGTGGAATTGCTGGATCGAATGGTAGATCTACTTTTAGTTCTTTCAGGAATCTCCATACTGTTTTCCATAGTGGTTGAACTAATTTGCGGTCCCACCAACAGTGTATAAGCCATTCCTTTCTCTCTGCATCCACACCAGCATCTATTGTTTTTGGCCTTTTTAACAAAAGCCATTCTAACTGGGGTAAGGTGATATCTCATTGTGGTTTTAATTCATATTTCCCTGATGATTATTGACATTGAACATTTTTTCATATGTTTATTGGCCATTTGTCTTTCTTCTTTTGAGAAACATCTATTCATGTCTTTTTAACAGAGTTTTTTTTTTCTTGCTGATTTGCTTGAGTTCTTTGTAAATTCTGGTTATTAGCCCTTTATTGGATGTATAGCTTGCAAATATTTTCTCCCATTCTGTAGGTTGTCTATTTGCTCTGTTGATTGTTTTCTTAGCTTTGCAGGTTTTTAGTTTAATCAAATCCCATTTTATTTATTTTTGTTGTTGCCACAATTACCACTGGGGTCTTTTTCATAAATTCTTTGCCTAGGCCAATAATTAGAAGAGTTTTTCTTACATTTTGCTCTAGAATTCTTATGGCTCCACGCCTTAGATCTAAGTCTTTTATCCATCTTGAATTAATTTTTGTGATTGGTGAGATGTAGCAGTCCTGTTTCATTCTGCATTGTGGCTATCCAATTTTCCCAGTACCATTTATTGAATAGGGATTCTTTTCCCCAGTGCACATTGTTTGCTTTGTCAAAGATCAGTTGGTTGTAGGTAGATGGTTTTGTCTGAGTTTTCTGTTCTGTTCTAATAGTCTATGTGTCTATTTTTGTATCAGTGCCATGCTATTTTGGTTACTAAAGCCTTGTAGTATAGTTTGAAGTCTGATAATGTGATGCCTCCAGTTTTGTTCTTTTTGCTTAAGATTGCTTTGGCTCTTCAGGCTCTTTTTTCGTTCCAAATGAAGTGTAGAATTGTTTTTTCTAGATCTGTGAAGTATGACTTTGGTAACTTGATGGGGATTGCCTTGAATTTGTTAATCATTTTGGGTAGCATGAACACTTTAACAATGTTGATTCTACCTATCCATGACCATGATATGTTTTTCCATTTGTTTGTATCTTCTGTGATTTCTTTCCTCAGAATTTTGTAGTTTTCCTTGTAGAGATCTTTCATCTCCTTGATTAAATATATTCCTAAGTATTTTATTTTCTTTGTAGCTATTGTGAATGGTATTGAGTGTTTGATTTGACTCTTGGCTTGATTGGTATTAGTATATAGGAATGCTACTGATTTACTTGTGTTGATTTTGTATCCTGAGACTTTGCTGAATGTACTTATCAATTCCAGGAGACTCTTGGTGTAATCCTTGAGTTTTTCTAGATACAAGATCATATTGTGAGCAAAGAGTGATAGTTTGATGACCTCTTTCCCAATTTGGATACCCTTAATATTCTTCTCTCGCCTGATTGTCCTGGCTAGGGCTTCCAGCATTATATTGATTAGGAGTGGTGACAATGGACATCATTGTCTTACTCCAGCTCTTAGGGGGAATGCTTTCAACTTTTCCCCATTCAGTATGATGTTGGCTGTGGGTTTGTCATATGTGGCTTTTATAATCTTGTGTTATGTTCATTCTATGTCTAGTTTGTTGAGGGTTTTTATCACAAAAGGGTGATGAATTTTGTTAAAGGCTTTTTCTGCATTTATTAAGATGATCATATGGTCTTTGTTTTTGCTTTTGTTTATGTGGTGAATCACATTGATTGATTTATGTATGTTGAACCATCCTTGTATCGCTGGAATGAAGCCCAACTGGTCCTGTTGGATTTTTTTTTTTTTTTTGATGTGCTGTTTAATTCAGTTTTCTAGTATTTTATTGAGGATTTTTACATCTACATTCACAAGAGATATTGTTCTGTAGTTTTCTTTTTGTGTTGTGTCCTTACCTGGCTTTCATATCAAGGTGATACTGGCTTGATAGAATGAGTTGGGGAGGTGTCCCTCCTTCTCAATATTATGGAATAATTTCTGTACTATGAGTATCAGGTCTTCTTTGCAGGTCTGATAGAATTTGGCCTTTAATGCATCGGGTCCAGGGCTTTTTTTGGTGTGTGTGGGGGTTTATTACTGATTCAATCTCACTGATCATTATTGATCTGTTCAGGAGTTCTATTTCTTCCTGCTTGTGTGTTTCCAGGAACTTATCCATTTCCTCTGCATTCTCTAGTTTATGTGTGTAGAGATTTACTTAGTATTCATAGATGATGTTTTGTATTTCTGCAGTATCAGTTGTAATGTCATCTTTTTCATTTCTGATTGAGCTTAATTCGGTCCTTTCTTTTCTGTTCTTGGTTAATCTAGAAAGAGGTCTATCAATTTTGTTTATCTTTTCAAAGAACCAACTTTTTGTTTAGTTAATCTTTTGTAATTTTTTTTATTCTCCAATTCATTTAGTTCTGCTCTGACTTTTGTTATTTCTTTTCTTCTGTTGGCTCTGGGTTTGGTTTATTCTTCCTTTTCTAGTTCTTTGAGGTGTGACATTAGGTGATCAATTTGTGATCTTTCTGTCTTTTTGATGTAGGCATTTAAGGCTATGAATTTTCCCTTGAGGAGAGCTTTTGCTGTGTCCCAAAGATTTTGATAGCTTGTGTCCCCTTTGTCATTCAGTTCAAAGAATTTTTAAATTTCCATCTTAATTTCATTCTGGACTCAATAATCATTCAGCAGCAAGTTGTTTAATTTCTATGACTTTGTGTAGGTGTGAATGTTTCTCCTGTGATTGATTTCTAATTTTATTCCGCTGTGGTCTGAGAAGATACATGGTATGATTTTGATTTTTTTGGATTTATTGAGACCAGTTTTGTGGCCTAAGATATGATCAATCTTTAAGAATGTCCCCTGGGCTGCTGAGAAGAATGTGTATTCTATAGTTTTGGGTAGAATGTTCTGTAAATGTCTGTTAGGTCCATTTGATTTAGAGTTTGGTTTAAGTCCATTATTTCTTTATTTTCTGCTAAGATGATTTATCAAGTTCTGATAGTGGGGTGTTGAGGTCCTTGGCAATTACGATGGTACTATTTATGTCTTTGATTAGCTCTAGTAAGATTTACTTTATGTATCTGGGAGCTTCTGTGTTGGGCACATATATAATTATGATTGTTATGTTTTCTTGTTGGTTAGCTCGCTTTACCATTATATAATGGCTCTCTTTGTCTTTCTTTACCTTGGTTGGCTTAAAGTCAATTTTATCTGATATGAGAATGGCTGCACCTTCTCTCTTTTGATTTCCATTTGCACAGAATATTTTTTTCCATCCTTTCATGATGAGTCTGTGTGCATCTTTGTGGTTTAGATATGTTTCCTGGAGACAGCAGATACTTGTATTGTGTTTTTTCATCCATTTAGCCAACCTATGTCTTTTGAGAAGGGCATTCAGTCTGTTCACGTTGATTGATAGCATTGATATGTGGAATGTTGGTCTGTTCATCCTATTGGATTGTTCTTTGTTGCTTTGTTTTACCTCTTGTTCTATTGTTGTATAGGAGTTGTGAGTTTGGGGTTCTTCTGGGTGAATTTACACTGGTGGGTATCTGTTGTGCTGATTTGTCATAGTGCTGTTCTGAGTATTTCATGAAAAGCAGGTCTGGTCATGACAAATTCCCTCAGTGTTTGCTTGTCTGGAAAGGACTTAATTTCTCCTTCTATTGTGAAACTTAGTTTTGCAGAATACAAAATTCTAGGCTGGCAGTTGTTTAGTTTAATTTGATTGAAGGTGGAGCCCCAGTCCCTTCTGGCTTGTAAGGTTTCTGAGAAATCTGCAGGTAGCCTGATGGATTTTCCTTTGTAGGTATTATGATACTTTCATCTTGCTGCTTGCAGAATTTTCTCCTTCATTTTGACTTTGATGAGTTTGATTACTGCTTGTCTTGGAAATGACCTATTCGATATGACTCTTCCCAGTGTTTGATGTCCATCTTGTATCTAAGTCTGAATTTCTGGTGATGTCTGGGAAGTTGTCATTAATAATTTCCTTAAATACGTTTTCCATATTTTTAGCTCTTTCTTCTTCACCCTCAGGTACATATAATTCAAATGTTGGTACGCTTCACATAGTTCCATATCTCAGTGATTGCTTGGACCTTTTTATACCCCTCTCTGCCTCTTTGAATAATTGGGTTATCTCAAGAGCCTTGTCTTCAAGCTCTGAAATTATTTCTTCTCCTTGATTTAGCCTGTTGTTAAAGCTTTCAACTGCATTTAAAAATTCCCTGAATGACTCTTTAATTTTTTAAAGTTCTGTTATATCCTTTCTTATGTTGTCCAGCACTCTAATGACTTTTTCATTTTTTTCATTGATTTCCTGAAATTTTTTTTTTTTTTTTTTTGGCTTCTATTTTTTGGCTTTCAACTTTCTCTTAAATCCAATCATCTTATTTGCCATCCATATTCTGAGTTCCATTTCTGTCATTTTGGCCATTTCCTTGTGGGTGGAGTTCACTATTGTAGCTCCATTGTGTTCTCTTAGGGATGTCAAGCTATTGTGTTTTTTCATGTTGCCAAGGTTATTTTGCTGGCTTATTTCTTATCTGGCTTCTCTTCTCTCATCTCTGGGTTAATAGGTATGCAGGGCACCTGTTCACCTTTGCTGGAAACTCTCTTGAACCAAGTCCAGGAGTGACAGCTGCTCAGGGCTGGGGGATCCTGAGTTAAATATTGGACCTCAGGAAGGTTCTGCCAGCCCAATAGTAGTGGTGGGAACTCAGTTATGGGGCATTGGGGTATAGGCACAACTCTGAAGTCTCAGGGGTGAAGTTGCTGGCCCAGTGGGGGCCCTGGAGCTACAGGGGCAGAGCCTTGGACTTAGGAACAGTGAGAGCTTCAGATTTGGCTCTGGGGATTTTGGAGGCAGATCTGACCATATTGAGGGTGTTCCACCAGCATGGGGACTGCTGATGCCTAGTCACACAGGCAGGGGTTTCTCTCAGCAACCCAGGTTCTATGTAGGTGGACTGGAGCTACTAGTCAGCCATGGTTCTCCCCACCACACCTAGGACCCCCTGAGCCAGTTGCCTGAGACTTTCCAAGTGGTGCCTGTGGCATCTGAGGTTCTTCCTCTGTTTGGCTTCCATGCCAGAAAAGAGGTATGCTCAACCCCCAGTCACAGGGCTCAACATGGGGGAGCATCTGTTCCCTCCCCGGCCCAGCAGGGGTGACACTAAGGTTACTGCTGGATGGCTGGGTCCTAAGCAGACCTGGCTGTGTGTGCACCAGTGTGATCAGGATGTTGTCAGTTGCAGAAGCCTGGTATTGGCAGGCACCAGGTCTCTGGTGCACCTGCTCTCTGGTGGAATGTACCTGCACAGACTTTGAGCAGCTCCCCGATCAGCTCAGAGGTCTGCAGTAGAAGAGGGAGACCCCTCACAGATTGAGCTGCCCCTAACTTTTCTCTCTCTCCTAATAAACAGTGTCCCCTTGTGTTGCCTCTATCCTGTTGTCTTCACTTCTTCCCTGCAGTGTGAATTGTATAGGGTCCCCCAGCTTAATCTCCGAGATGGGAAGTAGTACTTGTGAGTAAGAATCAGCCACACCCTATTTAATTGAGTCTGTAGATGCTGTGATGAGCTATAGAGTTGTTCTGCCTGTCAGTGGTTGATGCTTGCATGAAAGAGCCAACTGCCGAGATATTCTTTTGTGCCTGTGGTAAGCTCTAGTCCCTCAGGTGGAGCACTTTAGTGCCTTAGGCTTTGAGAGTGGCCTTGTGGCTCCCAGGGGGTTGCCTAATCTCCACCACAGCAGAGGTAGGTGGAGGAGCGAGTAAGGCAGGGCATGGTTTGGTTGCATGAGCCTGGAAGGCTTTGCAAAGCCTTGGCAGGGCTCAGAGTTTGCTTTCCCAGCTGCTAGGGGGAGCCACTGGGAGGAAAGTCAGGGCAGGCTCTCCAGACTGGAGGGCTGTTCGTGGGGGAGGGGCTTAAACGCTTGGTTGCTATAGCACCAGGCTGGGACCTTCCCTGCCAGAGGACCCACCCTAATCCCATAGTGTAGCTTTCCTGCAGTGAGGGGTGGGTGCTCTCCCAGATCGCAGCATCTTGGACCCCCACAGTATTCACCCATCAGTTCTGTCCATGTGGGCTCCCTCGCCACACAAGTCCAACTCTCAAACCTTCCCTTGGCCTGCATGTCTGGCCTGCTAGCATGCTTCTCTACGAAACACTCGCAGGCAGGGAGCTCCCAATTGGCCATACTGGGTCCACTGCAGGTTCTAAAGGGAAGAGATGTGGACCCTACTCTCTCTGGAGACCTCAGCTTGGAGTACACACCTGCTGGAGAGAGGTTTTTGCTTGCCACATTCTACGTTCAAGCTGCTTAAATGGTTGCAATGATTGGGGAGGGGCCACAGTTTCTCGGTCAGCCTGAGCGCCTGAATGTGCCACCCTTGGTTGCTATGGCTCCCAGGGCTGGGCTTTTCCTCACTGGAGGACCCACCCTAATCCAACAGGGTGCTTTTCCTACGGGGAGATGGGCGCTCTCCCAGCTCGCCGTGTCTCAGAACCCCACATTATCTTCCTGTCAGTTCTGTCCACGTGGACTCCCTTTCCACCCAAGTTCAGCTCCCAGACCTCCCCTCCGCATCCCCCAGCAACCCACTCAAAGTCAGGGGACACGGGGTCCAGCCTGCTTGTCTGACTCACTGGAGTATGACACTGTGAAATGCTGGCGGGCAGGGAGCTCCCAGAACAGGCATCCTGGGTCCACTGCAGGTTCCCAAGGGGAAAGGCATGGGTCCCCCTCTCTGTGGAAACCTCAGCGTGTAGGACGTGCCTGCTGGGGAGAGGCAGCTGCTCATCAAATTCTTGGCTCAAACTGCTTTCCTGGTTGCAGTGCTTGGGGGAGGGACAGGGAAGACTAAGAGTCTGAATGGAAAAAAGCCAGCTCTCCAGCCTCTGGGGTCACTCTCCTTGGAGGGGAACCTTGCATGGAATGTCTAAGCTCTAGGATCATGCAAGTTCTCCCCACTGTTCCATGTTTGCTGCCGTGCCTGTGCTCATGGGGGTAGAAAAGCCTCCAAGGAACCTGGCAGCCCACTGATCACCAAAGGCTTGTGGTAGAGAGAGAGGGATGCCCCCGTACTCTTTCCCTGGGTTCCCAGCCTCTCTGGGTTTGATCCTGACCGATATCTTTTTTCCTTTATCTTTTTCCTTCTCTGCTTTGCAGTTTTCCTCTGTGAGGTCTCCAGCAGAGCCTTAGTTTCTTTAGCTTTAAAATGGAGGTGACAACATCTACCTTGTAGTGGTTTGTAAGGATAAGAGACGACATGGCAGCACCCAGGGCAAAACTCAGCCTTTGGGAAGGATTCTGTGTGGCAGTCGGAGAGGTAGCGAGGGTGGTGGTTGTCAGTGATTGACTGGGTTCCGGTCCCCACTCTGCTGCTGATTTGCCGTCTTTAATCTTGGGCACACCCTTAACCTTCAGAGCTTGCTCTTCCCTATCTCTGAACAAAAGTGGACTGTGGTGCTCCAAGGCTGACTGCCTGTCCCTCTGTGATGAGGGTGAGAATTCAGGCAATTTTGTGATTAGTGGAGTGAGACATGGGAAAAGTCCACTGGTACGGGGGAGGGCGGTGTAGTCACCAAGGGCGATGTCCTGCAGGGAGGTCATTTCCTCACCCCAATCCTGTCCTCCCCCCAGGGCAGGCTGGAGGCCACCTGAACTGAGTGTCCTGTCCTGTCCTCACCACCACACCTGCCTGGCTATCAGCACAGGTGAACAGGTGGCCTGAGCAAACATGCTCCAGGTAGAACATGTTTGTTCAGGGCAGGGGACACTCAGCACCATGACAAGGCACCTTGAAGGAAATAGTAAATTTTGAAAGATAGGAAGGGCCTATCTTGAACTAATGGGATATTTTAAAATAACATTTATTTTCTTTTTTATTGCAACTTAATACATGGTTGATTCAGAAAGCTATGAACATACAATAGCTTAAAGGCTACCACCATTAACAACCTATGTATGTCCTTCCAAGCATTTATAAATAAAACAGAAATGACCTCACACTATCATCCTATCTCATAGCATACTTTTCTGGGTATTTTTTTCCTCCTTTGTCATCAGTGCTATGTAAGTTTTTGTGATATCAAATAATAATAATAATAATACCTTTGTTATTCAGCAGAGTGTCCAGAATGGGACGCTTGCCCGTAGGGGCAAATGCAAGGGATATTAGGGAACGGGAAGAAAATCTTATAATTTATGTTGATATTTTAAAAAAAATTATATGTGTACATGCATGCAAGTTTGTGTGTGTTGGAGGGTGTGTGTATTTCATGACATAAAAATATGTCTGGAGGTAGAGAGTCCAGAGCTGGGACAATGGCTCAAGGAACTAAAGCTCTTCCGACCTTTTGCTCTTCCACCCCAGAGCACAGCCTCAGCCTCAGGCTCGTGGCCTCATGCTTTAAGACGGCTGCCACTTATATACATCTTACATTAATGTTTCAGGCAAGAATAATGGGAAAACATGAAGAGCAAATGGTTTTCTCCTAGTGAGGTTTTGCTTGTTAGTCAAGAAGGGACACCTTCCTTCTCAGTGGTCAAATCAAGGGAAGGAGGAAAATTGAAAGAGTTTAACTTTTCAGCCTCTGTGGCAAGGGAAGGCAAAGGCATATGGAATTGTGACTTGTTTGGGAGTAGACAATCCATAGGATTTGCCACAGTCCTTTCCCTAGAAAAATGCAGGCACTTGTGCACACACACCCCACTCGTATCCAACTGCTAGGCACCGTGAGGGTTTTCTCCTTCTACGTGGGGATGGAGGGGGAGCCACTGCATAGGGCCAAATCGGGAACCACCACTGGAATGGATGCTGCGTTCAGTCCAAAGCCAAGGAGCATGAGAAGAGCAACGGGGGAAGGGGAGAGAAGAGAGAAGAGATAGAGGGTCTATAATAGGTAGAGATGGCAAACACATGGCGTATCTACACCCCACACTACAACTGTGGCAGATATTATTAACCCATCATGGCACTTTTACCTACTGAGTTCATATTCAGCCTCCAAATTTTTCTCAACATGATGCTCCAGGCAACCATTGTTAATTGATGGGTGTTATGTGAAATAAAACTTAATTTCCATCCTTGCTCCAGTGTCATGTCTTTAGAAGTGTTGTGTTCCCTAGAGGATAAAGACTTTGTAAATTTTCAAGTAAATGCCTTCTATTGAAATTCCAGTCAAACTCTGAACAAGGAGAGAGAACTGAATAGGCAGGATTAGTTAGATAAAAGAGAGAGAAAAAGTTGGCTGACATTACCCATGATCTATTGTTTGTGCTTCTTTGGAAGATACTGCTTAGACAGATGATATTGATAGCTGAAATTTAAAAAAAAAAGATTTTCTAGAGTCTGAGGAAATCATTTGGGATCTGGCTTCTGTAGCCATTGACTCAGGAGTAATTTTCTGGAGAGAGAGCCAGGCTATACTGTCTAGTACCTCATACAGATGGGCATCTTTCACTTTATCTTAAAAGAAAGATGCAAATGGCTAAATGTGAAGATTGTTCCTAGATGTTGATTGTTTGGTACCTATTTAACTCTAGATTCCAAAGCAACTTATAACCACAGCATTCTTACTTATACTCATCATTCAACCTAGTTCTGCCGGAAAGGATAGTCATGCTCATCATGCATTATTTAAGACAAGGAAATATGTACTCACTGTAGAAAAATTTCTTCTCCTACAAGTCAATAAAAAAGACAGGATATTTCAATGGAAAATGGGCAAAGATATGAAGAGTTAAACTTCAGAGAAGAGAAAATACAAAAAGCTAGTAAGAATATGAAGAGATACTCAAACTTATTAGTTGATGGAAAAATGCAAAATAAATTAACAATGAGATATCACTTTACAGATGTTAGACTGGCAAAAATTAAGTTGGATAATGTCAAATGTTGGCAGGGATTTGGCATCATGGAAACCCTTATGCACTGCTGATGAGATTATAGAAGATGTAGAAATACTGCAGAGGACTCTAGTGATAATAGCAAATTTGATCCATGCATACTTTCTGATCCAGCAAGCCAAATCCATTCCTGCATACGTATATCACAAAGAAATTGTCAAAGAGTTCACGAGAGTCCCACATAGATAGAGTGAAATGGCATCCTGTCTTGCCTGGGACATTCATAGTGTATAGCTGCTGTCCTGGTGTAACTATTAACAGCACAATTTCATTCTCAGAAGCGTTCACCGTCTGTCTTAATCTGGTCATCACGGCTTATTCCTGGTAGTGGGGAGTTGGAGGCAGTTTGGGGAGTAGAGACAAAATGTGTTGGATTCATGCAATTCATCAGAAAGAAGTAACAGACTCTATAAATGTACTCATAGCAAAATATATGGGTCTTAAAAACACTGCTAGATGAAGAAAGAAACAGATTGAGGCTTATAACAATAATATTTGCAAATAGTTAAGGCCCACGCATATATAAAAGTGCATGCTTTATATGAACACTTATTAACAAAAGGACATGGTTGCCTCGGGGCAGTAGAGGAATAGGAGTGGGATAAAGGGAGAAAGATGATAATGAACCATTGAAAAGTGTGACTAACTCAGCCTTAGCATCTGAAATCAAAATGTAAGAGTTCTATCAAACTAGATGAAAGTGGGGAATTTTTAAAGAAGTATTCAAAAAATTAAACCACAGCTTTCTTGAGAAATTTTTATTTATTTATTCTCCTTGAGTTTCCAAAAAGCACTTAAGACTGCTTAAATATCTTAAATAGAACAGAATAAATATAAAAATATTTGAGTGAAGAAGCAGAACAGAATGTATATAGAACTAAGAAAGAGAAGGCAAAGCCAGTGGGAGGTTAACATCTAAAATTCACACCAAAAGGACCTGCAGATCTGCTAGCGGCTCAGACTTGGTGCTAAATTGTCCAGGAGGTAATGCAAAGAAGGAGATGCCCTCACGTACGTGCTCCTCATTATCTGTAATAAGAGCCGCCACAAAAACCACTCTGAGTACTAGAAAGCAGCACGCATTTCCCGTTCTGAGATCAGAGAGGAATTTTTCCCTTGGGCTCTTATAAGGAGGGCACTGTGTAATGAAATAGCGACCTAGAAAACTAATTTCTATGGAAAGACTCATCCCAAAGCCATACAGAAAACCAAAACGTTAATTTACTCTAACAGAGTTTGGGCTCCTCAAATTTCCACAAAATAGCCAGGTTTCGGTTTCAGATTAGTTCAGGAAATGTTTCTAGAATGCAATAAACCTGTGACCCAAAAACTTTGGACTCTTCCACTTGATTATGAACCACAAGGCCAGAAATATAGCAATAGCTAATGAAAGATTAAAAAAAAAAAAAAAAAGGATTCTTTTTCCAGATTACAGGAATGCCGTTGTCTTCATGACCCTTACGAGGGGTGATAAGGAGAAAATATTTTCCTCTTCTGGAAACAATTTCAGCAGCGATTAAATTTTTATTGACCTAAAAACCAAACACAGTCATTGTTGTAGGGATCACAGAAGATAAGTCTACTATGTGGAAACAAATGTCACCCTAAAAGTGAAACCCACAAAAAGCAATGCATGATAGAAGAGTTTAGTGGCAGGCATCTGCAGCAGGAATCCACCCTAAGTGATTATCTTCAAATAGATATTTGGGGTGTGTGTGTGCGCGCGTCAGAGAGAGAGAGAGAGAATCTGGTATTCTGGTACATTCTGGTTTTGGAGCAAGGGTAGTTCATCAAGTTCCTTTGAAGACAGTTGAAATAACCCTTAGGCACCATGCAGTTATATTTGATTTTGTATTCATCAAGCAACCTCTGCTTATTAATTTAATTTCCAAGAGCCTGAGTAAGGAAAGTGGTAGATTGATGCCAAAATAGCTGTAACTATTTCCCTCCCTATACCGAGGCCCCATGCAATGTGACTTTGCACTTCATCCCATTAATGGGTGGAGACTATTTCTTCACCCCTTGAACCTGGCCTTCTGATTTGTTTTGGCCGGTAGAAAGTGGTAGAAGTGATGGTGGGCCAGTTCTAAGCCTAGGTCTCAGGGGGACTTGAATGCTTCTCTCTCTCTCTCTATCTCCCCTGCACAATCACCGTGAGAACATACTCAGGCCAATCTGTTCAATGATGACAAGCAGGGCCCATTTACTGCTGTTTCTCTGGCTGATTGCCAGACAACACCAGACGTGTACAAGGGCTTCTTAGATCAGCCAGCCTGCAGCACGACCACTGGATGACCAGGAGAGCCTGAGCGAGCCCAGGAGAGATCAACTGGGCCTGGCCCAGATCAGCTGATCTTATTAGATACACGAGAAAAAACAAAGGCTCACTTCTTGCAAGTCTTTGAGTTTTCGCATGGTTGCTATGCAGCAATAGCTAACTGCTATATAGGAGGATCTCCTAATATGAGCATTGTGACTAATATAAAATTTTGTCCAGTGTTATAAGAATACAAACAACAAATATTATAAATTAAAAACAAAAACTTTGGTATTTTAGCTTGTGTTTTAGGATCTTACAAGTCGTCAGGGAAGTTCCTGAGAACTTGAGTAGCTCTGAACAGGTGGACAAGGCTGAATTTCTGGACTGCTAAAGGTGGAGGATGAGACCCTAGAGACAAATGACTTTCCAAACACTCCCACCTGGGGTTCCCAGCATGCATGTGACGGGAAAGCCATATGACTCTCTTGTAAATAAAATGTCTTAAAATATAAGGCACCAATTCCCCATTTCCTCCTAGTTTACATTATAGAGGGGTGTTTTCTCTTAGAGTGTCTTTACTCCTGAGTTGCTTTGTATCGCTAGCTGCTGTGAGTCCTTTAACACTGCAGTTACCGACCCCTGGGCTGTGGACCGGTACCCCTTCCTGGCCTGTTAGGAACCGGGCCACATAGCAGGAGGTCAACAGAGGGCGGGCAAGTGAAGCTTCATCTGTATTTGCAGCTGCTCCTCATCACTCACATCACCGCATAAGTTCCGCCTCCGTCAGGTCAGCAGCGGTATTAGACTCTCCTAGGAGCTCCGCCCCTACTGTGAACTGCGCATGCGAGGGGTCTAGGTGGTGGCTCCTTGTGAGAATCTAATGCCCGATGATCCGAGGTGGAGCTGAGGTGGTGATGTTAGTGCTGGGAAGTGGCTGCAAATACATATTATCATTAGCAGAGAGGTCTGGCTGCTCAATAAACGCAATGTGCTTGAATCATCCCCAAACCACCATCACCCACCCACCCCCGCCCACAAGGAAAAATTGTCTTCCGTGAAACTGGTCCCTGATGCCAAAAAGGTTGGGGACCGCGGCGTTACCAGCTCCTCTGTTAGAGCGGTGTTCTCCCGTCCGTTGGTTTGGGTTGCATCGCCTCTCCTCAGGGAGATGACCGGGAGTTGTGCACAAACGTAACTCTCATAAGGGAAGCTGGGGAATACCAACTTTTAATTGGGTTCTTCAGTGGTTTCTGTGACCGGTTCTGACCCCCTGATACTTTCATTTCTTTGAGTTTTGTCATCAATTTTATTGCGAGGAATTTGGTTGGGCTCAACGTTTGCGGCTGGGGGAGAGGCACGGCTGGGACTTGCCCTCTCTCCCGTGCGCGGCCAGCATCTCTTCGCCAGCGTCTCTTCCGCTGCGACTGAGGCTGGCGGCTGCCATCACTGCTGGGCTCGCTGTTTGGAAGCAGGGACCGAGGCCCCTGGGATTCTCTAACGACACGCGGTGAGATGCAACAGTGTTACTGTCTGGGGAACGCCATTGTGAAAACGCGTCTATGTTCTGCAAGAATTCAAATATTCCTTTCCTTTCATAAATGAATGCTAAAGGAGTAGACCAGAATTCTTGGGATAGCCAAGAATATCAGGAAAATGATATAATATACAGGAAAATAAGCAGGATTTAGAATTCAGTTTCTAAAATATCTCTGAACTTTGGGGAGATTTTTGTAAAATTAAACATTTCCCACAGTCTTTCTCCTTTTCAGAAATGAAAGAGTCAGAGCATGATAGCAGATTAAGAATGGAGTAAGAATGGAGTGTCTGGATTTGAGGCACAATTGGGAAGCATCCTGGCTCTGTCATGTTAACTGTATGTTTCATGGCAAGTCATTTAGTTTTCCTGAGACTTCAGAAAGTGAGAATGGTACTAAATTTGTCACAGGATTAAGTAATTTAAATATGTATAATTCCTAGCATGGAACCTGAAGCAACTAACTAGATATAAGTTAGTTCTCTTTTCATCTTTTCTGACTTTTGGTTTTATCACTGTTGCTTGCTTGCTTGCTTGTATATGTATTTTTTCCTCCGTAGAATGATAGGTTTTTAGAAAGCAAGATGGCATTTATTCAAAACTCTTTAAACTGTACTTTTTACTTAATAATTTCACTTATGTAAAAGTGTACCAAAACAACGGTTTTCCCCCCCAAAAACGTGCAAAGCTATAGTTATAACAAGATTCATCATTACTTCAAAAATGTCTGTTCTGTTCATTTTTGTACTTACCTTATTTTAAAAAGCACTTAGTTTCTTTACTCTTATTTCTAAAAGTCATTTGTGTTATTTGTTTCTTATTCTCTTACTAATGCTTCCATATAGTTGGTAAATTCTCATCCCCTCCCCAAGTCATTAAAAATTAGACCAGTATGAGTTTTCCATGGGCTTAACTAGAATCACTCCCTTCTAAAAAGACTATCAAACAGCCTCTTCCTTAAGTCTAAGCAGCTATTTTCCAGGAGAAGCAAAACTCTGGATTGTAACCCATCTTGTGTGTTCAGGCATCTATTGGGAGATATTTCATAGTGATAACTGTGCCAATCCTTCATAATATTTGGTCAAAGCAGAGTACACTTAAGAAAACAGCCAAGAAAGCATTCAAAGTAGAGGAAAGGGAACCTGTCTCAACTGGTCAATTGCTACATGCTCATCCTCATGCTGGGTTTTTCCCAGATGTTGATCTCACAACCTACCCCTCCCCACCCCCCCCACCCCCCACTAAGTAAGCATTTTAATCTCCCATATTCTGAACAGGAAACTGAAGCCCCAAGATTTCAAATGGCTTGCCTGCGGACCATGAATTTGAACAAAGAGCTGCTTGACTTTACAATCCATGTTCCTGTTTCTATTCCCAGCTGCCTAGAAGGCAGTGATTCTTACCCTTGACTACACATTGGAGTCAT
Source organism: Eulemur rufifrons (assembly GCF_041146395.1). Taxonomy (NCBI): domain Eukaryota; kingdom Metazoa; phylum Chordata; class Mammalia; order Primates; family Lemuridae; genus Eulemur; species Eulemur rufifrons. Next base: position 226,243,733 of record NC_090989.1, on the reverse strand, counting down.
TTGGGAAGCTTTAAAAAATATAACAATGCCCAACACAATACTAAAGAAGGAGAACAAAGTTGGAGGAGTTGCATTACCCAATTTCAAGACTTACTGTAGGGCTTCAGTAATTGAACCAGTATTGCATTTGTGAAAAAAAAGACACATAGATCAATGAAACAGAATAGAGTACCCAGAAATAGACCCATGCAAATGTGTTCAACTGATCTTTGACAAAGGATCAGTTGAAATCCAATGGAGAAAGTATAAGCTTTTCTACAGGTGGTGCTGGAACAATTGAAAGTCCATATGTTAAAAAAAAAAAGAACCTAGACATAGACCCTACACTTTCACAAAAATTAACTCAAAATGGATCATAGATCTAAATGTAGTATACAAAACTATAAAACTGTTAGAAGAAAACACAGAAGAAAAGCTATGTGACCTTGGTTTGAGGAGTTTTTAGATATGACCTAAAGTATGATTTATAAAAGAAAGTTTTGTTAAGTTGTGCTTTATTAAAATGAAAAACTTCTGTGAAAGACACTGTTATAGGAGTCAAAAAACCAGCCACAGAGTAGGAGAAAATATTTGCAAAATACATATTGATAAAGGACTTGCATCTAAAATTTACAAAGAACTCTTAAAATTCAACAGTAAGAAAATAATCAAATTTAAAAATGGTCAAAGATCTGAACAGACACCTCACTAAAAAAGATATACAGATGGAAAATTAGCATTTAAAAAGATATTCAGCATCATTTATTAGGGAATTGCAAATTACATTAATGATATACCACTAGTTCAAATGGCTGAAATAAAAAAAGTAAAATCTGAGAACATCAGTTGCTGACTAGGGTGTGGAGCAATAGGAAGTCCCATCCATTGCTGGTGAGAATGCAAACTAATATAGCCACTCTGGAAGACAGTTGGGCAATTTTTTGTAAAGCTTGATGTTGTCTTACCATGCTATCTAGTGATCAAACATATTTACTGATTTGAAAACTTCAGTTAATGACTTGAAAATGTATGTCCATACAAAAATCTGCATGTGAATATTTACAGCTTTATTCATGGTTGCCTAAACTGAAAGCAACCAAGATGCCCTTCAATAGGTGAATGAACAAACTGTGGTAAATCCATACAATGAAATATTATTCAGCAATAAAAATAAATGAACTATCAAGCTGCAAAAAAAAAGTATGAATCTTAAATGCACGTCACTAAGTGAAAGAAGCCAGTATGAAAAGCTTACATATTATATGATTCAAATTATATGACATTGTGGAAAAGGACTATATAGATTATTAAAAGATTAGTGGTTTCAAGGGATCAGGGGAAGGGGGAGAGGGTTGAATAAGTGAAGTGCAAGGGATTATTTAGGACAGTGAAACTATTCTCTATGATACTGTAATCATGGTTACATAACTTTATGCCTTTGTTAAAACCCATAGAACTTTATAGCACAAAGAGTGAACCTTAATGTATGCAAATCTTTAAAGAATCATTTAGGAGGTTGGTGGATCCCAGGATGAAATACAAAATTGTGCAAAACAATCTAACTGTATTAAAAATATATTAAACAACCTCACTGAAGGGTGTGAAGAAAAAAGATGCTGACCTAAGCAACTTTAGAACTGAAAGGAGGCTGTAAAGCTAAAGGCAGAAGGAGCTGTACATAAGCAGTCTATTCTAGTTGATAAAGTTGCTTCCCATGGGGGATCAGGATAGCAATGCTGATGCTGCTATACATGCACACTGGAATTGAACAGTTAAGTAAATGGATGAACAATGGTGGAAGCCACGGTTCTCACTGTTGGTGTGGGAGGTTATGGACGAGCAGAAGGAGGAGGCTGGAATCAGCTGTGTGGTGATGGATCAGAGTTGGAGACATCAGTATGAACTCCTGTTAGCTTAATATAGATACCAGTGATAGAAATGTTTATAGATATGTGTATGTACATGAGTTAGTATATACACACATATATTTGCTTGCTTTGTCAGCTGAGAGGGCCTAGAATTAATGACACCCCCATAACAATGAGCACATCCAGCACCAAGATCTTGGTTTCTAACATATAACAAAAGGAACCGCAACTTGGATAAATGGCTGATACTAGGACTAGAATAAAAAATATATAAGTTGAACATGGAGCATCTTATAGTGCCAAAAAGTAAGAAAGTGCTGGAAAACACACACACACACACACACACACACACACAACAATTGGGATATGTCGAAAGGGCAAAGAGCCAACTGAGAGAACTCTCAATGGCCAAAGTTGGAACATTTGAGCAACAAAATAAAGCAGTATTGGATTGAAACACAAAGCATAAAGTAAACATATATGGGTCTGTACTGATATGAGTAAATTATTGAATAAATAAATAAATGAAGTAGAATAGGCAAATTTCCTGTGCTGAAGAATTCCAAATGATTTATGTAGGCCCTCTGCCCTCAAGGAAGTAGAACATAACTCCCCTTATTTTCAGTGTAGGTTGAACATAGACACTTCCTTCCAAAGAGTACAATCTGGAAAGGGGACAAAAGAGGAACTTGCTACTGGAGAAACCTGACATGCATTATGCCAGATGACCAAGGTCAACATCAGTAGTGATGATACGGGTTGTTAGTATATGGCTTTGATCTGACAAAAATGGCACTTTACTTTTATGGTCTTCTTCCCCAAAGCAAACAATCCCAGTCTAATCATGAGAAAAACATCAGACAAACCCCAAATGAGGAACATTCTACAAAACATCTGACCATTGCTTCTCAAAAAAGTCAAGGCCATCAAAAACAAGGAAAATATGAGAACTGTTGTAGCTAAAAACAGCCTAAAGAGACACGAGGACTAAATGCGATGGGTTATCCTAGATTGAATCCTGGAAAAGAAAAGAGGGTATTAGGGAAAATCTGAGGCTATACAAGTAAAGTACAGACTTTAGTTAATAAAGTATCAATATTGGATCATTAATTGCAACAGATGTACCATACTCACATTGGATGTTATGAATAGGGGAAACCAGGTGTGAGGTATATGGGAACCTTCTGCACTATCTTTGCAATTTTTCTGTAAGCCTAAAACTGTTCTAAAATAAAGCATTTATTTAAAAAAATGTATAATGCCTGGGTACCACCCCGAGATTCTGATTCAGTTTGGTCCCGAGTGTGGCCTTACCCTGGGGACTTTTAAAATCTCCCCAGGTGATTCTGATTTGTCTCCAGCAAACCACTGCTCTAAGAGAGGTGATGGTTTCTACCAACAAGTTGCTCTTTCTTCCTTTTACCTTTTTTGTTTAATTATAATAAATGTCTTGCCATTATCCCTGATAAAATAACAGTGTGACTTAATGATTTTGGTTGGTTGAATGCAACAGTTCTTTAAATGTACAGCCAGTGATATGGAACTTAGAGAACGGTATTTTCCATTAAATAAAAAATCTTGTCCAAGAAGCTTGAAATACCATAAAGAGTTTAGGGAAAGAGACAGTGAAGGGCAGATTATGCTAAATGTATTGTGAGTTTAAATCTGTTATGTGGTGGGAATGCCTTTACTTTCCCTCTGCTGCGCTATTCTATATGTATTTGGAGTTGAGTTATCCCCTAAATTGTAGGTGCAAGGAGTTTAGCGTTAACTAGATAGTAAATTTATTCTCTGGGGTTTGATTGTGACAAATGAGATAAAAGCATTACCCGCTGGCAAATGCAGCTTAAAGGGTCAGGAACCAGGAACTGAACCAAGCGGTACATTTTTCTTGTGCAGCCTCCTATTTTCCCGTGACAGCCTTAGCTCCTGGGATCTCACCTGGTCCTGGGATGACTAGGGATGACTGGCCCCAGCAGTCAGTGAGGAAGGGATCCTACTGACCACCAGCACCCAGGACCTTTGGTGAAGAGAGGACGGGAGAAGCAAAGGAGCCTTGCTACCTCACTCGCAGACAATTATGGCACTTTGTTTGGAAATGGTGGCACTATATTTGTAGATTGACACTATTTGCTTAAAATCTTAACAGGCCAGGAGATTGCTTCCTGCACATTAAGGTATGCAAAAGATTTATTTTCTCTGTCACTTTTCTTCCTCAAATAGTCACTGGTAGAAATTCTTGCTTTTTGTTAAAACCTGTAAGAACACTAACCAACCAGAAAGCATTTGCTGATTGGGTCTTATAAGATGTTAGGCCCTGAGGGAGCTATTTGAAAAGTTAAAAGTGATAGTCACCCTTTGTTCATTCATCCCAGCAATATTTGAGTGTGTGTCACGTACCAGGCATCTGCTAGATTACTGGAGATTAAAAAATAATAATAAACAAAAAACTAAGCAAGATTTGGTCTCCTTTCTTAAGTTTCCAACAGTCTAAGACCTTACAGTCTAGGTCAGTGGTTCTCAACCAGGGGTGACTTTTGCCAACCAGGGGACATTTGTCAATGTCTGGAGAAATACTCAGTTATTACTACTGGGAAGGGTGGGGGATGCTATGGCATCTAATGGGTAGAGGCCAGGGATGCTGCTAAACATCTACAATATACAACTCAGCTTCCCACAACAAAGGATTATCAGACCCAAGATATGAGTAGTGCTGAGGTTGAGAAATTGCAAACTCACTGGGCTGTTCCTTAAACAGAGAACACACTCTCCATGTGTGAATTACACAAAGCAAGCTCTGAAGCCGCCTCCTGCCCTCCCTTTACTGGGTGGGACTAGAACAGCAGAGGATCCCTAGTTGAGGAGAGAGTAAAGGTTACCCCCACCGCCCCTGCCACTTGGGTGAGGTATGCTGGGGGCACTGTTCAGAGGAAGGTCAGCGATTCTGTCATCAGATCCCAGCAGTTCCAGCTGGAACAGCCCAGACCAGAGGCAGGTCTAGTCAAATCAGGCTGCCCCAAAGAGAAGACCTGAGACTTCTTTTTACTCGGAGCAACCAAGTTTCTTAAGTCCTTTCAAATAACATTACTAAGAGCCAATGACACTTTTACAATTTTAAACATAGCATTTGCACCTAAATTGAAACCATCATAAAAATTTTATATTGTTTTACTTATGTATGAGTATTAACTACAAAGTTTAAAAGAAAAAAGTAGCCCTACAACTGTGCTGTTGAATGTAGATACTAGACACATGTGGCTATTTAAATTTAAATTAGCTGACATTAAATTTAAAATCCATTTCTCAGCTGCAGTAGCCACATTTTTAAATACTTCAGTGTAGCTACTGCCTGCTGAATTGGGCTGTGTGGATAAAGGATGTTCCTATCATCACAGAAAGTTCTATTGGACAACACTCTTACAAGACTCCATTCCTAAGGATCCTTGTGAATATGCACAGTTATTTCTAAAAAAAGGCTTGTTTCCTAGCAGCTGAGGCACTGGGGCAATGCTTGGCATTATCTCATTATCATTGTCTGTTAGGAGCACACAGACATATTCTGCTGGGGGGATCATCTCTTTTCTGACATGGAATTTTGTGAAGGGTTTATGTAATGAATGTCAGGTAAGACATCAGATGATTGAAACTCTGATTTTCCAGAAGGGGTAACAGTGTAAAATTCAAGTAGCTAACTCCTGTAAGGCATTTCTAATCTAAGTCAAGTGTGTATTGTTAAATATTAATTCCATTAAGATATGTCGGCAGGGAATTAAGATATGTGACCCAAATATATTTCTTTTTAGGAACGGAGTGTAATAGAGAACTAGCACTCAGTGGATCTCAACAGAAGGTAGGGTGGAATGATGGGACGAGGGGAGGATCAGAATTTTGAAAAAATTCATTATGCTATTCTAATGTTCCCAGTCCAGGTAAGTATAGTTTAGAGATCGGGAAAGGATCATTAGTGTGCCTTTTGCCATTGTATGAAGGGGGAAGGGTGTGGCTTGACAAAAGACCTCACCTCTAGAAATTTTGATTCAGTACACCTTGGGTGCCGTGTAGAGATCCACTCCATTCTCTCCTGCTTTCTTCCTTTTAAATGAGCCTTCTGGCTACCCTCCTCATAGATCATTTAGGATGATCAACTGAGTTTAGAAAGATGGCCTTAGGCAATTTTTTCCATTATTAGGTGTCTCTAGCAAATTTTGCAAGCTGTATATCACATTCTGTTCTTGGATGCATTTTCTGGTCAGTACCTGAAGTGACAATATTGTGTGCTGTTGATCAAAGGAGATGTCACATGCACAGAGGGTGCATTAGCCAGAGATGACCCTCAGCTGAGGGAATTCAGGAATCCACTTAGTAATTTGATTCAGGCCGAAAGGTACCCCATTTCCACAGAAAGGTCGGTCATGAGTATGTGAGCAGGGCTAAAAATGCTCTCCAAAAGGACCTGTTCACACCCTGGGATACCAGAGTTTGATCATAGAGCTTTGCCCATGTTTGTTACTATCGAGAGGCTACGACTAGCCATAGAGAGGCCCATCAGTCCATCAGAATGACACCTAACTCTGCTGATTGATAGAAAACGTCAACACCCTTCCCCCCAGTCCCTAATTAAATCCTGGAATTTCACACCATATTTTCAAGGTATATTAGCTCTGAATGGGCCTATGTTTGTTTTTCACTTTCATTTTCTCAAGTTGATTTAGAAAAGTCTTAACACGTTCTGTGTTTTCCTCATCCCTGGCTTCAAATTTTCTCCTGGTAGAAATTCAGTTTTCTCCATGATATGTAAAATGTTGATCACTTGGGGTTTTAAAAAGAATAAGGTGGAACTCATATCACTGGAGAACCATCCAGAATATAAATTCTTTTTGGTGCCATGATGTACAACATATGACATTAGAAAAAAGGACCCTTCCCCCACCAGAAAATGTCCAACCCCAGCTTTCTCTTCCTTTTAAGGACATCAGAATCTGATGGTTAACGGTGAAAGAAAGGGATGAAACTGTGAAAAGACTAGAGAAGCTGGTCCATCAATAGTTAAAGCTCCAACTCTGAAAGTCCTTGGTGAACATTTCTCTTTTGAGTCTACCTGTTCCTGGGATGTCAGAGACGTGAAATGCCCTAAAATCCTGGGAGCCCTCAGGGTTTGTCTTCTCTAGATCGTCCAGCTGAACAGGGAGGAGGATCTTAAAACCACTTAGAATTTAGGCTTAGAAGGCTTACTAGCACCTTCAAAAGAAAGAAGGAAAGAAGGAAGAAAGAACTCTAGAGTGGGCTGCTGAAGATACTGAGTGTCAGTAGTTAGTTCAGTGCCAGGCACTATGGTACAATGTGCTGGAGTGGCATGAGAAAAAATACTTTTGGTCTTTATCCCAGATTCTGACACAGAGCTTGGAAATTTCTGAGGGATAGGATTGTCTTTTATATGCTAATGAGGTGATCAAAGGGAGATCTTAGTTAACTTCAGGATAGGGGCTGGTCAGCAGAGGAGCCAACCACCTGATTAGAGGGTTAGAACTGTCAGCTCTGCACTGCCCTCCCCACAGCCTCCAGAGAGGGGAGAGGGGCTGGAGATTGAGGAATGGCCCAATGGCAGGTGATTTGGGAAATCATGGCTATGCTGGAAAGACACTTCCAAAAACACCCTGAAACAATGAGGCTGAGGGAGCTTCCTGGCTGATGAACTCATTGACATGCTGGGAAGGTGGCTTGCCCAGAGAGGGTGTGGGAGCTTTGTGCCCCCTCACACCCTGCCCTGCATACCTTTCCCTATGCATCTCTTCCATTTGGCTTTTCTGAATTATATCCTTATAATAAAACTGTAATCAAGGGTAGAGAGCTGTCCTGAGTTCTCTGAGTCATTCTACAAATGATTGAACCTGGGAAGTGGTTGTGGGGAACTCCTGAATTTGTGGTAGGTTGGACAGACATGCAGGTAGTCTAGGGACTGTATAAAGTGAGGGCATCTTTTGAAATCAAGCTTTTAACTTGTGCGGTGCTTACTTTTAACTATGTTAACTCTGGATAGTTAGTGTCCAAATGGAACTGAATTGCTGGCCACCAAACTGGTGTCAGAAAAGCAGAACTGGTTGGTGTTGCAATATATAGCTGATAAAATGGTGAACAAGAATAGACATGTTTCTGCTCTCAAAATTTATAAATAGTGTCCCAGTGCATTTTTGGGAGTTATTTAGCATTATGCTGCATGTCATCCAGTTGCCGCTCCAGATCTACTCATCCTCGTCTTTAAAGGCTGACCCTTATGGACGACATCAATGGGCACTTTTCTTTCTGTCTCTAGTTGGGCATGACCAATGGGGTGCCTGGCAGGGAACTGAAGGGAAGGAGGTGAGTGGAGTCAGGGTGTGATTCCCCTCACACCCACTTTGGGAGCCCGACTTGGGCCTTGTCTCCATTCTAGGCAGTCTTTTCCACATGGCTTTCTTCTTTTTGGTTCTGGTAACTACTCCTCTTTCTTGTCTCCTTGTGCGTAGGGATGGTGACAGCACTTCAGCTTCTAACCTTGAATTATTGCCTGCAAATCCTTGTGGTTCTATTATACCCTGTATACACCCCTGTAAAAAGTTCCTTAGTAAATAAAACTTTTTTTGAATTATCCTAATATAAATGTTCCATCTCACTGGGACCCTGGGTGATACAAGCACTGTCCATTTAAATGTTGGATTTATGTTTGCCAAGTATGTTGATTTGTGTTTTAGTACAGTTGATGCTAAGCCAGCTGTTCAGCTGCTTAAGAAGGTCACCCCAGTTTGCAATGATAAAATCATATCAGAGAAGAATGTTTCTCTTCCTATTTCCTTTGGCAGGAGAGCATATATTCAATAAGGTACAGAGAAGGGGAGCTAGAACATTAGTTCTGTTTTATAGCCTTTAGAATGGCAATTTCCATTGCCAAAATGTTCCTCTTACCCATTAAGATTCTGGCATTAATACTATATTCCAGGCTTTGAAGATGCATTAATAGTCTGGGATTTTACCAAGATGATACATGCTGATGAGAAGTTGATAAATGTTGCAAAAAGTCATTGTTATTAACTATTTTACTGGTGAGATAGAACAGGATAATAACACTCAGAAGTTTAATAGTTGTGCCTGAAACATGTTTCCTTTCATGATAAACATCTGAGTCGGGGAGAGCTAGCCCAGGAATGGGTTGTGAAGAGAGCACACAATGTGTGCTTCCATTGTTTACTTGACAGAGGTTCTGCTATGGAGGACCATGTCATGAAATTTACATTTGTTATTGATCTTTCTTTCTGAGCCTTACCTAGCACCTTCATTAGAATCTATTAGAAGCCAGTTTTTCCAAATGATGAATGTCTTATAAAAAGATATGAACTTATAAGTCTGTAGCCTTTCATAAGAATCATTTTGAGCCTCCCTTCCTCCTTATTTTGCTAAAGTCATTACTAAAATATAAATTAAGATAACCAGACAGGATAATCAAAGATGGTTTTAACCATCTGTAACCCATTGATCTGTGGATAAGAGGGGAAGCTTTTCTCAGAAGATGGTGCACGTTCACATCTCAGGAGAATTGGTGAGAGGCTACTGCATCCTTGATCACTAACCTTTAGAGATACAAGCAATTTCAAAGATCATCTACCCTGTAATGCTATAGGTGAGGAAACTGAGACCCAGAGATATTAAAAGACTTACCCAAAAACAGAGCTGTATTAGTATGTCAGGGTTGCCATAATGATGTATCACAAACTGGGTGGCTTAAAAGACAGAAATTTACTGTGTCACAGTTCTGGAGACTGGACATCCAAAATCAAAGTGTTGGCAGGGTTGATTCCTTCTGAGGGCTATGAGGGAAGGATCTGTTCCAGGCCTCTCTCTTTTGCTTGTGGATGGCTGTCTTCTCTGTGTCTATTCACTTCATCTGCTCTTTATGCATCTTTGTGTCCAAATTTCCTCTTCTGTAAGGACACCAGTCATATTGGATTAGGTGCCCTCCCTCACCCAATGACCTCATTTTAACTTGATTACATTTGCAAAGACCCATTCCCAAATAAAGTTACATTCAGATGTACTGGTGGTTAGGACTTTAACATATGAATTTTGTGGCAGACAACTGACAACATCAACTGTCTAAAAACTGACCAGGATCTTGGTCCTCTGATGCCCTTGTTAGTTATTTTTCTGTTATACTACTGTGTCTTTTAATATTCTTATTCTGATTGCTATAGAGAAGACCATTCCCTTTTTCACAGAGGTAGGTTGTGAGGTTGTGGTTAGAACCTCAAATTTCTCAGTCACTTCAAATGAGTCAATGTAGGGGAATATAGGCTCAAGTAAATTTAGGGAACTTATCATCCTTATTAATATAACCTGAACATATTCATCTTGGGTATGAAGATAAACAATAAGGTTTGATTATTATGTGGCTGATAATGTTTAAACCTTTGCAGTTAGACATGAAATTTTCCCATACTTATTTCATGAACTGTAGTTTATATTATTAAATTATGATAATAAATGAGTATGTTCAGTTATTTTCCTCTTTGACTTAAGCCTCTCTACCCCTGGGAGAAACTGTCCACCAGAAGCAAGCGTTCCTTTCTAGATGTCTTATGGATGAAGCCTTGGCAGAACCATTGCCAATTCAGGCATTAAATCTCCTAAAATCATTGCATCAGTTCAGGGATGCTTAAAGCATATACTGTTTAGAAGGCAGCCAAATTGGTGCCAGATATTTAGGGACATGTTTGCATGTTGGTAGGAAGGATATTTTTGTTATGTTATAGCAAGTGCTCTTTTCTGGGAGGTGGATCTAAAACAAAACAAATAAACCATGTCCTAGGTTACCAAGGTCAATGTGGGTTGGTCATCCTCACATTAACCAAAAGTTCTTTGATTAATGCTTAGAGCAGAAGAAAAATAATAGTGTGTTAAACTCTCCAGCAGTGACTCCATTCTTCCTATTCTCACCTGGCCTAATATGCTTATTTTGAGGGAGGGGAACCCAATGATGAGAGAAAAAACATGCTTAGTCCAAGAACATAGTATATCCCTCTTAGACCAATGTGCTTCCATCCAGGGTGGCAGCTATGATGTAGAACTCAGGCACTGTGGGCTAAGGGGCAGTCCTAATTATCTAGCAAGATTCACTAGGGACACATAGAAGTTTGGACATGGCCTATTAAACCAAGTCGCAGAATATGTCTCTTGGTTCTTAAAAGAGTTATTCTAATAAGTTTTAGGTTGTACCCCTACAGTCCTCTCCACCAGCAGTGTTTCCCAAAGCCTATCTCTTTAATCATCAATCTTTCAACATATGCTAAGGAAAAAATTTCAGCGATTAAACATATTTGGAAAATGCCACATACTGCATCCTTCTCTTAGATATTCATCATGCACATTGGAATTGCAGTTTTTGCCATGTCTGACAATGGAAGAAGCCATTTAACTCTCTTTAACCAGGTGTTTCCAAAAGTTATCTGATCATGAAAACATTTGTGCACATAAAACCTGTAAGTTGCAAGCAACATATTTTTGAGAAATCCGGGCTAAAATTTGCACAAGTTGAAGAGAGATACACATTGAAAAAGAATTTAGATCAAGTTCATAAATGATGGAGCAAGAGGTCTACAGGGATATCCATATACACATGTGAGTGATAACCCTTATGTAGAATCTGCCACAGAGTATTCCTTGTGGCTAGTAGCAGGGATGGAATCCCACTCATATGGCTCTTAATAGTGGGCGTGTGGATGAGTGTGTAAGGGTATGTGTGTCTGACCTAGATAATCAGGCTAAGAAAAGAAAAAGAGCACTGGGTTTTGGCCTTTACCATGGGTCTGTGATGAGACTAACTAGCTCTACTAGTTAGTGTACATGCCATTGTGCTGTGTGCCACACAGGTCGTCTGTGCCCAGAGGCCTCTCTGGACATGTGGGACCTCAGCAAACACTGTCTGGAGGTGAAGAGGAGGAAGAGGATGTTGTCAGGTTGATGACATAATGTCTACAGTGTTTGGGTCACCTCCGAAGGAACAGAGGGTTTGATACAGAGGGCCCTGTGATTCCTGAGGGAGGTGTGAATAATTGTCTGACACCCTGTAGAAACCACACAGCACAGCTTGATTTGGCCACACAACATGTTGGTAGTTAAATGCTCCTGTAACAAAGATTCTTTGGTTTTTAAACAACAGAAACTACCTTGAACTAGCTAAGAAAACAGGACACTTTGGGGGGAAGATATTTATGCAAATATGATGGGATTTAAAGACTTTAAACATCCAAGGCTTAAGAAGGTTCAGAAGCATGACAGCTCAAGGGATCTGCCTTTAACTCTCAGTTTCTGTGTGTCTCTGCTGCAGTTCTTAAAAAAGAGAATTTTGTAGGCCCAATTTGGGGTCAAATGTCCACTCTAGTCCATTTAGTTATGACATAGCCAACAGCCATCTCTCTTCTTTCCTATTAGAATCCTGATTTGTTCAGGGGAGCATGGCAATAGCTTGATCTCAGGGAGGGTAGGTTCCGTCTCCTATCCCAGGTAATGAATTATGTGAATTATGACAGTGTAAACCAGTCATAGTAGATCTATTTCCCTTTGTCAGCAATTGGTCTGGGGAGGCCATGTGACCCAGTTTGAACATGGGAGATAGAAGTTGGCTGGATGTAATCATGGGAAAGCTTTTGTTTTCCTTATAAAAAGTTAAAACAAATTCAGCTGGCGCAGCTCTTTCTCCCTTTGCTTTTCCTCTTATTCTCTGGAATGCAGACATGATGACTGGTGGGGCAGCAGCCATTATGTGACCACAATGTGACAACCACAAGAGGAGAGCTGTGTGCTAAGGTCAGAGGGCACAAAAGAGAAAGAGCCAAGACCCCTGTATGGTTGAGTTGTCACACTGACGACTGACTGTGGACCTCCTGATGTGTCCTTATTTGAGAAAAATGATAACCTATTCGTGAAATCACAGTGAACTTTAACAGGTTATTGTCATTGCTGTTCTTACTTGCAACCAAAAGCATTCCTAAGTGAAAAAGTTTTGTAGTAAAAACGTGGGTGCCAGGAGCCAACTCCTGGCTCAGAGAGTGATTCGCAGATCTTTAATAGGATAGAAGAAGAGGAGATGGCTCCTAAAATGGTGAGATAGTCAAAAGTGACCACCAACACCACCTGAGAGCCTTGAAATCTCACCACTACTGCAGAGCACAGAGAGGGAAACCCTGTTCGTGCCACTACACACCTGTCCTAGATACCATTAATTAACTAATTAATTTTACTGATATTGATTGGTCCCTCATCATGTGTTTGGTATTTTTTCTAGGAGCTAGGGATAGTTGGATAAAGACGGAGAGAATCTTGGCTCTCACTGAACTAATATTCTATAAGGGAAAAATCAACAATAAACATGAAAAAGAAATGAACAGGATCTCTTCAGCTAATAAGAAGCTCTATAAGAAACACAAAATAGGGTGTTGCAATAGAGGGTGGAGGGAGGCTGTGTCATGGAAGGCCTAAGAAAGTGATATTTGAAATGCAACTTAAATTGCAGAAGGGAGCCTGCTGTGTGAGCCTGAGGGCCAAGCCTTTCAGGAGGGAACAGCCAGTGCGGAGGCCTTGAGGCAGGAATGAGCTCGGCCCACTGGGGACACAGAATGAACTGTTAGCGGGTGTCCCCTGCACGGGGTTGGGGAGGCCGCCCACACTCGTCTCATTGTAATATGCCAACAACTTGGCTTACTGGAATCATGATGGGTCTTGGGGCTTGTGACTGGGCTCTGTGTTGCACAGATGAGTTGTCTTATCATCTGCTTCAGGCTTTCGGAGCCCAGGGGACGGGGCTGCCAAGGGATGGTCTAGGGAGTGGACTCTGACCAAGTGACCGATCCCCTCTGTCCTTTCCCTTTGAGAATGGATCTATCATTCCCAGCCCCAGCACCTTGGCTCCCAAGGGGCTGGCTTCCCCCTGAGCTGTCAGGGCTAGCTTCCCTGGGAATGGGGTCAGCCCTGTGCTGGAGGAACTAGCAGAGCATTCAGCTGGCACACAGCTGCTTCAGGACCGTGCTCTAGTCACCCGCTCAAACTATAGCTGCCACGGTCGATGCGTCTAGTGCTTGAGAGCCCCCCGCCCATGGAGAGACCCGTGCAGAGGCCCATGCAGAGAATCAAAAAGCCTTCAAGGGCCCTCGGCTGTGGCTCCCAGCCTGCTGAGGCTGGTCTTACCCGGCATCACTATCAAGTGATGCTTATCAGTGAACCAGTCACATGGAGATCACAGGGCTAAAAGCTCCCTCAAAGGTCATCCTGTCCTGCATTTCTCATGTGTCTGGCATTACCCAGAACAAGTGTTGGAATGCCACCACCCCCACTTCTAGCAGGTTGCCTGCTAAACTGTATATCCACCCAGCTCTTCTGGTAGAGAATCCAGTTCTCTCTTTTCTACCACTTGAACTTGGGGGCAGTTGGAACCACTATGATTGTATTAGGTGTTGGATTTCCTTTGGTGGTCCTGTGTGATTTGTGGGATGTTTGGAATGTGATTGTTCACCTTAGGAGAGTCAGGTTGCTTCTCCTAGACCTGGGAATCAAAAACACAAAATATGAAAGTTGATAGGGATCATAGTGATTGACACCCCTTCTCTTACAGATAGGGGGAAAAAAAAAAAAAAGGAAAAATGACCTGACCAAGGTTAGCAATAATACTGTGTAATAAAGCTCTTTGGGATTCACGTGTGTCTGTCATAGATGTTTATAGCATTTTGTTGTAATGTGCTCTTTGACTTATGAACAAAGGAAAAAGAAATCCTCGTGTGTCAACAATGTGTACCATCAAAATTCTGTGCCTCTATCTGATTTGACTCTTACCACTCTATGTACTAAGCATTATTTTTCTCATTATACACAAGAGGAAAATGAGCCCCGGAAAAACTAAATCCATTTAGGTACTAAATGGTAATACTGGACTCAGATTTAAGACTTCTGACTTTTATCCAATATCATTTCCAAGTGCTTCTCTATTTTTATTCCCTGGGGGTTGAGGGCATAGCAGAAATTAGCCATAACTTAGGTAGGGCAAGATATATAAGCACGCTGAAAAGTCTCTACTCCATTCTGGAAGCAGGTATTCTGGGTTGCTGGAAACTCTAAGCGAAGGAATCTGATTTTTTGTGAAGCACCTCACCTTCATTGGTGTGAGAGAAATGTCAGTACTTTCCTCTTAGAGCCTCTGTAGCTGAAGCAGGGGCCCTGTGGCTGCTAATATAAGTTGGTGCTGTCATCTCAGTTGCTGCCTCTACTTGTTTTAAATACCACCTCCTGGACATTGTGTGGCATTTGAAAGCCCAAGCTGTTACAATCAGCTGGCTAGTTCAAATCCTGGTTCTACCACTTATTCTGAGTGACCTGAGGTGTTTACTTAACCCTCCTGTGTCTCAATTTTTTTCATCTGTAAAATGGGTCTAGTAATACCTTCCTGGGAAGGTGGTGAAAACAAAATAAGATAAAGCACTTAGCAGAGTAAGCACTCAATAAATGTTAGTTGTTGCTGTATTTGGTCTTAATATAACTGAAGGAATTCTATCAGAGAGCTGAGTGTTCCCCAGCAGAGATCATGAACACAGGTGGGCATGCCAGGGTGAAAAGTATCCGAAAGACACAATCACACAGTTTACTTCTTTACTCTGGGGAATGATCTGTTCTGGGCCCTATACTACAAGGGTTATCTTCATTTTCTGCCAGCATCACCCCCTCCAAAGGAGAAGGCTTTTGCTTGCCCACCTGAAAAGCTAAAGCTGACACCTGGAGGGTATGATTATGTATTTAGTCCAAAAGAAGAAACAGAAGTAAGAGCCTCTTATGTAACTCGAAGCGTGTAAAGGAGCCAATGATTAAAACCACTGCCCCGCACTTTTCCAAAGCACCATAAATCTCGCTGTGTTAAGATTCTGCAGCCAACGCATCATTTGTCTTGTTGTTTTTGTCTTAAGATAGACTTAAAAAAAAAGTAACGAACCCCATCCTGTTAGATTATGTGTTTGTGATCATAAGCTATAAAAATGCTACTATTTCAAGTTACTCCCATCATCTAAAATACACCCCATGCTTGTTTCATGGTTTCTTAGCAGTATTATGATTTTAATGTGATCGCCTTTTGTATTTGTCTATTTCCTCATTCAAGGCTGGTTTTCCTTCCTTTCTTTCTCCCTTTTGTGTTTTTTTTCCCCTCTCTTTCTTTTGCTTGTATTTTTTGCATGTTTAGATCAAGTCTCTACTGACCTTTCAGTGGCTTAGCGTTTTGTTGCTAATACACGAGTGAAGCTGGAAACCAGAGCCAAGTGACAACCTGAAGTAACAGCTCAGCCTTCACAAAAGCAAATGTGCTTTGTGCTATTTTTGGCCAGAATAGATGTGGCCTTGGTGGACTGTGGGGAACATTATGTTTCAGGTAAAAATAAATGACTAAGACTGAGGCTAAAATGATGCAAATCCTTCAACTTGTAAAACGATCATCATTCGGGAGCCAGGACTAGGAATCAATTAGGATCTGCCCCTGGGTTTAGTCCAGAATCTGCACCAATCAACTGTTTGACCTCAGGGTAGTACCTGTGACCAAAACCCCCCATTTTTTTTTAATAAAAAAAAAATAGAATAACAAAACTCTGTGTGCCACCTATCCTGTTTGAGGCAATTGTGTAATAACATTTTGACAAGTTTACTTAGGACATAGTTGAAGTTCTTTGTGGACTTCTTCTTAATCCCATTTCCCCTTCTCCCACCCCAGAGATAAGCACTGTCTTGAATTTGCATGCTTTCATACTTTCTCTGAGTACATGTGCATCTTTCAACAATATGTACTGTTGTTTTGCATGTTTTAAAACTTTAAATAAACGGAAACACAATGTACTTATCATTCTGCAACTTGCTTTTTTAAAATTCAGTGATAGATTTCAGCAAGTTAGCTCTAGTTCATTCATTTGATCTGCTCTGTGGTATAATGTTTCATGAGCAGACCACTATATATTTATTCATTCTCCTGTTTACAAGCACTTAAATTGCTTCTAATTTTGCACTATTATAAACAATGCTTCAGTGAGTGTTCTTGTACGTTTCCTTGTCCTAACATACAAAAGCTTCTCTAAGATAGTATTTTTCCAAAATGTTTTGTCCATATGTACAGTTAAAGATATACTTTGCATGGAAACCCAGCATATATATGTGCTATATTTATGTGTATGCGTGCACATATATATGGAACAAAACTCTCTCAAAATAATACTTACCTTTATTTCCTATTTAATTCTAATCCAGTGTAGTCTAGTTTATTTCATACCCCTGTATATGTGTGTGTGTATGTGTATATATGTGTGTGTGTGTTTGTGTATGCTGATTGCAATTTATGAAAGTGATTCCACGACCTAATGATGCATCTTCACTGCTGATTTGAAAAACACTATTATGGGATACATACCTAGACATGGACTTGCGGGGTTATTAGCCATGCCCATTTTCAAACTGGTGAGTTTGTGAGTTCATTTTGTGCGGTTAAATGGATAATTGTATTTAGCTAGTATTCAACGTATTTCTAGAAGGGGGTTTTCCAGGTTATTTAGTAACCAGGTTATATGGCTGCAAATACAAGGCCTGTTTTAAGCTTTCTGAGCTTCAGTTTTTTCATCTGTCACAAGAAGCCACACACAAAATAGTAGACTCTTCAGTATTTGCAAACTCTTTTTCTCTGCAGGCTCAGGGTCCCAGGGAGAGTGTTAGGGTCTCCCACAGTATGTGTAAGTTGGGGGGTGGCGGTGGGGACGGGGACGGGGAGAGAATGAGTAGTAGGTGGAGATCTGGGCCTTTCACTCCAGTTCACTCGGAAGAGCCCCATGTTAATATTGATCCATTGTATTTCCATCAGATTTAATTGGCAAAAACCTCGTGCAGCTTAAAAATATTCTTAAACTGTGGTTTTAGAGATGTTCTCCAAGGCTCTTTCCAGATCTAAACTTGAATGAAGATAATTTTTAAGTCTCTTGACCATTTAAAATTGCAGCCAGAATTAAAGAACGTGATGGCTTATGGTGTAAGATTTCCTGAGTTGGAGTTAGTTAATTCAAGGGTGGGC
Organism: Eulemur rufifrons; assembly: GCF_041146395.1. Taxonomy (NCBI): domain Eukaryota; kingdom Metazoa; phylum Chordata; class Mammalia; order Primates; family Lemuridae; genus Eulemur; species Eulemur rufifrons. The sequence continues at coordinate 226,225,781 of NC_090989.1, read as the reverse complement.
CTACTCCTCCTGCCGTTATAGAAGTTGCCTTGGATGGGATGCATTTAGGGTCCCCGTAGGGTGTTGGGTCAGGAGCACTCTTGGCTGGAGCTGTCCTTTGAGGGCAGCCATTTCTATTCTGTCACATGATCTTCATCTGCATGAAGCTGCTTTAAGAATGATTTTGTATTCATTGTGTTAGTTTATTCTGTGAATAAAGGCCTAATATAAATTTTTCTAAAATCCATTTCTGCCCAAGAAACTGTTCCACGTGCTTACGATAAAGCTCATTTGCTCAGCAGGGAACTCAGTGAAACCTTTATATTCACAGAGATGAAATTTCATTATCATTTTAATGAAAATATCTGGTTCCTCATGGTTTTATTTTTGCTTTCTCAAATAAAGTAAAAGCATAAATTAAAAAAAAAAAAAAAAAGGAAACCACCAGAAACCTGGGTAGTAACTTGGTAGTAAAGTGAATGAGGGGTGTGCATATGTTAATTAAGTTGGACAGGATCCTGGACCTCTTTGCTGATAAATACCCTTGCTCTCGCCTCCTCCCTGGGGGCCTGGATTATTGCTTCCTCTCAGATTCTAGCCTCTCCCTTCAATTTGTCCTGCTTGTATTTCATCTTCTTTAATCACTGTTTTCATCACGTCACTCCCATGCTCAGAAACCCCCGAGGGATCTTTATTTCCCACCACATCAAATCTAAACTCGGCTGCCTGTTTTCCAGGCTTCTCCTAATCTATTCTTTCCTTACATCTCCAGCTTTATTTCCCTTGCCAGATGTGGTTCTGGTTCCTGTGGTTTACAGATAATGGAATTTTTGTACACCAAAAAAAAAAAAAAATTAAAATCTGCATCATTTTTTTGAGGCACATTCAGCCCAGTTCCCTTAAACAAAAGCACACGCCAACAATTATTGCTTTCCTCCCTCACAGGCCCTGCAAGCAACACAGTGGGATCCTCTGGGGGCGGCGGGGGGTGGGAAGCAGTTTATGCACCACTCTTTCTTAATATTCTGGGAGAAGATGAGGCACTGAGAAAAGTGACTATTCACTGGAGTGGTTTGTGAACAGCGCTGCCATTTTGACAAGACAGGCAGAGTCAAACAACATAGAAGGTGAGTATGAAAGACATCAAATATCAAGCCAGGAGTGGCTGGTTCAGAAATTTGTAAACAGGTACAACTCTGCATAAGGGAGAACCCAGCAGATGACCAATCTCTGAAAAGATGCCGTAGGGGTTGGTAAATGAGATCCAGGCGAAGGCTTACCTATTGGAGGAGGCTTTTAATATCTGTGAATATGGTTTATTTTCAACTTTTTGTGTAGGGGGTGAGTGTGTGTATGTAATTAATGTTATTTACTTTGTTTTTCTCTATTTCAGTAAGTCCTGCCTCTTACACTTAGTAGCTGTATGATTTTGGAAAAGTTTCTTTATTCATAAAATGGAGGTAGTAATGGTATGTAGCATATAGAGTCATTGTGAGCATAGAAAATAGTTTAAGAAAAATATTAATATTATTATTTTTATCACCATAGTTATTGTTAGTATGTATAAGCTGCTCTTCATTTGAGCACTGGCTAAAATTTCACCTTCTCTCAAAATATCTCCAGGTCAGCTCAGTTCAGCAAGCATTTAGTGAGCGCTTAATATCCGCCAGGCACGGAGGAGGTGCTGATGATACTGCAAATATGATATTGACCTTGCCCTTGAGCAGCATACCTTGTCGTAGGAAGGCAAACCCCTAAGTTGATTATTTAACTGTAAGGCAGTACTGTCCAATATAGTGCCATCCACATGTGGCTGTTGAGCACTGGGAATGTGGCTGGTCTAGACTGAGATGGGCTCTACATATAAAACACAGTGGATTTTGAAGGGTTGGCATTATAAAAGAATATAAAAATATCTAATTAATAATTTTTAACATGGTTTTGATTGCCTGTTCAAATGATAATATTTTAAATATACCAGGTTAAATATAATACATACTTAAAATTAATTTCACCTGTTTCTTTTTCATTTATTAAAAATATGGCTACTAGAAAATTTAAATTTATGTGGCTCCTGTTACATTTCTATTGGATGGCTCTGGTCTCACGCGATACAATGGAGGTTAAAACGGGTCATGCAGCCAACGTTGAGGGTGGGCTACCTGCCTGGAGAAGCAGGTGAAGCCTGTACTGAATGTTAAAGGATGAGCAGAGGTCATTCAGGCAGAGACAAGTCTAAAGGGCCCTCCAGATGAAGGTAACAGAAAAGTTGTGGAGGGCATGACTGGAAGTGTTTGGTTGTTCCATAGCATAAAAAACATTGTGAGTTGGGGACTGGCAGGAGATGAAGCTACAAGGGAAGTGAAGCCTGGTTTTCCCATCCTTTAACATCCAGCTGCCATTAAATACTCTGGTCTTTGTCTTATACATGAGGTCTGGTTATGATTCCGCTCTTCGTTTCTTTGAGGTTTTGGACTATTAGCTATTGGAGGTTGGAAGTTTATGTCTATACAAAGATAGACTCTCCTAGAGTATGGAACTAATGAATGCATATATGCTGCTTGGCAGGCAAAATGCCATTTCTCCTCTGCCGGTAGCCCTAAAGAGTGGATGGGCAGCCTAAAATTGCTCCCTAGAGGACAGGACTAATGAATGAAAATCATATAGGAACATGATCTGATTCATTGAGCCCAAGGAGAGTATACATGGCTGCATTCAGACTCATTTACCTGTCAATGGACTTCAGTGGAATCTTTCCTATCCCCAGTTCTCACTAACAAGGAATGTAATTGTTCATCAGATTATATTGATTGGGAAGCTCATTGTACCCATTCCATCACAAACCACCCTCAGGTCTTCTGCCTTTAATAACTAATAATTAAGTGGATATTTAGTAAGTCATGCACGATTAGGTGAAAGAGGAGTAACAACAGGAGACCCCAAGAACCCAAGTGGACAGAGAGGCTAGTGAGTCAGAGGGCATCTTCCACATCTGCTTTCCACTTTTTATTTTTTTTTTTTTATTTTTTTTTTTTTTAGAACAAAATTAGCTTTATTTAAAATAACAAAATTATCATATTATGCTATAAAAGCAATTCCAGAATGGCTACTAGGAATCTTGGATTGCCAAAGTTTGGAAATTGGCAAACCTTATACCTTGCTTGTCCAGTGAAGTTAAGTACATCTGAGTGACAGATCAACATACAAGCAAAATATTTATACAAAAAATAATGTACATTTGTTATTAATAGATATTTTTTATTTTACAAGTTAGAGTATTCACCCCATCTGTAAGTTTTACATTAGAAACTTGATGTATCCACAAACCTGTTCCAAACCCCTAAAGATAAGTGATCTTACCAATGTCTATGCTTGGTCAAAATGAAGATCAGGAGAAAATGTAAATGAGTAGCAACTCTTGACATTCCTGACTTTCTAATCTATTTTATTCTTATATTTAGAACATTCTCAGAATAGGACTATCAGCTCTGCTAATTGTCTACATACACCCACAAACAGTTACACCCATGGGGAAGTCCTATATTGATGGCAGAACCATGCTTTCCTAATATGTTAGAACTGGAAACACATTTTCCCATAAAAAATAATGATTAAAATGTAATTAGTCGTCTTCTTCAACTACATTATAGATTAAGCAAGCTACTATAGGATAACCTAGAAATCTAGCTAGCATTAATATTACTGTATGTTGCAAGTTGTTAACTCATCTACCAATAGATTTTTAGAACATATCCCATTCATTAGTGGGAAGCTGCTTTTGTTCTAAGAAAATGTTTTGCTTTCCACTTTTTAAAGTGCTATGAATTATATGGAGATCTTGAGAAATGCAGACTCTGGTTCAGTAGGTCTAGAGGTGGGAGCAATAGTCTGTTTTTATCAAGCTCCTAGGTGATGTCAGTGCCTCCAGTCAAGGACCGCACTTTGATCTGCAAAGTCTTAGGGTCTACATATATGGGACAATCCTTTATGAAGGCTGGATTCTACATTGAAACAGCCCTGATGAGTCTTTAGAAGCCTCTGTTGGAAGACCTCTGTTGTGCCTCGTCTCCTCCTCCTTTGTGGAGTGAGTCTCATTTTTTGTCCCTACGTGCTATCTGGGCAATTTCTGTGCATTGGTCCTTGCTCTATTTTTGGAACCACTAAGAACGAGTCTAATTTTTCTTTCTTATGAAAAGCCATTTGGAAATTTGAAGAGCATTTTTATATTCCCCTTAATACTTCTTTTCAGTGGATTAAATCTCCTCATCTCCTTTAGCTGTTAATCATAGAACACTCTGGACTCTCCCAGGAATCAGTGTCCCCTAAGTGTACCTCTCCAAACTGAGCACAATGTTCCAAGCTTTGTCCAAACATCAAAAAATAAAATAGGCCTGTTACCAACCTAGCTTTGAATTCCCTACTTCTGCCAGAGAATCCTCCATCATCTTGGTTGTTTGGCAGCTGCATCAGACTTTAGTCTCAGAATGAACATGGTTGATAAGAAAAAAAACTATTTTTTCTCACTGATTGCTATTGACTCATCTAGTACTTGTAGAGATGATTTTTTTTAATAAGCTGTGATATCTTCTTTTCTGATTATGAAATAAATATTTGGAAATTTGGAAAATGTGAATAAGCAAAATGACCATTATTAATAGTTTGCTATATATAAACCATTTTTTTGTATGCGTAGGGGTGCATATGTATTATTAATTGCATTTTGCAATGGCTTTGGACAATCCTTTGTTAACATGTTTCATACAACATCATTTTATTTGCTACATAATATTTAATTATATTGAAGTTTTGTAATTTATTCAGTCAGTCCCCCGTTGTTAGATATTTAGATTGTATCTGATTGTTTTTTGTCACAAATTAACGCTTTAATATACATCCATGACCTAAATTTATATATATTGTTTTAAAGGATAAATTCCTGGAAGTGAAATTACTAGGTTAAAAAGTAGGATATTTAAGGTTTTTTAGCTTACTATAATATTGTAGTGTGTTTTGTCATATTGTCCTCTAGGAAAGTTGTATTAATAGTGTGCATTACCACCAACAGTAATTTAAGAGTACCAATTTTTCTGCATACTTGCATCCATGTTCATTAAAAAAAGTCTTTGACACTTTGAACAAAAATAAATGGAATTCCGTTCTTTTATTTTACATTTTAATGACTAGTGAGATTGAACTTTTAAAATTTGTCTATTGCCATTTTAATTTCTTCTTTGGGGGAATTAACTTTTTGTATTACGGCATTTTTATTTTTCTTAATGGTGTATAGTAGTTATTTAAGTGCAAAGCATATTTATCCCAAATAATTTTCCCAATTTGTTACTTGCTTTTTAGTTTGGTATTTCATTACTACTGGAATGTATTCTGGATTGTGTTTTCTATCAAATTATTTTTGATTTATAGGAAAGTTACATATTTTTGTGTATGTATTATTTAACTGGTGAGTTTGCTACACATTCATATTTATTTGAATAGCTTTTAAAGTGAATATTTGAATCTTGTCTCTTTTTCTTGTCTTGTTGCATTAGCTAGAAATGCAGAACAATGCTAAATAATAGTAGTGCTAATAGGCATCCTTGTTTTGTTCCTGTTTCATTATTAAGCATGATACTGGCTTTTGGTTTAAGATATATATCAAACCAAACATGTATTTGTTAAGGAAATATCCATCTATTCAGATATTTTCATAATTTAAAAAATCAACAGTAGATGCTGATTTTATAAAAAATCTTTCTCCATCTGTTTATATGAATGTGCTGTCTCTCAACAATTTGAAACTTAGAAGTTCTGAGTATAGTACAAGAAAACTGTTTTTCATGAACGATTTGTGATATGTTGCAGACATGCCCACCAACCCTGAATACTTTAGTATATATTTTCTGTAAACAAGAAATATTCACCTACGTTACCAAAGTCAATCATCAGAACCTAAAAATAAACACTGATAGATACATTATTATCACCTCATCTTTAGATTCCATTCAAGTCCTGCCAGTTGTCCCAGGCAAGTCCCAGTAATGTCCAGCTCAGAGTTACATGGTGTCCATACGTTCATAGCAGCATTATTCATAACAGTCAAAAGTACAAATAACCTAAATGTCTATCAATTGATGACTACATAAATGAAATGTGGTATATCCACATAATGGAATATTACTCAGCCATAAAAAGGAAAGCTGTATTGACACATGTTAAAACATGGATGAACCTTGAAAGCATTATAGTTAGTGAAAGAAGTCAGTCAAAAGACCACATATTACACATATTTATGATTCTACTTAAATGACATTCCCAGAATAGGCAAATCCATAGATTTTCTAAAATTCCAGAAAGACTAGAAATAGATCAGTATTACCTAGGGATTGGGGGTGTTGAGAGAGGGAATGAGGAAAGACTACTATTGGATATGGGGTTTCATTTTGGGATGATGAAGATGTTTTAAAATTGGATGGTATGGATGTTTGCAAATTTCTCTGAATATACTAAGAAATATTGTATAATTTGAAAGGGTGAATTTTGTGAGATGTGAATCATGTCTCAATAAATCTTTTATTCAAAAAGATGAGTTGTATGTTACATTTAGCTGTCATGTTTCCTTAGTTTCTTTTAATATGGAAAAATTGCCTAGTCTTTTCTTGACTTTATTGACCTTGACACTTTTGAAAATTACATGCCCCGTCTTTTGTAGATTGTTCCTCAATTTTAGTTTGTCTAATGTTTTCTCATTACTAGATTCAGGTTATGCATATTGGCCAGAAATATCACAGAAGGAATACTGTATATTCATTGTACCTTATCAGGTGGTACATGATTTTGATTTATCTCATTACTGGTGATGTTCAAATTGATCACTTGATTAAGGTGTTATCTGTCATGTTTCTCACCTACAGAGTTATTCTTTTTCCATTAGAAGTAATTTTGTTTTGGGGAAAGCTACTTTGAGACTATATAAATGTCTGATTTTTCAAACAGTTGTTTATTTATTTATATCATTATGAACTCATGCTTTCATATTTGAGTTATGATTCATTACTAAAATTATCTATTTCAGTTTTCAAATTATCCCAGATTTGGCCAGTGGGAGCTGCCTCATACTGGCTTCTGGGTCCTTGTGGCATGTCCCTTTCATTCTTTGAGCACTTCCTTATTTTCTGGTAAAAGAAGATGCTCTAGTTTCATCTTGTACTCCGCCTGACCTAGCCCTAGAATTAGCCATTTTTTAAAGAAGCATTGGTCCTTTTAGGGGAGAATGATATTTAGAAACCACAATTTGATCTCTAAAGTATACTCACTGCTCTTAGGGTGTCACTGCTTCCAGGCCCCTCCTAGTGGACTAGGCTAAAGAACAGAAATATGTGTATATGTATATACAGGCATTGATGTCTAAATGATTTTATGTATTATGTATCTAACCATCTATGTATCTCTCTGTCTACCCATCCTTTCATATGTAGAAAACCATGAGTTTACATTGATACTTTAGTACAACTCCATAGGTTTATTCTAATTTTCTCCCTTCCCACATTTGCAACTCCCTTCTCTGAGAGTAAGAAATCCAAATTCCATTATCCTTTACATAGGTACTTACATGATCAGACCCTTGTATAAAACCAATCTTCCGTCCACCACCAATACCCTCTCCCCTGTGTGTGCCCTTCTCACACCACTCAAGTTCCAACATACCCCTCCCCACTGACTCCTTCTCAGACTTAGCTAATGGCTTTTGGGCTGAATTGTTCTGGAAGAGAAGGTGGGTAGGAAGAGAAAGCTGTTGTTCTCTTTTGATTTATAATTTAGTGGATACTAATAGGTTTTTCTTATATTGACTCATCCTTGGGCTTTTACAATGTGCCGTGCTTTGATTTTTCTACTCTTTTATTTAAGATTTCTTGATAAGTTAATTTATTTTGCTGACCTGAAAAAGCTTTGGAATGCCAGAAATTTTCTTAGACATTTCCTTAATTTCATTCTCTTTGATTTCTACAGGAGGAATACAAGGCTTCTCCTGACTTCTTTGTGTTTTCCTAATACCTTTGATTTCGGAAATGCCATTAGAATGATGATTGTATTTTCGGTGGTAGAAATTATTGATGTGTCTCAGAAACAAGGAATCACAGAATATCTACTTTCCAGCAGTGATGTATGACTATTGCAAAGGCCACATCATTATTATAATATCCTAAGGATTTTTTTTATGCAAACGTAATAGATACTTCTAACATTTTCTGCAACTTCAAAAAAAAAAAAAGAAAAGAAAAGAAAAAAGAAAGAAAGAAAGAAAAAAGAATTTAACCAAAACTCATCTGTTAGTCCAGTGTTGGAAGTGACCAGTCTTAAAGAATAATTGGAGAATCAGCCAATATCAATAGTGCTATTCTTCATCTCCTTATATCCAACCTGACCCCACAGAATTTCTTGGACTCCACAAGAAGGTTAATTGAAAAGATAAATCTTTTAAAACCATTTGTATTTTAAGCAAAGATGGAATTTGGGGAAGTGCCATGTAGCCATCTATTGTTCTATAAATTGTGATTATTGTCAGTGACCTGAAATCTGAAGCAGGTTATAATGATTAAATAACATCCACAGTTTTGCTCTTTAGGACTTCCTTTGACCCCCACCTGATCTTTACCACACTTCCTGGCTCCTTTAAGCCTAAGTTGCTCATATTTATCTGGGTAGGTGGTTAATTTTGGAGGCAACCATCTTGCAGGTATTATTTTCTTCTTTGATAGACTACAAAGCCTAGATTGCTATCCTTTTTCTAAAAAGGAGTGAGGGGAAGAAAAAATGACACTTTTTGGTTATAGGGTTTAAATGTATTGCTAGCATGATCAGTTGACCATTGGAGAACTGTGCCTCCCAATGAATTGCATGTCTAAAAACAAAGATCAGATAGCTGCATTTTGGAAGCATGAACATTCATAAAACTGGTAGGTCATGCTCATTGCAGGAGTGCATCAACTGGAATACTGTCTGAGCCTGTGATTAGAACATTTATTTATTTATTTCACAAATGTTTATTGAAAGCCTTCCATGTACTGGACAGTGTCTTAGGTGCTGGAGATGTGTTAGTAAGCAAGGCAAACATGCTTCTTGCTGCTCAATGTTTCACAGTTGGCTTTCCAGAAACAAAAAGTCTGATTTTTAGTATTTGCCAATTTCTGTGGTGTAAATACTCCCACCAGAGCCAATTGCAAGCTATCAATGTTGTCCGGTGTGAGAAGGTATGGGCACAATCGGCAACTGTGAACCAGTGTGAGCTGGCTCCGGCACACCACTGGTCCTTGCTGGCCAAGAGCTTATAGTCAAGTTGGGGACACATACATTTAAAATATTATTCTAATAAACTTATAACTTCAAACTGTGATAAGGGCTGTGAAGAAGGGGAATATAGCATCACGATAGACTATAAAAAAGGAATATAAGCTAGATTGAAGAATTACTGGAAGTCTCCCAAGCAACTAATATTTAAGCTGAGAGCTAAAGGTGCAAAAGGACATTCTAAATTAAGAGGTGATCATTTCAGACAGAAGTTATAGCTCATTGCAAAGGCTTTATGGTGGGAGGGAACTTGCTGTTTCTGAAGAAAATAAAAGAAGGCTTTGTGGCTAAACAGTGACAGGAAGAAGAATATGTGGTGAGTTTGAAGTGGTAGGATGAACCATGGTGGGCTTATAAACTGTGATAAGAATGTGGATCTTTATCTTAAAGGCAGTGGTTATCCACTGAAGAGTTTTAAGCTGGGGATGGAACACATTTTGAAATGATCACTCTAGCTACAGCATGGAATTGGAGTTGGATCACTCTAGCTACAGCATGGAATACAGAATGGATTGGAGTTGACCTGGATGGAATACTGGGAGGCAATCAGGAATCTATTACGTAGTCCATGGAAGAGACGCTCGTAAATTGAACTAGGGTGTTGGCAATAAAAGTGGAGAGAGTCCAGAGATATTTATGACTATGAATTGAGGTGAGTTAATAAGGACTAGTGTCCAATATATTACCAGGTCTGTCTGGGGTTTGCAGAACTGGCTGGATAGTGGTGTCAGAGAGAAAAGTCTGAGAACACCATTTTGTGTGTCTGTGTGTGCACACAGGCAGAGGGGAATCATAAATCTTGGGCATGATAAGTTTGAAGCATCTTTGAGACATCTAAGTGGATGTGTCAAGTTGGTTGAATATATGGCCCTAGAACTCAGAATAGAGGTTTGGCTTAAACTCTACATTTTTGAGTGATTTGCATATGGATGAATTTTGAGGAACTTTGTGTCATTAACCCTGCTCTTTAGGTAGCAGACTTCTTTTTCTAACTTACTGGACAGTTTAAACTTTCTTTTCTGGGGGTCTTTTTCATTTGTATCAGAGAATAGTAATGTATCTTACCATCTTCAGCAACATTTTGGGGAGTATTGAATTTACTTTCTGAGTTATTTTTCCTTAAATATTTGTATGTACTTTAATAGGCAGTGTATTAAATAAAATAACACATGTAAAGTGGTTAACATAGTGCCTGGCACATAATAAGAACTCAAGAAAATGGCAATCATTATCATTATCATCATCATCTTCATAGCTTGATCACAGTTTCCTGATTTTCATTATCGATAGTCTTGCTTTAACAACATATTGGAAAGAGATTCATGATCCTTAGGGGAAGATGTCTAAGGTGTATAGACATCTGGGGGAGTGTGTATGTATGTATGCATGTGTGTATGTGTGTAAAGGTGTAGGGAAGTAGAAAAGGTTCTGAAAGGAGAAGACACACCAGCTTTGATATAATTACTTCTGAAATATGTGGGATTGAGGGGGAGTTAGGCAACAAATAGGAGGGGTTTTTTTTACTAAAAATATGTAAAATTTGGATTTCAATGACTATGTATTTCTTTTATAACTTTTTAAAAAAGGATTCACCTTGCACAAGTTAAACAAGTGTAGCTCTCGCATGACACTGGCCAAACAGTAACTAAATGTATAATGGATACAAGGCAGTTATTATGAGAGAGTCAGATACTATAATATACGAATCATTACAGAGGGAATCACTGCTAAATGGTTGTTAAACTGTTTTCCTGGTTGAAAGCAACTGAAATCATTGACACAAGATAAAACAGAATCAAGACACTGTATTCCAGTTGCTACATAACAAATCATCCAAAACAGTAGCTTAAAATAACCACAGCATTTATTTTGCTCACAGACTTGCAATTTGGCTGGGGCGCGATGGGGACATTTTACCTCTGCCCTATGTTACATGAGGTAGGGTGACCATCTGCAGGGGCATTCACGTGTCTGGAAGTTGACACTGGCTGTTGTCTGGACCCCATGGAGCTGTGGCTGGAACACCTACATGTGGCCCTTCCATGGCTGCTGGTCTTCCTCACCCTCACCTCATATGTGGTGGCTGGGTTCCAAAGGCAACTGTCCCAAGAGGGAGCCAGGTGGAAGCTGTATCAACTTTTATGACTTATTCTTGGAAGTCACACAATATCACTTCCTCTATATTCTCTTAGTAAAAGGTAGTCACAATACATCACCCAGGTTCAAGGAGAAAAAATAGACTCTACCTCTTGATGGGTGAGTAACAAGTTCTACAAGAGCATGTGGGATCAGAAATATTAATGTGGCCATTTTTGAAAAATACAACCTGCCACAATAAGTTCTCTCCTTTCCAATGTCATCTGTGCCACAATTCTGCAGTGCACATATGGAAAATTAGCCAGATTCTCTCAGTTACCACAGCTTGATGTGAGAATTGCAACTCTACTCCAAAATCACAGTTGTGCATTGTGAGAGCTGTATTTTCACATAAGAAACCAAAGACTTTTGGTATTACAGTGTTATATTTCCCATGCTTAGCAAAGCTATGAGTTTTAAATTAATTTTCCAGTTGCTGTCAGATTTACCTTGACCTAAAAGGCAAATTGACACACATTCCAGGGATGGTGAAAGTCCACCTTAGCTTGGTCTGACCCAAGAAGCTGGTAGGTTTATATTATTTGTTTTTGTTTCTAAGCTGACTCCTGAAATGCAAAAAGAGATAGAGCACAGAAAAGAAATTCATGAAAATGAATGTTTGCAATAAAATGTCAAGTAGTTCTTTTCAGCGCACATCGGTGTCCTTCTTATCTGCCAGCCACACTTCATACAAGGCTGTGCGAAACTTAATGTGTTGTTTGAGAGTCAGATGCATTTCTTGTTTATTTATTAGAGTTTGAGTCAATTCATTCATCTCTATCCCCAATGTCCTTGGTTTCAACTGGGGCATGTGTGCATAGACTGTTAGTAATAGGAGACTAATCACCCTGTATTTATCGATTACCCATAGAGTAGTGATAAGAGGATTGTCAGAAAAATCCAATTAATTGAGTCTACTAGATTAGAATTTCTTTTTATTTTATGGTGTGAATTGTTAGCCCCAAACAAGCTGTAAATTGCATCTCCAAGGATTCTAGTTTTTAAATTTTTATTTCTTTATTTTTTTAGAGACAGAGTCTTGCTCTGTCACCCAGGCTGGAGTACAGTGGCCTGATCATAGCTCGCTGTATACGTGAATTCCTGGGCTCAAGAAATCCTCCTGCCTCAGCCTCCCAAGTAACTGGAACTACAGGTGTTTACCACCACACCTGGCTAATTTTTTTAAATGTTTTGCAGGGACAGGGTCTTGCTATGTTGCCTAGGCTGGTCTTGAACTCCTGGGCTCAAGTGATTCTTCTGCCTTGGCTTCCTGAGTTGCTAGAATTACAGGCATGAGCCACTGTGCTCAGTCAAGATTCTAATTTTTAAAAACATTGTTATTGTAAATTTTGATTTTTTTTAACATATCTGAGTTTTTTCCTCATTTAAGAAGTTAAGGTCACAGTGTAACAGAAGTCTTAAAAACTTAGCATCTTTTGATAATTGACATGTAAAATAAACAAACAAAAAAAACAAACAAATAAGAAACTCAGGCTTTCACATTGTCTTTTAAAGTGTGAAAAACAGCCTTATACGTGGTTAGATAAATCAGTTACACTGAATTTTAACAAAGTTTTCCCCCAAAAGAGTTTCTTGTTTAGACTGAAGACAAATATAAGACATTTCATTTAAGTCAATATTTTATTCCTCAGAAATTTGTTAACAAAACTTTTAGCAGTCCTTCTCCCATCGCTACAATGCCAAAGTAGCAAAACAAGTCAACTAACAGCCTGTGTTATCCCTGAAATTAACAACATAACTAGAATCCAAATATTATGTGCTTGAATATGTATATTTGTTGACATACACTTGTAAGGAACATTTACTAATGCCCCCAGCATACACAATTAATCATAAAAATAATCAGTTAATATTGTTAACCTGGTTGTTCTTTAGCCTGCATAGGGGATCTCTTGTAAACTACAGATTCTGGGATCCCACACCCCAAAGAGACTGCTCATAGACCAAGTATGAGACCAAGAAATCTATATTCTTCAAAAGTTCCCCTATGATTCTGGGTTATCAGTCCAGTGTGGGAGCAACTAGACCAGAACATTTGCTAACCCTTAAAATAATTTTTGTGGTATAAGATCTGTCTTGATAGAAATTTTTATAGCTCAGGACAAAGTGGTGACATTATGTTTGAATGTCTATTCTTGTGCATTTTACAATGGGATGCAGGTTTACACTAAACTTTTATACATTGACTCACTTTATAATAGAAGCACAGCTTTCTTTAAAAAAAAATGGGGAATTCTAGTTCATAAATCTCATTTCCCTCTTTAGCTTTGTATTTTGACTGAAATATATTTTATATATAAATATGGTATGTATAATGATGATAATGATGATGATTATCATTATTAAGTCAGAATTTTTCTTTTAGATCATCCAAGTCCCTGTTACTGGAACTCATGGAATAAATGAGCAGCTCCAAACAACTCATTATGGTTAGAGGAAATGAATGAGGCAGGCCTCACTAAAGTAGAAATTGTTGTATGGGGTCACAGAGAGTAAGTAAGATTTCCACAGGTTGGGGAGTAGATAAAAGATATTTCTAGGTAGAGAAAACAGAATAAACAAAGGCACAGGTGCTTGAAGTTGCACAGTACATTCAGAGCTGAGTGAGTAGCTCAGGGTACAGTATATACAGGAGACATCGTGGCTTGAAATAGTCAATCTTCAGTGATGGGAGCAAAGAATTCTACCTTGTTTCCATGACCAATCATCTGGGTGGCTTTTTGAAGAAATATGTTAAGATGGATTCTGAGGCTGCACCTGGTTCTGGGGCTGATTGGGGCTTAGCTGTGGCACAAGACCGAATGACAGGATATCAGTGTCATATATTTTCTATCCCTAATCTACATGATGTAAATTTTTTTGTATATATTCTTGATCTTAAGAGTTTTCTCACACACCTTCCCTTAACTTGATATCCAATGTCTTTGTCCTTCTCTTCATTTCTCATTGTGGTATCTTGAATTATATATTGAGATCCTTGAGGGATTCATGAAACTCCGATCCTTTAACAAGGCGTGTTTTGCCATCAGCTGTCATTTTAATCCTAACGGTGAGCTCCGTGGCAGGGCTCTGCTGGAAAGTAGTGAAGTGGCAAAAACCAGATGAAATACAACCCAGGGTCCACTTTTGAGTTTCTAAATCAGTGATCAAGTCAAAGGGATGACTGGTTAGCTGTTAATCTGATTTGCTGCATTTATGGATTTCTGTTTGAACACGGATGGGGCACAGACACATTTTTCTCCAGAAGAAAAAGAGCTATAGTAGAAATTAGATCCTACTTCAGTTTTTACCAAGAAAGCTCACACTGATTATCAAAGCACCCACCTTTTTACATGTGTGTATATTAATCGGTCTAGGGATTTTTCAATTTACTAGTTTCTCAAACAAATCTATATAAGTGCTTTAAGGAAATTTAAAAATACATTTTTACCTACTCAAAAATATGATTTATGTGAAATCTCCTTTTGTCATTCCCACTATTTTTTACTTATGTGTAGAACTATCATTGGGATAAAATATATAGGCTCTTCCTGAATACCATTTGAAGGTTTGATGTTTAATTAGCATATTTTTTCAATTCTAAGGCTTTCTTAGGGCCACATGTTAGCGTTCTGAAATCAGAATGTGTAAATTGTAATTTCTGTGGACATTTCATGGAGTGTTTCCTGTCTGTTCTACCTCCTACCTCCCTACCCCTCCTACCTCCTACCTCCCATGCCTGGTCCCAGTACCCAAAGGCTGTTAGTAAATCTATTCTGCTTCTTGGCCATTTTAGAATTGAGGAAATGTGGGAAATGTACGCACAGAGGATGGATGGTTCTCATTGACTTTTCAAAAATGAAGACGTGAAAATATTGTCTGGATTTAAAAGGCAGAGAAAGAATTCCTCTGAAAATTTCCAAGCTATTGTCTTGCTTTTCCCCTTTATTTTGAATGTGGCTCTGAGTACACCTGACAACTGGGAGTTTGAGATGACTTTTCTGCAATAGCTAAAGGAGCATGAAAAAAACTTATCAGGTGCCTTAAAAATCACTTGATCTCTAATATTTTTAAATTATTTTATTTAGCTGATGAGATCAGTTATTGGTGCTAGAGGGAACAATTTTCCTTTTACCTAGAGATTAGGTTAAAAACTTTAGAATCTTACAAGGGAGAATTTTAAATGTTGTCCATCCCAGCCAAAGTTTGGGTATGGGGTCTTGTCCTCTAAGAACCTTCTTCTAGCTTTAGATCTAGAGTTCTGTTTGGTAATTCCTCAGCCTGATGATTATGAGAAGTTCTTAGACTTCCTGCCCTTTCCTTTTGACCTAAAAATAGCTGCATTTAATCCAACTTAAATTTTCTGGTTGCTTTAGATGAATAAGTAGCTTAACCCTCAGCAAAGTATAGGAGATTTTGGAGGGTCAGACAGGCTGCAGTTTAAACCTCAGTTCTACTACTTCTTACCTTTGTGACTGGTCAATTGACCTTAATACCTCTGAGCCTTATTCATTTATTTAAGTCATTTAAAAAATGATTGTTGCAAATGAGGTTTGTGCATCTAGAACATGGCAGTACCCTCCTGGAGGCTGAGCATACACTGCTAAGCCACAGAGACACAGTTCCTGCTCTCACAGAGCTCAGCTCCTGAGGATACATGGAGAATGAGTTGCCAATTACTAAACAGGGTGACTTATAGAGAAAACTCCAGCTTGCAGATGGGAGCACATGGTACAGGCAATCCTTTCAGAGAGGTTACGTCAAAGGTGAGATAGGAAGAATGATGAGTAGTAAGGCAGTTAGGAGCAATTAGGAGTGCCTTAACTTCCTCCCCTGTAAAATGGGGACACAACTACCTTGTTGGGTTATAGTAAGAAACAGACAATACATGTAACACATCCGGACTGTGCCTGACAGTTCAGTGTAGGGCCAGAAATGTGTTGAATAAGTACCACCCAAGGCAGTGGTGCTCAAAAATGCATAGGATGCTGTCTCCATCCTCTTGAGAAGTAGAGGCCAGCAGTCTGGCCCCAACACCCTGTGTTGCCTCTGTTATTGCTCTTGTCCCACTGTAATTGCCTGTTCATGCACCTCAATCTCAAGACCATAGCTCAGTAAGGCCAGTGCGTCTCTCTTACTCACTGTTGAATCTTCCAAGCTCAGCAGCTTTAGTGCCTGTGGACCTTTATCATTCATCTTAGCTCCTGTGGCAGATGTGGTTGGCATCCTGCCACATCTGCTTTCCCTCACCTTTTCAGCTCACACCCACCCAACTTTCACCTGCCAGCACCTATATTTACTTACCTGAAAGTTTTCTCTGGCTGCTGAGGCCCACTCAGCTCACAGGAGAGGGAGAGAGGCTGGCAGTGCAGGGGAATTAAGCCATAATCCTGCGCCCTAGGTGCTTTCAACAGTGCTGGAGAATGAGTGGTGGATAAATACCCCAGCTTCCTGTCCTCTTGGGTGGGACAGCTCTGAGGTATGTGTCCCACAGCGACTCCAAGAGCCTCCCCAGTAGTCATGCATAGTGAAAACTTGATTAATAATTTACCTTCCATTGGCTGATTTTCCTTCTTTTCTTACTTCCCCCACTTCCTTACCAATGATTCCTGAGATTACCCCTCCTCCCAAACAAACCACTTACACTTGAATCCTTGTCTCAGAGTCTGCTCAAAGTAAAATGTCCACTCGGCGTCTAAACCGCTGTCCTCTACTTAGGGAATGTTGCAGCCTATTGACAGCCCACTCCCATGATGGGAACTGAAAATGTCAGAGACACGCTCATTCCCAGCTGTCCCTACAGCCAGGGCTAGGCACGTGACCTATCCTCTGCCAATCAGATGTAACTGCCCCAGTCTCTCAATTGGAAGCTGATGTCATGAAGAGGTAGAAAATGCCTGGAATTAATTCTGTTGACAGATGGTGGCAGAGACAATTTGAATGGTAGATTCCAGAATCCAATGTTGGGGACGTGTCATGCAACCAAGACTTCAAGTGTGGCAGTAATGGTGGCTTCACCAAACACTTCCGCTTAGAGAGTTTTGAGCACTGCTCCTTCCTTCAGAGTCTCTGAGCCTGGTTCTTTGGTCTTCTCAGGGATTCTCTGAGCTCTCCGATATCTTTTGTAATAAATTCCTTTCCTGCCAAAATGTCAGGGTTGGTTTCTGTAGCTGGTAACTAAAAATGCTATCTGTGTCCATCAGGATCCAGCCAGGAAAATAGCCCTTTAGATCCTTCATGCAAATGGGATTTAATACGGACAGTTGGTTAAAAGGGTGATTGGAGAAGCTGAGAAGCCAGACAGGGAGCAGTGAGGCAACCCAGAGATTAGTACCTGCTGGAAGCTGCTATCGCCCCAGGGCCAGAGGAACACAGGGAGTACAGGTGTTATCAGACCATCCTCTGGCAGGAGGGGCTGCACACAGGGGCTGATCATTGGGGTTGCAAGTAACCAGAAGCTGGAGGATAATACAGGGCAGAACACAGGAAGAGCCAGAAATAGACAGGAAAGCCACCAGGCAATTGACATGCACATGTAATAGGGCTGGAATACTTTTTGGCTGAATGAATGAAGGGAATAATCAGGGAGAGAGCTGGGACCATCACCTTATGCTGTACCAATTCTTTAAAGGTAGGGGAATATGAAGATTTCCTCTAAACAGAAGCATTCAGAGAGCTAGGAGGATAACAGACAAGGATAGTGTCCAGGAAGCCATAGCTCTGAAACAATCAAATCTGCCAGACTCTTAACTGGATTTCCACTAAATAGACCTCTGAATTATTCTCTGGGTCTAGACAGGAGGCTCAGAGTACTTACCCATGAACTTTGAGTATCATAGCTTCTAATCCTGGCTATTCCCTGGGTGACTTGGGTTATTAAGTGAGGATAACAGTGCTTGCCAACTTTATTTGGGCGAGGTGAGAAGAATGAATAAGGAAGATTTTTAAATACTTGGCAAAATAGAGAAATACATCACAGCAGGAATCTTAATTGATAAAGTAGAGATAAGTGCATTCGCTCTCAGTTTGAATTTATGGACTATCCTATATGGCTTATGTGAATAAATGAATGTGTTATTTTTGTTAGTGGCAGCACTGCCTCACTGCACAAGAGAAAGCAAAGGTCTGTGTCTGGAATTCATGAGAAGAAACATGGTAGGAAGGAAAGAGCATAGGTTTTTTTTTTTTTTTTTTCATTATTTCTACCTCTTTTATTATTATTATTTTGAATTGACAAATAATTGTATATATTTATTGTATATAACATGATGTTTTGAAATATGTGTAAATTGTGGAATGGTTAAATCAAGTTAATTAACATATGCATTACCTCACATAGCATTTCTTGTGGTGAGAACACTTAAAATCTGTCTTAGCCATTTTCAAGTATATAATGCTTTGTTATTAACAATAGACACCATGTTATACAATGGATCTCTTGAATTTATTCCTCCTGTCTAAAATTTTGTACCCCTGGATCAATATCCTCCCAACACCTCCCTCCCCCAGCCCCTGGTAACCACCATTCTACTCTGCTTTTATGGGTTTGACTTTTTTAGATTCCACTTGTAAGTGAGTTTGTCTTTCTGTGCCTGCTTTATTTCACTTAACATGTTTTCCAGGTTCATCCATATTGTGACAAAAGAAGGATTTCCTTCTTCTGCAAGGCTGAATGGTATTTCATTGTGTGTGTGTGTGTGCGCGCGAGTGCCATGTTTTCTTTATCCATTCATCAATTAATGAACACTTCGGTTGGCTCCATATCTTGGCTATTGTGAATAATGCTGCAACTAACACAGGGATGCAGGTACCAGAAAGAGCATACTTTTAAGATTCAGACAGACTTTGTTTTATAATCTCAACTCCGTTGCTCATTTTAGACATATTTTTAATTGGGTTTCAGTTTCTTCCTGTTTAAAATGGGCATGATAATAATAATTCCTGGCTTAGAATTATGAGAGTTTTTATGATTATGTGGACAAATCTTCTAGTGCAGTGTCCAATACAGGATGGGAACTTCATAAATATTTTCCCTTCCTCAGTTTCCCTTCTTTTTACCATTGCACTAACCTAGGGGGAAAAAATGAGAAAGTAAACCGAAATACTTTTCTAGAAAAAATGGCTAGCACGAATTGGTTTTATAGAGAAATGCTTAAAGGAATTAAATCCCCAAACTCCATGTTGCTGCTCATTGTTGAAAGCACACAAATCCATGGGAATTATAAATCCAAGGCCATTTGCTCAGAATTTCAGATGTTAAGAAAATATTCATCTGTATTTATTTTGCTTCTTCTAAAATACTTCCCATTGCTGCCATAAAACGTCCACTCGCTTGTATTTTGTGTGGGATTTCATTCTCAGTGGTGTCTTGATGTTTCCGTGACCCAAGCAGGAGTCCCTGTGACTATATCACACTGTTTCTGACACAGCTGGAAATATGATCGCCTCGAGGCTGGTCACAAAGGACCTGGGCCTCTGCCAGGGCAGCAGCAAGGAGTGTTGCCAAGATACAATGCAGAACACAAGACCTTTCGGTCTCCCTCTGGGTTTTTGGAGCAGCTGTCTCTAGCTCAGCTGTTGAAATTTCAGCTCCGTCATTGAAATCCGAACACATCTGTCCCCCAGACAGGAAAATGCCTCATAAAGTACCTCCCTCCATACTGGTGGGTGGTTTTAATCAGCTCTTCAAGACAGCAGGAGTGCTAAGGACCTCTACAGGGTCTGCCCAGTATGGGGACACACCCCTGTGATGGGTCACCGGCATAGAAAAGTGTCCTGACACAGGGATGTTCACAGCCATTAGGCTGTTCAGCTTGGCTTGGCTTTGTGTGGAGCATTGTGTGGAGCTCAGCCAAATTCGGTCCTCACTTAAGCGTTATCCTTGTATGGACAACCTGTACGGCTTTGCCCTCATCTTCCAGTTGTTTTTTGGCATAATCCCTTTTTATCCATTTAATTTCAGAGTACAACAGGGATATGTATCCTTTTATTTTTATGTCAGTAACCTGCCTTTAAATGTCAACTTTGTATTGGGACTTGCTGTTTTAAAAAATTTCATTTCAAGTCGAAATTTATTCTTTTATTTTTAAAGGAGTGGTTGTAACGTCAAGCCAAATTTAATTCATGTCCCAGGTGGCAGAGGTCAAAAAAAGAAAAAAAAAGTTTTCCTTTCCTCATAATTAAGTTGCCTGTCCATGTCCCTATTCCAGACAGGGAAAAAACAAAACAAAACAAAATTTCCAGGGTAATGGAGACCCATGTTGTGGGTCTGTGGAATGGAATGCTCTTCCCTTCCTGGGATTGTTCCCTAGCGGTGCTGACTCCGTAGTGGACAGTTCCACCAACCCCTGACCTTGAGACCGCTCTTAGAACTTGGTGCTCTGAATTACTGCAACAGCACCTGGTCTTCCTATGGTCCTTCTTTATTCATTAGTTTTATCTTATTTTTTTGGTAATGAAATGGCCATAGTTAACCAAGTCCTGTTCTTTCAGGCTTACTTCAAACATATTTAGCTATTCATTTTAATATAGAATTCCATGTTCTAAATATAGTGCTACCTTTACTCACTTCCTGTTATGGTAGATAAAGGTTTCTCTTACATCCCTTTACCTTTACTCCATCCTGCCAGCTTGTTATGTTATAATTTCAGTATTTGCATTATTCTGACAATGGAAATATTTACTGCTCAGCCAAGGAGCATACTATCATCACGATTCCTTTCTTCTGCAATTATTATTTTTACTAGAGCTGATAATTTGCTCATTAAAGAAAAAAGTCACCTCATTTTCTCTGTACATGTTAAGTCTTCTCTACTCCGTAATGGCCTGTAATAGTCAAGGCATGGTTTTCAGCACATTAAATATAGTAACATATTTAATTTTTATAGTAACTCTACGTGGTAGGTAACTATGATCCTTATTTTTATAGATGGGAAGCATGAAGCACAGTGAGGTTACTTGGCTCACATGAGATTGTAAGTGGAGGAGCCGGGACTTCAACCCAGGCAGCCTGGGTCCTGCACTCACACGCCCAAGTGAAAGCAATGCAGTATCTGGAGCTACAACTACCTACACAGGCAACTCTACCACCTAAAGCAATTAATCGAATTCTTTTTTATAGAGTTCTTTCTCCTGTGTGTCTCTGGCCTCTACTTGCATCTGGATTGTTCATTCTCTAAACCTATGCACACTTGTTATGTGCATAGGTTAGACTTATTTTCATTATTGTGCAGGGAATTTCTTTCATCTTCCTTTGGTGTTGATTCCTTATTTTCCAAATACCATTTCTTCTTTCTTGGTTTACCTTTATTGCTTGCTTTGGTGGTGGGGGGAGGGGGTCTTTTAGAAGAATTCTTGAGAAAAAGTACAAAGGTGGTAAAGTTTTTTTAGATCTTAAATATCAGAAAATGTTTGTATTCTCCCTTGATAGGACTCGGTATGCTATTCACTACCATTCTTATTCCTGATGATTTCTATGTGATTTGTTGTTTCCTTTCTTGAAATTTT
Source organism: Eulemur rufifrons (assembly GCF_041146395.1). NCBI lineage: Eukaryota > Metazoa > Chordata > Mammalia > Primates > Lemuridae > Eulemur > Eulemur rufifrons. The sequence goes on along the minus strand of NC_090989.1, from coordinate 226,203,818 downwards.
TACTGTCCTGTTGGTGTACCGAAATTTTACGACATTTATTGTGTTACGTGCTCTTTAGGCCTTTTCAGTCTGGAGACCTATCTTGTTCAGGTCCAGAAAATGTTCCCATAATCTTTCTCTTGATATTCTTCTTATTCTGGATCCTGGATGTTGGGCCTTCTGCATTGGCCCCCTAGTTTCATCTCTTTTCTATTTTTTAAAATAAGATTTTGAGATATTTTCTTAGCTTTATTTTCCAAATCTCTCTCTCTCTCTCTCTCTCTCACACACACACACACATGCACACACACACACGTGCACAACATATATATATATTTTAGCTATCATCTTTAAATTCTAAGAACCTTTTCTTTTTCTAATAATACTCTCCACTTATCCTCTTTCTTTCTTAATAGCATCATTACCTTGTTTTAAGGATGAATAGCTTCTGAGGTCATTAAATATAGCTTGATTAAAGTTTTCTTCTTTTTAGTGCATTGTCTATTTCTTTTGCATTTCCTTTATTCCTTTCTTTTCCTTTGATATCTTTATCTTTTATGCTGGAGCCTTTCTTCAAATGTCAGGTAGTCCTTGACTATCTGTTCCTATTTTAAAGTTAGGTTAAAAAAATGCTGATAGGAAGTTTTGTGCACTTGGACTTGGCTTGTTGACTGTAAGGTACAACATGGAATAATTGGGTAATGAATTGGCTTTTTAATTGTAAGATTCCTAAATGTCAGTACCTGTAGATCTTCATTATTAAAAACAAGCTTCAAAAAGTAAAAATGGAAAATTAAACTTCCAGACACAACCTAGTGTTTTTGTGTAAGTCTGTCTATGTGGTAAATTTAAATTTCTGGAAGTGGATAGCTGTTGAACATTATATACACTAAACTTGTTGAATGATGCCACCAAATTGCCTTACACGGTGAATAATAATTTTCATCTGGAGTCTACAAACCACCAGAATCACTGAGAGAACTTGTTATTTCCATATGCCTTTGTTTTTTTTGCTCTAATTTTTTTTAATCTGATTGCTCTGCTGTTTGACAAGGAATTTTATCATGTGCCAAACACATTTTGGGAAAGATCCTCCTATTCCTATGAGTTATACCTCTGCTCCTGATGGGGTAAGCAGGCACTCGGTGACCTCTCTGCTTGTGCTGCCTGGTACTCCGAGGCTCCGGCAGAATGACTGTGAGCCTGTTCACCTTGGCTCAGCCTGAGATCTATTCTGACAGATTTATTGGCTCTTAAATATTTATCCAAGCAGAACGTCTAAAGCAATATAAGGTTTGACTCATTTGCACTCCAGGGAGAGAGAGAGATGAGAACCGTGAGGGGTGAAACTCCACAGAGATGTTAACTCCACCCCCACCCCATCCTTGCAAACTTCTTTAGATATGGAATTCATCATTTCTTTCCAATTTAAGGTCTCTTTTTTAATCAGAGTTTTTCTCAGTCCATTGGTATGAGAAAAGTACATTGACGAAAGGACATTAACAAGATCATTCAATCAATCACTGCTTTATTCATTCATGAAGTATTTGTTTTGTAAGGGAAAATATTACATCAGATATGGTACCTGTGTCCAAGAAACTTGCAGCCTTCTCTGGCTTTTCTAGGAATGGAGGATAAAGAACATGGCTTGAATTTAAATAAAAAGGGAATTTAGAACAATAAGGAAGAAAATATAAGGAATATCACTATTAATATTATCTGTATTTTACTAATGAGAAAAATATAGCTTAGAGGGGTTAAATGACTAGGAATAGTTTGCTCAGATGGTAAGTAGTGAAGTCACAGCTCAAACTCAGGTTCCAGTTTCAAAGGTCAATCTGCAATCCTGACTGATGCAGCTTTCTAGCTCCATCTACTTAGCATATTGACATCCTTCTGTGTACTAGGGGCACAGACAAATGCTGCACAAAACAAAACTATTTTGCATACTAGAATAAAAGACTTGACTTAGGTAGGGCCTGTGAAAGGTAAGGAGTTGGGACTGAAATTCACATATAAAGCCAGGAAAAAGGAAGAACTGCTCCTATCATATAAGGGGACTGTAAAACACCTTGTTCATGTACCACAAAGCAACTGTTAAAATTCTCACTGATTAGATATCGGGACGGGAAGAAGATCCCCACAATGAATGGAAATTAAAAAATCTGTACCATGCATAGGTATAGAATTCAAATTTTACACTATTTGCATAGTACAGGAATCCCAAATGAATATATTAATGTAAATATTTGACCAGTGAAACTCCTGGAGTTTCCAGAAGAATCAAACATAAAACTTGTCTGAAGGGTTACTATGACATGTTAAAGTACACAGGAATTCCACAGGGAAAAAAATATTCTAGCTGAAAGTATGTTCACAATAAAAAAGTACAAACCAAACAAAGAAATCGTCTATGATATGGGAGAGTCAGCAAATATATGTGGAAGAAATGGTACCCCAAGAACCTGAGATAATATAACAATCTAAAACTATCTAGAAATTAAGTATATTTACAGTCATTGAAGAGATAAAGAAAGGACTAAAAACCCTCATGAAAGAGCAGGGTACTAAAAAGAACAGGAAGATATGAAAAATCATAGGACAATTCAAAATGAAAAATTGTTAGTAAAATTAAACATAACAGCCAACTTTAAGAGCAGATTGGACACAGTTGAAGAGAGAGTTAGTGATATGAAAGATATCTATGAGGAAATTACCCAGAATCCTGCAGAGGAAAAGGTTAAGATATAAGGAAGATTAAATTAGAAGTTTAAATTTAGGTCTAATGGGGGTTTCAAAAGGAGAAAATGGAGAAGAGGCAATATTTTAAGTGAAAATGGCTGTGAATTTTCCAGAACTAATAAAAGACATGAAACATCAGATTGAAGAAGCACACTGAGTCCTGTGCATAATATATGTATAATATATTAATATCTACTGCTAGATTCATCATAGGAAGGGCAGAACACTGAAGATAAGAGAACTCTAGTTGAAGAGCAATAGAGAGAAAAGACAGACAACATGCGAAGAAACAATGATTAGAATAACAGGGACTTCAGCAAAATAGAAACTAGAAGACAGATCTGATCGATCATCAGAACCACTTGAGGAGCACATTAAAATATAATATTCTAACCCAGATGCTATGGTGCATTTAAAAATATGCATCTTGCAAAAGCTTTTTGGGTCATGAAGTAGATTTAAAAATTGTTTTATTCCTTAGCACCACTTGCATGAATGTGTGTGTGTATATATATATATATATATAATCACACACACTGATTATAAGGCTTTAGTTGAATTTACCTCCAACCTCTCCCACATGCTAAAAAAAATAGAGAAGTTGGAACCGTACCAAGGATGCTTGCTTTCTTTTTTTTGGAATAATCTCTAGAGGGTGCATGCTAAATAGTGCCAGAAGATGATCCTCAAAGAATGAGGAGGAGTTAGAACAAGTATGTTGACCACTTAGTTCCATTTCTGTTTCCATCTTCATTAATATGTGCATGATTAGGGTTAGAGGGCACATTGTTTTGGCTAACACCTCCAGAATCCTGTGTAGTTGTATGATGAGGTGAATGAATGACCCTATATTTGCAGAGCATTTGGCAAAATATGCTTTCTATCTTACTTAATATTTCATATCAAATACAAAAAGCCACCTTAACCTGTCACTATCAGAAATTTAGTCTACTTTGTTTTTATAGACATCTGTTCTCAGCTTAATAATTGTTTATTTAATTGCAATAGTAAAGAATAATTCTACATTAAAGTAATATTGGTTATAATTAGATTATTTGTAATAACCATACTTTTTGAATTAATAGCACCACTTCTAGAAATCTATCTTAAATACCCCAAACTCACACACACAAAAACTCCTTTATATTCAGAGATACTCATTCCAACATTATATACCTATAGGTGAAAGTGTGGAAGTTTCCAGAAGGGATGGAGGGCAGTAAGACCTTGGCACCACTGTTTCAGACACCTGTAGTATTGCACTTGCTTTTTGGGTTAAACTCCTTACACATATACTTTACTTTTCCTATTTCAGTAGAGAATGCTTAGATAAATAATAACATATCCACGTGACAGAACTATGCCAGAATAAAAATTATGCTTTGGAAAGGCAGTTTACAAAAGAAGAAATAAAGATGTACCATGTACATATAAAGAAATATTTAATCTCAGTAATAAAGGATGTAATAAAATTCAATTTTAATCCAACAGATTAACACACAGTTTTAAAAAAATGATTAATAATATCTAGTGTTGGTGAAGTTGGGGAGAAATGGCCACCACTTTGTTGTTGGTAGTGTAAGTTAGTATATACCGTCTAGACAAAAATTTGGCCAAATGTAACCAAAGCCTTAAATATTCACAAATTTATTTTTGCTTAGCAATTTCATGAGAAGTTTATGTATATTTTTAAATTTGAACCAAGTGTAGCATTTTTTTATATTATGAAAAACTGGGATACCTTAAATGTCTAAAAATAGGAATTATCTAAATAAAATATAATGTTATACAATGTGATACAGTTAGGATAGAAATTCACAAAATATAAGCAATAATAAAAAATTACAAAATAGCATGTAAGAAAACCAATAATTTTGTTAAATTATAGATAAGAACACATAAAATGTCAAGAAAGATGTACTAAGAATTGATAATGATTATATCTGGATGGTGGGGACTTATAGATGGTTTTTATTTTCTTTGCTTTTGCATAATATTTTCTCTAAATTTTGCAATGAAATTTTAATATTTTAACGAAAAGACATAAACTTATGGTCATAAAAATTTTAAACAATATGAAATAATGCCAATTGTGGCAAAAAATGAAGTTTGCCTTATGATTTCAACTATGTACAAATGTGTACATTAAAAGAAAGCAGGGAAGGGAAGGAAAGGAGGCAGGGAAGGAGGAAGGAGGGATCTCTCCTAATAGCAGTTTTCTTTGGCCAGTGGAATTTGGGGCAAATATTTTCTACTTTTATGAACTTTCATACTTTATAATATGTTATAAATTTTATACTTAGAAAAACTAGAAGGAAATTTATTTTTAAAATATAAAATTCGGCCGGGCGCGGTGGCTCACGCCTGTAATCCTAGCACTCTGGGAGGCCGAGGCGGGTGGATTGCTCAAGGTCAGGAGTTCGAGACCAGCCTGAGCGAGACCCCGTCTCTACTAAAAATAGAAAGACATTATATGGACACCTAAAAATCTATATAGAAAAAATTAGCCGGGCATAGTGGCGCATGCCTGTAGTCCCGGCTACTCGGGAGGCTGAGGCAGTAGGATCGCTTAAGCCCAGGAGTTTGAGGTTGCTGTGAGCTAAGCTGACGCCACGGCACTCACTCTAGCCTGGGCAACAAAGTGAGACTCTGTCTCAACAAAAAAAAAAAAAAATAAAAAATAAAATAAAATAAAATATAAAATTGAACATAAAGTAATTAGCATCTTTCTGTTACATTTTATTTTACACACCTCTCCGCTGTGTCAAGTATCCATACTGAGTCCTAACATAAATTTCTGGGCTCCAACCAAGCCACCACATTAGAGAAATTAACATAAAATATTCCTACTGAATTTATGATTTCAATTGGTGACAACAAGACTTTTCTAGAATCGTCTTGTGAGTCCAGCTGGGAGCTGGCTGGGACTAGACCTTGCTCCTCTCCACTCAGCATTCCATCTCTGTCTCCAGAGGGGACAGAAAGCTGCTAGCAGATCTTGGCACCACTTTCCAGACCCATGTTGTAGAGCATTTGCTTTTTGGCTTGAACTCCTCACACATATGCTTTGCCTTTCCGCTTTCAAGCAGAGGGCTCCTTGCCTGCACCAGTCTGGATGTCAGCAGGTGGCCTGCTGGCCCCAAAAGCTTTCTGCATGAATTACTGTGTGTGGTTTCTGCACATTGAAACTTGGCACCCACACACACTTCCCATGCTCCCCCCACCCCCCACTCTTATTCCATTAGAAGCTGTCCAGATTCTTGGCTCTGATATTGGGCCAAAGCCAGGCTTTCCTCAAAGAATTACCTAGTTTCCATTTGCTAAGATATTATATTCCATTCCCCTTTCCAGATAAAACGTGTTCTAGTCACTTTCCAGCTTCGAGGCGCTACTCCAGTCCTGACTCCACAGAGCCACCCAAATGAGCTGATCTTATCATTCCACAGCCCTAGAATCTTCTGTAACTCCCATCACATTCTGGATAATGTATGTATTCCTCAGATGGCAAGCAAAGTCCTTCATGAGAGGACCCCAACTTACCTACTCAGCCCTCACCTTCACCATACATTTCCCACCTTTCTCTATGGCGTAACATAGGTTTCTGGTCTAGACCTGCTTTCTCACCCATCTCTGCTTTTCCACTTGCTGGTCCCTCTGCCTTCTCCACTTTGTCTCCTGGCCAGCATCTGTTTATCCTTCAAAAGCCAACTTGAATTTCACCTCTACTGGGAAGCCCATCCTGATTTTATGCCCTCCACTGTCCCTCCATCCAGCCAAGGCACTGTTGCACATACCCCTGCAAACATTGAATAGTATTTGCTGGCCTATTGCTGTCCTCCACTGGATCCCGAGGTCCTTGCCAACAGGAGCTGGGTCTTTCCATGGTTTAATTCCAGTGCATAGCCTAGTTTCCTACATTCTGGTAAATTGCAAGCACTCAAAAATATATCCAGCAATTCTACTCATGGATTTAATCTCAACGTTTGCAAGACATGTACAAGAATGTGCACAGCAGCATGATTTGCATTAGTCCCAAACTGGAAATAACCTAAATGTCTATTAACCATAGAATGAATAGTAAATCATGGCATTTTAAATACATTCTGTAGAACAATGAAATTGAATGAATTACAACTACATGCAACAACATGAGTGAATCTCAAAAACGTAACATTGAGTGAAAGAAGCCAGACACAAGAGTCAATGATGTATAATTCCATTCATATAAGCTCAAAAGCAATCAAGAGTCATCCATGGTGTTAGAAGCCATAAGAGTAGCTACCTTGAAGGTCTAGAGTAAGAATAGGTGGCAACTGGGACCCCAGTCACGTTCTGTTTCTTGATCTGGGTGCTGGATACATGGATATTTTTATACTGTGAAAATTCATCCAGTTGTATATTTATGATTTGTGCACATAGCTATATCTTATACTTCAATAAAGATTTTATTTTTTAGAAGTATCAGACAAATAACATTTAGTAATTATCAGGCATTTTCTTCAGTCTAAAATTCTTTTTATTTTATTTAATTTTTTTATTTATTTTATTTTATTTTTTTTATTTCAACATACTACGGGGTACAAATGTTTAGGTTACATATATTGCTTTTGCCACACCTGAGTCAGAGCTTCAAGCATGTTCATGCCCCAAATGGTGCGCACTGCCCCTGTTAGGTGTGAATATATCCATCCCCTCCTCTCCCCTCCCACTTTCCCGCCACCTGATAAATGTTACTACTATATGTGCACAGAAGTGTTGATCAGTTAATACCAATTTGATAGTGAGTACATGTGGTGCTTGTTTTTCCATTCTTGTGATACTTAGTAGAATGGACTCCACCTCTATCTAGGATAATACAAGAGGTTCTAGATCACCATTGTTTGTTGTGGTTGAGTAGAACTCTATGGTATACATATACCACATTTTATTAATCCACTCATGTGTTGACGGGCACTTGAGTTGTTTCCACATCTTTGCAATTGTGAATTGTACTGCTATAAACATTCTAGTGCAGATGTCTTTTTTATAGAATGTCTTTTTTTTCTTTTGGTAGATGGCCAGTAATGGGATTGCTGGATCAAATGGTAGTTCTACTTGTAGCTCTTTGAGGTATCTCCATATTACTTTCCACAGAAGTTGTACTAGTTTGCAGTCCCACCAGCAGTGTATGAGTGTTCCTATCTTGGGACTTTTTGATAAAGGCCATTCTGACTGGAGTTAAGTGATATCTCATTGTGGTTTTGATTGCATTTCCCTGATGATTAGAGATGTTGAGCATTTTTTCATATGTTTGTCTGTCATTAGTTGATCTTCTTTTGAAAAGTTTCTGTTCATGTCCTTTGCCTACTTTTTGACAGGGTTGTTTGCTTTTTTTCTTGCTAATTTTCCTGAGTTCTATATAGATTATAGCTATCAGCCCTTTATCAGATTTGCAGCATGTGACTATTTTCTCTCATTCTGTAGGTTGTCTGTTTGCTCTCATGATAGTTTCCTTGGTTGTGCAGAAGCTTTTTAATTTGATCAGGTCCCATTTATTTATTTTTGTTGCTGTGATTGCCTTTGGGGTCTTCTTCATAATTTTTTTTGCCAAAGCCAATGTCTGTAAGAGTTTTTCCAACATTTTCTTTGAGAATTCTTATAGTTTCATGCCTGAAGTTTAAGTCCGTTATCCACCATGAGTTGATTTTTGTGAGAGGTGAAAGGTTCAGTCTTCTACGTGTGGCTATCCAATGTTCCCAGCACCATTTATTGAATAAAGATTCTTTTTCCCAGTGTGTTTTTTTCTGCTTTGTCAAAGATTAGATGGCTATATGAGGATGGTTTTATATCTGGGTTCTCAGTTCTGTTCCATTGTTCTATGTCTCTGTTCTTGTTCCAGTACCATGCTGTTTGAGTTACTATAGCCTTGTAATATAGCTTGAAGTTTGGTAAATTGATGTCTCCCAATTTGTTCTTTTTGCTTAAGATTGCTTTTGCTCTCTTTTCTGGGTTCCATATGGGGTCTTCTCTGGTTCCATACGAAGCATAGAATTATTTTCTCTAGGTCTGTGAAAAATGATGTTGGCATTTTAACAGGGATTACATTGAATCTGTAGGTCACTTTGGGTAGTATAGGCATTTTAACAATGTTGATTCTGTGGACCCATGAACATGGTATGGTTTTCTACCTGTTTATGTCCTCTGGTATTTCCTTCGTCAGTGTTTGGTAGTTTTCCCTATAGAGGTCTTTCACCTCCTTCATTAAATATATTCCTAGGTATTTTATTTTCTTTGTTGCTATTGTGAAGGGTATTGAGTCAATAAAGGTTTTAATTTAGGGAAGTTCCCTTTGTGAAACACATTTCTCCGTGGAGTTTAGGACACTGATGCAAAAAGGGAGATTTGACTAAAGTGACTTGCCAGCTTGATGGATGCTCTTTTCCCCACCCAGAATGGTGTCACATGGCAGAAAGGAAAATAAAAGGAAAAACAATCTCCCTAGACATAGTTTAGCATTTTCTTTTGAGAAACGTGATGCTCAATTGTGTCAGCGGGTGTTCTTCAGATAGTTTGACTTCTCAACTTGAATTTTGTCAAGCTCAAATAGTTTTGGAATAAGTCAGAGTATAAATAAACAAATTAGAATTTTCCTCTTTGCTTGTTATCTTCATCCTTTAGCTTTTAAGGCTTCTGTCATCAATGGGCATAAGCTTCTGGGCCTGCACACTTCAATCAAATCTTCCACAGACCTTATTGATTCACATTTCACCACTGTAGTTTAAAATTGGTTTTTCTTGGTACAGGATTGTGCTTAATTATCTAAATTAACATCTTTGAGCTGGTGGAGTTTTTTTTCCCCTCCAAATTTTAAGAGGTCTAGAAGTACCAGACTAGGGGACATTTTTAAAAAATACATTTTCTTCTCTTTATACAAGCAGGTAAGTGCAGAGAGGGAGCCTGGAACCCTTGCCTTTGAAATAGCTTCAGCCATCTTGGCTGCCATCTTGGCTGCCATCTTGGCTGCCACCCTCTGCAGCCCGCACCCTGGAGCCAGTCCAGCCATTGCTACGACAACTCACCGGATTTCTCTAGCACATTCCATAATGAAGGACTTTCAGTGTCTGCACAGATGGGAATTCTGCTGCCACCTTCTCATTTCACATTTCCTGCACTTTCTTTCCAAAGCACTCGACTGCCTAAAATAGAATCATAGTGTTTTGAGTCTGTGTGTAGGAATTTAGTGGGAGAATGGGCAGGGTGTCTGTAGCTCCCTATAATTACCACACCCTGAGGTGATTTTCTTATTGACTGTAAGGTAGAAAAGGATGCAGAGGACTGCTTAGAGGTGTCTCAGGAAACAGCTGGATTTTCTTTCAGGGGATGGTTGGGAAGGACCCACCATGAGGCAGGACATCGGTGCTGACGGTGTGAGCAATGAGGAAAGAGGGGATGGGAGACTGCCTGGCTTGCCACCCACTAGACAGCCCCCTTCATGAATCCTCTGCCCTCATGAGGGCTTGTCTTCAGGGGAGAGCCCCCTCCTCTTTGCATATTTTTATTGGGCTTCCACAAGGATCAATCTCCATGTTCCTCTCTGCCTAGTCGAATTCTCTCCATCCTTCAAGATCTACCTCAAATCTACCTCCTCTGGGAAGCCTTCCTGGATGGCTTGAACTGGAAGTGATTTCTTCCTTGTCTGAATCTTTATAGCCCCTGATAACTACATATTCTGGTGGTGGCCCCATATAAAGATAATTTACAGTAATAGTAGCCAACTAAATAACTAATTAACTGAGTATTTATTAAGTGCCAGGCACTATTCTTGGCACTTTACATGTATAAAGTCAGAATCTTTACAATGACTCCATATGACAGGTTGTATTATTATTCTCATTTTACAGATGGATCCTGAGGCCTATAGTGATATCGTATCTCCCTAATGTGATTAGAAGCTTCACTTACCATCTCTTTGACTTATTGACTTGTCTCTTTCATGACACAAGGCTCAGGACCTTGCAGTCAGTAATTACTCAACTAATATTTGTCCATTTAATCATGTGCTAATTGGAACTAAAGTCCATGAATATAGAATTTAAAAAACATTTCTGACAGTCAGATATGCTACCTTTCTACTTCTGTCAACATGGGGACTGTGCAATGGAGTGGGTGGGGTTGATCAAAACCACAGTAACAAAACAAATTCTTAGTTGATATGTACCGCATGCAAGACATTGTGGTAAGTGATATACGTTCATTCTCTCTTAATCTCAGTTCCTCCCTGCCCCCCAACAGCATCAGAGAGAGGTTGCAAAATGCTTACAATAGGATCAAATAAATAGAAGAAGGCATTGTAGCAAAGGAAATACAAATCTAGTAAGTCAGGCAAAACCCTGGGTTTAGTTACTACCCAAGAATGCATGCGGTAAGGATCCTCCTTTGGAGGTGAGCCAAAAATTTAGCTCTAAGCTTCCTAGTGTTTACAGTGAAAATAGACACACAATCAGTTACAGCATTTACATGCTTTAAGATAAGGACAAACCAGCTATTCAGATGAAGCACACATAAATGTTGCATCAAACCACTTCCTGTTACAATTCTCAATATAGGCCAATCTCATCTTGCTGAACAGCGGAATGACAAAATCCATTCTAGGAGGAGGCAGACAATTGGGGTTAGGCATACAGTTGAGTTTGGCTTGACTTTGTCTACGAGATGGAGGGTATAGACTGAACACATATCAGGAAATCTCTATGAATGTTATTTCTCACAACCACTGCTCCATGCTATCTGTGCCAGACAATTAAAAGCTGCATAGGTGTTTTGGTGTAACGCCTATTAACATACTATGGAACTAGCAGGCCCAAGAATAGCCTTTAGAAAACTCAGTCCTATAGGCAATATAGAGCTTTAAAAATTGAATTTTCAGTGGGGAAAATGAAATCCAGACTCCTCTGCATGATTTGTGATGTTTTTCACAACCCAACCTCAACCTGCTTTTCAAGACCTAATTTATTGTCCCCCCTTCTGCATCTTCATGCTTCACTCAAACCAAAATTTATAGAGTTCCATGAATACATTCAGTGCTTTCACTCGTTGAGACCTCATAGATGCTTTCTAGATCTCCCTCTCCTTTCTCCCTTCTCCCCTAGCTTCTCTACCTAGTGGGTCTTGAAGGATGTCACCCTTCCTGTGAACCCCTCCCGATTCCACCTAACAATTAATCTTACCCTTTACTAGGTTCCCATAGCATCTTATATCCTATTTTGTTATCCCCTTTAGTTAGCTACTCTGATTTTTCTGCCAAACTGTGAGCTCCTTGAGGGTGGAACGTGTCTTATTTATCTTTGTATCCCAGCACTGGGGACATAGTGTGACCTGGATTTATTTCACCAAATATTTATTGAGTGCTTCCTGTACTGAAAAAGCAAACTGAGATAATTCCCATCCTGTGATGCAAAGCAAAAACACATGAGTTACTCCACAGGTGATCCAAATATGTCTCACTATTCTCCAAAGCCATCCAGTGCTATGTAAATGGATTATTCAGTATGGCTTGGTATAGAAAAGGATGACCCAATAAACAGCTTAAATGAACCACACACTAATTACACTGAACCTTTTCTTCCCTAACAGTATTTCCCACATTTGTAAGGCTCCAAAGGAAGCTGCACGTGTATGTTACCATTTATTCCAAGTGTCTTCTCTTGTTTGTGTAACATCTGTCATGCCAAAGAGCTTTGCAAAATTATATTTGGCATGTGGATGCATCACTTCACCCACCAATAAAATGTACAGCCCTTGCAAATAAAACAGAGTAACTACCTCAGGAGACCTTGATAATATTGCAGCAGAGGTAAGAGGAGGGTCAGAATGAAAAAAAAATTACCTATTCCTCCTTCATGGCCTGACATGAATAGGACATTTAAGAGCTAAATTGCCAAATTTCATTGTCATTGAAAAGACCTATTTGGGTGGAGTCCACAGTTAAGTATTGGGCAAATCTGATCTTATTTCTGGACTTCCCAGATCTTTTAAGCAACCATCCATCACAAAAAGTCACATTATAGACACTCAGAGCCACATAAGCACTGCATAAATATGAGAATGTTTCCATAAATGGTGTTTCAAAAATGTGTTGAGCAATGCAAGCATTTTAGATGAAGAAATTGGAAACAGTATTTGAAAAGTTACTTTGCATCAAATTGTTTATGGTTAACATTGGCTTGTCACAGTTAATGTCATGGGGGGATGGAAAATATTGAGGAAGGAATATTATCATTTTGCAAAGCATCTGTCTCAAGGGATGCCTCTGTAATATTTTTAGGCAAGGAATAATGGACCACTTCTACAGATCCAGAGGGTTCAAGGCTTCTGGGGACTCAGGGTTCTCAAATTCTTCCACCCAGATGTCCTCATCCTTTGTCCCAGGGTCCCATTCTTTCTCTATGGAGGCCCTGACTTTATAATATGAGATTCAGTGGAGCTTCACATTAAGCCTTCTTTGCAATTAGACTCTCACAATTAGGTCTAGGGCCTGATTTTCAGGCCAACCTGCCTTCTGTGGCAAGCATCTCTTTAAGTGCGGTCAGAGAAGCCTTTTAGTTTTGAGTATGTTATGTCCTGAATTAGTGGTTAATTAGGTTGAGTCTGCCAACTCCACAACCCTTACGATTACCGCTGGTATTGTATCTCTCAAGAGTTGGTGAGTTTGTGAATGCCAGTATCCCATCCCATTGGGCCACAGGTAAGATTCTTAGCATGATGTTCCAGAATGTCAAGTGATAGCACTCTCCACTTCTCTCCTATAATGGTGTTCTTTTCTGGTTAGTTCAATATCCAATACTTGAAGCATTCACTACATATTATAATTAAAATAATTTTACTTCATAGTCAAGACAAAATACCAAGGGATGTAGAAGCCAGAATCCTAGATATATATCAATTTCGTTGTGTTTGACAAACTAAATAAGTTCAGTGACTAAAGAAATTCCCAACAGTTTCTAGCATGCAATGATGTTGAAGAAGTTCTTAAACCGGTACTGTTATTACAATGTTGTGTTCTGCCTTTGCCTTCCTTGTAGTGATTTTTATTCTTTTAAGAATGTTCATCTCTATTTTGATATGCCATCATTTGTTCTTTCATTTTTATCGTTCTAGAACTTTCTTTTCCAATACATTTTGGATCAATGAACTGAGATGAAAGAATATAATAAACCCATGTGTGGCATTACTGTTAAGTATTAAGAGGCCAGGAAAAAGGACTTTTGCATCATTTGTCCATTTCTTCCCTCATTTCTCTGTCCTTAAAATAGTGAAACAGGCTTGAGATTTCAATTAGAAAACCAGAATTCCATGCCCAGGCTTGTCATTTATTGCTCCTGTATTTCTCAACAATGACTCTCAGAGCCTCCATTCTTTTGCATCTTAAATAGGGATGATCAGAAAATACACTTGGTATCATTCTTCTAACACTCCTCCTTGCTCCTGCTTATCTAGTCACATTATGTTTCGTTCCCACAGCATGCAAAACTCTTTCTTTGCCACGATTTTATGCTAGATTTTGCTCTGCTTGAAATACTCTTCCTGTTACTCTTATGGCTGGCCTCTTATTCTTTTCAACTTAAATGTGACTTAAGTCCTAAGGGATCCTTCCTTTGCTGCTCTATCCAAAGTAGATCACCTCACAAACTTTACCACCCCTGCACACTATTGCCCTTATAACACACATAACAATCTGTAATTATTGTATGTGTGTATAAAATTTTTTGTCTGTACATCTAGCTAAAATGAGACCTATTAAAATGTAGTTCAGGGGTTAGCACAAAATAGACTCTTTTTTTTTTTTTATTTCATCTTGTTATGGGGGATACAGAATTGCAGGTTACATACGTTGCTCCTGTACCGCCTTTCCCCCCAAGTCAGAGCTCCAGGCGTGTCTGTTCCCCAGGTCGTGCGCATTGCACCCATCATGTAGGTATATATCCCTCCCTTCCACACCCCCCCCTTCCCGAGTCAGCACCTTCAAGTGTTACCACTCCCCAAACAGTGCGCAATGCACTCATTGTGTAGGCATACCCCCATCCCCTCCCCCACCTCCCACCTCAGTCTGATATCCAATTGGTGTCGTTCCCAGATTTGTATTTAGGTGATGATCAGGGAAACCAATTTTCTGGTTGAGTACATGTGATGCTTGTTTTTCCATTCTTGGGATACTTCACTTAATATAATGGGTTCCAACTCTCTCCAGGAGAACCATAGAGATGTCGTATCTTCATCATTCCTTATAGCTGAGTAATATTCCATGGTATACATATACCACAGCTTACTAATCCAATCATGTATTGATGGGCATTTGGGTTGTTTCCACATCTTTGCTATTGTGAATTGTGCTGCTATAAACATTCAGGTACATGTGTCTTTGTTACAGAATGACCTTTTTTCCTTTGGGTATATACCCAGTAATGGGATTGCTGGGTCAAATGGCAGGTCTACTTGAATCTGTTTAAGATACCTCCATAGTGCTTTCCACAGGGGTTGCACTAGTTTGCAGTCCCACCAGCAGTGTATTAGTGTTCCTGTCTCTCCACACCCACGCCAACATGTGTTGTTTTGGGTTTTTTTGATAAAGGCCATTCTCATTGGAGTTAAGTGATATCTCATTGTGGTTTTGATTTGCATTTCTCTGATGATTAGGGATGTTGAGCATTTTTTCATGTGTTTGTTAGCCATTCTTATATCTTCTTTCAAGAAGTTTCTATTCATAAAATAGACTCTTAATAAATCTTCATTAGTTAAACATCTGAATTTACTTCACTGAGCTTGAATGTATTAATGATGTATGTGTATATGTGAAAAACATTTTAATTGTATTGTTATCTGTACCAAACTGTAGATGCAAATAATCTTTCATAATGTTCAAAAATATTCCTTATCAGATCAATTATTTGATCCTGTGCTAAAAATAGCAATATTTTTATAAACCTTACTGATTTTTCTTGTATAATAATGCTTCAAATGCTCACATCCATGATTCTTGCAATATTTTCTTGAAATGTGTCACTTTATCTTTAGTAAATTAATTATGTGCAAAATTTGAGCTATGAAAGAATGACACATTTTTGCAGGCTCTAAGTGTGTAAATGATTATATATACAGTGAGGAATAGCCTTCCCCTTCACCTACCAGCCAAATTGTTCAAATTCCTTTGATTAAGTGAGAAAGGCAGTGTAGTACTGAAATAAATGCACCTCTGAAATGCCAATCACATAGGAGCCCATCAGCTTTGAGCCAGGCCTTAATTGAACATTGGATATGCATGAGAATAAACTACTTGCCACTGTCATATGATTTGTATCCATAATCAGAAAAATGTGAGGCCTAAAGTTTAGGTGCAGATTGACATTCTCTAGCCTACTGATGGAAGTGGATCATGACTTTTCAAAGCCATGAGCAATCACTTTAAGTCCATTTTTTTTTCCAGCCACCTGGAACATCAAATCAAGAAGCATCTTTGAAAGTCTCAGATTTTGAATTGCAAAGTGATACCCAAAACATCTAGCTATTATGCATAGAGTTGGGGCAAGAGGAAATTAACCAAGCAGTGCTTTTTAAAAGAGAAATTTGGTTTGTATCTTTTATGCATGAGATAAAGGAAACTTATGTTGAAAACCTTTTCCAGAAACAAAATCTTTTATGACTACAGTTCTTTCACCAGTGTAATAATAATGTGTCCTGGAATTATCACTGGAAATACATAGAATGGGAATGCTCGTCTCTAGAGCTCATGATCAATTGCAAGTCCATCTCCATGAAACAATGTGTTGCCTCTCACAGGCACAGAGCCTGCCTCCAGTAGTTTATTTAACAATTTTCCCAGACTACATTCCCCCTAGATAATTTCTATAGGGATACAAGAAGTAGAATAGAATTCAAGGACTCAATAATTTGTTGCAGGCCTTGGAGTTACATCACTTTCTATTTCACGTGGGGTCCAGATAGGAAGGAACACTATTGGCTGTTATATTTTGAGTACCTGCAATGTGCCAGGGTCTACTGCCTATATTATTTCATCTCATTCAGCCCTTTCTGTAACACCCTATTCTTTCTTTAAAAAAGTTGATTACAAGGAAACTGAGACAGATCACCAGTGGGCACAAACTAGTAAGTGGCAAAGCATGGATGCAAACCCATCTCAAATGGTTCCAAGACTCATGCTCTCTCCACTACACTATCTGCTTTTCATTTGAAGTTACTTAAATGTCAGTCTCCTCTTCCCACCAATGTTGAGGCCAATGCTTCCTAGGAGGGAAAGTTGGGCCATCTTCCAAAGAATGCCACCAGTTTTTGAATCTAAATTCAGCTTCTCAGAGAGTTTCTTTTCAGGGGCTCACAGTGGTGGTCTGTTGACATTTCCAGCCAAGGTGGCAGCATCTTTAGCCTTGCTTTTATTAATATTGATGGTCAGGAGCTGAAGTTGGTTCCCACTGGAGGCTACACCCTGGAGCTTTCTGCAGGAGGAAGTATCTTCAGTAGTGGTTGCTCTCACAAGTGGTGGCTCTCACCTAAATTACCCTCATGCCATCCCTTGCCTTGTCTCCTACCAGTACCTCACCTTGGCAGCAAATAATTGTTCTAACCACTGGTAACCAAATCATCAGCATAGTCCTTTATGGGCTCTCCAGTTTCAGGTAGCTTTGGCTAACCAATAGGTGATTATAAACAAAGCCACAAAGCTCTTTTGGAGGAAATTACTGCAATTCCTATGCAAATTTCCACTCAGTACCATCATTTTGGCTGCCTCTTCAGCCCTGTTTCACTTTGCTTAAAGCCGGGAAGTACTCAGCCTTCTCTTAATCTCAAAGGGAGATTATTCCCCAAGGAGACCAGAATAGGAAACTACTTACTCTCTTTAGGAAGTATCTGGATTCAGGTAATATAAAGATGGGATGATGCAAAATCTCAGACTCTCCTTTCATGGTGCACAGAAGCATTTAAACAAATAAAGACCAAAGGAGAATCCAAGAGATTCCTTAGTAATTCTAAATGGTTACATGAGGGATCTTCATTGGAAGCAAATTCTCCAGCCTTCAATTAGTCATCATCCAACAACCACCACTCCCTAGCTTACACGACGTGGAGCAAAGACAAGCCTTCCCTACTGAGCTGTGCCCAAATTAAAGATTTATGAGAAAAAGAAAAAAAGAAAAAGAAAAAAATGATTGTCTCAAGCCACTGATTTAACAGAAAAATACTTCAACCCCTAAGGGCCTAGCTCTCCTCTATCTGTCTGTATCACTCATATGTTATTTAACTATTCTGTCTTAGAAATTATTTTTAATATGTTTAGAAAATATATTGTCAGTTCACAGATTAGCTTCTTGGAGACAGGTATTTTGTACTACATTTTTTGAGCTATCTATATTTTCTAGCGTAGTGACTTTCTAGTCAGTAGGTACTCTATAAATGTATCTTGGTTACTTAAACCAGAAGCTACATATTCTATAAAACAAAGTAATTTCTTATTGTGCTAGTTCTACAGACATAAGCTATAGTATGGGGCAGACATATTCAAACCTACCCAAACACTGGGTATATAAGCAGACTGACATTTTACGATACTAAAGTATTTGCATCATAGAACTGCATATAATCACCAATTCTTCATTCCCCTGAAGTGGTTATTTAATGCTCCACTGGAATTTGATATCCAAATCATGAAATTTATTTAAAAAGTCAAACCACATTAGAGACCCATCACTCAACATAATTTTCTGATTAATGAGTTACAGCACAAATGAAGCAAGTTTGCAGTTAATGAACTACAAATAAATCTATCTGTAAATAATAATTACTGTAATAACCACATTATTATAGTTAGACTTTAGGTTTATTCTTTTTGTATTTACATTAATTTGATTCCTTTCCCTGATCAGTTAAGTTTCATCTAAAGATAATTAGAGAGACATGACTTCCAGATGGCAGTACGAGGAGCTATCTAGACCTGATCTCCTACAAAACAACTTTAACTGGTGAAAATTATTTTTAAAAACAAGTAACTATTTAAAGTCTCTGTAAATTTCCTAAGGGCGTACAGCAAATGAAGAAACATTCAAGAACAATATGGTTAACCAATCTCTGACAAAAGTACTAAGAATACATACACAATGGGGAAAGGAAAGTCTCTTCAATAAATGGTCTTGGGAAGACTGAATAGCCACATGCAAAAAAAAATTAGATCCTTGTCTTAAAAATTTACAAAAATGAAAATGGATTAAAGACTTGAATGTAAGATCTGAAACTGTGAAACTCCTAGAAGAAAACATAGGGAAAAACTACTTGACATTGGCCTTGGTAATGATTTTTTAGCTAGCACATCAAAAGCACAGGCAACAAAAGCAAAAATAAATAAGTGGGACTCCATTAAACTAAAAAGCTTCTGCACAGCAAAGGAAACAATCAACAAAATGAAATGGCAGTCTACAGAATGGGAGAAAATATTTGCAAACCATATATCTGATAAGCAGTTAATATTCAAAATATATAAGAAACTCACACAATTCAATAGAAAAGAATTTAAAAACCGATTAAAAAAAATGGGCAAACGACCTAAGTAGACATTTTTTTCCAAAGAAGACATACTAATGATGAACAGGTATTTGAAAAAAATGCTCAGCATCACTAATCATCAGAGAAATGCAAATTAAAATCACAATGAGATATCACCTCACATCTGTTAGAATGGCTATAATCAAAAAGACAAAAGATAGCAAGTATTGGAGAGGACGCGGAGAAAAGGGAACACTTGCATACTGTTGGTAGGAGTGTAAAATAGTACAGTCATTATGGAAAACAGTATGGAGGCTTCTCAAAAAATTAAAATTAGAACTACCATATGATCCAGCAATTCCACTACTAACTATATATCCGTATAAAATGAAATCAGTTTGTCAAAGAGATATTTGCACTCCTATGTTCACTTCAGCATAGCCAAGATACAGAAATAAGCCAAGTGTCCACTGACAGATGAATGGATAAAAAAAGTGATACTTATACACACAATAGAACATAATTCAGCCATAAAATAGAAGGAAATCCTGCCATTTGAAACAACATGGATGAACCTGGAGGACATTATACTAAGTGAAATAAGCCAGACACAGAAAGACAAATACTTTATGATATGTGGAATCTAAATGAGTTAAAATATAGAAATGGAGATCAGAATAGTGGTTGCCAGGGGCTGGGAGTCGGGGAAAAGGAGAAATGTTGATCAAAGGGTGCAGACTTTTAGTAATAAAATGAACAAGGTCTGGTGATCTACTGTACAGCATGGGTGGTGATGGGATGTGTTGATTAACTTGATTGTCATCATTACACAGTATATATGAATATCAAATCATCATATTGTACACCTTGATTATATACAATCTATATTTGTCAATTAAATATTTTAAAATTTGAAAAAAGAAGAAAAAAGATGATCTACTAAATCTTGGTAGTAATAGTGAGAGCCTATGTCACTTAAGCCATGATCAACTCCCTACTTTACATTTATCCTTCAGCTCAGTTTGATTGAATCTCCAGTCCAGAGGGAGCTTCCTCTTCTCTAAGCTGCCAGTCAAGTAGGATAGTATTTCCCTGTGTTGGGCAGGCTACCAGCATTTTTCATCCCCTTCTGGCTGTATGTTGCAAAGGCTAGTTTCCAGGCAAAGGTGGCCAAGACATCAGGGACTCCCTTCCTCCACCCAGCCCTACTTATAACCCCATTAGTTCTTCCACAGGGACAGAAGGTTGTTAATACTGGGACCCAATTATCTTCACCCCAGTCTGCTCAGAGGGAGAATATTCCATACTGGGAGAGGCAAACTAAGAAGACCACACAGGCTTCTGCCCCTACCCAGTGCTCACCTCATAAAACATGGTATTCCAAGAGAAGTGGGTATTGTCCCTGCTGTCAGCTCCAGAGGAGAGGCTCAAAGATTTTTCCAGACAGAGAGGCAATTCAAAATAACATAAGATATAGAAGCTCTCTCCAAAGAAATTGAATTTATTTGTAACAGAATATAGGGAAGTTCAATCATAAGGGAACTTTCAAAGAACAATGGAGATTTTGGTGATAAGCAATAAGAGGAGGCTGGTAGCTCCATGAGAATAACAAGCAAAACAATAAGCCAGCTAGATTACCAGAGAGAACCAGGTAAAGAGATAATTGCTATGATGAGCCCTTCTGGGGTCAGAATGAACCTCAAAGCTTGGCCCTGCCAAGGGGCCCAAATTTAATTGGATCAGACTGTGGAGCAATTTATGCACCAGAATATCATTTAAAAAAATAATGGATGTGATACCAACAGAGACAGACAGTTTAACAATAAGATAAGGAAAAGGGACAAAGAGAGCCCTGCCAAAACCAGTCATCCCAGAGTGACTGTACCCATATCCAAGTGTGAACCCTCTCAAGAATGACATTGGAGACTTCATACTGCATGGGAAATAGATTTTATTAAAATACTCCAGCCAAAATACTAAATAAATAAGCAAATAACAAGAACAAGCATGGAAGGAGGAAAATCAGTATCCAAAGTTGCTATATTATCAAAAATGTCCAGTTTTCAACAACAACATAAAAATTATGAAGCATCCAAAAACACAGGGCAGTATGATCAATACACAGGGGATGAAAAATCAGGTAATGGAAATGGCCTGTAAGAAGACCTAGATGTGAGACTTAACAGACTTCATGGCAGTCACTATAATATGTTCAAAGAACTAAAGGAAACCATATTTAGAGAAGTAAAGGAAGGTATGATGACAATATCTCATCAAATAGAGAATAAAAATAAAGAGATTGAAGTTATAAAAATGAACTAAATGAAAATTCTAGAGTTGAAAATACACCTGAAATGAAAAATTCACTGAAGGGATTGAGCAGTGTGTTTGAACTGGCAGAAGGATAAATCAATGACCTTGAAGATAGATCAATACAGGTACGCTATTCAAAATAACAGATCAAACAATGAAGAAAAATGAACAGCACTTCAGAGAAATGTGGGATACCACACAATGGAACTACCAGAGGGAAAGAAGAGAGAGAAAGAAGCAGAAAAAAATATTCAATAGATTCATGGCTGAAAACTTTTAAAATTTGTTGAGAAACAATAATCTACATATACAAGAAATTCAACATATTCCAAGTAGGATAAAATCAAAGAGATCTACAGCCATAAACACCATAAATGAAATGTTAAAAGACAAAGAGAAATTCTTGAAAGCAGCAAGAGTAAAAATGACTCAGCATGTACCAGGGAACCCCTGCCACCAAATTAATAGCTGACTTCTCATCAAAAACAATGAAGCCAAAAGGGAGTGGGATGACATATTCAAAGGGGTAAAAGAAAAAACTGTCAACCAAGAAATTTATATCCACCACACAATCTGTAAATAATGAAGGCAAGATTATGACATTCCCAGGTAAATAAAACTGAGAAAATGTGTTGCTATTAGAATGCCTTACCAGAAATAACAAAGATAGTTTTTCAGGCTAGAAGCCAGTGACCACAGGAGTAATTTAAATCCACATTAAAAATAAGTACTAATAGAGGTGATTATGTAATTAATAAAGACAGTATAAATGTATATTTATTTCTTCTCTTTTCTCTTAATTTACAAAGCAACTGTATAAAGCAATATGTGTGTGATTATATTTGGGGGCCTATAACATATATAAATGTAATGTTTGATCACAACAGCAAAAAGGAGGCAGGTAGAACAAAGCTGTATTGTAGTAAGGAAATGATACCAAATGCTAACTCAAAACTATAGGAACAGATGAAGAGAAACAGAAATGTCAAATAAGCTAATTAGTATAACAATAAAATATATGTTTGCTTTCTTTTCCTCTGTGAGCTCCTTTAAAAGATATAAAATTATGTTAAGTAATATGGCAATGTATAGTTGGGTTTCTCAAACACACACAATGTATGATAGTAATAAAACAAAAAGGAGAAAGAGGCAATAGAACTTTACAGGAGTGACTTTTTTTTAATGTTTCCCTGAAATTGAGTTAGTAGAAATCTAAAGTAGAGTCTGAAAAATTAACATGTATATGGTAATCCCTATAACAACTGCTAAGAAAATAACTCAAAAAACATATAGTGAAATGTTACACTAGAAAAATTTATTAATGCAAAAGAAAGTAGTAAAAGAAGAATAAAGCAACAAAAAAGACACAAGACATATCGTTATGGGTTGAATTGTGTCTCCTTAAAATTCATATATTAATGTTCTAACTCCCAATACCTCAGAATGTGTCTATGTGGAGATATGGTATTTATAGAGGTAATCAAGTTAAAAGGAAGTCCTTTTAGGACTTCCTGGATTTAGGCACACCCTAATCCAGTATGACTAGTGTCCTTATAAGAAGGAGACATTTGAACACAGACATAGACAGAAGAGAGGTGATATGAATAGACACAGGGAAATGGCCATCTACAAGCCAAGGAGGGAGGCCTGGGTCAGATCCTTCCCTCATAGCTCTTAGAAGTAACCAACCCTACTGACACCTTGATCTTGGACATCTAGTCTCCAGAACTGTGAGACAACAAATTTCTGTTGTTTAAGCCATCTGGCTTGTGGCACTTTGTTATGGGATCCCTAGCAAACTAATATGCAAATAGAAAACAAAAGTAAAATGACAGATTTAAATCTAACTATATCAATAACATTAAGTGTGAATGTATTAAATGCTTTTATCAAAAGGCAGAGATTATCAGATTGAACAAAAAGACAAGACCCAAGTATATGCTGCCTACATCAGATACACTTTAGATTTAAAGATATAAATAGATTGGAAGTAAAATGATTGAAAAAGATATATCTTGCAAACAGTAACCATAAAAAAGCTGTAGTGACTATACTAGTATCAAATATATACTTTAAAATATATTTTGATATATTTTAAAATAGAAAATATTATCAAAGATAAAGAGAGATATTTTATTACGATAAAAGGGTTAATTCATCAGGAAGCTATAACAATTATAAACATATATGTACCTAAAAACAGAGCCAAAATTCACGAAACAAAAACTTACAAACATGAAGGAAGAAATAGACAATTCAACAATAATAGTTGGAGGTTTTAATACTTCAATTTCAATAATGGTATAACAACTAAACAGAACATGAACAAATAAATAAATCAGTTGTGCAACACTATAAACTAGTTAGACCTAACAGACATCTATAGAACACTCTACCTGACCATCTAATAACTACAGAGTATACATTCTTCACAAGTGCACATGGGACATTTTCCAGGATAGACCACATACTAGACAACAATAAAAGAAGTCTCAATAAATTTAAAAGGATTTAAATCACATAAAGAATGTTCTCCACCCACAATAGAATGGAACTAGAAATCAATAATAGAAATAAATTTGGGGAACTCACAGATGTATTGACATTAAATGATACACTTCTAAATACAAAATAGATCAAAGAAGAATCCACAAGGAAAATTAGAAAATACTTTGAAATGATAAAAATTAAGACACAATAGAGCAAAATGTATGGGATGCAGGCAAAGTCATGCTTAGATGAAAATATATAACCTATAGTAAATAAAGAAATTTCAAATCAACAACCTAACCTTACCCTGTAAGACACCGGAAGAAAAAGAGCACAGTAACTGTAAAACAAGCAGAAAGAAGGAAATAATAAATATTACAGTAGACATTAATAAAATATAGATTATAAAAACAATAGACAAAATCAACAAAACCAAAATGTTCTTAAAAGATCAACAAAATCTCTAGCTAAACTTACTACCAAAAAACAGAGAGAAGACTCATGTTACTAAAGTCAGGAATGAAAGAAGGGACATAACTAGCAACCTTACAGAAATAAAAAGAATGTAAGAAAATAGTATGAACAATTATATGCTAAAAAATTAGATAATCTAAATAATATGAAAAAATTCCTAGAAAGATACAAACTACCAAAAGTGATAAAGAAGCAATAGAAAATATGAATAAACCTATAAAAAGTAAAGAGATTAATTAGTAAAAAAATAATTTTAAAAAGCTATGCTAAAGGAAAAGCCCAAGACCAGATGGCTTCAGTGGTGAATTCTATTGAACATTTAAAGAAGAGTTAGTACTGATACTTCACAAACTCTTCCAAAAAATAGAATCAACCCATTTTATGAAATTAGTATAACCCTAATACCAAAACTGGACAAAGACATCACAAGCAAAGAAAACTACAGGCCAATATCTTTTATGAATATAGACATAAATATCTTCAACAAAATTTACCAAACCAAATTAAGCAACATGTAAAAAAGATAACGTGTCATGACCAAGATATGCAAATGTTGTACACCATGACCAAGTGGGATTTAACCCAGGAATGATTAATTCAACATCCCCAAATAAAGTAATATACATATTAACAGAATAAATGATTTTAAAAACACATGATCATCTCAATAGTTGCTGAAAAAGCATTTAATAAAATAAAACACCCTTTCTGATAAAAACTAACAAGGAATAGAAGAGAACATCCTCCGTCTGAAAAAGGATGCTTATGAAAAACCCATCATCCTTAAAAGGGCAAATCTGAATGCTTTCTCCCCTAAGATCAGGAATAACACAAAAGTAACTGTCTTATTCTCACCACTTCTGTTCAGCATTATACAGGAAGTTCTAGCCAGAGCAATTAAATAAAAAAATGAAACAAAAGGCATCAGATCATAAAGGAAGAAGTAAGACTATGTGTTTGCAGATGATGTGATCATATATATAGAAAATCCAAAAGAATCTGCTAAAAACTATTAGAACTAATAAATGAGTTCAGCAAAGTTGCGGGGTGTAATATCAATATACAAAAATCAACTGTATTTCTCTGCAATAGCAATGAATAATCCAAAAAATAAAATTAAAAAAATAATTCCATATATAGGGATATCAAAAATAATAAAATACTTAGAAATAAATTTCACAAAACAAGTATAAAACTTATACTCTGAAAATGACAAAACACCGCTGAAAGAAATTAAAGAAATCCTAATTAAATGGAAAGACATCCTGTGTTCATGCATTGGAAGAATTAAGATGGCAATACTCTACAAATTGATATACAGATTCAACATAATCCCTATCAAATTAAAACTGACTTCTTCACAGAAATTGAAATGCTGATCCTAAAATTCACAAGAAATTGAAGGGACCCAGAATAGCCAAAACAATCTTGAAAAAGAAGAAAAAAAATTGGAGGACTCTCACTTTCCAATTTTAAAAGTTACTACAAAGCTACAGTATTCAAGACAGTGTGATACTACCAAAAGGATAGACATATAGATCTACACTTATGTCTGTGGGTAGAATTTAGAGTCAAGATTTTACCCTTACATTATGGTCAACTGATTTTCAACAAGAGTGACAAGACAATATAATGGAGGAAAGAATACTCTTTTTGACAAATGATTCTGGAACAACTGGGTATCCATATGCAAAAGAATGAAATGAAATCCCTACCTCACGTCACATACAAAAATTAACTCAAAATGGATCAACTGACTAAATGTAAGAGCTATAAGTACAAAACACTTAGAAGAAATTATAGGCATAAATCATCATGACCTTGAATTAGACAATGATTTCTTAGATATAACACTAAAAGCCCAAGCAAAGAGAGAAAAAATAGATAAACTGGACTTTACCAAAATCAAAAGTTTTTGTGCTACCAAGAATACTATTAACAAAGTTAAAACACAATCCACTAAATAGCAGAAAATGTTTTGCAAATCATATATCTGATATGGGATATAAAGCTCTTAATGACTCAATAACAAAATAAAAATAACCCAGTGAAAAATGGCCAAAGGATTTGAATAGATATTTTTCCTAAGAAGATATACAAATGGCCTATAAGCACATGAAAATATACTTGACACCATTTGTCATTGGAGAAATGCAAATAAAAACTACGAGATACCATGATACCACTTCATACCCGCTAGAATGGTTATAATTAAAAAGACATTTTAAAAAGTGTTGATGAAGTTAGAACCCTAATACACTGCTGATGGGAATATAACATGGTAAGTCCATTCTGGCAAACAGTCTGTCAGTTTCTAAAGAGGTTAAACATGGAGTTATAATAGTACCCAGCAATTTAACTCCTAGGTATATATCCAAGAGAAATGAAAACGTATTTTTACACAATCACTTGTACATGAACGTTCATAGCAGCATTATTCATAATAGCCAAAAAGTGCAAACAACCCAAATGTCCAACAACTGACGAATGAATGAAGACAATGTGGTGTACCTATACAATGGAATACTATTCAGCCATAAACAGGAATGGAATATTACACATGCTACAACATGGATGAACCTTGAAAACATCATGTTAAGTGAAAGAAGCCAATCACAAAGGACCACATATTATATGATTTTATTTATATGAAATGTCCAGATTAGGCAAATCTACGGAGACAGAAATCTTGAAAACTTGGAGATAAATGAGGAGTGACTGCAAAGGGGTATGGGTTTGTTTTTGATTTTGGAGGTAATGAAAATGACCTAGAATTGATTATGGTGAGGGTTGTACAACTCTGTGAACATACTAAAAAATCATTGACTTCTATTCTTTAAATAGGTGAACTGTATGTTATATGAATATATAAATAAAACTGTTAAAGCTCAATGTAGCTGTTATATATAAAAATAAAAGATAATTGGGACATGTTTAATTTGTATAAAATATGTGCATTCCTCCTTTGAAGTTATTAAAATGTCCCAGAAACCAGCTCACTATTCCCTACTGCTCTGGGCTTCTCTGGAAAAATAGTTCATGGCAGTAAAGACTATTTTTAGCATTAAGTAATTAATTAGAAGAGGAGCTAAAATCAGACCGTGGTCCATTCTCTCACTCTTGGTGAAATGGGGACTAGCACAAGGTCAGCCACTGAGAGTGAGCATTGAATTTTAGAGCAAGAGGGAACTTTAGAGACTACCTAAGGAGTGCCACATAGAAGATGTTTTGTATCAGTGTGGGTTTTCCCATAGCAGACTGTGATACACAGACTTGGGTCCAGGTGGTTTACTTGGGTGGTTATCCCAGGAAACACAAGTGAGAAGTAGGGAATGCAAGACACAGAAAGGAGAAACTTCAATAAAAGGTGAAGTAAAACATGAGTTACAATATAGATAATTGCAGCTCAATTCTGCTGAAGATGTTTTGAAAAGACATTTAGAATACAGCTCAGAATTGCCCACGGGAGTAGAGAGACTGAGGCATGTATTCGATGGCTTGCATCTCCTCCTGGCTGGGGACTGCTTCTGGAGGCATTAACTCTCCCACACTTCTGGGATATGTCTATTTGCCATAGAACAAGCTTCTGAAGAAATCCTGCAGGCTTAGAAAAAGAGAGGTGCAGATGGTTGAGAGAGAAGCTGGCAGCTCTTGGGACTGGCACTACAACTGCAAGTGAGCAGAGGTGATCTGTGGGAATAGAGGATGGGGAAACAACATCTACTGCAATGTCTTATGGTTGGATAGACAGAAACAGGGTGGGATCTCCACCGTTTCCCTAGCTCAGAAGGGAATTTCCTACTGGCCTTACCTGCCCCACCTGGATCTGAAGGCAAATTTCCCTTCATTATCATGCCCTCCTCCAAAATGACAAAGTCCATTTTTGTTCTGTGGGGCTTATGAATGTCTAGGATCTTTACACTAGCAGCTTGTCTACAGGAGTTGGGTCCATCTGGAACAGTGGAGGGGTTTAGGCAGAATCTCATGGACAGCAATAAACATCACTTCTATCCAGCTGCTCGATGTCCTGTGGGTTAGTCGCAGGAAGCTTGTAAGACACACACACACACACAGAAGGGGACATAATGGCTTGGTGCAGAGTCATCTTCCTCATAGTTTCTCGGTGCCTTAAAGGTATCTTCTTCCCCACCCCAGCACTCAGTTTCTCCCTCTTTTTACCTTACTGTGAATCTTAGTTACCTAGAGAACTCATTCTTCTCCCTGAAATCCAGTGTCTCTGTACCATACACCCATTTGTTAGTGGTAAAACACTTTAATAACATAGATTAATACTTGAATATACACATTTTGCCTGTCAAGATTAGAAAATGTCAGGTTAAAGAAAGTCAAACAGATTTCCTTAGAATAGGACTTTCCTGAGCATTTAATATGCTTATGAGCTTGACTATCCTCAAGGAGATGTTTAAAGTTCACAGTATTTCCTGCATCTACTTGACCAGAGAAGTTTTTAATGGAGCATCTCATGGAACAAATGTTCTATAGAACATACTTGGAGAAACATTGCTGTAGCCCACTCCATTCATTTTATTCATAAGAAAATGGAGGTCCAGAGAGGTGAAGTGCCTTGCTCAGTCTTGCTATACGCTATTGATGGAGCCAGAATTTGAAGCCAGATCTCCTATCTCTCAGGTGCTCTCTGCTCAGTTGCAGCAAACAATCATGGGTTTGCTATGTGATGGACAGCTTGTGAATTGTCCTTTCTGTTGTTTGTGCATTGGTGGACTGTCATCCTCCTTCTGTATCAAAACCAGATAAATAAAAATGTTTATAAACATTCCAGTGTCAGCTAGTAGGAGGAGCAGCTAAATAAAGACAAGGGGACAATGACTTAAAACCCAGGCATGTTGGGTGTGACAGAGGTGGCTAGCTTTCTAGCAAAACTTCATGCTCCCTCACCTCACGTACATGGGCAGGAATGTAACTGTGCAGCCAGGTATGGCCACGTGGCAAGTTCTTGCTAATGAATGTGCAGGTGGGGTTATTAAGCAATAAGGATACTTTCTCTACTCTCTCTTGCCCCTTCTACCAGATGATACTGAAAACTCTGAGGCCCTAGGGAACAGCAAAGCCACGCAACAGAAGGAGGCCTGCTTTCTGAACCCACCTGTGGAGGAAGGCCACTCACCAGCCAGGGAGGATTCTTACATGAGCAAGAAATAAGCTTCTTTTGTGTTAAACCACTGAAAATTCTGGGTTTGATAACAACAGTTCACGTTGCTCTCGTTAAGGTACTGGGAGGTGGAAGAGAATATGGGGCATAAGAAGAGATGAGGGATGTCAAAAAGTATGAATGGGTTGCTGGATTAAAAGTATGGGGACACAGAGCCGTGCCATCTGAACTGGGAAAGAACCTGGAACAAAACAGATCAGCCCTTATTCTCAGGGACTGTGGGGCCCAGCAGACACAGCGTCCCTGACACCATGCCCTCCCTCACCCCACCGTCATCCAATTGCTACATCACGCTGCCTCACTGTGCTAAGCATTTGTCCTAGTATCTATTAATACTTCTCTCTGTTCCCACTGCCAGGACCCCAGGCTGAGTCATTTTTATCTTTTGGCTGGATTACTCCAGATACTCTAACTAGTCCTGTATTCTGTTAGCCGCCCCCCTTCCTTGCCCCTCACAGATCCATTCTCTATACTGCGGCCAGAATCATCTTTATAATACACAGTCGTCTTTATGACCCCCTCCCCAGCCCCTGGATTGAACCCCTTCGATTAATTCTCCGTGTGATTACAGCAGAGTCCAGGCTCCTTTGTAGGACACACATGGCCCTCCCTGCAGGATATGGCCTGTGTTTCAGCTCTCTCCTCTCCTGTCCTGAGACTCTATACTTCAGCCAGAAGTTAATATTCTCTCGGCTCCCTGAGTGGGTCACACCTCTCTTTCCTCTTATCCATCACATAAGATGCTCCCACTTCCTGAAATGTCCTGCCCCTTCCCTCCCCCTCTCCACATCCCTGTTCCCTCCCTTCCAACAGTTTGACTCCCACTCAACCTAGCTGCCATCTTTTCTGGGAAGGTTTCTTTGACTCCCTCAGACTAGATTAGCATATTTTCTCTCTGTCCTTAGTACCCTGTTCATGTCCCCATCAAAGGACTTTCATACTCTCCTCTCTAATTGTTTGTCCATCAGTATCTTCTGTTAGACTGATGCTTGTGAGCAGAAGCACCGCATTCACCATTGAATGTGAGCATTTCCCGGTGTTTGGCACGGAACAAGGGCTCAGTACATTGTTTTCTTTTTGCCTGGGTGAGTGGTTGGGATGGATACCTATTTGGTCCAAGCCTAAGAAAAGAAACAGTTGTACATTGGGCAATAAACAATGTAGGTTAACTATTAATGAAAATAGGATCACATTTTTTTTTCATACACTGATTTATTTAACTCTGCTCCATAAAAGTCTTTTAACATGATTTTCTAAAGTTGCTGTGTTTGGCTTCAAGGATTTGATTCACCAATTGCTTAATTGATTATTTATTAATACGTGAGTAGACAAACCAGTACATCTCACTGTCATTCTCTGCACGCCAGCACTTGAAGAAACCTGATTGTCTGGTCAGGGGGAATGGAGCACACATGGGGTTAAGACCTTGGCTCTGGCGTCAAAGATGTCTGGGTTGAATCTTGCCATAAGATTTACTGGCCATGTGACCTCGGGCAATGAAAGAATGTTTCCAAAGTCTTTAGCAGAGTGCCTGGTACATAATAAGAGCTCAACAGCAGTAATGACTAATGTTATATTCTCCACAAAAATTAATATTAATTCTATCATTGTCCTGCCCTAAATTGTTGTTAGACCATGACTAAAGCATCACCAGGAGGTTTGTACACTGTGTGCAGGAAAAGTAACCAAGAAAGACCAGCCTTATGAGGTCATCAGGGAAAACTTAATGCTTCTCATTGGACAGCCAAGAAAACCCACATTCAGCAAGGTTAGGAGACCTGCTCCTAGTCACGTAGCTAGAAAGGGCAGAGCTGGGACTTAAACCAGAACTTCTGATTCCAAAGCCAGTTCTCTTTCCACTGTACTGCACGGCCTCTGGGCATTAGCATTTCCAGGTCTCACAGGCTTCCAAATTTGTAAGATCAAATATGCACACCGGGACTGCCTGTTCCCCAATCTCCATTGATAGGTCCTTAGGATGGTGGGCCCGTGGGGCATTCTGCATAGCTTCAGAGCTCTCAGATGTGGCTGCCCTCTCCAAGCTGTCCTCTCCACCAAGGGCACAGACTGGATCCGTGAGGCCAAAATATCCTTTCACAGAATTGCCTCTGCGTCTCCCCCCAGGACTGAGCTGGGATTGCTATCTCTACCCTTTACACTCCAGAAGCCCAGAGATCCCAGGATTCTTATGCTTGGTAGACATATGCTGTGGAAACTGAATACACTTACCACTTGAACGAACATCAGGCTGTGCTAAATCTCTATGTATAGTTCTCAGGGCAAACTGCAAAAGCAGATAACACTTACAGTACTTAGAAAGTCATAGACTGTCCAAGCTCCGTAGGACCTGAGGCCTCATCTAGTCTTAACTATTTATTTTGCAGAGGAGGAAATCCGGGCATAGAAATGGGCAGGAACAAATACCCAGGCTTTGATGGTAGTGGTTGTGGGCTATGTCCTGGGCCCCATTCCACCAACCTTTCCATCATATCCATATACATCTTTCCAGAACATTATCATACTTGGATACCCCTTACAGAGGAGCCCAACTGCCTCAGACATGGAAACCTACTTAGGACACTTGACATCACCCTGGGGAGCATTTGACACAGGCCATTGTGAGTGACCAGGGACATCTCCTAAAGAAGGGATGGTTTGGAGGGGGAAATGGGGTGGGGGTGGGGGCTCCCAGTCCTTGGAGGCTTTGTGTACTAGAAGCCTTAAGAGAGGCCATATAGAAATGTGGACAATTCTAGATCTGTCTCCAAATGGTGCTCATCATTGGTTCTCCAGTGTATGGGGAGATGTGCTGGAGAGGTGAGGCTTTCATTAAGGACCTTGAGTGGAGCCAAAATGCCAGAATCAGGAGAGTGGCTCAGGCATCCAGTTGCAGGGTTAGCTCTTGAATGGGATTAGAGAATGAATATTGCCCAGGCAGCTAATCTACCCTTAGCCTAGTGCTTCTCTGTAGCACTAGAGAAATCTTAAAGGGATCAAGCTGGGTTGATCAGTTCCTGGAAGCGTCGATGTCTTTAAAATCTTATAGGATATTGAAGTCTCAGAACCTCCCAGGGGGTTTCTGAACTAGAATTTGCTCCAGTCAGACAGACAGGAAACATGTCAATGTCCTCTCTTCCCCACACCCCATCCCATCTTCTGGCCTTCTACTCCCAGTAATCAGGGATAGGCACCTGCAGTATGGAAATGCAGTATGGCAATGTCAATGCCATGCCAGAGGGGTAAAGGAGGTCTTTCCATAGCAAAGGACGACTCACAGACAGCGGAGGGTTGAAAGTGGATCATATGGGGGAAATTGCCTGTGACCATACTAACTTCCACCCCATTTAAGGCAGGAGACAATATCTCTATATTCTTAAGCTTCCATTATCCTCCTTGGCGTCCAGTACATGGAAGAGACCCAATAAACATCTGATGGATGACTAGGTAAATGAATGAATGAAAGAATAAAGGAGCGTTTGAGTTAACGAGTAGATGAGTGAACTATCTAGGCTACAGAATGACTGCTGACAAACACAAGGGAATTGCAAAACCTTGATGATGCATGCATAAATTTGCATGAATTCTATGATGGAGAAAGAAGTTCACCTGTTTATATAATTCCTATCTGTACAGCATTTCTTTTCTGAAATCTGTAAAATAAGAAACCTTTAACTATTTTGTTCTCTGAATATTTAAAATAACTTTTTGGTGTTACTCCTTTCATTTCTCTAGCTAGTTAAATATTTGTTCCCAATGAGTTATTTTTCACTTATACTCTATGCCCTGTGTGTAGTCACTGCCTGGCCTTGTTACCACTATAGTCATTAGCACCCTGGTATGAAAGAGGCAAATGGAAACAAGACAGTAAAGTGGTAGAGAGAGGGTTCTAGAGGCAGAAAGCCCTGTTATCCTGAGGCCTGTCCACTATTTAACAGGGTGACTTTGCACAAGTTACTTAGCCTCTGGATCATAATGAAAGTTACTTGTGAGTATGATTCTGTGTAATCCTGTAAGGAAAGTACTTTGCATTGTGTTTAGCACAGAGTGAATGCCCAGTAAATTGTAGTTATTGGTATCATTATATTGTACTGTTATACTGTTGTATTACATTACATCACATCATTATCGATCATATCATATTCTACATAGTAGTATGGTGTCAATTGTGGCCTTGTAAACCAGTGTTTATGGATGTGTTGACCAAAGTCACATTCTCCATAGAATTCTCCAATCGCCTTCTTAACTTTCTTCCCCAAACTCAGATCACCCTTTATCACTGTCTTATGTACACCCTGAAAGGAGAACCCAGTGCTCTTTAAGGAGAAAAATTGACTTGTTCTTCCTCTGAAACAACATTCAGCTACACCCGTGGCTGGGCTGCCCTGGCCTTCCCGAAATGTGTCCCCCTTCTTCCCTTGCAGGAAAGGCCATCTGGGTTCAGAGTCCTGATATGAGGCTTGTGTTTGAGGAAGGAAAATCACTTCAGATCTCATTTGTTGACCTGAGTTTCACCCTTCCCCTCCAGCATTCCACACTCCCACTCACAAAAACAAGCTGAATTTTAAAGTTGGTTGGAATTGTGAAAGCTTAAGGTTATTAAAGCTCAAGGATAGGGGCCAGAGCTGAGCCTGACAGTTTATTTTACTCTCTGCACTGAGGCAGTCAAGGCCACAGCAGTGTCAGGGAAAGGCCAGAGTTTTCTAGTAGCCTTGGGCTGTTGGCCTTATGCTAGGGAAGGGATGTAGAGATGAAGACACAGCATCAAGCTAGAGAAAATAAGGTACATTGACTCACACAACTCTACACTTAACCCTGTGGCAAACACTGTTGGTTAACTTCTTTTCTCTTCTTTTCATCTTTTTCTTTAGGTTATAGGATCCCAGTTTTTTCGGAGGTGGCAATGTGCTCAAGGAAGATGGAGCCCTTCTCCCAGCCTGAGAGGATGAAGCATAACCGGCTTATGCCAAGCATGACAATTCCATTCCCCTTATCCCATGACTGATTCAGGAGTGGACAACTGACCCAGTCCTGACTAACAAGACCAAAGGGGCGATCTCTGGGTCAGTTCTCCTCAGAAGATTTTTGTTTTGTGCTATAAAGAGGAACAACAAGTTTCTTCTGCCTGACTTAAATGCAATTGTATGAAAATATGGTGCTTGGAGCTACAGCAGCCATTTTGTGACCATGAGGCAACAAGACAAGGGCAAAAGACAGAGCATGGGGTATTATCATTGAACTGCTGGACTAATCTGGAATCATCTGCTTCTAGACATTCATGATTTGTGAGATGATTAAAGCTTTCTATTGTTTTAGCTATTATTTCTTTTCTGTTACTTGCAGCCAAAGACATGTGATACAAACTCTGTCAAACTTGTGTTGTAATTTTATCTATTTTCATGTCTGTAGGTTCTGTCTTACTGATTTTTGTATTCCTAGCACTGAATATAAATATAGAACTTAATAAGACTTCAACAAATGCCTGTTTAAAATGGTGTTAGGTGATAAAAAACTTCTGAAGTTGCTGAAATATGAAGATCAGGATCTAATTTTTTAGGCTCTATAAAATTCTTCCTTCCCTCATGGCCAGGGAATTCCTCATTTCTGCCTGACCCTACCTTTACTGGAACAAAAGAATGATTGAGAAGGACTATGAGAAATGGTTGGTATAGTGACTATTGCTAAGAAATAGCTCTTAAGAATTCCCAGAAATTCCCATCAGCCACATTTAGACCTAATTCTCTGAATGTTCTGAGCCCAAATCAGTGTACATAATCAATGAAATATTTAAAGTGGCATTGCTCTAGTATATCTAGGACATGTGTTTTATACATTTATTTAACAGCTTTTATTTACCAGGCACTTATTATTCACTGGGGATGGAAGATGAATAACACAGCCTCTATCCTTGAAAAGCTCACAGCGACTAAACAGGGTTAATGGCCCAAGTGGAGACACTTACAAGTCTTAAGCCCAGTCCTCTTAGCATAGCACGGTGCCACCACTGAGTTAATTAAGAACACCAAATTCCTAGGCCTATATCTTTGATGGAAATGGTGTCCCTGAAAACTTCTCGAACTTGGTCTTCCCCAGCTGAGTTTGTTGTGGGAAGTAATTTTCTGCTGTCATCAGTCACAGTCCCAAATACTTGCCCCACATTCTCCAGATGTACCCTGTGCTCAGAGTACTCCGTCCGCATGGTTTACTCAGAACAGCTGTGTCAAGGGAAAAACAAGTTGGATAATTGGATGAAGATTTGGGGGATCACTTTTTTGCGTGGGAGCATCATGAGTGGTGCCTGTAAGGCTGGTGGCGGGCACCCCTCCCCTCCCTAATGGAAAAAGAAGCAGCCCACGAGACCTGCCAAGGACAATGCCTGCAAGGCACAGCTAAGTTAAAGGACGACCACACCTGGATGGTTGCCCTGATAAGGGTCTCGGTTCCTGGAGTCCATATATACCACCAGCCCCTCCTATTTCTCAACACCCACATTAAAACTGCAACGGAAAATTCCTTGCTCTCCCCACCATAAATCTTCCTGCCAAAGAAACCCCTACCCCCAGCCCTAAAAACATATAAGTCCACTCAAAACTTCTGGGCGATGTGACTTCTCGGGTCTCTCTGTCTCTCTCTCCTGGGGCCCGAGAATCTCGCCCGGGCCCCTCTCTTGAGACCCATTACCCTCACCCGGGAGCACCCCAATAAGGCCTCTTTACTTATCCCTTTCAACTCTGCTCATCTTTCTTTCTGTGGCACCGGCCAATCCAAAAAACCTTACAGTGCCTTTCTTCCCTGTGAATCAGCAAAGACAAAAAGGAGAACCCATTGTCCTTCTTAGCTGGCTATGACTTCTGAATGAGGCCAGAGCTCTTGTGCTCAGCATCTCTGGTGCATCAGCCTCCAGGCTATATCTCAGTTGCACATGAAATACAAGTGCACAAAGGCACCAAAATTAAGAATTATTAATTTCCCCACTGGTCTGCGTTTTGCAGCAATTTCCACGACTGATTTTTCTATTCCTCCTTCCTAACATCTGAGCCTTGCTGCCCTCCCTGACACATCTTCCCCCACCCCCTTCTGCTCTCTGGTCATCAAGCTAGTTGCCCCAGATGTATTTTTTTCTTGGAGGTGCATGGATTCCAGTGCCTGACTGTTGGGGAATGAATCTCAGCTTAGCTGTGGGATTCAAGTTACTCCTACTCCCTGTGGCTCAGTGTCTGCATGTGTAAGATGGAAATTTACCACGTTTCCTACCAGAATTATCATCCTGGGCTTTCCACTTAGCAGCTTGCATCACTAACACCCCCCTTAGCTCCCCTCCCACTGTAATTGTTCACCGTGCAGACTCACGTTTGTGGAACCACAGTATTTAAGACTCATTCTGCTTATGGGTTTGTGTACTTCATGAAAAGTCATCAAGCTGTATACTTACTATTGGTATCCTTTTTCTGTTTATTTGTTTAACTTCAATAAAGTATTTACTTAAAATTTTTAAATTTATGTTAAACCCACTGAGCCAGACTGGGCTTACTTTTTCACTCTGCTCTTTTGCAATTCTCTCTCTAATTCAAAGGATTATGCATGCTTATATACTTATTTTAGAAAGATACCATAGAACAGCAAAATTTAAAAATTAAAAACCATCCATTCTCATTTCCGGCACTCAGAGACAATCACTGCTAAAAATTTCAAGGTGCATATCATTTTTTTTTTTACAGTAAAAAAAGAAATCATATATTAATAATGTTATATAACCTTTTGGATGTAGTCTACCTGTAAATTCAAGAATACTATTTTTAAAGACTGCATTATATTCCATTGAATGGCTATAGCACAATTAATTAACCAATCCCTATTTTTGGAGAAATAGATGCTTCCAGAATTTAGCAATGCTGCTATGAACAGCTTTGGAGCTAAATCATTGCATTGCACTGGGGTTTCAGTCAACTCAAATTTCAATTATTCACACCGCTCCTTCCTGCCTCCTTTAGGCTTCTTGGTCTTGAGGGAATTCAGGATTGCTTTATTATGCACTACATCTTCTGGACTTTTCTTCTGAAAGATTTATGTTTCACTGAAACAAATAATGGGCTTGATAGAGCTATTTTCAATGATATGATGGGAAGGAACAGAGGCACTTTGAGTCACAAAACCCATTTGCTGGAGTGGGTGGGCGCAGGGGACCTCAGGCTCTCAGATCTCTGCTACACAGGAGCCCTGCTGCGACTTACAGTGGTGCTCGCTTTCTGCGTGTTGTTTGCAGGTGCTAATGACTGCAAATTGCTAATGGCTGTGAAAAGCTAATTGTTGTGCAAGGTGTTTCTCTCCCAATTGCCAGGGGAGTGCACAGTCATGGCTAAACAGAGGCTCATTAGCGCCTCTGACACAGTCATCTGGGGAATCCTCCCAGCAACCTGGCAAATAACCAAGCCTCCCCCACCCATAGCCAGGAGGCTTAGTGCCTGGCCAGCAACAAAAAACAAGGGAGGCAGGATTTAGAACGCACTTTCCAGGAGAAAACAAAGGAAGCAGGATGGTGTGTGTTGTGCTTCAGTTGGAGAACGGAGGAAGTGGAAAGGACACGGTCTTTGTAGGCAAGTCTCCTAATATCATACCAATGTAGTAGCTGAAAAGTGCCCAGCACTATGCTGGGTGCTTCCTGGCTTTTTCTCTTTTAATCACCCCCATTTTTCAGAGGAGAACATTGAGACTCAGAGAATGAATAATTTTCCCCAAATCCATTTTGCTCCAGAGACCAGATTCTTAAGCACCACATAATAGTACTCCTTGAAAGCTAGTGGGCCATCCTTCAGGCCTTGCTGGGGTGTCTGTGTGTGTTTTTGTGTATTTATGTGAAGAGAGAAAAAAATTAGAAGACGAAATTTAATTCATTATGTTCCACGATTAACTCATGAAAGGTGGACTGGTTAAAAAACAAACCACCAACAAGCCCATGTTGGCTGATGAATGTTCATTTCTTCTGGATTCCTTTTAATAAGGTACAATGCCTCCCTCTGCTTCCACTGCAGTCCTGTATTCTAAACTATGCACTCAGAAAAGTCTATTTGGTTGATTACCTATTGTATACCTGTCCTCCGACTTGAATTTAACAATTTATTCTGATAAGGCAAACCTGGGCCCAGTAATGCTTGTTTGAATTCATAGTGCTGCAAGTTTTTCCGATTTCTTTATGGACTCATTAGAATTATTCAGCTGGAGGTATGAGTTTCAGAACTACCTCCTCCCTTCCCACCCCACATTCTTTAGATGTGTCTTTCAACCTATGCCTTCCTTTTCCCAGGCACTACAATCATTTGCTGCTTTGTGCTAGTAATTTCACACACAGAATTGTGTTTCCAATTCTGTATGGCTTTTGCAAAAAGAAATTGAATCGACAGCAATAGAAATGGATGGAGAAGCTATGTCTGGAATTGACATGAGACTGTTTGCTTGAGTTCATGCTACACACTCCTTGAGAAACAAAGCAGAGGGGCCAGTCCTTTGGGAATGGCAGTCTGCTAACACAGGACCGAGAAAAGCAAAACACTGCCATTTACAGTTGCAGGAAAAGTTGCCTGGGCAACGCAGAGACTCAGGGGATGAAGAACTGGCCTCACCTGCCATCCCTCCTGTTCTTTCCTCTGCCTCATTAGCTTAACAGAGATAGCAGGTGCCTTTATTGGCTTGACAATTAACAGGGCAAAGAATTGGCATTAAAGTTAATGTTAAACTCTCAACCGACTCAATCGAATCAATAATGAGATTTGTTATGAGCAAAAAATTTAACAACAGAGGAGTCCATATTATTTCTGACTCCTCAGGAAGTGACATGTGCTGCTTGTGGCTGACAAACTGTTCCTGACATTATTATTGCAAGCAGGTGATTTAGTGCAATAAGAGAACTTGATGCAAATGGTGTAATCTGAGAGTTAAGAGAGAAAGCAAAGGGGCAGGCTCCTGAACTGGTAAGAAAATGGTCCCTCCAGAGAGTCAATCCCATTTGGTTCTCTCAGATCTCAGCCCAGGATGGGTAATGTCAACTCAGGTTGATCACAGAACAGCCCCTATCATTCCCATTGGTCATCATGAGCCAGGGTGAAGAAGTGAGGACAGCCTATCTCCAGTGTTGCTAACCTGACAATTGCCAACAACTGCCAACAGCTGTCACTCCCTGGTTGCAAGGACAGGCCTATCATGTGAGAAGGACCCACCCTTGCTTGCACGTGGGAAATGGAAGGCCTTCCTCCATCAGCTGAGCTCACAGCCAGGGTAGGAGCTGTGGTGTGCAACTGACTTCAGTAAGCTGAATACATCTTTGTGGTTTCTTCTTGCCGGAGTTTGGGATGAGGCGAAAGACAGTCACGATTCCTAGAAGAGCAACCTCCTCCCCTTGTGTAAATGAGAACCATGTAGGAGACAACCAATGGTAATCTTCTCCCTCAAATCTGTTCTCCTGAATTTCTTTTCTTGGTGAAAGTTTCTACTCACTGTCATTTCAGTACTCACTTAACACTTCTTTTCCCTTCACTACAGCTATTCAATTTCCAAGTCCAGTAGTTCCTACCTTTTTAATATTCCTTGCATTTTCTCTTCTCCATTCTCACTTGTTCTTCCCTGGTTCAGGATGCTATCTTTTCTTGCTTAAATCACTCACTAGTTACCCAAAGGTCTCCCTGCCCCCAGGCTTGTCACCCTCTATGCTACAGCATGATTTTTTAAACATCCAAATCTGATCATGTCACTTCACTGTAAAAAATATTTGTCAATCCCTCAAAGCTTTAATATGAAGTTCAAAATCTTTAGCAAAAGCAAAATGTAAAGAGCAGATATTTTACCCATCTTGTTATGGTAGGGTGTATAAGTCCCTGAACCACAAGTAAATGTCTAGTATTACCTTCTTGAGAGGGTAGGAGAACAGGGAAGAGCTACTCAGGTGCTAGTTATGTGGTTAGACATAAGGATTGGGTTCTACAGGGCCAAAGCTAGGATGAGAAGTTTCTATCCTAGTAGGGTTGTATTATGGACTGAATATTTGTGTCCCCTCCAAGTTCGTGTGTTGAAATTTTGATGCCAATGTGATGATAGGAGGAGATGGAGTCTTTGGGCAGTAATTAGGTCATGAGTGTGCAGCCTTGTGAATGGGATCAGTGCCTTTATAAAAAGGACCTTAGAGAGCTCTCTTATACTCTTTCTACCATGTAAGCTTGCAAGAAGTCAGCTGTCTGCAACCCAGAAGAGGGCCCTCGACACGCCCCAACTATGTTGGCACCCTGATCCCAGATTTCCAGCCTCCAGAACGGTAAGAAACTAATTTTGTTGTTTATAAGCCATCCAGTTTATACTGTGTTATAACAGCCTGAACTACAATTGCAAATAAGATACAAGATGAATACTTAAGCTTGAATTTCTGAAAAATAATAATTTTTTAGATTATGCTCCATACCATGTTCGTTGATCTGAAGTCCAAATTTAACTGGGTATTCTGTTTTATAATTTTCCCATTCTGGAAACCTGATATCCTAGCACTGAAGGTGGGGTAGAGGATGAGGGGGAGGGAAGCTCCCAGGAGAGTCAGTAGGAGAAATCTAAGGTCCACTATAAGGAAAAGGACTGTTGGTTAAATGTGACAGATGAATACACAGGCCAATGTCAAGTCCATCCAGAAAAATCTCCAAAATCATAGAAAATGAAAAGAAAACCCATAAATTATGAATAAAATGGGAACAGAGCATGACAGTAGATGACAGGTTTCAAAAATTTTGGGAAGATACAAAGTAATAATATATC
Source organism: Eulemur rufifrons (assembly GCF_041146395.1). Classification (NCBI taxonomy): domain Eukaryota; kingdom Metazoa; phylum Chordata; class Mammalia; order Primates; family Lemuridae; genus Eulemur; species Eulemur rufifrons. The sequence continues at coordinate 226,162,321 of NC_090989.1, read as the reverse complement.
AACGATAACTGGTTTAGCATAATGGAGAAAGATTGAAGAGGGGAGAAGTTGCTTAAGCTGCAAAACTCTGGAAAGGGGCACCGGGGCCCTCAGAATAAATTGAGGCAGGGAGGGATTAGTTGAACATTTATATAAGAAGTGGGTGGTGCCCAGAAGCCTTCACTATGCTATGCTCAGGAGAAGGGAGAGGTTTATGGGGAACATGAACCTGAGAATTCCCAGAGTTAAGCACACCAGACACAGAATAGAATGGAATATCATGCTAAAAACTAAGTAATTAAGTAAAAATAATCTACATTGTAAATGGTGAGATCCCCACTCAGATCCTTCTCCTGCTGGGTTTTCAGATTGCTGATATCCTAGCTTAAGGACGATATTTGCAAGCAATTCACCAGCAAAATTACTGGGTTCCTAACTGATCAAACCAGCCCTGTCCATGCTTACAGACCATCCATTCAGTTTCCTAGTGACACATTCTTAGCCAAGACAGATAGCCAGGGATGGTTGATATTTAAGGAAAATCGTCTAAAATGGGAGAGAGACCCTTAAATAAACAGAAAAAGATAAAAGGTAGTTGGAGAAAAGAATAGTTCTGTAAGAAAATTTCAAAAAATTATTCTCAGAGAAATAATATAACATTTTGCATCAATGAAACAATAATAGGATGCTATTTTTTGAAAAGGACATTCAAAGCAAGAAGCAACAAATAGAGATTAAATTTAACAGAAATAAAATACTTAGTAAAATAATTGGAAGACAAAGTTTAAAAAAAAAAAAACCTCAGAAAGTAGAACAAATGATCAAAGAGGTGGATAATAAGAGAAGATATAAATGTAGAGTAGCAGTACAGAAGATCAAACATCTACCCAATAGAAATTCCAGAAAGAGAGAAGAGAGAAAAAGGAGAGGAGGAAATGATTAGAGAAGTAAAACAAGAACATGAATGTCCTTTTTGGAAGGGTCCATCAAGGGCTTAAAACTATGAATTAAATCATAGCACAGACATATGAATATACTTAATGCCACTGAACTGTACACTTAAAAATGGTTACAATGGTAAATTATGTTATATGTATTTTACCACAACTAAAACAACAACAAAACACATCAAGATAGATTATCACTGATACCAAGGACAAAGAGAAGATCCTAAAAACCTTTTGGGACCAATTGAGAACAAAAGATGTCTCATAGAAAATATCAAGAATCAGAAGTAGCATCTGACTCCAGCCACAGTGAAGGTTAGAAATCACTGGGAAATGCCTTCAGAACTATGAGGGAAAATTACTTCCAGCCAAGAACTCAATCTCCTGCCTAACTAGCAATCAAATCACCTGTGAGGATAGAAGGTAGACATGCTCAAATACGCAAGGAAACAAAGGATTGGGGTCTGAAATGCACAAAGGTTTCATCCTGAGCCAATGTGGGACAAAATAAAACAACTGGCTGATGGTCAAGTTTTCTTACTTTGGTCTAAAAATTGCAGGGTATGTACTACTCTAAAGAGCTCAGTCGTCCCCCACCTCATGAAATCATTACTGACGCTTGTGATGGAATTGACTTTTGGTCCTCTGTGGCCCTGCCCTAACAGATACAAAACTATAACACTTTATTCCACTTACCCGTATTCATGTGCTGGCCTTCCCACTTAGGGCATCAGTTCGTCTCAGTTTCTCTGACACCAAGTAGAGTTCAGTTCAATACTAAACTCTCAGGTGAGTATTTGGTGGATGAATGAATGTATGGATGGCCTTTAGGAAAAAATAATGTTACCCAAATTCATAACCATAGGAAAGTAAAGGCTCTCCATACTGACTCCAGGTGCTTAAAAAAAAAAAAAATGACAATTTCATCCTAAATCTCCCCCAAGGAACAAAATGCCCATATTCGTTCATTCAACAAGTATGTACTGAGTGTGGTATGCTGCACTCTACTTGGGTCTATATGGAATATTAGAGAATGGCTTCTGCCATTTACTGTCTAATTTTAGTTGGGGAGAAATAATATCTGTATTAAATCAATACTAAAAGAAGTATATAACAATATAAGAGACATCATAAAGCAGTGACAAAGCAGAATTCCAAACGATGAGTTCAGAATGGGGAGGTTACTGTGGGCTGTAATAATTAGAAAAGGCTTCAAGGAGGAGAGAGGACTGGAGTTGACCTTTAACAGATAAGATTCAGATCAGTAGAGGAGAGTGGAGCATTCCACTCAGGGACACAGCAGATGGGATGGAGCAGGCAGTTGGTGTCAGCCATGGCGGGTAGTGAGACTGAACTATGAGAACACATGTTGGAGGACCACAATGCTACACCAGAAGGGTTGGGTTTTATCACGGGGAGCTGTATGTGAAGACATCCCCAAACTCTAGTTTCTCATTAATTTATAACCACACAGAACTGGCAATTCCTTCAGCCATATTTTCATAACCTCCTATATACATTGCCAATAGCATACCTAGCACAGTGAATGATGATGATCTATTTTTGTGGCTGCCTTCCCCTCTAGACCAGGAGATCTTAAGAGCCAAAGATTTCATTTTTACCATTAGTTCTGCACTGCTTAGCACAGTGCCATGAGCTTAGTGGAGGCCCAGGATATACCTGTGGAAGGAATAGTGAGGATGGTGGGGGCCGAGACAGACTCAGTGCAGGGAGAGGTGCATGGTGCCTTTTCTGTGCCATCTCCTGCCACCACCTTCAGTGATCACCAGGACTCCTCCCTACACCTTAGTGTTGTAAAAACTCTAGCCCTGGGGGGAAATGCTGATGTTTCATGCTTCTAACAACTCAAGCATCAGCCCAGAATCAGAACCCAAAGTAATCCCCACAAAGCTTTGTACCCTATGCTATTCATACTCTCTCTCTCTCTCTCAAATTTAAATAGATTTAGGGGGTACGACTGGTTTTTTGTTACATGGCTGAATTGCATAGCGGAGAAGTTACATTGTACCCAATGCTATTCTTTAAGGCAGCACTGCTTGACTCTGAGAATGATTGCCCTGTCTTGACACATGATGCTTCAGGGAAATCAGCTCCTTAAATCCTGCAAAACAGCTTAATAAGGTAAACATACCCCCTACCCACGTACTCCCTCCTGGCCCAGAAAAGAGGTATCTCCCCTTTACATAAATATATATGACTTAACTCCTAGCTTGGAGAATTCTGCTGCCAATTTAGCATCTGTCAATTCCCAATCCCTCACCAAGGCCATCCAGCAGTAGGAGCCGAGTGTCTGCTTTATATTTCCCAAGCAGTCTCTCTGCTCTGCTAGGAGCTCTGCCCACTCCTGGGAAGTGACAGGAGCTACATGAAAATGGCTAGGGTGATGGTGCACATGCCCTGCTGGGAGAGTTGACCGGATGCTTTCTCTGCATCTTTAATTTCTATAATTACCACTGGGGGAGATACATTCAGTTTCATTCCTAGAAGATGTAATACAAAGTAGTCTTTTAAAAATTTCCTGAAGATTAGTATATTACCTTGTTTTCCCTCAAGTAATGAACACACAGCTCCTAGCAGTTACAGCTTTGTGAGTTCTAGCCTGAAATAGCACCACAGCCAAATGTAATTAAAAGGAAGGAACTATGTTTTGTTTCTCCCCTGCCTCCACCTCAGAACCACTCTCTATTTCTTTCCCTATGAATCAGGAAACAGCTGGTAAATCAGTTCATTCTTTTTCTTCCTTTTATCTCATGCTCAAACTGGGAAGGTCTTGTAAGCATAATCTCTTCTTTTTCCAAATAAGTAGTTCTTGGGGTTCATTCTTTCAATAATTTCTTTCAATAATTTACCTTTGGGTAAAAAAGTTCTTAGACACAAAAGGAAATAAGACATGGTTTTTGCTCTTGAACAGCCCATGAGGAAAGATATAAGTGGAGAATTACAATATAATGTGGAAAGTGCTGCCGTAGAAGTGTCTACACTGTGCTGGGAAAACCCAGTTGAGGAGACTAGCCATGTCTAGGGATGTTAGCGAAGCCATTCCAGAGAAAATAACATTCAGTCTGGGTCTTGGGGTTGGGGGTTCAAGCCAGGCAAATAGTTTATGCATTTGTACAAAGATATCAAAGATCCCCCTATGGGCATATCTGAAAAAATTTAGTGATAATCAGCTAATGGAAAAATGATGTTACTCATTGAAATGCCTAATTGAGAATGGTATTTCCTTGCCTTGGCTTTTTGTTCTCAGAGTCAGCTGGCTCTTTTCAGAATAAGGGATTTCATGCATTCTGTATGTGTTATGAAATTCACATTGATAAGTGTCTCTCTTGTAAGGTGTTCATACAGTTTTCCCAGGAAAACATCAGTTTATACTGATCACCCTGATATAATTGGTAACAGTACCCTCTTTCACTCTCAAATGTTTCTATGCTTGAACAGTAAATAATATGGCCACTCTACTTACTTGAAAAATAAAATTCATAAAATATCTGACCAAGAGAATATGACTTTTTATTGGTAGATCCAATCATCTTGCTTCAGAAACCAAGAATGGCTTCATAGCTTCTAAGAATAAAACACCTTTCCCAAGATAGATTACTTGTAGGCAGTAGGTAGACTCAATGAATGCCAAAGTCCTTCCAAAGCACACAATTCTGTGATCAGGTGTTTCTTCCCTGATTGATTGAACTAAGATAAAAACAAACAAACAAAAAACCCTGTTGACTTTTCTTCTGCCTAGCACCATTTCTCACAAGCTAACAGAATAGAATATTCAGTGTTTACATGAAATGCAGTAGTAGGTTACCTGCTGGAAGCAATGCCCTTTGTTTTTCTTCTTCCAATGAGCTTTGTACCAAACTAAATAATTACTACTTGTGAGCAGCCAAATGTCTTTCTCCTTCCCTCCAGCTGGAAAGATGAATGGAATGTATTGAGGATTCACAACCAAACCTTACAGACAATCAGAGTCCTCACCTTTGTCACCACAGGGGCTAGAGAGCTTTGATTTGACTCAGCAAATCACAAACACTTACTGCGTCAGGCCTTGTGCTAAGATAGGAGGAATACAATGAAAAGTAAGTTGCCCCACTTATTCTTGTATCAATCAAGAGAGGCTAAGGTATGACGCAGTAACAACCAACCCCCAAAATCTTAGACAACAGAAGTTTATTTCTCACTCAGACTCTATTTTAATTATATGTCAGTTAGAAACTCTACTCTGCATAATTCTCATTCTGGGACCTAGGCTAAAGAAACAACATGATCTGGAATGTTGTTAGTCTCTGTGGAAAAGGGAAAAGAGAACATGTGATGTATACATCAGCTCTTTTTTTTTTATTTCAGCATATTATGGGGGTACAAAAGTTTAGGTTATGTATATTGCCCTTGCTCCTCGCCCCGAATCAGAGCTTCAAGTGTGTCCATCCCCTAGACGGTGCACATCGCACTCATTATGTATGTATACACCCATCCCCTCCCCTCCCCACATCTGCCCGACACCCAATTAATGTTATTCCTAAATGTGCTCTTAGGTGATGATCAGTGAAACCAATTTGATGGTGAGTACATGTGCATCTACCCAAAAGAACAAAAGACATTCTATAAAAAAGACATCTGCACGCGAATGTTTATAGCAGCACAATTCACAATTGCAAAGATGTGGAAACAACCCAAGTGCCCATCAATACATGAGTGGATTAATAAAATGTGGTATATGTATACCATGGAGCACTACTCAGCTATAAGAAACAATGGTGATATAGCACCTCTTGTATTTTCCTGGATAGAGTTGGAACCCATTCTACTAAGTGAAGTATCCCAAGGATGGAAAAATACATCAGTTCTTAAAGTTTCCACCAGAAAGTGATATCAACTACTCACATTTCTTTGGCCAAAGCAAGTCACATTGCCACACCTAAATTTAAGAGAGAAGGGAATGACAATCCTACCATAGGCTTCTAAGAAAAAAAAAGATGAAATAATCTGAATACATTTAATGACTATGCTAACCAACACGGAGATTATATTTTGGAAAGGATAATAGACAAAGAACTCAGGCACACTCATAAAATCCCTGAGAAGGCTTGTATAGACCTCTGCTTGAGTCTAGCACTTTATGAAAATGCAATCATAAAATGTACTGCTCTCTAGTGGAAACTTCTATGATAAAATTTGATAGTATTTAAGGAATTAGTATCAGGTAAAGACTACAGAAATTTAACATAAACATAAATGCATAAGATAAAGTCAATAGTAACAGTGAAAATAATAGAACTTCAAATATGTAAAGAACATTAGACTTCACCTAGACTATTTGTTTTATTGGTGCAGGACTTAACAATTCCAGCATTATTGTGAACTGAATGTGGATTTCTCCATCCCCTTCCTGATACAAGCATATATAAATGCAAGAAAAAAATATGGTCAGGCAGAGCTGTTAGCTTGGCTCAGTGGTCACCTCACCTTGGGCACAGTTATAAACTGTCTTCCCTTGCTGCATGGTATTGCTGTTTGGAATCTGTAGTTGCGCAGGGCCATGTGCTGGACTCTGAAACTGGGCAAGAATTGGGAGGTTGCTTCTCAGCCACTCAGGATGGGCCGGGCCAGAGGCTATGCTCCACAGATATGGATGGACATGTACTTGTCTCCTGCCCTGGGGAAGCCTTAAGCAGAGCACTGAGGTTTAGCGGAGTCACCATTTAGCTGCTGGGGCTGGGCAGGGCCAGATACTTTCGTCTGTAGATAATTGCCTCCTGGCCTGGAGAAGGCTTAAGGAGAGCAGTAAGGCTTGGTGTAGTGGCTACTTGGCTGCTAAGGTCAGCGAAGGGCAGATGTTCCCCTCTAGATAGTCACTGACCTGCTCTTACCTCTTGATCTGGGGAAGACTTAAGGAGAGGACTACAGCTGAGTAAGGTTGCTGCTCAGCCACTGGGGTTGGGCAGGACTAGATGCCCCCTTCCACAGATATTTGTGAATTTGCACCTCCCATCCTAGGGAAGGTTGATGCAAACCACCAGGTCTAGGTGGGAAAGCTGGCTAGGGACTCGAGTTGGCCAGACCTATTAACTGTACTTCCTGGAGGGTGATACTGTTGGCTAGTTTTTCTGGTGGAGTGCCTCCATTTCCCAGCATGCAAGTCAGTGCCAAGATCCACATGCTGGTTGCTGCAAGCCCCAACCCCATTCTTTGTTTTTAACTGAGCCCACGTGGTCTAGCCCTGCCAGTACTCCCAGTGTTTCCCATGGGCTAATATAGGAATGAGTCCTAGAATGATGGGAATGCTGCTTGTCCATGCCTAACTCTCTTTTCCCACTGTGGAAACCATGGGCCAGGGGAATCCTCTGTGGGTGTGTTGTGCTGGCTTGGAGGAAAGGTGATATGGTCAAAGTAAACCATTTCTCTTACTCTTTGAATGTACCTTTTCTCAGTTCTGTGGTCCAAGGGAGTGTCTCGGTCTCTCTCCTGAGTTCAGGGAGTACTTTCTCCTGTGTACTCTTGTTTGTGGGTTGTTGCTAGTTGGGTTTCTGTGAGATGGGGTTGGAGCTGGAGAACTTCTGTTCTGCCATCTTACTGATGTCACTCTTCAAAACTGATAAACTGGAGTCTAAGTGTTCATGGGATGATATGCATAAGGGTTAGAAGATAAAGCCCAGACCTTCCCAAGGTGGAGAGTCTAATGAGTCATCTCCTGTAATACTAAAACACCCTCAATGACTATACTTTTGGTATAAGATCATGCAAGAAGTAAACTCCCTCAAACAGATTTGCAGTCCCAAATCAAACCATCCAGGTATTCCAAAGAGATCACAAACCACTAGCCCCCTCTTTAAAAAAAAAAAAAAAAAAAAAAAATCCCAAAGTGGTAGTATTCATGGGTTCATGGCAGAGGAAAAGCAAATTCTGTGCAGAGGAATGTACCTTTATCACAATCTTCAAAGAATTCCTAGAAGTAATTTTTCCCAGGAAAATATGCAAAAAGCTCAAAAAATTTAAGCACACAGAGAAACATGCTATATGAGCAAGAAGAGCAGAAAAAACTGACAGCAAAAGACCCTAAAAATATTTCAGGTATTGGCATTACCAGATACAGAATATAAATAACTATGCCTATTCTATTTAAATTATAAAAGATAAAGTTAAAAATACCTACAGGGAACAAGAAACTAGAAAGAATAACCAAGTAGATATTCAAAAGAACCAGAGATTCTAAAAATGAAAAATATAATACTTGAAATTTAAAAACTCAGCCAGCAGGTTTAGGCAGCAAATTAGTTAAAGTTGAAGAGAGATTTATAAACTGGAAGATAAGTCTCGAAAAATTATCTACAATGTGCATAGAGAAAATAGAAAAATGAAAGTGAGATTAAAAGACTTGAAGAATAAAGTTGTTTTTAAAATACATATATTTCTAACTGGATTTTATATAAGAAAGAAAAAGAGAATCTGGTAGTGGCAATATTCAAAGGTATACTGGTGGGATACTTTCCACAATTGATGCAGTGCCCAACCCATGGTTTATTTGTTTTTTTTTAAAGGAGCCCAGTGAATTCCAAACAGGACACTTAAAAAGAAACTTATGCTAAGATACACCATAGAAAAACTATAACACACTAAAGACAAAGAGAAAATGTGAAAACAGCCAGAGAAAAATTATATATTACTCTCTAGGGGTAAAAGACTGACAGCTGATTTCTTAATAATAAAAATTAAAGCTAGAATACACTGGAATAATATATTTCAGGTGCTGAAAAATACTAATGTCCGATCTAGAATTTTATACAAATCCAAAATATTTTTCAATAATAAGAGTAAAATATATTTTTAGGGGACAAAAACTGAGAAAATTTGTCACTAACAGATATTTAAATGCCCTTTAGGGCATTTTAAAGGATGTTCATTAAGTTGAAAAAGTGATCTAAAATGGGAAGTCTGAGATGCAAGGGGGGAGGAAGAGGAAAGAAAGTAGTAATGTGTGGAAAATCTAAATAAATATTGATATATAAAATAACATTTCAATTGGGAGATAGTGGTAGTTAATTGAGTTTATAAGGTCTAAGATTTTGAAACAGAGATGGTAAAGGTATTGTTTAAATTTAAATTTGGTAAGTTAAATATGTCATAAATTATAGGTTACTCACTAAATGAATAGAAATAGAATCTATAACTTTGAAACAAGTACAGGAATAAAAGGCAATAGAAAAAATGCTTCATTAATGCAAAAGAAGGTAGGAATGGAGACAAAAAGAAGCAAAATAGATGAGAATTATAATACAAAATATGATGGTAGATAAATCTAAATATGTGACTAATTACATTAATTGTAAATGAAACAAGTAATCTAGTTAAAAGATAAAGATTGCCATACTGGATTGCAAAAGTATCCAACTGTGCATTATTTATAAGATACAACTAAAATGGAAGAATATAGAAAGGTTAAAAAAGAAAAGAATAGAAAAAAGATACGTTAACAATCAGAAGAAAGTTGTGTAAGTAGATTTATATGAGACAAAATCATCTTTCAGGAAAAAGCATTAACTCGATAATTTAATTAATTATTTTAATTAAATATGGCTTTATAATAAAGGCTCAATTTACCAGAAAGATATAATATTTTAAAGTTTTGGTATATGTAACAATATAATATCAAAGCAAAGTAAAAAGCAAAAGAATTCCAAGGAGAAATAAGCAAATGCATGATCATATTGGGAGATTTTTAACATCATGCTTCAATCAGGATATAAAAAATTTGAACAGCACGTTTAAGAATATTAAGAATAATTTGCTCCATCAGCTAGGAATCGAAAATGGTTCTCCAGACTAATCTATGTTCAGGCCCAGGTAACTGGATATTTCCAAGACATATGTCACAGAACTTTTGAAATAACCATTATGTTAGGAATTACTTGCCATTTTTTATAGCACTGTTCACCATAATTGTAACATGGTTGGTGTCTAAAGACTGAAACAGGATCCGCACTTTTCACCGTTATTTTAAGAATCATTTGATTCATCAGCTGTGAATTGAAAATTGTTCTGGTAGACGAATCTATGCTAGGCTCTGGTAACTGGATATTTCCAAGAAGTATGTCGCAGAACGTTTGAAATAACCATTATGTTAAGGATTATTTGCCATTTTTCATAGCACTTTTCACCGTTATTTTAAGAATCATTTGATTCATCAGCTGGGAATGGAAAATGGTTCTCTAGACTAATCTATGTTTAGGCCCAGGTAACTGGATATGTCCAAGAAGTATGTTGCGGAACTTTTGAAATCACCATTATGTTAAGAATTATTTGCCATTTTTTATACCAGTTTTCGCCATAATTGTAACATGGGTGGTGTCTAAAGACTGAAACAGGATCTGCATTTTTCACCGTTATTTTAAGAATCATTTGATTCATCAGCTGGGAATCAAAAATGATTCTCTAATCTATGTTTAGGCCCAGGTAACTGGATATTTTCAAGACGTATGTCGCAGAACTTTTGAAATAACCATTATGTTAGGAATTGTTTGCCATTTTTTATAGGACTTTTCACCATGATTGTAACATGGTCAGTGTCTAAAGACTGAAACAGGATCCGCACTTTTCACCATTATTTTAAGAATCATTTGATTCATCAGCTGGGAATGGAAAATTGTTCTGGTAGACTAATGTATGATTAGGCCCTGGTAACTGGATATTTCTAAGAAGTATGTCGCAGAACTTTTGAAATAACCATTATGTTAAGGATTATTTGCCATTTTTATAGCACTTTTCACCATAATTGTAACATGCTTGGTGTCTACATCCTTTAGCCCAATATAGTTTTCACAGACAAAGCTATGCTGAGGCCCAGCTAACTTGGTATTTCCAATAGTTGGTACTAGAGCCTTTGAAGAAACCATTATTTTAAGTATTATTCCACCATCGTTTCACCATTATTTTAGGAACCATAACACTTTTCACTGTTCGTTTAAGAATCCTTTGTTGGAGTTGATTTTTGTGAGAGGTGGCAAGTGCAGGTCCTCTGTCAGTCCTGTGTTTGATTTGATTATTGGCAGATATAAGAAGTGCACATTTTTGTGAGAGGTGAAAATGTGAATCCTGTTTATACTGAAACAGGATCCGCACTTTTTACCGTTATTTTAAGAATCATTTGCTTCATCAGGTGGGAATCAAAAATGGTTCTCTAGACTAATCTATGTTTAGGCCCAGGTAACTGGATATTTCCAAGATGTATGTCACAGAACTTTTGAAATAATCATTCTGTTAATAATTATTTGCCATTTTTATAGCACTTTTCACCATAATGTAACATGGTTGGTGTCTAAAGACTGAAACAGGATCTGCACATTTCACCGTTATTTTAAGAATCATTTGATTCATCAGCTGGGAATCGAAAATGGTTCTCTCTTTGTTCCTTTGCTCCCCTTGATCAGTTTCTGGAAAGATCTGATTCCCCAACTGCAATAAAGTTCATGGACATCAGGTGAATTTTCTCAAACGTTACCCTTCCCTACCACAAGTCTGATCATGTTATTTTCCTTTATAAAACACTTTGTGATGAATGCATGAATTTTATCATACAGACTTTGGTGTTTGAGAAATATCCCATTTTAAAAAATACAATTAAATGTAACTCTAAGGCCCTATTCTTATAGCTGGCTGGAAATGTAATCATGGTACTTAATGGAGGTCCTTCCCTCTTCCTAATGTAGTCCCCAAAACTTACATGATGCCAAGAAAATTGGAGATTGCTTCTAATATATGTGTCATGGATGCCACTGATATCCTCATTTTCCAAACCTACATGGCTCCTGAAGTGTAGGCATGACTACGGCCATTGTGCCAGCTGAGGTCTCTGCCTACAAGGGGGCAGCAGTGTCTGGGGTTACCTTCTCTGAATCACGTCTGTGAGCTCTCACCATCCAGGTCACCAGACTTGCATCCTTGACTGATGACCTCTATTCCCTTCCCTACCTGAATGAATGAATCTCTCTCTCCTTCCCCTGTCTCTCACTCCCAGGCACTTTCCTCTCTGCTCTCGCACCTAGGATATTGAGCAAAGTCTCCTCAAAGACAGTCTTTGAATGCATGCAAAAAGAATGTTGTTCCTCCAATAGTTTCTCCTTTCGCCCTGCCAAAGCTCCAGGGCAAGGGAAGAGAAAAGTTCAGGCTGTCTTCTTGAAAGGAGAGTGGAGTGGGTGAAGCAGGTATACGAGGGTAATGCACATTAATAATAACAACAAGAAATCATCCTATCACACCTTCATATAGTTTTTCTTTTTAATAGCATAAAGTTCAAAATCCTTAGCCTGACCTCTAAGGCTTTCATAATCTGGATTCTGTCTGCTTTTCTAGTTTTTATCTTTTTAACTTTATTGCTCTGCAGAACTACATCCCCCCACATTCTTCTGAGGCACTTTAATGCTGAAGTTACAGCTTTCAAAATTTCCTCCCCCACTGACCTTCCCTGCACCCCGACTCATCTCCCTAGGAAATTCTTATTCATTCATTTGTAAAGATTCAGCTCAAGGGTTATGACCGCTCTCTTCTGTAGACCCTGCTATTCTCTATAACATGTCAGCACATTTTTAATATAGATTAAATAGATATCTGTCTTCCTTTACCATTCCATTAAGTCTGAGGACAGCAGTTGTGGCTATTCATTTCTCCATCCCAATACCTAGCCCATCCTGGCTAACAGATGGTGCCCCACAATTAAACACAAATAGTGAACCAAGAATAAATATGAATCAGAACCAGCATGGTTGGACCTACAAGCACAGCACATAGGCCCAGAGGCCTCGACCTCTGAGGTGGTTCACATGTGTGTGTGTATTTCATCACCAACGTCAGTCTAGGGTCATTTGACATGTAGAAGGCACATCCTTTCAACCATATTTATGGCAGGGACCCATTTTTTTTCTTTCAATACATTCTACCTTAAAATACTTTGCTTTTGTGACGGGAAGTCCCAACCATTGGTTCCTGGGCTCACTGTTGGAGGCTTCACAAAGAGTTTAAGCCGGCGGTACCAAATTAGCAGTCAGCCAGTAAGATGTAGAAGTCAGCCGTACTTGGCCTGGTCAGCAAACTATTCTTTTAAAACTCTGAGTTTCAATGCTCTTCGCATAGTTACCTCTTCTGCTTAGCTCCTGAAGGTATGTAAATCTGTGCCCTCTAATCTAAGCCTGCTCTCCACGTGTGTCTAAATTTCTCCCACACTTGGGCAAGAGGTGGTCTGGTGAGCAGTTGACCACTTTACTGTGGGAGGTGTCTGAGAGGGCACATGTGTTGAGATGGAAAATGGTGCAGCGAGTAGAGGGAGAGTTGAAAGGGCAAGACACAAGAGAAAAAACAGAACAAAATGGCACCTGTTGGTTCCAGGTCTGTGCTAGCTCCAGTCCTTCTTTGTCCTAGCTCAGGTGTGCATCATGTTGACATGTAGCCTGTCCAAATGGGAATTTTCCCAGTGTCAGGAGAATCATCTCAGCTTCCACTTGACTTGGGTAGTATTTAGCCATCTACATACAGTAAGTGTTTAATAAATGCAATTCTGTTCAGCCTAACAAGTAATTATTTTGAACTTATGCTATGTTGGGCTATATCCTAGAACTACTGAGATGATGTGGACAGTGTCCATACACTTGGGGAACACACAGTTTAGTGATGAAGACTACCATGGAAACAGATCCCTGTTGATGATAAGACAGGGTTATGGGGAGGGTGGTGTGGAAGTGAAAGAAGAGACAGTAAGCCCAGGATGGAGATTCAGGGTAGACTTTCTGGAGGAGGTACCCTGCATGCCAGGGGAAGAAAGACATTCAGTGCCCGTGGGGAGGGCGGTGGTTGCCTAGGAGATAAGGCTAAAGAATAGATTATAAAGGCTATAGCATGCCAAGAATTTAAACTTTAAATCAAAAAGTAATTAAATTTGAATTTTAGAAAGTTAGTCTGATTCTCTAAATAGATATGCTACTTAAACTGTACTTAGGTATTTTAATAAATGCAAGGTGGAAGTATTTGTGTGTGCTTGTCTGTCAAACTTCAGTGAATGAATGTGTGTGTGCCTTCTAGAAAATTCTAGCTGTTCCTTTTCTTTCATTATTTTATTTGCATTCTTGCTTCAGACACCGAGATAAGGCCACTTGGAATGAAAGGCCATGCACCAGCCAAAGACAATCAAAAGCTTCCAAAAGGAACATAAAACCCAAGGCACCCCAGTTTTAAGTTGGCAAGTCAATAAATCCTCTGGAAATTTGCCAGATACTGTCTGAAATTTGTTCTACCTAGTTCTTTTTATACTCTTATTTCTCATGCCAATTTAGCTCCAAACTTTGAAAAATAAAGATTTAGGGTCTGTAATTGTGAATTGCGTGTTTTTGTCACTATTGTAAAAATACCTTCATAGATTTTTAAATGAATACCAGTACTTGAAAATTGATTCTGCATCTGTTTTCCATTAAGGTTTACATGAATAATTACCAAATAGGATGTCAATGAAGAAGAAATTACAGGGCTTATTCACAAGGCCATCACATTTTAGCTTACCTCGAAGTGGTGGCTCCTTCTTGCATTGCTCACGCTTCTCAGTTTGCTGACTTTCTGGCTTTCACAAAATCAAGACTTCAAGCAGTTAAATATTGCTTAAGAGAGAATGTCTCACTAGGTTACTTTCTGTAAATCCGAAAATAAATCACAGTATGAGTATGTGTGTTTGCAGGGCAGGATCTTTCTCTGCAGTGGGATACGAAGGGAGGAAACTTCATTTTGTCTTTGTCTCCCAGCTCCCAAATGGATCCTGGCATACAATTTGTCACTTCCCTTATTACTGCTGGAGGCTCTTTGCAAATATATATGATATTTTCTGGTTCTAGTCCCTTTCTTGGTGTAATATAATTGGGAAATTAGCAAAGTTTATCCTCTAAGTTTTCCTGCCCTTCACCTTGACCCCCATAGGCACCACCTCTAGATCCCTGGGGGTCCCAGACTCCTCCCATATCTGTCCCAAATAGCCCTTTGTGATCAAAGCACATGTTCCCTCCTTTTACTTTCCCGGTACAAATTTGGAAGTCAGTTGGTTGGAAAATTTATTCCCACTAAACTGTTAATGGCTGAGAGGTGTTTCATATGTTATCCCTTCTAGAGATATTTGTATTTTTACTAGAACTGGCTTGCCCTCATTCAAAGAAATAAATCTATAAAGATTATGGCAAAACTGATATATTTTCTGAAGCAATTTGCTTTTCATTCCTTCATTTGGCCGGTGGCTACTGAATGTAGTTATTTCTGTGACTAAGGCACTTTGCTGGGAGCTGATGGATACCCAGATGGGACAGACATAGATTTTGCTTTTAAGCAGCTTAAAGCTGAATCAGCAGCACAACCTTTCAGGCCAGCGGCACCAGGCTAGCAGGGGTCTTATTTACTGCTGGAACTCAGCATCTAGAGAAAGCCTGTACCTCATTGACAAAATTTGTTCAGGAATTAAATAGGTAGTTGAGAGGTGAAGAGACTAGAGACAAGTTAGGCTTCCCATGTATTCTGCAATCTTGTGGGGCTTGGGTTGGGGGAAGAATCCATTCTGGAATTAAGTTTAATGGACCCCTGTAAAAGCAAACACACCTTTGATTAGTTGGTGCTGATAAAAAGCATAAGAAAATCAAAACAAAGCAAAAAACTCTCCCAAACCATGAATAAGACAAAATCAAAAAATCAAAGCCTGCATCTAAGAGGTAGGAAGGAGAGTCTTTGAAACCCTACTGGGAAGCTCTAGGGTTTTGGCTATAAGCCAAGATGAGTAGCATAAGAACAATCAAATCAAGGTCATCAGGATAGGAATAAGCTGGTGAAAGAAATATTGTTTGGTGAGAGATTTTTTTTTAAAACTATAGCTGAGTTTTTAATTTCTATTTAAAATAATAGCATTCACAATAGTAGTTACTATAATGTAAAAACCTATGAGATCATGTATAGATTTTGATTAAAAGGTATATGTCTATGCCTAAAATCATGTTTGGAAGAAAATACACCAAAATGTCAACTAACAATGGTTATCACTAGGAGGTGAATTTATGGCTGATTTTTATTTTCTTTCCTATATTTTCTTTTTTTTCCAAAACTGTTCAAATAACAAATGTTTATAGCCAGAAAAATGTTGTTTTAAAGAAGTGGTAATTATTTAATACATCCAAAACATTTTAGTGACAATGTGTGTGGTGTTTGTGTGTGTGTATCTGTGTGTGTATGTGTAATGTATGGAAAATGCAAATTATAATTCTAGGTATTAAGAAAGGCTCAGC
Organism: Eulemur rufifrons; assembly: GCF_041146395.1. Taxonomy (NCBI): domain Eukaryota; kingdom Metazoa; phylum Chordata; class Mammalia; order Primates; family Lemuridae; genus Eulemur; species Eulemur rufifrons. The sequence continues at coordinate 226,146,087 of NC_090989.1, read as the reverse complement.
AGAGATCTGCCTTTTAAATGCCAGTCATTGCACTTCTGACCTGGAAGTGCAATTAGATATGTTTTGCTTTGATCTGATTTAAAAATAAACAAACAAATAAAATATACCTAAATGACAACTCTGTGGGATGAAAGGGAAGGAAATATCACATTATCTGAAAGGTTCTTGGAGGCAGGGAGTGGAGAGATGGGAAGAAGATGGAAACTTTCCCAAAATGCTGATTCTATGATAACATTAGGCTTTGAAATCTACTCTGTTTTCTCCCTTGAGTCAAGACAAAAATAAAAGCCACATGTAGAGGTCTTATCTAAGTAACCCAAACTGGATTGAGCTTTTGACAAATCTATCAAGGTCTCTGGGTGGTAAAAATGTAAATAATGACTAACAACTTTAGGAGAGTAGATGTTTTAGAAGATTTTTTATTTTCTTCTTTTGCGCATTTTTTGAATTTTATTTTTACCATAAGTATATATTGTGCAATAATAAAAAAAGAAAGGATAGCACTTGTTAGAATCAAAATTAAGTAAAACAAAACAAATATGTGTGAATAGAGAAGAGACTACAAAAAAAATATACCTACCACTCCTAATAGTTGTCTTTGGTATGTAGTATAAGTGTGTCTACCCAAATTTCTGCTCTGGGTGTTATCCAAACTTTCTAAAATGGGCATGAGAAAACAATATATATAACACGATCTTACTTTGTAAATAACAAAATTGCATACTTGTGTAATATACAGTTTTTACAGGGAAATGTTTAGAAGTACACATGCTAACCTAGGACAGTGATCTTTTTCTGGGAAGATGGATTAGGAATGAATAGGAATAGGAGAAGAAGGAAAGTTGTTTTTCTGTTGATGTCAATGTTCTGTTTGATATTTTTGCATCAAATATGTATTACTTTAGTAATTTGAAAAAAAAAAAACACAAGAAAAGCTTGACAATGTAGGTTAGCCTCAGCTGGCTTCTTTACACCCTTTCACATGTATAGAAAAATATTTATTTTCCTATAAAATTCTTCCCATTTTTGCAGGGTTGTTGAAAAGCAAGAAGCCAGGAAGACTTAATCTGGAGTCCCAGATTTCATTTTACATGTTTATCATATAGGAGGTGATAGAATTTATTAATATTAAAGATATATCAATTTGCCTTATTGGTTTGCTTTGGAAAACTACACTGATGGGTGAATAGTACTATTCATCTCATTTAGTTGTGTCTCATGGCCAGATGAAGAACAGAATCAAAATCTAGAGGTCAGTAATTTTAATAATCCAAACCCTAGTGAATTCTTCATTGCATTTCCATTTATTGGCTTTTAAAAAGGAGAATTCTGTCCTTTAAGAAATGGGGAAAGTGGGGTTCACAGTACTGTAGTGTTCAGTTGTGCGGATTGGGCATTGCACAAAAGTGCAGTGTGCCTGCAGTGTTGTGTCTACCCTGAGGGGATGCCAGCCTCTAATTTGCACAATGGCAGGGCATAGGTTACCAGCAGCAGTGAGTGTCAGCAGCTGGCCAGGGCCTGAAAACACCCGGATTCTTGTAATTGCTAAGGAAATCACTCTTCTCACTCTCTGTCCTCTTCATTATTTTACCCCTTTATTTCGCTCATTTTTTAAGCCTATTTCTCCATTTATTCCCTATTTCCTCTCTCCTGCCATAGTTCTTTCTTCTTGTTTTGGGTTGAATTCTGTCCCCACTCCCCCCAAAAAAGATACGTTGGAGTCCTAACCCCTAGGACCCTAGAATGTGACCTTATTTGGAGATGGGGTCTTTACAGATCTAATCAAGTTAAAATGAAGTATTTAGGGTGGGCTGTAATCCAATGTGACTAGCGTTCTTATAAAAGGGGGAAATTTGGACACAGAGCGTGTACAGAGGGAATACAATGTAAGGACAGAGGGAAAACACCATCTATGGGCCAAGGGATGCCTGAGTCTACTAGAAGCTATTACAGAAGGGAGGCATGGAACAGACTCTCCTTCATAGCCCTCAGAAGGAACCACCCCTTCTGACACCTTGATTTCAGACTTCTGGCCTCTAGAACTGTGAGATAATAAGTCTCTGTTTGCTTGAGCCACACAATTCATGGTATTTTGTTACAGCAAGCCCAAAAAACAAGTACACCACCACTCCAACCCTGAACTTTTCTCAATTTCTCTCTTTCCATGTCTTTTTCTCCTATTTCTTTCCTCTGACCTTTCTTGTCCTTGGAAACTCATCTTTACTTCACTCCTCTGCTCTAGGTGTTTTTTCTTTTTGGCTGGTCAAAAATGTGGTCGGTGTGTTCACTGAAATAAGCCAGACCCAAACTATCTCAAAGAAGAAAGCGTGTTTGGAGAATAGTTGTATGAGTCATTGTGTTTCTGTATAATTCATACTTCAGGCCTTACAAAGGCAACATGTTTTCTCTATTTCTAAAATTTTGACTCCCAAGTCTAGCTCATATCCTAAATCATACCTGAACAAGTGCCCCTAAGTAAGGACTGGGTGTGTGTAGAGTAATGTTTTCATCAAATAGAATTAACTCTGTACTCCGTAGATATTATCCCTTATTGGCCATTGCCTGTGATAATCAAGCATCTTTGTGTTGTTTGTTTTACTTTCTTTCCAGCAAATGGACTTTTTCATGATCATTAGAATTGATTTTTATCTTAGTCATAATTGTTCATAAGACTGATTTGATATAGCAATCTGTCAAGCATGAGATGAAACAAACCCAAAGCAACATATCAGCCCATTCAGAAAACAGTATTTTCCAAATACTGTGTCCTGATTTGTCAATATGCAACCTCATAAGCAGAACTCCCAGCCAGGATTAGACTGCACTATTCCAGTAGTAAACCTAAACCCCTGGTAGTAAATATAAACTCCAGTAGTAAACATAAATTTAACCTTTTATCTTTGGGGAACAAGAGGAAGGAGTATCAGTGGGCTGTCCTCTCTGAAAATTATGTACAGTGTTCTGACATCTTGTAACTTGTTCAGTCTTTATTATGAAGGTCATTTATGCCTCAATTTCCAGAGGTTTTGTAGGGACATCAACCATTTCAGGCCAGGTTTCTCCTACATACATACATACATACATACATATAAACAGCAGCATATATAGATCTACTAGTTGTCATTGAAGACCACTTCAGAGCTTCTTGCCAAGTGCCATCAGTTTGATGGCATTGTTATCATATTTTCCTAGGGAGTTATTCATAATGAAACATTGCAATGAAGGTTCATATCCATATTGCAGTCTAGGAACTATTTTTATAATAAATGCACTCCTGAGTTACATTTGTGAATTCCACCCACCAAGACTGCCTTATATGGTTGAACAAATTGTGCATGATCCTAAGTGGGGTATCTGATGCTACTCACCATTTAAACACTCAGCCAGAGGCTTCAGAATCCACCAGACCTGGGCTCTGGGTCTTAGTCTCCTAGTTACTTAACCTCTCTGTGCCCCCAGTTCCTCTTCTATGTGTAACTGGAGAGGGTGGGAAATGCTGTGTAGAATTACTGCTGCCTTCTGAAGTGGGCAAATCAAGGTAAGGGAAAAACTTTCATGTCAGAGCCTCTGTAGTTTCTTGGTCCTGCTACAGAAATAATGTTTCTTTTGTTTGGATGGGGGGATGTGAATGTGTATGTGTGTGTGTTTGTGTGTATTTTAGGGGTTCTAAAAGTGTTGTCTTAGACTTGTGGCATCAGCATCACCTGGGAACTTGTAAGAAATGCAAATTCTCAACCACACCTAGAAAATCAAAACCCAGCAAGCTGTGTCATAACAAAGGCCAGGATAACTGATACATGCTGAAGTTTTAGAACTACTGGTCTAGGTAAAGGAAGACCTGGAGCTGAGTTTCAATGTAAAGGATTGAGAGAAATGAATGGCTGCTCTGTATAATAGAGTGCGAGGAATCTGGCATTCCTGGGCATAGTCTAGGAAGGGGATATATGAAGACTGGAGCCAGCAAGATAGTGAAAGGCCAAGGTGTTGCGTGAGTCGTCACAGGCAGGGAGAAAGCTCAACCATATTGATGCAGTTGCTAACAGGATGTTAAGAACAGGGCTGCCTAATATGCTCTTTCAATTTATTTGCTGTGTGATAAGATTTTACAGCCTTCTACCTCATACCTACAAAACTTTAGTAAAATCTCTCCTACATGCAGTAGGCTTGCATTGGTGATGACTTTAAGGAGGGAGAGATGGGAGTTTGAACATATATCAAGGTGAAATAGATGAATGGATAAAAAACAGAGCAAAAGATATCAATAGAGGCAAAAAAATCAGACTCAGAGATAATTATACTCCAGAGCAGAGTTTCTCAACCTCAGCACTATTGACATTTTGGACTGGCGAAGGCTTTGTGGGGAATATCATATTCACTGTAGGATGTTTAGCAGTATCCCTGGTCTCTAACCACTAGATACCAGTGTTGCTCCTATCCCAAACTGTGACCACCAAAAATGTCTTCATCCGTTGCCATACGGGGAGAAAATTGCTCCCTCTGAGAACCACTGTTCTGTAGTCTTCTGGGTGCACAGGATTTTCTTACCTTTGACTTTCACACTAGGTCTTTAACTCAACTGGGATTCATTTTGTGTATGGTGTGATACAGAGGTCCAGTAATATTTTTTTCCATATTGCTACTCATTTTTTTCGACAGCATTTGCCAAGGGTACTTTCCTTCCTACTTTTCCTCAGGGCCTCTCTATCTTTCACACACAGGGACCAGGTATGTATGGATCTGTTTTCTAGGTTAGCTATTTGGTACCACTGGCATTTTTGTATATCTCCACCCAAATACTATACTGTCTTAAATATTAAAAAATAAGTTGTGAAAACTAGTAGAACAAGTCTTCCCACCTTGTTCTTCAAGAGTATATGTGACTACTTTTGGCCATTCCTCCTTTAGAACTACCCTATCAAATTCCACAAGTTCTATTGAATTGATGCATCAATTTGGGGAGATTTGACAATTCAAAGGTAACGAGAGAGGTCATTGGAATGTGGTAAGCCATTATTACCTGAATCCTAAGTGACCACCTTATCTTGCCTGACATCTGGATGGCCATTAAAATGACAGAAAACGTCTGTCTTACAGAGTAGCGTGAAAACTTATTTGTAAAGAATATTTGTAAAGTACCTCATATATGTAGTATCTTTTTCTTTTCTATTTCTATTATAAACATTTTTAGTATACCCTGACCCATGATGTTCATAAAAATGTGTATGTTCTTTTGTTTACTTTTGTCAAGAACTGAAGGGTCTGAGATTTTACTTTATTTGCAAACTAACAAATTAACCTACAACATACAGCTTCATGGATGCTAACAGAAGACACAAAACACCGGAGTCAGAGGCAAAAGACTGTTTGTTACTCACAGTAATAGCATCAGCCAGAGTATTAGCATTTTCTTCAACTGATTTTCCAACCCAGTTCCCACAGGACAACACAAGGAGGGCAAGATGATACATTCCCACACAGCGGGTTGTCTGCCAAGAGAGGAGTCTTGAGCTTAGGGAATCTAAATCTTTTCTGCTGAACTGTAAGCATATCGGTCCTTTGCTCTGGAAGGAGACACTATTTCTACCATCTATTCATTATATAGACAGACATCCTTGACAAGATAGTCTTGAACAAGACAATCAGTGCCTCTGCTCATGAGATGTGCAGAAACATGAGACAGTTTCTCAACACAACCATACTGTCGGTTCTTTGGGGACTGAGGCTTTATTGGTCTTTGTAACTCTAGTGCTTCCTGGTTACTTAGGAGGTCATTAATAAGCAGTTTTGGATAAATTATAAAAATGCATAACAAAGTACGTTAGGGACAGTTTAAGGAGCTATGTTTAGCCAATGGAACCCTATACCTATTAGACAGAGTTTTTAGTGCTTTTGTAACAAAGTATCACAAATTGAGTAGCCTAAAACAACACAGATTTATCTTAGAGTTCTGGAGGTCAGAAGTCTCAAATGGGTCTTACTGGGCTAAAGTTAAGGTGACTGCAGGGCTGCATTGCTTTGTGGGCTGAAGGGAGAATTCACGTCTTCCCGTTCCAGCTGCTAGAGGCCTTACATTCCTTGGTTTGGGACCCTTCTCCATCTTTAAAGCCAGCAGCATACCATCTTTAAATCTCTCTGACCTTGACCTTTCTACCTCCCTCTTTCACGTATAGGGATGTTTATGATTCCATGGAGAACATCTGGATAATCCAGGATGTTCTCCTCATTTCAAGATCCTTAGTTTAATTATAGCTGCAAAGTCTCTTTTCCCATGTAAGGTAACTTAGTCACCATTTGGGGGAGTTAGGATATGAAACTCTCATGGGGACCATTATTCTGTCTACCACAACGGTCTGCCCTTTTTAATCAGGTTTTATTCCTTCAATAAGACTTCCCTGAAGTATAAAGCATTCTCCTTCTGGTTTAGGAATCAGGAATGAACTTTTTCCTTCACACTATTTTTTCCTCTTATAATTTACATTTGGAATACATTTTGAAATATTTTTTACAAGTCCTCTGTTTAGCACCCAAAGTATGCTAAGGAAAAAATGCTTTCCAAGAAATAGTAGGCAGCGAGCGTACCATATTTACTTGTGATTTTTCCATATTATGTATAGAGGAGATTATGTATATTTCCTATCTTCCATAAATTCCTTTTCTAGGAGATAATTTTTGCCAATAGCAACAAAAGCTTCTTTACAGTCTTGGTGAGAGTGATTGAACATGCCTTAATGATCCTCTTATCTGAGAGGAAAAAAAGTTTTTTTGAGCTACTATATGCTGAGAGCTCTACTAAACACCTAACCTGACCATATCAGCTAATCCTCAAAGCAAGCATATTAGGTAGGCACTAGCATGACCTTAGTTTACAGGTCAGGGCAATTATGTATATTGCCCAAGACTCAATAACTTATGAGTGGGTAAGGCACAAATCTCACCTGGCTTTCTGACTCTAAAACCCTAAAGCTTAATACTGGGCTAAAGTTTTTCTTGGATCTAAGTCCTCCTCTACTTTTTGTGAAAGGTGACATACACACAAGAAAATTGCATTAGAAAGATAACCATAAAGCCAACACCCATTTAACCATCACCTAGAACAGAGGTCGACAAATACGGCCCATGGCCCAAGGGAGCCTGCTATCATTTTTTGCAAATAAAGTTTTATTGGAACACAACCATGCCAATTCCTTCCCATGTTGTCCATGTCTACTTACAGGCTATAATGGAAGAGTTGAGTAGTTTTGACAGAAACCATATGACCCATAAATCCTGAAATAACTGCTATCAGGCCCTTTACAGAAAAAGTTTGCTGACTGTGGTGGATAACTTTATGTGTCAACTTGGCTGTGTCACAGGATGCCCAGATTAAAAATTACTTCTGGGCGTATCTGTGAGGGTGTTTCCAGATGAGATTAGCATTTGAATCAGCGGGCTCAGTGATGTAGATCACCCTCCCCAATATCAGTGGGCATCAGACAATCTATTGAGGGCCTGAATAGAACAAAGGAGGCAAAGGAGGGAGGAATTCACTCCTTCTTCTTTCTGCCTTCTGCTTGAGATGGAACATCATTCTTCTCCTGCCTGACTGTTCTGAGTGTAAATATGCTGGACTGACATTTACACCACCAGCTCCCCAGGTTCTCAGGTCTTCTGACTAGAACTGCAATCACATCCCTAGCTTTCCCAGGTCTCCAGCTTGTATACGGCATATTGTGGGACTTCTCAGCCTCCATAATTGCTTGAGCCAATTCCTCATAATCTCTCTCTCTCCATATAGCTCTATCTCTATATCTTCTATTGGTTCTGTTTCACTGGAGAACCCTGGCTGATACACTGACTCCAACCTAAATGAAGGAAAAGAGCATTGGCAGTCCCCTGGAAGTCTCCTATATGCCTTCTATGCTGGTAACCCCATCTCAATTCCCTATCAATAACCACTATCGTGTCTTTTGTGGTGATGATTTTTTTTTTTTTTTTTTTTTTGCTTTTTGTAATAGTTTTAGAAACTAAGTATTGCTAAACAGTACAGTTCAGTTTTGCCTTTTTTTGAACTTTACAAGAAGCAATCATACCTGATGACTTGTCTATGAATCCTGGTGCACGTGAGTTTCTGTTCAGTACATGTACAGGAATAGACTTGCTGGATCATTCATTGGCTGTGTATTATCTTTGACTTTAATAGATCATTCCAGATTGGTTTCCAAAGGGTTTTTATAGACTAGCACTCCGATCGGTTGGTCCTCATTCTTACCAACATTGATACTATCAAATATTTACTGTTTTATTTGCCAGTTTATAAAGGATATCTGGAGATAAAGTTATCTCATTGTGGTTTAATGTACATTTTCATAACTGTGCACATTGAGAACTTTATGTTTATTGTCTACTTAAATTTTCTTACTCTCTCAGATGTTTGTTCCAAGTTTTCTGCCTTTTTTTCCTGTCTGATTCTTTGTTTTCTTATTGATTTCTAGTTCTCTATACATTCTGGATACTAGTTTCTTCTAAGTTATATGTGATGCAAATAGCTTCTCCCACTCTATGGCTTTCCTTTCCCCTCTTTTTATATTGTCTTTTGATGAAAAGAAATTCTTGGTTTTTAATGTAGTCAAAGTTACCAGTCTTTTATGGTTAGTGCCCTTTTGTGTCTTAAATTCTTCTCAACCTTGAAGATACTCTTCTATATTATCTTCTTAAAGCTTTACAGTTTTGACTTTCACACTAAGTCTTTAATTCAACCAGAATTCATTTTGAGTATGGTAGGATAGAGAGGTCCAATAATATGTTTTCCATGTTGCTACCCATTTGTTTCAATGGCATTTGTCCAGGGTACTTCCCTTCCTACTTTTCCTCAGGGCCTCTCTTTCACACACATACGGGCCATGTATGTATGGATCTATTTTCTAGGTTATCTATTTGGTCCCACTGGCATTTTTGTATATCTCTACCCCAATATTATACTGTCTTAATTATTAAAAAACAAGTTGTGAACACTAGTGGAACAATTCTTCCCACCTTGTTCTTCAAGAGTATATGTGGGCTACTTTTGGCCATTTGTGCTTGCATATAAATTTTAGAACTAACTTATCAAGTTCTATAAGTTCTATTGAATTGATAAATCAATTTGGGGAGATTTGATAATTCTTACAATACTGAGTCTTTCAGTCCACAATCATAGTATATCTCTTCGTTTATTAAATCTTCTTTGAAATTTTTCAATAAAGTTTAATCCCTTTCCCATTATAGGTCTTACATGGATTTTGTTAGATTTAATCCTAAGAGGTTCATATTTTTAAAAATTTCTGTGGGATGCTGATTTTTCAGGACTATAGTTGATTCTGTATTAAATTGTATATCTAGAAACTTGCCAGACTCATATTAATTCTAAAATTTTCTGTGTCTCTTTTTATTTCAAACATAAAGATTATGCCATTCATTAATGATGAGAGTTTTATTTTCAATTGTTAAAATTTATTTTTTTTTTCCGACTTATTGCATTGACTAGGACCTCCAGTAAAATGTTGAAATAATAGAAGTAGTAATAATAGTTAGTTTCTTGCTTCTGATTTCAAAGGGAAAGTATACGACATTTTACAATTAAGCATATATCTGCTGGCTGGTGTTCTTATATACTCTTTCTGAATCAGGTATTTCCCTTTTTACTACTATTTTGTTAAGAGAAGTTTTTTAAATCATAAATGATATTTCATGTTATAAGATTTTTTTTATCCATTGATATGATTATCTGATCTTTTTTGTTCATATTTTAATGTGGCTAATTATATTAATTGATATTTCTAAACCAATCTTTAAACTAACTTTGCATTTCTAGAATAAACCCAGCTTGGTCCTAATGTGTTATCTTTTTTATATATTACTAGATTCAGTTGGATAATATTTTGTTTAGGGTATTTTTACCTATATTAATAAGAGAGATTGGCCTATAGTGTTCCTTCCTTATTACTATCCTTGTAAAGTGTTAGTAAGAGGGTTATGTTAGTTCATAAAATATAAGTAGCATGTGGCAAAGACATGTTGCTTATACCACACTATTTCTACATTCTGTACATAAAAGATAGTATTTCCCAGCTTCCCTTGCAGTTATGTTGGCCAGTAGGAATACAAGTACAAAGGACATGCACTTAAAGCCTAAGTCCGTTAAGAGTGGTGGCACCTTCTCCATATTTTCTCCTGTAGGCCACTCATGTTCCAGATGATGTAATTACAAATGGAGAAGGGCTAGAGCATAGCAAAAATTACTCCTACAAATATGGAGTGTGTTCCTTCTTTTGCTATTCTCTTGTGGAAAGAAAAAAAATTTGTGTAAAATTAAAATTGTTTTTTTCTTAGATTTGTGGTATTAATAGAACTCACCAATGGTTTTCTTTGGGAGAAGATATATGACTTCTTATTTCATTTCATTAATGATTGTAAGACTGTTCAGATTTCTATTTCTCCTTAAGTTAGTTATGATAAATTATATTTTTAAAAAATTTGAACATTTTATCAAAATTTTCCAGTTTATTCACATGCATTTATTTACAGTATCCACTTAATACATTTTTAAATGTTTGTAACACCTTTAGAATATTCATCTTTTCATTTCTGATATTATTTGTATCCTTTTTTCTTTTTGATCAATCTTGCCTGAAAGTTCTTAATTTTATTAATCTTTTCAAAAAGAACAATTTTTGACTTTGTGGATTCTCTTTATTTTGTGTGTGTCTTCTGTTGTTTCTGATCTGATCTTTACTTCTTTTCTTTTCCTTTCTTTGAGTTTATTTGGCTTTTACACTGATTTCCTCAGATAAATGCTTAACTCATTAATTTGCGGCCTTTTTTAAAAAAAGCTAAATATTTACAATTAGAAATTTCCAAATACTGCTATGTCTGTCCTCTTACAGATAGGAATAAAGTCATTTCCAGTATTCAGTTAAAAATATTTTCTATTTTTTTTTATAATTTGTTCTCTGGCCCATAGATTATTCAGAAGTAGATTTCCTAATTTCTAAATTAATATGAATTTTCTAATTATCTTTTTGCTATTGATTCCTAGATGAATTGCATTGTGCCGGAGAACATGGTGTATAAAATTGGCTTTATTGTTCAGGCTCTTCTTAATTTTCCAAATTCTATTTGCATTTAGACTATAGTTCCTTTTTATCATATGAGTTATTTGATATTTTAAAGAGTTTTTTAAAAATGTTAAATTGTTTTTACCTAAATTTTTGACCAAATAACTTAATTTTCCATTCTCAGAATCAAATCTGTGCATGCATGTGTGTATGTGTGTACACATGTTTTAGGGGTGTTCCTTACGATATGGTTGAGTCTGTGAAATGCTAGATCTTCAAATGGCCATAGCATATTATTTTGGAAGTCACTGGTCACGCTTGAAATCCAAAGGATCACCTTCTGCCTCCCCACATGCTGCATCTCTCTCAGAATGTGGCAGTGTTAGGAATCATGCTCTGTCCCTTTATTTTGATAGAGCTCAGCAACATCTGCAAGATCCGAAAGTGAAACTGATTATCTGATAAGTTCTAACTCACGCTGAGTTTGGCTTGATTGCACCGAGTCTTAAAATCTCTGCTAACTAGAACAACTTATATCTTTTTGAAACTTTCAAATTTACAAAGCGCTTTAACCATTATCTTCTCCTTTGGCCCTCACATCATCCTTGTCAGCTAAGCAAGGCAGGGGTAGTTAGTGCTCCACAGAGGTGGGAGCTGAGACCCAGGAGCCAGGGCTGTTCTCCTTATTTAGCACCTTCCAACCACAGAGCTCAGTGTCATCATCACCCTAAGGTAGAATACTCTCCAAATGAAAAATTTGAAAGCTGTACTGCCTAGTGGATATTCCAATGTTCCTGAGTGTGAGAATGAGAGTACGATTCTAACAATTGTCAACAGGCCATTTTCTCACAAGTTACATAATTGCCCATCCTGAAAATAAAAATAAACATCATTACCTGTATTGCTGTTACCATTACTACTAGCTCTACTGGGGGTGATTAGAAGAATCTGGGTTTCTTTCCCTCCTCTTTGCACCTTTTGTTTCTTCTTCCCTCCCTCCCTTCATCTTTTCCTCCTTCTAACTCTCCCTTCTTGCTTGCTTTCTTGTATTCTTGCTTTTCTTCTTTCTCTTCCCTCCTCTGTTTTATTTTTTCCTCTATGGACAGCGTTCCATTTGCATTTGGATGGGATTGAACAGGGGAGTTTAGGAGAGGGAAGGTGGGGAGGTTAAATTAGGTTCACCTGAGTCATGTTTGCAGGCTCAGGAATTGGCGTTTGAGCAAACCACAGAACTGAGCTGAAACCTGTGTGATCTTAGAGTACCCCAAATATCCCCAGGCCCCAATATGTTTATGAATAAATAACATCATATTAACAGTTACATTTGAATATTACTAACTCTAACATCCAGACTAGTACATACAGAATTTCCAGCCCCATGAAAAGAACCCCCTGCTGGGAACTTGGAAGAGTATCCGGGATTATCCTACATACATCACTTGACCTTGTCCTCTGTCCCTCTAATCTCTACCATGCTGGCTCCTTGTCTGCCGCTGTGAGGCGCACATCCCTGACGTCATATGCTTAGTTCTCAAGTTACTTAATGATTCAGCAGTGACTTAAGAAATAGCAATAATAAGAATGACATCTTCTCACATCTCGAGTTAAACCCAATTGGGACCTTTGGCACATCCTGCCGGCTACCTACCAATATCTATTCTCCTTTTTAAAAATGAAAATTTAATTTTATTCCCAGTGACAATATCTCCTGTTTGAAAGTTGTATGTTCCATTCTCTCGGAGATAGAAGTGACCATATAACTAAGTTCCTGCCAATGAGGTGGAAGTGGTTGGGTGGGGCTTCAGTAAATTCTTCGAGGGGAAACAGCGGCTCAGGTATATTTTTACCCTCTCCTGGAACTGGCAGTGATAGCTGAGGTTCTACAAGTACTTTGTACTATGAACAGAGCTTGGGGTTGGAAGGTAGGCACAGAGTAAGAAATGGCAGTGTAGAAAGGTAAGAAGGAACGTGATCTCCAATGATAGGGAGTTGCCATAGCAACCCTGGACTTGCTACTTCCAGGTTTTTATTATCAGGGAAAAAACCTACATACAAACCTGTAAGTATACGGGGTCTTGCTATTTTCAGTTTTCTGTTAATAGGCAACTTTTCCTAGTCATAACTGATGAAGTCCTCCGTGAGCAGGTTTGGAGCAAGTTTTTCTGGAGTTCTATCCCAGCTCCCCTATGCTTACCTCGTGTCCTTGGACCATGGGTTCAAGCTCCTGTGCTTGCTTCATTTCTTCATGTGAGACATAGCATCATTAGGCCACCTACCTCATAATACTTAGGAGGATCAAATAAGATAATACTTATAAAGTCCTTAGAATAGTTCTTGGCACATAGTCTTCATTGAATAAGTGTTATTTTTGTTATTATCATTACAGGTGAAAGAAGAACACCTGTTCCTATATCGGTTGTTTGACTGACTTACATATTATTATAGCTGCTGTTTCATTTAAAACTGCTGAATCTGTACCCCTCTGACTCTTCAGTTACTGATGACGCAGGACCTCCTCGCTGGTAGCCTTTGCTTCCTCCTTACACGTAGAGAGGCAAGCATGGTGGGTGTGTATTTGTATACACATTTTCTCCTTGCTTTCTGACACCAGAGAATGGGGTGGTTTTAATCAAAATTATAGATTCAGTAGTCTGTCTTTAAGTTCAAGGTCAGTGACAACCCCCGCAAGCCCACAGTTTCTTCATTCCAGATTTTAAATTGTTCTGCAAACTATACATCAATGCAATCACTTCCACTCAGCGTGAAAATAGAGCCATCTCTGTGACAAGGGGCAGGATGGGGTGGCTGCTACAAAGCTTGCAGACACAGGGCACCATTCTGCAAAAAAAGCTGAAGAGGCCCACTTCGATCCAAGGGCAGACAACCTCAAGCAGAAATCTGTCCAGATGCCCCGCAAGCAGCTGGCTCCCTTGGACATGAAAATAGGAATGGTTGAAATTGAAAATGACATGGGAAGAATGAGGCACCATTTGGGGGAGACACAAAAAACACGAAGCCCATGAATGCTATTTGTTCTCACTCCATTATTCAGCATCTGCTGTTGACCCTTTGTCATTTGCATCCTTTTGTGTTGGGCCACCTCAGAGATTTCTTGGTTTTCCAAGACAGATGATGAGTTCCAACTGCACTCTGACTAGGCCGTTTGCTGACATTTGTTTCTCTAGCAAGGGTGACTGCAGCGGGGCTTGTTAGCAGCAGGATGGCTGCACACTGCCTCCTTCCTCCAGCCTCGGGACAGGGCGCAGCGAGATGATGGCCTTGGGGGCTGCCCTCGGGAAGATCTCCAGCCAGGTGCATGGGGTAGGGGAGGCTGATTCAGATTTTCCTGGGTCTGCTCCTTTGAGCAATGCAGAAATAGAATGGAAGGGAGTCAGAGAAGAAGCAAATTACCCATGCAAAACAAGGATCTGAATTGACCACGCTACTCAGGCATTCTGAAGATTACAGCCACATCAGGTTCGCCAAGTGGGTGTGCTGGGCAGGGCTCAAAGGAGCAAACTTCTCGTGCACAGGGAGCCAGAAGGCAGGCTTCACTCGGTTCCAAACCAAGTGGTCATTTTCGCAAGCCCAAATGGCCTGGCAGCTTAGCTGGAAAAAAAATTTCATCTCCTCCTAAGCCTGCAACACACTGGGGAACTCCTCTGTGCTTAGGGAGGTCCATACATTCAAAAGAAGCTTCCCAGGGCCCTGTTTGATATGCGGAGGTCCAGGGTGGCACATAGTCTAATAAATGGTGAGTGAGGGAAAAATTCAAAACAGCAACTGCGTTTTTCTGGCAGACTCCATGTGCTCCTCTGAGTCTTATCCTTGCTGTCTTCTTGATGCTTTTGATAATTATTTAATTGATCTTCAGTCTAAGTAGATGCTGTTTGAACTGCTTTTCAGGGCTGGTGGAGTGACTGATTATACAGCTCCCAGATGAATAAATATACAGAATTTTTCCTTCTCTCTGATCACAGAAAAGCAGCACTTTGGATTCACTTTGGATAGACACAAAGTAAGGTGGGGAACTGGAGTTTCCTGCATAATTTTCGATATACAGATGCTCTTTTTGGAAACAGCCAGAGACCTAATGACAAAGCAGCAGCTTCACAGATAAACAACAGAGTTTGGGACAGTTTAGGTAAGGTGAAGGGCAAAAAGCACTGCTTTCTTAATTTTTCTAGTAGCATCTGGCAAGAAAGAAAAATGTAAATCTCTTAGATCTAATATCAAGTAATTATACATTCCATATAAACACCCTGTTTTTATCCTGGACTTGGTACATCAATAATATTTGGGTGATCCCTATAAGAGCTTTGAATTCAGTCCATTTAAGGCTTGATGAAAGAATGTGATGCATTCATTCCTCTTTAACCTCAGACCTTTATGCTGCTATCAAGTGAGAAATTTTTAAAACCCTATGCAAAGTACAGTGTTGTTATAACTTTTTATTCTTAGCCATGTCAGTGGTAATAATGTACATAGTTAATCCCAAAGCAGCAGTTTATAAATGCCATGAGTAATATGATTTCAAATCAGCTCCTGTCTCAAGCCCAGCAGAGCTGAGAAATCCAATTGCTGCCAGAGAATGGATTGCACCCCTACCTTGGGATCTTATTAGGCACTAGAGTGGTCTTCAGGGGAACTTCTGCTTTTATGCCATAGGATTCCCACTCGGCTATCTCCCTATTAGGCAGAGTAATACAGTACCTGTGTCCTTCCTGCAATCCCAGAGGGTTAGGAGGATTAATGAGATAATCCATTGTAAAACATTTTGACATCAAAAGCGAAAATGGAAGGAACAAAAAAGCAAAAATTGGAGTTGTAGATCATGCCCTGGGAGCAGGAGGCCCCTCACTGTATCCTCTATGCAGCCATCCCTGGCTTCACACAGGCCCACTTGTTCCCTCCCCCGTGGTCTTGGAACATTTACCCACTTCTCCCTAGCACTTGTCACACTGCATTGTCAGTGTGTCCTCCATACACTAGGAGAATCCAAGGAAGCATCTCTTATTCATCTTGGTATCCCAGAGCCAGTGCACCTCCAGGCACAAGAGGAGCTTAAGAAATATTTGTTGAAGAAATGGTGATATGCCAATCATTTCTATTATCAAAAAGTATTGCCTTGATTCAACACAACCTTTTCAGCACGTGCTGCTCTGTTTAGTTTGGTGGGAGGAGTGCAAATAGGGCTAGGTGTGGAGTGGGAGAACCAGGTAGGCCGCTGACCTTCCCTCCAGTAACCAATGGCCACTTGTTTTAGCAAGAGCCAACCTTGCCTTCTAAGGAAACACTCCTCTAACAGTCATTATTGTCATTTGATCCCTCACAAGAGTTTGGAATGATGACCACCAAAATAGCCTGTCCCATTTGCTTTGGCCAGATAGAAGGTGACACAACTGATAGGAGAATGGAAGAAAACAAAAATGTATGGAGACCCTAGCATGTACCATCCACCTACAATAACATGTTAGCTAGAATAGTGGCAGACTAGTCACCTGCAGGTCCAATCTGGACTGAGCTTCTTTCTGATGCGCCCATGCCTTTTTTAAGAGATTTGACATTGAATACCATAGATCCAGCAGACAAGATAGAGGTCACTGGAGTCCCCATAACCCTGCTTATTGTCTTATATGTAATCCATTTTGCAAATTAATACAACCTATCAGGCTCTGGCAGGCAGTCAAATTTGCCACCCTGATCTCCTTCAACCACCTTTAAAATTTTCTTTTTGTTATTATAGTAAACAGATGGGAGAACTAAGGCCCAAGGGCACGTATCTGGTTAATGCCGCGGTGGGCAGCCTTCTAAAAGGGCTTCCAGTGGTCCTACCTCCTGTTATCCACTGGGTGTGTAATTCCTGCCTCTTGCATGGGGTCTGGATTTAATGACTTGCCTCCAACATGCAGAATACAGCAAAAATAATGGAAAGTCACTTCCAAGAATAGGTTCTAAGGAACTGTGACTTCTGTATTGCTGGCACTCTCTCATTCAATCTCTTGCCTTCTGGGCCTACTCACTTTGATGAACAAAGCTCCCATGTTGGAGAGGCCTGTGGAGAAGGGACTGAGGGTGGCCTCTGGCCAACGGCCAGCAAGGAATTGAGTCCTCAGTCTAACAGCCCATGAGGAACTGAATCCTGCCAACAACCACTGAGTGAGCTTGGAAGCAGATGCTGCCCCAGTCAAACCTCAGGATGCCCATGGCCTGCCCGCACCTCGAGTACCACCTGGTAAGAGATGCCGGGCCGACACCCTGATGGCAGCAATGGAGACACTCTGCAGCACAAGACCCAGCAAAGCCAAGCCCAGATTCCTGCCCACAGACACTGTGAGATAATAAAAATGTGTTGTTTAAGCTGTTAAGTTTGTGGGAATTTGTTAAGAGCAACAGACAACTAATGTTAACTAATGTTAACACAATGGCAGAGTTGAGAAGTAGAACCTCGACCTCCCGCCTTCTACACCCTTTGAGTCCCTTTGATCAGCCACCAAATGTCCTTGCTATCAGGCTCAGAGTAAAAGGGATTGTCCTCATTTTTAGGCTAGACGAAAAACCTCACATGCATTAAAATAGCTCCAATTGATCAAAAATTAAACAGCAAGATAAAATTAAAAAATGAACACAAGTCACTGGAGTGTTGGGCTTGAAATGATTTCTGTATTTCGGGAGGGAAGTTTAGTTCTTTAAAGTTACTTTCAGAGAAAGTTTGTCCATATTGGAGAAAAAAAAAAAAAAACCAAAACCTGTCTTTCCCTGACTCCACTGTCCATAACAGTGCAGGAGATTCTGCCAGATCAGGAGGGAGGTGTGGGTGGGAAGGCTCCGCGTGGAACTGCTCAGCTGACCGTGACATTGCTGGAGCCGTCATCTCCCTCTGACATGAACTGGAAGGGTGGGGTCGTGGTGCCCACCTCAGGAGCTCCCTCAGTCCCTGCCTTTATCATCCATCATGATCCCCTTTCCCAGCCTTGGCCCGGGGCCAGCCCTTCTGTCCTGCCATCTTCTGAGACTATGAGTAATTCCCTCCCTTCATTTATATTGCTTCTGTGAAGTGTAACTTTATCATGTTCCTCCAGAGCCTTCTCTTTTTCTAGGTTATATAAATTTAGCTCTTCACCCTCCTTTCATAACTTGCCCTCCAATCCTCTTGCTAGTTTATTAATTTGCCTTCATTTCTTGGGCATATGCACAGGTACACACCCTTTTTGCCTAGTAAAGGGCCATGGGAAACAGGACCGAAGAAAATGTGAAAAAGCCAAAAATTTAAACTGAGAAGGGGAAAAATAGGAAATTTATTTAGTCTGATAGTAAATGCACAGAAACTGGTTTGGGGAAGGCTCGTGAAAAGAATCATTTGGAAAAGGTTACGGTTTTTGGAAATTGTATTCAATTTCTTCCTCCAGATAGAGAGCTCTAATTAAAATCAGCCTAGAAGAGGTTTTCAGCATGTGCCGGAGGGCTGGGCCAAGAGATTTATCTTTCTCTTGCATTCCTTTTCTCTCTTCTTATACCCCCTAATCTTTTCTCTCCCCAAATCTCATTTGCTGTGCCCTAGCTGATCTCAGATGACTCAAACAAGCTCCCAAGCGTGGAGAGCAACAGAAGAGAGGCCCCCTTCCCCTGGCGGAAGAGAGGGCATGGGCTCTGGCTCTAACCCTTGTCTCAGGGCAATTGCAACGCTCTCTGTCTGCTTTGCAAGTCAGCAGAATTATGGGGACATACACCCTCCCTCCCTTAACTATGAGCTTCCCAGCCCACAGCAATTGCATTTGGGAGGCACATCTGGGATGGTTTCATTGCACTACAGAAAATACTTGAGGCAGAATCAATGAATCTATGCTTTATTTTCATTTTTCTGGAAAAACTCTCAAAATCCAAGTTCTTGTTTCTTTTATGATTTCAGAAGCTTTGTTTCATTTCTCACTCACTTTTTCTTGGGTGGGTCCTTAATCTTTCTGTTTTGGAGAATTGAAAATGAAAATGACCTAGGACTTAAATGTGGCCACTGCTGGCATTAGGAGCTAATGAGAAAGGCTGTCTCCTCTACTTGCTCTGTTACTATCACAAGGAACTCAGCACTGCATACTTTGACACATGACTTAATACAGGTTAAAATCAGGGCAACAATAGCATGCTTTTAAACAAAATTTCACGGTTATACATTTACTTCAGATTCTTAGAATCTCCAGAGTTTTTACTTTATACTGTCAGCAAAGTGTGGTTATCCCTGTCTTCCTGATAGATATATTGAATTGCAAAGGGGTTCTGAGATGTCCCTTTCTTCTACATTGTTAGGGCAGCCCCAAGGCTGGAACCCAGGGTCCTGATTCCCCAGAACTGTCACCTGATGCAGCTGCCCTACAGACAGTGAAATCATGGGAACTTCCACCATTCTTTCATTATGTATCCTTTAGCTTTTAGGCTATTACTCGTGTTTTATAGCTTTTATACTTTAAGAAGGTGGGACTTATCTTTGCAGGAACCAAAATGTTATTCTAAAAAATGCCAAATTGCTTTATTTTCTATCTACAGTGGCTTAGCCTGGTAAATAGGTCCTCTGAATTTACCTAATTTGATTTTACCAGGTCACAGTGTCTTGCAGCTGGCCCGAGCTGGGCTGTTCACTGTCCCATCAGGTAACTAGGAGGAATGGAGTCAGGTGGTGGTTAAAGAGACCAGAGTTGACAAGCACTGTGTATGACAGGAGGAAAGGGAGTACATGGGGGTTGTTATGGACTAAATTATGTCTACCCCCTAAAATCATGTCTACACCACTAAAATTCATGTGTTGAAGCCTTAACTTCCAGTATCTTAGAATGTTACAATATTCGGACATAGGGTCTTTAAAGGGGTAATTAAGTTAAAATGAGTATTTTTGGGTGTAAGCCTTAATCCAATCTGACTTCTGTCCTTATAAGAAGAGGAGATTGGGACATACAGAGAGAGACACAAGGGATATACACACAAACAGAAAGATCACGTGAGGACACAGTGAGATGATAGTCAGCTACACGCCAAAAACAGAGGCCTCAGGAGAAACCAAATCTGCTGACTCCTTGATCTTGAACTTCTAGCCTCCAGAACTGTGAGAAAATAAATTTCTATTTTTGAAGCCACCCAGTCTGTGGTATTAAGTTCTGGCAGCCCAAGCAGACTAATACAGAGGTCAAGGTGAGGACAGAGATCAGAAACAAGTGAACACCAGGAACATGGTGGGACCCCAGTGAGACAAAACAGGAAGTCCCACATCTGAGAAACAGTCAGATACAACCCAGAAGCCAGCCCCGAAGAAAGGCAGGTGGCAAATGCTGTTGACCACACCTTCATCCTTTTGTCTTGAAGAGCAGGCTCTTCCTCACAACACTCAAAGGGCATGACAGTAAAAACTACCAAGTCTAATGTACACTTTTCCCATCCCACGTGCAATAAAATAGATCCTGTCTTTTCTCTGTGAGAAGGAGAGGGGGATTTAGCTGAGCAAGGAGGTTCTGAGGAAAGCAGAAAGAAGGCAAATGAACAAACCAGGTGCCTGCGGTGTTAGGAGGAGCCTCCAAAGAGCAGAGAGTGGATGCATCAAAACTGCAGGTTACGCAAGTCACTCCTGTGGTAAAGCAATGCACCCCTCCAAAGATGTCCAAGTCCAATTCCTAGAATGCTGGGGCTATGAGCCAAGGAATTCAGGCAGCTTCTAGAAGCAGGAAAAGGCTAGAAAACAGGTTCTCATCTAAAGCTTTCAAAAGGAACCAGCCCTGCCAACACCTTACTTTAGCCCAGTGAGACTGACTTTAGACTTCTGACCTCCAGAACTGTACTATAATAAATGCGCACTGTTACAAGCCACTAAGATTGTGGTAATTTGTTATAGCAGTGATAAGAAACTAATACAGATGGGCATATTCACACCTAAGGGGTGCAGTGCACTGTGTGGGGGATGGACACGCTTGAAGCTCTCCCTCGGGTGGGGCAAAGGCAGCATATGTAACCTAAACATTTGTACCTCGTCATATGCTGAAATAAAAATAAATAATAAAATCAGGAAAAAAAAAAGAAACTAACACAATGCCTTTAGAATATCCCTCTTCTCTTCTCCTTCTCTTTTGTCCTCTCTCCCTTTTCCCTTACTCACTCAGCCCACCTTCTCAACCTTCCCCACCGGCTTTCCATCAGTTGTAAATCATGAATCAGCAGAGGCTGCCCTGAGGAGAGTGTTGTGTGGTCCCTTTAGTCTGTGAACTCTCACCTTCATTGATGTGAAGGCCTCTCCTGGCTCAAGGGTCCAAGTGCCGAGCAAAGAGCTAACTTTCTATTCCGTGTGTCCTATCAGCCTGGGAAACTTCAAAGCACACAGCAAAAAATTTGGCTTGGGCCTGGTAGTTTATGATAAATTATTGTTTTACATATTTTAAACTTCAGATACCTTGCTATGGGATTTAGATGCTAGGGGCTCTAACCTTACAGCTGCCATAAGGGACGTGCTATTCTTATTCCCAGTTCCCAGATGAGAGCATAGGTATGCAGAAAGACCAAATAGCTTGTCCAAGGTTGCAGAAACCAAGCCCCATTTAAAGCCAAAGACTCATGAAGACAAACGCTTGTGAAGAAAAGATTCTCTTTAGGGAATAATCTGATGTTTATACTCTGTCCACTGAATGAAGCATAGCAGGTGTCTCACTAGGAGCATGGTGACTTCACATGGTTGGCTTTATATATGGTTCTCATTTGGGCGGCAGTTCAGTTTAATGAGCTTTGGAGTCAGAGAGCCCTCACTGAGTCCCAGCTCTAGCTGTGAGATCTTGAACAGCATAGCAAAGTGGCTACTAAAATAATATTACATGCAACCTTCAATTCAGCACTCCCATCCCTGGGAATGTAGGCCTTAGAAATAAAAGGGCCAATCACATAAAACTACACATATAAGGATGATGACTGCAGATTTGTTTAGAGTGGATGGAAAAAAGGCGAAAGTGACTGCCTATCACAGGGGGCTGGCTGAATAAATGGCCTATAGCCAAATCATGAACTATCACACAGCCATTAAAACAATGAGCTAGAGCTATATGAGGTAATTTGAAAATAATTCCACAAAAGATTGTGTAATGAGAAATATAAGATACAGGTAAGTGCATATAACATAAAACCATTTCTATAAATCAATGACAAAACCACCTATGTTTGAGATTGAATAAACATGGGAAAAAGGTATTAAATGATACCACCAGACAAAATTCAATATCCTTATTAATTTTTAAAAACTGCAATAAAATGTTAGATAAATATAGTCTACAGCAAGATAACATACTTCAATTGTAACCCCAAAGCTAGCATTGTGCTTAATAGGAAGTACTAAAACATTCCCATTATAGTCAGAAATAGAGCTTGATAGTGTACTAAAGTAATAGCCAACATGACTGGAAAAGAGGAAGAAATCATAATTCCAAAAATTGGAAAGAAGAAGAAAAAATTATGATAATTTGCAGATGCTATGACTATACTTGGAAAACAAGAAAGCTAACTAGAAAAGCTACCACAATCAATAAGA
The DNA here is from genome assembly GCF_041146395.1 of Eulemur rufifrons. Lineage (NCBI taxonomy): Eukaryota > Metazoa > Chordata > Mammalia > Primates > Lemuridae > Eulemur > Eulemur rufifrons. The sequence continues at coordinate 226,123,470 of NC_090989.1, read as the reverse complement.
GAATTCAGAAAGGTGTCAGGGGTTGTTTTGGGAAAATCCCAGGACAGTATAGAAAAATCACCCTCCAAACTGAGATGAAGTCCAGTTTGGTGAGTTATGGTTATTAGAGAGTTTATTAGAGGTTACTTATACAAGCCACTCATTCCTGGGCCGCGCAGGATCTCTCCAGAGAGTAAAATCCACACAGCCTACTCGCTGTAGGCTGTGATGCAGAGCTCTTTTATTATGTCATAATGTGTCCACATATAAAACAGAGTAAACACACACAGTACAACCACGTGTCTTCATACAACCCACGTTATGTCAATATTATAATTTTCTAGTAGGGATTTTAGTATTACAATTAACTAAAGGGCACTCTAGGACGGTTAAAACAGTTAAGGCTGGTTTAAGCTGGTCACCTGGAGGAAGCACTGAGGCATATCTATTGTGCTCTTTGGCATTTGCTTCATCTATTTTGTAACAATTCTGAGCACTCCCAGGTAACAGTGTTCCTCCTTGTGTGGTACAGCTCTTGTGTATTTCCCTCAGGGGTATACAAATAATAGGATCATTAGCTTTCACACACACACACACACACACACACTCATATGAAACAACTACATCAATGATACTTAATATAAGAAAAGACTACATCAATATAGCAACCAAGACAGAAATTAATAAAAATATGTAGGTCCCATAAAGAAAGAAACATTTATAATAATCCTAAAGACCTAAAATGACTTTTTAAAAATGGAAACACAAACACATACTATAACAAAGATGTGAATTTTTCATAATGTAATTTATAATTTTAATGCAATCCCAATAAAAATACCCAAAAGGCTACTTTTTTAAAAAACTAGATAATGTGATTTTAAAGCTCACATGGAAACATCAATCAGAATAACCAGGAAAACTCTGCTTTGGTGGGGGGCAGGAAATTAGTCATATTAGATATTAAAACATATTAAAAATCTTCAGTTATTAAAACAGTATGGTAATAACATATGAATATATAGACTGATGGAATAGAATACAAAGTCCAAAAAGGACATATATACAGACGTATCTATGTAGATATTTGAATTCAGTATATGATAAAGAAGTTATTGCAAATCAGTCATGAAATGACACAATAAATGGTATTAGGAAGACTAGAGATCTCTGTAGGTATATGTAAAATTAGGTTTATGCTTCAACCTAAACAGTGGGATTGTCTCCAAAGAAATCTTAGGACCCAAATTTAGAAGTGATAAAGGAAAGGACTGGTAAATTTGACTCTCAAAAAATAGAAATTTCTTCATAGGAAAAATACCTTACTTAAGGTCAAGAGACAAATTAGGAAAGGCTATTTGGAACTCATATTACAAATGGCTAACTCCCTAATATATAAAGGAGGACCAGCAGAAAAATAGACAAAGAGTATGAATAGATAATATATCAAAAAGGAAACAAAAATGTTTCTCAAACATATGAGAAGATGCTCGACCTCACTTATTATAAGAGAAATAATTCAAAGTACCCTGGCTTATCACTTTTTCATCTAACAGATTAGCAAAAATGCAAAAGTTTAGTAAAATCTATCAGTAAGACTATGGGGAAACAGCTTTCCTTAAACTCTGCAGGTTAGAGGATGAATTGGCATGACCCCGTGTAGATCAACTTGGTGGTTTCTCCCAGAATGATAAATGCCTGCCTATTCTCATTGACCCAGCAATACAGACACATTAGCACTTGGAGGTAAATACACATAATACATGTGAGGGGTTGTTTGTTGCAGCTTTTTTTTTTTTTTTTTTTTTTGAGACAGAGTCTCACTCTGTTGCCCTGGCTAGAGTGCCATGGCGTCAGCCTAGCTCACAGCAACCTCAAACTCTTGGGCTTAAGCAATCCTTCTGCCTCTGCCTCCCAAGTAGCTGGGACTACTGGCATGCACCACCATGCCCGGCTAATTTTTCTATATATATATTTAGCTATCCATATAATTTCTTTCTATTTTTAGTAGAGACAGAGTCTCACTCTTGCTCAGGCTGGTCTCGAACTCCTGAGCTCAAACAATCCGCCCGCCTCGGCCTCCCAGAGTGCTAGGATTACAGGAGTGAGCCATCACGCCTGGCCTATTGCAGCATTTTTTGCAAGAGCAAAAAATTGAAAATAACTTGAGTGCCCATTTATTAAGAACTGGTAAGTTATGGATTTTAATTTTAGAACTGAATAAAATAGAATATGATACATCTATTAAAAAGAATTTAAAACTCTTCATGCTCTGATTTGCAAAGATTTCTAAGATATGGTTAAAGTTAAAAAAAAAAAAACCCACAAGGTATAGGATAGTATGTATATGCTGCCATAAATGTAAAAAGGGAGAAAGAAATAAATCCACATATGCATAAAAACCCTCCAGAAAGAGTCCCGGTAGATTAACAGTTATTACCTTAAAATTTTTTTTTACTCTTTCAAATATGTAACTATATTACCTAGTGAAAAATTAAATGAATATTTTGAGAGTTTTTGAGTTGATTTTCTTGCCATCAGCATGCCTTATTTATATAATAAGAAAAAAGTATTTTTATTTTGAGAAAAAGGAATTTCAGGGTTCAAATGTTAAAGTTAGACTAAGTGTCTTAAAATTCTAGTTCAACCTCTGTAATTGCATGACCATGGGAAAGATATTTAACTCCAGAAACCTCATCTCTAAAGTATATATGTGCAATTGCACCTCATAGATTGTTTTGAGGATTCATTGCAATAATGAATGTATAGGTCTGGGCCCAGAGTAAGCCCTCAATAAATATCATTTATTATTCTTTCCCAGGACTGTTACTGAGAGGAATACATGGAATAATGTACCTAAAGCTACTGATGCAAAGCAGGCCTTCAATGAATATTCATGTCCTTCTCTGTCTCTTCTTCCAATTCCCACATCACCTACCTAATGATAGGCCTCATCGCTGGCAAATGTTCCCTGGCTTCTCAACAAAGTTCCAGAATCATCCTTTTTGACAGTGTGCCATCATAAAGGAAAGAAAACCTAAAAGGTGTAAATAGTGATAAATGACTTGTTTCAGAGGCCATTCACCCTCTTAATACTAAACTTCTCTAATAATCATAAACCGTAGATCAAGTCTCGAGTTGCTGGGCTAGAAGACAGTGCACTTACAAATGCAGCTGAGGAATCTCAGTGATCAAATCAAATCCTGATGCACATTAACAATTATGCTTAGAAATTTCAAATTTCCAAGTAACCAAAATCTAAAAGACAGGCAAAATTCATTCACCTATGCTTTTTAGCCTCTCCTTTTTATCCCTCTTGATTTCAATATTTGAGTTGAGTGGATCTTCTTAATTTAATCTAAGAAGTCATAATTCAGAGAATGTCACTGGTCATTAATGAATTTAATCAGCATTTATTAAGTGCTGCTAAGTGTAAAGCATGATGTTGGTCTCTATGTGTGGTATAAACGTCATGACTTGACTTTAAAAACTGAATTACACAAAGTAAAACTAGTGCCTAGAATAGGAAAATAAAATGTAATTAATTCAACTCCTATTAATTTCAAATTTTTTCTATGAAAAAAAGAGATTATCATGCCAACAATTTATATAATAGAAGCGAGACATAGAATGCTAACCTACTTGAGAGAGTGAACTTCAAAATTGTGAAACACTCAGTTATACATAAATAATGCATGTTGATTATTAATCATTCTTACCTGTTCAATAAGGGAGATCTAAGAATGTTTACTATGTAATATTTTACAAGCAGAGTTTAATTAACATTTTGAAGATATAAATTTCTCTTTTGGATAATATAATCTATAATTCAAGTCTCATTTGGAGCCTGAAGGGAGAGATTGGTCAGGAGTGAGGAACAGTTTTACACACCATCTTACCTATTCTCATCACCCTTCAACATGAGTGTCATCATTCCCACTTTATAGGCCATGCAGCTAAGGCTTAGGCAAAGAGAGGAGTAGGACTGGCCCAGGTGTCCCATAACAGTAAAAACCACATCCCAGCCCTCTTCGCCCCAAAGCCTGGTTCTCCTTGCACTTCACTGGAGGTGTTAGTGAGACAGAAGGCCAAGGCTAGGCATGCCCATGACCATGGCACGGTGTCAGCAACTGGCCACAAGGAAACCCAACTCTTTGCCATGGCCTCCTTCAAGCAGGGAACTGAAAAGCAGGCCATGATTTTAGATTTCAAGTCGTTAAAAGGAGGTGCTGCTGATTGAGGGGAGGGAATCTACTTTTTAGGCCTTCGTAAATGATCACTCAGCTATACAGCAATTTTAGTGCAGGGAATGGCCTTTATTTAAAAGACTTCATTGTATATCATACCTCAGGTTCACCTGAGCTACCCTTCTGTGATATCCTTTCTACTCATCAGTCTCTTAGTTCTTTTGAAAGCGTTGTGCCAATAGAATTTCTGTTGACAAGGTCTGTTTCATATCCTGACTGATTTTTCATTCAGACACTAATCATTTTGGAAATGCTAGGGCCACAAGGAGAAATTTCCAGGTTGAACTCGTTAGAATGAGACTATTTAATCTCTTCCTGTCCATTTTTCATTCTGCAGACTTCCTATGTCCTCCTCCATGGCCCGGGGAATCTCTCCCACTAAAAACAAAGAAGCCTCTGGTTGATCTGGCCAGAAAGGTAGGGAGGACTTTGGGGTGGGGAGGGAAGGGTACAGATATAACCTGATACTTCAGGTCGTTCTGGATATGGCCAAGGTAGAGTAAGCCCTATCCTGGACTGATTAGAACTGAAACTCTGTACAAAATCAAAACAGCAACAGTTTAAGAACTCTGAAAAGTAAACAGTAGCAGGTGAATTGAAGAGAGAAGTCAAAACTTAAAGAACAACTAATGTGATGACAGTTTCCTGGGGTTTTTCTGGTGGTTGTTTTTTTTCTTCATTTATTTCTGGGCTTTGACCCGAGCGCAAGCCAAATAGCAAACACAGATCACAAAAACTCCGAAATCCTCACATCTTTCTAGCCACAGAGTTGGCAATAGGAGCCCATTGCAAGCTGCAAAGTGTGGGGAGAATTCTTGTTGTTTTCCTCTCTTTTCTCTACCGGTCCTGCCCCAAGACCAGTCACATGGTTGCACTAAACCCTGCAGGAACATCTAAAAACCCTGAGATAAAATCCATCCCTCTAAATAGAGGAATTAGAGAAATAGGTCCCTGTTGTGCAAAGAGTAAGGGGAATTCCCGTTATTTTCTTTCTCTTTTTTTCCTCTTCATTTGTTCATGAGCACAGTAGTGATGGTGTCTACAACTTCCAGAGAAACCCTATCTTTTCAGCCACAGAAGTGGAAAAAGATACCCCAGCGGAGCCAAAGATAATGGGAAAAATATTGCAGAGGGTAGAATGGGAGAAAGAGATCCCCCAACTTCATATATGAATTGATAGAAGTGCCAGGTTCACCCCAAACTGTGCATGTGCAGAACACATCCAAAGAAGCAGAGCCTTGGGAAGTGAGCTACCATATAAACCACTGCCCCTGGCCAAGACTAACCCTTCTGTGGCACATGTGAGAAGAAGATTCAACCAGCATAGCAAAGGCTTTGAAAACTGAACTGACATTGGAACCCTTGCCCACAGAAGACAAGACAGGTTCATTATCTGCTAAAAAAAAAAAAAAAAAACACAAAACCAGAAAATCTATTTTTTCTAGAGGATTTTAATAAGACCCAGAGCTTCACAACATATTATATAAAATATCCGGGTACAATCCACAATTACTAGATATACCGAGGACCAGGAAAATCTGACCTATTCTCGAGTAAAAGACAGATGACAACTCTGAGGTGACCCAGATGTTGATATTATTAGATAAAAACTTTAAAGCAGCTATTATAACCATTCTTCACAAGGTAAAGCTGAGGTAGAGCATGCTTCAGAGTAGGGAGAAAGGGAAGAGAAGTTAATTGCTTGTCTTCTCCCATCTCCTGTATCCTATTGGCCAAAGTTTTCCCTACGAGAAATTACTTCATCTCCACCTTTTATTGTACCATGCAGCCCTTTTGGCAGCCCCTTGGCAAACAAGAGATTGTGTCCTAAATCTAGAGTCAGGAGACTTTTTCTGTTAAGGGCTTGGATAGTAAACTTTAGAGTTTGTGGGCCATGCAGTCTCTTTCATAACTATTCAACTCTGACATTTTAGTGGCAAAGCAAATATACAATACTTAGGTAAACAGGAATGGCTGAGTCATGATCAAACGTTATCTACCCAAACAAACAGCAAGCTAGATTTAGGCTACGAGTCATAGTTTGCTTACCCCCATCCTACAGGATAACTCTTCATCCAAATCAAGAAGTAGTGGGGGACCCAGAGATTCCAGGATGATGGTGTACGTGATAAAACCAGTAAAGCCTGAGACTGAGTCCATTTCTCATCTCCTTTCCATAAATTATGTACATTGGCCTGAGGCAATGTTGGGTAGGATCTGAAGCCCCTGTACACTAGGCATTCTGTAAGCCCCCAGGTGGTGAGGGCACTGTGGATACTGAGGACAAATCCACACCTGGAGTAGGTGTCAGTTCCAGTAAGGGTATATCATGACCATCTCCAGAGGGGAAGGGATCTAAAATAATGAGTGTGCCACAAAGTGTCTAAGTGGTCTTCCCAAGGATGGTGCCATACAGAGGGTTCTGTGTTGCTCACTGCTGGTGGTTGGTTGGCCTTCAGCAGTAGTGGTACCTACACAATCCTTGATGAGGGGGAGCCCATGTTGGGTCCATACAAAGCTTCCATTCCGACGACCATGTCCACTCTGTTGGTCCATTGCAGAAGCACTATGGGAACCCACAAAAGGATGATTGGTATCCATAGGATGGATCATTCTGGCTACTGGGTTGTTGACAGACTTCTCTGCAGTTGAGGTTTTTTTGTAGGCACTCATATGAAACCCAAAGATCCATATAATTTGTGCCAATTCTCACAGATCCATTTACATACCTCTTTCCCAGACCCCCTAGTCACTGACTTCCAGTCTTGTTCTTTTCAGTCCCCTACTCAACCATCCATTCACACCATTCACTAACTCTCCTGAGTCAGTGTATATCCATCCCTCAAACCACCTCTTCCTCTGTAGGACGTGATAAGTTCACAGCTCTGCCATTGGGAGGGTTTCCCTTCACCAGTTGCATTCACCACCACTTCAGGTCAAACCTGAGTGGCACCGTAATGTAGCAGCTGTCCATTTCCAGCTATCACCAACATGTTGCTTGGACTCAACAGCAAATCAGACCAGAATCCTTTTTTCCATCATTAATCAATTGTGGGAAAACCCTCATGGTCAAAGCTATGAGTGAGGGAGTGGTATCAATGCAATACAGGTAGGCAATATAGGAGTCTGGACCATCTGATTTTCTAATTTACTCATTGTTTAGGGAGTACTTTAACCCAGTCCCCAATAAACCCCTCCCAGTGATTTGCTGCTGTACCTGCTTTACTACTTGGTTCAGTGGATCTGATGATACCTGGATCATAAAGGGCATCTTAGTTCCTAAAGTCACTTGGTGTTTCATGATTAGATGCATAGTCTCTACTATGAATCATTTAAACACCAGGAACTGTTTTTCTTTTTCTTTTTTTAATTTCAGAATATTACAGGGGTACAAACATTTTGGTTACATAAATTGCTTTCATACCATTTGAGTCAAAGTTATAAGTCTGCCCATCCCCCATATAGTGTGCTATCCCCATTAGGTGTGAATTTACCCATTCTCTACCCCCCTCCACCTGCTTGATTTCCAATGAATGTTATTTCCGTATGTGCACGTAAGTGTTGATTGATTATTTCCAATTTAATGGTGAGTATGTGTGGTGTTTGTTTTTCCATTCTTGGGATACTTTGCTTAGAAGAATGGTCTCCAGTTTCATTCAGGTTAATACAAGATATATTAGTTCACCATTTTTTTATGGTTGAGTAGTACTCCATGGTATACATATACCACATTTTATTAATCTACTCATGTATTAATGGACACTTGGGTTGTTTTTCACCTCTTTGCAATCATGAATTGTGCTGCTATAAACATTTGAGTATAAGTGTCTTTTTTGTAGAATGTCTTTTTTCCTTTGGGTAAATACCCAGTAGTGGGATTGCTCGATCAAATGGTAGTTCTACTTTTAGTTCTTTGAGGTATCTCCATACTACTTTCCATAGAGGTTGTACTGGTTTGCAGTCCCCCCAACAGTGTATGAATGTTCCTACAGGAACTGTTTTTCAAACAGTATAGTTCTTTGATGTAGAAGGCATGACCTACTCCAGAACCCTATGGATCTCTCCATAGTTCTTCTATTGTAGCTTTTTAAGAAAATCCATACATCATCTTTATCCAAACCACTAGCAACCACTGAAACTGCAGCTTGAGGAGCCTGGACCTGCTGCAGAATCCTATTTGCTCTGGGCCCTGTCTGAAGTCTTCTGAGTTGAGCAATAAATGGATTGTAGAAATTTTGCCAAGTATGGTATATGTGCCCCCTAAATCCAAAAGGAGACACAGCATTGTGCCTCTTTCTTAATGGTAGAAAGTGAGAGGTGCCAAACTTGTCTTTTACGTTAGAATGAATGTCCTGGCATGTCCTTAACTACTGGACCCCTGAAAACTTCACTGAGGGGGCAGGATCCTAAATCTCCTTTTCTTCCCTTTCCCAACCTGGGGTATGTATGCATGTTTCTTACTAGGGCAGCTAGGGGATGCTCCACTTCTAGTTTATCCAATCCACTTAACATGATGTCATCAATGTAGTAGACTATATTGTCATGTTATTTGGAATGTCAAGTTGATCAAGATCTCTGAAGACTACATTTTAGCCTGGGGGCAAAAGAGTAAACATATGCTGATATCCTCTTAATGTAATGACATGCTGCTTTTGATTCTTCCTATTGATGTGTATCAAAAAGAAAGCATTGACTAAATCCATAGCAGTAGATTATGGACCAAAGGCCATGTTGAAATTCTCTAGTAAATACACTATATCTGGCCTAATGGTTGTGATTGAGACTACTGCTTGGTTAAGTTTATGGCACTCCATTTCCCTGAGTATTCTGATATGTTCCTTAATACTATGCCAAGGAAGTTTGGGCATCTTCAACTTCATTTTTATGCAAACCATCATCATGTTAAATATTCCAGATCCATATCTACAGAACATTGAACAAGCTCCAGGTATCCTTGCTACAGCACTAAATCTCAAATCATGGCACATTCCCTATACCAATAAATTCTTCCCTATCCAACACATATTCTGTGTCCTTCATCCCTCTCCCCGTCCAACACTCTCAGGATCCATTCTCATATCACGTTCCCCTAGATCTTGTCAGTATACATAAGCCAGATCAAATAATTCTCTTGACACGTAAACTATTGTTTTTCCAAAAGCAGAGCTTATACTTTCTCACTTGGGCTGTGCTGACTCCTGACTCTGTTTATTGGCCTGAAAGCAATGAGAGGGGATAGGAAAGATACTGACAAGAATAAACATCATCTTTTAAGGCACTTGCCTTCAGGTGAGATTATTACATGGTATCCAGGCAAGGTGGGCTGTTCTCTGGCAAATGGAGAAAGGGCAAAAGAACTTGGGGGCTTAAAATTCTGAGGTTCACCCATACAGATATCCCATTTCATGTCTCAGTCAGGGCACTGACTTTCACGTAAGAGGCCTGTCCACACGACACATATAAAAGTATACCTTGCAGGAATGGCACTTTATACTTCAATCCTGGGCCTGATTTTTAGCGCTGTCTACCTTGAAACATTAGGAGCCAATGGCTCCTTTAAAGACACTAAAGAGAGACTTTCACAGTGTGCAATTACATGCTCTGGGGCTATCCTTTTCTTTTGCAAGAAGTCCAGTGCAGTCAAAAACAGGCACACTACCCCTAAATACATATAATTATAATTGCCCTCATACTGATGAAATACCACAATTACTAGATCTCGCAATATTTTGCTCCTCAAATGCACCTCATCTCAGTCAACCACAGGTGAAAATCTAAGTATTTGTAATGTCATTGCGTATCAGGGGTTATTAACAGTCCAGCATTGCAGTCCTTATTGATTTCTGGCATATGGGCAATCTCCAAAATCTTAACTCCAAATCTTATCAAGGGTCTGCTTTTTAGAACCATTTTTGAAACCAACTGTTTTAGCCCAAGTTTTTTAGAAAAAAAAGTCTACACCAAAGAGTATATGCTAATACTTTTTTTTTTTTTTTTTTTAGTTCAGGGCAGTGAGAATAATGAAAGATAAAGTTGAGGCACAAGGATGGGAAACAATAAAAGGTGATGTGTTACCACCTGAACACTAGGTCACAATGACCCGTGAAGAGATTGAGTCAATTACTCAGCAGGATCACCTGCTCAGCCATCCAGGACACCTCCATGCAGGGTCTTCTTTGGAACAGTCCATGTAGGGAGGGAAAGAGAATTTATCTGATGGCTTCCCCCAGTCTTCCACTCTTAAAAAATTACCCAAAGACTTGCCTCGGAGTTGTCTTTTTTAGCCTTTTCAGCAGGTACTTAGAAAACTCTGCAGTGTGTCCCTCATCAGTCTGGAAGTGGCAATAGGAGCTGAACACTGTCGCTGTTTGTCCTCAGGCAGTGGAACCAAATGATCTCACAGGGAATGGCTTGGCCACACGAGTGGCTTAAGTGGAGCAACACAACCCATAGACTAGGAGACAGAGGAGGCCAAAAGAATCTGAGAAGGTGCATAAGGTATGTCGCACAAAGAAGCTGGGTGTTTTAATTTCTTCAACAGACACATCACACTCCTAGGCATTGTGCAGTATCGTGGGAATACAACAAAAATATTTTCGGTCATCAAGAAACATTGTCTAATAAAGATAACAAAAATAAACACTTCCTAAAAATACTTACTACTATAATATGGGCTTTAAAAAATGCTGTAGCTTCCCAGAGGTAGACGAAAGTCCAGTCATGTCTGGAAATTTGGGGATTTCCCAGAGGAAGTGATCATAAACTGCATTCATTTTGTAAAAACTGAAGTCTTTAGTTTGAAAGGGCACCCAGGTTCACCTGGCCAGCCCTTTACTTCAATCACCTAATTAAGCCTCTGTTATCCTGACACACAGAGAAGTTAAGCACCATCCCGAGGCATTATATGTTCTGGTATTGTTAACCATGTATGCTTCCCAGATCACAGATACTGTATATCTCTGAGACTTTGTAAACAAAATTCCCTGCCTGGAATGCCCTTCCGTCTCAGTGAGGACAGCCTAGCATACACTGCAGTAGCAAGTCTGAAATTTCATGGCTTTAAACAACAAAGGTTTGTTTCTGCTCATGGCAGTCATTTAAGAACCCAGACTGACAGGGGAGCTTCATTTTAACAAATGCTTCCACAGTGTCTGTAGCAGTAGGAAGAAAATGTGGTAAATCACATACTGGTGTTTAAAGCTTCTACCTAGAAGTGACACATGTCACTTTGACTCACATTTCATTGGCTCAAGCATGTCATGTGGCCACACCTACATGGAAGAGGACAGGGACATGCTATTCTATATTAGGCACCTGGAAGAGAGAAGAACCAGAAATAGTCAATGATGAGCATTAAGACCAGCACCTTTCTAAAACTTCTTCATCTGCCTCATTGCTACTCAAGCTTTTAGATTCAGCTCAGGTGTGATGTATTCAGCTCCTCCTTGCTTTGTGCGCCCCGCCTCCAGGCTGGGTGAGGAGGCCCCATCTGTGCTTCAGAGATCATGCCCTCACCTCCATCCCTGCACAGGCGATGCTGTGTAGACATCATCTCTCTACTCGTCTGTCTCCCACGTAGTACTGAGTGCTCCCCAAGGACAGCAATGATTTCTAACTGCCGGGTGCTCAGCACCCAGCACAGCACCCGCTCTGTAATAGACGCTCAAATGCGTGTTTGTTGAACTGAGCAAAACTGACACGACAGGACTGAAAAGAAAACTTCCTTTTTATAAGAACTCATTGTGCCAGAGCTAACTGAAGCATCGGGCGGCGTTTTAAGCATTTTTCAATGCCAGTCTCCTCTCCTGCTGTTTATCAACTTAAAGTGACATATTCAGGTGATAAAAAGAGCTCCCCTTGGGCAGAACCTAAATATAAACATTCTAGAAAACTTTTGCCTTCATCTGTTTCACTAGTCAAGTGAACCTTGCACAAATCCTCAAGTTTTTGGTTTGTTTTTTTCTTTGCCCCTAATCAGAGATGATCCGGCAAGGAAGTAGGGCCTAGATCGGGAAAGGAACTCATTTCCCTCACTCTTTGTGGAGACGTAAATCAGGTCATAAGCAAAAGTCATTTGGAAATCTGATTTCTCTATGGGCTCATCTATTCTGCTGTGCTATGTGGGTGAGTCCCAGGAGCACCAGTCCTGTCTTTTCTATGCCATTAAGACACAAGAGGAAATTGTACTTACAGATTTCCCCAAGCCCAGACTCATTTGACTGTGGTCAGGAAAGCTTAGGCCAAGTTCATTGAGAAACTGAACTCAGAGCCAAGGACAGCTCCGTGGCAGTATTTGTCCACGAGTAAAGCAGAAATGACATCCTGCCACGTTTCTGTACAGAGTCTTTACAAGGAGAGCAAAGAGAATTTCCTAGAGCCTTGCTACTACTCCAGGTGTGGTTCATAGACTAGCAGTATTTGCATCACCTGGGACCTTGTTAGGAATTCATAAACTGGCCTCCGCCCTACAGTTGCTGAATCAGAACTTGCATTTAGCAAGATTCGAGAAGCACTGAGCTGAGCTCTAGACACATTTTATGGAGGAATCTAGAAAGAATAAGTACAGCTTTGCCCACCACTATGCCCATCTGTCACTTTGGGAGTGGTGAACACTCCTTGAGCCAGGAAGCACAGCACCGCCTTAGTCATTGTTTAGGACGCAATAGGTGATCGAAGGTGAAGGGAAATCAGGGTGTGTCCAAGGATCTCAGGGCCAGGTCCTCCTACGGACAGAACTCTTTATGAGTGGTGGTCAGCAAGCTTGAAAAGATGGGACGGCCAGTTTTCTGTGGGGTGATACAAGAGACCCAGAGATGCTGCAGAGAACCTCCTGTGCCCTGAGCCACAGTCATGCATAGCCTCCGCCTCAGTGGGAGTGGTGAGAGGTAGGGGACAGCAGGATTTGTGGGCTGGTTGAAACTTCCCAAATTGCTACTCTCCTGTCCACAAACACATGGACTCTTCTGCCCTTGTCTTTCTTCTCCTCTGACTTGTTTTCTTCCGCGTTCTGTCTTGTTTTTATGCCTCTCCCTTTCTCCCTGCTGACCCTCCGCCTCGCCGCCCTTCACATCAATTTGGTTTACTGGTAACTTGACTATCCTGTGGTATGATCTTGTCTCATCCATCTTTTTACCCTTTCTTGGTAGGCTATTTTAGTTCACATCATTCCATCTGCCCTGAGATAAAGGCATTTCTCTGGTGACTTCTGCTATCTTTTCATTATATTCTTTGTATTGTTGTGCAATGACATTGAATATTTAGTGTGGTTTTTACAAAGCGACTGATGCTAACACACTGCATGTAGTTACTTGAAAGAAACTCAGCATGCGAGGCTAGGCATGGGTAAAAATCTTCATCATTGACTCCACTCTCTCATGCACCATCAATCTCTCCATCCCCAATGGCAGCTGACCGCCAGCCTACAGCATGTTCAAATCTCCTCCATCTTAAATCTTTTCTGAATCCTGTTCTCCCTTAAGCATACCACCCTATCTCCTTCTTCGTTTGGTATCCTTAACCATCTCCTCGGCCTGCATTTCTCCCTTTTGCACTGCCACCTAAGTGAACTTTCTAAAACATAGGCTGTTACTGCACTCACCTGCTTGAAATCTAGCAATGGTGTTCTTCCATTAACCCCACATGTCCAGATAGACATTGCCTTTTGCAGCTGAGTCCCAGCCTCGCTTCATAACCTCATTCCAGGTCATTAATTACCTGCTCAAATCATACACCCAAGACTGTGGTGCTTCCTGTTTTTTCTAAACACATCTTGGTTTTCTTGCCCCCTACCTCTGTCCATGTTAATTTTTCTATGTAGATGACTTTTCCCTACTAGTACCTGATGGAGTCCTGCTTAACCTTTCAAGACCCAGCCCAGCCAGGCTACCTTCCTTATGTCAGGAACCCAAAGCCTTGCCTGACCTCCTCTTGTCTCTAAGCATCTTGGCTGTGCCTCTGTCTCATTAATCTCCGTGTGAACATTTATACTTCTGCAGTGTGAGCTTCTTGAACACTGGGATTTTTAATCTATTTGTCTTTATATGCTATCTTCTAATATAATGCTGGATATAAAAAGATACACAAATGTTTATTGAATTAAATTTCACATGGGCTCCAGTTTATTTCATACTGGGGTTTTAGACTCATAAGTCATTATCAATTCAACCGCGAACGAGTCATTTGCAGAGGTACAAAGCCAGAAAGCATGCCATCGCTTCCAAGAGGTGTGCAGTTCTGAACAGGCTCCAGCCTCCCAGAAGAAAATGGGTCATAGAGAATCACCTGGCCTCTTAGCCCTGAACTTCCTCTCCCCATCTGCTTTTGATCTGATCTGCTGACAAAGCAACTTCTCCAGCCTCCTTGGCTGCCGGAGATTGCCCTGGATGGTTTGGCTGTTGTGAAGGAGGAAATGCTGGGCCTGGCCCCCACTGGCCAGATATCCACCGGAAATGAGGCCAGAGGCCGGAGTGGTCAGCAGTCGGGCCTCAGCATTTGGGGGGTTTGAATAAAAGGAAAGGAAGCTAGAAAACTGTGGATGGTTTTCATGTAAAACTTCACGTTTGCTCTATGGAGCAAAGGGAACAGATGCAGACTCTGCTGAGAGCACCGTACAAAACCCCACTTTGGCCTTCTCAGCCTCTGTATTGCCGACTGAGCTCGTCTCCAAACTTCAGATGTGTGGTTCCTTAATTGCACTGAGTTGAGCTGCCCAGAGCCATGCTGTGAGCAGGAGAAGTGAGACTCCGAGGGCTCTCAATCTGGCTTTACGTCCGCTGGGGGCAAGCAGGCTCCTCGGCTGGTTCAAGGGCTTGATATGTTTTCCTCCCCCGAGGTTTGCAGTGCACTTCACAGCTGCCTCCAAGGCCAGGGTGGGCTGCAGTGAGCATTTTGGTACTTGCCTGAGTTTAAAATAGGTAGAAACTTCGGAGGTTTCCAAATTTGGGGGAGCATCCTCATGTTCCAGTCAACTCTGTCTTGTGACTTTAGACATCATGGGAACTGTTCTCAGAAAAAGAAACACCATCTCCCCACACTTCATGTTGAGCTCACATCATCATGAGATGACTCTGTGAAATAGAAATTTTACTATTAGTGTGTGTACAAGTATACAGTGATTTTTATTTATGTCATTTATAGAAATAATTGCAGTGCGCACTTTTTAATTATTGAAATGTTTGTATTCTCCTGGGAGCAATACTTTTTTAAAAAATATTTTTTAAAATTCTGAATCTGAATCTTTTACAACTTGAGTTATACCTAGAGAGTTATTTGCTGCACTAAAATTGCAAATCCAACAAAACTGCACTCATTTAGAAAGCATTCTTCCACACCTCTATAATCGTCAAGAGAAGAATGAAAATGACAATCAATGAAGCCAAGTTTCTATTGCAAGGAATATTTCTTACTCTAGTTCAAACACTTTCTGAAAAAGTGGAATATAAACATGATGGAATTGCAATTGGTACAGGTAACTGCATCAGATACCCCATCTACAGATGATGAAGCTAGAAGATCAAAGGCAAGCTGGCAGGGCTGTCTTTGAAATAAAGCTGTAGCTCACAATCAATAAGAAGGTACAGTCCTTAAAAAAGAAAGAGCTTTTCAGAAACACCTCCCCAAAGTTGCCAAACAAGAAGAGATTATTTTAAAATGTTAAGGCAGAGGAAAATATCTGGAGTCAGTTTATAACTTTAACGTTTCCATTCATGACATAAGAATTATAACTCTAACACTCCTATAAAGTATCAAAAGATTTTTTAACAGCTGGAAAAATTTGCACCAAAGTAGCCTCTCACTGGGACCCTGTTTTGTTTTGGTAAACTGAAATTTTAAGTAATATTTAATTTTCAACTTTCTTGGGTTGATAGTGTTTTTTTATTTTATATATTGTTTTTGAGTAATAATTTACTGCTCATAAGCGGTTTTGCAATACCAATGTATGTTTAATATGCATATTTTTAAAATTTACATTTTTACTTGTTTTAGGGTATATTTAATTTTTTAGTTGTCACACATTAAATATTTGGTTTTACTCTTTGCTTCATGAACTCTAAATACATTAAAAAATATCAAATGTCAGTTTCAGTACCAGTATTTCAATGTTATGTAAAATAAACATCAAATTAATGAAACTGGCATTTTGCTTTGGTATTGTAATCAAATAAATAAAATAGTAAAACAATAATAAATGAAATAAAATAGTAAAACAAAAAAGCCCATAATCACACATATAACACACACATACATACACATATAAACACATTGTTCATTCAAGGCATGAACATGGTTTCTGTATCTTTCCCCACACATTCCAGTTTCTACTATTTGATTAAATTGAATGCTGAACAAGTTTCTGAGAGCTTATCAGAATTAGGGCTATAACCCCAATCTGGTTAAAACTGTACTTTGGTTTCTCTTGCATCACAATGAAATAGAAATTGCAGGATACCAGGAGCCAGAGGCTGGCCAAAAGGCTTTCGCTGTTTGATCTCTTAATAAACACAGTGCAAGCAGTATTCAGACATGATGGATTTCCTTCCGGCCTCTGTCTGAGACAGGGATTCGTCTGCTGTCGGTTCAGTGCCTTTGAGCTGCATCAACTCACTGGGAGCTCCCTGGGTGCTGACCTCAGAGAGGGTGTCACTCTCCATAGCCAACTCTCTGCCACATGACTCAGGCCCCCATTCCAAGAGGGACAGGTGTTCAGAATCCCTCTCTTACTTTCCTCAAGGGGCCCATGAAATACCTAATTAGAACCTTTTTAATGCATTCAGATTCGGTTTCTCCCTATTCTTTAACAAAGAAGGCAAAGAAGTATAGTTTCTAAACAAAGAGGCTTTTTTAAATAGGGCATTTGCAGGTGTTACACGTTTCCTTCCCTTGTTTCAGGTTCTCAGCCTGTCTTCAGGAAGAGAGAGCTTGCCCAAGGTCAGAGAGGTAGGAAGTAGTGCAGCCAGGATTCAAACCCAAGGCTAGCTGCTTCAAGAGCTCATGTTCTTTTGGCTCTGTCAGGGTTTCTAAAACTGTAGCATGCATCAGGATCCCCTGAAGGACTTGCTGAAACACAGATTGCTGGTCCTGCCCCACCCCACCAGAAATCTAGGGTGGGGCACAAAATTTACATTTCTAATAAGATCCCAGGTGATGCTGATGCTGCTGGTCCTCAGACTGCACTTCGGAGAACAACTGCATGATATCAGTGTTCTCCAACCTGAAGGGGAGCCTGTTAGGAGAGTGCCCACCACCACTCCCCAGTGATCCTGATGTAGGTGACCCACAGGGGACATTTGGAGGAAATTACACCAGCCAGCAGTAGCTACAGGTAAGTGCACAGTAACTATAATTCCAAACAACATGGGTAAAATAAAGTGCTACATACAAGTTTAAAAATAATTAGAAGTGAAAGGCAGAGAGTAATTAATTTTTAATGAGCAATGGTAGGAACCAAAGATGACTTCAGTGAGGCATTTGGGCCAGAGCCAGCCACTCAATTTCCAGGATTCGGTGCAAAATGAAAGTGTGGGGTCCTTTGTTTAAAAAGCAAGAAAAGCTTGTCATTAATGTTACTAAACAGTAAAGCTTTCCCTTTCTTTCTCAACCCTTAAACTTGTCGTGGTTTTTATTTGCTATTTCATGAAGTTCTAAATCTTAAAAAATTAAAATTTTAAATTATTTGCATGAATTTTACAATTCATCTTTATACTGTGCAATGTCAGCTTTAATTCACATGCAGAATTACTGACACTACACAATTCATATTTTAGAGTTTCTAAATACAGTTGTATTTCATTCTTATCAGAGCAGTGGAAAAGCTTCACAAACTGAGCTTTTTTTGTTTTACTTCTTTGTATGTGCACATTCTACCAACAGTCTCCACCTTCAGCTTATTGATGAGTAAGGATGGATTACAGGAAAGGGAACTATGTGTTGCCCTATCTTCCCCTTGCCTCTATGTTACCATTTTCAGCGTAAGTGGTTAGTGAATACCGGGAAGTAACAATGGTAAGAAGGGGTATGATAGGATTCCTTTGTCATTGTTTCTTAGAACACCATTGCCTTCTTTCTGTGTTGGAAGCAAGATCTGGTTAGAGCAGAAGGTGTGGCTTCTGCAGGCTATCAACATCTTACTCAGGTAGCCCCAAGATGCTTACCTTGTATTCACTCACCTTGAACTGCCCTGCATCGTGGGCCCACTGGAATCCTGTGCTCATGGGATATCTGAACACTCTATGCAAACCGGGAAGCCAGGAATAGAGGACACTCATATTTCATGCATCTGCTCTGTTCATGTGGACGCTCCAGTGTCCCACTGGGCTTCATTTACAAAATACAAGTTCACAGACAAAATTATTAAGAATTTCAAGACAGAGACAGCAGAACACTCAACCATGCATGGGGCTCTTCTGAGCATGGGGCCCTGTGCCTCTGGTTGCATACCCAGGAAGCCAGATGATTTGGGTACCAGAATGATGATGCTTAAGATAGGATGTTATGAAGGGAATTCCAGACTGAAAGAATCCAGTGGGGTGGAGAGAGACACACATTGTATGCCATAAAAATGTAGGGGAAATCACAATCTATCTCAAGAGAGACTTCCTTCCTGTTAGACCTTTGTCACTGTTGAAGGGCCAGGGATCTAGCTGGCTGGGAACAGATTAGTCTCTTGAGAAAGCTGCCTCAACTAGGAGACAAGGCCATTTTTGTTTTCATTTTTCCTTTTCTTAAAAAAAATGCTTAAATTCATGCATAAGAATCAAAGTAGATGTGAGATTATTTTATTTTTATGTGTCATATTTTCTCTCAAAAGCAAGCAACTATCTCATAAAAACTATATATGTTATTGATCAGTGTAATAAAAGTATCAGAAGATAATTTCCAGCCTTCGATTGCCTAGAGGACATGTTAGTTTCTTTAATGAAATTATAAAGAAATATTTCCACGTGTTTGTTAGTTTTTTATATGAAACCATGTTTATTAAATCTTATTGTTATTACTTTCTCTTTCCTCTTGGTTATTACTGTGAAATTCCCAGGCATAATGCCTAATATGCTGGGGATTGTTTTGTAACATAGCTAACATTTTATGAAAGAGTAATATATCTTTGCTTTTCAGATTACTCTCACATGAACTAAAATTAGATCTCATATCTATTTGTGTTAACCAAACTAGGAGAAAATTCTTATCAAAACATCATTATCAGACTTTGTATAAAATACATTCACTTTTTGCCTAGGGATTAGGCATTATATGTTATAGATTAAAGTAATATTGTAAGAATCTGGTATTTAACTTTTTAATGTAAATTTTAATTTAAAATATGATCTTAACTATTTTGTAATGAGGTTTTCTTTATTTCAGATTATTTTGGGAGTACATATGTTTTGTTTATGTAATTTGCTTTTGTACCATTTGAGTCAAATTTATAAGTTTGCCCTTCACCCAGAAAGTGTGCACTATTAGGTGAGAATTTACCCATCTCATCCTCCCTCTCCTACCTGCTTGATTTCTGTTGAGTTTTACTTCCATATGTGCACATAAGTATTGATCAATTAGTTCCAATTTAGTATTGAGTACATGTGGTATTTGTTTTTCTATTCTTGTGATAATTCACTTAGCTCCAGTTCCATCCAGGTTGTTACAAAAGATACTAGATCAGTACTTTTTATGGCTTAGTAGTACTCCATGGTTATATATATATATATATATATACACATACCACATTTTGTTAATTCACTTATGTATTGATGGGCACTTGGGTTGTTCCCACATCTTTGCAATTGTGAACTGTGCTGCTATTAACATTTGAGTACAAGTGTCTTTTTTATAAAACATGTTTTTCTCCTTTGGGTAAATACATAGTAGTGGGATTGTTGGATCAAATTGTAGTTCTACTTTTAGATCTTTGAAGTATCTTCATACTACTTTCCATAGAGGTTGCACTAGTTTGCAGTCCTACCAACAGTGTATAAGTGTTCTTTTCTCTCCACATCCATGCCGGCGTCTGTTGTTTTGGAACTCCTTGATAAGAGCCATTTTCACTGGAGTTGGGTGATATCTCATTGTGGTTTTGATTTGCATTTCTCTGAGCCTTTTTTCCTCTGTTTCTTGGTCATTAGTCTCATCTTCATTTGAAAAGCTTCTGTTCATGTCTTTTGCCCAATTTTAATGGAGTTGTTTGATTTTTTTTTTCTTGCTGATTTGCTTGAGTTCTTTGTATATTCTGGTTATCAGCCCTTTATTGAATGTGTAGCATGCAAATATTTTCTCCCATTCTGTAGGTTGTCTGCTCTATTGATTGTATCTTTGGCTGTGTAGAAGCTTTTTAATTTGATCAGGTCCCATTTATTTAATTTTGTTGTTGCTGTGATTGCTTTTGGGGTAATTAGTTTCAATGTACATAGTTAACATGTCAGGGTTCAAGACTGAACAATATTTGAGATGAAAGGACATCTTATAAATATATAACTTTTAATATTAAATTTAATTAGATCAGATGGCAATATGTAGATAGTTTTATATCTGGATTCTCTGTTCTGTTTCATTGGTCTATGTCTCCATTTTTGTGCCAGTACCATGCTGTTTTGTTTACTATACCCTTCTAGTATAGCTTAAAGTCTGGTGAAGTGATGCCTCCAGATTTATTCCTTTTGCTTAAGGTTCCTTTGGCTATTCAGGCTCTGTTCTGGTTCCAAATAAAGCATAGAATTATTTTTTGTAGATCTGTGAAAAATGACATTGATATTTTGATGGGGATTGCATTGACTCTGTAAATCACTTTGGGTAGTATGTTCATTTTAACAGTGTTGATTCCACCAATCCATGAGTATGTTTTTCCATTTATTTATATCATCTGCAATTTCCTTCCTCAGTGATTGATTCATAGTTCTCTTTGTAGAGAACTTTCACCTCCTTGGTTAAATATATTCCTAGGTATTTTATTTTCTTTGTAGCTGTTGTGAAAGGTATTGAGTCTTTGATTTGATTCTCAGCTTGACTGTTGTAGGTGTATAGAAATGCTACTGATTTGTGTACACTGGGGAAAAAATTCCTATTCAATAAATGGTGCTGGGAAAATTGGATAGCCAAATGTAGAAGATTGAAACAGGATCCATATCTCTCATCACTCACAAAAATTAATTCAAGATGGACAGAAGACTTAAATCTAAGACATGAAACTATAAGAATTCTAGAAGAAAATATTGGAAAAACTCTTCTAGATATCAGCCTAGGCAAAGAATTTATGAAGAAGAACCCAAGGGCAATCACAGCAACAACAAAAATAAATGGGATGATTAAATTAAAAGGCTTCTGTACAGCCAAAGAAACAATCAATGGAGCAAATAGGCAACCTACAAAATGGGAGAAAATATTCGAATGCTATACATTCAATAAAGGGCTGATAATTAGAATCTACAAAGAACTCAAGGAAATCAGCAAGAAAAAATCAAACAACACCGTTAATAAGTGGGCAAAAGACATGAACAGAAGCTTTTCAAAAGAAGATAGATTAATCGTCAATAAACATATGAAAAAATTCTCAATGTTACTAATCATCAGAGAAATGCAAATCAAAACCACAATGAGATATCACCCAACTCCAGTGAGAATGGCTCTTATCAAAAAGTCCTAAAAATAGATGCTGGTGTGGATGTGGAGAGAAAGGAACACTTATACACTGCTGGTGCAATGTCTATGGAAAATAGTATGGAGATTCTTCAAAGAACTAAAAGTAGAACTACCATTTGATCCAGCAATCCCACTACTGGGTATTTACCCAAAGGAAAAAAAGTCATTTTATCAAAAAGACACTTGCACTAGAATGTTTATTGCAACATAATTCACAATTGCAAAGATGTGGAATCAACCCAAGTGCCCATCAATTCATAAGTGGGTTAATAAAATGTGGTATATGTATACCATGGAGTACTATTCAGCCATAAAAAATGAATTAATACCTTTTGCAACAATCTGGATGAAACTGCAGACCATTCTCCTAAGTGAAGCATCACAAGAATGGAAAAACAAACACCACATACATGTACTCACTATTATATTGGAACTAACCAATCAGTACTCATGTGCCCATATGGAAGTAAAACTTGATGGAAATCATGCAGATTGGAGGGAGCAGGAGAGGATGGGCAAAATCATACTTAATGGGTACCAGGTGCACTGTCTGTGTGGTGGGCACACTTATAACTTTGATTCAAGCAGTACAGAAACAATCCATGTAACCAAAATATTTGTACCCCCATAATATTCTGAAATAAAAATAATAATAAAATAAATTTGAATTAGACAAGTAATTTATTAGTACCTTCTTTTTATAAAAAATGCAAACAATACAGATAAATAGCAGTCTTCCCTAATGAGACCCTCCAGAGGTAACAATTATTATCAGTGTAATAGGCATTATTAAAATGATTTTTTTGTATCTATATCATAATGTACATATGGAAATTTGGTTATTTTTAAAATATGTGATGTCATTTTGTGATTATTGTTCTGAAACTTGCTTTTTCAAGACAAATATCAATATGTTATAGAGTTCTAAGCAGATATATTTGTATAGATCTAATATTAATTTTGAATGCTGACAGTATTTGTTAGATGTTTGTTCATTTATTCCCCTTCTAATGACATTTTGGCTGTTTCCAGTTTTCCACTTTACATATAATGCTATACTGAACAGGCTGCCACATGCCTCTTTGTGTACATGCAAAGGTATTTTTGAGAATACAGGCCGGGCGCGGTGGCTCACGCCTGTAATCCTAGCACTCTGGGAGGCCGAGGCGGGTGGATCGCTCAAGGTCAGGAGTTCGAGACCAGCCTGAGCAAGAGCGAGACCCCGTCTCTACTAAAATAGAAAGAAATTATATGGACAACTAAAATATATATAGAAAAAATTAGCCGGGCATGGTGGTGCATGCCTGTAGTCCCAGCTACTCGGGAGGCTGAGACAGGAGGATCGCTTGAGCCCAGGAGTTTGAGGTTGCTGTGAGCTAGGCTGACGCCATGGCACTCACTCTAGCCCGGGCAACAAAGTGAGACTCTATCTCAAAAAAAAAAAAAAAAAAAAAAAAAAAAGAGAATACAAAGGAAAAAAATAGAACTGGAAAGTGAGAGATATGCATTTAAAATTTTTATAGATTCTGTCAAATTGTTCCCTAAAAAGACTTTGCCACTTAACATCCATGTCCAAATATCCATACCAAAACTTGTTACTTTGAATCTTTGAAAATATTTGTAAATCTAGTGGGAAAGACTGGTGTACATTCTCTCAGGAGTGCATAGAGAGTCTAATATTCAAAACTTTATTAATAAAATTAAGTATATTAACAGAGGAGAAAATCATACAATAAATGCTAAAAATATATTTGATAAAATCCCACTCTCTCTTTGTGATCATTGATTTTATATGTCAACTTAGCTGGGCTAAGGTACCCAGGTATTTGGTCAAACATTATTCTAGATGTTTCTGTGAAAATATTCTTTAGATGAGATTCACGTTAAAATCAGCGGACTTTGAGTAAAACAGGTTACCCTTCATAACATGAACGGGCCTCAACCTATCAGTTAAAAGCCTTACGAGAAAAGAGACTGACCTCCCTGGAGGAAGAGGGAGTTCTCCCAGGAGACAGTGTTCAGCCTCAAACTGCTGCACTGTCTTCTCTGGGCCCTCAATCTGCCAGCCAAGCCTGCAGATTTTGGATTTGCCAGCCTCTACAGTGGTTTGAACCAGTTCCTTAAAATATCAATCTTTTGATTGATAAAATCTGTCCACCCATCCATCTATCCAACCAGCCATCCATTCATCGAGATTCTTGGTTCTATTTCTCTGAAGAACCCTGACTAATATACTCCTAATTAAAAAATAATGAATGAAAGAAAAATGCTGTTAGTTAATTAGAGCTAGAACCAAACTTCTTTAATTTGATAAAATTAATGGATTATTCTAAATCCTTCAGGTAGATTAACCTGCTTAATTCTCACAACAGCCTGTGAGATGGGTACTTACTCTTATTGTTCCTATTTTAAAGATGAAAAAACTGAAGTACAGAGAAGTTAGGTAGCTTGCCAAAGGTCTCACAGCTAAAAAAATATGGAGCTAGAGTTTAAGCTCAGTTTGTCCTTCTCCATGATCATCATTATCTCATTCTTTCAAGAAGCCTCAAGAAAAATTTCTCTTTGGGTTTAACCTCCTTCAGTGAAAAGAAATAAATAAAGCATTGAGGTTTTCTAAATGGTTATTTAGAAATGACACAATACAGAGTATAGTCCCTGGCCTGGTTGGCTTCTTATCACTCAAAAGTCCTCATCAGCCTGTCACTCTGGTCACTTCGTCCCCAAGTGTACATGCAATGGAGATTCTTTACCCATCTCTTGAGCCTGACTCACCAACTTTCTTGCCAGACATTAGTATTCATATAATTCTGGAAAGAACATGGGCTTCAAAGTATAGACATGGGTCAGAACTCAGATTTTTCCTCTTTCTAGCTACGAATTTCTTCTCTTAAAGCTCTCCTACCTCGAGGAATCATTGTCAGGATGAAATATACTCTTCGGTCCTTTTATTTAACAAATGTTTTTGAGCCCTGATGCTACATTTGTACAGTGTAGTATAGTTAGTAAGAGCAGGTACTAAGGGTCAGACAGCATAAATCCTAAACCCAACTCTGTCACTCACTAGCTATGAGAACTTGAGCAAGTTAACCTCAGTTAAGTTACTCTGTGCCTCAGTTTCTTTACCTGTAAAATGGGGGTATTAATGGTATCTTTCTCCTAGTGTTCTAGTGGGGACTAAGTGCATTTATGTACATAAAGCTTTAAACAAGGACTTGGGATACACAACCCATTAAGTAAGAGCAGGCTCTTATTATTGGGTTGTGTCTGTCCTAGAAGTATGATGAATTAGAAGCTCATAGGGAAAGAGTCAGATGCATGAAGGGTTACTTAGAATCCAATCAGGTTAAATGTTGTAACAAATATGTGCACAAAGAGATCTGGAAGCCCAGAAAAGAGGTCCCTGGCCTGTGGTAAGATGATACAGGGAGTCTTACTTGGAAGAGCATCACCTGAGCTGAGTATAAAAGATGGATTCAGAATCAGCCAGTCCTGCAGGGATGGGAGGCACAACGTGTGACAAGCTCTCACCCTGGTAGGTATGAAATACCTGTGTCATTCCTCCTGTCCAGCTCTCCCTCACCCTCCCATCTTGTTGCCTGCAGATGGCTTTGCTCTCCAGGCTGCCCGCATACACGCAGACATCCCTTGGCCAGAGTGCACAACCTCTCCGCACTTGTGGCTACCTCCTCATCTAAGCCTCCTTCTCTTTAGACAGATGAGCAGCAAACTCCTACATTTCCCCGCTACCAGGACCAGAACTGCTTTATTTCCCCTGGAATCAGGTGGGGCAACCCCACCAAAATCTGACTAGGTCAACCACACAGTAACACTATAACCACATAACCCCCAAATCCCATGAAGCAAATGGAATAATCCTCTCTTCCCCCAAAGATGCTCCCAATCAATAGAAAATCAGCTTCATTAGCTTCTAGTCCCTCCAGACTTGCCTGTAGGTTGCCTGTCTTTATAAATGTAAATTAACTAATGCTTCTATATTATCATCCTTGCGCTACTGAGTACCCATTTTATCGGGAGCTCTTGACAAGGTGAAGTGGGCAAATACAAGGAAAGAAAAAAAAGGTGGATCAAGGTTTTGATAGGCTTGTTTTTTTAAATGCTTTGGCTAAAATCTAAAAATATCATATAATGATTTTTATACAAAACTAATAACAGTTTTTAGATAAGTATACGCTAGCCCATTCTGTACCTTCCCTCACAATCATAATCCCTATACACTGTCCCACTTATATTTCCTCTCCCAAGACACAAGGACACATTCATGCACACAGACACATGCACACATATTGGTACACACATAGGCACAGACATATCCAAATATGCAAACAGAAATGTACAAGTACACACATGTACATAGGCATATACAGGCACACATCTAGAGACACACACATATATACAGACACACTGCATAGAGAGACCAAAGAAATGCATGCACCTGGACACCACACATACACCCCTGTACTCTATGTAAAGAGCAATCTACAACTAGACTTGGTGCTAGAATACCTGGATTCCATTCTGGTTTTGCCACTTAGCAGCTATGTGACTTTTGGAAGTTATCTATTGTCATTGAGCTACAGTTTCATGCCTTATATTAAGAATGATAAAAATTAACAATATCCTACTTACAGACTAACAGTTTTTAAACAATTCCTTATTGATAGATTATGACAGAGCACACAATAAGTTTTAAGTGCTTGCTTTCTAAGAAATAGATTTATGCATAAACACTCTATTCACACTAACTTTTCTTTCATTTTTCCTTGTTAAAATGTTTATATTCACAGAGAACTCTGTGTGCATGTTTTTAATCAGACTATCTCTTATGAGACTAGAAGCTTCTATTTTTCAGTTGGTGCGAACAAGCATTAGTGCTCTAGGTTTTGGTTTTGCGTGTGTATGGTGGGGTGTTTTCTCCCAAGCAAAAATATACCACCATTAATAGGAAAGGAAAAAATAAACTACAGATATCTCATTCAAGGCAGCATACAGACTCTGACTTGAGGGTTCCTTAGGTATAGTACTCCAGCACTCTCAAAGTCAGGCTCAGTAACAAGGGAATGGCTGGCAGATGTGATCACACAAAAATTGTAACTTGTGAGTGATGCAAGGCACCATAAACAAAGGTAAAAAAACAAGTGACAAACAGAAATATTTGCAACAAAGGATTTACATTTAGAATTTATAAAGAGCTCCTATAAATTCATATGAAAAAGACAAATATCCCAACAGAGAAATGAGCTTGAGAAATGAACAAGCAATTCATACAAGAACAGTAAGAATTCAATATACATATGAAAAGATGTTCAACCTTACTAGTAATTAGAGAAATGCAAATTAAAACTATAATGAGTTATCTTTTTCTATCCCCGTCACATTTGTAAAAGTTAAAAAACCTGACAAGGTATAGCACTGTTGGGGATTTGAGAGAAACTGGGACTCTTAAACACTGTCAGTGCAAGGGTGAAGATGGGTAAATCTGTCGTGACTTTAAATGTACTTACCCCTTGACCCCTCAAGTCCATTCTAGGATTCCAATCTACAGAAATGCCTACCCGTATATGCAAATATTTATGTAACAGGTATTGATGACACCATAGTTTGTATTGACAATAAAATTGGAAAATTCATATCAATGAAGGAGACTCTAAATAAATTTTGGTTCATTCCTAAAATGAAATACTTTGCCAACTTTAAAAAGAACAAGATGGACATGGAAAGCCCTCCTAAGCACGGCATTAGTAAAGAAGGTAGTTATGGTGCCCATTTATGTTTTAAAATGGGAGGGAACATATGTACAAATATATGTGCATAAATGCATG
Source organism: Eulemur rufifrons (assembly GCF_041146395.1). Lineage (NCBI taxonomy): Eukaryota > Metazoa > Chordata > Mammalia > Primates > Lemuridae > Eulemur > Eulemur rufifrons. Next base: position 226,095,779 of record NC_090989.1, on the reverse strand, counting down.
GAACAAAATGAGAAAAACAGACACGGAGCTATTAGATTGAACAATGTAACATTGTAATATGTGACAATTTTTGACCTACAAAAGGGCAATGTCATATGGTTCAAACTACTATTCATAATAATTGCATCTGATCAATGGAGTAGAATATAGAGGATATTAATATAATTAAGAGAGGGAACGTTTTAATGTTTTATAGTATTCTTTAAGTCTTTTCAATGGGTATGCATTTACGTATCATGAAATAGCATTTTTAATTTTTTTAAATGAAATTCTGGCTTGCCATATTTGTTATGATTAATAACTGTATGCCTTGTGGTGTGTGTCTGTATGATTGATATGTGTGCACCTGGTAGTGGTGGTGGTGGCGGGTGTGGGTGGGTGCGTGTGTGTGCGTGTGTGTATAATTCAGAAGTGATCCTGTTATGATCATTATTGCAAACCTTACTGTGTGCCAGGCACTATGCTAAGCATTTTATATGCATCATATCACTTAATCTTCACAATAATCTGAGAAGCTATTAGACCCATTTTCCAGATCAGAAAAGAACTACTTGACACAATAACTCTGTCTAGACCCTATTCTAGAGAGATTAACAGGCCCAAAGTCATAGGTATAGTATGCAGTAGAACTAAGATTTGAATCTGAGCAGTCTAACCTCAGAGCACAGGTCATAATCACTATGCAAGCAAGGTCTTAGGCCATGTGCCTCCTCCCTATACTGTGGCCCCAGTTTGAACCCCCAGCTTCAACAAGGCAACCATTTCAGGCACCAACTGCTATTGTGCCATTGAGATGATTGGTACTTCTTGGCTTGCCACCACCAGACCCTTTTTCCACATTGTTTTCCTTCTTGGATCTCATGTTTTGAAAAATTCTTGCCCTAATCCACATGTAAGAAATGATAAATAAATTCAACTTATTCTGTTATTGTTTATCCATGTTTCATCCACATCCTGGGTGGAAATAGACAACACAATTGGAATTTTTAAAGCTGTGTTTTTAAATGAAAGGGCCATTTACAGAAATGAGGATAGATTTAAGATAGTGGTTCTCAAGTGGGGGATGACTTTGCCTCCCAGGGGACATTTGGCAATATCTGGAACATTTTTGGTTGTCACAGCTAGGGTGGTTGCTATGGACATCTAGTGGGTAAAGGCTAGGAATGTTGCTAAATATCCTACAATGCCCCAAACAGCCTTCGACAACAAAGAATTATTTGGCCCACAATGTCAACAGTGTTGGGGTTGAGAACTCCTGGTTTAAGGTAGTAGAGAAGAGAAGGTGAGGTGCCCAGGACCTTGCTACAGCAGGGAGCCATTAGCATGCCTAGGTCTTAAGGGGAGGAAAAGAAACAGCATTGCAGAAACCTAGTTGAGGTCTGGGGCCATGGAAAGGGGAGTTGCTTAACAGAAGTTGTAGTCAGAGAGGGAAACACATTTCCAGAACAGCACAAAGAAAGTGAGGGAGTAAGAATAAATAAATACCTTTTATTTCCTTCTTTCACTTTCCAATTTTCTGCTGGTACTTCTCATTGCCCAAGTCAACTAGAATCCAGAGAACACTGGTGCCCAGGAGTTGCAGTCTGTTGAGGTTGACCTCCTGGGCAAAAGCAGGGCAGAGGAGGGAAGAGAATAGAGCTCAGGGATCAGAGAATGGGACAAAAGAGAGAAAAATCAGCATAATGTAATTAATGATTCCGACTTTCAATAAGAATTCATAATTACAGGCCAGGTACGGAGGCTCATGCCTATAATCCTAGCACTCTGGGAGGCCACAGTGGGAGGATCACTTGAGGCCAAGAGTTTGAGACAAGCCTGAGCAAGAGTGAGACCCCATCTCTACTAAAAATAGAAAAAATTAGCTGGGCACTGTGGTGCGTGCCTGTAGTCCCAGCTACTAGGGAGGCTGAAGCAGGAGGATCGCTTGAGCCCAGGAGTTGGAGATTATAGTGAGCTATCATGACAGCACTGCATTCTAGCCAGGACAATAGAGCGAGACCTTGTCTCAAAAAAACAAAAAATAATTAAAAAGTGTTATGGATTGAATGTTTGTGTCCCCCCACAGAATTCATATATTGAAACCTTAACCCCAGTGTGATGTGGGGGCTTTTGGGAGGTGGAGCCTGTGGAACATAACTGGGTTTAGATGGGGTCATAGAGTGGAACCTCCATCATGGGATTAGTGTCCTTGTAAGAAAAGGAACAGACTGTAGTGTGTCCGCTCTCTCTTCCTCTTCCTTTTTTTCTTCCTTTCTCTTTCCCTCTCTCCCCCTCTCTTCCCCTCTCTCCCCACCTGCCCCTCTCTCTTCCCCCTCTCCCTCTCTCCTTCTTCTCTCTCTCTCTCTCTCTCCTTCTCTCTCCCTCCCCTCCTTCTGCTCCCCCATGCGAGGATGCAGCAAAAACACAGCTGTCCAGCAAGACATGAAAAGGGCCCTTACCAGGAACCCAAATCAGCTGGCACTTTGATCTTGAACTTCCCAGCCTCCAGAACTGTGAGAAATAAATTTCTGTTGTCTAAGCCACCCAGTCTATGCTATTTTCTTATAGCAGCCCAAGCCAACTAAGACACCAAGGAAGTGGTGATATATTTTGAAATCAGTTAAACCCTGGCCAGGCTGTGAGGCCAATAAGCAATGAGTCAAGTAAGCAAACCCACTCTGAGCCGTGGCCACTGCCCTTTCCAAGTCTGGCCCATCCTGGAAGCTTGGCTGCTTAGGCCCTGCCACTCCTTAAGCCTGCTCCAATAACCCTGTCAAAGCCACTCATCATTTGTGTTTCAAGAACCAATCAAAGCATCTGTAGGCATTGAGTGGATATAATTCCAGTGAGAGTTGATGTGTCAGAGAGCCAACAACTTCTTATAGCTCCTTCAGAACTTTAAAAATGTTAAAAATAACTCATCGTAGCCTTCGTGAACTCCTGGGAACTCCTGAAATAGCATGAATATCCACTCGTTCCAAAGGTCACAGAACTTTCTGTCAGGGACCACACCAGACTAGAAGCACATCCTCTGTTGTTAGGGTGAGACTGTTTCCCTACAGCTGTTAACAGGGCAGGGTCATTTATAAGGTCAAACTTTTATGTTTTGCGTTGGATATTTAGAATAGTTTATTTTTATTTATTTATTTTTTTTGGAGACAGGTCTTTCTTTGTCACCCAGGCTGGAGTGTAGTGGCCTGATAATAGCTCACTGCAGCCTCAAACTCCTGGGCTCAAGCAATCTTTCTGCCTCAGTCTCCCGAGTAGCTGGGACTACAGGTGTGTGCCACCACAGCCAGGTAATTTTTTTCTATTTTTTGTAGAGACAGGGTCTCGCTATGTTGCCCAGGCTCGTCTCGAACTCCTGACCTCAAGTGATCCTCCTGCCTTGGTTTCCCAAGGTGCTGGGATTACAGGTGTGAGCCACCACCCCCAGACTTAGAATGTTTTAAACTCAAAAACCTTAAGCCTCCTTAAATAGAAATAGATCTAATAGATGTCTTTTGCATTTTAGTTAGTACCCTATGGGTTCAAGACAAGAAGAGAGCTGAGTGGGCTGAGGTGATATAAGAAGACTTCATAAAGAAGGTGGCCTTTGCATGCTGACTGATGTGTGGGATGTATGGGGGAGAGGCACAGTGATTTTCCCATGGTAGAGAAGAGATGTGATAATTCTGGAAGAGCTTCTGTGTCCAGGACGCTTGACCTGGCATGTACTTCCCATGAGAGCCAGTATAGTCTAATGGTCATTAGCACAGCTTCTGGAAACTTCCCAGCCCCACAGCCCAGCTCTACCCCTTACTAGATGTGGGACTTTAACTCTCTTATGATTCAATTATATCATCTGTCTCATCTAGGTATGTCTTAATCCATCTCTGTTGCTATAAAGGAAAACCCAAGGCTGGGTCATTTGTAAATGAAAGAGGTTTATTCAGCTCACAGCTCTGCAGGCTGTACAAGAAGCATGACGCCGGCATCTGCTTCTGGTGAGGGCCTCAGGCTGCTTCTACTCATGGCAGAAAGGGAAGCAAGTGTGTGTAGAGATCACATAGCAAGAGAGCAAGGGGTGGGAGGTGCCAGGCTCTTTTTAACCACCAGCTCTCTCAGGAACTAATAGAGTGAGAATTCACTCACTCTCCCCACCCCAGGGAGGGCATTAATGTGTTCATGAGGGGTTCATCCCCATGACCCAAACACCTCCCATTGGGCCCCACTTCTAACACTGGGGATCAAATTTCAGCATGAGATTTGAAGGAGTCAAACATCCAAACCATAGCAAAGTAATAGTGGTAACCTACTTCATGGGTTCACAGTGAAATGCGTTAATGCATATAAGTGCTTGGTAAGTACTTCCTCTGTGTTGACTATTCTTCTTACAACAGTCCAATCAATGCTGGCTGCATCGGGGGCTGCACTCCCAGTTGAACTGCCAATATGTTATTACGGACAAGGGTTACTGAGGTGAAGAGAGAATACCTAGCTTCTTCCACTTTATACAGCTGAGAACAGGAAAGGCTAGAACTCACACTGAACCCTGCCTCTTTCTAAATTCTGCATGCCTTCCTCTCACGACCACATTGCCTCTTCTTTCTTTGTGCTCAACAATATGTTGTACTGGATGCACTAGAAGAGCCAACACAGCTTCATTCTATTTTTTTCCCACCCTCTGGCTGAAACAAGCAATTTCATTGCAAAAAATTGTATTGCTGTGTTACCCATCCCAATGTTGATATTAGATATCTCAATCACTCTATAGCAAGCGGGTTTAGATTCAACCTAAGCTCTACTCCTCTCTTTCCTTAAAATGGTTTTTCTACCTTAGAGTTGCTTTCATTTCACAATTCTGCCAAATAAGAATCATAATAAAAACAAAGACCATCATTTATTAAACATTTACCCAGTGTGCCAAGCAGTTTACAGGCCATATCTCAATCATCACAACATCTTATTACCCCCAGTTTTACAGCCACTGGCATTAATAATAGAAGAGTTAAGCTGCTTGCCCAAGATCAAAACTAGTCGGTTTAGTAGTTGGAATTTGATCCCAGGTCTGTGTGATTCCACTGTACTCTCTCCTCCATTCATGATGTGCTCCTTAGAATAATCTGTAAGCACCAGACTAAGCATTCTAGGTCATCAGCAAGAAAGACGTCAAACTTCATTTCATATTATAGGATTATACTACATATCAGAATCTTCTTTTCAATCAAGAGGCCCAATATATGGAGGTGTTTGACCTGCTTCTCTGGTTACAGTGGAGAGGCTCAGAGTCAAAACTACCTACCTCCTCCCATAAAACGTTTCAGCTCCTGCCCTTGTCTCTGATGGGAGACTGAGGCATGAGGCTTAAAAACAAGTAAAATGCTCACAAAATGTGAACAATATTTGAATATTACTGAGAAGTGTTCACATGTAGATAGAAATATGATTATTTGCATCCATAAGAAAAAGCTGCTCATAAGCATTAGTGTGGTGTTCCATGGTTGTCCTGATCGCAGTAGAGGTCAAAATTTATGAAAAGGAATGAAGAAGGCATGATCTTGCAGACTAGAAAGCAACCTAAGTGACTTCAGGTGCTTTCCTTAAGAAATAGAGGGTATTCTTTATCAGTCAAGATGGACTAGGTTGTAGTACAGGGAAAAAGAATGTCAGATGCTTAATGCAACAAAAGTTTATTTCTCTCTCATGGTCTGGATGATCCTAACTCCAGGACTGTGGCTGACAGAGCAGCCACAGTCTGGAAGGTTCCTGGTTGCCTGGTAAAGGGAAAGAAAGCTCTAGAGGTGTTGTGTCAGGAGTTAAATGCTCTGGCCTAGGAATACCTGCTTCTACTTACAACTCAGCCAACCAACTCACATGGCCTCCACCCTCATGAGGAAGATGGGAAGTGCCTGGAAGTGGAAATAGTTGGTGAACAGCACCGAGGACCATGGCAGGTACCTAGGGACAGAGACCCTGGACACATCACCACATGGCTAGGTTAGTTATCACACACATGAATCCTGAACTAACTGACCAAGCATGTGTTCCAAAGTTGAACAATCATATGAGGCAGACATTGGTTGGATAATAGTTGGGATAGAAAGGAAAGCATGAGAAATATTCATGTTCATGTAGCCTACAGTGCACTTTTTAAAATAACAAAAGCTGATTGTGAATATCATTACTAAAGTATGAAAACATTTTATGCAAAGTTATATACTTAAACACCTTGTCATAATATGCACAGATACATCTGTATAATTTATTTATTTGCCATAATTTACAGGATAATTGATGCAATTATCCAGGTAATTTAAAGTAAAAGTCATCCTTTTGTCTATTTCTTACACATTTGAGATGAACGGTTTTTAGAGCCATAGTAACTCAGACAATTGCCTCAATTCCTCAAAGTCACTCTGTGGTGGTAGACACAGCTTATTAAGTAATTTCTTGCTGTGGTTTGGAGAAATTAAATGAAATTTAGAACCTGAATAGACCAATGGCTTATGAACCAATGCCCTATTTTGGGGAACAAGTCTCCTAAAAAATTAAGAAGGTTGGACAAGACCTTTAGATGTTGCAAAAGGCCAATTTCAGATTTTGATGCTTCTGAACATTAGAGTAAAATGAAGAAATGTCGAAAGAAGGTAATAAAATGCAGTAAATATTACCATTTTCTAAAAATAACAGAATGCACATTTGTGCTATTTTAAAGACAATTATAGGATTTCTATGTGTTTTTAATTCACAGGGCACCATAAACAGTATGGCCACAATGGGATGGGCCACAGCAGGTTAGGGCTGTGTGGTGACCATCCTCTGAGCCTGCTAGGCGCCCCTGTGACTTTATGTCTAATCTCATTCTGAGACCTCCAGCACCTGAACTGGGCCTCGCATGAGTGTGAGGACTGTCCCACACACCCAGCCTGTGAGACTCTGAAATTGGGAATTTATTGGTCATCGGTAACACTGGGATGAATTAGATTTGCTTTCAAATGTAAGAGCCCAGCATCCTCCTGCCTCCTGGAAAGAGACTCCCACACCCACACTGCTTCCCCTCCCAGGCCCAGCCAGTGCCTGGAAGTCAGCTCATGGAGGGAACTGAAGCTTTCAAACTGGGAGGAAGCCCTTTTTCCCCAGCTTACTGGCTCTGAGAGCCTCTGAGAGCCACTGTCGCACAAGCTCTCCACTGTCAGCGGAGGAAGCAGCTACGATTCAGAGGGCACACAGGTTGTGAGTAAGCACCAGGACAGAGGCTGCCCCTTCAGAGGTGCTCTATGGCTCAGAATCAGAGGACGGCTAGGAAAGAATGGTGCATTAGGCTGAGAACTTGGGGGTGGCTCTGAGCCACCCCGAGGGCCTCTCCCACTGCCCCAGTAGCTGCTTCATAGTATGTCCCTTCCAAGTCCCCAGCTTTCCACCTTCCTTTGTCACCTCTCGTGAGGGCCTTTAGATTGTTGTTACCACAGCGTAATCTCACCCATCCTAACCAATACAGAAACTTATTTCTTCATAAGAAATAAGAATAACAGTTCACCCACCTAAAAATCCCTTACCTGGATATGTGGGCATATTAGAAAAGACATTTAATTTAAGGCACAAGGCTGGGGTTCAAATCCCAATGGAGAACCTACTTGCTCCTGGATCTTTTGCAGATTGCTTAACACCATTTTGCCAATTCTAATAGTATAATAATAATACCCACTCATAGAATTGCTATGAGAATCAAGTGAAAACACCTATGGGAAAAATGTATAATCAAACAACTATGGTCCCTTCCAGCATGCTCCAAAATCTCAAAGAGCACAGAGGACCTGGAACCTCCATTGAGCCATAGCCCGTATGTTCCCTGTAATGAACCTAATCCCGGTTTGGAGCTCACCACTTCAAAAGTAAGCTTAAAAATGAACCATTCAGAGAGAATCTCTACCAGACAACCTTGCCCTCAAGGTCAAGGCCCTTGGCTTACGCATCTTCATACCCCAGCATCTAGCTCTAGTTCTGGCACCCAGGAGACACTTCATGTCAAGTGAATTTGTGGGTGCAGAAGGTGTCAAACTCATGCCATCATGACCCCTCTTCACTCATGTCACAGTACAATCCCATGAGCAGACAGTTGAGGAGCAGGTCTGGGATTAATATGAGTCAGAAACTGGAACAGGCGTGTGGCAGCCCCAGGGACTGCATAGGGCAAGGTGAGTGGGGTGCTGACCCTGTGCATGCATGACCCTGAGATTGAGGGCCCCTTATATTCTGCATCCTCAGAGCCTCACTGCTTCAGCTTACCTGGGCAGCCCCGTGCACACCCACCTCCACTCTGGGAGTTCTTCAGAGATTGCCAAGGATTCAGGCTCAATCAACATTTTGGGCAAATCTCCCATTTATCCAGAATAACTGAGCTATGAAATGTTATGGCTATTAAATATTGAATATTGATTAGTGCATAATTTGACTGACTTCTGAGAAATAGAAAGAGCATTGATGTGCGCGTAGCGAGATCCCTTGTAGCCCTCAGCTCTGATCCCTCGATTTTAAAAGGAAGTGTTTCCTGTTCTAAAATTCTGTATTTTCAGATTGGCAGAATATTAAAAGTTGAAGCTGGGGCATGGGAACATAGGGGCATATTATACTATTCTCTATTATTTGGGATATATTCAAAATTTTGCATAAGACTTTCCAAAAATAATCTCTGCTTTCTCTAAATATCTTCTACTGCTGACCAATTTTTAAAGGGGTCAAATGTCATAGATGACCTTTGACTAAGATATTTCCCAAGGCTGTTCTAAATCTTCAGATTCGCAAAGTCATTATAGCACAGGATTTGCTCTGACCACCCCCTCCCATGTCCTGGGCATACAATAGGTAAATATAATATACATTCAATTTTATGTAATCTTTTCAGGCCCTCAGTGAAAGTAATTTCATATGCAAGAGCAACACTGAGATGCTGGTGGTCAGATAGAAAAGTGCATTTCAGGTGAATGTCTCATTACTCTACATGCAACACTGAAATTTTTGCCTTATCAAAGTGACACCTTGCTATGGGTCCTTCAAGTCACCTGCAAATGCATCTATGGAATGTAGAGAATGCAATGTGCAGTCCCCTAATGCCTATGTAAACAAAATGTGATTGTCTTAATCTTTCTATAACTGAACAATCTGATTTCTATTTCAAGTTCCCTCTATGCCAGAATAGTGTAGACTGAAGCACAATCTACTTCAAGATTCCCCCTTTCCCTGGGGTTGTGTATAAGTTTGGGGAGGGGGTCCAAATGGTATCACTGTGAAAGGGAGGTGCTCCGTGTCATGTATCTGCAGACCAGCATCGTCTGAGACATTCTCATTCCTATAAGGACTTCATTTGCCCATGAAAGAAATCAATGGGTTGTCCCTCATGCCTTCTTCCATGTCTCACTGAGGGACAGGGAGCAATTTGGGTGGCTCCCTCACCATGCTGAGCCATGGTAAGATCCCTGAGGCTGTGCAGGACCCCATGTACCCAAACATAACACACAGATGCCCCTTCTTTGGAGCTTCGCTTCTTCCCTATGGTGCTACTTAGGGTAGGGAGGCTCAAGATTTTTTTGCTCTTGGATTTTCCTGATTGAACTGGAGGTGCTTTCACCTCCCAGGTTAGTGACAGATAGAGTAAAATAGAACACACCCCCATACTTCCCTCCCCCAAAATCTACAACATATACCCATTCTTGGCTTCCCCTCTATCTCTGTCCACCACCATCACCACCAAAAACAACCCCCCAAATTCAGGGAATCTGTATCTGATCTAGGAATAAGATACGTTTCCCTAACTTACCAGATATGTGTCCAAATCGACTGTTTATGCCTTAAGTACCCTCAAGGCTAGGCTTTTGAAACTCAAAGGCTTTTCTTCTGTTGTTGCAATAACATCAATTCCCATGGCAATGAACACCTCAAAGCCTAGGCTTGAAACAGGGAAGGGTCATGGGCTTACACGGTAACAGAAAATAGTAGGAAAATTAAGACTCCTGTTGATATTTTAAAATATTATTCTGCCACAGGTATTTTCTGATTTTGTTGCAAAGTGCAATTTCAAGAGCTTCAGCTCTCCTTCAAAACTCTTCATCCCTTCAACTAGTCCTAGGGGAGTCCTAAAATGTGCTTTCACTCTTGTTCTCCTCCCCTACCAACTGCCTTCTAAGGCACCAGAAGCCCAGGGTGCCACTACAAAAGCCACTTCCTGTTGCTGCCGAAACCAGTGACACCATGCTGCCAAGTCAGTGAAGGCTTTTCTGCATTCTCAACATCCCCCAGCGATTTTAGAGAAACAGCTCGTTTAGTTTGTAATCACTGTTTAACACTCTCGGCCATGAGCCCATGGGGCTGGGGCGGTGTATGCCATCTCAGTGATAGACATGGCGCCTGCCCCCAAATGCCATTAGACTTTTGTGCTCCAAGCACGTGACTTCCATACCATCCTCCTTTAGGGTGAGTCTCATCCTGCCAGCCCCTGGGTCCTGCAGGCTACTGGGTCCCCCAGGAAAAGAGGCCTCCAGTGGGACTCTTTGTGAATCCTATGGTATCCAGTCTTTCTAAGGCATGGACTGTCCTCTGTCGAGAATGTGCTCAGACAGATGTGACTCCTAGGATAGAGACAGCCCAGGTCTCAAGCTGAGACCCACCCCCAGCCAAAACACATTGATACCAAAAACTGATCAATATGCACACAAATACTGGCACTTAGAACTCCTTATGCTTATAGGCAGTAGAGGCTCAAAAGTCAGGACTAAAAACTTCTGTCTCCATTCATGGATACCAGTCTGGCTCCCTCCACCTCTACCCTGAGCTCAGAGACTAAAGAGGGCACTGGGAGGACAGTCCACACCTCGGAGACATTGGATACTTCTTCCCCCTTATTGGGAACACAGTGGCCTTTTGTGTGATAGCTCTCCCATTCTCTTCTCCGATAAACCCGTTGGCAAGTAAAATTTTTAAATTTCTCTTTAAAAACCACTGAAACTGATATATCGGGAAAATAAAATTCTCTTCTGAGGTAAGCTGATTAACAGTCCTCAAATATGTCCTTGTCCTAATCCCAGACCCTGTGAATTTTACCTTATATGACAAAAAGGTCTTTGCAGATGTGAATAAATTAAGGACCCTGAGATGGGGAGATCATACTGGATTATCTGGTGGCCCTGATGTGATCACAGTGGTCCTTATAAAGGGGAGGCAGGAGGAGTCAGAGCCGGAGGAGAAGGTGACGTGAGGACCTCGCAGAAGATCGGAGCAATGGGGCCACAAGCCAAGAAATGCCAACAGCTTCTGAAGCTGGAAGGAGAAGGAATGGATCATCCTTTGAAATCTCCAGAAGAAATCCACCCTACTGACACTTTGATTTTAGCCCTATGGGACTCATTTCAGACTTTTGACTTCCAGAACTGTAAGACTTCTAACATACTAAATTTGCAGTCATTTGTTACAGTGGCAATAGGAAACTCTGCAGAATTTGTGGAACAGCATGTACTTTATGTCTAGAATTTTCCCATATAACTCTGAAGCTGTCTAGGCAATGGGAGATTGAGAGAATCTAGAAGCTGTATTCCTTATCAAGGAGATGCTTGGGATCAGCTTGCCTGTTTGTTATTCACGAACGGTAAGCTTCCTACCAGGTAGCAGGTATCACATGGCAACTGGAATTGATAGACCACTTTGAACCCCAGCTGCTGTCTGCTGGCTGAATGATTTGGGGCAAGTCACTTAACCTTTGTAAAATGGAAATGATCAATGGCTACTGAAAAATAAACTGTGAAGATCCAGTGAGATGATATAAACAAAAGAACTTGATATCCCATAAAAGCTTTTACACATATAAGATATTCTTACAGATAAAAATATGGCATAGGATGTGTAAAAGAATCTGGTAATTTGCATTTCTTGCTTGTTTGCATTTCAGATAAATGGGAGTTACTCAGGTTTTCTTTTAAGAAGCTCAGCTTTCATCAAAAGCATCAGACTGTCTCTAGGGTCCCTTCCAACCCTGCCATGCTATAATTCTAAATGTCAGGCTGAGCCATGCTATCATAGCACCATTAATTCTCTCATGGCAGATAGATAGAGACCAAAAGCCCAGGAAGAAGCTAGAGTTGATCAAGAATGAAGGATGGCAGGGGCCAGGATACAGACTTCTGAGAAGGAGTGTTTTATTCATGAGTTCTTTATTCATTTATTCATTACACATATAGTCATTGAGTGAATGCCATATATATGCCAGGGGCTATGCTAGGCACTGGGTAAGTTGAATAAAGGTGATTGGGGGACAAGAAGAGTTCTGAAAAGGTATGACACGTTTTGTGACTTAAGTGAGTTTGCACCAAGTAGGGGAGATAGATACCCACGACAGCCCGAATGTCTCCAGACTTCACTCTCTTGGGGTCTCCAATGTAGTCACATGACAGCTGTACCCACATCTCTTTGATTTCCAAGAACCCAGAGTTACTACACAGAAACTCAACCCCTTGCTAAATCATCTAGCATTTCTGGGGCCTCCAGGGGCATCTCACACATGCTCACCCACTTTCTCAGCCTGCTGGCTGCTGCACTCACCTACAGGGACTCCACCACGCATGCACCACCTGCTGCCACCAGAGCTACCAGGCAGGGCCTCTCTGTATTTCATAGACATGGTTAAGTTTGGAATCAACATTCAATCCAAGGCTTGTGACAGCCTGAGATTTCCCCAAAATTCCCCTGGGTTTCCATCTGCCTTACCTGTTTTGTTTACCATCACCCTCTTCCAATACCCTCCTCCATGTTCTTGCTGAAGAACTCAGTTACTTCTACTGTTTCTCAAAACATCCAAGCTCACCGAGCACTTTGTGTCTGTCCTTCCTTTCCTCCTGCCTTTGTGGATTTAACTGACAGTTTGTCTGGTAGGGGAAGGACAGTGGGAGGATTCAAAGGAAGAGAACATGGCAGAGAGGATGCCCTTTCTCCAGCCACTGGCCCCATTCCCTCCCTTCCTCATGCTCTTCCCTCCCTCCCTCTCCTAAGCCACCAAGCACACCCTCTCCCCTCGTCTTGCGCAGGGCAGTTCCACTCACACCTAGGTGCACCTAAGCTGGGCTCCTGCTGCAGGTGCTTATCAAAGTATGTTCCCAGTGAAGATCTCTGGAACCCAGAGGAGGGGCTGAGTCTCACACGCATGATCTTTCAGGATAAAACAGAACAAACACGATCCATAAAATTGCTTCCATTTCATTACCTAAAGCACTGGCATACATTCTGTCTGGGTTCCAGTGTCATCTCTGGTAATGTAAGTGTGAGGACACAAGCTGGACATTAGCCTCACCAGCTCACAGTGTGGTGTCCCGTGGCTGCTGCTGGTGGGAGCACCTGTGCCCTGGTGAGGACAAATCAGGTATGGCAGGACCCCAGTGTCTACCCAGAGCAGGTGCCTCTTTCCTTTTTTAGGATTCTGAGTGTTTCAAAATATCATCCATGCACCAGATGTCACTAAAGGAGGCTTTATTCGAAACAGTCTTGACTTAAAATAATGAGGCTCAGATTATTGCTGTGAGCTCGGGGTTGGGGGATACATATATACAGGCAGAGGCGGATTTACCCTGAAGCTAATAAAGCTCACGCTTCAGGGCCTGTCACTTGAGTAGATTTCTTCCAAGGCCCTGTCCCTAATTTTGTACTTGTAGTTTTATATTCATTTTCTCTTGAGAGGACTCCCAAATTGTTAACTTTCAGGTCCACAAAACCAACAGCCCCAGTACACCAGCGTCTTTGGCCCCTGATCACAGACGGGCACACACATGCTCTCGCTGGGCCAGCCCTTGCAAAATTAGGACATATAAAAGCTTGTCACTGACATCCTTCTCCCCCACACCCCCTATTGCAATGATCTCGTTTGCCTGCTTGTTTGTCATTGGCTTCCCCTATTAGAACGTAAGCTTTGCAGAACTAGGGCCATGTCTGTCTTCTTCAGTGTCAGGAAGTGACTAGAGCAGGGCCTAGCATATAGTAACAGGTGCTCAAGAAACATTTGCCGAACAAACGAATGGGAAGACTGGTTGTGCTTTAACAGGGGGATACTGAGAGCTGAAAAGGAATAAGCATCGCCACAGAGGGATCAGAACTGCACACACAGCTGGGTGGGGACACCATGGGGAGAGGAGCCACGGGGCAGTCAGGTTCTCCTTCTGCGAGCCTTGAGTGTGTAGGTTTTGGGTTCATTCATGACCAGAAAACCACCCAAAGCTGAGATGGGTTTAGCACAGCCACAGCTTAGGATTCTCTCGCTAGAAAAAGAAAATTGACGTGAGGATTCAGCTGGTGCAGTGAACCCATCTGATTATCACCATGACAGATTTCAACAGACAGCCCTTGACACCAAAGCAATAACCAGAGCCCTCTCCCAAAAACCTCCTTCTCAGTAGCGATGAGCGTCTCTAACTTCATCCATTGCCCTGACATTGACCGGTGATTTTTTTTTCGAAAATCTCTTCCTGCTACTGTTCCTACCCACGCCAGCCACACCCCAGCCATCCCAGACAAGCCCAGAACATTCTCTATGTGATCTTACTTCCATGGCTTCCTTACTCTCCTCCCTACGTGAGGATCACCCTGCCCATACCTCTTACCATCGCCACCTGCCCGAGGCCTGCTCATCCTCAAGGCTGTGCTCACACCCCACCTCCACCACCCCAGAGACCACCAGAGTTGGCATTAACTTCTTCTCTGACACTCTCTCACACTTGCTTTCTACTTTACTCATCACCTATTGCTGCATAACAGACCACCCCAAAATTTAGCCACTTAAAGCATCCACTATTTTATTTCATCTCATGACTTTGTGGATCAGGGATTTGGGTAGAGCATAGCTTAGCAGTTTTTTTGCTCCACATGATATAAACTGAAGCCATTAGGTGGAATTCATCTGGCGAATGAGAACATGTGGCCCAGGAAAGCTCCCTTAATATTTGGCACACTGGCTAGAACGGTGGGAGGCTGGACTTAGTTGCCGCTGTTATCTGGAACCTACACATGGCCTATAGTATGTGTAGGTGGATGGTCAGGCTTTTGTATCAACTCAGAGCTCCAAGAGAGTTCCAGAAGACAAGCAGTGGGAGCTTCTTGGGCTACAGTTTCCTCTCTGAAAATAAAAATGTTGCCTTAATCACATGGTCTCCCAAATGGCTTCCAGCCCCGAGAGTCTCACATTTTAACTGTCTCAGATTGTCTGTGCTCAGCAATTAATCCCTTCTTTGCTTGGAAAGTAGACGAATTCTAGGAATCTCATCTGATTACAATAGAATATAATAATTTATGACCTGTTCCCCGAAAGGGCTAAGAGCTATGAACCACCCTGGTAGAATAAGATTATAAATGTATACATACTTCACTATGCTGGCAAGAAAAACCAACACAAAATAAAACAAGCCTCTTTATATTCTTTAACTGATCTAATTTTAGTTACTACCCACATCCCTCCAAATCCTATTAAAGTTATTAAGTATGAGATGTCTGATTTCCTTCAGTACTAAGTTTGATAGTTGATATCTCTGACGTTTCACTTTGCCAATTCTTTTTCTATGTTTATTGTGAAGGAACATCCTCATTCTTTCAAATACATGGGTTGGCTTGTGATTATCTTTCAAAGTTTTCTTAGAGCAATTTTTGTGACACCATGGATAAATCAAAAATTCGTGTTATTTTCAAATACTAGATCTATCATGGAACAAATGCAGCACAGACAGCTCAAAATATCAATAAAGTGTTTGGGAAGGATGTGGCTAATGAACACATCGTACATTGATGGTTTGAGAAGTTCTGTTCTGGTGATTTTAATCTTGAAAACGAGCCATGTGGGCAACCTGAGACCAAGGTGGATAATGATGAGCTGAGAGCTGTAGTGGAAGCGAATCAATCTCAGCCTATGTGTGAATTAGCAGCAAGGTCTGATGTTACTATTCCAAGAATGTTGGAACATTTGAAACAAATTGGCAAGGTTAAAGAAGCTGGATAGATGGGTTCCTTATGAATTAAACAAGCGTCAGAAGAGAAATCGTCTGGAAGCTTGCCTTTCTTTGCTGTCACGACATAAAGGCAAACCATTTCTACTCCATATTGTTATGTGTGACGAAAAATGGATTCTTTTTGGCAATTGCAAGCATTTGGCACAATGGTTGGATAAAGATGAAGTGCCGAAACACAGTCCAAAACCAAATATTCATCAAAAAAAGCTAATGGTGGTCCAGTGCTGGTATTATCCACTACAGCTTCATGAAACCTGGTCAATCGATTACAGCAGATGTCTACTGCAACCAATTGGATGAAGTAATGAGGATCCTTGCGATGAAGCAGCTGCGATTGGTCAATGCTCTATAGGCCAATCCTCTTACAAGGACAACGTTCAACCACATGTCACACTCTGCTCAAACAACTCTGCTCAAACTACAGAGGCTGGACTTGGAAACTCTCTGTCATCCACCATATTCACCAGACCTTGCACCAACTGACTATCACTTCTTCCAGGCTTTGGACCACTTCTTGCAAGGAAAAATATTCAATTCTCAACAAGCTGTGGAAAACACCTTTTGTGATTTCACTGCCACTCACTCTCCAGGCTTCTTCCCTGCTGGCATAAACATGCTGCCATTAAGATGGCAAAACTGTGTCAAGAGTTTAGGCACATACTATGATTAATTGTGCTGCTTCTTGTTTGAGATATAATAAATGAAAATTTTGATTTGAAATTGGACATTTCATATTTAATAAGGATAGGGACAGAATTTGATAAGTAGTATCTCCATATTAAAATGAATCTGTTGGGCAGATATTCACTTAATTTAAATTTAAACCCTTTAAATGGAGCTGTTTTTCCCCTCTTCATCCTGCTTTTCAAGATGACTTCTGAGAGGAGGTGAAAGGTTGGGAGTTTTTCTGGTAATTGGGGGAGTGGGGATGGGGGAGGGGGTTGAGGCAGTGAGGCAGCTGGCCCAGGTACTGTCCCTCTATGCAGAGCTGGCATGGGGTAGCTGTGTTGATCTGATCTCAGGATTGTTATCTGCTAAGGATGGTCCCATCTGGCCTCATAGCCTGAAGTTAATCCTCTGATGCTCATGGCTGGCCCTTGTCATTGAATTTCATGCCTTGGAAGTTGCCTATTTCTGCCTCCAGGCTGGTCTGGTCCTCGTCTTAGCACCTCTGTGATGTCTCACCAAGCCATGAAGCAAGCTTCAGACCTTGTGCCAACATACCAAGGTTCAGCAGAGCCAAGAGAGCTTCCTCATGCTCCTCTCTCTAGCTGCTTCTCTCTATCAGCCGCACTGTCTCCTTCTACCAAATTCCTCCTGGAGACCTGAAGTCCTCCTCAAGTCACACCTGGGAAAAGGGCCACAGCATCGCACAACTCCAGGAAGGGCCATTTACAAAGAATGCAAGAGTGCCCCTGGAGTTGCACAACACAGGGGCCCCGGCCAGGGCAGCAGACCACAAACCTCAGGACGAGATTCATTCAAGATTCTCCCAGCAGGGGGACCATGAACACGTGTGTTTGACCCTTTGGCTGGTCCCTGGTCCCAATCTTCTTCTTCCCACAATTCCTCAAGCCTAAGGAGGCCTGATTTCTCCCTGCCCTTCTTGTGTAACCAAGGCTTCTCTTACATTATAGCCTAAGATTTCCCTACTTGAGGTTTAGAGAAACTACGTATCACCCCACCAGCCCTGACTCCAGACATGTTAGTGGGAGCTCAAGGAAATTAGAAATTTATTTCTCCTCACCAAAGCCTGGCTTTGAAAACTATTATCTTGCTAGTGACTAAAAAATCCCATTTGCTGGTCAAAGATGAGAAATAACTCTGTTGCTATAGTTGATCTCAGCCCTTTCCCTGAAGATCTTAAATCCATTGCTTCAGTGGATTTGATTGGCCTCAGCTGGGGAGCCCCAGGGCAACAGTCATTCTAGGAGATGGAATACTTCAGAAATTTTATTTTAAATTATCATCCCCCATATGCATATGTGTCACAAACATCGTTTTCATGGTTTTCCAAATAGTGACATTACTAGGCTCTCAAGGGCTAAGAAATAGGATGAAAACTTCTCTTTCTCATGCTTACACAGGATTTGCTTCCTATTAACTTCTTCCCTCTTCCTAGACCCATCTTCCCAACACTTGGGTTATTTAACACTCTTATAAAGAAAGAATATGTTCTTATCACAGAAATGATTATTTCTGTTTCAAGCTTGCTACACGGTTTTGCGTATGCTCCCCTGTAGATTTCTAGGTGAAGCTACTGAAACACTAAGCCTCACATTTTCACCTTTTCTGGTCCTACGTGTGAGACTAGGCAGCTGTTTGATTTAAAGGAGTCAAATGGCCCTCTGGACGTCAGTGTCTTCATTGGAAAGTGAGAGGGTTGGTGATCTCAGCAGACCTTCTGGCTGTCCACTTCCGCGAACTGTTTTGCCCTTGACTTGGACAGTCCGTACTGTAAATGCCTAGTGCCTACTCATTCTTTCAAACTCAACTCCTGGGTCAGCTTCTGGAAAGCTTCCCAATTCCCCTCCTCATCACAATCCCTGGGTCCCCTAGACTTGGATAGCCAACTTCCCCCACGTCTCTATAATTCCCTGCATGCAACCTGCATTTACCACACCACGGAACAATGATCTATTCACAAGGGACTTTCTATTTTAACATAGCACAGTATTTGGTTAGAGTACGGCTTTCAATACAGATTTAATGAATTAATTACTTTACACAAATCTGTGTTAGTCATTTCTATATGTGCTTTTAATCTCCAGAAAGGTTCTGAGATCACACAGAGGCCCTGGATAAGTAGTCCAGCATGTCTTAAAACAAGTGAGTATTTAAGACTTCTTTGCAAAGACTCATCCTTGAAACACAGAGCATTTCTTAGCCAGAAGAAATGAAAGAATATTGGGGGTTATTTTATAGTTCTTGTAGAAAAGAATGAGTTGGCTCATAGTTTGATAAAACATAATGATAGGCTTTAATCTTCAAGACTCAAGAGTAGAGAGGAAAATCTGCATGTACCTTTTTGGAAATTCAACCTGGCGAGTGTCAATATTCCTTTGCCTAGGTTTATTGGCAAATGCTCAGCTTTCATATCCAACATAATTAAAAACTGGGAAGCTTCCCCAGGTCTAATGATTTCTTTGAAAACCCAGCTAGTAATTCTTTTATTTTTTTGTTCTGTTCATGACATCTGGACACATGGGTAATCTCAACTCTTGGGTTATTAGTTATTTCTATAAAACTAGAGTTTTCTTGAACATCAGAGACCTATTGAAAGCTAAGACTCCTTGCAGAGTTATTTGTAGGCAAATGTCATGTTCCAGGGAGTCTTAGAAATTGCTTATTGCTTTTCATCAAATTGTATTTATTTTAGGGGCACCAGGGCTTAGTTCAAAGGGTGACCACTTTTACTTCTTGTTTAGGAATCCTTTACCTCTGGTTGAACACCTAAATTTTCTAACTTTGCAGAGATCTGTCAATCCTCTTACTGAAGGTAAATGACATGAGATATGATCCTTTCCCATTGTGTTGGCCCTTGGACAGCATAACCAATCTTGCCAATGTGTTTTACCAACTTGCCAGCCAATTGCCCTGTGCTCCCTGATTTGCCACATACATCTCTTGGGGAGTTACCATAGTGGTCAAAGGCAATGGCCCTCCTAGATGAAAAATAACTCTTCTTAGGACAAGACTTCTGTATGGGGGGGGTGGCTAGGGAGGAGGAGTGAACATAAAATAAGTATATGAAAATGGAAGGTATCTCTTGGGGAGGGGGTTACATCTTTTTTCTCTCTCTTCATAGATGAAAAATAAACAAAATTATGCTGCTTGCAGGGTATGTGTTGATAGGAGATGATTTCATTTTGCAACTTACAAAGGATCAAAGATCTTCTCTGATTTTCTTTTAATGTCTCATGTTTAACCCATCAACCTATATTTTATTTAAGCTTTGTTTTTCTGGTGTAGCCAGGTCCTTGAGACTACTCTGGCTCGATCCTTTCAGAGGATAAGGAAAATGTGTCTGTGAAACGCAATGACTCCCAGAGGGCCCTGCTCAGGGTCAGTCCCAGCACTAGGATGAAGGAGCCCAGGGCTGGACTATCTAAGCCTGTTGCATCTGGCATCAGCCATTGTGAAGTGCTCCTGTGTGCCAGCCTTCCTTTGAATCACATAATCCCCACAGATGCCCAGTGAGGCCTGTTTTATGAGCCCAATTTGGTAGATAACAAAGATGAGGCTCAGAGAATTAAGGGAACTTATCTGAATGTACATATTTAATAAGAGGCAGAATCAAGATTTGAATTCAGATCTTTCGAATTCTAAATGTTCTTCCCTAACTGCTATGTTATACTGGTCCCTCTTCTCACCAATTAAAAGGTGACATACAAACTAAGCCCTTAGTTCCCAGCCTTACATACTTTCATCTAAATTAATCCCTGTAGTGAGCTTCCAAGGTTTACCAGGGCAGCCAGGGCTGAGTCCTGTGAAGTCTGCGTCTGTGGGGGCACACGCCCCCTGGACCCCTGCTACTCTCTCACGTTAGCTTTCTTCACCATTCCACCCTTCCTCAATAGGTAAACTATGCCATTAATTCCTAATGATATATTAATAATTAATATTAGATTATTAACACTGATTAGCATTAAATGATTAATAGTTTATACTTATTAATCAAATTGCAACGGGGCAATTGAGTTGATTCATTGGATGGAAACCTGGGGCTGTGGTTCCTCCAAGTCACTGGTTCTCAGCTGGTGGTGATTTTGCCCTCCCAGGGCACACTTGGCACTATCTGGAAACACTTTTGATTGTCACAGCTTAAGGAGGGGCTACTGGCATCCAAGGGGTAGTGGCCAGGGATGCTGCCCATCATCCCATAAGGCCCCAAACAGCTCCCCACAGCAAAGAACCATCTGGCCCCAAATGTCAGTAGCATCAACACTGAGCAACCCTGGTCCAACCAAACCACAGAGGTTGTCTTTCTATATGTAGTTGAGAGATCAGTTCTGAGACCCGGAGACGGATGAATCATCTTACATTTGCCTCCCAGGCAGAAAAATGTTGAACCCAACCCTCATTTTATATTTGTTTCTTGAACAACGTGATAGATTGTGGGAGGCTTTTTCTCAGAAGGTAAATAAATGGGTAGGTGATGGCCCACCAGGCCCGGAAATAGCTGGCCCCACCAAGACAGCAAACGCTAAAGCTCCAGGCTCCCGCTGCTTTGGGTGAGCAGAGTGGACTGAGCAAATGAGCCAGGCAGGAGCACTGGGTCCAGTGTCTGTGGCCCAGGGTGGGGAGAGCAGAGCATGAGGCAGAGCAGAGGGTGCAGGCACCAGTATCCACGATCAGGGGGACAGGTTGCCCCAGCCCTGTTCATAAACTGCTACACTGTACCTCTTCGGCAGCCACACCTGGTCCAAAATAAGACTGTGCCATCTGTGATGACTGCAGGGAGTTGGTTATTAACAGGCTGATGTGCTTTTTTCTGCTAAGCTGTACTCTTTTGTTCTTGCAAAAAAAGAAAATTTAGCCTTCATTCTTTTTTTCTTTTTCCTGCAATCTTTCTTTTGTGATTTTCTGAGGAAACTTGGGAGCATACTGGTATTCTCATTTATTACTCTTTAGTCTCCTAATGGGGGGCTCCTTGAGGATAGATATTGTCTTTTTCATAAACCAAGGGCCTGGTACATAGCAGATGTTCAAAATGTGTTTGCGGGAATAAAGTATTTTCTGAAATGCAGGTAACAACGCAAAAACACCTAATATTTTCTGTGCTTAATGATCTTTCCTTTTAAAGTCACAAGTTTATATTAATGAGATGTCAACTATCTTAATTAGCACAACTCATGGCTTTAGCATATGAGTGGCAGAGGGCTCACTGTGAGTCCACAAATGCTTACTAAACATGTGCTAGTCGATGTGTTGGGCACTCTAAGGGATATGTGGATAAATAAACCATGGTTCCTGCATCAAGGACATTAAATCCAGTGGAAATAATCTTCAAAGAGCTCGATAGTGCAGACAAGTTATGGTATATACTAAAACGCGGGTCCAAGCAAACAGCGATAGGATCACAGAGGAGAGAGACAATTGGAGAATTTTGACTTCAGGAAAGCTTTGAGTGAGGTGGCGCCTGACCTGGATAGAGACTGAGTGGGGCCCTCATAAACTACTGCTTCCTATGCTTTAGTGGGATCCATATTATACCTGTTGGCATGATGCCCTTACCATTATTTTTTTAACTTAGTGTGTAATATATAGACCAAAAAAAAGTGCATAATTCACAACTATACAGTGTGATGAACTATCACAAAGTGAGCACACTCGTGTTATTATCCAGATTAAAACATAGAATATCTGCCCAGAAGCCTCTGCTTGCCCCCTCCCTGCTCAGGATTTCACTCACCTGTTTCTAACACAACAGATTAGTTTTGCCTGATAGTGAATTTTATAAAAAATGGAATTTTGCAGTATGTTTTCATGGCTGTCTTGTTTCTTTTGTTCAAAATTATTTTTAGGAGAAACATCCTTTTTTCCCACATAGCTATAGTTTATTCATTTTTACTGCTGTGTAGAATTCCATCATATGAATATACCAAAACTTATTTATCCATGCAACTGTGAATTGTTTCAAGTTTTTGACAAGTACAAATAAATATTCTTGCTATGGATATTTTTGTGTGCATCTTTGGTGAACATGTGTAGACTTCTGTATTGGGTATATGCCTTGGAATTAAATTTCCGTGAACTTTGGACTGTACACAAGTGTCCTCATCTTTGCATGTAAGGTGGTAACTGAGGGATAGTTGAGATGATTCCAAACCAAGGCAGTTGATAAAATGGGGTACACCAATGAGATTAACATGCAATAAAAACTCAAGGCTTGCCAACGTGGTGCGCATCTTCAGAGTGGATACTTTCCCTCTGTCACTTGATGAACCTCCTTGGGTTGTAGAAGTGAGTCTGAAACAGCAGCGATCCCACGCTCCAACTTGGGCTCCCTTCTTAATCACAGACTTTGGCCAAGCTGAGGCCATGTGCTCTGGCAAAACTTTCTGTGTAACTGAAATCAGGTTTCATCTCTGATTTATTAGGATTTTGTCAAATTGTTAATACTACTATTTGGCTCCCATCCATTTCATCAGCAGCAGTTTACACTCAGTTGTCTTGAATCAGTCACAAACAGTCCCAAAGGTTTATTTGGCCTTATATTTCTTAACACAATTTATAGCATTCAAATATTGAGTTAGATTTAAGGATGACATTCATCAAGCCTACTGTAATACGCCCTTGGCTTTTTTCTCATCATCCCTGTCATCTATCTTGGCAGTAAAAGTGCTGCTGCTTTAACTCTGTTCCATATGATCAGGTAAAATCACTTTTTCTTTCCAAGGCTTGTATTTTAGCAGTGCCTAAGAACTCACCTACATGGACTACCTAAATTTCTTTCCTTCCAAAAAGCTTTGTAATAAACTCACCTCTTCAAATTACATTTCCCCCAGGATTTATCCAAAATTTGGTCTTTTTACCTTTCCAAATGCAGGAATTGCTCATGCAGGTAAGGTACATTACCTTTTCCAAAGCAAAGATCAGGTCTCCTGGACTTCCTAGAATGCATGTGTTCATGGGAACAAGAGGCTGAAATACTATGATCTAGTCTACAAAATTCTCATTTAGAGGGTTCATTGTCTAGAGTAGGTTACTCGCTAATAGTTCAATCTCCAGACTCCAGCCTAAGAGGTAGGATTCCCAGGATTAACCAACATATGGCTGCTCCTTCCTGAGTTCTCATGGACTCTAAGAGGTTAGAATGGGATCATCTAGTCCAACCCCATTTATTTCATAACCGGAGAATCTGAGATCTATAGAAACTGTAGCAAAGGAAGTTAGTTTATCTCCTATTAAGTTGCCAGGCAAAGTCCCAGATGTGCCCTGTGGGTATTTCAGCATTAGGCATTCCTTGTATCACAACAACTCACATTGAACAAACTTCAAGGGAAAAAAGCACAGGCTCTTTGAACAGGCAAACCCTGGTTTGCATTGAGACTCTACCACCTACTGGATATTCAGGCAGAATATTTTCCACCCCTTTGAAGTAGGGTTTAATACTGCCTCCCTGGAAAATCATGGAGCATGCATATAGCACATGGGACATCATAGAGCATCACAAATGGCAGCTAAATAGTAGTTTTGGAGAGTCAAATGTGGATACTGGACATCCTGGGGGGGAAACTTGGGAGTTGGGAGGCAGGTAGGTGGAGCCTGATAATAAAAGAAGAGGCCAGTGAAAACCATGAGTGGATTTGGCACACCGTACGAATGCCTGGTTTAAGACCTATGATCTGAAATTTAAAAATTTTCAGGGAAAATCTTTCTTAAGGGAAATATAGAATATCTTTTCCAAGGAAATGTGATGTGTTCCAATAAAAGTATCCAACATTCTAGTTAAGCTACAACAAAATTTTAAATTAATGTAAATTATTTTATGAATCCAATATATATTGTTTTTCTTTTTGGGGATCTACAGAGTACTTTTGGAATTTCCCTGGACACTTGTTCATGCCATTACCTTTCAGAGATCAGGAATGATTATGGTCAAAATTGTATATGTATGTTATCAGATTGAGAGAAGAACTTTGAATGGAAAAAGTTATCAAGAGTCTTACATTCTGTGTGGAGAATTGAAATTATTTGATGCTACTAATTTTTGGTCTTTAACTCTAATAAAGTTAGTATGAAAATCCAAAAAAAAAAAACAAAGAAAGACCGCAGGACCAATTTGAAACATTAACTTCTTCAGCCAGTCAAGGCACTACAACTCAGACAATTCAATTTCCTGGAGTTCCCTAGATCCTGCCGAGTGCCATTCATTTCTTTCTTGCTCCTCTCTTGCAAAGAGGAAGAACAGAGGAACAAAAGAGAAAAAGAAGCCGATATGAGCCTACCACCTGGTACAGCAAGAAAACTAGACCACACTCAAGTGAGCCTCCCCTCTCTCCCTCACCTTTCCTACAGGTGCTGTACAGAGCACACGTATTTCATTGTTTGAATGTTTCTCAGAAGCAGAAGTCCTGTAATTCTTTATATCACTCAGTACTCCTGGTGCATAGCTGGGCACAAGGATAGGCATCCAAAAAATCATTTGTAAAATAATGAGGCTGGAAGGGAGTTGAGAGATAAACTCACTAATTTTTCCATTGAGAAGATGGCACAAAGAAGGGAACTAGAGAAAGGTAACAGATAATTACCCTTTCTTATGTTTGGGTGTAAGAGTGGGTAGAACAGTGTCCAGTATATCAAAGCCCAATCTGCACTCCTTCCTCCCAGCCAGGCTTTATGCCTCTCTGTTCAAAGTGCCACAGAGCAGCCCAGGGCTTCTGTTTTCACTCCACCTCCTTGCTGAATCTTGCAATCTTGCATCATTGAGTGTGTCCACAGTCATGCAAGAGAACCATTTCCTCTTCCTTGAAACTTTTGTATAGCTTTTGTTCTGCTAGCCAAGTTCCCAACTAAAGTTGAATTTCCAGTTTGGAAGTGAATACATGGCCATGTGACTTAATATTTTCTTCCTAGTAGAACTGGAAAAGTCTGTCTTTAGAAATACTGTATACAGCTGCAGCTGAGACTCAAGACCATGGTTTACCAGCAGAAAATAGTAGGGACAAAAAGAAACTCTATATTAAGGTTCAGTGATCCCAAACTCAGACAACTGTCGCCAAAGCTGGGCAAGTTAATGCCGCCGTCTGCAACAGCTGGGCTTCCACAAATACCACCACGCCTCTCACTCATCAGCAGCATTGTGTCTCCAAAGCCATGTTGGTTTTGCAAGACTGCCTGCTACTTGGCACCATGTCAACGTGTGAATATTTCCATTCAAGATTTCCCCATCTGGCAGTGGCCCAGGCAGTCATGCCCTGGTGTGTTGGTGGTGTTCCTACAAGGGGATCAGGCCACTGAGAACGTGACACCTGCCTGTAGGCTATGTGGGAAATAGCCAGCAAAGCAGAAGTCACAGGGCATGGCTGCAAAGAAATAAATATGTTGTAGGCTGTTGGCGTATCCAGGTGACAGAAGCCCATCTGGATATAATCTACTCTTAGGAAGCAGAGTCAGAGATCCAAGAAGTGACAGATACACAGATGTAGGAATTTTTATCCCACATCAATGAACTTGGCAAAGTTTGGATTCTCTGTAGACCTCCATATTTGGGATATTTGCCCAACTAATAATAACATCTTTTCAGGGACGCTACAAACTTCATGATGCTTCCCTGGGCTCAAAAGATCCAGTCAATCTAGTCACATGCTAGTCTCTAGGAGATGGATAATGAGAAAAGTCAGAGCTGCTATGTCTTCGTCCCGGTGACCTCCACTGGATAGCTTAATTAAAATGTTTGGGGCAGGGTGGGGAGGAGGATGTATGATAGAAGTACGTTTTAATTATCTTTCTTAGCTAAAAATGATTTATTATTCCATCACCACACAAATAGAATCCTGATTTGTTTCACAATTTTCATAAGTGTTTTTATGTATTTCTGATAGTTCTAATATATATTAGGCAGTTATTCCCCCTCCTCCACTGGGAAGTTGGAGGGGTTCCTTTCCATTCCCTTTAGAAGCTAAGTGGATGGTGCTTCAGACAATGCTTTGACTACAGTAAATGCTCAATAAATATTTTTGATAAGAAAAATAAGTTTTGATTTTAACTTATTCCTTCTCTGATGCTCTGTCTTTTTTTATTTCAAAATACTAACAGGGTACAAATGTTTTTGTTACATAGATACCTTGTATAATGCTTAAGTCACGGCTTTTAGTGTGTCATCACCAGAATAGTATTTGTTGTGCCCAATGGGGTAATTTTTTATCCCACACCTCCCTGCCCACCCTCCCCACTTCTTGGTTTCCAGTGTCCTTTGGATCTTTTTGTGCCATGTGTACTCATCATTTAGTTCCCACTCATTAGTGAGAACATATGGTGTTTGGTTTTCCATTCCTGAGATACTTCACTTAGGATAATGGTCTCCAGTTTCATCCAAGTTGCTGCAAATGACATTATTTCATTCCTTTTTATGGCTGAGTAGTACTCCATTATCTGTGTGTGTGTGTGTGTGTGTGTGTGTGTGTATATGCATCACATTTTCTTTATTCACTCATGAATTGATGGGCACTTAAGTTGGTTCCACATCTTTGCAATTGTGAATTGTGCTGGGATTAAACATTTGGGTGCAGGTGTCTTTTTGACAAATGATTTATTTTCCTTTAGGTAGCTACCCAGCAGTGGGATTGCTGGATCAAATCATAGGTCTACATTTATTTATTTGAGGAATCTCCATACTGTTATCCATAGAGCTTGTTTTAATTTGTACTCCCATCAACAGTGTATAAGCATTCCTTCTCTCCGCATCCATGCCAGCACCTATTGTTTTTTGACTTTTTAATAATGGCTGTGCTGATAGGAGTAAGGTATCTCATTGTTCTTTTAATTTTCATTTCCCCTATGATTAGTGATGTTGAGCATTTTTTCATGTGTTTATTGGCCATTTCTCCATCTTCTTTTGAAAAAATTCTGTTCGTATCTTTTGCCCACTTTTTGATGGAGTTGTTTGTTTTATTCTTGCTGATTTGTTTGAGTTCTTTGTAGATTTTGGATTTAGTCCTTTGTCAGATGTATAGTTTGCAAATATTTTCTCCCATTCTGTAGGTTGTCTATTCATTCTGTTGATTATTTCCTTTGCTGTGCAGAAACATTTGAATTTAATTAAGTCCCATTTATCTATTTCTGTCATTGCTATATTTGCCTTTGGGGTCTTCTTCATAAATTCTTTGCCTAGGCAAATGTCTAGAAGATTTTTTCCAGTTTTCTTCTAGAATTTTTATAATTTCATGCTTTACATTTAAGTCTTTTATCCATCTTGAATTAATTTTTGTGAGTGGTGAGAGGAAGGGGTCCTGTTTCATTCTTCTGCAGGTGGCTATCCAACTTTTCCAGCACCATTTATTGAATCGGGTTTCCTTTTCCTAGTGTATGTTGTTGTCTGCATTGTCAAAGATCAGTTCATTGTACGGAGATGGTTTTGTTTCTGGGTTCTCTATTCTGTTTCATTGGTCTATGTCTCTACTTTTATACCAGTACCATGCTGTTTTGGTTACTGTAGCCTTGTAGTATAATTTGAAGTCAGGTAATGTAATACCTCCAGATTCGTTCTTTTTGTTTGGGATTGCTTTGACTATTTGGGGTCTTTTTTGATTCCAAATGAAGCTTAGGAGTATTTTTTCTAGGTCTGTGAAATAAGATATTGCTATTTTGATGGGGATTGTGTTGAATCTGTAAATCACTCTGGGCAGTATGGACATTTTAATGATGTTGATTCTGCCAATCCATGAGCATGAGATATTTTTCCACTTGTTTCTGTCATCTGCAATTTGTTTCATCAGTGTTTTATAGTTCTCCTTGTAGAGATCTTTTACCTCTTTGGTTAAGTATATTCCTAGGTATTTTATTTTCTTTGTCATTATTGTGAATGGTATTGAGTCCTTGATCTGACTCTCAGCTTGACTGTGCTTAGTATATAGAAATGCCACTGATTTGTGTACATTGATTTTGTAACCTGAGACTTTGCTGAATTTATTCATCAATTCTTGGTGGAGTCTTTAACATTTTCTAGATACAAGATCATATCATTAGCAAACAGGGATAGTTTGACCTCCTCTTTCCTAATATGGATGCCCTTAATATCTTTCTCTTGCCTGATCGCTGTGGTTAGGACTTCCAACACTATGTTGAATAGAAGTGGTGACAGTGGACACCCTTATCTTGTTCTAGTTCTGAGTGGGAATGCTTTCCACTTTTCCCCATTCAGTGTGATGTTGGTTGTGGGTTTGCCATATATGCCTTTTAATAATTTTGAGGTATGTTCCTTCTATGTCTAGTATGTTAAGGGTTTCTATCATGAAAATATGCTGGATTTTATCAAATGCTTTTTCTGCATCTATTGAGATGATCATATGGTCTTTGGTTTTGCTTCTTATGTGGTGAATCACATTTATTGATTTACATATGTTAAACCATTCTTGCATCCCTGGGATGAAGCCCACTTGGTCATGGTGAATTTTTTTTTTTTTTTTTGATGTGCTGTTGAATTTATTTTGCTAGTATTTTGTTGAGGATTTTTACATATAATTAGTATTATTATTATCCTCATCCTCATTATACTAGACTTTTTATAACAGTCCATGCAAATTATCCTCAAAATGTGAGGGAAAATACAGCCAAGTCCCACCAACCTGTAGTAGCATCCAGCTGATTCCAGGGGAAGATTTAAAGTAGACAAAACCTCCCTGTCTTCACCCTTGCCTACAACTGGCAGCTTCCTCTCCCTCCCACCACAAATCCTCCATCCAAGCCCCCAGGAATGGTCCCTTGGGGCCTTTAGTATGTTTGAGCTGCACCAGTGAATGTGACTCCCCTGAGCAGTTTTGTACGGACAGCCTGATGGCTCACAAGGCACAGGGAGCTGAGACCTCTGTTAAAGACAGAGGGGCCTGGGCTGGGCTGGAGGAGGATTTCCTGTCCCTGAAATCAGCCATGCAGGTTGCCACTTGCAGAACTGCTAGCTTTACAAACTCTTCCTGTGTGGGCAACCTGCTGTCTGGTGGGTGACACGTAGCCAAGACTCCATATGTGTGTGCTGAATAAGCCAGTGAATAACTAAATGAACAACAATAATAAAGATATGCCAAATATGAAAATTCTAATATATGAAATCATCAAGTATTATTTAGGATGTAATAAATGGTACTTAAGTGTCTTGCTGGTGGAATGTAAACTGCTTTAGCTCTTTTAGAGGACAATTTGCCTGTGTGCATTAAAATTTAATATGTGTCTACCATGCTATCTGCCTCAGAGAAACATTCATACTCAGGCACAAACTAGAGTGCACAAGGATCTTCATAGCTGTGTCTTCTCTAGTGGTAAGAAAAAAACTGTAAAGAGCCTAAAAATCGACTAATAAGGGATGATTTAATAAACACTGCTATATCCATAGCCATTTTATATGCAGCAGTTAGGAAGAAGAGGTCAATCTGTATATATTAAAAAGAAAAGAAATATTAATGAGAGAAGAAAAAAATTTACTGAACACTATATACAATATGATATTTAAATTTTAGAAATATGTAACAAAATCACTTTTTTCTGTATTTTCATATGTAAGCCTAAATGTATTTTTTTTTAAAAAAAGGTAACATTAGTTACCTCCAGGAAGAGGAAAAGGATATGGGGAGTGTATGGTCAAGGTAGACTTTAGCTATATTTTTATGCTTAGATTTTAAATTTTACCACTGGAATGTATTTGTATATTATTTGTGTAATTATAATTAAAAATAAAATAAGAGGGAAGCCCAGCTAACATATGCTCAGGCTGAGGCATAAATTCGTGCAGCAGGTACTTGAGCACATCTCTGCTGGGGAGGGAGCCGGGGTGTCTGCACTGTGAGCAGCCAAGCACAGCAGCACGCAGCAGCTTAGAGAGGTTATAAGCCAGGATGGAGGAAGGCAGGAGACCCTGAATATCGTTCCAGGGCTGACTGCAAGGAAGGCACAGGCTGATGTGACAGCAGAGGCCACAGTGGCCCTGCCTTCCCCCTGCTCCCCTCGGCTAATGCCCAAGGAGGGGACTGCTGGGGAGAGAGGAACAAGGGAAAGAGGGAGGGAGAAGGGATGGGGTCATCCTAGATGGTCACACCTACCTGGTGTTGTACTAAGGGCCAGGCCTTTCCGTAGCTGAGAGGTCAGGGCATGTTTCTCCCCTCCTCCTTCACCGCTATCCTCTGGACAGGGTGCTCTCCCTGTGCTGGCACCAAGTGCCAGCCCTCCTCACACCGCAGAGGCAGAGAGCCAGATGGACCTAGCTTGGTCCCTCCTTGCTAGGAAGTTAGCAATTAAGCAGGCCTTGCAATAAAGTAATCACAATACACAATGAACATTCTTTTTTCTTCCTTGGAAACCAAAATATTTCTGTTGTCCCTTTGTGAGTCCAAGTTCTTGCTTCCTAAAATTTTCACAGAATGGGATTTTACCACCTTGGTTGGTCTCCATCCATCTGTCCATCCATCCGTCTGTCCATCCATCCAATGGCATTTATGTAGCACCAACTACATATATATCAGTACTACAGAACACCTGATTTTTAAGGGTGGAGAGTTTCAAAGAAGGCCTTCAGGAAGTTACATGGAAAATGAGTAGAGGAAGTCACAATTATCCAGGCAAACTTTGGGGGTGTGAATGAAGGGTGGGAGTAGGATGAAGGGGGGAACTGAGCAAGCGTACTCTGGGCTTAAGGAAAAACATGGGCTGCAACGCATTTTAGCAACTCCAACTCCTGTATTCACAGAGGAAAAAAGAAAGTCTGGAAAGCGGCTCTACACTTAGTGATGAGGAAGTGAATTAGAGTCCCTGTAGCGTGCTGGATGCGCTTTTACAAAGCACGGGAGCATCATTCTGAAGGATTTTTACACTTGTTAATGAAATACCAATAAAGGCTATGGAGACAGACAGGCAGTTAAATCATTCGGGACTGGAAACCAAATTTCTGGCAAAGGGAAGCTTGATTAAAAGGGTGCTGGTGTTTTTCACTTCCAAACCTGGGACAGCTGAACAGTCTGGTTTGCTCAGGAGAGACTCCACCAAGCTGAAAATCAGGAACTAATTTTCCCTACACAGGCTGTTTGAACCCTCTACCTCCCTGACCAGCCTTTTTTAATTAAAAACTCAGTTCCAATGGTTCTCCTATGCTCAATAAAAGCAACTGCAGACTCTAACTTTCTTTCAAATGCCTTCCCTCTTTTACTCCAGACAGAGCCAACATAAAAGTTTAGGGATAAATCAAATTGCCTGTCGGAATATCAGGTGGGCTGGGCACTGCTGGGAAAAAGAGAACCGGCTGTGGACTTCAATAGCTCCAGAACTGGCAAAAACATGTGAAATGATTCCTGAAGAGCTCAGGTGAGTACTTCGCAGGTAGGCAGGCAGGCACGCTATGCTCCTTCTGGCTTTCAATCCAGCCCTGATTCGTGATTACATTTGTGAGCAGGGTATTCAGGAAACACTCGCTGGGGATACTTGGAAAGGGAGATGGGCGGTCGTTTCATTAAGCTATGAACTGACCACACAACAGAGGCTCATTGAGCAGTTACTGTGTGTCCTGAGGGTTAGAATCCCAGGATGGAGTGGGGGAGGAGGATGCCTATGACAAGGGCCAAAAAGGATTCAAGACTGGACAACTCTTGATGGGATACAGTGCAGGAGCCTGGGTAGAGGCCCTAGAGTCCCGCTCCGTCATCCACCTGCTGAATGACTTTGGTCTCTGCACCTTCTGTAAAATGGGATAAAGATTTTCTTCTTCATCAGGTAGTTAAGATTCAATGAGGAAGGATTAAAAGAGATAAGCATAAAGCATTTAGCTCAAAGAAAATTAGGCATTGTTAAAAGGGCAAAAAGCAGACTGCTGGGCAGCTTTCTATAAGTGAGATGGCAAAACTACAGGAACCTAGAGGTTCCGGACATTTGTAAAATAAGGGCAGTGCACATGCTACCTGTGTGTACACCTCCTGAGGGCAATGCCTTGCGAGTAAATACATTTTGAGTTCCTTTAATTCTATATTGGTTTGATTCTACACGATTAGAACTTGAATTTTTCAAGTATCTAAGTTATGGAAATCACCCCTTGCAGAAACAAACAAAAAAACCAGAATCTGCAAAACAGATGCATTCTATTTGAAATGTAAATTAAGCCTTTCAAAAGGCTTTTAAGAGGTGTCTTCTCCAGGATAATTGCATTGCAAGGACTTTAGACCAATTACTCTCTAACCCAAATGTCACCTGGCTGTGGATACAAACAGGGTCACATCTAAACTGAGGCTAAAATTACAGTGCCTTTGAGAATCCCATAGACACTCAAGCAAATTGTTAGTGCCCCTTGCCCCGGATATTGCTAGACAGCTCTGAGGGGTGTCTCCATGTGCCCAAGGGGATGGGGAACTGCGGTGGCCACATATCCCTCTCCCTGTTTTTTTCTCCCATACAGGAAACTCTCTGGTGCCCCTGCTGCTGCCCACGATGGATGCCAACATCCATGCCAATGTGCTGTCTCCCGTGATCCTAAAGCTTTCAGTTCTTACGGAGCCAAAGGAATGGACGCTGCTCTGTAGGAGGGTGATGAGTGGGCCCCCAGCCCTGGGCCCAGCAGCCACTCTGTTTATGGCCAAGGGTCCCACAAAGTCTCTCCTGAACTCAGTTCTGTCACCTTCTGGCTGTAGCTGGCAATGCCACAGAGACCAGGCCATCCCTTCTGAGATCTTCATATCTCCCTTGTCTCTGCTGCCTCAGTCCCAAGCACACTCCTTCCACCTTCCCAGGTCCTGAAAATGCCCCCCAGGCACCATGAAACAAACTCTCGGTGGAGTCAAGCTGGGAACGTCCGCCAGGGAATGAACATCAGCGCCAGCAGCCAAACGCGCTGCTGACGTCATTCGCCCAGCCTTCGTGGGCTGGAAACCTAAAGTAAGGTTTTCATTACCCTGTACTGGGGAAACAAAGCTAAAATAGCATTCTGATTTTGTTCCAAGTTTGGATTACTGGGGAGGGGTTAGCTGTGATTTATACCTAACACCTGCTGGTACATCACAGGTGTTCCTCCCTGGGGGACCTGGTTAAGGTGACAGAGGCATAAAAATGATGAAAGATGTAGATGTAACTATACCAAATGGGAAATGCAGACGCTGGCTTGCTCCAGGTAAATTAATTTCTCAATTTGATGCAAGACAGTAAGTTATTGCAGTAACAATTCCTTCATAGGACTGATTTGTGAGGGTTGTGAGGTACTGGTTAGAATTATCTGGTTGTCTCAAGATCATTATTAACCTTCTTCATTTCTGCCTAAAATCAACCTCTTCCATCTCATTAAACTTATCAGAGAGAATTTATTTGAATGAATTCATTTATTTGTTCACCATATATTACTGAATTTCTTTCTTTCTTTTTTTTTTTTTTGAGACAGAGTCTCACTCTGTTGCCCGGGCTAGAGTGCCGTGGCGTCAGCCTAGCTCACAGCAACCTCAAACTCCTGGGCTTAAGCAATCCTACTGCCTCAGCCTCCCGAGTAGCTGGGACTACAGGCATGCGCCACCATGCCCGGCTAATTTTTCTCTATATATTTTTAGCTGTCCATATAATTTCTTCCTATTTTTAGTAGAGACAGGGTCTCGATCTTGCTCAGGCTGGTATTGAACTCCTGAATTCAAACAATCCTCCTGCCTCGGCCTCCCAGAGTGCTAGGATTACAGGCGTGAGCCACAGTGCCCAGCCTATATTACTGAATTTCTATT
Organism: Eulemur rufifrons; assembly: GCF_041146395.1. NCBI lineage: Eukaryota > Metazoa > Chordata > Mammalia > Primates > Lemuridae > Eulemur > Eulemur rufifrons. Next base: position 226,061,401 of record NC_090989.1, on the reverse strand, counting down.
GTGTGTCAGACACTATTTAAGGGCTATTATACATCATTGACCAAACATATCAGGCCCTGACTGTGGATTTTTCTTTTACGGGGGGACAGACAAAAAGCAAAGATAAATATGTAATATGATGCCAGGTAGTGGTAAGTGTTGTGAAGATAACAAAGTAAGGGAGTATCGGGGGACAGGGTGGTCCAGACAGCCTCTCCGTGGAGGCGACATCTGAGCAGACATGGTTGAAATGAGCAGCATGCCATATGGCTATCTAGAGACGCAGGCCCAGGAGAAGGAACAGTTAAGCGCAAAGACCCTGAGTTGCCCAACAGGCTCAAGGAGCAGAAAGCAGGGATGGAAGGGATTGAGACATTAGGAGGTGACACCAAGAAGTGGTCAGGAGCCAGATCAGGTAGGGTCTGTAGGTCATGGTAAGGACTAGGATTTTACACAGTATGTTTTTGACACTAGAATCTACATATATGCTAATCATTTCTGTAGTGGACGCTGTGTTGAACCACCCAGATGCCCTGATCCCCCTTCAGGACTTACAGACTCATTCCCCCAGCTACGGGGCGTGTTGCAGGAATTGCTGGTTTAAAGGAACCGCCTCACCCAGCCTTACGCACCCTCCCACAGCCAGCGGCAGCCAATGACTGATCAGTGTGAGGTACAAAGGCTCTACCCGTGGCCTCAATTGGGCTAATGCTGAGGGTCAGACCAGTGGCAGAGCTCCCAGTAGGAAGGGCTGAGGCCTCAGCTGCACTTGTATCACAGTCCAGCTTGTCCTCTTGTCCGATTCCACCGCCTCAAGCCATACAGGCGTTGACCCTGAGAGCTCTACCTAATAAAACTCCTGTACACAAGTCTTAGAATACCAGTCTCTCCCCTGGTGAACTCAGCTGAAGGCAATTCTGAACAACTACTACATCATACGGATCTGTAGCTGTAGATAGAGAACTACAAGGTGACGACAAGTCTATTCTGACCGGCAGATCTAACTGGTAAGTTAATTTTTTATTGGATTCTTGATGTAGGCTGGCCACGTTTTGTCATCAGGGTTTTTCTCTAAGAGTGAACACTAAGAAAGGTAGGAGTAGGGACTATTCTGATGAATTGGAATCTGGTTTTACCCTATCTGGTTATGTTTAATTCTCTTAAGTCAATCAGTTCATGTAAGGATATGGAGAGCATGTTAACAATATTTGATTATGTATGAATACATGTCCAAAAGTAACTCTTGGAAGTTTATAAGAGTTTGGCTAACCACTTTTCCTACTTTTGAAAAATCTAAAGTGCCTGTAATAGAGAAAATGTTATTAAACTTCTAAAAAAAATTTCCTGTTACTAATAAATGGTCCACTGAGTACACACAGCTAGAATGAATCTTGTCATATATAATCTACACAGGTATTTGATATTAGTACAAAATTGCAAGTTGAAAGCATATAATTTAACAAAACAATTGGCTCAACCACCAATATACGTGGGTCAAAACAATAATAAAAATGTGCCTAGCCCTGGTGCTTTGTTGATATTATGCTCCTCCTAGTTGCCTACCACGTATCTACTGCTCCTTCTTGTTACTGGCAGAATCTTCACGTTGTTGAGGGTGACAGTGTACCCAGCTAGAGCCCACATTTCCCGGGTTGGGGTAGGCTGGGGTAGGGTACAGAGTGAAGTCGCTGGAAGTGGTTTAGTGGAGATTCTGGGAAACTTCTTTAACCAGAGGTGGCTCAGCTGGCAGTGGTATCTTTCTGCCTTTCCCTCTTGTCTTCCCGCTTGTGTTTCCTGGATCTGTGGGTCTCCACCTTGAGAGTGCATCAGAGTCACCTGGACAGCTTTCCATAATGCCAATCACTGAGTCCCACCCAGGAGTTTCTGATGCAGTTGGTTTGGGTGCAGCCAGCGGACGTTCATGTCTAACAAGTCCCCAGGTGTTGCTGCTGATCTGGAGACGGCATTTTGAGGACCACTGCCCTGTGGCTGAAGCTACAGTGACCATTGTATCAGCTTCAGGATAGAAGCCAAGCCCCAAGGATTGCAGAACCTAATGACAGGAGAAACTGGGTTTCCTACCTTTGCTTAGAGTCATCCTACCTGCCCCAATTTCCTTTTCCTGAGGGGAAAAAAAAATAAAAACCTTATTTTGTTAAACCCTTTCTCTTTGGTTCTACTAACTGTATATGTGGCTGAACGTAATCGCATTTGATAAAAAGGCCTTAGGCCATATTTAATATTTCTTTCCTCCAACTTTTTAGGAAATCCCAGGTCTCATTTTTTTTCCCTCCAAGTTTAATGGGAAATTGGAGTGTGACTTTAGCATGTGAATTCTGGCAACAAAAACCTTGAATTTTATGTTACATTTGGCTTCAGACTATCAGTGAATCAGTACTCGTCCTAATTATTTTATGAAACATTGTGTACCCAGAACCCAAGGTGTGGAGGTGGCAATGCAAGTGATTTTTCTAGCATTAAATTAATTGTCTTCAGGGTGGAAGTTATCGGGAGCCCTAAGGCCTGTTCCTCTAACACCTCTGTGTAAGAATTTGCCTCTCCCAATGGAAGCAGTTGGAATCAACTGCAAAAAAGAAACTTTTTTCTCTTCTGTGTTAGCAAGGAATGATAAGGCTATGGGCTCTATTCAGTTATCACCCTAACTGATTAAGGAAGGAAAATGATACTGTGTTTAAAATTTCTGTGAATAAAAGTTTCTTTTGGATAATTATGCTACTTTTGAAAGTTCTTTGTTAAAAAAAAAAAAAACAAAACTTTGAGAGTTTTGTATGCTTGCTTTTTAAAAAATGTTTCTGTGAAGGATTAAGAAAAAACATGACCATCAGTCTCGAGATGTAATTGCATGTTTTTATGGGTCCTTAATTTCTGCTCTGGTTGAAACAACTACAGGGTCAAAACATTTATCACTCACCAACACATTCTCCAAATAATTGCCTGGTGATGCTTGCAGGGGCTCATCTGCAGGGAGAGGGCAGACCCTCCCTTCCCCACCTCTATCATCAGGGCAGGTACATTAGCTCCAGGGAAAGTGACTATTTGGATACTTAACAAACTCTACCTACAGGCTGAGGGCCAAAAGTAGTTGAGTAATATCACGTGTTGCAAATTAGTCTTCTTCTCCGACTACATACAAGGGATGGATGGGTCTGCAGAGGAGGCCATACCACAGGTTCCACTTAAAGGCAGAGTGTCTGAGAGGAAATAAACTCTCATGAACCCTACCTACTCTCAGAAACCTAAACCTAAAAATGGTCAGCAAATGTTGCCATAAAAAAAGCGCTTTGCTGATTTTCTACTTTATAGCCTTTTCCCCCACTTTCACACTAACCTACAGAAAATAAATCGCTGGTCCTATAACTTTCTAAGATGCCATAAGCTGGCTCGGGGTCTCCACTGAGTCTCCACAAAAGCGCACATTTCACTCTGTGGTTTCCATGCTCTCGCACCAGCCCACGTGGCTCCTCAGGTCTGGCCTGACTCTGCCAACAGGATTGAAGCCTAATGGGGAAGTGAGGTGACCAAGGGATGGAGGAACGTGGCAGGTTGTGTGGTTGCCATTTACTCTGACTGAAGCAGAATTAAATCCCTCCTGAGCGGGAGGGGGAAGTAAAGCAAGCCATGGGCTGATGATCTAGGGTTTTGGTTTTTATTTTTATATTTAAAAAAATTTTTTTGATTTATCCCTGAGTTGAATTTTCTTGCCAGACCACAGAATTATTTAAATGAGTCAATCACAATCTGCTGCAGGAGCCAGGAGTCACCTCAACCTCTTCATACTACGAAACCTGCTTCCTACAGTCCCTGGTTGTTCACTCTGCTTCCACGTGTCACCCCAGGGTGGTTCTGTGTGGTGCCCAGTGTCTTCCTCCCTGGCATGTGAGAATCTATTTAATCAGCTGCTGACAGTATCATCTGTCCAGTGCAGGTGTCATGTTTTTGGCTATGTCCTTAATCCTAGAAAGCAATCCCTCGCTCATCAAGGTGGTGAACAGGAGGTAGATAAAACCAAGCACCACCTAATTATTGCAGGGCAGGAATTTAAGGGAGTGTTCCACCCACAGTCTCCCCAAATTTAAGGCCCTTGAATAAGTGGGGATCATAGGCTGCACCTATATTGCAGGATGAGAATGGAAGACAGAGACCTGTTCATCAATTTAGGTTGGGAGAAGCGAGGCCTCAACGTTGCAGGATGAATATGGAAGACGGAGTTCTTCTGCTCATAGTTTTTGCACCCCTAACTCAGTGGGAAGAGAAGGGTTAGGTCTTACTATGTGTGGTGTTTGCCAGAATATGAACAAGTATGGTCAAATTATTACTGCCTGCATAGGCCATCCATATCCTATATTCCTTTGGCTAGAGAGAACAGGCTTTGATTCAGTTTGGGGATTTTTTTTGCTCTTATTCAGTTGGTTTTTCCAGGTTGCAGTGTTCTCCATTACTGGACCAGAATATATAGGAGGAAAAACAAAGATAAAACAAAAAACATGTCCAGGGAACTGGACCTAGACCACTGCTGCTGTTCCGAGTTAGTCTGCCTTCTTGTTTGTACCTTTTAGAGTCTCCTGACTGATGCTTTATGACTTTCTACAAGGCTTGTTGTTGTAATGTTTGCCCTATCTTATTTTAATACACTTACGGGGTACATGCATATATTATATAGTGGTGAAGTCTGGGCTTTCGGTACACCCATCACCTGAATAGTGCATATTATACCCCATACGTAATTTTTCATCCCTTACCCCCTCCCAACCTACCCTCTTTTGAGTCTCCAATGTCCATTATACCACTGTGTGTGTCCTTGTGTGGTCATAGTTTAGCTCCCAACTATATAGCTCTCAGTTATGTCACTCTCACTATAAGTGAGAACACGTAGCATTTATTTTTCTGTCCCTGAGTTAATTCACTTAGGATAATGGCTTCAAGTTCCTCCAAGTTGCTGCCAAAGACATTACTTCATTCTTTCTCATGGCTGATGATGGTACTACTCCATGACGTGTTTTTTCTTTCTACATTTTCTTTATCCACTTTGGTTGATGGGCACTTAGGTTGATTCCATATCTTTGTGATTGTGAATTATGTAGCAATAAACATACAAGTATGGTATCTTTTTGATATATTGATTTTTTTTTTTTTCCTTTGGATAGAGACCCAGTAGGAGGATTGGAGAATCAAAGAGTGGATCTAGCTTTAGTTTTTTGAGGAATCTCCATGCTAATGTCCATAGAAGTTTTACTAATTTACATTCCCACCAACAGTGTGTGTTTCATTTTTACAGCATCTACACCAACATCTATTGTTTTTTGACTTTTTAATAATGGTCATTCTAATTAGAGTAAGATATTATCTCAATATGCATTTCTCTGATTAGTAATGTTGAACATTTTTTTCATATGTTTGGCCTTTTGTCTGTCTTTTGAGAAATGCTTTTTCATGTCATTTGCCATTTTTTTTTTCTTTTTTTGAGAGAGAGTCTTGCTCTGTTCCCTGGGATAGAGTGCTTGTGGCATCAGCCTAGCTCACAGCAACCTCAAACTCCTGGGCTCAAGCAATCCTCCTGTCTCAGCCTCCCAAGGAGTTGGGACTACAGGTACATGCCACCACGCCTGGCTAATTTTTTCTATTTTTAGTAGAGATGGGGTCTCACTTTTGCTCAGGCTGGTCTTGAACTCCTGACCTCAAATCATCTTCCCGCCTCAGCCTTCCACAGTGCTAGGATTACAGGCATGAGCCACCATACAGGCCCATTTGCCACTTTTTAATGATTTTTTTTCTTGCTGAATTATATGAGTTGCTTATAGATTCTGAATATTAGCCCGTTGTCACATATATGGTTTGTAAATATTTTCTCCCATTCTGTAGGTTGTCTGTTTACTCTTTTGATTATTTCTTTTGCTATACAAAGAAGCTTTTTAGTTTAATTAAGTTCCATTTGTCTATTTTTGTTGTTGCTATATTTGCTTTTGGGGTCTTAATCATAAATTCTTTTCCTAGGCCCATGTCCAGAAGAGTTTCTCCTAGATTTTCTTCTAGGATTTTCATGGTTTCAGGTCTTACATTTAAATCTTTGACCCATCTTGAGTTAATTTCTGCATATGGTGAGAAGGAATGGGATCCAGTTTCATTCTTCTGCACATGGCTATCCAGTTTTCCCAGACCAATTTATTGAATAGTGTATCCTTTCCCCAGTGTATGTTTTTGTCTGCTTTGCCAATGATCAGTTGGTTGTAGGTATATGGTTTTATTTCCGGGTTCTCTAGTCTGTTTCATTGATCTATTTGTCCACTTTTATGCCAGTACCATGTTGTTTTGGTTACTATTGCCTTGTAGTATAATTTGAAGTCAGGTAATGTGATACCTGCAGTTTTGTTCTTTTTGCTTAGGATTGCTTTGCCTATTTGGGCTCCTTTTTGGTTCTATATGAATTTTAGGATTGTTTATTCTGATTGTGTGAAAAATGACATATTTTGATAGGAATTATTGAATCTGTAGACTGATTTGGACATTATGGTCATTTTAACGATATCAATTCTTCTGATCCTTGAGCATGGAATGATTTGTGTCATTTATATGTATTTCTTTCATCAGTGATTTGTAGTTCTCCTTGTAGAACTCTTTAACCTCCTTGGTTAAATTTTTCCTAGGTGTTTTTTGTTTTTGTTTTGTTTTTTTGCACCTATTGTAAGTGGAATTGAGTTTTTGATTTAATTCTCGGCTTGGTGGTTGTTGGTGTATAGAAATCTATTGATTTGTGTACATTGATTTTATAACCTGAGACTTTGCTGAATTCATTTATCAATTCTAGGAGTCTTTTGGAGAAGTCTTTACGGTTTTCTAAGAATAAGATCATATCATCACCAAACAGAGATAATTTGACTTTCTCTTTTTCAGTTTGGATGCCCTTTATTTCTTTCTCCTACATGATTACTCTGGCTAGGAGGTCTAGTACTATATTGAATAGACTTGGTGAAAGTAGGCATCATTGTCTTTTTGCAGTTCTTAAGGAGAATGCTTTCAACTAACTCTTCCCCATTTGGTATGATGTTGGCTATGGCTTTGTCATATATGGCTTTTATTTTGAGGTATGTTCCTTCTATGCTGAGTTCTTTGAGGAATTTTATCATGAAGGTGTGCTAGATTTTATAAAATGCCTTTTCTGCATCTATTGAGATGATCATATGGTTTTTATTTTTAATTCTGTTTATGTGATGAATCACATTTATTGACTTGCATATGTTGAACCATCCTTGTATCCCTGAGATGAAACCCACTTGATTGCATTGAATTGTTCTTCCGATGTGCTGTTAAATTCCATCTGCTAGTATTTTGTGGAGGATTTTTGGGTCAATGTTCATCAGTGGTATTGGTCTGTAGTTTCCTTTTATTGTTACATCCTCTCCTGTCTTTGGTATCAGGATGATACTAGCTTTATAGAATGAGTTAGGGAGGATTTCCTTTTTCTCAATCTTTTGGAACAATTTCAGTATGATTAGTGACAATTCTATTTTGTAGGTCTGGTAGAATTCTGTGAATCCTTCTGGTCCTGAGCTTTTTATTCTTGGGAGTTATTTTTACTATTGATTCAATCTTGCTGCACATTATTGGTCAATTCAGGAGTTCTATTTCTTCCTGGTTCAATCTCTGGAGGTTGCATGCTTTTAGGAACTCATCCATTTCCTCTAGGTTTTCTAGTTTATGAGCATATAGTTGTTCATAATAGTCTTTGATCTTTTGTATTTCTGTGGTATCAGTTGTAACGTTTCCTTTTTCATTTTTAATTGTGTTTATTTGGATCTTCTCTCGGTTAGTCTAGCTAGTGTTTTATCAATTTTGTTTATCTTTTCAAAGAATCAACTTTTCTCAGTGATCCTTTGTATTGTTTTTTGGTCTCTATTTCATTTAGTTCTTCTCTGATCTCTTTTCTTCTGCTAACTTTGGGTTTGGTTTGTTCTTATTTTCCTAGTTTCTTGAGATGTGATGTTAGGTTGTTAATTTATGATCTTTCTAATTTTTTGATGTAGGCATTTAATTCTATGACCTTCCCTCTTAGCACTGTCTTTTCTGTATCCCACAGGCTTTTGTATGTTTTGTTTTCATTTTCACTCATTTCAAAAATTTTTTAAATTTTGTCTTTATTTCTTCATTGACTTAGTGACCATTCAGGAGCATATTGTTTAATTTCCATGTATTTATATAGTTTCTAAAGTTCCTCTTCATATTGATTTCTAGGTTTATTCCACTGGTCAGAGAAAATACTTGATATGATTTCAATTTTTTAAAATATATTAAGACACACTTTATGGCCTAAAATGTGGTCTATCTTGTAGAATGTTCCATTTGCTGATGAAAGGAATGTATATTCTGTAATTTTTGGGTGGAGTGTTCAGTAAATGTTAAGTCCATTTGGTCTAAGGTCCAATTTTAGTCCAAAGTTTCTTTGTTAATTTTCTGTGTCTATCTGTCTAGTGCTGTGAGTGGTGTGGTGAAGTCTGCTGCTATTATTGTGTTACTGTCTATCTCCCTCTTTAGGTCTACTAATTGTTTTGTGAATTTGGGTGCTCTAATATTGGTTGCATATATATTTAAGAACATTATATCCTCTTGCTGAATTGATCCCTTTATTATTATGTAATGACCTTCTTCGTCTTTTTTTTGCTATTTTTAATTTAAAGTCTGTTTTATCTGATAGAAGTATTGATGTCCTTGCTCACTTTTGGTTTCTGTTTGTGTGGGATATCTTTTTCCACCCCTTTACTTTCAGTCCATGTGTCATTATGAGTAAGATTACTTTCATATAAGCAGCATATACTTTGACGATGTTTTATTTTTTAATCTATTCTTCCATTCTATATCTTTTAAGTGAAGCATTTAATTCATTGACATTCAGTGTTAATATTGATATGTGAGGCTTTGATCTTGCTTAAATTGTTACTTGATTTCTAGTTGTTTTATAAATTTTCTTTTTTTTTCCCCCTTGTCTTTACGGTTTGCAGAACTTCTGCAATGTTGCCTTTTAATTCCTTTTTCTTCCTCCTTTGTGTGATTGTTTTAAAAGACCTTTGAGTTTTATATTTTTGTGTGTTTTCTTGTTGGTAAATATTGTCCTTTCATTTCCATGTTTCAGACTTCTTTGAGTATTTCTCATAGGCCCAATCTAGTGTTAACAAATTCTCTCAGCATTTGTTTGTCTAGGAAAGATTTTATTTCTCATTCATTTATGAAGCTTATTCTGGCAGGATATAAAATTCTTGTCTGAAAGGTTTTTTCTTTCAGCACTTTGAAAATGCCATCTCATTTTCTTCTGGCCTGTAAGGTTTCTGCTGAGAGGTTTGTTGTCAGACTGATGGCGTTTTCTTTATAGGTGACTAGATACTTTTGTTAATCTTAAAATTCTTCCTTTCGCTTCAACTTTAGTCATTCTGATTATACTATGCTGCGATGAAGTCCTTTTTACAATGTGTTTGGCTGGGGATTGTTGGAACTCCTATGGCTGAATGTCTCTCTTGCCAGTCCTGGGAAGTTTTCATCAGTTATTTCCTTAACAAGGCTTTCTAAACTTTTTGATATCTCTTCCCCCTCAGGAATACTGATAATTTGTAAATTTGGTTGCTTAGTGTAGTCCCAGACATCTCAAAGATTTTGCTCATTCTTTAATTTTTTTCTTTGTTCTTGTCTGACTGGGATTATTTCAAAAGACCTTTATTCAGATTCTGAGATTCTTTCCTCTGCTTGGTCTAGTTTATTGTTGAAGCTTCAAATGTGTTTTGTGTTTCTTTCAGTGAAATTTTCAGCTCTAGGATTTGTTTGGGTTTTCAAGATATCTATTTCCCTGATAAATTTATTTCTTTTCTTTTCTTTTTTTTTTGAGACAGAGGCTCACTCTGTTGCCCGGGCTAGAGTGCCGTGGTGTCAGCCTAGCTCACAGCAACCTCAAACTCCTGGGTTCAAGCAATCCTCCTGCCTCAGCCTCCCAAGTAGCTGGGACAACAGGCACATGCCACCATGCCCGGCTAATTTTTTTCTATATATTTTTAGTTGTCCATATATAATTTATTTCTATTTTTAATAGAGACGGGGTCTCGCTCTTGCTCAGTCTGGTCTCAAACTTCTGAGCTGAAACGATTCACCCGCCTCAGCCTCCCAAGTGCTAGGATGACAGGCGTGAGCCACCGCGCCCGGCCCTATTTCCTCGATAAATTTCTTATTCATATCCTGAATTGATTTTCTGGTTTTGGTTTTGGTTTTGGTTTTTTGTATTGGTTTTCAAAATTCTCTTGCATCTCACTGAGCTTCTTTAGAATAAATATTTGGAATTCTTTATCTGGAATTATGAGGAATTTATGGACAATTGTGGTCTTCTGGTGTTGTCATAGTTCCTTGCTTTTTCATGTTTCCTGTATCCTTCCATTGGTATCTACACATCTGGTGTACCTGTCACTTGTTCTAATTTTTTGAAATTGCTGTTGAAGAGGAGAATTTTTTTTCTGAAGACAGTATATGTTGTTGGTTGAGTGGGACACTTCAGATTTGATTTTTTGGTTTCTGTGTTAGTGTGATCTTTGCATGATTTCTTTAGCAGCACATAGAGTCAGTGGTATCTGTGATTTCCTTGATGGATTAGGGTACAGTTATTCATTTCGGCTGTGGTAAAGTTTTACTGGTGACTAGAATGCCAGCTGGGTTAGTCTTCGGGCCTTGGTAGTGGCAGCAGTGGGCTGAGTGTGCCTGATTTTAGGCCCCACAGCAGTTTATACTTGTAGGAGTGTTACTGTGTCCTGGAGGGCCCTTTCTTGGGCCTTCAGATGGCTTTCTTCAAAGCTAGGACTGGGTGTGTGGGTGAATTTTCAGGAGCAGCTGTGATGTGGGAGGTGGCAGTAGCAGTGGTGGAGCCACCAGCCAGGACCCAAGTGGTCCATGTTGGTGATGCTGATAGCTACAATGGATTGGGCAGGTTAGTCCCCAGCCCTACAGCTGCCTGTAACAGGGCAATGGGTATTGTCTTAAGTGTGCTTAGGAGAGCTTAGTCTCCCGTGTCTCTTCCCAACCAGGTGGCAGCTGCAACCATGTCACTTTCAACTGGGCCTGAGGGTGGGAAACAGCCCAGCATTCAACTCTCAAAATGGCACCAGCTTTGGGCTTGCCGTCAAAGAGGGCAGGCCCCCTTTTAGGTGAGTGGCCTGGGCAAGAAACTATGGAGAGTGCAGTCTTCTCATGTCTTGGTCTCACAGGAGGCTATAGCAGGGCAGTGGGCATTGTCCTAGGTGTATGTAGGAGAGTTTGGGTTCCCCTGTTCCTCCTCAGCTGGGCAGGGCTGCAGCTGGTTCAGACCAAACCCAGCCCGAGGGTGGGGTGCTGCCCAGATTTAAACTCTCAAAATGGTAACTTAGGCCTGTGACCAGAAATGGTGGAGCCCTTTCCAGGCAGGAAACTGTGGGGAATGTAGTTATTTGGTCTCACAGCAGCCCATTGCAGGATGGTAGGTATTGACCTAGTTGTGTGTTGGAAAGCTTGGTTTCCCTGTTCCTCCATAGTTGGGTAGAGGCTGCAGCTGAGTCAGCCCAAACTCAGCACAAAAGCCAGGTATAGCCCAGTGTTAAACTTTCAAAATGGTGTCTTCGGACTATAACACTAAAGGCTGGGACGCCACCCAGGCAAGCAGCGTGGGCAAGAAACTGTAGAAAATGCTGTCTGCTAACGTCTTGGTCTCAGCAACAGTCTTTAGCAGGGCAGTGGGGATCTTCCCAGGGGTACATGGGAGCGCCCGAGTTCCTCTATCCCTCCCTAAAGCTGCGCTGTGGCAGCTGTGCAGTACCCACAGTTCCGGTATCTAGGCTGTCAGAACGGCACCCACCTCAAGCTGCTCTATGCTCAGATACCTGTGGGATTCACATGGGTTCCCTTTCTGGAGCAACGTCTCTGTTCAGTCTCCAAGCAGCTCCCTGTGTTAGGCCTGAGAGCTGTGTGGGTCAGGGGGGTTCTCCTATAACCAAGATCATAAAAGCTCATCTTGGAAGGTAGAGCCCTGGGGGCTTCTCTCCTATTGTTCCCCCGCATCCAGTCGCTTTTCCCAGCTCTTCATCAGGCCCTGGCCAGTTGAGTTGCCCTGACCCCTCTCCTTACCCACTTTTGATGCTTCTTGTCACTTCCCTAGTGAATCTTAGCATTCTCTTCTAGATGGCCTATTCAAAGTGTGAGAATCTGCTTGCTGTTTGGGTTCCTCTCCATGAAGGAGACACATACTATCTGTGTCTACTGAGCCATCTTGATCCTCTCTTGGTTTTTATTTTTAGTATGGTTGTCATTAGCTACTGACCCTTCTTTGTAAGTGTGATAAGCATTCAGGAGCCCCCAAGTAGAATTGAGGCAGAGCTTCCGTCCATCCCCAACTGACCCCATTCACATACAGACCTCTGGTACTTAGGACCCCTCTCTGTTTCTTGGCTTTATACGTCTGCTGCAAAGTTGGATGTGGGGAAGGTGGGTCATACGCATGGGGGATAAATTTGAAAGAACCAGCAGAAACCCCTAGGGCACAGCCAGGATCAGTCCCACATATAATGAAACAAAGTCCTTCATTACATGTGTATGGGCAAAAACCCTTGGCCTTCTGAAGTTTCACTGAAAAATCAAATCACGGTAAGGAAGATCAATGAGAGAAATGGCACATAAATATATTTAACCATGTGCGCATGGAGAATCACGGAGCAATTGCCCAGTATCCCAGTGGAGGTACAGATGCTTGTATACCCTACTTCTTAGGGAAAGAGAGATGAAGAAGTGTGGATGATTTTAGGGGGATAGTAAATGATTTTTACAGGAATTCAATGAGCTGGAAGAACATGCAATGGTCTGGGGCAGTCTCGTGGGCCCACAGAGTGAACAACAGATTATGAAAAAAGTCTTCCCAGGTTTGTTGACAGACTTTAGTCTTCCTTTCTGCGATATGGGTTCAGTTAATGAAAACTCAGAGAAGGGACCAGAGGTAATCGTTTTCTTTTTTGGTAAGTCCAGAGTTTCAGCAGATAAGGGAACTTCAGCCTGTGCTTTGGGAGAAGTAGATTGAGAGACAGGGAGTGGAGGAGCAATTGTTCTCCTCAGTGGGTCTGTCTGGTCTTCATGTATTAATAGGGAAAAATTCTCTTTTAGTTCCTGCTGTTCTCTAAGGGCCTTTAATCTAAAATACTCAGTACACCAGGGAACCATATTTTGGGGTGAAATTCTCTGCACTCCTTCACATCAATCCTGAGCACAGGCAATGAGGCAAATGTGCAATTATTCATTCTTAAAAAAAAATGAAGTGAGAAGAACAATTATTCACCACCCAGGTAGCTTCTGAATGTTCAATTTCCCTCCAGAGGACCTTTGGAAAGACCACCATCCACTTTTTAATGTAATAATTCTGTCCTATTTTGAGAGAACTACTCAGAATCACTCCTGTTCTGGGTTATTCATCAGGTAAGTCCCCTTCTCTCTCTTTCCCACCTCTCTTCTAACCACCCTTTTGCACTTGGGGAAATCCCTGATGCCCCTGAGGCATTTCCTGCTTTGACTACCCACTCCTTTTCCTTTTACCTTTTCCTCAAAGCTCATTCTTTCTTTTTTATGGTATGTACTGATGGTCCAATACACATGGAACCCACAAGAATGCAAACTAGTGTCCTTACCTTAAAGACCAGGAGAGCTAAGATCATTTCAGGGCAGCAAAGGGGGGGGGGGGGGGAGGAGGAAAAACAACTCACTTTCCATATTAACATTTCTAGATTTCCTAACCTTTCACATATGTAGCCATCATTTTGGGGGCACTGAGGAATTCAGGCAGGGCTTTTTAAATGAGCCCAGTAGTGCCAGTACATTCTTAGCACTGTAAATATTAAATAACAAGAAAACAATTAAGTTTCTGGGGTTCATTCAGTGGGTGTTTGTTTGTTCCTGGCAATCATTATTGGCATCTGAAGTCCTGGGCTAAGGAGTTAAAATCAATAGTTCTTTCTCCATTTCAATTTTTTCAACACAGTGGAAATAATTTTTTTGCATTTGTTTTGAATTATAGACAAAAGCTCACAAGTGTGTATTTGAGATGCTTTCCAAGGTGTCCACATACAAATTTCCTACTAGGAGGTGCTCAGTGAGGTTGTGTAATTGATAAAGCTTTTCAGTCTGGCACTATTTGACCTCTGGCAGCAGATCCATCTGGTACTATAAAAGCTGAGGTCTGAGGGGCAAGGTCAAGAGCTCAGGTCAGGACCAGCCGTTGCAAAAAGTTGCACAGTGCTGCCTGGGCAATGACAGCAGCCTCTTTTTGGTCAATTAATGTTCTCCCAATGGTCCATGAGTGCAACTGATTCCAGATATTGATGGTTCTGCAGAATAAATCAGAAAAGCTTCTGACTATTCCTGTTATTATAAAGGTCTGACTTTTGAACTAACAAAGCACATCATTTTCATTTTATCTCCTCATGAAAGAGCTTGGACCAAACATCCCTAATGCACAACTCCCAAATGCAAATTATGTTTGGCTTACTCACCTGCAGAGTGATTTTCTTTTTCCTGATGGCCTTCTTTCCTTGTCTAAATCCTCGAGCTTCATTTGAGACATTAAATGAATCCCTGAAAACAAACCAGATTTAAAATGCAATTCATTATCTAGGAGGCTGTTTCTTTCACTGGGTTGTTTGCTGAAAAGGAGAGTGAAATATGAGAGAAGGACCCCCCTCCCCCCGCAAAAAAAGAAAAAAATAACAATAGAAGAAAGAAATGGAAGGAGAAAGGGAAATGACAAACATGGCAAATAGATTTGAAAACAGATGTACATCAAACGAAAGCCTTTCTACTTCTTAATTAAAAAGTGTCTCATCCTGAACTCTTACCTATACATTTTTGTTCTTGCATCGAGAGGAATGTACAAACATCTAGCAGTGGATTTATTTGATCAGAAATTATATTGCTTGAGATGATTCAATAAAAGATTTCTAAAAGTGTGCACAATTTTTGGTAGTTTTTGAAACAAGAGTTTTAAAAAAGCTGTTATACAAGCAAGCTTTATGCATTATGACCATTGCAATGGTCATCATTCCTTATTGTCACTCTTGTCATCGATGCTGCTGTTGATATTGGTAAACCTGAAACATACCGATTTCTATCCCTAAAGCAAACAAGTGTTTGAATTAGGTTGAAATTATGGTCTCAGGGTTGGATTTAATGCTTTTTCTCTATGTATGTTAAAATTCAGGTGGCATTTAGCAAATGAGTTAATTCCTTGCTTTAAAGATGCTTAATTAGCAAACACCAGGCAGCTGAAGTGAGTAGGCAGCTTCCACAGGAAAGGCCAAGGACTTTAAAAAGCATGTATTTTCCAGCACTGTAGAAATCACTAAATGAACTATGACAATTTTTTTTTTTTCCAATTTTGCCTTGTTGAAAGCAGTGTGAAATAAACATTTTCTCACTTTCAAGAGGCCACCTCTATCGTTCAGACCTTGATCTGGGGGAAGACAACAAGCAGCTGGGGGCTTGGCTCTTATTAAAAGTTTGATAGATGAGCAAAATCAAAATCGGAACAAGGAGACTAGACAGCTTCAGGGCACATGACTCACACCAGGGTTCCTGCTCCATCATCACACCCTCCAAAGACTTCTCTCCTCTAATCCCACTATGAGGAAGGCATTTCTTTGATTTAACAAGCTTCTATTTAAAAAAATAAAAACAAGTCATTGAGTAAATTAACATAAGACAGTCAGGAGATAGATATTCATCCAGTAGTATTAGTTATCAGCTGTTTGTTTCTTGCTAAGGTGGAGTGAAATTCTTGCAATGAGGAAGTAGGAGTTCTACCAGCATAATATCTGCAGGATGTCTGATTTTTAGGACTTTAGTAGAAGAAAAGATTTGGGCATGGCACAGAGGTGAGGCTGTGGAAACTAGAGCACATAGACTATCTGGAGAGTAGGGGAAGGGGAGGGAGGGAATCTGCCTCAAGACATTTCCTGGTTGGTTTCCCTACAGGCCATGTAGCCGCGCCCATCTTCCAATTTAGTCCCACCCCCAGCCGCTCGGGGCCCAATCATGTGTGGGAAAGGTGGGGCTTACATATCTCCCCCGGCACTTCCACCTTACCTGGCTTGGTTTCCTTTGCTGCCAGACTGATTTTCACACAGTGAACCAGTTCTGGTGTCTGGGCTTATACCTTAACTCAGAAGCCTACACTTCTTCCTGTCTCCTACCCCCCAGGTCGCTCTTCTAACACTGTGTTTTGTTTTTTACTGCACTTGTGTTGTTTCTGTACACCATGTTTTCAAACCTCAGCTCTTGGCCCTGTGCTAACGTTACCCATCCAATAAACTATTAGAAAGCATTCTTCTAGGATTCCTGATCTCCTTTCTTCCCACCCCTGGCTTTAGCACACCCCTCACCATCAGTGATTCTTCTGAGTCCCGTTTACAACCTGGCCTTCCCAGGATTTTTCTGACATCTACTTTTCTTAAATACTGAACTTTCCTGGATCTTTGGGATCTCTTGTGTCTCTGAGGATGCCAGCACTGTGGCTACAGGTGAACTTGTTCCGAGAGTGATGAGCAGGTCACCCAGGTCTCCTTTGTCAGCATCTGTGGCCATGATGGTTCAGCAGTGCCTGCCTCACGTAGGAGATGGAGGGAGTGGGGAGGAGGATGTACATTGCTGGGTTCTGCCTCCTCCTCTGAGTCTGGGTAAGAAGAAGGGAAAATATAGAAGAGTGACTAAAGCCTCGACTAGGGAGTCAGGGAGACCTAGATTTGAATTCTAGTTTTGACCCTTTGCTGATGGTATGACCTTGGGCAAATTCCTTAATATCTCTGAACTTCACCTACCTCATCTGTAAGACAGGCAAAATAATCCTACTTCCCAGGATTTTTTAACAAATCAAATGAGATGACAATGTATATATCAATCCTGTCTACATAAAGTAGAATATATAGAATAGTAATTACCCAATTATCTCACATGCTTTGCTGATTCCCCACATGTGACAATAAGCTCTGGTTTATAGCTTTGCCCAAGGTCTGCCCCAAGCATAAGGGCCAATCTGAAGCCTTCCACAAAGATCCAAACCCAAAGTCCAACTGGTTGTGTAGCAAAGAGAAGAGCTCGCCTTCAACGCCTTTCCCCTTTCTCGTGAGCAGAGCTGCCCTGCTATGGGCAAGATGGATGCTCTTAAATCTAGCTGCTTAGGGTAAAAAATAAAATAAAATAAAATAAGCTTTCGCTTTTGGCTAAAGGCTAATAAAATAACTCTCTCTGCCCACAGTGCACACTTCCCTTTTGAATGCCACTTTCTGAACTAATCACATATTCTAGTCACTGGTGGCTCCTATCAACAGCCATGTCGCTGGCATCTCTCCGCATACACTCCTGTAGCATTAATATTTCATGAGGAACAATAGGGTAGGACCATACACCAGCATCTGGAAAAAAATAAAGCATAGCGAAGAATGAAATAAAATGGCCTGAATGCCTGGAGGGAAATTGTGATAAGCCCAGAACCAGTTTCCTGGGTGGTAGTTTACAGAAAAGGATTTATTGCACAACAACGAGCTTTTATACTTTTTTCAGCAAGCATTTTTGCATTATTATTCATTCGTCAGTTCAGCTGGGTTTTAGGAAGTGATAGCTTGCCAATTTTTTCACAAACATTTTGGATTTTAACATCTTAATCTGAAATCATTGCAGTAATTACAAGGGGGTAAAGGGTGGGAGGGTGTGGGAAAGGTAGCAGCATTTTGAAGACGCTCATACTAAGAGGAACTATGCTAGATGTGCCCCAACAGCTGCGGATGGAACGTTTGAATCTTTGCCTGCTGAAAAATAGTACGAACAGGGTTATATAGGGCATCGATGTTGCCCATGCTGAGGTTTTTTCAGCTTTTAGAACATGATCACACCTGTGCAAGTAAAGATAGCACTTTCCTCTTGTTACATTCTCTTTGAAGGCTGCAGAGTATTATTGGAGCAATCCAAAGGCTGTACCCAATCAATGTATATTAGGCATCGACTCTGTGCCTAGTATAATCTCTAATCCTTTATCCTGCTTTATTTTCTTCACAGCACTTGCTACTACTATTGTTCTATTTCAGTTTATTTGATGTCTGTTTACCCAGTTAGAACGTAAGTTCCATGAGGATGGGAACCTTGTTGGATTTTTGTTCATTGCTGCATCCCCATCACCAAGAACAATGCCTGGCACATAGTAGGGGCACAATAAATATTTATCGGATGAATGAATGTGGGACTACTAAATGCTGGGGATAAGCTAAAGAATGGTAAGACATTTTCCCAGATCTTAGTTTAGAATCTAGCTGGAAAGCAACTTGCATGAACGCTCAGTCTGCAGATCAGAGCCATGCATCAGAAGCTCCTGGGTCATTTTTGAAGGGTATTCCCTGCAGGTGCTGACCGTGTGATTCCTGTGAAGAAGAGAATAAAGCCTCTTGCTATCCTCTTTAAACATTAACCAGGAAGAATAAGGTCATATCATCCTTGGACCTGCTTTTCCCAGCCCCTGCTTTGCCCACTCTGCCCTGTTCCTGGCCCTCTTTCATTTTGATCTCTGGCCGAAGTCCAGAGGTTCCCCCACCTGCCAGTGATGCCAGTTGGTTTGCCTCCTCCCTGTCCCTATTAAATATATCCAGAGGGTGGCTTGATACAAATGCATCCCCCTGAAAGAAGTATCTTCAATCATTTTTCTCAAATTGTGTTATAAAAAAAACAAATCGTGTGCCTGTTAATAGAAATTTAATGGAAAAATGTGTGCATTGTTAAATCAGTTTGAAGAATACGGAGTTAAAGCATTCCCACAATTTGTTTCCAAGCTTTCAGTGTACTGGGGTGCATTTAAATATCTGAGAAATGGCTATGGTACGTAGTAGGTATTTCTTCCAAATTTATCTGGCCATGGAAACTTTCTCTCCTAAAATATATATTATCTCTTGTCACTGGAACATAATTTTAAAAATACTGGTCTATAAGTTTTACAGGCAAAGGGCATATAGAGGTTGCTAGCCTGAGCTAGGCCTTTTGGGGTTTAAAGATTGACTATTTGATCACCACTAATTGATTAGGAATTACCATGATGTTTAAGTTCATGGAGCCAGGATCTTAAGAATTCAGAAGAGGGAGATTCAAGAAGGTTTCATGGAAGAAATGGAATGGAGCTGGGATTCAAATGATAAACAAGATTTAGATACAGGAGAAAAAAGGAAATTTTAAGTGTGGGCAAAAGTTAAAGACAGGAAGGTATATGACAATCAGTGTCTTTATTTTCAAAATTTAATTTACTCAAATCCCTGGAAATTCAGTGGGACTTTAATATATTCCAACATCCAGTCCCATTTTCCCCTATTCATCCAGTGTGTTAGTTTGCGTTCTCCAAAGCAGACACTAAAACAGGATTCAATGTGCAAGGATTTTATTAAGGGAAATCACAGAAAATGGGGAGAAACCAGGGAAAGCCATCAGATCATTATGCACTTGTGACCCCAAGTGAAGGAGAAAGTGATAGAAAGTTGGGTAGAAGCATCCTAATCTGCTGAGAAGTTTAAGAAAGTTTCAGCAATACTGTTAGGGAGCCCTTATGTCAAAGCCAGACATCAGAAGAGTCCTGTGTCTCCCAAGACAAGCTTTGCCTTAGTATTCCTGTTGCATGAACAGCCCATGGGAAGCCTTGGTGCAAATATGGCAATGGATTCTCAGAGCTCAGCTACTGGCTCCTTGATCAATTAAGTTCCCTATAGTTGAGGCTCAGCAAGGCACATTTTCATCACCACTATATTCAAACAGATCTTTAAAAAAAAAAAAAAAAGTGGCCTATATATAAGGAACCAACTGCCTATGCACCCAAAGTTGCATATTTGAAATCAGTAATAATAGCAAAGCAATATGTGATGCACGTGATGCTTTAGACCTAGCCTGGTAACAAGAAGCAGAGTCTTGCTCCTTCTCATGTTGGAATTCTCTACGTGAGAATGTCTTAATTTCCCCAGGAGTAGATTCAGTTACTCTGGAATCTCGGGCTTATAAAATTGGTGTTGAGGAAGAAGGAAGACTATCATTAAGGAAAAATAGGAATTACAAATACACAATCACCAGGGCTCCTCTGGGGCCTTAGAAGGGGCCCTTGCAAGTAAGAGGCCAGCTTCAGCCTCATTTGCTTCATGAAAAATCCACTCCTGTTCATCCGCAAAATATGGCTACGAGACTTGGAATATATTGCATGAGCACGTTCAAAAATAATTCACTGCTGATTGATTCGTGAAAATGTAAAATGCCCCACAAGTGTTTAATTATCTGAACCGTGTGTGCCTTCCGCGGGAAAGAGGCAGCTGCTGAGAGATGGAGCAGGATGGCCACCGGGGTTAATGCACAGAGGGTGACTCTGGAGTGCTCTTTCCAGCAGAGTGAACTGAGCTGCTGACACAGACCAAGGAGGACACGTGCTCGAAACCTAGCTCCTGTCACGGTCCTTGGAGATCATGACGTGGCCGTGGTTATCTGACTTGATCTTTTTAGGGACACAGAGCAGGGAGGCCAAGGGAAACCTGCACCACAAAAATAATTGTTCCTTTCACCACGCAGCAAAACGGAGCGCAAAAGGCAGTAAAATCCTCAGGGCTGCAACTATTCTAACAAGATCCAGGGCCAACAGAATTTGTTTTCTTAGCGTTTTTCAAACTACTGAAATGATGATGCTTCTAATGAAAGTAATAAAGCAAGAAAAACAGTGAAAATGAAGCAGGAATGAGGCAGGAAGAGGGAAGAAGTAGTGAGGAATGACAGAAAAGGGAAAGAAATAGGGAAGAGAAACAGGAGGAGCAAAGGACAAGCAAGGTCACAATTGTTAGCTCTAGTGGGGCCAGAGGCCTAATTGCTTCTGGACCTTTTAGGATCATTTGGAAATTGAATATGACCCAAGTAGTCATACAAATCTACATAGGGGAAGGTCTGATACAGGATGTGCCTTTGCTGTTCTCTGATAATCCAAAAGGCTTCATCCCAAGGGTTCCCTAGGTTGGTTTCCAATCTATCTGAAAATTCCACTACAGGGACAGTCTTTCTTACGCACGATGATACTGTGACACCCCAACTCAACACGGAGTCAAACTCTCCTGCTGGCCATGCGGATCCAAACCTCTCCTCCAGGCATAGCCTTCTAACGCTTATTTCCTCCACGCCACCTCATTTTTTTGCACACTTTTACTCTCTCTCCAATACTTTATCCACCTGCTGTCTCAGTTTTTTGTATTTTTCTCTACGTAGACCCATTGCTTCAACCAGATCCTTGACTTATGTGCTTAATCATGACATGTTGCCATTTCCTGCTTATCCCTGTGTGCCCCATGTCCTATAAGTGCCAGAAGGTTCATTGTTTCATCAATAGCACCTATCCCCATGGAGGCATAGAGCAAGATCTTGGTAAATATTTCTTGGAAAAAATGAACATATGATAAGAATCTGTGTGTATGTACAATTCCCTTAACTTCCAATTCCTACGACTTTTGCTTAATACTCTCCTTTTCTTTAAAATCCAGCTTGAAGTTTGTCACTTCCAGAAAAAATTTACCAAAATGCCTACATCTCACAGTCACACACATATGCTCCTGATACTTTATTCATTCCTGATACTTTATTCATTTTGGAAGCTTCTGGGTGCTGCTTTGCTGTTTGTTTTCCTGCTATGAAGTAGCTTGTAGCAGACCAATGATCAAGAAAAAGTAGCATTTAAAAGGACTCATCTGCTTGAAGGCATCAGGGAGTAACCAAGAAAATCAGGATTAGAGGAGCCAAGACTCTGGAAGAAGGGGCGTTCACTGTTGTGACCCAACATTCTACACTGTGCATCTCTCCTCAGGGTATGTACAGATTTTTGTTACGGTTGTGTCATGGCTAAGAAGCCAGGCAAAGGATGGCATCTAAGAGGTAGAGGAGATAGCTGAGCCTTTGGCAAGCTTCTGGAACTAGGGAGAAAAAAAATTCAAGTTTGTGGCTGCTAATGCATCCAGAACCCTATGTAGTCCGGAGCTCTGAAAGAGGGACATGCAGAGAAGTGAGCCCGATGCTTGGAGGTGGTTTCCTTCTCAAGGTATTTGATGATTGGGTGAAAGGCAGTCTGGAATAAAAGCCAATTTAATACCCTCTGAAAATCAGAGTGGAGTTTTTAGCAGTCTCTTAGTCCCAGAGAGAGAAAAATCAGAGTTCAAGGTAGGACATAGTAAACACCCCAGGATCTTATCTGAGATCCCTGAAGGACTACATCCTAGGAGTAGGGAAAAATCAGAAGTAAGCTGAGGTTTACTTAGTCCCTAACTGGATTGAGGTGAACTGTCCCTACTGTAGCTGCCTGTGAGAGGATGGGGTAAATTCTCTCTGGAAGAAGATGACATCATGCAGAGCCGCTCCAATTTTCCATACATGGTGTGTCTAGCAAGCAGTCAAAATTTGCTAAGAATTAAAAAAAGGAAAAAAAGGATAAAAACAAAAAATAGAAACAGACCCATAGGTTAATTAGATACTAGAATTACCAAACATTGGCTTGACCACATTTAGGAAGATAGATAACAAGATGGAGAATTTTACCAAGAACTATTTTTAAAAACGATCTAATGAGAATTATATAAATGATATTAAGACCTCAATAAGTGGATTTAACAGATAATCAACATTGCTGAAGGTTATTTCACTGCAAGTTAAGTCAGTAGCAAAAATTAAAGACGGAAAAAAGAATGAAGAATACAGAAAAGGGGCTGAGACAAAACACAGGGAGAGGGTCTAACATACTTGTAACTGGAATACCAGAAGGAGGTGAGACAGTGGGAAATATGCAATATTGGAAGTGAAAATGTTTGATAATTTTCCAAAACTTAGAAGAAATTCAAGAAGTTCTATAAACAAGTAGTCTCAATCCAAAGAAAACAATACCCAGACACATCATATTATAATAAAACTACCAAACATAAGGGCACAGGGAAATCTTAAAAGCTGCCTGATAAAAAGATGCATTTAGTGTCAAAGGAGCAAAAATTAGGTGGGCAGCAAACTTCCCCAGAGAAACAAGCGAAGCTAAAAGGCGAAAGAATGGCATCTTTAAAATGTATGATATGCTGAAATATAAATAACAATAAAGCATCAAGAAAACAAATCTATAACCCAAGAAAATAGTCATCCAAAGTGAAGACTTTCCAGTCAAATAAAAATGGAAGGAATTTCGCCCCTTCAGAACTACACTTAAAAAAGGGAAAAAGGAAAGCAGAAGGGAAGCTTCTTTAGGAAGAGGAAAGTTGAGCTCCAAAGGAATGTAGTCTGGAATAAAAGTGAAAAGAGAAAAAATATGTGGATAATTTTACATTAAGATAGACTGTATAAAGCAGTAATAATGATAGTGGGATTTATAACACATGTAGAATCAAAATGCATAACAATAACCAAAGGCAGAAATTAATTCACTAACATGCATTTATGATTTCTTGTCTATCTCTGTAACATCAGTGTCTGTCACGGTAGAGGGCACACAGCTAGTGCCATATAGTAGTTGGTTGAATGCTAGTTAAAAACCTTCCTTTTACAGATAAGAGGGACAAAAGGGAAGACCATAGAAATAAATGTAATGGCAGAGCTGTGCTCAGCTTCCAGATCTTTTTTGCAGACCAGTACTCTTGGTGCTGACTTCAGAGTCTAGCTTTGCACTTAACTCACGTAGAAACTGATAAAATTTTAGACTACTTTCCATTCAATAAATGTGCCTGAGAACAAAACCTTATACCCTGTTTCAAGAGCCTGAGCCCAAGGCAATTCTCTGCATGGTAACCTACCTGGGGCCCAAATCTTATCCAAGCCCTGGTGTAACCACTTTTTCTCCTCTTCCCTAAATATCCTTGTCTAAGTGGCAAAGCACTGAGAAACCTGGAGTAACCTCCTGCGGCCTGTGCTTAGGTAGTGGCTGTTTATATTGGCTCAAGCCCCTCTTCCTCCAACTGTTGAGGCTTTGTTCTGGAAGAGAGAGAGGTTGATGGAGGAGAACAGTGCAGCAGCCTGTTGCAGGAGTGTGCCTGCAGAGCTGTCAAAGTTCATTTTCCAAGTAATTCTTCCAAAGGTCTTAAGATGACAAACTGCTTCTGCCTTGTGGATGATTTTGTTTTTATAGGGAAAGCCCAGGAGTCTGCAGGAAGTTGCTAAAGGGGAGGAAATAAGATGATAGCTTTAGCTTTTTCCCCACCTCCCTCCCTCTCTGAACAAAACCAAAAAGAGCTGGCATGGAATATGCAACATCGGATTGACAAGACTGTACAGTGAATTTATGCTATGGAATATTTTAGCAGCCCTTTTAATTTCCAAGGTCTTTCATAATCAAGTTTAGTTCATGGATAAAATGATCAAGTAGATTGCAAAGCTCTCCCGTAAAGTCAAGGGACAGATATGATTGATAGAGACAACCTCTGTCAGCCAAGAGGCAGTTGAGCAGAGAAGAGGGAGCTTCAGTTCTGTGGTTAGATCACTTGATTCCAGGCCTTGTTCTGCTTCACAGAGGCAGATCAGAAGCCAATCATTTAACTTCTCTGAGCCTCACTTTCTCCATCTGTAAGTGGGAAAGACAGTAATACCTATCCAACCTACTTTATGTGACTTTGGGGTGAAGATCAAATGAAATAACGTGTATAAATGAGCTTTTTCAATGGAAGAGTCCTTTGAACAATTTCAGTTTTCATTATTTGCCTTAAGAACACTGCAAATATTGGAGACTCTGACAGCTGAATAATGTGTGGAAGAAAATGCTAAGAATATTTAGAACTGGAAGGATACTTAGGAATCTTCCAGCCTAACCCATTCATTTTTCAGATGAGAAAACTGAGTGAAAGCCAAAGAAATAGTTACTTTCACGAAGTAACGAAATTAGAAAATGGAGAAAGAGCATTCCTCAAATCTGTTCCAAATTCTTCCGAGTCCTCCTAGTGCATAGGGATTAGGATTACCAGATCCCATTGTTCATTATTTCTTGTTCTCTGATGTCAACAGTCCTGAGCTGGGGGAGGAGATTAGCAAGTGATCAAAGAGAGATGTTAATAGTCATAAGCATCTATCTGATGTTTTCTTCCTGGCTTAGTATCAAGAATTGCAAAAGCACTTGAGAGCATTTTATAGAGAATAAGGGCAATATATCTGAAGAATTTTACGTCAACAAAATTATCTTCCAGTGAAGGCCTGGACACACTTGATTAGCATGAGAAGATATCCTGGATTCCATTTTAAGACCATTTTCTGAGACTTCTGTGGTTCACTTGAAACTATTCAACAATCAGAGAGCAAAACATGGATCTCCAATGGGTCTAACATCATCTCAAAAGCATCTAGAAGGAAGAAGAGAGGACATTTGACATGTGGGCTCACATCTTGCTGTGGATGACAGATGTCTGAGTGTGTGTTACCCAGGGTCTCTACAAGGATGGCCCGATCTGGTAGGGAAACTTTTCCATTGAGTCCTAGGACAATTCCTGAAAAACTGGATTGGAATTTCTCTAACAGGACAGTTCATGGTCTATACAGAGAAGATAGGTCCACTATCCACTTGGCACAAGGCACTTAGGATAAGTTACTTGAGCCCTTGATCAAATGACTACTAAAATGACACTTCCTCCCCTAGCTAGTCTCCTTCAGTGCTGCCAGGCCTCAGGAGTCTTTGAAGATGAAGTGGTCATTTGATCCTGAACTTATTACCACGCCACAGCATGACTCAAGGCTTTCCAGCAACTCTTTTTCCCCCCTTCAAAGGTTAGGAATCAAAGAGCCCCAGCTCTCAGTGGCTTCCAGAATGCTGCTGGGTTAACCCAGCCACATGTTGGCACCGTGTCAGTGCCATTATTTGGACTTGGGTGTTCCCAGATCACATTAATCCTTAATCAGAGTTTTCCTCTGATGTGGCAAGCCCTAGAGCCTGCCCCAAATCTTGAGATTCATTGATTTCATGTCACCAGGGACTGAATAGAACACCTCTAGTTTAACAAAAATAACTGTCACTGACTCAGAAACAAGAAACAGCCTGTCCCCAAGGGGCCAAGTCACCAGGCAAAAGAGACCTCCCTAAAGTATGGCACGGTCCCTTTGTTCTGTGCCAGTCAGCTCCTGCCCTAAACTGTGTTGTCATCTCTGATTCATCCCTTTCTTTCATGCGGGGTGACTCAGAGGGGGGGAAAGTGCTGTGTGAAGCCCAGCTACATTTAATTGATAAAATACAGCCAGTTACTGCCAAGCCAAAGGGGCCGAATGGATAGTCCAAGGATGCACTGAAGTAGAACACTAAGCAAATGACAAGTGGCTGTGTCTGTACAGCTGAGGAAGGACAGTAGTGGCCTGGCTTGGCTGGCCATCAGCCATTTTGAGCAAAAGCACATCAGAAACTCTAGGGGACAAAAAGGCAGAGCCACAAGTACTGATATGGCCGATAAATGCCACCCAGGGGCACTAAACAGAGACAGGCCACACACATTTCCAGTGTAAGAACCGCAGTGAGTTATTTTAGTCATTTCTTAAACATGTACCAACGCTGTCCCATGTAGGACTATCACTGTGGTAGGACAATAGGTTACACATAGAGAAGAAGAGAGATACTTTCTGTGCTCGGCAAGCCAGACCCTTGATTAGGTGAAATAAGATGGCATAAAACTTGATGCTCATTTAAAAACCTGATGCTCATTTAGAGTAATGAAGAATATATATACACATATACACAGATATATAAACACATACATATGTACATACATAAATTCCCATACCTACATGCACACCATACAAACACATTATAGACCTATTTTTTTTTTTTTTAAACCTATTTGTTGCCCTCTCCATCTGTGTACTGACTAAACCTACTCAAATGCAGGCAACCACTTGATGGCTGGGTTAAAAACCAAAGTTGTGATTTAAAAACACTTTCTAGAAAGAGTTTAAATACCAAGTATAAGCAAAATGTAAGTTGCTTCAGAGAGAAAAATATTCATATAAGGAAAAGACAGGGAATTGAAAGTATTTTTAAAAATTTTTAAGTGTTTATATATTAGTCTATTAAAAAATTTTGGTAGGTTTAGCGGATACAAGTTGAATTTCCTTATGTGTCTATATTGTATTGGGGAAGTCTGGGCTTTTAGTGTGCCCGTCACTCGAATAGTGTATGTTGCACCTCGTAAGTAATTTTTCATTCCTCACCCTGTCTCACCCCTCCCCGCTTCTGAGTCTCCAATGTCCATTATACCACTCTGTGTGTCCTTGCATTAGCCATAGCTTAGCTCCCACTTAAGTGAGAAAACATGCAGCATCTATTTTTCTGTTCTGAGTTACTTAGGATAATGGCCTCCAGTTCCGTCCAAGTTGCTGCCAAGGACATTATTTCATTCTTTCTTATGACTGAGTAGCACCCCATGATATAGATAGATAGATAGATATACACCACATTTTCTTTATCCACTCATCAGTTGATGGGCACTTAGGTTGATTCTATATCTTTGCAATTGTGTATTGTGCTGCAACAAACATGAGTACAAGCGTATTTTTGATAAAATTTCTTTTCCTATGGGTAGATACCCAGATAGTGGGATTGCAGGATTGAAGGGTAAATCTACTTGTAGTTCTTTGAGAAATCTCCATGCTGATCTCCATAGAGGTTGTACTAACTTATGTTCCCACCAACAATGTATAAACATCCCCATTTTTCACCACATCTGCACCAACATCTGTTGTTTTTTTGGCTTTTTAATAATGGCCATCCTAATTGGAGTAAGATGGTATCTTATTGTGGTTTTAATTTGCATTTCTCTGATTAGTGATGTTGAACATTTTTTCGTATGTTTGGCCATTTGTATATCTTCTTTTGAAAAATGCCTGTTCATGTCATTTGGTCACTTTTTAAGTGGGTTTTTTTTTTTTTCTTGTTTGAGTTCTTTGTAATTTCTGGATATTAGTCCTTTGTTCAATTCATAGTTTGTGAATATTTTCTCCCATTCTGTAGGTCATCTCTGGATATGTTTGATTATTTCTTTTGCTGTGCAGCTTTTTTGGTTAATTAAGTCCCATTTGTCTATTTTTGTTTTTTGTGGTATTTGCTTTTGGGGTCTTGGTCATAAATTCTTTGCCTACACCAATGTCCAGAAGAGTTTTTCCTAGATTCTCTTCTAAAGTTTTTATGGTTTCAGGTCTTACATTTAAGTCTATAATCCATCTTGAGTTAATTTTTGTGTGTAGTTAGAGATAGGAGTCCAGTTTCATTCTTCTGCATGGGGTTATCCAATTTTCCCAGTGCACTCTTGATCAAATAGTGCGTCCTTTCCCCAGAGTATGTTTTTGTCTGCTTTGTCAAAGATCAGCTGGTTGTAGGTGTGTGGTTTTATTTCTGGGTTCCATATTCTGTTCAATCTATGTGTCTATTGTTATACCAGTACCATGCTGTTTTTATATTACTATAGCCTTATAGTATAATTTGTATATCAGGTAATATGATGCCTACAGTTTTGTTCTTTTTGCTAAGGATTTCTTTGGCTATTTGGGCTCTTTTTTGATTCCATATGGATTTTAGGATTGGTTTTTCTGTGAAAAATGACATTGGCATTTTGATAGGAATCACATTGAATTTGTAGATTGCTTTGGGCATTATGGTCATTTGAACGATATTGATTCTTCTGATCCATGAGTAAAGTTACAGTATAAGGTTGTCTTGATTGACTTAATTGGAATTTGGATTGCCTATCTCTGAAAGTTATTTACAGTGGTCAACGAAGAGAAGTCACTTCCACATCCAAAGGGCAGGACCGCCAGCTGGCACACACAGAGATAGTAGTGACGCATGGGCTAGGAGACTGTTAATGTACTTGCTGGCCTTGTTCCTGGCTCCTCCTAGGTGACTTTATGTACCTGATAAGTTGTGTTTTACAATATAAGTAATGTTTCACAAACATCATTCCAATAGTGGGATAAATAATGACTTAGAAGTATGGTGAAATTGGAGATAGGGAGAGCAGTTAGGAGATTATTGTATGAGCACCTAACACCACATAGGAATGGAGGCTCTGGGATGTAGAATTGGTGGAACTCGGGTATTGATGACATACTAAGGCAGGGATTATACCCCAAAGAGATATGCCCAACACATGGCTGTAATAATTTAATTTCTAGCATATGCTATAATAATAAACAACCCCCAAATCGCAATGGCTTAACACTATAAAGGCTTCCTTCAGGTTCACATTACATACCATGAGATTCAAGCAGAGCAGCTTCCTCCATCTACTGTCCTTGCATCTGCAACATGTGGCCTCTAAGATTTCCCAGAAAAGGGGAAAATAGAGATGGAGGAAGGATACCAGCTCTTAACATTTGATCCACATCTCACTTCTGCCTACACCTCATTGGCCTGAACTAGTCCCATGGAGAAACTTAACAGCAAGAAAACGTGGGAAATGTAGGGGGGCTTGTGGAATACTTGGTGAGCCCTCACCAGCTTTTTATTGCCCATTTTTAGTAGCTCTGACCCTAGATCTGTCTAACAGCAGTATTTCAGTCTCACTGCAAAGTCTGAACATTGGTGGTATCTCCGTGGCCTCCGGGACAAATGTGCCCACATTCTCTGCTGGGCACATTAAAGTGCCTTGTAGCTGCCCATGTGCCTAGTGGAACCTCTGCTCTTTTAATGGAAGCCATCTTCTTTCATAGGCTGACTGTGGGCAGAATGCTGGAAGGAGCAGGCAAAATAGCCCTTTCCTTGACTCTGCATTATACTTGATTCCAAGTCCTGATACAGCAGTGCTTGTGTCTAGACTCTCATAGAGTCTTATAAGCCTCCTCAACTCTTTACTGTCTCCCACAGGGGTGAGGACAGGTGTGGGCAGGTACACAAAGGACTGTCCCATGTCATTTTCTTAATTGTCCTTGTCCTGCCCCTCTTTTTTCTCCATTTGACCTCTGCCTCAAAATCTCTCCTTTCTCCTTACCCAAAGACCAGAAGTCTCCATGAATGTTAATGAATGCAAATAGTTATGGGGAAGGGGAGCTACCCAGTTGTACTCTCCAGAAGAACCTCAGGCCTGCCCAGGTAACTGATATGGAAGCATAGGTATTCCACAGAAAAGGCCAACTCATTTCAATTGCTAAAAACTGCATGGCGAGCAAGATGATGTATAAGGCAAAGCAGCCCAAAATGTGGTGCTTTACTTTTATTTTTGAAGTGTGTTTTGTAGACCCTGCAGTCTACAGAGCCAAGGTTTTATTGTCTTCAGGTCACCTCCGGTTTTCTTCTATCGTCTGGTAAGCGTCTGTTGTTGTCTAAGTCACTACCATAGTGTGAAGATGGCCTTAAAAAATAACAAAAATAAGTAAACATATGCATATAACGTTTGGTTGAGAGGGGTAGCGATGGATTGCAGGATAGCTGCAGTTCACTCCATTAAAATGGAAACTAGAGTCAAGGTTTTTTTCCTTCTCTAGTTCATCTGTGCAACCGCTGGGAGAGTCTGATGTATTGCTGCTACTGCTCTTTTTCTAAGAGAATATGGAATGTTAGAATTAAGAAAGAGTTTAAAGTTGACCTAGTCCAACCTGTCCCATTTTACAGGTAGGGAAACTGAGACACAAATGGCTTAAATAAATTCTCCAAATTATAGAGCTGATAGAACCAGGACAATGAAATATCTAGTGCTCCTCCCTCCCTAATTCCTCTTCTGTGCAAATCCTCTCCCCCCCTCTTCCTATCCTCTCTTTTCTCACACATTAAAATCTCCTTGAGAAGAAGAGTATGAATAAAACAAACAATGTAAAAAGTAGCTAGTCATGCCCCCTCATAGCTCAAATAAGGTCAAGGCATTATCTGTATATCTTAGTGTCCCTTGACAGACGGGTGTTCCTGGGGTTGTCAGCAGATGTAGGAAATGGGGTTCTTACTGATAGTTGAACATGTTTTCAGCCCAATGTACTCTCAGAAGAAATAGGCATGGCATCATAAGTTTCTTTGTCATTGCTTAGTACTGAGCTCTCAAAGCATGCAAGCCCATGCTATCCTTCTTACTGAACAATGGAACACTGGACACACATCCTTAGACGATGTGCTGTGGATTTTTTTTTTCCCCAAATGTGACAGAGTGTGTGATGATCTGGGGTTAAAAGCAATCCATAGGCATAATTATGACGTGGAGCTAGTCACTAAACCTCTCTGACTTTCTTTGGTTTTTTGTTTTTTCTTTTCTAATTATAAAATGGAAGAATTGAATTAGATGACTGCAAAGACCCCTCCTAGCTCAGAAATTTCAAATCTGTAAACACAAAGCCACCTGCCTCACACTGGCATTAAATTCATAATTTTGCCTCATTAGTGATCTGTCCTAATCAACCCAGAGAAAAAGAGTGAACAGAGTTTTTATTTGAGGTGTAGGCACTAAGAAAACCTAGTCAAAATTCTTAGTCAAAATCCCCTTCCTCAGAAAATATTTTCAGTTTGCTTTGTGGCCACAAATCCCGTTGCTCTCCTAACTTGCTGGCTTATTGATATTTAATTTTAAATCAAATGAAAAATAACTTAGCTTTGAACAGATAACCTACATTAGAGCTGAATCCACAGCTTTGTTAAAAGAAAACAAAACATTTTTTATTGCACATGAGAATCATATTAAACTCTACATATCCCAGGGACTAGGTCTTCTAGAAGTGATGTGACATGAAATCTTGTCTTGAAACATTGACAGTCTCTTAAGATGAGGGGTATAAATTGGAGTTTTTATTGGAGCCTTTCTTTTGTAAATATAATAGCCAGTTGTGGTAGATAATGTTCATAGTTAGTCAAGTCTGGATGAATTTATCTAGGAAAGAATTTAGTTGGCTGGTTCTTAAAAAAAAAAAAAAAAAACCCCACTATTTTTAACTTAGTGTATGAAAGCCTGTATAAAGAGACATCATCTCTGTGTGAAAGAAGATGCCCTATTCTCAGAACTAATGGAAAGTGTGATCTGTGTAGAATAAGAGTTATCTTAGGCAGTTAGTTCATTTCTTCAACCACACATTTTTTGAGTGCAAAAAATACTCTAGCATCATGTGCATATATTTTGAATATAAATAAAGATGGTGTGTGTGCTTAAGGGACTCATTTCTACTAGGAAGACTAGCAGGTTCTGAATCTGCACCATCTATAATACAGACAGAAGGGATGAGAAGGACTGGGGGAGACCACAAGTGACTGTCTCGGCTTGGGAGAGCTGGAGGTATCACTCAGAGGGAACACATGGGCTTTGTCTTCCAAGAATGGATGATAGCCACAGGCAGTGGAGATGTCAGGGAAAGACATTTGTGGTGAATGTCCTCTGCTTACCCCTTCAGATCCCATCCTTCTCACTTCCGCTTTCTGCTGAGGCGAGGGGACCAGCTGACCTGGATGAATCCTGTCGACAGGGTCTTGGGCCCTTTAGCTTTAAGTTTTGACCAGTCAGTTGGTAGCCCCAGCACGCACTTGCAGGAGGAGGAAAGTGGGGTCAAGGTATTTTATTCTCCCGGTTTCATTCCTGAGAAGTTGCTTCAGGCTGGTTGTTTCTCAGTCCAAAATAAAGCCAAAGGTCACTGCTCCTCTCAAAGGGACCTCTGCAGAACCCTCTCCTTTTGGGTCCCAGTAAACATCCTCCCCTACTCTCTGCCAGCATATGAGTGGCAGCATCACTACTGTGGCTGACACTGTGTTACTGCATCGCCCTTGAGGTTCTCCTACCCAGTACTCCCCCTTTGTAAGCTACCTTTGTACATAAGTCCCTTTGGACATCAATTTAAGTGTGCC
Organism: Eulemur rufifrons; assembly: GCF_041146395.1. Lineage (NCBI taxonomy): Eukaryota > Metazoa > Chordata > Mammalia > Primates > Lemuridae > Eulemur > Eulemur rufifrons. Next base: position 226,028,595 of record NC_090989.1, on the reverse strand, counting down.
ACTTCTTCTATGTTGGGACCCTGACCAGTATGGCATTCAAAACTGAGTGGACAGATGGAGCAAAGACAAAAGATTGAAGAACTGTTGTGTGTTTGGAAGTCACCATATAGTTCAGAGATGCTGGAGTATAAGGGGCTTCTCTGATGGGGCAGGAGAAGCATCAGATGTTTATACACTGGGACATGAGAGATGACAGGATCAGATCTGAGTTTAGAAAGACCAACTTGGCGTCGGCGTGGAGAATGGACTGGAGGGAAGAGACTTCCCTATGGCTCCAGCTGCCTCCAGACACTACTGCTGTGGTTCCAGGCTTTTGTGGGTGACTTCAGCCTCCGGGCTCCCAGAGCATGCCTCCTTTCCTCTGGCCCTCCAGCCTGCTATTGCTGGTGTAGGTTATCTTGCCATCCCATATTTGGCTCTCAACTCCTCCATCACCTGGGTAACCAATGCCCTGTAGTAAATTCCCGCTTTTATAAATACTTGAAGTGTTTTCTGTTTTTCTTGTTAGACCCAGATGAATACAAGGGCCTTAACAAGCCAGGACAATGAGGTAGCAAGGAGTGACATATTTCAAGGGGATGAGCTCACTGGTGGCACAGAGTTGCAATCTCCCCTTAATCCAGAAAGCGGTTACTATCTTTAATGAGAGGCAATATGGTGGTTTTTACACAGATTCCAGAGCAAGCTTCCTGGGTTAGGAAGCCTGCCTCATTGATCCTATGCAAGGTTTTAAATCTGTGTGTCTTGTTTTCTCACATATAAAATGAAGATAACAGCACCTCTTTTATGAGGTTGTAAGCATTAAATGAGCTAATACGGCATGTGTAAAATGCTTTAAAGAGTTCCTGGTAGGTATTAAGTGCCAAACAAACACTAGCTATTATTATTTGCTTAGAGACTCTGGGTTGGTGCATGAAGGGCTGATGCCTCCCTGAGTTTCAAACACCAATAGTCATCCACATATTAGAATCATAGATTTTAGCTGCCATATCCCTTTTTAAGGATCGCAGCTTGGAAGTTGGAGGAAGCATGCACTGATTGACAGGGATGCTGTAAGGAGAAATAATTTTCCAGGGGCAAGCAGTGGTTACCATGGTTTCCAACTGTCAGAAACTTCAAGGTCAATTCCCTGAAAATATTTCACTGCTGATATGAGCAGGGTGTTTCCTCTAACATTGCTACTCACTTCCTCTGCAACAGGACGAATTGCTCCAATGCTGAGCCCTGCTTTCAGGCAGGGCAGCAGGAAAGAAAAATATGAATAAGTAGAAATCAGGAAACATAGCCATCCAGCTGACCACTGACTATGAAGGCAAATAGAGCCGATTCCCCGGGGGAGCCAGAGAAGGGAAGTGTCATGTGGAGAAATGAAATTTTAATAACTACAGGGGGGAGTAAAGCATTTTATTATAAGACTCAGGTCTGCATTGATAAAGATCACTGAGGACAACTTACACTATTTGAAATTTTAGTTCTACTCTCTGAGTGATTTATTTCTACTTCCCCATAAATTCAAGTCCCAAGGCACCAGGGGAAAGCACAGGGCACAAAGCTCTGGTAAAAGCCACAGCACGACCAACCACCCAACTTAACACAGTACGCTGCATGCATTTCATCCTGAAATCAATGCTCCATCCTTTGGAATTAAACTCCTCTGACAGCCCAGCTGCAACATCCATTAAACATTTTCCTCGGTGGAGTATCTCCAGTTGTTTCTAGGAAGCTTTCCCACAGGGCAGGGGATTACTTTCAGAAGCCTGTTCTCAAAGGCAGTAGCTTCCCCACAGGTGTTCGGCATTCGGGGGCAGCCCCATTAGCCAGGCTCTGAAAGTGGGTGTGTGCATCGTGGCCAAGCTGGGGAGTCATTTTATAGAAGATCTAAAAGATGTAAGTTTCTCCACTATAGAAGCACTCTGCCTAACTGAAAGTAAAATACCAAAAAAAAAAAAAAAAAGAAAGAAAGAAAGAAAGAAAGAAAGAAAGAAAATCCTTTACCAATCTGTAATGACTCAGAAAGTACCGCTCGCTACAAATTGACCAGTCATTCAGATGTTTTTGAAAATGTTTTTCAATGGCAACTTGGAGAAGTTAAAGCAAGGTTGTTTTCTACTTAGGCAACATTAAACACTTCTTTCTCTAGGGAAGCTAGGGCCTAGCCATCTACTTACAAAGCTATATTAGAGACAAAAAAAAAAAGTTGTGATTAGGATTTATGATGTTTTTTAGATGGCCGCAAATTCTTTGCTGCTGCTCCTATCAAGAGATGGGGGTCTATCTACCCTGCTATTTTATCTAGGCTGGTCTTGAGGATTGCTTTTGTTAATAGAATGTGTTGGAAGTGAAGTTGTGAGACTTCTTCGTCTGGTTTCAAGAGGCCTGTAGCTTCTTCTCTTACCCTCTTGAATGCTACCTTGAATGCACAAGTCTGAGCTGATCTTCTGGGCAGGGCACTTGGGGGAGAACTGAGGCATCCTGACTAATGTCTACTAACCACTAGTAATGTGAGTGAGGCCGTCTTAGACCACCCAACCCCTGTCAGACCACCAGAGGGCTGCAGCCTCGTGAGTTACTCCAGGCTAAAGCAGCAGAGGAACCATCTACCTGAGCCCAGCCCAAAGAACTGACCTGCAGAATCATGAACAAATAAGATAGTTCATTGTTTTAAACCATTAAATTTTGGAGTGGTCTGTTACACAGCAGTAGATAACTGCCACAGGATCCATTTCTGCTTTAGTGCTTGATTTACCATTTACCAAATCTTAAAGACAACGTTAAGAGAATTGGAGAAATTATTTAGAAAATGTATACAATATGCCAAACAATGTGATTCCTCCCTGCATGCTTACTCTGAATACCCACCTTCCTTTCTCAAAAGCAAATATTTTTATAAAAAATTATCTGTAAAACTGACAAATTCTTACTATTTCTAGGACAATATAGTCACAGGCTTGTTGATCATCTATTATTATTCTATTATTACTATTATATTGTTACTGTTATTCTGATCATAGGTTTATATAAACTCTCTTCCTATGTAGTAAGAATTTAACGTAGCCCAAAGAGAGATTGTAGGAGGTCATCTCTAAGCCCTTGGAGTATCATGCAGCAGCAGAGTGTCTTTGTTTGCCTGGGTGTCTTGGGTCAGCCATATAGTGATAACGTGATTTAGGGTTGGAGCTTTGAGCCACAACAGTATTAATTTAGGGTGGGGACTTTGGATTATGCAATATCAGCTTGACTTCTTGAGGGGCTAAAAATTGAGGAAAGCAGTCATCTGGCCTGTGTGATGGGCCCCAGGAAAGACTCTGGGCATCAAGGCTTGGTGAGCTTCCCTGGGTAGCAGTACCCTGTGCATATTGTTATACGTCGATGCTGGGAAAGTAACACTTTCCTTACTCCGTGGGGAAAAGATAACTAGAAGCTTGGCTTTTGGTATGTTTCTTTGACTCCACCCTATGTGCTTCTTCCCTTGACTGATTTTAATCTGTATCCTTGGCCTGTAATAAACCCTAACCATGACTGTATAATGGCATTCCGTGAGTTACGTGAGTCTTTCTAGTGAGTTATCAAAACTGAGGGGGGTTTGGGAAACCCTTGAACTTGCATCTGGTGTCAGAGTGAGCATGGTCCTATGTGGACTGTTCTCCTAACCTTGCAGTTGGCTAACTTTTGCACCTTCCATCAAGATACAATTCAACTCTCCCTCCAGGAAACTTTTCCTGATGACCCTAATTCTTAAAATAAATAAAACCTTCCTCTGAATTCTTAGGTTGTGTGGGGTTCACCTGTACTCTCTCATGGTACTTGGAAAATGGTTTCTGGCTTTGCTATTGATCATGTAAACCTAGCATATGTCAAGTATTAGATTTTAGTGCCTTGAGGACTCAGCCTGATTCTCATACCCTTTCTACTAGCCAGTATGTTGTTTTTAATTAAACATTGAGGAGTTCAACAAACAAATTGCTGTCTCTAATACCAACTAGCAATTTCTGAAGTTTAGGTCACCTTCAGAGTATTAATAAGGCTAAAATAATCACTCATTTATTGAGCATCTCTGTGCTGGGCTCCAGGGCTTGGCAACAAACAGTGAACTAAGTCCCTACTTTCAGAAGCTTCTATTCTGGGAGATAAAGATAACAAAAGAATTAACACATGTATGCTGTCATGTTAGATAGTGGTAAGTGCTAGAGAAAACAAGCAGAATAAGAGGAAAAAATGTGATGAAGGGTAACTAGTTTAGAGAGGGTAGTCAAGAGAGGCTTCACAGAGGAGGTGACATTTCAGTGAAACAAGGGAGTGAGCCGTGTGGATAAGTTTTCAAAGCTGGTCTTAAAATGCCAACTGCCTAGTGATTTTAATAACTAAATTGGTTTGGGACTATGGCTATCTAATTCCTTGAATGGTGGATGGCTTTTTTTTAAAAAAAAAAAAAGAAAGAAAGTTTTTAATGAGTAATGAATCCTAATCTAGTCATAATACATAGAGACATCTCATAGTGCCTTTAAAAATAAATTACTGACATGTAAACAGTTTGTATATGCAAAAGGAAAAAAGCAAATTCACAGGTGACTGAAGACAAACATAATAGTCTCTATGTTCCAAATTTCCTGAGGAGACCCTTAGGGACACCTTATGTCTAAATAATCATCCCACTGAGGAAGAATCCTTAAATCTTTCCGGATAATAGCCTTCGGTAGACTGAGGCATGTGAGGCTGAAGCCTGGCAAGATGTCACACGTTCTAAAGAGAACTGAGTGATTCAAATAGAAGGATCTTAGCACAGGTTAATGTAAAGAATAACTTTGTGAATGTACAACGTAAAATCCAGAGAGAACTCTCCTATACATTTTCACTGTGTTTAGTTCCAACAAACAAACCAAGGACCACTTTTTTTTTTTTTTTTTTTGGACAGGAAGAAATCTCATTACAAGGAAAACGGGGGAACGAATGAGGTACTCTGAGAGAAGGAAGGTATGACTTCTAAAGATGGCTATGGTAAGAGCTGTCCATTTCCACTTTCTGATTTCGCTTGGTCTCTGTCATTGCTCCGCTTCCTCGTGTTGAGCAAGGAATACATAATGGGCATCCTGTTTGACTATGAGAATCCTTCTGTGATCTGGAATTCCTCTCTCCACAAGACTCTATTATCTGGCAATTTTGAACATACGTAGTAGAATAATTAAATGTCACAAAAGTCCTAAAATACCTTCTGAATCATCAAAAGAGGTTTAAATTATGTCAGGGCAGCTGTGGTGTTGAATATCTTAGTGGATTTTAGTTCCTCAAAAAATGATGGTCCAGGCATTGTGTGTGTAGTAACTCTTGACTAATCGGAATAATCATTTGCTAGGATTAGCATTCCCCAACTATGTTGCGGAACAAAGAAGTTCTCAGGTAAGCTTTTTCTAGATTTTACATTTCTTGATGTAAAGACAAGATGTCTTGATTTGAGCCCATCTGGACATGGCATTTTACAGCTGAAGTTCGTGCTTTTAAGTCTCTAGAATACCACCTTTCCTTAATGTTTTCTCTCTCTTGCTCCTCAATTGTCCAGAAAAGTGGTGAAAATATTGTTGAGAAATGGTACCATGAGAAAAGTTGAGAAAATAAGAGGCAAATGAGGCTTAGAGAAGTTGCTGTGGAACGGGAGAAAAGAGGGAAATGCCTGGCCCATTTCTCCCTCTTTTCCCTACCAAATGTACACGCGACTGATATTGAATGTGTTCGCAGGATCTTTATAGAGAAATGGACATTTTTTCTGGGTACCTGGGGAATGAACATGCCATAACTATATTTGTCAAATGGGAGTCATGCTAAGAAACCCAAAACTATAAAATAATTTCAGGGTAAAATCTTAGGAACTTATCTGTTTAGCGTTAAACACCTCTATACGCCCTATACTTGGCTAAGTGCTGTGAAAGACATTAAAAAAGTATAACAGATAGTCCCTACTTAGAATTTAGCATTGAATTAACTCACATACTTGGCTAAGTGTGGTGAGACATGGAAGATAATGCACAGATCTTGCTTTTCGGGAGCTCATGGTTTTGTAGGAAATGAAAAATATGCACTTAAAATATTTAAACTGTGATCTTAGGCAGGAAATGTAAGTGCCAGAAAGGTTTGCATAGAGTCTAAATAGTCACTTATTGGAAGGGAAAACGAGAGCGGACTACAATGAGATCCATTGGTAAGGAAGGACTTGGCTCATACCTGTGGGATTTTTGTTCATAAACCACTTTAATTCATGAGGAAGTGTGCCTACCATAAATCCACAGAGAGAAATTGAGGGAAACAAACACACACAGGACAGCAATGCTATAAGATGGGCTAAGGCACCTCTTGAAAAAATAATCTAGCCTAAAAGCTTACTAAAACCTGAAAAGAATTTCAAAATGTTGAACACAGAGTTACCATACGACCCAGCAATTGTACTCACAGGTGTCTACCCAAAAGGATTGAAACATATGTTCATACAGAGACCTGTACATGCATGTTCACAGTTGCATTATTCACAATGGCCAAAAAAGTAGAAACAACTTAAATGTCTACCAACTGATGAATATATAAATTGTTATAGCCATACAATGGAATATCCTTCAACAAGAAAAAGGAATTAACTACTGATGCATGCTATAACATAGACGAACTCTGAAAACATTGTGCTAAGTGAAAAAAGCCATACTCAAAAGGTGCTATATTACATGATTCCATTTCCATAAAATATACAGAACAGACAAATACATAGAGTCAGAAATCAGATTTAGTGGTTTCCAGTGGCTAGAGACACCAGGGAATAGAGTGTGACTGCTTAATAGGTACAAATGGAGGTTTTTTGTGGGGGGAACGTGCAAATGTTCCAAAATTAGATAGTGGTGATAGTTGCACAACTTGGTGAATACACTACAAAAAAAATCACTGAATTGTACACTTTATTTAAAAGGATTAATTTTATGGTATATTAATTTGATATTAATAAAGCTGTAATTAAAGAAAAGAAAAGCCTGGTAAGAATAGCTCTCTCAAAGTTGCTAAGAATGCTAGCTTCTTTTTTTTTTTTTTTTTTTTTGAGACAGAGTCTCACTCTGTTGCCCAGGCTAGAGTGAGTGCCGTGGTGTCAGCCTAGCTCACAGCAACCTCAAACTCCTGGGCTCGAGCGATCCTCCTGTCTCAGCCTCCCGAGTAGCTGGGACTACAAGCATGCACCACCATGCCCGGCTAATTTTTTCTATATATATATTTTTAGCTGTCCATATAATTTCTTTCTATTTTTAGTAGAGATGGGGTCTCGCTCTTGCTCAGGCTGGTCTCGAACTCCTGAGCTCAAACGATCCACCCACCTCGGCCTCCCAGAGTGCTAGGATTACAGGCGTGAGCCACCGCGCCCGGCCAAGAATGCTAGCTTCTAAGAGTGAAATTATGAAATAGACACCATAGAACTAAAGAAAAGACATGAGCAGAATATAGGAGATTCATGGAAATAAGATTCTGTCTAGAGAGTTTCGCTTTTCTTACAGTGTTACAAAGAATTAAAAACAAATCCTATAAGATATGCCTGAAGTAAGGGGGAAGAAATATGGGGTAGTACATGTCATTTCACACTGGTCTCTTAAAAGCATGGAATCATTATTTGTAAATGCCTTGTTAAAGATATGTCAGAGTTACCTGATACTTTTAAAAATTTAGAAGTAATTTCAAACATACAAAAAAAGTATATGATTATTACAGAAAACATTCATATATATGCTTTACCCAGATATACTGATCATTCACGTTTTTCTCCATTTGCTTTATCACCTGTACTTGAGTGCTTGCGGGCTCTCGCCTTCCCTCCCTCCCTCCCATTTCTCTCTTCTTTCTTTTTATTTATATATATTTTATATATCATATAAAATATATATATTATATATAAAATAATACATATTTATATAAATTTATTTACATTTACATATATATCTCAAATATATACAATTAGGGATATAATTGCAAATAAATTACAAACATCATGTCCCTTTACCTAATAGATCATTGTGCAATTTATATTTCCCAAGAATAAGGATATTATCTTACAATGTCATATACCCGGAGTACAGTTATCAACGTCAGTAAATTTAACACTGACACAATATTATTACATAATCTACTGTCCATATTCCAGTTTTGTGAACTAACACAGTGTATTAGTTATCTATCGCTGTATAACAAATTACTCCAAAACTTAGCAGCTGAAAATAGCAGACACATATGATCTTAGTTTCTGTGGTTAGCAGTCTGGGCGTGGCCTAGTGGTGTCCTCTGGCTCAAGGTGTAGGTTAGATCTGTGGTCTCATCCGAAGGCTCGTCATGGGGCGGATCCACTTTGATGCTCACTCACACGGCTGTTGTCAGGATTCAGTGCCTCGCTGGCTGTTGACCAGGGTCCCCTCAGTTCTTCACCACACGGTTCTCTCCACAGGGCAACTCACAGCATGGCAGCTGCCATGGTTTCTTTGGAACCTAATCTTTGAAGTCACACTCCATTACTTCTGTCATACTCTATTCATTAGAAGCGAATCATTAAGTCTAGCCCGCATTCAGGGGAAATGATTATGCATGGGGCTAATACCAGGAGGTGGGATTATTAGGAACCCGCTTGGTGGCTATATACCAGACCCAGGGATGTTTTCCAGTATAAAACCTAGTCCTAAAATCATGTATTGCAGTTAGTTGACAAATCTCTTTAGTCTTTTTTTTTTTTTTTTCCCTTTATGACATACTTTCGAAAAAACAATTCCCCTTTTTAAAATAGAATTCTTCTCATTTGGGATTTGTGTAATGTTTCCTTATTATTAGATTCAGGTTATGCTTTGCCAGATAAATATTACATGAGTAGTGTTGCCTTCTCTTTGGGGTATCACGTCCAGGGACACATGATGTCTATCTATCCTTCATTGGTGGTGTTAATTTTGATCACTGGCAAAGATGGTATCTGATTTCTCCACTGTATAATTACAATTTTTTCCCTTGCAACTAAAAGGCAATCTGTGGGGAGACACTTTAAGACCATGCAAATTGCCTGCTCCTTGCCAAAAATTTTCTCTAAATTTAGCTTCTGGATGATTCTTGCCTGAAACATTCTTAACTACACAATGGTGGTAAAATGATGATTTTTTTTTTCCAACTCCAGCTCTCCTTCCACATCTACCAGTTGACACTAGTTGTGTGTACTAGTCAGCTCAGGCTGCCATAAGGAAATACCACAGACTGGGTGGCCTCAACAACAGACATTTATTTCTCACAGCTCTTGAAGGCTGGAAGTCCAAAGATCAAGGTGCCAGCAGGGTAGGTTTCTCCGCGGCCGCTCTCCTTGGCTTTAGATGACAGTCTTCCCACCATGTCCTCACGTGGCCCTTTCTCTGTGTACACCCGCCACACACACCAGTTTTGTTAGATTGGGGCCCTATCCTTTGACCTCATTTAGCCCTAATTGCTCCTTACAGCCTCTATCTTCAAATACAGTCACATTGAGGGTTAAAGCTTTAATATGTGAATTTTAAGGGGACACAATTCAGTCTATAACAGTATTTTGTTTAAAAAAAATTCCACTCCTTCTCACATGTTTGTTTCTTTCTTTCTCTGCTTACTAGTATATGGAATGAATTCCCATTTTCTTTTTCGATGGTTTATAATTTGTTACTATCCTTAATTATTTTGGCATTCAAACTGTCTCAGCCTTGGGCGGGAGAATATCCCCTCCAGGTTGGCTCCTCTGTGCTCATGACACATCTCTTATGTCCTAGAATAACAAGATGTTCCAGGCTGTCACTCAAGAGAGGTGGTGGTTGCGCAACACTGGGAATGTACTAAGTGCCACTGAATGATACACTTTAAATGGTTAATTTTGTTATGTGAATTTCACCTCGATTAAAAAAAAACGTTCCAGGCTCATCTTGAATCTTTCCTGCCTCAGCCCTGGAAACAGTTCCTTTTAGTTAGGACACTGCATTAGAAAGCGAGGTCTGGCTGCTCACTGCTACTGGCTGTCTTTGCTTCAGTAGAATAGGTAGAAATCGCATAAATATCATATACATGCACGTATACATATTTCAGAAATCATGAGTCCACGCTGCGCTTGGTATTCCTCTAATTGCAATCCATTCCTCTCAATCCATGTGTCCCCCTTTGCATGTTTATAACTCTCTTATCCCACATTGAGAACTCTGGCTCCCAACATCAATGTATTATTTTCTCAATACTATAAAATATCCAAAATAGCTTCAGAATCACTCTCTCCATGCTGCAAAACTCCATGCTACAAAAACAAACCTATAGAAAGAGTTTACTATTTGTTTACAATTATCCCCACCCTAACTAAGTCTAACAAAGTATCATCTAATGTTTGCTCATAAATTACTTGAATTGCTTGTTTTTCCTCTTTTCAGTATGATCGTTCATTTGAAATACAACTGGGTTCATTTATTTCGGTTTGGTTTTAATTTTTAGCATCTTTTTCTCCTTTCCCATATTTGATGGTTTAATTTTTTAAATATATAGAACATTGTTACGTTTCTAAAAATCAAAGTCATACAGAAAGCTGTACCATAGAAGTAATACTCCCTCTCATATTCCTTCCACCCTGTTCTCCATCTACTTTTTATAGTTGGTTCATTTCATCCCACTTCATTATTTTCTGGTTTATTCCTCCTATATTTCTCTCTCTCTCTCTCTCTCTCTCTCAGATACACAGATATATGTATTTTCTCATTTTCCCTTTTTCTCAGAAAAAGCATACTGTATATACTCTTGGAGTTTGTTGAGCAGAAACAATTTCCTTGAGCTTTGGAGACGAGCAGGCTTCCCTACAGCCTCACATTCATGCTGCAGACTTGTGCCTGTCCACACAGAGCCAGTGGGGATCAGTCAGCCCCAAGTCTGCAGTGAGCTGGGTTCATGGTACAGACCTTTCTTAGGTAGGCTCCACGCCTAGCCCCGCCAAAAGGCTGGGCCCCAGCATAACACTCTTTTCTGTGCCTTGTCTACACCCCATGGTTTGAGTGAGCAGACCAATGCCTTAGCTGACCCTTGCAGTCCCTCATCTCCTCCCAGCACAGACACATGACCTCACTTTTCTTTGTTGCCTGGTTCTACCCTCCCTCACACAATCAATCCTCCAGGAACAAAGCTTCCTCCCATACTATGGCATGGTGCTCAATGCCTTCTCTTCCCTTCCCTTCCACCTCCCAGCTCACCTCAACTAGCTCCCTCCCATCTCTCTCTCCCTCCTCCTCCTCTTTCTCTCTCTCTCTCCACCCCCATACACACACACACACACACACACATTTTTTGAAAGGCTTAAATCTTTCCTTAACAGTGGGGGGCTCCTAAGGAAAAGGGGAAAAAAATTTAAAGTCAGCTGCCTGCTGGGTAATTCATCATTATTAACCATCAGGCTTCATTCTAGTAGGGGGTGGCTCTTAAGCCCTTCACTTCTAATTTCCAGCGTCCTGCACAGCCCCAGGGGAAAGCTGCCTGTCCCAGATCAGCAGCTGGGGGTAGGGGGTGTCAGCCAAGCTAAGTGGAGGTCCCAGGAGGTTGGATATAATGACCACAACGACTGTAATCACGTGGGTTGCTGGGCCAGGTCCTTGGGCAGCAGCGTTTTGCCTTCGCCCCAGGCCCCCACACTTCAAAGCTCGATAACTTCTAACAGTCCACCTGTGGCTGTCTTAACAACAAAACTACTTCCAGGAAAAGGCAAGGATACCTGACGGCCCGAACAAGTCAAGCTACAACCGGAGGACAGCCACAAGGGAGAAAGGGAAGAGCAAGCTAAGGGGGTCCTCATAGGGTTAACACAGCCAAGCATAAACAAAGGATGGTGAGGGCGAGGCAAAATGAGGAATCGGGTGCAAAAAAAAAAAAAAAAAAAAAATTCCACCCTTTCTGTTGGCATCTGGAGGTACATTTCCATTTCAGAGTAAACCCAGCTACAAATGAGGGTAGCTGGGAGCATGTCCCTACTTAGGCAGCTGAAAGAAGGGATGAAAGACCCTCCCAACGCCTTTGATGCAAGATGCATATCCGAGCACATTTTGAGACGTGCTAGTGTGGCACGTTCTGCCTGGGAACCCCAGCGGCTCTGGGCTGGCTTCGGGAGGGTGAGAGGGAAAACGTTGCCTGGCATACCCCGCACCTGGAATGGGCTGCCGGAGCAGCGTCGGGCAAAACCCGGAGTGGATCTTGGGAAGCAAAGCAGGCGCTGCTCCAGTGCTCAGCACGGGCCCCTTGGGCTCCGAGAGGTCTACCGCCTGTGCACGCCACTGCCCCCCGCCGCCCCTGGGGCTCGCCAGCGGTGGGAACCTGGGAGGGGCCGAACATGCTGTTCAGAATAATTTAGGAGGCAGAATATTCTTCCTGCTTGGTGGTGTGAAATCACTTATTTATGGCTTCCATTCAGACGCCGGTTTGCAGATAATCCCCCTTTCTAAGCGGTAGAACTCATGAATGTTGATCTTGCAAATCAAGCTGACACTAGCAGCTTTTGTCCACCGGGGCATACATCAAGGCCTGCCTTCTCCCCAGCACGTTTCCCCCTCATCGCCCCTTGCGTCTCAGCCTCCCAGATTCATGAAAGGCGCGCTCCGCCCCGAGGCGACCTGGGGTCTCCGGCAACAATCTGGGGGCTTGTCTGCCAAGCACGCGGGCCCCACTCAGAGCGTCCTGTTATGGGCCCCCAAGAGAAGTCCTCAAGACAAATGGCCCCGACCGGAGGAGGTCACCCGATGAAGGGCTGCAGGAGCGCTAGACACTCACCCAGGGACCTAGGAGTTCGTTCTTAAACATGCAAACCCGGACAAAACTCAGGCTCCAGAAAGGAAGCGATGAAACAATCACATTTATGTAACCGGAGGATGGAGGACAGAGAGAAGGCAAAGCCAGCCAGGATGCGTGGATCTGAAATAATGAGATCAGAGGGGGGATGGCAATGTCAACCATATCCACAGAAGCCATCAATAAAACAGGCTTTGCTAAAAGCCAAGCAGATCGGTTGATTTTTAGAGTGGCTCAGTGGTAACTCTGAATCATGGTGTGATAAGATGCTTTTTTATTAATGCTAATGAGCTAATGTTTATTAAATGCTCAAGGCTCCAGAGGAATAAGTGCAAACTCGTAACCAAATATGCATTCGAGTGTGGTCTGATGAATGTGACTGCCGAATGAAATAAGAATACAGTCATGGGCACCCTAAGACCCTATTCATGAGTCTTAGGAATCTAGACTCATGAATAAAGATAATTCATGCTTAATTTTAATTTTATTATGTTGCAATCTCCAAACTGGTCTCTATAACTGAGACTACTTATTAGGCTTCGTAATGGTTCTGTTTACCTATGTGTTTGTCACCATTCAGTTAAGAGCCATTTGGGTGTTGAGGTTGAGCTGGGGGAAGGATATGCTTATACACACGTTTGTATTTTTAAAAATTATCTTGGTTGCTTGGTACAAGATGAGTAACCAAGGTGGTCAGGATTTCTACTGGCCTGGTAATATTTCCTGCCTTTCACCCCTCGCAGTCCCCCAATTTACAAGCCCTCTTCCCTCCCGAACCCAAATGAAGGCCTGGAAGGAGTTGAAGACCTATAGATGTCAGGCTAGCCCTCCTCCGCCTCCAGGTCCCAGCAAACAGGAGCACTGATTCTCGGCATTTCTTACTTGACTTCTGCGCTTGCCTTTGACTCTGACCACCATAGAGCTCACCAGAGAGAAGATCATAAAGGATGGTTGAAGTCTAGTTTTTTGAAACAGAAAGATGATCAGAGTGACATTTTTTGGTTGGCACACATTTCTCAGACAGAGGGAATATGGTGAGTTTGGGCACTGTGGGAAGAATCTTATCCCTATGCCATCGTTCACTCTTTCACATCAGTTACTGCAACTCTGGAATCCAACGGTCAATAGAATGCAACAAGTTAACTGCTTTCCTTCTGTGGGATGAACTCTTCAGGAACAATTAAATTATCGTCAAAGAAACAAATCGATCTTGTCTTTGCTTGTGATTCTTACCTGCACGACTTCTTGGATCTTGGTGTTTTCTATTTGTTGGCTTTGACAGTGACCAGATTGTGAGTTATTTTCATCTGTATAATCTCGCCTCTCTCTCTCCTCCTGGCCTTTGAAGAATTGGCCTCTGCCTGACACTACATGGCTCTGGTGAATCAGGACACATAACGAAAAGAGCATATGACCAGGCCAATTCTATTCTGTCTTCCAGGGACTGGATCTTCAATGGGGAGATCTAGGATATAGGAGGTAGAGCAAATTATCTAATGACCACACCCTGTGGAAGGAGTGCTTTAGGGTTATGAACCCAGAGAGTTTCTGGTACTTTCTAAGACCTATTGTTCAGCTTTTCCTCTCTATTTTGTAGGCTACTCCACTTCCCCTTCAAAAACTTTTTTTTATTGTTGCTTAACTTAATACATTTATATACATAAAAGAGCAAGTTTAAAACCAGGTATTTTTTATTGTGAAATACAACGTGCGTCCAGAAAAGTTAAAAAAAAAAAAATGTATTACAGATAATTATAGAGTGACCACCATGTATGTGATTACTACCTGGGTCAGGAAATTGAATGTTACCAGTGTGCCTGGACACCCTCTCTCTGCCTTTCCTTAATGGTAACAACCACCTTGCTCTCCCCTGACCACTCTGCTGCCATTCTCGGTAATCATCTCCTCATTTTGCTTCATAGTTTCATCAGTTACGTATGCATCCCTACACATATTGTTTAGTTTTGTCTGTTTTTAAAATTTGTGTGAACAAAATCTTTTGGGTCTTTGTTCAATGTTATATTTGTGAGAGTAATCCGTGTTACATGTAGAAGTAGGTTATCATTTTCATTGCTGTATAATAGTCCGTTTGTAAACATGGCACAGTTATTAAATCATTCTATCCCCCTCCTTGAAGAACATTTGTATTGTTTCCATTGAGACTATTACAGACAATGCTACTGTGAGCATTTTTATGTCTCTTGATACATGGGAGCACATTCTCTAGGGGAGATCTCTAGGAGTGGAATTGTTGGGATACAGGTTTTTGTATATCTTCACCTTTACTAGATATTGCCAAACTATTTTTCCAAAATGGTTGAACCAATTTATAGTCCCACCTGCACTATATGGGAGATCCTATTCTTGCATATCCTCTCCAAACTTGTTATTTGCAGCCTTTTAAGTTTTTGCCCATCTGGTGACTGTTTTTACTGTAATTACCAGATAACTGATGAAGTACGTACCTTTTCATACATTTATTGGCGATTTTGTTACCGAAAACTAATTACCTTCTCTCTCTCTCTCTCTCTCTGACACACACACGTAGTAATATATGCATAGTTCAATTTAAATAATCAAAATAAACATCACATTTCATGTTTTGTTAGTCATCAAATTCAAGGAAAATTGTGTTCAAATTTTCTTACAGAATACACTCATTTAATCTGTATTTATCTCAGGCATTTTTTTTTAATTTTGGGGACTAATTAGAAGCTCTTACTCTTGAAATGATTTCATTTGATTTTCCACTTGAAGATCTGCCTAACTTCACCAAAACTTGATCTTAATCCCTGCTCTTAGAGATACCTATTCACTTTATGCCTACTGAATGATATACATTTAACCATAGAGGCTAGCATAAAACTGAACAACTATCTTTCAAAAGAGGCCTACTACGAAAGAAATCTTTTGGAATTATTCTTTGACCTTGTAGATTTGTCTGTTCACATGCAATGAACATAGTATGAAAATAGAACATCAACCAGCCCCACCTGGGTACAAGCAAATGTACTTTTTGCACAACTATATTTAGACATTCAGCAGACTTCCTCTTCTCCCCTCGCTCACCACCAATTTTTATTCTGTGCTTTCCTCCCTGATCAATAAAAGGATAATGAGGAAACATAAGGTATAATGACACTTAATGAGACACTTCTGGGTGCTAAAATATTAGGATATGGGTTTAGAGTCTGCTTTAGCCCAGGGGATCATCTAGAATAGAGATGGCAAATAGGTTTGATTTCATGTGTCAACTCCAATTTGCACTAATGTATGGGAAAAATTCCAAAGTGCCACCTGGGCTTAGGAATGGGTGTCATGACAGTTTAGTCACGTCTGCCATGATGTGGGTAGATAGTGCAGTCACCTGTAATCTAGAGCAGTGGTTCTTAAACTTTGGCTGCCATAAAGGGGACTCAGTCTGAGGAGTCCCCAGAGTTTTAAATACACCAAGCCCAGGCTCCAACCAGACCAATTGCATCAGAAACTCTGGGAGTGGCCCAGGCATCAGTATTTTTCAAAACTCCTGAGGAGATTCCAATGTGCGCCGTGGGTGAGAAGCACAGGTATAGGGCGGTGTTACTTACACTGTTTTCATTATGGATACCCACCCCAGCCTTCCCAGGAAGGCTTCCCATATTCCTTTTAAAATATGTTTTCTTTTCCCTAATTGCCTCATGAAATTTCAATACCACAAGCATACTACATATGTGTTTATGTACTGTATCTGTATATGCGCTTTATACATAAAAAGGGTAAGACTTTGTCACATGCCTCCCCACTTCTAACCCTTAACTAATTTTCACTCCCTTGGGAGCAATACTGGCCCTAGTGAGAATATATGACCTTGAGAATAAAGAGCAGCTTTTAGAGAATTGTTTATAATGACAAAAATAATACTCGGTACCGTTTGAGATTTGGGTGTTAATAATTTACTCTGTGAAAGCAAACATGGCACCGTAAGAGTAACAGTGGAGGCACAGAATTCAGCTTTGTGGCCACTGATCCACTTGGTTTATGTTGTCAATAGTTGTTAGAAATAATTAAGGGATAATGTTAATTGAGCAGGGCTCTATCTGATGTGATGGTCCCCTGCTGCTGGATAAGTACTCGAGGAAAAGTGGAAATGTTTACTTTCCTGGCAAAAACAACTGCTTCTTTGGTAAATATTCCCAATGACTCAGTCATTATTTCTATTTTCCATTATTTAAAAAATTGATGGGTTTTTTTCTGTTGGAGTTTTGTGCCTTATGGTGATGTCTGATTGCTTTATTGTTACTCACCAGCTGTGTAAAACTGTTAGCATGAGTTTTAACCTAGAAGTGGGCATTTGTTCATCCATAACCTATAGTGATATTTACATATTTTCACTTTTGCTTTATAACTAAAATAAACCATCAATATTTTATAAGATACTTCAAATAAATACAAATTTAAAACCTTAGAAGTTAAGGGGCACATATGCAGGACCTGGGAGAACCTAATTCCTTTTCCTATAGTATCCCCTCATCTTGGCAGCTGGCTTAGTGCCAACCCTAACGCTCACTTGCCTTGTCATCTTGGGCAAGTCATTTAACCCGCCTGTTCCTTGGTTTCATCTCCCACTTAAAGAATTGAAAAATATCTGCTCTACCACAAAGGCTTCCAATAAGAATAAACAACATACAAAGCTATTTCATAAAAGTAGAAAGGTGCTCCATATATGAAAGATAAGGGTGATTTAATGTCACGTAACAATGATTTATTAGTCCCCTAGGTTCAATTGCTACCCTTAATTATGGAGCCCGAAGCCAAGATGCTCATTCAGCTCTCAGTGAGATCCCGCTGACAGCCATCCTGCCAGGTCTCATTGGTGGTTTTCACCATGTGTGATTCTTGTTCCTGAAAAGCAGAGGTGGACAAGCCGTCAGTGGGAATCAAGTGGGAACTACTCACACGCTGAATCCTGCATATCATAGAGGGGTTGCAGTTTAGAGCTGTCTTGTTGGTTTTAGAATCACCAGCTCATCCTTGATGTATGAGCACGAAGCTGCCTCAGCATCTCAGTGTGGTCACAACTGGGGTCTGCACACTCTTCCATTGACACCAATCAGTCGGTGCTGGGTCCTTTATTGGAGAGGAAACACCGTGAGGGCAGGACTTGTGGGCTCCTCAAGGAGCCCCTGTGCCCGCAGATTCCTGATCCCAATCACATGCTGGCTGGTGGGAAGAGGGGCTGAGCGTGGGTATTGGATAGTTCTTGAGGCAGAGGAATCAGCGCACACAGAGCCTTATTAATGCCAATGTCGTTATTAACCAACTCTGTCGTCTTAAGCTCTCCTCTGAAATGAGCAGTTCCCACTCTCCTTCTGATTTGTTCTCGGCAAATCCTGCCGGAATCCAGGGAAGCAGGGCTGACATTTTTCTCTCTAACATCCCAATATCTCTTTGCTCTCCTGCCCTCACCCCTTTCTGCTCTCAGAAGCCCCATGGCAGTGGCTTTTAGGACTCTCACGTAGTGACACACACAAATGCAATGACGGTGCCCGAGCTGAACCTGCCATTGGAACACACTGGGCGCAAGAGAGATGAAGATTTCCCTGGCTGCTTGAGCCGGTGACCAACGACCCCTACTGCAGCGGGGAGGACTGCCAGTCGATGTCCAGCCTGGGCTCAGCATTGACAGGCTTTAGAATACATCTAGGGGCCTGAGAAAGGACAGCCAGGCACAGAAGGGGGCAGCTGAAAGAGTGACTTAATAAAGAGCCACATGAGTTACCTCAGCCTTGGGGAAAATGAAGCTTGCTGTAGGAGGCTCCCTTGGCAGGGGCTCCCAGGAGGCATGCCAGCTGCCTTAAAAACCCTTTCTGCTCCTTGCAATTAAAAAGCAACATTCTTGTGCGCCACGCTGTTAAAAATGCAAGCAATGTATTCCAGCAAATATAAGTGGCAGGTCCCCCGATCTCGAGTCCATCTGTGGTGGTGCTTTTCAAACTCTGCACTAATGGAGAGATGACACAGGCCAGCTGGTTAGAGCTGGAGCCTGAGAAGCCGGGAGAGACGGGGGAGTCACAGCCTTGCTGCTGGCAGCAAGACCAACGTGTTTATTTTTTAATGATGAGCACTTCAACACCAGCGGCCTGTTTTCTGTACTCAAGGCCTCCGTAAAGTTCAGCTCCTCTTAATTGGGTGAGACAGCCAGACTCATGTAGCACGGAGCAAGAAACTTGCAGTAGTAGTCTCACAGTTGTTTTAATTTAATTTATTTTATGTTCTTGAGAGAGTTCAGCAAATCGCACACAATCCCAGGAAAGAGAGCTGACATAGCAGTTTCACTGAGCTCAGAGACTCTTCAAATTAGAGTAACTCGCCCAAGTGTCCTCCACATTTCATTTTTCAGAGATCCCAGTGGCATTAGGTGCTACTCTAAAAAGGGCAGCCACTTCCTCTCCCGATTTAGTCATCAGTATTACATTTCTATAATGTAGATAAATCTGGTATAATCTTCACTGCACTTAAGGTTGGCTGTTGACCTAGAACACTCCAATAATTTTTTTTAGGAAATAAAAACCTTCTGGTGATGTTGCAAGTCCTTACAACAGGTATCAGCAACGATTGCTGCTCCCTAAGCCCGAGCCCATCTAAGGCACTGCCACCCTTCCCTGCCCTGACACAAAGTGTTACCTGCCCCCACTCACTCTCTTCCACCCTTCCCACGGAGAACAGGAGATTCTCATACCCCTTCCCTAAATCCTATCCCTCAACCTTAAATCACAGCAGAGCAGAGACATAGGCACCTCAGTTTCCAAATGTTTATCTCCTCTAGTTGAAAAATAATTTTCTAAATTATTGCTGAAACATAACCCTTGTCCTCAATCCTCATCCATCAGCATACGGCATACATGGCAACTACCCAGCTAAACATGATAACTTATCCTGATATTCACCATGTTGATTCACAGGAACTATGTAGGACATCTCTGAACATGCCCATGCTTGGCATACTGGAGCCTTTTGGGTAGAGTTTAGCTCTAGAGCAGAGCTTCCCAGCCTGCATTCTGAAGAGTGTCAGAAAGTGTTAATATGTGTTAACAAAAGTTCCTTTAAAAAAAAAAAGGGTTCCATGGTTTAATAGGTTTGGGAACCACTGAAAATCAAATGTCTCTTTTGGAAATTCTCAATGCAAATTACCATAGTAAAAACCTTCAAAGTTCCCACAGTATAAAGAAAGATTCCCTTTACGCAGCATTTTCCAAACACATTTGACCCCAGAGCACCTTTCACCCAGATACCCTGAGAAAACACAACTGTTGGAGAGGAGGAATAGGCCGTTCCTAACTAAGATGAGGTTAATAATCGGGGATGGATGTAAGTATGCCTTGTTAAATGAAGTTCAGCTATGGAGTGTGCAGGAACATCCTGGACCTGAACTTACAGTGTTAATCATGGCTAGCATTTACTGAGTTCATATGTGCCGAGCGCTGTGCCAAATCCTTTACCTGTGCATGACCTTTTCTCAATTTTAATCCTTACAACAACCCCATAAGGTCAGTAGGTCCTATACACACCCAATTTTATAACTAAGGAACAGAGAGATTACGTAACTTACCTAAGGTCACACAGTCTTTAATGAAGGGAAGAATGAATACTGGAGTCCAGGTCTGCCTGTTGCCAAAGTCTGTGTCCTTAACCAGAAAGTTCTCTGCTTCCCTGTGGAGCTCAGGGCTACCTCCGCAGAGATGTGAATGAGGACTAGTGTGGATCAGGAAAACGGAAGTTGTCCTCAGGGAGCCCTGGGATTGAGAAGGCAGAGGCTTTCCTGCTCCAACCCCACCCAACCCCACCATTGTGACCTACTTAGAATGAGTAACTGCTGACGTGAGGATCCAACTTGGTCGGTATCTCCAGTGATGAGGCCCGAGTTGAGAATTCGGAGCTGTCATTCTTGTGTTTCTGTCATGGGTCTGTGTTGTTCTTCCCACAGTAGGGGCAGAAGCAGAATCTGTAGATTCTGCTTTAATCATTCAAAGCATTACTGTGTGCCCAGGACCTGAGCCCCCAGCTAGCTCACTGTTACTCTCAGTGTGGTCCTCATAGCAGCAGCATCTGGGTACTTGACAGAAAGCCACATCCTTGGGTCCCACTCCAAACCTACTGAGTCAGAACCCATGGGAGTGAGGTGCAAGGAATTGTTTTAACAAGAAACTCTAAAATTTGAGAAGCCCTGATCTGCTTAGCCCAAATCTCTCATTTTGTAGATGAGAAAACTGCATCCCAGAGAGGTCAAGTGACTTTCTCCTGGTCCTGGCATGAGTAGGGGTAGCGCCAGGTGGAGTAGAGAGCTGTTGATTTTACCTGCCTAACATCCATAGCCCTTTGTTTTGGTAACAGTACCCAGATTCTACTTGGGGCATCCCCCTCCTCCTCTTTCTGTTCCTGTGGTCGGAATGGGGCTAAACCAGTGCTTTCAGATTCAAAGATGGGGACATGATCCAATCTGGCCAGAGTAATTGATCCAAACTCTGATCCCAATCTGGCCACAGACACATGCTTCCAGGGATGGGCATGTGACTGAGCCAGGCCAGTGAGACTGGATTATGGGAATTTTACTGGAATCTCAGGAAAGGGAAACTTTCTTTCCACTGAGATTGAGGACTATGAAGATGATACGTAAATGGCCTTGGTATCATGAAGCCTACCCTAAGAGAAGTCTCATAAGGAAAGCATGTCTGGCCTCGTTTGCTCTACTCTGAGCTCAAAACCTTGACTGGGGCTGTCAGCTAAGCCCTGGTTAGTCCAGGGGTACCTACTTAACACCCAGGGGAGATCGTTAACTCAGTATTTTATGATGGCAGACTTGTTGATATGTGACCCCTTGCTCTGGGTTGAGAATTGTGTAGAGTTTACTAAACATAATGATATTCATTAACACTAAAAGCCAAACTGTGGGCTAATGGGAATCTCTCAATCCTCCTTATATAGTGATAATTCTTAACGGATGTGGCCAAGGTGACAGTTCTGGTCTGGACGTCCCCACTAAGCAGAAGTACGGATGCCAGATATTGTGGAATTCCCCTCAACACGCTATAGAAAGGGAGCAGTAGTGTAGTTTTTTCTGTTAATTATTCTATGTTATTAGGTAAATTATGGAACTACTTCCACATATCAAAATATTTTCACTTTGAAATAAAAATCTTAAGTACTATTTCTTCCCTGATCTGTAAAATGGTCTGGATTCAAGAAATCTATCTCCCACCTTTGCTGTAAAACTGTAAGAACACATTTATTGAGCATGATGTGCCAGGTACTATGCTAAAACTTCAGTAGGCTTCATCTCATAATCCTAGAAAACAGCCCTTGGAGGGACGAGTTATATTAGCTAGCATCCTATGGGCACTCACTATATGCCAGACACTGTTTTAAACACTCAACAATGTGCTTAAACACATTAACTCATTTTATTCTCCCATCCTGTTACAAAGATTATGTATTATAATTAGCAGCAGAGAGGAGCTTCAAACCCTGGTAATCTAACACAGAAATTGTTCACTGACGACTGTATAGTACTACTTACAAGGTGCCAGTTCAGATGAACAAAACAGACAGGAGGTAAGACAGATGCTCAATCTCCTTTTGGTGCTCTCTCCAGGTTAGTGAACCAAACACATTCTAGGTTAGAATCCTCACCAGTAAAAATGGGGGTGGCCTAAAATCTCTAAAGTTTGTTTTGGATCTATTCTAAAACACTAGGAATTTTTTTTGCACATGTTTTTGAACGACCTCCAAGGCTGTGAGCCTCCTGAAATGTCTATGTAAGAGGATTTCAGAAGTGTCAGGCATACTGTTTTGTATATGAAATTAGGAAATTTGAGATTCTAATTATATGGCCGGTATACTATATTTATTAGATTATGTGCTTATTCAGAGCAGATTTTAAAGTCCGGGGGTTAATAGAAATTATTATAATGCCCTCTCCCAGAAGGTGCCCCTGGGTGTCCAGATATGGACCATTGTTTCCAAGGTGTGGAAAAGGAAGAAACTCCTGCTCTTGGAAAACCTGCATCAGGTTTGGTATGATATTAAGAGATTTTGCCCTTCCTGAATTGTGGAGGTCATCTCCCCCTCCAGATAAGCCCAGCAGAGTCTGGCAGTGAATCCATACATGACAAAGAAGGTACCTGTGCTTCAGCCCTGGATCTAAATAATTTAGCTAAATGAATTTCCCACTTGTAATAAGATTTTGGACTTTATTTTAATCAGCAGGTTTTTCTTTTGAGAGGAATCTCAAATCTCCCTCTAATGAAGGCCATGCCATGTTTGCCTTACAAGGCCTTGGGAAAGAAATAGAATTCCCTGGAAGAAGCTATCACTTAAGAAATAATTGATTGACTATTGCTCTGGATTTGATTCACTAAGCTAAGAACCTGCTACACGACCTGCAGAGGGCACAAGAATATGAACTGTGTGTGGTTTTTCGAATTTGGTAGTCTAAACAAGGTGGAGATTGTGTAGTAGTGCGGCAGTGTTCTTAAACCCTGTTTTGTTTGGTTTAATGTTCATGAGCCACAGAATACAGAAATAGAAGAGTCACAAATTGCTTTTCTCCTTTGGACAAACTGTTTCAATACCTACAGATACCACCACCTTCATTGTACCCTAGTGGTTCAGAGTAGCACTTTGGTTACAAGGACAGTCCCTAGTAGTCCTTCCAGTTCTTCCAGCTGTCATTTCTCTAGTAATTGTGATATTGAACTCTTGAGCTCATCCTTTTGTTTTTTTGGTTTTTAATGGGATGTAGCAAAAGCAATTTTTCTTAAATTTATTTTTTAATTGGCAAAATTATTTGTGTATATTGTATACAACATGATGCTTTGTATACACCGTGGAATGGCTAAATCAAGCTAATTAACATATCTATTACCTCACTTATAATTTATTTGTGGTAAGAACATTTCAGATCTACTCTCTTAGCAATTTTTAAGTATACATTATTATTAACTATAGTCATCATGTTGTATAATAGATCTCCCGAACTTATTCTTCCTCCTATCTAACTGAAATTTTGTATTCTTTGACCAACATCTTCCTAGTCATTCCCACTCCCCGCCCCGCCAGCCCCTGGTACCACCATTCCACTCTCTGTATCTATGAATTGGCTTTTTCAAATTTCACATATTCCACATATACGTGAGATCATGTGGCATTTTTCTTTCTGTGCCTGACTTAGTTAGCGTAATATCCTCCAGGTTCATCTAATTTGCCACAAATGACAGGATTTCATTCTTTTTTAAGGCTGAACAGTTTCCCATTATGTAGGTATACCACATTTTCTTCATTCATCCACTGATGGACACTTAAGTTGATTCCGTATCTCGGCAATTGTGAATAGTGCTGCAATGAACACGACAGTGCAGAGATCTCTTTGACATATTGATTCATTTTCCTTTGGCTATATACCCCAAAGTGGAATAGCTGTGTCATATGGTAGTTCTATTTTTAATTTTCTGAGGAACCTCATACTATTTTCCATAATGGCTGTACTAATTTACATTTCTACCAATAGTGTACAAGAGTTCCCTTTTCTCCACATCCTCACCAACTCTTGTTATCTCTTGTCTTTTTATATTAATAGTAGCCATCCTAACAGATGTAAGGTAATATTTGATTGTGGTTTTGATTTGTATTTGGACTTTGATTAGTGATGCTGAGCATTGTTTCATATACCTGTTGGCCATGTGTATGTCTTCCTTTGAGAAATGTCTTTTTAGATCCTTTGCCCATTGTCTAGCTTGCATATACCTTGACCTTGACTCAATTGCCCACTTTGGGTTCAAACAAATTAGCTCAGATGGGAGGATGGGGCAGGGAGAAAGTTGGCTTCATATGGAACAGAAGATGCTTTCTGGGCCTTTCCAGAGGCATCCATATAAAGGAGACAGCAAAGGAAGGTGTCTTGTTCCTGTGTGGGGTAGGAGGAGCAACTTAGAGATGTAGGAACTGTCCTCAAAGCAGGGACTCTCACTGTTGTCAGATGGGTGCTGGGAATAAAAGAAAAATAACACTAAGGCCTGTTCTAATAGAATGGGTCATACTTCATGAGGTTACAGTGAAAGAGGGTGATGATGAGAAACTCGAAGTAGTGATTGCAAACTACTCTTTTCCAAAAGTTTGGTGATAGAGGGAAGAATAGTTTAAGGTGACTGCAGTGTTTGAGGATAAGGGATGCCTGAGCGGCGTATTAGTAGATGACAAAGCCATAGAGGATGAGGGAAAACTGATGGTGTCTTTCAAGGTACTTCTTCCCACGAAATGTAGACATGTGTTCACACATTGGTTTATTGGTTTATCCCATGCTGCCTATGTACTAGGGTCAGTACTAGGCTCTGGAAGAAAATAATGAGCCCCCCCACCCCAAAAAAGTCTACCTTTCACTCTCTCTTCTTCCCTGAGCTCCTTCCCCCTAAACCACTTCCAGGTGTGCTTCTGCCTCATGCTCACCATCACTCAAATCCAGGTCTTTCTAACTTCATCACTGTCTTTGTTTTGAGGAAGGGTCACAGGAAGTGTTTTTGTAATGTGTTCCCTTCCCTAGGCAGAGCTCACAGGAGCCTGATGATTTGGTGCCTCCCAAGGGTACCAGATTGACCCCCTCCCTGCTCAGTGATGGATAAGGGGAACCGAGGGGCAGAGTGAGGCTGGCAGCTACTCTGCCCAGCCTGAATGACAGACTTTACAATATGTCCTGGAATTTTCTCATAATAAGGGGTCAGGTGAAGGGGAGGCTGCAGCCCCTGGAAGCTCTTTTTAGTATAACTGACATCAGGAGGTTAGAGCCCTAAGACGTGAATTAAACCCTAATTCTGCTCGGCCCTAGTCCTGTGACATCAGACAAGTGGCTTACGTTTCCTCGTTTGTAAAATGGGGCTAATAATATTTCACTGGAGTGCTTCTGTTAGAACAAAATTAGTGATTTAGAGGTGAGCTTCAAAATGGCCCAGAGAAACTCCTAACGATCCATGTTCTCAGTCCCCAAAGTCTGGAGGTTCCTTGCTGTCTCGGGGAGTGAGGAGAGCCGAGACCAAGCCATTACTAGCAGTAGGGAGTCATTTGTCATCACTAGAACGGAAGCAGGGCCAGACACACTGGAATGGCTCAGAACAGGGGGTCCTCGTGTTGCTAGGTGCCCAGTGGCCTGGGCATGAAATCTGGGGTTCCCATGGTCTGCTGATCCCAAATGCTTGCTGACTGGCTGGCCTATTCTCCAGATAGCTGTTCAGTTTCCATATCTCAACCCAGTATAGGATCCATTAGGTAAGGACATGAGGTTCTAGTTGTTTTGCTTTTTGCTTTAGTCTTTAAATCATTGAGTGGGAGTCAAAAACTCGCTGCCTTGGCAAGAAACCCCCAGCTTTGTAAGCAGTCCTTCCCTGAAAATCGGGTCATAGTGTTTCAAAAGACAATTTTCTAAAGAAAGAGGTTTTTAAAAGAAAACACCCAAACTTGCTGGCATTTTCACAAGGATAGTATTGATCATCCATGTCAACCTTCCTAAAGAACTGTTTGTCTACCTTCCACTATTGCTATTTGCAGTATGTCTTATTGAAGTGGAGGTATGGGGTGAGACTGACCTGTGTAATAAAGAAACCAAACAGAGCTTCAGAAGCATTAAGCTTCCCTTGGGGGAAATAAATCATCACTGGGACTTAGGCCATCAGTAGAAAGATGAGCTGTCTGCATTTACGCATTTTCATCAAAAAAATCACAAAATATTAGAGCAAAAAGGAATGCTAGAGCTTCTGTCAGTCCAGCCCCTTCATTTAAAGGGGATGTAGAGACTCAGAGACGGGTGGAATGATCTGCCCAGGACAGCCCAGAAAGTGAAAGCGTTAGGACTTGAACCCATGTCTTCAGACTCTCAAGCACGAAGCCCTCTCCACCACATTCGTCTTATTAGCTAATTCTAGGAGACATGTTGAACCTTGTAGGATGAAGGCAGAAGGACAATCCCCCCTCCATGTTTTTACGCCTGGGGACATCACACAGAGGGGCTGAGCCCAGTGGAAGTGGGAGGGAAGCATCAGGAAGTTGAGCAGTTAGCAGTTAGCCTAGGGCAGATGTGTTGGTCAGCAGGGCAGAGCTCTCTGAGGTGTAAGACGTCTCTGGGATGAAGGACAAGGACTGGTTTTAGGACATTACTTCGGAGAGGCATGATGACAAATTTCTGATCAGTCACACTCCTCAAACCAAAGAGTGTAGGGGCAGTGAACGTGTGTGCCTGGCATGCTCATCCATCTATTTACCACGTTTGTGGAGTGCGGTGGCAGACGTGCCAGGCCTGTGCTAGGTGCTGGGGAGAAGACGAGGAGCAGATATTGCCGTTGGCTTGGTCCTTGTGGAGATTATATTTCAGTGGCAGAAACAGAAAAGGAAATTGTCACACACATAAATGTCAAATTACAATGTGATGAGAAAGCAAAACCGTACATTTCCACTCATGCATCATTTATGTATGTGTGCATGTATCAGAAATGAATAAGGAGAAACACGCCAAACTCATTGTGAGAAGGAGCCTGAGGGATTCGTGCTTTAAGTGAATTGTAGGAGTTTTTAAAAACAAAAATGCGCTTACATGTTAGAAATCAAAATAGTGGCCATTACCCTTGGGAGGAGGAAAGGGGGCTTCTCGGATGCTGGGAATGATCTGTTTCCTCGTCTGAGTGCTGGTTACACGGGTGTGTTGATCATGTGAAAATTTATGGGGCTGAATTTTCAAATATGACTTTTCTGTATGTGCTACATTTCCATAAATTTATCCAAATTGTGTTCATGTGATGTTTTGATACTAATAAAAATTTGAAAATTACCATTGTGTGAAACGCTACAAAGAAGCTTTGCAGTGCTATGAGCATGAGTCACGAGTGGGCCGTGGAGTCTCACCTTGTCAGGGGAATTGGGGAAAGCTTTCTGAGGATGTGAGTTCTGAGCTGAGATCACAAGGGGGGTCTGTGTGAAGAGGGAGCAGCATGCGCAAATGCTATGTGGCAGGAGGGGACATGGCACAAACGAAGAATTGAAACAGTGTAGGTCAGACAGGAATGTAGAAACTAAGACACACAGTAGATGACCATGGTTAGCCGCTGACGTGCTTTCAGTAGGAGGGGCCATAATCAGGCTTGTTTTTCAAAATGACCTTTCTTGCTTCTGTCTAGAGAATGGATCGGAGGGGCCAAGTGTGAACAGGGGAGAACTGTTAAAAGGCTAATGCATAGTAGACCAAGGTGTTGGTGGTAAATGAGATGGTGAAGTGAATTCAAGGGAAGGGACTCAAAAGATACTAAATGAAAATAGTACTGGAACTTAGTGATGGAGCAAACTGAGACAGATAAGGATGACAGCTATCAAGAAGGATTCCTGGTGATTTAGAACAGGGATGGCCTAGAGCTGACATGCAATAAATAGTCACTGCATGTTGCTGAAACCAGTGGGTGCTCCTGGCCTGCCTTTCTGCAGACCCCGTACGATGCTTTGGATTTGAGATGATGGCTCCTGAATGCATTTATCAGCTCAATACTTCATCCAAAACAACTCCTTTGGGAAACCTGATGTTGTTCTATTCTGGGCTGTTTCTACCACATACTCGGAGACTAAACCCATATTAAATTGGAATACAACGTTCCAGAATGAGACTGAACTTCTGAATTTTATTTATTTTCAGTTTGGCCTTCTTAGCTCCCACTTTGACATCAAATTATAACAAAACAGCCTGTGGCTGATGGGATTCTTGGGAAGAGAAAGAAAAGCTGGGTGAGAATTTTTCTAAGACCTTACTAGGAGAGCACAGTGTCCTGCAGAGCTGGTCCGAGGGCAGGGAGCAGAGCTGTGGGAGCCACCGGCCTGTAGGGGTGTGGGAGAGAGCTGTGATAGGGAGAAATAGAGGCCAGGGGAGTGGTTGAGGAGAACAGACAAGTGTAACCTAGCTGCCCCGACTTCTCCAGCCTTTTGTGGTCACATTTCTTCCCCTTTAATGCCCAAATGACATGATTCTAAAGCCTCATCCCACTTGACCTCTGGAAATGCAGTTTTTTTTTTTTCTTTTCCTAAATTTCTTATTTCAGGTATTCCTAGAACTTTTTCATGATGCATCCCAATGCCACACACCTGTCCCCATTGCCTATTGACTGTGGCTTCTTTCAGGAAAGAGGCTGCAAGATCACATTTGCAAATTTGAAGGCTGCCATTCACATTATGGTGTGTGGGAATTGTACCCCTGCCTGAACTTGAGCAGTGCTCAGCCACTTAGACACATGTAGTGTCCTTTTCCCAAGCCTGGATGCTGGCCCATTCCTTAATCCCCCAAAGCACAGGAAATAGTAGGCTATAATGTTTAGAAAAATGTTCTGAAGGCTTGGGAATAAGTTGAGTCACGAGTAGAAAAGATTTCAGTTTAGACACAGGATGTTGTAAGGTCCAGGATCCTCATCATAAAATTCTCTACTAAGTATTTCTCTGCTTAGAGCCGGGCAGATTGCCATGTTGCAGAGACTAGATCCCCTTCTTTCAGCAGCAGTGCCTTAACTGTACCTCTTCTACCCAGAATCCAAATCTCTGGGCTCTGCAGATAGGGAATAAAAAGTAAGGGAAAGGAGACTTATAGTTTCCAGTCCAGCATGTAAGAAGCTTGGAAGTTGCCACTCCATCCTAAAAATAGGTAAAAAACTGAACGAACTAAAAAAATCAGCAACTCTTCTTAGATCCACCTGAGATGTGAGGTCACAGGGCAAACTGCTGCCCTCAGAAAAGGAGAGACCAACAGGTAGATACAGAGAATCACAACTTACAGGAGCAGAAACTCACAAGCAAAAACCTCAGTGGAGACCAGTGCTGGGGTAGAAAAACCTGAACTGCAACTGACAAATTGCCAACGGCTCAGTGTAAGTAAGTCTGAGAGTTAAAAACTCTAGGGGGACTCAGTCATGGGGGAACCCCACACTTTTGTGAGTTTTACCTCCAGGAACTTACCTGGGTCCTCACGGTGAATATCAGAAAAATCCCTGTTGCTTCCGGTAAGCGGAGAGGAAGCATAATTATTTTAAAATATGCCAGCGCATGCTACTCTTCTTACTAATGCTTGCACAAAAGAGAAACTATTTTACTGGAGCCTAAACTGTTGGGGGTTGTCAGAATCTAACCAACCTAGGAAAAAGTAAATACCCAATCCTAGTCCACGATAGCCATCCCATCCCACCTAAGGGGGCAGAGGGGGATGGAAAAGCACTGGTGACATTCACAGTCCAGAGGCACAGGCTCGCTAAAAGATCGAGACCTAATCATAGGACTGAACTATACCATGCTACAGAGCGCTTCCCCTCCCCCTACGCCTTACCACCACATTACTAAAGTCCTATTTATCACAATTTATTTTGTACAGTACATTATGTCCTGCTATCAGGAAAAAATTACAAGGCATATGAAAGGGCAAAAAATACAGTTTGAAGAAACAGTAACCATCATAATTAGAATCAGATATGGCAGAGATGTTGGAATTATCAGATTGGGAATTTAAAACGACTATAGTTAATATGTGAAGGGCCTCTAATGGATAAAAGTTGACAGTATGCAAGAACAGATGGACAACGTAAACAGAGAGATGGAAACTCTGAATCAAAAAGAAATGCTAGAGATTAAAAACACTAATGAAAAAGTTAGTCCAGCTCAGAAGTTTGATAGGCTGGACATGGTTGAAGAATCACTGAGTTTGAGGATATCTTAATGGAAACTTCCAAAACTGAAAAACACAGAAAAAAAGACTGAAAAAAAAAACAAAACAGAATATCCAAGAATGTGAGACAACTATAAGAGGTGTAAGCTACGCATAACTGAAATACCAGAAGGAAATGAAAGAGAAAGGAGCAGAAGCAATACAGTCATCTGTCAGTATCCACACGGGGCTGGTTCCAGGACCCCTTACAGATACCAAAATCCACAGATGTCCAAGTCCCTGATACACAGTTTGCATATAACCTACGTACATCCTTCTGTATACTTTAAATCATCTGTATGTTACTTATAATACCTAATACAATGTAAATGCTATGTGAATACGTGATACACTGTATTGTTTTTTATTGTATTATTATTTTTTACTTTTTTTTTCCCCAAAATATTTTTGACCTGCAGTTGGTTGAATCTGCAGATGTAGAACCCATGGATATAAAGGACCAAATGTATTTGAAACAACGACTGAAAATTCTCCCAAATTAATGTGAGACACCAAATCATAGATCCAGAAACTCAGAGAATATCATGCCAGATAAGTTTGAAAAATAAATTACTCTTAGAGATATTATATTCAAATTGCAAAAAATCAAATGAAAAAAAAAATCATGGAAGAAGCAAGAAGAGAAAGAGTTCCTATAAGGGAGCAAAGATAAGATTATATCCAACTTTTTCCAGAAACAAGCAAGCAAGCAAGAAAAGAGTGGGGTGAAATATCAAAAGTATTGAGATAAAAAAAAAAAAAAAAAACAACACTAACCTAGAGTTCTGTACCTTGTGAAATTATCCTTCAAAAGCAATGGGGACAATGTACACTATTTGGGTGATGGATACGCTAAAAGCCCTGACTTCACTACTTCACAATATATCCATGTAATAAAATTACACTTATACCCCATAAATTTATACCAAAAAAAAGGTGAAATAAAGTCTTTCTCAGACAAACAATAATTGAGGGAGTTTGTTGCCAGTGAGATTATTCCTGATATGTAAAGCTGGTTCAACATTCAAATATCAGTTGATGAAATCCATCACAACAAGGGCAAAAGAAGAAAAATCACATGATTATATCAGTAGATACAGAAAAATCATTTAACAAAATTCAACACCCATTCATGATTTTTTTTTAACACAAACAGCCAACCAACCTCTCAGTAGACTAGGAATAGAGGAAAATGTCCTTAACTTGATAAAGTATACCTCAAAAAAACTAAAGCTAACACACTGACGGTGAGAAACTTAAAACTTTCTCACTAAGATCAGAAATAAGGCAAGGATGGCCCCTGTAACAACTGCTTTTTGAATTGTACTGGAAGTCCTAGATAACAAGACCAGAAAAGAACATAAGATACCAACTGAGAAGAAAGAAAACTGTCTTTGTTTACAGATGACATGATTATCTATGTAGAAAATCCCAAAGGACGAACAACAAAAAAATCCCAGGCACTAACAAGTGGTTATAGCAAAGTTGCCAGATACAAGGTTAATATGTAAAAGCCAATCACTTTTCTATATAAAAAAAATAAACAAATGGAACTTGAAATTTAAAACAGAATACCATTTTCACTAGCACTCCTAAAAGTGAAATACTTAGCGGTAAATCTAACAAAATATGTGCAAGATCTATATAAGAAAAACTACAAAACTCTGATGAAAGAAATTAAAGAATTAAATAAACAGAGCAATCTTTCACATTCATGGATAGGAAGACTCAATATTGTCAAGATGTCAGTTCTTCCTAACTCAATCTATACACTTAATGTGATCTCAGTCAAAATCTGAGCAAGTTATTTTGTGGATATCAACAAAGGAAATCTAAAATGTATGTGGAGAGGCAAAAGACCCAGAATAGCCAATATGTTAATGCGGAAGAATTTGAAAGACTGACACTACCCAACTTCAAGACTTACTATACACTTACAGTAACCAAGACGGTGTGGTATTGCTGAAAGAATAGACAAATAGATCAGTTGAACAGAATAGATAGCCCAGAAATGGACCCACATAATATAGTCAACTGATCTTTTATAAAGTAGCAAAAGCAATACAATGGAGAAAAGATAGTTTTTTCAACAAATGGTACTAGAACAATTGGACAGCTACATGCACAAAAATGAATCTAGGTACAGACTTCTAATACCCTTCACAAAAATTAACTCAAAGTGGATCATAGGACTAAATGTAAAACACAAAACTACAAAACTCTGAGAAGGTACAGGAAAATCTAGATGACCTTGGGTTTGGAGATGACTTTTTAAATACAACACCAAAGGTAACCTATGAAAAAAATTAATAAACTGGACTTCGTTAAAATTAAGAGCTTCTGCTCTGTGAAAGACACTGTCAAGAGAATGAGAAGACAAGCTACTGACCAGGAGAAAATACTTACAAAGGACATATCTGATAAAGAACTGTTATCTAAACACAGAAAGAACTCTTAAAGCTCAACAATGAGAAAACAATCTGATTGAAAAATGGGCCAAAGACTTTAACAGACACCTCACTAAAGAAGATACACAGATGGCAAATAAGCACATGAGAAAAGATGCTCTACATCCTGTGTCATCAGGGAAATTCAAATTAAAATAACATTAAGATACCACTACACACCTATTAAAACAACAAAAATCCAAATCCAGTACACTGACAACACCAAAGGCTGGCAAGGATGTGGAGTAACAGGAACTCCCATTCATTGCTCGTGGAAATGTAAAATGGTACAGACACTTTGGAAGATAGTTTGCAGTTTCTTACAAAATTAAACATAGTCTTATCATATGATTCAACAAGTGCACTCCTTGTTGTCTTACCCAAAGGATTTGAAAACTTATGACCACACAGAAACCTACAATATGGATGTTTATAGCAGCTTCACTCAAAATTGCCAAAACTTGGAAGCAACTGAGATGCCCTTCAGTAGGTGAACGATAAATAAACAGTGGTACATCCAGATAATGGAATGTTATTCAGTGCTAAAAAGAAATGAGCTATCAAGCCATAAAAAGACGTGAAGAAAACTTAATGCATATTACTAAGTGAAAGAAGCCAGTCTGAAAAGGCTACATACTGTGTGACTCCACCTATATGACATTCTGGAAGAAAATAAAAAGATCAGTGGTTGTTTGGGGTTATTGGGGAGAAGGGATTAACAGGAAATGCATGGAGGACTTTAGGGCAGTGAAATTATTCTGTATGATACTATAATGGTGGATACATGTCATGTACATGTATAACATATACGTTATACACAACACCAAGAATGAACTGAACTGTGGACTTTGGGTGATAATGATGTATCAGTGTAGGTTCATGAATCATAACAAACATACCACTTTGGTGGGTGATACTGATAACAAGGGAGACAATGTATATGTGGGGGAAGGGGGTAGATAGGAAATCTCTATACCTTCAATTTTGCTGTGAACCTAAAACTGCTCTAAAAGATAATGTCCATTTTTAAAAAGAGTAAGGGGAGAATATTTGAGCTATAGCTCTGCCCGTAGACAAAATTTTCCACTTTGATGCATACAGAACAGTTACTCTTTTCCAGTCTCAAACTGTGCCATAACAATGGTTTTTGCTTTTTAAGACCAAAAGGCCTGAAACATGATCCTGTCCTACCCTTTCCTACCCCCACCCCCCAGAGTCCCCACAGGCTCCCAAAGGTGAATCCAAAACTCAGTTTCCAGAAAAAGAGAAAACCTGCTCAAAGTTTGAAAATTATTGTTTCTCACCCATTTCTAGCCTTCAAGCTTTATAACTTAGCTAGAGCATCCCTTTCCCCAGCTTGGGAGCAGTGATCAGAAGACTTGAGGCTGACTGGAGCAAGGTGAAGTCTGAGCCACCAGAAGCCTCTCCCTCCAAGAGTCCTTTTTGAAGATAGAAATGGCCATCGAGATGAGTCTTCAGTCTCCATCTGTCTGGAGACCTCACTACAGGTCATTTCACAGAATAAAGCAAGAATCCTTCAGCTCAGTAGTTTAGCAGTAGGTCAGTGCTAGAGTTTTTGAGCACTGGGACTTTCCATATCTTGATTATTGCTGTAATTCCTGATGTCTGACTCTTCTAACCTAGCATGGTAAGGAGGGGTGGATTGGATGACACACAGTTTGGTATAATAAAACTGGAAGGCTCAATGCTAATAGAGCTCAATTAGCAATAGAGAAGTGAGGCATCTAAAATTACTGATATAATTAGAGGCAGAACTTATTCTAGACCCCAAGGCCCTAAATTTCTGCCTAGCACTTTACCTATAATAGTCCACTGCATGCTGAGGTCCTTTTCAATTCTCAGATGCTTGAGTGAATTAAAAGAGTGAATTAAAAGAGTGTCACATAATTGGTTTTGAAAAGATGCTATGGAAATCACATTTTTTTTTTTAAGCATTATTTACCTTTGCTCCAACTAAAATTGCCCTAGATTGGAAGGCCAGCACTTGTCATTCATTCCGTCAGTCAACAAACATATCATTATGCCCTCAGTTCCAAACACTGGGCCAGCTCCTAGGACAGAATGATGAGCAACACAAACAAGGGCTACTGTGTTTACCGTCTAGAGAATGTAGCGCTCTCCAGTCTGACACTGAAGGAGAGACTGGACAATTACTTTGTGAAAAGACTCTTGACGAAGGAATGTGAAAGGTATTTCTTCCAGGGTCACTTGAAGGTAGATTGACTCAAACCCTGTTACTAACTTTAGAAGAGAGAATAACCCAGGGTCAGAAGAAATGGACAGTCCACACTTTCTCCTACTCACTGATAATTCTTAGTCTCCCCCGTGCATGGTCTGGAATTATATCATTATTCTATAACTTATAAAGTCTATCCGTTGATTCAGGAGTCGGGTTAACATGCTTCTTTAATAATACAGAGCAGTGTCTAGTGAGGGCTCGCATTCTAGTACCAAGAGTGATGCTGAGGCAGGACTATAAATTATCGACGCCTGAGCCTTGGCCTTTTTTAGTCAGCTCCATTTTTCAAAACAGGAAAATAAACTATTTTTTCCTCATTGACTTCGATCCCTCTTGGTATTTTTTTTAATAGCAGACATTAAGAGACTTTGCATGTTGCGTGTCTAGTCACCTCTGTCTGATCTTGCTTTGTCATTAATTCTCAGTTTGGGAGATGGATGGCCTGTATGGCTATCCTCATTTATGATACAGTACTGTCACTGGCCTATAAATAATTAATGAAAGGGGACTTTTCTAGTGAAGGGAACTGTCAGGCGCATTAGATTTAAGTCCAATTTCAGTTCCCTTCCTGTAACTTTTTATTGAAATTTTTACAATGTAGAATCAACTTTCAGTAATGCAATAAAATGACACTAATTCCGACAATGGGGGCTTGGGAGGGGGAAGGCCAGTTAGAATGAATGAAAAATATATTTTTTGAAGTGAAGATTTATTCCTTTAAAGAAATACCATGAATTAAACTCTGCTACCAAAGGCTTTTCCAGTGGAACTGTTCTAGTAAGAGACTGCTTGGTTGCAAAGAGGGACTCACTCTAGCATAAGTAAAGGCACATGGATGGATATAGCAGATGGCCTCAGTGCCCTGCCCACATTTCCTCAGCATTCACTGATCCTACATGCTGAAGGCTTCTTTTTCTATTTTATTTTATTTTTTTTTTTTTAATTTCAGCATATTACGGGAGTACAAATGTTTAGATTACATATATTGCCTTTGCCCCACCCAAGTCAGAGCTACAAGTGGTTTGGAGAGCTCCACCTAGCAGGGTGAACAGCCAGGTTTTATAGGACAAACATGGAGGCAAAGTAGAGAAATCATCTGACTGGCTATAGTGAGGCATCTGCCTTATTTGGGCATGGTGTGGTGATTTGGCTACCTGTGATTGGGTGAAGTTTGGCTGTTTGTGATTGGCTGAAATGTGGCTATTCATGAAAAAAATGTACTTTGAGTTAAAATTTATCAAAACGTACATACACAGACACAAACTATACATGGTACTATTTACAGTCTAGAGAAATGTAAAAAAAAGTAAAAATGCAATATTCAATTATAACTGCATAAAATTAACTGTAGTGCATATTGTACTACTGTAATAATTTCATAGCCCCCTTGTTGCCATGGCAGTGAGCTCAAGTGTTACAAATATCCGCTTAAAACACCATGTGATGCTAATCATCTCCACGAAAGCAGTTTGTTTCTCCAGTAAATTGCATATCACAGTACAAAGTGATCTCTTGCAGTTCTTGGGTATTTTTCATTGTGTTTAGCATGATATCATAAACCTTGAATAACACTATGGAACCCATACAAAGAGCCACTGGAGAGGCTGGAAGTCCTCTATAGAAACAGAGAAATCATGACATCACAAGAAAAAGTTGAATTGCTCAATATGTACCATACATTGAGGTCTGCAGCTGCGGTTGCCCACCATTTCAGACAGATGATTCATTTTGTAAACAGACGCCATAAACTTGAGGTATTGATAAATACAATACAGTGCTGTAAATGTATTTTCTCTTCCTTATGATTTTCTAAATAACATTTTCTTTAGCTCACTATGTTTTAAGAATACAGCATATAATATATGTAACCTACATCCATATGTATAATAACTGTTTATGTTATCAGGAAGGCTATGGTCAATAGTAGCTATTAGTAGTTTTGGAAGAGCCAAAAGTCATACATAGATTTTTGACTGCAAAAGGGGGAAGCTGGCATCCCTAACCCCTGCATTGCTCAAGGATCAACTATACTCTGTTCATACCAGGAGCTAAATCAACTCTTGTGGAATGAATGAATGATAATATGTAAGATAATATTTGATTTGTTAAGCCCTGGCTTCTCGTGAGGCTCAGTTGTGGAAACTTAAGCATATGCAGGAAACAGGGAGATGCTGACAGCTACAGGTCAATCAATTTATTGTATTATTAAAGATTTGCAATCACTCTGAAATACTCTTTCCCAGAGATAAATCTCGTCTCTAAAGTTGACTGTGAATGAGCTTAGGTGTTTTTGTGTTTCTGTTGATTCCAGCCTGATTAACGTCTTAGATCTAGGTGCCATGCACGTAATAAAGAGTGACATGTGCACACTGGGAGGCAGCCTTGCAGAGGGATTAAAAACAAGGAGGGGCTCTGGCACCACACTGTCTGCTTGAGTCCTGGCACAGCCACTTGCTGAGTGACCTTGGACAAGTTGTTTAACCCTCCATGCCTGCTGTCCTCGTGTTTAAAGTAGGAATCATAATACACTCTGCCTTGTAGCCTCATTTTGAGGATTATTTCCAGATTGTTTCTCTTTTGGGCCTGTGCTCAGGACATAGTAAGTCATAATAAAGTTAGCAAGTATTACCATCATTTAGTAAAAAGTAGGTGAAAAGCCTAAAAAAAACTATCACTATCTAGTAAACATAGATTGTCTTTTCCATGTGCTTTACATATTTCAAGAAAGATAATTCTTAAACCTCGTAGTGAAAACGGAAAATATCAGCAAGGTTTGCCATTACACAGATAGACTGGGGTGAGGGTGTGAAAGAAGAAAACTAACCCTCTTTGAGGGTCATCTACCTGCCAGGCACTTTGTGTACACTTCCTCATTTACTCGCACAGCCCGTGGCATTCAGTCCAGATCTGTGCAGCTCTGAACCTCACCATGCCACTCTCCCTCCCCAATAAAATGAAACCCCTGCCCCTCTTTATCCAGTGAACTCTGTAAGAAAGCAGGACCATGGGTTTGAGTCCATCTCAGCCATTGTGACCTTGAGTGATCTCTCTTCAGTCCTCTCCCTCCTCCTGTTTTCCATCCTTGCTTTCTTTCCTTTCCTTCTGGACAAACTCATCTAAGAGCAGCTCCAGACCAATCAAGCCCTTAATTGTCCTGGTCCTATTTTGCGTTATCCTTGGGCCCTGCTGGCTGTGGCTGCTTCAACTGCCAAAGCCATTGTGAAGCAGCTAAACCAGTGTGTGAGCTCGGAAGAACAGGCAGCCCAGCCCCTGGGTGTTCTCTGAGGTGTACACATCCTCTTGCCTCTGATTTGTTTTCATTCCATGGATCAGAGAGAAGACTGTATTTTTACCGTGGCTCCAAAGGAAAGATACTGTGTCATTACCGCTTTAGGCATCCTACTGTTTGGGAATCTTTCCTGTATTCTCAAATTGCAGTGAAGCAACTGACTTCTAAAAATAAATTAATTTGGGGTTTGTTATGTCCATAGGCTTGTTTCTCGAAGAGTCATTTGATGGAAGTTTGGGGACTGACTCCATCTTTGTCCATAAGTGTCACTGAATGTACCTGGTATATAGCTAGGTTAAGCAAAATATTGCTAGTAAATAAAGTTGTGTAGGGGTTTTCCAGTGGGTTTTTATCACCTACCTGATTCTGGGCTATTTCATTTGTTGGCATATAGCTTACAAGCAATATCCTCACTAGTGAAGAATAGGTGTTAAGTAAACAAAGAAGTATGCAAATTCTGGTCATGCTCACTAGCAAAGGCTTTTCTTTCAATAGATTGAATGCCATTTCTCAGGATTCAGTAAGCTCAAAAAAATATATCAGCATGTTCTTTCCTCTTTTTTTCCCCTTACCTAGTAAGGACTAATGAAATACCATTTATTTAACGATATATGCATTGCCCATTTCCATTCCATCTGCGGACTTAGTCATGCAGTCTTCTTTCTTTAATTATCTGACTCCAAAGAACATTTCAATAGTCTTTTCAAGACATTCTGAAGTTATTATTTCACTTTTGAATAAGAGTTACTCTTCCCCTCCAGACACATGATCTCTAATCATTTTCTTCAGAATAAAGTTGACAATTCATTTGTCTCCTAAGCAATAAGACATGACTACCTCTGTGCATAATGAAGGATTCCAAAGGCCGAATTTATTGTGAGGCACATAGCAAAACTAATTGCGTTTAATCACAAAAGTCTAATCAGCATAAAAAATTAGAATATAGACATTCATTGAATGATAGCACCAGAAAGGACTTTAGACATAATTTATTATCAGCTCAGCTTGCAGATGAGAAAACTCAGGCCCAGAAAGAGTAAGAAACTTCTGAAGGTTACAAACTAGCTACTGGCAAAGCTGAGTCTAAAATCTTGCTTTCTAGGATCTTTATATGGTGTTCTTTTTTCTTAAGCTCATCTACTTTCTCATATATTTTGCGCTTCGAAAATATATTTTTGAATGTACTTCACAATAAATATAATTTCTTGGAGGACATATATATTTTAAATTTTGTTGCAAGACCAGGGCATATACTACCTACACCATGCAAGATTCGCAGCTCTCTCCCCAAGCTGGAAGAGCTTTTACTTTCTGAATTCCCATATGACATTCTTTACCTATCACACGCCACTTGCATCTTCCTCTCTTTTATTACATTTCCTTGGGTCCATGTCTCATCATCTCCACTAGACAATGAGCTCCTTAAGAGCAGAATTGGTCTTTTACATCTTTGCAATTCCCTGAGTGCCTAGTACACTGGCTGTGTCAGTGTGGATATGGAATCTCAATCTCTTTCTTCCTCTTTTTTCCTCCTCTCCTACCCCTTTAAACTGTTAGTGCCAAATTCCAAGAGTCTTTAGTATTGACTCTTTTATTCTGAGGAAAGAACTTTCTGTTTATTTTAAGCCAGTAAGATAATGGTACAGTGTAGATGATATGCAGGAGACTGTAACTTGATAACGTAATAATATTGCACTTTCTTTCTTTATTTCTGGTTTTCAGTAAATTCAAGTGGGGTGAAATGAAGCTCAAATTCAAACTAGTGGAATGTTTTAAATAATTGAGGAGATTTTTTTTTTTTTTTTTTGCACCACAGTTTTAAGAGAAATTTAATTAAAATTTGCAATTTGCTTTTTTGTTATTGCTTCTAGAATTAGGAATAACACTAAGATTCTGTTGCAGCCACCTAGGAGAAAGTCAAAGGTTTTGTCAATATTATTTAAAGAGCTGTTCTGGCTTCTAGCTGTTTTATGTCTTTATTCATTCATTTGGTCAAGAAATATTTATTATATATCTGCCATGTGCCAGTCTGATACATGGATACACAGCTGTGAGTAAGAAGTGCTTTCCTTCCTTCAGGGAACTCCTAATGATGGGCAAGACTCAGAATGATGGGTAAGAAAGGTGAGCTAGTGACAGACTATAGTCAGGTGTGAGAGCTGTGAGGCGAGAAGCACAGGGCTCCTGTGAAAGCAGGTAGAAGCAGCACTTACCTCAGTCATGAGGACAGCAGAGAAGGCTTTCTGGAGAGAGTGACATCTCAGCTGAAGCCAGAGGAGCAAGTGAGAATTAGACAGGTTGGAGTAGTGGTGTTGGTAAGAATGGAACACAGAGAGAGAACCACACCGGTAAAGTTTCAGAGGCAAGAGACAGCTTGATGCATTTAGGTACTGAAAGGAACCCAGAAGGTCTGGGGTTTGGACTGGCAACTCAATTACGACAGGAGCCTCAGTGTTGCTAAGCGAAGTGGGCCTTCTTGACCTTTCAAGAAATGGCCACCTGCAACTTAGCTCCTACTGCTCAATACCAGGCAGAAATGTAGCCCTATATTGTCACATTTACAATTTTTCCAACAGAATCTTAGAGCCTGGATTTCTATGAGAAATCTGCCTATTTTTAAATGTGGGTAATTCATTTTAAAAATTTTAAAACACTGTGGTCCAATAAAATGATCTGCTAGCTGGATCCAACCTATGGCGATCAGTTTAGTCTGTGATCCAGAGCCATGATTCTGAGTGTGGCCCAGAGACCAGCATCAGTGTCACCTGTGACATTCTCAGAAATACAAATTCTCTGGGCCCATCTCAGACCCAATGAATCACAAACTCTATAGGTGTTAAAGCTCAGCAATCTGAGCTTTAAATCATCCAATATGATAGCCACATGTGGCCACTGAACACTTGAAGTGTGGCTAGTCCACATTGAGATGTGCGCCACATGTAAAACACTATTTTTTAGACTGTATAAAAAAATATAAACTGTCTCAATTTTTTGTATGTCCAATTGTCCTGTTTCTTTTTTTAAATTTTATTTTATTAAT
Source organism: Eulemur rufifrons (assembly GCF_041146395.1). Lineage (NCBI taxonomy): Eukaryota > Metazoa > Chordata > Mammalia > Primates > Lemuridae > Eulemur > Eulemur rufifrons. The sequence goes on along the minus strand of NC_090989.1, from coordinate 225,987,012 downwards.
AATAGATTAAGGGAGTACAAATGGTTTGGTTTTTGTTACATGATGAATTGTATAGTGGAGCAGGCTAGGCTTTTAGTGTACCCATCACCTGAATGGTGTACATTGTACTCAACAGGTAATTTTTCATATTGTATCTCCCACCCAGCCTCCCCCTTCTACGTCTCCCATGTCCATTGTGTCACTTCATGTGACCAGCATCCCCATTGCTTAGCTCCCACTTGTATGTGAGAACATGCAGTGTTTGCTTTTTTGTTCCTGGGTTACTTCAGGTTGCTGCAAAAGACAGTATTTCAGTTTCATCAAGTTGGTGCAAAAGACATTATTTCATTCTGAGTAGTATTCCATGGGGGGGGTGTGTGTGTGTGTATGTATAACATTTTCTTTATCCACACAGTAGTTGATGGGTACTTAGGTTAGTTCCATATCTTTGCAACTGTGAATTATGCTGTGATAAATGTGAGTGCAGATGTCTTTTTTATAAAATGATTTCTTTTCCTTTGGGTAGATCCCCAGTAGTGGGATTGACAGATTGAATGGTAGATTTAGTTCTTTGAGAAATCTCCATACTGATTTCTATACAGGTTGTGCTAATTTACATCTCCACCAAAGTGTATAAGCATTCCCTTTTCACCACATCCATGCCAACATCTATTGTTTTTTGATTTTTAAATAATGGCCATTCTGACAGGGGTAAGGTAGCAGCTCACTGTGGTTTTAATTTGCATTTCTCTGATGACTAGTGATGTTGAGCATTTTTTCCTGGTTTTTGGCCATTTATTTATATCTTTTGAAAAATGTCTGCTCACGTCTTATGCCCACTTTTTAATAAGGTTATTTTTTTCTTGTTGATTTATTGAATTCCTTATAAATTCTGGATATTAGTCCTTTGTCAGATGTATAGTTTGCAAATATTTTCTTCCATTCGGTAGGTTGTCTGTTTGTTGATTATTTCCTTTGCTGTGCAGAAGCTTTTTATTAATAGTTTATTTAAGTCCCATTCATTTATTTTTGTTTCTGTTGTATTTGCCTTTGGGATCTTAGTCATAAATACTTTACCTAGGCCAATGTCGAGGACAGGTTTTTCCTAGATTTTGTTAATATTTTTATGGTTTTAGATCTTAAATTTAAGTCTTTAACCATCTTGAGTTAATTTTTGTGTATGGTGAGAGATAGGGATCCAATTCCATTCTCTGCATGAGGCTATGAAATTTTCCCAGCACCATTTACTAAATAGGGTGTCCATTCCCCAGTATATGTGTTTGCTTTGTAGAAGATCAGTTGGTTATAGGCATTTTGCTTTATTTCTGGGTTCTCTATTCTGTTCCATTGGTCTATGTGTCTACTTTTATACCAGTTTCATGCTGTTTTGGTTGCTATTGCCTTGTAGTGTAATTTAAGGTCAGGGAATGTGATGCCTCCAGATTTGTTCTTTTTGCATAGGATTGCTTTTGCTATTCATGCTCTTTTTGGGTTCCATATGAATTTTAGGATTGTTTTTTCTACTTCTGTGAAAAATGACATTGGTATTCTGATAGGAATTGCCTTGAATTTGTAGATTACTTTGGGCAGCATGGACATCTCAACAACACTGATTCTTCTGATCCACGAGCATGGTTGCTTTTCCATTTGTTTATATCATCTATGATGTCTTTCATCTGTGATTTGTAGTTCTCCTTGTAGAGATCTTTCACTGCCTTGGTTAAATTTATTCCTAGGTAATTTTTTTTTGTAGTTATTGTAAATAGTATTGAGTTCTTGATTTGATTCTCAAACTTTGTTGTTATTAGTGTATAGAAATGCTACTGATTTGTGTACGTTGATTTTGTAACCTGAGACTACTGAATTCATTTATCAATTCTAGGAGTCTTTTGGAGGTGTCTTTAGGGTTTTCTAGGTATAAGATTATATCATCAGCAAACAGAGATGGTTGACTTCCTCTTTTCCAATTTGGATCCCTTTATTTCTTTCTTTTGCCTGATCTGGCTAGGACTTCCAGTATTATGTCGAATAGAAGCGGTGAAAGTAGGCATCCTTGTCTTGTTCCAGTTCTTAGGGGGAAGGCTTTCGACTTTTCCCCATTCAATGTGATTTTGGCTGTGGGTTTGTAATATATGAACTTCATTATTTTGAGGTATGTTCCTTCTGTGTCTAGTTTGTTGAGAGTTTTTATCATGAAGGGATGTTGGGTTTTGTCATATGCTTTTTCTACATATATTGAGATGATCATATGATTTTTGTTTTTAAATCTATGTGGTGAATCACATTTATGATTTGTGAATGTTGAACCATCTTTGCATCCCTGGGATGAAACCCACTTGATCATGATGAATTATCTTTTTGATGTGCTTTTGGATTTGGTTTGCTCATGTTTTGTTGAGGATTTTTGCATCTTTGTTCAATGAGGTTATTGGTCTGTAGTTTTCTTTTTTTGTCGTGTCCTTTCCTGGCTTTGGTATCAGGGTGATACTAGCTTCACAGAATAAGTTAGGGATGAGTCCCTCCTTCTCGATCTTTTGAAACAGTTTCCAAAACTGTTGATTGGTACCAGTTTTTCTTTGGGGATCTGGCAGAATTCAGCTGTGAATCCATCTGGTCCTGGGCTGTTTTTAGATGGGAGATTTTGTATTACTGATTCAATCTCACTACTTGTTATTAGTCTGTCCAGGATTTATATATTTTCCTGATTCAAGTTTGGGAGGTTGTATGTTTCTAGGAATTTATCCATTTCCTCTAGATTTTCTAGTTTCTGTGTGTAGAGGTATTCATATTGGTCTTGGATGATCTTTTGTATTTCTGTGGTTCAGTTGTAATGTCTCCTTTTTCATTTCTGATCAAATTTATTTGAATCCTCTTTCTTCTTTTCTTGGTTAATATAGCTAATTGTCTATATATTTTATCTTCTCAAAGAACCAACTCTTTGTTTCATTGATCCTTTGTATTTTTTACTTGTTTCAATTTCATTTAATTCTCTGCTGATCTTTGGTATTTCTTGTCTTCTGCTAGCTTTGGGTTTGGTTCTTTTTTTTTCTAGTTCCTTGAGGTGTGATATTATGTTGTCAATTCCTGTCCTTTCTATCTTTTTGATGTAGGTATTTAGTACTATAAAATTCCCCTTTAGCACTACATTTGATGTATCTGAGAGATTTTGGTAGCTTATGTCATTATTATCATTCATTTCAAAAATTTTAAAATTTTCATCTTAATTTCATCATTGACCCAAAGATTAATTAATTCAACAAAAGATTATTTCCACTGATTTGTATAGTTTTGAGATTTACTCTTAGAATTGATATCTAGTTTTATTCTACTGTGGTCTAAGAGGATACTTGGTATGATTTCAATTTTTAAAAATTTTTGAGACTTGTGTACTAATATTAACATATAGTCTTTTTGGAAGATGTTCCATGTGCTGATGAGAAGAATGTATATTCTTTAGTTTTTGGGTAGAATGTTCTGTAAATGTCTGTTAGGTTCATTCATTCTAGAGTACCATTTCAGTCCAGTGTTTCCTTAATTTTTGCCTTGATGATCTGTCTAGTTCTGTCAGTGGAGGGTTTAAATCTCACACAATTAATGTATTTCTGTTCATTTCTTTTCTTAGTTCTAGTAGCATTTGTTTTATGATTGTGGGATCCCCAATGTTAGGTGCATATATATTTAGAATTGTTATATCTTCTTGTTGAATCAATCTCTTTATCATTATATAATGACATTCTTTGTCTTTTCTTGCTGTTATTGATTTAAAGTCTGTTTTATCTGATACAAGAACAGCTACTCCTGCTCAATTTTGGTTTCCATTTGCATGTAATATTTTTCCCACCCTTTTACCTTGAGTCTATGAGAATCTTTGTGAGTTAAGTGTGTCTCTTGTAGACAGCAGGTTTTTTTAATTCACTTTATCCATTTTTATTCATATTGGTGTTTTTTTAATCCATTCTGTCAATCTATATCTTTTAAAAGGTATTTAAGCCATTTATATTTAATGTTAATATTGGTATATGAGAGATACTCTCCCAGACATTGTTGATTATAACTTAGTCGCTTTGTATTCTCCTTTATGTTATTGTTTTATAAAGCTGTGAGTTTGTTGTTGTTGTCGTCGTCGTCATTTCTTTGTGTTGGTTTTCAACTTTCTCATGGATCCCATTGTGCTATATCTGAGTCTGGTTATGATGCTTGCTCTGCCTCTTCAAAATGTGTTTTTTAGTGTGCTTTGTTATTATTTGTTTTTGTTGTTGTTGTTGGAAGCTGCATATGAGGTGCAGGGTAAAAAGAATTTAGATAAATGGGCCTTAGTGTGAGGTTTTATGTTTATCTGGCTAGGGGTTAGTCTGTGTTTGCTATAACTATAGGTGTCAGAAGCTAAACTTCCCTCTGGTATCCTTGTTTTTGTCTGTCCTGCAAAAAATTGAGTTCAAACTCTGTTTACTTGGAGGAAAATATTCAATGTATTGTAAGTGAGCAAGGCAAGTTTCAGAGAATACTGGCATGCTTTAAAAGACAAAAAACAAAATACCTAAATTATCCTTAAAGTAGAGCAGAGAACTAAAGCCATATACCCTCACACAGGTTACTGGCTATATTAAAATGACTTTACTATTCCATTGTCTTCATTACCACTTTAGTATTCCAGGAGACTCTTACCCAGGCAAATTGTTCAATATAGGGGCTTCCTGAAAGACACATCAAACCTTCAGTAGAAAGCATCAACTGATAGTTATGCTCTAAGATTCTCTGATTGCTGTTCAAAATCCTCACCCTGCCATTAATAGTTCCACCAATCCTAAACTACTGTCATGACCTTTACCCAATCCTAATCAAATCCCTTCATTGAAAGACACACTTTAAATTTCAATAAAATCTGACCTTGACCTTCTCCCTCAAAGAAACTACCAAACTCCATCAAGGGTGGTGGTCTCTCTTACTGCCGTAAGCAGTAAATCCAACTTAATCTTATTAACAGGTTGTATTTGTAATAGTTGCAGAGCTGGCATTTTGATGGACTATATGCCTGTTTGTGTTGATGTGGGCATAAAGAAAGGTGCAGAAGTAACCACACCAGGCTATTAAAGCTGATTGCCTGGTGGGGGGCAAATTCCAAATTAATTTTCATTGTATTAGTTTTCTGGTTGTGGTGGACACATGTCCACTTTATAATCCTGGAGGAGGAATTTAATTAAAATTTTTACAAGAGAATTAAAAAAAAATACATGTATTTGCTTGAGGGGCTATGAGTCCATTCTCTTTGAGGTTTATAATCCCACAGTGAGTCTTGCTTCATAACTGCTCTTGGGTTCACAGATGAGGAGAACTACTTTCTTGTACATAACAAAAAAGTGTTTAGAAACAGGAAACTGGCTTCCCCTAGTCTCCAGACTTAGTTGCCTTGCTGTATTCAACTTGGAAAAATCCCATTGGAAAACCCTTACTGAAAGTGATGTAGAACACAAACACCTTCTTGGATAAAGGGGCTCAGTCATTTGGAATATGTCACTTGCCTTCCATTAAGTTCAGTGTCCTAAACACCAGGGATGAATACAACTCACCTGGGCCAAGGTCTAGCAATTCTAGCCCTATCAGTCATTGTTTCTCAGCCTATGCCCATTATTTTTCATTACCCTCCCCCAAGCAAAACAGAAATTCACACACTTTATGACAGTAGATATAGACAGAAATTGTACTTTTATCTAATTTGATACAGCTCTCATTTAGTAAATTTAAAGAATTAGACTTGCCCATTCCTCCAAGATATCAGTGTAGTAAGATTGATTGCTAATATAACGTTCTTGTGGGAAAAACATTTATTCATAAGGGGAGAGTATGTTTCTACCTTTCTGTTAAGCAAACTAAAGATATTTCCCACAAGTATTACACCATATAAATCTGAATCAGGTTGAAGTCAAGCACAAATGAAGATTGCTGCTTGGTAACATATATGACAGAAAAGCTGTTTCAGAGAGAAAAAATATTCAGCTTTTTCTGTTATTCCCTTTTATGTTGACTTTCTTTTTACTACAATGACAATTGGGTACTGGGTGTATATCCCTGTACCAGCGATCTAAACCAAGACCACAATATGGTCTCATATAGTTCCCCAGGAATGAAATAATAGAGATCAATGCTTGAAGGGTACTTAGAAGCCATCTCTGGTCTATTTCTTGATTTTGTGACTATTTCTGGATTTTTTAATGTAATTTGCAAGTCATTTTTTCTAACATAAAACCTTTGACAACATAGAGGTATATCTCAACTATAAGGCTTAGAATTATAGGACAACTTGCTTACTCTTCACATTTTGTAGAGGAAATTGAAACTCAAATAAGTCTGTGGCAAAACCCCGAATAACTCACATACTTGATTTCCAATTCAGAGTCATGATCATAGTCTCTCATAAAAATTAGGTCTTTAAAAAGTCTTATATTCCTGCTACAATGCATCTGGTTCCAGTATATTCTGACTATATGATATTTTTAATGAATATCAAGAGGTTCATATTTAGAACTCCCATTCTAAGGGTCAGACCTATGAAAATAATCCCATGTAAGGTAATATTGCTAGTTATCTGGGCACAGCCGTAATTCTGGCAGACCCAGCCACGATATATGCCAAATCAATTGCAGAGAAGAGACAGAAACTAGAGCTGAGGGATTGACTCAGCTAAAAGGCCAGGCTGGGGTAGGGGGCAGTCAGGACATTCTGTTGGGATGTGGAACTGGAGGACTTGGCTATAGCTGTGCACTAAGCATACCCTGTCTAGCACCTGTGGAGATCACGGGGTCTAAAGAACTCTTCTTAGCAAGCCCTTGGTCCTGTCAATGGGTGGGATACACGTCAACTTGATCACTACCTATACTCATGGCAGACCCCCATCTGGATGGGTGGATCATGACAGTAGTGATATCTAAGTCAGCTGGGTCTCAGTAGCCTTTAGGATCCAAATGTAGCCGGGGCCTGCGAGCCAAGGCCCTGGCCTTTGCGGAAGCTGGTGAAAGAGGGGAGCAAGGTCCAGCCAAGAAAAATGGGGCCAGAGGAAAGCTCCGTCCTTAGCCATGGGAACCAGATGACTGAGCCAGGACTTGTGTGTGAGCCAATTGTGTCAGCAAGTGCTGGGCAAAGGGGTACTGAGGCTAATCAAAAAGATCAGTTCCAAGCCTCACTCACTGGGGGAAGGTGGGGAAGATGCAAGGCATTGTGGGTGCTGGAGTCAAACAAATCTAACTTCCAAATCCAGTTTTTGGTGCTCAGGCCATTGCTATTTAATCTCTTCTATGCATTATCCTTATTTATAAAACGGGAGTAAGAATTATGCCTTCTTCAGGGTGGCCAGCCTCTTGCTGGCATGTGCTCACTCTGCAGCCACCGTGCACCGCGAAGGTACCTGCTGATCTTCCCTGGCTCTCGTTTCCACCATAGCCAGGGAGAACAATACACCAAAGACAGCAGCAGAAGGGTGAGAGAACATTCTTCACACAACAGAACTCCTGACCCATAGTTTTGATGGCTTTAGAATAGCAATGCCTCTGAGGCCAAGACAAGATTGCAAAGAGCACAAAAATACAGAAAATATAGAAGTAGAAGCAGGGAAGGAAGATTGCTTTCTTTGAACTGGTACGAAATCATCTCAGCAAGAAAAGTTAATATGGTTTACTCTCTTGTGGAGGTCTTCTATCCTATGCAGTTAGCAAATCCTAGAAACAAACCAAGAAGGGAAACTCCTCCTTGATGTTCAGAGTAACTGGAAAATTCAGACCATGAGAACTGACATTTAGAAAGACAAAGAATTTTCTCAGGAGTATTGTACTCTGTATGCATCAAATGTCCTTCAAGATTCAAATTAGGATACAGCCTTGGCAAATCCTTCTACATAAACAAGGATCCTGGAGTTCTCCTTAAACCATTCTAAGAAAGGAAGTTTTCATCACTTCATTAGTGATGAAGAAAAAACTACTTGATCCTATCACCATCAGTTCTTTAAGAAAGAATGCGTCAATCTTTGTGCTGGTTTTTTGAGAACTTTTTAAGATATTGAGACAAATATAATCAAATGTAAAAGTGTTAAACTTGGTAAGATCCTGGTTAAAATACAAAGAAATGTAAGACAATTTTAGGACAATTGGGAAAATGTGACTATGGCTTGGATATTAGATATTAGGGGACTATTGTTCACTCCTTTTGGTATGATAGTGGGCTTGCGGTTGGCCAGCACATGCTCTTATTCTTAGGAGATACATGCTGAAATATTAGGGGTGGAGTGTCATAATGCCTGCAAGTTATTTTCCAATGGTTTGGTCAAATAAAAGAGGGGAGGGATAAAATATTAATTATTGTTGAATCTCAGTAGGGAGGGCATAAGGGTGTGTTCACTGAGCCAGTCTTTCAATTGAATCTTTTTGAAATCTTTCAAAATCAAAAGATATAAATAGCTACACAGATGTTCTGGCTAATGAGTAGAGTTTAAGCCACTAGAAAAAGCTGAGTAGGGACTTCATGTGGCTTGATCCATGGCAGTATTTCTCCTGTTGTTTAATAGTTTAAAGTCATGGATCCAATAGACTCTTCTCCCTTGTGACCCACTGGAATCATCCCAGAAGAATGGCTCTCTTTCTTTTTTTCCCTGCCAAGTGTTCCACAGCAAGAGCGTGCCCAGCCCTCTGCAGGAAACTGCCACTTCGGGCACAAGGGTTTCAATCCCCTAGAACTCAAAAATACGAGGCAGCATTTATCGAGCTAAATTATCTCTTTATTAGGAAAGCACCAACACCACATTCTTCGAAATTACTGGAATTTTATTTGCCTCAGGCTTATGACTTGCAACCAAAGACATTGTGCAAAGAAAGCAAAGATTAAGTACACTTTAGGGAGGAGACGATACACATTGGTAACATAGGAGATCAGGGTGACAAAAGAAGCCATCCAATACACTATATAGATTGCAATATTCAATAGCGTTTTCAACAAAACTTTTTTTAAAATCAAGAGCAAAAAAATTAAGCAATGTTTACAGTAGACATAAATCTTATACAATTCAAAAAGCATTTTTTTCCAGATCATAGAGCATAAAATGGAAAAATGTATATGTAGGTGAAATCTAACTACTGTACATTTATCACCTATTAAATTTGCTTATATGTACCACAGTGTAAAAAAAAAAAATACCGAAGAAATAAAAACCTTGAAAATTGCCTGATGAAAAATAAAATAACCAGTGGCTTTTAATGGCTTCTCCTGGTTATCAGTGCTACAAAAGACAAAAATCTTCTCATCTGAACAGGTGATAAAACCAGGCACAAGCAAACTGTTACCAAATTAGACCCACCCATAGAAATATACTATCCACCCACATATTTTCCATCAAAAGCTTTTTTTTGTTTGTTTTAATCTTTGAGGCCCATTTGGTCACAATATGTTACAAATATTTGTGTGTGTGTGTGTGTGTGTGTGTTTTTACACCATGATATCATATGTTTGTCTGGCACTATCCTAAAGCTAGTTTATAGATGAAGATGATATAGAAACGACCCAGTGCCCATATGACAAATGAACTCACTGGGCAGAAATGAGACGGGGGAGGAAGGAATTCAGTTCCATCAAGGAAAAAAGGTCCATACTGATCATTCATCATCAGTCCCACTGGCTTCTGATTGTTCCTAGAAGTAAAAAGACAAAATGAAATAAAATCACATGGGAGCAAAAGAAGGTATGATAACAAACCATCAGGAGGCAAAGTAGTTTGGAAACAGGTAACCCCCCCCCCAAATCTTTCTGTGAGAAGAGAGGAACACATTAACGAGGCATCAACAGCCTCTAAGCTTAAAAGGGAGTTCCTAGTTGAAAATCCCAAAGCACTACCCACCATCTATGCCAGTGTTTGCACTCTTGCTTGAAAAGTTTATGGCTAAAAATTTCTGCTTTTAGCCCTATGTTTTTAGAAATGCATGGGAGGAAAAAAAACATGCATTTGATGTCTACTCATTGGTAAGTCTTCTAAAAAAAAAAATCACAATATTTTAAATGTATTTGAAAATGCCTGTCTCAAGAGTCAGGCTGGGGTTGGGTAATAATTCTGAAACTTTGCCAAAATGGCACTGTGTTGAAGAAAAATCAAACTAACATATACACTAAAATGAAAAATTATCTTTCCAGGAAGAATAAAGTATGGGCAGCAAGGAAATCCAAGCTGCTCTAGAAAGTGAAACTGATACAATGCAGGGTGCTTTAAAAGGCAAGGTATTAGAAGTTTCTGCCCACCATTCTACCTCGTTGCCCAGTCAGGGATGGTGCACTAGACTGAGTTATAATTCAGCCTCTGCTGTTTACTTGCTACATGACCTATAGGAAAACACACACAAGCTAAGTACTGGTTTCTATAAGAGGTAATATCTTGAGAGTGACATCTAATGATGCTGATATAAGCATTAAATATGCTACTATACACGAAGGTGCCTGTTTCAGGGTCTAGCTCAATAAATGCTCCCTGAATTTTCCAAATATAACACCTCTAGGTACTGAAAAAGTCATTTGAGGGTTTTTTTCTTTTTTTTTTTTTAAATGACCCCTTAAGAATCAACTCAAACCCAAAACTCTGACATCAAAACACTTTTTTTCATTCTTCCATTTAATTGACCGCTATATACTAGGTACCACGCTGGGTGTGATGGATATAAAATATTAACTGGCCATGGAGAGAACCATATTTATAGGTAAGCATGTGGGAAGATTAAAAATGGGGTAAAAGGGAATTTGATTTAGTAGTTTTTCATTTTTGAAGACTATTAAAAAAGCAATAAACAAAGCCCCAAATTCTTTGTTCTAAATCAGGCAGCTCTGTTTATATCCCTCCATAATGAAATCTCACCAAACATTTCCCTCCCTGGATAATAAAGTGAAAAGGCGGAGGGGGCCTGGCAGCGTGAGGGGCAGACAAGCAGCGGGAGGACTTCTCTGCCTTCGGTCTGCACCAGCATCACTTACATGTTCATCCTGCTCCTCGTCGCTGTCAAAATCGCTCACTACAGGTTTGGCTTTTCCTCGATTTGGCCTTTTCTTGCCTTTTCCTTTGTCCCGGCCTTTCTCATCTTTTTTATTGAGCTTGATTTTCACCTTAACAGATTTCGCTACAACCAAAATACATGAAACAGACACCAATGAGATCGCAGGGAAATCTTTTTACAAGCAGTGAAACAATTGCCGACCTACAGGCAATGAACCCAGCATCCCAGAGGCCTGGAACAGAGAGCTTTTTACATTAGAAAATATAAATATGGGTAAAAAGGAGACCAATAATTTTACTATGTAGATAACTCCAGTTGACTTAAAAATATTATCCAAGTATTTGAATTTTTCTTTTTAACAACACAGAAAGGTACAAAATGGAAAGTTAAAACATTCAAACACATGAATTTATAAGCTTCCTTTCCCCCATTTCTAAGTGTTTCTCCCTACAGTTCTCTTTCTGGTGATTATTTCCAGAAACAAAATGTCCATACCTGCAAATATATCCATTTCTCTCTGTGCGTGTTGTGTGCATAATCCTACATATATTCTATAAAATTCTCTATATAATAAAGAATTCAGGTGTGTATGTATATATACACACACACACACACACACACACACACACACTTGAATTATTTCTATAGTTATTCTAAAGGGATCTTTATATATGCCCATATTCCACATTTTGCTGTTTTCTCACATATGTGGGACATTTTTATGTATCACCTCATACATATCTGCTTAATTCTTTTTGACACCTGAACATTTTCCATCTTATAGTACACTATAATTTATTTAACCAGTCCCCTGGTGTTAAAGTTTCCTGCGTTTTTGCCCATATAAACAAAGCTGCTATAAACCTATTTGTCAACGTACCTTGGCAGAATTGGAGGGAGTTAGGGTGGACATATCCATATGGTAAATTTCTAACAGTGCTCTGCCAAATTAGCCTTAAAAAATACTGAAGCCACTTCTGTCACAGAGCTAACCCTTGGAAGAGGTCAAAGTGCAATGACACAGGTAAAAGTGCGTATCCCAAGGAACAGAGAAAATCTGCTCCAGGGTATCTATCCGGGATAGGCATACACACAATACCATTTTTAGCATGTGATGATGAAGTCACTGAGAATGTGGTTGTCTTGCTCAAACCAGCTTTGCTAAAATATCATGTTTGGTGGGTCTCAAGGCTCCTAGAAATAGACACTGTCATGGAAGGAATCAGCTCTAGAAGGAATTAGAATTTTTCAGACTTCTTTGGTGAAGTGCATGGACCCACAAAACATTTGCAAAAATGAAATAGTTCATAGAAATGTAAGCTAACCAAAGGCATGAGCGTGGGGCTGTTACGAAGTGTAGTGGGAGCATGTGCCCTTCCTCACCCCAGGTGGGGCAAAAGCTGGCAAATCCTACTACACAAAATAGTATTCCTAGTCGAGGCTTCTATCCCTTATACCCAGATGTCTGCTGCTTAATGAGCTATAAGGTGGCAGGGGAGGGTGGCAGGGCGTTTGCTTTGGGTGGAGTAACTCGGGACACCAAGAAGAATGGGGACGAAAAGGCCTAACCTATTAATGGAAATGCATAAAGATGTGGGGGCCTCTTAAAAAAGATGCCAGCAGGCAGTCAAACTGGGCATTTCTAGATAATCTGGAAAGACAAAGTGAAATATCTCCATCTGTATGGGTATGGCTCTTCCCGACAAGGAAGTACAGAAAGGTGTTGAGAAGGCAGAAGAATGGCAGTAAGGGCAAGAAAACGCATCTCCAAGACCATAATCCAACTGTGCCTTGGAGTGTGGGGCATTCAGTTGTGAGGCCTGTGTCCCTCAAAAAGCCTATCAGGCTGATAAACTGGACCATGAGGTGAGCTCTACAAACAGCTTCCTAAGGTTTTATGATATGACCGTAGGCACCCAGGAAAAGTCCTAATTACCAAGTGTGGTGGGCTCCCCCCAAGATGTCCTAATCCTGAACCTGTGAGTATGTCACCTTACATGGCAAAAGGGATTAAGATTTCTAATCAGCTGACATACAGATGGGGAAATGATTCTGCATTATCCAGGTGGGCTGACTCTAATCGCATGTGTCCTTAACAGGGGAAGGAGGCGGCAGAAGAGAGGGTTAAAGAGACGCATCACGAGCAGGGCTCCACCTGTCACTGCTTGCTTTCATGATGGAGCGAGGGGGGACACAAGCCAGAGTGCTGCCGGGAACAGCCCTCAGCTGGCAGCCAGCAAGAAAACGGGCACTTCGGGTCCTACAAACACAGGGACTTGAACTCTGCTAACCAGCAGGCTTAGCACGGAAATGGATTCTTCCCTCGAGCCTCCAGAAAGGAACACAGGCTGCTAACACCTTGATCTTAACCCAGAGAGACCCATGCTGAGCTTGTGACCTACAGAACTGCGAGACAGTAAGTTGGTGGTATATCAAGCCACTAAATTTGGGGTAATTTGTCATAGCAGCAACAGAAAATTAATACAAGTCTCAAAGAATTACAGAAAAGCTAAATGGGATAAGAGGGCAGCTATATGAAAATAGGTTAGAAATCTGGCTCTAAGATAATGAAATATATAGCTAAGATAGATTACATAGATGTATTCATCAAATGCTAAAACTAGAGAATAAGCAGATGAAATTGAGAAAGTTTAATAACAAAAGGCAGAATCACTAAAAAGAATAATAGATGAAGGTGTCAGGAAAGAAACACTTGTATATATTGCTGACAAGGCTGTAAAATCCATTCTGTGTAACAATATGTACACATCAAATATTATTTTAAATGTTTTCAGTAATTTATGGATAAGAATGTTCAGGACAGAATTATATAGAAACAACCTGGGCTGGGCACAGAGGCTCATGCCTGTAATCCTAGCACTCCAGGGGGCAGGGGCTGAGGTGGGAGGATCCCTTGAGGTCAGTTCGAGAGCAGCTTGAGTAAGAGCAAGACCCCGTTTCTACTAAAAATAGAAAAAATTGGCATAGTGGCATGTGCCTATAGTCCTAGCTACTCTGGAGGCTGAGGCAGGAGGATTGCTTGAGCCTGGGAGTCTGAGGGTTGTAGTGAGCTATGATGATACCACAGCACTCTAGCCCAGGTGACAGAGTGAGACTCTGTCTCAAACAAAAAAAAAAAAAAAAAAAAGCTTGATTAACTGAGGAGTGTGATAAATTCATTTTGGTATCTCCATTAATGAATGTTAATATATATGTTAATGAAATACTCATTGCTATGGGAAACTGTTCATAACAAGTAGGAAAATCATGGCACAGAATAGTGTGCTATATACTTTTGTAAACAGTATTTATATAGAGAAAATTAGAAGGCAACTTCTGAAAGTTAAATATATATCAGGATAAGGAATTACAGAAAACTTTTTTACTTTTTAAAAACTATTTTCCAAGTCGCCTGTACTAACTGTATAATTAGAAACAAACCCGATACTTTTTTAAAAGCACGTTACATAGCAGACCATAACTATGGGCATTTATTACCCTGAGAGGAGGTATGGGGTAAAAACATAATTTAGGTAAGAAGACATTTTAGACTTCTGAAAGCAGCCTTAATCTTTGGAATATTAGTGCTATATCAACCAGGGCTGGGAAGAGGGAAAAACAATGGAGGCTCCTACCTTGGGTGTAAAATTTAAGGGGGCACCAAAACTCAATAATCAAATATTCTAATAGAATATTTTTAAAAACTCAAAATTAATGCCAAAAAAATCCGTGATGAACAAACTATCAGCATTTTAAATAACAGACAGGAATCAGTATCACTGCACACCAAAAAACCACCAAATTCTCTGACAGATAAAGTAGACCACAGTTCCAACTCAGTTTGAATCACTGCTTTAGAAAACAATTGTCAAAGTGTGGTTGTTGGCCCAGCAATATCCCCTGGGAGCCTGTTAGAAATGCCTATTCCCAGGTCCCACCACAGGCTATTGAGTGAGAAACACCGTGGGCAAAACCTAGAAACCCAGGTTTGCGAACCACTGTGCTAAAAAATAGATAGGTGGTATTAGCAGTAGTATTGATAGAAAACATATATTATACTAACATTCAAAGGTAGCATTAAGAGAGGATTTGCCATGAGCCTGGCCTTGTGCTAAATGTTTTACATGGTTGCAGGTCCTTTTTATTTCCTGTTTTACAAATGAGGAAACTGAGCCTGAGCAGGGTTAAGTAGGTTGCCCAGCAAGGACAAAGTGGACTAAGGACTCGAATGCAGAGATGCCAACTCTAAAGTCTCCTCCATTAGCATCTGTGGAAACATCGACGCAGGTGGGAAGGAACAAAGACATGGAGGAACCAGATGCCTGGGCTTACCTTCAGACTCTGACTCCTCTTCGTCTTCCTCTTCCTCCTCTTCATTGCTTTCATCCTCACTCTCTTCCTCTTTGGCAATTTTCTGCCGAGCACTCTTAAACACTGACTGTAAGACAATGGAGTCTTCGTAGATCTAAATGGTCAAAATGGCATCTGTTAAAAACTGTGAGCTGAGGGCCCAAAATTCACCACCGCAGCATGCTTTTCTCTTATGCAACACACCAGCTTTGTTTGACATGGATTTTAGTAGAAATGTCACCATTGGCTTTTATGCCTACATGAAAACTCAACAGAAAAATACCAGACCCAAATACAGACATACATATTGTTATAGCAGAAAGTCCAAATGTAGTTGAAATTATTTCAATGTGTGTGTGTGTGTGTGTGTGCTCGCGCATTTGTACTTGAGGAAGAATAGTGGATAAGATATCCTTCATCTTGACTATAAAAATAGTATTTATAAAACCACATTTATTTGAATTGTTCTATAAAATACTGTAGTAATACTGTGGTAAAGCAACCTTCTTTAAAATGCAATTGTGAGGGCTATTCCCTATAACCGAGTTTCTCAGTACTAGCCCATACTTACCAAATCAACACTTTTTTTTTTTTTTTCAATATATGTACATACCTAAGCATAGCCTGGGTAGGTGCTGAGATAGAAAGTTCAGAAGTGGTCCTTTTCCCCAAAACGTTGAAAACAGAACTACTATATGATCCAGCAATCCCACTTCTGGGTATATATCCAAAACAACCAAAAGTAGGGTCTTGAAAACACAGTTGCAAATCCATTTTTATAGCATAATTCACAATAGCCAACAAGTGGAAAAAAGCCAAGTGTTCATGGATGGATGAATGGATAATCAAAAGTGGTATATACATTTAATGGCATATTATTCAGCCTTAAAAAAGATGGAACTCCTGTCACATGCTACGACATAGATGAAACTTGAGGACATTACGTTAAGTCCATAAGTATGTAAGCCAGTCACAAAAAGACAAATACACAGAATCTGAAAGTAGCACGGTGGTTACCAAGGGCCAGGAGGGAGGAAGAAGATGAGAGTTGTTACCTAACAGGCACAAGAGTTTCCGTTTTGCAAGATAAAGTTCCACAGATCTGTTGTACAACAAAGTGAATATACTTAACACTACAGAACTGTATGGTTAAAAATGATCATGATAAATTTTATGTCTTTTTACCACAATTAAGAAAATATTTAAAGGAAAAAAAATGGTCCTAAGAACATATTCCTTTATTGTAAAGATGACCCACACTCAAAAAGGTGACTGAGCGATTTGTGGTAAGCAACAAATGAATAAAGGCAGTGAGGATGAGAGGAGACCAAAAGCCCCCAGAGAGAGAAAACACTGAGATGTGGCTACGGGGGCAGCATTTGCCAGAGACGTCAGAGTTGAAATGGATCTTAAAGGTGAGGAGGATTCCAGCAGGGGTGAGAAAGATGAGGAGATTCACAGGAAATGAGAATATGAAAGATGCATCTGGGCTTGTGTCAGTTTCCTGGTTATGATTATCATACCATGGTATGCAAGATGTCACTATCTTGTGAAGACGTACAGGGTCTCTGTATTTATTATATCTTACAACTGCATGTGAATCTACAGTGATCTTTAAAAAATTAAAAGAAATACATCTGAGGAAGCAGATGTTTATGGTATCAGTCTGGCTGGACTATGGACTGTTTGGTTTCGGGAATAGCAGGAAATGCTAGACTTCAGAAAACAGTCTACAGAGATGAAAGTCACCCTAGACAGTGCAGGGGGGACCTCACAGCTGAGGGGGGCAGTAAATGGACAGGGTAAGAAGGTGGTTAGAGAAAGACAAGTATCCCAAATGGACGGAGAGAAACCAATCAAGAGGCCATGTATCAACCCATTTCAGCTGTGAGACAGTAACAGTGGGGACAGACAGGGAGGTTGTGGGGCTGGATGCGTATCATAGTAATACCATACTGCCAGCAAGAATCCAAAAATATATCCAGAGACTAAAGCTGTCATTCACAAAACTGTTCTCCATGCTCTCTACATCCTGGCTTTCATCTTAACTTTCTCTGGGGAGTGTCTGGAATATACAGAAGCTTGCTTTCAAGACCTACTATTTTGGTCAAGATAATACTAATAACCTGGAACTGTAGAGTCTGTTCTAGGAACATTCTGAAGATTCTTATGTTCTCCAATTTGATGACTAGAATTGACATGAAGGCAAAAGAGGAAGATCAGAAAGGCTTAAGGAAGTTAACAGTGTTTTAACACTGCCCTGGCTGGGGGACACGCTGTAC
The DNA here is from genome assembly GCF_041146395.1 of Eulemur rufifrons. Taxonomy (NCBI): domain Eukaryota; kingdom Metazoa; phylum Chordata; class Mammalia; order Primates; family Lemuridae; genus Eulemur; species Eulemur rufifrons. The sequence continues at coordinate 225,969,389 of NC_090989.1, read as the reverse complement.
ATGTTGTCTCCTTCTCTCTTCTTCACAGGTAGGAGAGCATTAGGCCAGATACACAGATTAAAAGGCAGTGAGTTCCTACAAAAGGTGACAGTAATTGAGGTGTAATTAAAGTGAAAGTGTCCTCCCCCTTGTTATTTTAATAAATTCAGTTCACTTATATATGCTTAGACTTACTAATTATGGAGAAAGGGGAGTAAGAATTGCAGGTGGGCTAACAAAAAGGATTTTTTAAAGCAATTAGAGGTAGTGTTTTTTTTTTTTTAAATATATATTTTGTTTTGTCTTAAATCACAGTAGTTTCAACTCCTGATGCAAGGTTACAATCAGAAAAATGAAGGTAAATATAATCAAATACATCATCTCTATGAAATCAAAAGTGGTACTGCCAGACTCTCAGCATCACCTTGAAAGATTTACTTGAATTCCTCCTCTAATTAGAAGACAAGCCTTGAAGGGAAGAGTTAGGAGCCAGTATAGCGATGGTACAAAAGTAATTTGAAACTGCTAAAGCTTCAATTTACTTACACAGGTAGCATGAAAATACAGGCTTTTACTTTGTCATTTTCCTTCTGCCAGTGTAGTAGCAATGATTCAAAGGGTAAGAAAAATGAAATATTTTACTTAAAAGAACTGAGCACGTTTAAGGCTAAAAACTTTTTAGACCACGGGAGACAGACCTGTGATCCCTCCAAGTTGAACGTCTGAGCGTTGTGACAGAGAAGCATGACATCTTTCTCCAGGTCGCCTAGGCTCCGGTACTTATGATTACGAATTCTTTCCTAATGCAAATTTTGGATAAGATAGAGAAAAAGAAAAGGGAGAATAAAATGCAACAATCATTAGTTAATAAAGACTGATTTTCTGTTTGTGTTCAACCCCAGGGACCATCATTCACCGAGACCACCCTCTCACTAGTATTCCTTCGTGGGCGTGGGGAGAAAGGAGCACATGATGCAAAACAAGAAGAGCAACTGGAGGTTGTCTGAAAGGTCCTCAATAAAATGCAATATAGTATATGAGCTCTCAACATAATGATTAAGTAACACAAGGAAAGGCACACGGACATGCAACCTTTCTGGGGGCAAGCCCTGGCTAGGTGGCAGGGGTGGTCAGACGGGATGCCACACTGAGTCCCAGCTGTAACTTCAACGAATTTACGCTTTTCCTTTATTTGCTTGAAGAATAATGTGGGTAAACAAAATATCTACCTTTATTTTTTTGAAATCCACTGGTTTCCTAATTAATTCATAGTATTCTGGTAATTCTTTCCTTGAAGGTAACTGAATGAAGACTTCACTGAGCTGTCGCCCTGAACTGTAGGGTGGGGGAAACAAAGAAAAACAAACCAGATCAAACACTATTGAGGAAAGGTTTTATTTCAGAGAATGTCAACAAAGCAAATTACATCCCATGCATATTGACATGGGGCTCTTTGAGTCAAGGAAAATCCCACAACTGTACTGGAAATTAATGCCCCTTGTGCTAACTTCAAAGTCATATTAAAATACAATCTGGTCTCCACTTCTGGCACATAGATGATATGGGAAGTCCACTGTGGATTTCTCTTTCAGACCCAATATATCTCTTCATTTTGACAGAAATATTTAAAATATCCTATTCAGCCAAAAATTTCATTTGTAAATGAATTGGTTAAAAAAAAAAACAAAAAACCAGACTTTATTTCCATATTCCTTTGTCTTCAAATTCACTTTATGTTTACAAAGTAACTCAATATAATGTTAGAATATCCTCTCAAATGGAAAGCTTTTGTATGTACCTAGTGTCTGAGTATTTTACACACCGTGAACCACACACACCTTTATTATTATTTGCCGGAGGAACCCCTTCATCCTGCCTAACTGCTCTTCTGTGTGTGTGGAGCAATTTGGGCAAAAAAAGAATGCATATATTTAGCAGGTGTGGATGCCTCGGGATTAGTGCTTGTACCTTCCCCCAAATTCATGGTAGGTTTACTTGAAAGCAGGTTGAATAGCAACAAATGCTTAGCATTTTGTGATTTTGAAACACAGGCTACAAAGCACTACAAGCTTTTAACATCACTTAATGTTGGAAGCAGACATGGTTAAAGGAACAAAGACATTCATAATTTAGGTTCAAGATCCTAATATCTGATTTGGCCCACCCAGATCAATACCAGTTTGTGATGTATGGTTCAGTCATTTTCCACAAAAAACCTCGCTCCCCTTCCAATGCTGTTTCTACTTCCTTTGTGAAGCCAGAGATATCAAAAAATCATAAGTCACTGCCATGCAAATTTCAGAAGGTGAATCTAGGAGTTTGTGAGAATGCTAGAAGGCAGTGGCAAAGCGTAAGTGACAATATGCTGTTTTAATCCTCAGTCCCAGTTGTATAATTAAAAAGTAATCATAATGACAGTTATCATAAAAAAGGCATGCGCAGTAACTCAAACGGTTGCTTAGCAACCAGTGGGGAAAATGCTGAAGTGCAAAGGGGCCTGCATAAATTAACTGAAAATCCTCTGTCAAAGGAATGGGCTAGTTTTTCTTCTACACTGGGTCACTGTTTCTGTTTTATTTTTTAATGCATGTATAAGCCTCATGAATCCTAAAATCAGGCAAACAAGAGGTTTAAGAAGACCGCAGTTTACTAGGGCATTGGATTTTTAGATTATTGTAGTCAAAGCCAAGGTGTTCTCTCAACCACTCCTACTCCCACCCCCCTCCCAGGTCGAGAAATGCATTTGTGCTGCCGTAACTTATGCCACACAATATGTGGGAAAAACTCTCCTGTCACTGTCACCTTCAATACCACAATTTCTAATCTATTCTTTTTCTACCACTCTGAGATTTATATGCTCAAACATTTTACCTGTTTAAAAAGGAGCATATGAAATGCAAGGGGAGTAATTTATAGATATTAATTTTTTCTGTTGCTATGAGTGACTTTATAATTAGTGCTCTTTATAACCTAGCAACAACCCAAAAGTCAGATCTCTTTGTAATTGTGGCGTTAACACCTGATCCTCCTCCAACAACATCATGGTGTCATTTTCTACATTGCCAACAGATGGTGTCATTTTTCTATTGACGGATTACAGCACATCTTTGCTTCGTACCCCTGTGATGGACATACTCTTAATTCCAACTGTGCTACTGGCAAAATAAGAAAATAAGCGGTTTGGACCAATAGTGCAATAAAGCTCTAGAGGGCAAAATGGCTGAAACAATCTTGATCTGACATCTCTGAACTCAGGCCCTAGAAATTCTATACCCCACCCCATAGAGACAAGTCCAGAGTTGTCTATGCTCATAAACAAAAGAGCTGAATGCTCTGAGACTTGGGGCCAAAACTGTAAAATAAGAAACAATTTATTCTGTTTCAAAAATAAACAGACTTAATATCTCTAACTCCACTTTTTTTTCCCCTTCCTAAGAGTAAAGGACAAGGGCAAGAGGAGGACCCGGAAGCTATCTAAGGAAGACTTCTTGGGACTGTGTTGCTTGCATCATCACTCAAATATTTCAGTCTGGCTTCCAAAGCCTTCAGGATATGTCCTTAACTCTCTGCAAACCCAATCTGTACCACTGACCACCTCCTCTCCTAGTCGGGACAGCCTCTCTTCCGTGTACCCCCAACGTATGTGGCCAGTCCCCTCTTATGACCCATTCCATGTCTCTCTAGCCCTGACCCATCTCACACTCCATGGCTGGAAGGTTCTCTGTGCTTTTTCCCCTCTTTGCATACTTCACTATCCGTCCAGGGTTAAAAGTCTATTCTCCATAAAAATGGAGAAAGGAAATTCTCCTAAATATTATACTAACTCTCAGTCCCTCATTTAATTCTTCTACGTATGTTGTTTTCTCTCCTCCCCACAGGGTGGGAATATCTTACACACGTCAAACCCTTCCCCCTTCCATACCAGAGCAATGGCAGTGCTGGACAGCTTCCCCAGGAAAAGTCTGGAGTCAGCTGCATCCAGCTCTTACATCACCTATAGAACCCACTGAGGTAGCAGGAGCATGCACTGCTACAGTTCTTTATTTTTTCTTAAATTACAGGTTTAAAAAGAAGCAAACAAACAAAAAAAGGAAGTGAAACAACTGGATAGAGTTTGGAATTCTTGGCATTTCTTTTTCAAACTTGAGCTGAGCAAAGGCTTTTTTAATATACCTTTTCAAATGTGTTTTTTTTTTTTTCCAGTTAGAAAGTTTTTTTCTTTTTAAAGTAGAAAACAATGGACTAATTGTACAATGGTTTACAGAAGGTGTTCTGTTTCTGTTGAAATGCTTATCCTACGACCAAGGTATTTTCCATTATGTCATTTTACACAATTGAAGGCCTAGGTATAAATTGTTATCTCAAAGTACACTGCTTCCCAGGACAAAAGGGAGACCCCCCTCTCCCTGAGTCCACAGAGGGTCTGTGATTTCAGATCGATTTTGCACAATGATCTATCTTAGACCAAGTGGGACTCTGATAAGACATGGGGTAGGATATGGGGGAGGAATGTAACCTGAAATACAAATTTGAAGGAACACACTGGACTTAGAGCCCACACAGGTGATGGTGGGCACCCTTCCTCTCCACAGACGCAAATGGGCATAGGGACATGGCCATGATGTCATAGTATGTGAGATGGAAAAGCCATACATACCACTGTGTAAATGGTGGTCTGCAAATCCTGCATGCATAACTTACACACACACACACACACACACACACACACACAACTGAGCTTTAATTTGTTATGCTTCATCTGGGAACCAATTTTTTTCCTCACTGCTTCCACAAACAAAAAGGAAATAATTCTACATCTATAATACTGTGACTCTAAAATGGTGACCGCATACATTATAAACCTTACATAGACCTCAGCTTTACCTTTGATTACATGTTAGGCTTAGAGGCGTGCTGAAGACTGCTATGCTAGTTAAGAAGCCTATTCCTTTCAAATACTGCCTGTCACATCTTTGGGTGATTTTTTTCCAAGCCCAAACCAAGACTGATATTGGCTGAGGGTCTTTTTGTTTTTTCCTGTTTTATGATTTTTCTTTTCGTCTGCACAAGCTTGATCTGTTGACAAGAATTCCTATTGGATACTTCTGAAAAAGACATCTTAACCAAAGCCGAAATCGTTTTGTTTACATTAGTTAATAAAGGTAAACATGTGACTACTTTGTCTCGAGAAAATGATGTCATGATTTAGAATACCCACTTGGGGTTGGAAAGTTATCACAGTCCTAAAGGAATTAAACATAGGAAATCATTTGGGAAGAAAACTTTAGAAATTGGGCCAACATTGCAGGGCAGTAGGTTTCAGGGTCAGGTTCCTGTGAAGTTTAATACATACTGAAAAATGTCCTTAGCCTATGGTAAGTAGTATCTCACTTATCAAGGGAGCCCACAGAAATCCGAGCCAGTCATGAACTAGGTGTCACAAGGACATGGATTCCATATTCACTACAGAGATTTCGCATCTCAGTCTTAAATGAGTATTTACTGGTGATAATTTCTAAAAAGCTTGGATATCTGATCTCCCAGATCTCCCTAAAGCATATAACAAACAACAGCAAAACAGGACGGGAAGTGGGTGGACTTGTTTTTGGTAAGGAACTGGTAGCTGTTAAAATCACCCTAAGGGTCATGAAGAACTGTAGATATATAAGGTCCCTGAGTTATCAGGAAAAACAAGGTTGCACCAGACTAAAGCTAAGTAAACACCCCCAGGTCAGGAGACTGGAAAGGGCTCTCTCTGTTCAGTAAGAAAAACACCGAGACTTTATCCAGAGTCTTCAATACAATCACACTCTGATGCATGATTTTACTTTTGGTAATCTACTCTAGGCTGAAACACAGATTAAAGATTTATCTATAAAGATGTTTATTACAGAATTATTTAAAATAATTAAATAATTCAGAGTAGCCAAAATGTTTAGCAGTTGGAGAAAGGACAAGTAATGGAATGCTGGAGAATCTAAAATTATATATTTTTAAATTATATGCTTTAAAAGAATGGAAAAATTGCTTGTCATTAAATGGGAAAAAAAACAAAACAAAACCCAAAACAGGATATCAACTTGTACGTGCAATATGACTTCAACAAAGTTTTTAAAAGGACAAGAAGGAGCTATGTTGAAGCATACATAATAATGTACTCTTACTCAACAAAATGAAGATTTACAATTGAATGTATTAATAATTTAGTATCATGGTAGCCATAAATAGGCCTCAAATACTTCAGTTGGGCTACCTTCTTTGACAACCTAGCCTAAGTCATAAACCTAATTTTATTTTTCCCAGAAAAATATCTCAGGGTCATGTGCCCAACTTTTATTTATATCACCATAAAAAGCATGTTTTACCAATTGGCACTTTTCTTTAAACCATACCGTATAAAGCCAAATAAATACAATAATTATGTAATTTTTTAAAATTTATTATAACCATCAGAATCTACTGTACAAAGTTCCTATTTATTTCTCTAGGATTCTCTCACTGCATTTGTTACTACAAATCAGAGGTGCTGGCAACAGTACATGAGATTCAGATAGTATTTATTCATTTTTTTTTTTGGACAAGCATTTTGAAGAGAGATGTTTGAAGACTTCCCAGCATTCCAACAGTTTGACTTCTGGAAATACTGACTCAGGACTCGTTTCCTACCCTCTTTTTCTCACTTGAGGTTTCCTAACAGCAGATAAAGGTACGGAATTCTCACTGCCCATCTCAGTCTGACAGCTGAATAGCCTGCTGCTTCCTTGGCCGACCATTTTACCAACTTTTGCCACCTCACCTGCTCATGACTCAAAAACGCCTTTCAAAACGTTAAGGACTTACTTTCCCTTCCACCGCATGGTCCTTTGATCCTTTCTGTGTCCCCACTTCTTAGTGGTAAAAATGCTTCAAAGCTTTTGGCTGCATTGTGGACCAAACTCAAAAGCACAAAGCTCTCGCAGACAAACAAAATCAAATGCCTCTCCATCTGTGCCCGAGTCCCACACGTTGCTTTGTTAAACAGTGGGTCTTGGCAGGCATCGGAGCACTGCTTTCTCCTACAATGGCCCTTTTGGTAAATTCTTAAGGAAGACATATTACGTATGATTCTGAAGGAATGAGATAGATTTCTTTCTCCATGAATACACAAGGGCGTACATATCCAAAGAACTGCTATCTTTCAGGGCAATTCATTTTTGATTAAAATGTTTATACAGTGGTTTGGAAAACAATTCGTCAGCCTGGAAGAATACCCCGTTTTGTTATTTCCAGCTGGGACTCCCTCCCCTCCTAGAGAGAGGGGTTATTTATGTTGGGGCTGGCCTGGAGCTTGGGAGGCAGAGACCCTGAGGAGAGGGGACTGGGGGCCAGGCTAACGCTGGAAGCTGAGGGGAGGCCTTCTGTGCCACAGAAAGCAGATGGACAAACTTTATTTGCGGGTTGCCCACCTGCTGTATGTGGGTATAGCTGGCTGAGCACCATAAATAAGTGTCAAGTCACCAGGAGTCACACAGCAGCCTGTTCCAGTAAACGTTTAAAGTATCAATATTTGTAACGAGGCAAAATAAAGTCCTGGAATCCACACCTCCTGCAGCAGATTCTCTCTGGGCTAAATGTAATAATTGAGCTCTAATTCAGCATTTCTCAAAGTGTGCTCCACGGAACACTGGCTGAATGGATTATGAACAGTGTTTCCTGCAAAGGGGGTTCGTTGTTCAAATGAGTTTGGGAAATAGTGGGTTAAACAATGTTTAAACAGCTTACTTTACAGCAAGACTTCCCAGAGCCTCTAACCCTACTGGGAATTTTCAAGAAGGAGCTGCAGGACTCAAGTTGGAAGACCACACTCCGGAAGCACCATCCCAGACAACGCAGGAGGCGCCGGCCTCACAGGCTGCTGCTCCACAAGATAAACTGTCGGCCCGGAGGCGGGGTCCACAGTGTGGGAAACAGAGAATGAGTGAAGAAAGGCTCTTCCCCTAGAACTAAAATTCCTTAAAAGTGGAATCACTTGGTCACACTGCTATTTCGTGGCAATTTCTCTGTAATCGAATTAGAGCCACTAAATGTGAAGGTGCTTGGGCGTGAGAGCCATTGTTACAGTCTCTCTCCCTGGCTTAAAGAAATACGGAATGTCTGGTGCCAAGGATGCTAAAAATAAATGTTGTCTAGAAGAGCTCGTTGGCTGGTCCTGAAGGGGCGGTCAATACTAACAACATAATCACAATGTTCAGAGCCGCTAATAGCCATGGAGAGAACTTAGCTGTGCTGAGTCTGGGGGCCTGGGTAACTGCATAGACACACACGTGTGAACACACATGCACATACAGTACCTTCACGCGTGCCAACTTTCCTTCCACCTGCACTCCTGTAAATGGCACTGCCGCTCGCTGATCACTCAGGGCAGAGATCCAAGAGCTGTCTGAGTTCTCCTCCTCCTCCTCGCACATCCAGCCTGCCCCTACCTAAGTCTTGTCAGTCATACCTCCGAGTATTTATTCCCTTGTCATCCTACCCACTGCCACTTCCTTATTTTAAGGACATCTCCTCCTACACCTAACAACAAACATCCTCCTAACTGAGGCCTCCTTCAATCCGTCCTTCACACGCTACCAGAGTGACATTTCCAAACAGGAATCTGCCTGTGTCCCCACTATCCACTCTTGGTTCTCCACTTCGTCCTGCTGGTGTTGCCACCCCTCCCCCATGTGACAGACATCACTGGCTGGGCACTGCACGTTCACGCCCAAAGCTCAGGTGTGCCCTGCGTCGGTCCCCTCAAAACAGTGCTCTTAGCAGTCACTGCAGTGATTAATGACTGACCTTGAGACCCCAGTCCTAGAAGAGAACGTTAAAATTCCTCAACTTGGTGTTGGAGGCCTCCGGGATCTGCTCTGTTGCTTCCTCCAGCCTCACCTGGGCTGTCCCCCTCCTTGTCCCCAGTGACCTGGTCATACTGAGATGTGTGCGTTCTCCTGAGGGAGGCCGCCTTCCACACCTTCACGGCTGTCCACACACTGGGGCCACCGAGTGCCTCTGCCCTGCCCACTGTCCTCCCCTCAGTCGGCTTGGGAAGCTCCCACTCTGCCCACGGCCAATGAGAAGCTCCCCCCAACCCCGTCGTCCATACACCTCATTCACACTAGGTACTTGTGTTGTTCGTTTAGACAGATCTTTCCAAATGTGCTTTAAAGCACTCCATTTTATTCATTTTTTCCCCCATTTTCAGTATTTACACAGAAACTGACATGCAGAAAATGCTCAGTGCTTTTGAACACACGAAGAAAGGACTTAGAAAGAACCAAACTGCTCTGAAGGAAGGGTTAATTTGTCGTAATACAACCTCTGAACACCACATCGCTGGCTCAGGCTTATGGGAGAAGGAAGCACGTGTGACAGCCAGGCAGGGACGAGACAGACTCCAGAGGGCCCTGAGGGAGCAAACGCCAAGCCCCTCGCTACGCCTCTGGAAATGACAGCCTAAATGTGTCTTTAGTGAAATGCATTTCTCTAGGTCCTAACCACATATGGTCACATCATCTCCCCTTGAAAAGCCTAGGAGTGACACTGGGGAGTTGCAATATCCTTTCAAGTTATTAATCCACTTTTCATGGTCACACGACCATTTTGATGGGAGAGGGGACAGGGAAAGAGGAGCTCAAGCACATGCCTTGAGCTGGGTGTTTAGTCCATACCATGCGATTTAGACCTGAAGGCTTCCTTCCTAGGTATCCGGGTAGAAGTGTCTGCCCAACTCGGTTCACTGTTTAAACTGCCCAAACTTACAAAGTCAAGTGTTTGTTGTTTCAATCTCCAAATTCAAACCCACACTGAGCTCTTTCTTACAATGTCGAAAACATAACATGATTCTTGATGTTTCTCAGTAGACACCATGGTTTGTGGGCCTGGTTTACAGGATTAATTATTGTTTAGCGAACAGTAATAAGAAAGAAAGATCAAAAATCGATAACCTTGCCTAACACTTTCATCTCCACACAGAAATGGGCAGGTATAAATCACTCCCATTGTTTATCTCCTTATATCAAGAAGAATGTCACAACTGGTGATCAGTATTCATTCTGAAATACAGGCTACAGCCTCAATTCTTTTTCCCTACTTTGGATCCCATACTGGTGGGGAAAACATGCTACAAAGAACATTATTTGGGTCAGTTGACAAAGTTGGAATATGGATGGTAAAGCATTGTATCCATAGTTCTTAAAAGTACAAACTGAAAAGAGAAAAGAAATGTTATTTTTGATATATTATTATAACAACAACTAGCCCTGGTATATTATATGCATCCAATTCTCTAGTTCCGCCAACATCATCTAATTCTCACAATCTCTCTAGAAGAAAAGCATTTCTGCGTTCCACCCAACAGAAACAAAGGCACACAAAGGATAAACAGACCGGCTTAGGATGCTCAGGACCCCACACAACAGGTAGGCCGAGAAGTCACACCCGGAAACCTGACCCGCTGCACAAACAGGAAGCGACTCAGCAACTGCCCTCCGCACTGATCAACTCCAGAATGCAGACACAGCGTGAACATGCAGGCTTCATGTCTTGCAGATCAAGTCACCACAGGTGCTGGGCATTAAGCTTCTAAACCCACACGGCACAGAGTTATAGGGACGGCAGAACGTACAAGAGAAGCTGCTCTGGAAGGGAGGAAGCAGCAGAAACCCGTCCTCAGCGTGGTGCTGCAGCAGCGCAGGCTTTCAGGGAGCTCCCGACACCTTTGTAAGAAGTGCATGTACAGAGCAGGACACACCCGGGTTAAAACACAGCAAACCTCAGAAGCCAGGACAGGTGTTTCAGAATATCTCTGCCTCCATCCCCCACGCCAAGTAGGGGTGACAAGGAGGGAAATGGAGAAATCTGCTTCCAAAGGCGGATTCTATGAAGCGATCTATTTCATGTACCAAGGGATACCTGTATTTAGAGACACCGGAATACAAGACAGATCCTGACCTGTTTCCTTCTATTTCCAACTGAGAATTACTGGGCACCTTCTCCACGTTACACCTGCGGTAGAGTAGAAAGAACACTGGAGTCAGAAGACCTGGGTTCTTGTCCCAGCCCGGCACCTTCTTCCTCGGCTGGGTGACCTGGCGTAATTCATTTCACTCTCCAAGCCTCGTTCTCTTCACCTACCTACCTTGTTGGGAAGATCACATGGGGTTACGTTTAGAACTTCGTTCTGAAAAAAGGGAGTTCTCCGAAAATGGGGAAAAAATCGATTTCCCAACCTCTCCGGGACTTTTCCTGCTTCTGCCAAACACAGACATGCCGACTGCCCTGGTCCCCTTCCCTCCACACGTCCCATTCATTGTTCCGGCAACAGCGGAGGACAGGCAGCCACTTGCTAGGGGTGTATGTGACCTTCAGAAGGTAGCGTTAGCCTGTGGAAGTCTAGCCCCTCATTTGTAAAACGGGCATAATACTTACCCTTAACTCTGTGAAAACGAAATAGGATAAAGTGCTTTGGTAAGGAAGCCTGCACAAAGACGGCGGTCCAAGCATCGGCCGGTTCGGGTTCTGCATGCCGTCTAAGTAATCAGCTCTGCTTCTCGGAACTCTATTCTTTTTGAATAGATCACTAAATCCATTGATCTTCAAGTGGAAATAAAAATAAACCACCACCTGAGGCCTTCAGCCCCCTACAGGTCTCTAGGGAAGCCTCTTCAGTTGAGGACTTTTGAAGCTGCTACATTGGTGTCCCTTTGTGTGGTGGCACGGAAGCAGCTGTCAGGCTTGATGGATCCCGGGAAACCCTCCAGACCCTCTAGACCTTACTCCAGGCGTAGGCAGCACCCTGTGGCGTACACATCCTACTCTCAGCCACTTACAAATGCCCCCTCGGAGCCACTGCCCCACTCTGCTTCAGAGCGGGGGGTGGAGAGGGGGTGCAGAGAGAAGAAAGCATGAACCGAGGAGAGGGCCGACAGTGCACACGCTGTGTTTCAGACGTACAGAAGCACTTGGAATGTCTGGAATATGAGGAGAGCTGGAAGGGGCGTGTTGGGAAGGTCCTTAGGTGCGAACTGTGTAAGACAATTCTCCCATGCTAAGGAGTCTGATCGTCATCAGGTAGGCAACGGGAAGCTACAGAAAGTTCTTCAGTAATGGTATGATATGACCAGACAGGTGCCTCAGAGAGAAGGCAGGCTGAGGAACAGACTGGAGGCTGGGCTGGGCTGGGAAGGGCCTCATGAAAACAGTGTGTGCAGAGGCAGGAGGCGGGGTGCCCGGGGGGACGCTGTTGGGTGTGTCGAGGGGACTCTGTATTTGAGTGCATGTCATGAACAAGGCATAGGGTTGGGAAAACATTTACTCTTTCACATTTAGGACCTGGGAATGATGCTGGTGTTGACCAAGGGAATACAGAAGCTGGAATAAACTGTGTCATTTCAGAGTGCTTAGCAGTGAAGAAAGAGAGACCTAGGAACTACAGATGACCTCTCAGACATTTTATAGAATACGTTGTAAATAATTCAGAGAAGAAAGGCATGGTTCTAGGATCTGAGACTAACAGAGACTACAATTCAACAGAGATGTGAGGTTCTGAACAGAAAAGATTCTGGTAGAATAATTTCAAATCATTCTGATAAGGAGTACATGAGGGTCAGCAATCTGGCTCAGGAAAAAAGTATACACAAAAAAAAGTCTAAAGACAAAACAACAAAAAAGAATACTAAAAAATGACATGGATTTGGTTTTAAAAACGTATGTCACTACAGATCTATCTTAGAAAGGCAGTGTGGATGCCAGAATGAATAGTCCATTGGATGACCATCAGTGTGGGAAAGCCTTCAACACAGTAAATACCTAAGTGCACTTTAGGGAAAGCACTTTGGAGAGCAAGCCTTGGAAACATTTTTAAATAAGACCCCAGCCCTCTGGAGAATGGGCTGATTATATGTGAGCCCCTATAAACTGGTTCAGCCTTACTCAAAACGAGGAAAATGCTACAAATTACTTTTGGTGTGTATAGGAATCAAACAAGTGTAATTGGTCCTTAGGTTTGAAGTTTCTCAAATCCTTAGAAAGGTGCTATATAATGTAATGAAATGTTGGCTCTATTTTCCCAGGTAAATGGCATTGTAATGTCCAAAAGTGACTCTAAACACCAGATAATATCATCGTATCCTCATGCAATGGGGCTCATGTGACCCCTCCTCCTTCCCTGAACTCCCCAGGCCGGCTCTGCCCATTCAGTAATACCCAGCAGAAAGCTCTCTCCTCCACTGCACGGTGAACAGGGGGCAAGAACCTAGAGTTTTCACCCCATGGCCAGCCTCAGCCAGTGCACTGCTGGGAATAACAATAAAGGGCTATTTCCTGGATAAACGAATGATTTTCTCTAATGTGAGGAAAACTAAATTCAGAACAAGCTGAGGCTGACCACAATTCCTAGGATACCACCAGAGCTTATTAAAATTAGGGGCAAGAACATATTCCCTGTTGGGGGAAGAGATCAGACACTGAAGAGTGCCAGGAAGGCAGGAGTGCCCCACTGTGCACCAGGACCGCGGGCCAGGGCTGCACCCACGGATGGGGCTGGCCAGGAGGGCATCTCCTGCCTCCTTCACCTGCCTCCCTGCAGCCATCTTCAAAGGCTGGAGCCGATGTCCAGACCCTTTACAGACGGCAGGGCTAGTCCTCCTGTGCAGTGCCCCTTCAAAGAAGTCATCTTCAAACAACTGGTAGAGAGGGAGGAGGTGATGACACCCTGCTCGTGTTCTGTTTCCAGATTCTTCAGGCAGGAGAACAATGCTCGGGTTTGAAAAGCAAGGCATCATAAATGCTGAACAAAAGCTCCTGATAGGAGAGTTGATAAAAAGAGCATATCAAGTCACTTCAAATAAGTTCAAGTGTCCAGTTGCAATCTAATTACATCCTGAGAGAGTGTGTAGATCGCTTCTGCTAATAACGCTTAGGAAATCACAGACAGCAGGAATGGAGTAAGACGAGAGATAAGCAAATGTCCCAATTTCAAAATGAGAAACAAAACCTGAGACTGTTAGGCTTGATGTTGACCCTTGGTAAAAATTTAGAAGAAATTATTCAGATGCCACAGGGCTATTTAGAAAAGATAAATAACATCATTAAGTACCAGCAGGAGATCTCTTAGAAAAAGCCATGGCAAACTACCCTCATTTCGGGTTTTTGGCGGGATTTCTAGGTTGATACGTAGGACAGGCTACAGCCATAGTGTATCCTGGTTTTAGCCTTTCTTGAAAACCTCTAGAAAGGATAAATGTGGATGACAGGACAGCACGGCCATGTGTGAGTTCTCTGATGGTTAATCAACTTTTGGGATTACTGGTTAATATAGTGGTGTCAAGCTGAAGTGATTTTCAGGGGCATGTCACAGAGACCTGTCCTTTGTCCCTTAGAAGTTTCTCTGTAATAGCTTAAATCTTCAGATGACAAAAAACATAGACAGTGAACATCATTTTTAAAAAAGAAATAAAAATTCAGAGTTACAGCAACAGGCAAGAATCATGGGACAAAAAACTTATAAAAGGAACTGCACAGGGATAAGAATACAATCAGGAGGTACAGGTTCAAAACCATCAATGCTTAGCTGAAGGCCAACCTTGACAGCATTCATTTGAGAACAGCTGTGTGTGTGTGTTTTGGAGTGGAGAGTAAGGGTGTTTCAACAAGTCACATGTTCAATATGCGTTAACTGTGTGTCAAGGTTGCTGGAAAAAGTAAACATACTCTGGAGTTATGCTAACAGAATCCTGGCGTTCAGAATAAGGAAGCTAACCACCCTGCAATTAGCTGTCAGAATATCTCTGAAGCTCAGGGTACCATGTTGTTTTTTTTTTTTTCCTTTTGTTTTGGGGTCTCACTATGTTGCCCAGGCTGGAGTGCAGTGGCTATTCACAGAGGTGATCACAGAACACTGCAAGTCTTGAACTCTTGGGCTCAAGCAATCCTCCTGCCCCAGCCTCCCAAGTAGCTGGGATGACAGGTGCATATTACAATGCCTGGCTTGGGTGCCATGTTTTAAATGTGACACAAAGACAGTAGCATGTTCCTGAGGAGGCAGACCAGTATGGCTAAAGTTTAGGCACCACTCAGAGAGCAAAGTATTTCAACCTGAAGAAGGATGTCCTGAGGTGGATATGCTTGTTTACAAATATTTTAAAGGACATTTCTAAGAATGAGAACAGATTTATTCTCTGAAGGTCCAGGTAGAACAAACAGCTAGAAGTCAGAGGGCTGAATCCATTTTAATGGAGGAAGTAACCATGTGTTTAGGACTGTCCTTCAGCGTCATGAACTGCCTCCCGGAGCAGTCAGCTGATGCTGGAGTGTCCACATGGAGGTTGGGTGACCATTTGTCACAGGTGCAGGGGAACACATCTAGGTTGTGGCAAGTTGGATCGTGCAGAACTAAAAGTCCCTTCCAACTTAAAGAATGCCTCTAGGAATCTCTCTTTCCTCTATCCAAGTAAAAATAAACCATGTCTCCAGATTTGGGATAACTCCACTAAACCCTAGTCTTTACCATCTTATTCTACATCTCATCCCAGGGACAATTTTCAAGGGTACAGAAGCAAATTAGGATGACTCCCTTTTCAAAGAAATAGAGAGTCTTAGGTTAAATATTACATAAACTGGGGATATGATTTTTAAAAGCCTTCTAAATAAGCAGAAAACAAAACATGCTTATTAACAAGTCAAAACAAAGCCTTCTAGTACTAACTACTTAATATAAAATATTCTATCTGGGGAAATAAAATGATGGGAACCAGTAGGAGCAGACAAGTACTACCTCTGACAGTGGTTACTGCAGAAGGGCTTTACATTTATGAATCACACAAAACTACTGGCTCTTCTGGGTCACATTTTTAAAAGTACCCTCCTTTTAAAAAACAAGGCCTGGCACAAAATACAAAAGCAATAAATAGATACATAAATTATCTTACTTCTTTACAAAAATATCAAGATACATCTGTCCCAGAATCATGCAAGAACTTTTAAACAACTGTCTCATGAGAGCTAATTAATTCTTCTTATATAGCAGTTAAATATAGATGGCAGTTCTTACTTAATATACTGTTAATCTACACAACTGTCACTAACATTGGACCAAGGTGATGGGAGGGAGATTAGTACAGGTGGTATTTCTTTCACAGGTAGGTTGAGAGTTTCTAAAATAGCAACTGACTTTAATGGTACAAAAATCTCAACATAGTGAGATGTACATCTTCCAGTAGCATTTTCTAAAACCAACCAAAAATATGATACTGTATCTAATTAAGGCCCTCTAATTTGAGTGCCTCCTACTTGAGTACCAAGTTAAAGAGAAATACAAAATATAAATAGAGTATAAGTGCTTTTTCCAGAGGATAATCAACATGAAATGTACATGAAACATGCAGTGGAAGGAGATTTAGCACACACTCCCCAGAAAGTACCTAAATGTGGGAGCTAACAGAATAGGCCTTACAAGGGTACTTTTTAAGGAAAAGTAGAGAAAATAATTAAAAAAATAAATAAAACCAGGAAAATGGGGAAAAAAGCTATTTAACATCTGCATGATGAAATATTTAACTATCTTTTACCTATAGTACAACTAAAGACACGCTCAATGCTCGATGATCAATCACCATGAAGCTGCATTTTGTTTCTGGAAATAAAACCATGGAAACCAGGACCAGCAAGGACACTTTCGTTATCGAGTGCAGAGGTCCATTCACCCACCCAACTAGCTACAAATAGTCTGAAAGGCTAATTATTAATAATTCAGCTGTTCAAGGAACCTCAGTTCTATTAACTCACTGATGACTCATAATGACTCCA
Organism: Eulemur rufifrons; assembly: GCF_041146395.1. Classification (NCBI taxonomy): domain Eukaryota; kingdom Metazoa; phylum Chordata; class Mammalia; order Primates; family Lemuridae; genus Eulemur; species Eulemur rufifrons. The sequence continues at coordinate 225,952,583 of NC_090989.1, read as the reverse complement.
GAGGCAGGTCCAGTAATCATCCTATTTTTTGGATGGGGAAACTGAGGCTCGGGGAGGTGAAGTAAATTACCACATTGTCCCACAGCTAGGGAATGCTGGAGTCGGGATTCAAATGCAGGCAGTTAAATCAAGACAAGAGTTTGTACTCTAAACCACTGTGCTATGCTTTGCTGAGGTTTAAGGGCTATAACCTCATACCGCTCTGTATTTTGGGATGGTTTCTAGGAAAGTGGTCAGCCTGCAGCCACGTAAGCCAAGAAGTCACAAACGCCAAAGACTGTGGAGCCAGCAGGCCGTGCAAATGAATGAAGTGAGCCTGGTGTGAAAAGCTGGATAAATTGCAACTCACACTCCTTACTGGAGAGATGACAGAGAGTGGTGGGGATTGTGGCAACCCAGCGCCCGCTGTCCCAAGTAAAGGGGGTTCCACTTCTTCACCCCTACTGACTGTCACCTTAGGGAAAGCTGGGCAGAGTGCTGCCAGTTTTAGGTTTTTCGAAAAGACAAGGAGGTGGGAAGGGACCTCTGACGTTTTTAGAAGAAATCTCTCTAGGTTTACGTATTGGCTGCCACCCGCCACCTGCTCCCCCCCCCCCCAAAACCCAACAACATAAAACCAAATAAAGAACAATCTGTTGGCAATAGGTAGTCCACCTGTTGGTGACCTCTTCTACACCACTAAAGGAAGATATAGCCATTGTCTTGGAATAAAAGGCCTAGCTTTTAAATCTCTAAGGATTTTTCTTGGCCCTTTTCAATGTTCAAACAGTCCTAGACATAGTGAGTAAGTAATAAACAAAATGCCTGTTGCATGTCAAGGCACATCTGGTCAGAGAAACAGATGTTACATTCTCCTGAGACAAAGGCAAGAAAGTTCGAGGTATATGCAGAGTGACACTCTCTACTTAGTAATATTTTTCTTTACACCAAGGACTGGCAAAATAAGGCATCATCCAAGCTAGCTTCCTGGAAACTGTCCCTAAATCTATGGCAAATCTGTAAGTGGAGCTGGGGGTGAATAGAAACTTGACAGAGAGTGTTACTGATTCTTGGTTTACAAGGAAGTTTTCATGTTCACCCTGGGCAAGGAATGGACTTGCGGTAAAATTTTCTTTCCTGGATTGCAGCCATTCCCCTATGTCAACGAACAGCTGATCCAAACTCAATATAATGGGGCTGCCTTTTGTGGCCACTCCAGAATCCTTAAAGGGGATGCACTTTTTTTTTTTTTTTTTTGGAAGGAAAATAGTAAGCAATGGAATCTAAGAGACCTAGTGGGTACAAAGGGGCAAGAAATCCTGACCCTTTCACAAACGTTGCCTCCTACTCCTCTTTCACCATTTTTGAAAATGCCTGGCAGATAAGAAAGGCTTAACAACAAAACCCCACGGTGGAAAGTTTCTTGCTTTTTATACTACTTTACTTTGTAACAAATTTCTCCTTCCTGTTATAATACATGCACCAAAAAGCCACAGTGAAAAACTAAAAACACAACTTAGTTATTCATGTTAAGTGCTTCCAGGTGTACAGAGCAACACTAGTTAATGCCAAACATTTTTGGTAAACAATTGCTTTTTGGCCTGTTGGCTAAGATGGAGGATAGTATCTGTTGTTATCAGTTTAATATCTGATACATCCTCTATTGGAGGACAATATAGTAAATGTATTTTTGGAACAGGGAGATGCAATAGGAGCTTGCTCTGTCCACCTCGTACATTGACCTGGTATTGCAGTACCTCCAGGAATGATGCACCCCCTTGGGGGAATGAAAAAAAATTTTTAGTAACTAAAAACTAATACACTATGCAATTTAGAGAACTAAAATATCTGTTTTGTTTCCTATCACTTGTTCCACTGAAATGAGACACCATCTTCAAATGAAAACATTATTACATGATTATCAAGTGGAAACCGAATCAGCTAACCAAAATCAACTAACCAAAAGGTAGCCAAACTAGTTTATCTACCATATAGGAGTGACTGATATGGCAAAATGTCTTTGCTTTGGTTTTCAAATAATTATTGTTTAAAATGTTCTGGGGAGGGTGTCCAGCACAGTTTTCTCAAAGTTCACATCCAAAAAGTTCCAAAGAAAAGATAAATTTCTTGCAAAATTACTCTATGTAGTATTGTTAGGAAGAAAGAGATGGCTCTGACAAGTGCTCAGAAATTCAAGCATTAGAATGAAAGAAGAAAACGCATTTTCAATGAAGCATATGCTTGGTTTTAAACAGAGCCTTAACATGAAATATTTACCTTAAACATATCAGGACTCTTCTTTCTCTAACAATTCAATCCAAAAAAAAATAATAATAATTTCGGTCTGTCATCCCAATCCCTTCTCACATAAATGATGGTATTTCAGAGGTCCTTAAGAATCTTTTTAAAATTTTGTAATCTAAACTCATTTCCAACTATCTTAAACAATACCTGTTGAAGCATCATACAAAAGTGGCCATTTTGAACATGGCACAAGGTTCCTCATACCTTTGCAGGGAAAACCATAAAACACAAAGTAGAAAGAACCTCCAAAACCCACGCGTGCAACTTGATAAATCTTGCTCTTTAGGTAGCATCACTCACAGTCTTGGTGACGGATGACCAAGGTGAAGGGATGGAACACTCACCTATCTTTGTAGTTGATCACAGTGTCGATGATAGCGTTCATCTGCTTTGTCAGTTTGGGGGGATTTGGTGACAGCTTCTCAGCTGGAGGGCGGCCTCTTCTCTTCTTAGCCTTTTCCACATCTTCTTTTGCAGGGTCCTTTTCCACATTTCTTCGTCTTTTTCTCTTTTTGAGCCGTACTTCCTCTTCCATTTCTTCCAAATTGCCGTCTTCAATGGCCTGTTGATCAGAAAGGAAGGAGAAAAATTTAAGACAAGAAAATAACCAAGACAAAAAAGGTGTGTGTGTGTGTGTGTGTGTGTATTTACATATAGCTTGAACAATGAGAATAAAATGAAACAAACTAGCAAAAAAAGTTAACAGTAATCAGTGGAGGAAGAAGAAAAAAAGGAATGCAACCATAATGGATAAATGCATCTTTAACCCAAGTCTGTTTTGAGAGCAAAATAACGTTGAAGGCCGGAAATACTCATAGTGAAGGAGAATGTGACAAATAGTAAAAGAGCTATATGTTCAAGTATTTGATAACTGAATCCAAATGAAATTTTAGCTCAATATCAAAACAAGACCCTAACTGTTTCATTACTGTAAGACGGGGAAGGTAAACAAAGATGAGGAGTGGGTGAAGAAAAATATTTTCCTAAGAACACGTCCGTACAATCATACAAGCTTTGACCTTTTTTTGAGGTTTTTACATCAATTTATTCATGATTCACAACATAGAACAAAATTCCATCCAGATTTTTGTTCTAACATAGCAATTAGTAAACAAGGAAACGGGAAAGTACAAAGCCACATTCCTTGGTAAACGCACTTAAATCATCCGATAAAAGAACACACACACTCACAAACAATAAACACTTTTTTCCAATTACCTGCAAACGCTTGCTTTAAACCAGAGCCAGCAGCACTAATGCAGAGAGATAATAAAATAGCTATAAAAACAACCAGGTATAAAAGAAACCTGTTCATAAAGGGCTAAAAGATCCATGTGACAGACCCAGAAGTTTCAACTTTTTTTTTCTCCCTTGTAAATCTCAAACTCAAAAGAGGAAAAATAAAGGGGGGGAAAAAACTGGAAAGAAACCCCCATAAAAACCACAAAACCCAGATAACATGTGAACATGGCAAAGAAATTCTTAAAAAAAAAATCTTTACATTTTGAGATTGCTTTCTCACACAAAATAACTGATGTTGTTATTTGTCCTTCCTGCCTCTCAATATTGCCTCCAGTATGCAAATGCTAATCAATCCTTTCTCTAGCTGAAAGAGCTCTAATCATAAGGCAATTACCTTCATTTCTCCACAGCACCAAACATGGCTAATATTTATGATCATGTGAGTATAACAATCAATATAAAGAGTGATTACAGCTCAGACATAATTTCTTTCACTTATGTACAATGCCTCCTGAAAAAGAAAGGTTTTTGTGAAGAAAACCTGGTACAGAACACAAAACAACCTGGCGTGTTAAAAATGCCAGTGGGATTAAAAGAAATGTTTTCTATGCATCCTCCAATGTGCAAATCCATAGAAGCAACATGCACACAGACAGAATCCTAAGGGACAGTCTGAGCCTAGGCCTTAATAATCAAAAGACAATTTCCATCACGATCCTACAGTGTTCAGATAACCACTATGAAGGAGGCAAGATCTGATGAGTTATAAGGAAAAAGGAAAAAGGAAAAAAAAAAAAAGCTCCACATTATTTCATTAATATTCATTTGCCTAAAAGCAGGACACCCACTATACAGCTAAACACACTGCAGCTAAGCGAAGATTAAGAAAAGGAAATTGTCCCGCATATCTTGGAGGCTGAACATGCTAATAATAAATACAGCATGCAAGGCTGTCAACAGTTAATGGTATTGCTCTTCTCAAGCACCCAGTTGCACACAGAAATACGGAGAACACCGGCTTTTGATGTGTTACACACCTACACATGCCTGGGATGTAGTTCTACTGAATCTTCAAGACGGCAACGAAAAAGGATATTTACCTTACCACTATCAGCAGGCCGGCTATCGGAAATCACAGTTAGTGGGGATAAAATTAACAAGCCAGCAAAGCAGCGAGCTGCTAGTCTCTTCATCAGCTGATCAGGAAAAAAAAGAGAGCTGGGGAAAGGCTATGTTTTCATATACAAGTAATTTTATTTTACTGAAAATTTAATACTGAAAGGATTGTGGATACTCAAATCTGCTGTTTCATTCTACCTACTACAAGGCCCGAAGCCTTCCTCCTTCAGCCTGTTTTAATATTGACAACTACTTATCATATTTTTTCTCCCCTTATTATTCCAGGCAGCAGAATTAGAGATTTTAGCTCAGGTGGTTTCTGATTCTTGCTTGCATTTTAACAATTAAGCCAATAAGAAAACAAATTAATATTCAAATTTATTTTTAAAAATTAAAACAAGGTATGCTTCTTTTCATATTTTACACCTCATTTTAGTGCTTTATTATTATTTTTTTTTAAAGCTGCATGGTTTTGGAGCAGTCTAAAATGATTTTTTAAAAGGAAGACAATTTTTTTTTCATTAACTGCATGTAAGTAAAAAGCAATGTGCATGTTCTCAGTTTTAAATATTTTAATATAATATGTTAGTCTTCTCTTTAAAGAAAATCTCTAACTGTGACACTTCACTTTCAGTTTCATGCTGTAAAATTTTTCATTGTTTTTCTTTTCAGTGGGATAAATGAAGAGGGGGGAAGTTGTGAAAAGGGTATTTCTACAGTTACCCCCCTTAATTTTGAAAAAAGGGAACAAAGCATAAGCTTGTGATATTTGGACTTTTAAATCTCTAAATCTGTGAGTAGCTAAGAAGCGAAAACAAATTAGATTGCAAACAGAACTAGTGAAACAATATTTATTACAATTGCTAATACGTGCAGATTCTTATTAAATTTAGGTTCTGGAATTACAAGGAAACACACAAAGTACTGACCATTATTCCCCTTAAATTAAGGTTTTATGCAGGAATGCAGAGAGCTACAAAACATCTTCCCTCCTCCCCAAAGACCCCCAACACATCCATATGCAGTGCTTTATGTTCTGTGATTTCTAAGGGTCTTTTTCTAATGGAAATCAATTCACTAAATACTTCCAAATGCTTTTCGCACAGAAAGAGTAGAGTAAGATTACTCCTGCATGGAAGTAAAATCATTCATGGAGATTTTAAACTGTTCTTTTGTTTTAAAAAAATTATTTATTAAACTGGCTCAACTGACTCAACTCAGCACTGAGGGTGGGGGGGGCGCACAAAAAAAAAAAAAAAGAAAGAAAACACAAAAACTTGCTATACAATCCTAAAGTACTACCCCAAAAAAGAATTCCCTTCCAAACCTTTTACCAGCACAATAATGAAATAAATCACAGAAGCAAACCCCCAGTTTCCGACTGGTGACGTGTTGCGCAAGAGTGCGAGCCCTAATTCAACATACAGACGGCTCCCATGCTGAACTGCCTCTAGATTTAATGAAGTGAATAGGAAGGAAGTCGGGGGAAAAAAAGTGTACAAATAAGAAATTAACACTTTCCTTCCCTACCGAAATGGTGAGATACAACTACAGCGAAGTTTGGTGAGGCACCTCTTTTCTTAAAGGCACACTGCACCCATTTGGCTCCGGATGTCAGGGAAAAAAGCCCATAAGGTGGTAAAAATCCCCAGTCAAGTTAAAATAGTTAAGCATATTTCAGCCTGCGTTTTTTTTCCTGAATGAAGCTGGGAATTACTCCTTCCTCCACTGGATGGCAACCTTTTTCTTTCTCTCTCTTTCTCTCTTTCTTTTCTTTCTTTCAATTTTGCTTAAAAGAAAAAGAATATGTTTTCATGACTCAGGGTGTGCAGGAATGGGATGCAGACTGGCTCCCTTTTTCAATTAGTTCTCAGGAAAGCAGCGTGTAGGTTTCCGACAACAAAACGCAGGAGACTGTCACGCAGGATTAGCTGTTTTAAAGGAAACACTTTGCAGCTTGCAAAGCACATGGCAGACCCCGGAAGCGGCCACACGTGGGTCCAGCCTCGGCCCTCTGTCATCCTGACACACACCGACTACACCTCTTACTGCCTGGTGGAAGGTCCAGAAAGTCGGCGTCATGCTCTTCCTTCCGACCCGGTGGAGTAGGGAGCTGCTGTTATGCGTGCTTCACGGCACCACGCAGCAGAAGGGATCCATGATTATGAATAGGTAAACAGGGACAGGCAAACAAAAAGCCCCAAGCCAACCCCTGCGCATTGTTTCCACCTCCGCATCTCCAAGTCCACCAGGCAGTGTGGCACAGCCCGCAGAGTGGAACAAACCATCTTAAGAAACACTGGAAGAAGCAATTCTAAAGACAATTCTAGACAACAATGCGCGGGGAATTTCTTGGAAGTGAAACGGGAAATTCTGTATTCCAATACTAACTCTGATGTTTAAACATCATGTGTCTGTCCCCTGACACATGCTCTTTCTCCCTTAGGAACCCTAGGGGATTCCAGAAGAGGACCCTGGGGTGCTGCTGGGGGTGGGGGTGGGGCTAGGCATTAAAGAATGCAGGAGAAGACAATTACCTTATATTAGTGCTTTCTGGGGACAACTCACATATCACCAAACTTGATTCCACTAATCAGGGAAGCTAAATCTCCCTCAAGCCCTGCTGAGACCTGACAGGTAATGATCCCCCAACAAGAAGAGCAACAGCAATAAAAAAAATAAAATAAAATAAAATAAAAGGTGGAATTTTTAAGAAAAGTTAAAATTTCACGTGTGAGAAATTTTCTTACAATAGAAATATTCACCAACAACAAAATTGAATGTGGAGCTCTTCCTCAAAGATGATATACTACATCATTTTAGTCACTTAGTCTAATAAATACTGTAGCACTTTTAGGGTTTTGGACAATGGTAAGTTTTTGATTACCTCTATCCCCCAAAGCAGCAACCTGTTAGAAAAGTATGCATAAAATCAAATTTCCTAAAGTGAAGTAAGCCAGGCCCAAAAGGACAAATACTGTATGATTCCATTTACATGAGAAAGGAGAACAGTGGTTACCAAGGACAGAGGGGTGAAAGGAGTTAGTGCTGAATGAGTACTGAGTTCCAGTGTGGGGATGATGGGAATGTTCTGGAGACGGATGGTGGTGATGACTGCATCACAAATGTGAACATATTTAATGTTACTGAAATGTACATTTAAAATTATTAAAATAGTAAATTTTGCATTATGTATATTTTACCACAAGAAGAAAAGTCCCTGGGGGAAAAAAAAAATTAAATTCTCTAACTATTAACGAGAAAACCCCAACAACTACAGGTTCATACGTGTTCTTAACGCCTCAACGCACAGCACACAATACTAGCGAAATCTCACTAGCTTTCCTTCAGAACTAAAACCTCTCAGCATTTCAACAGGTAGCACGTTCAGTCTTGCCCTGGGCAACGGGGCTAGAAGCCTTTTCAAAAATCCTTATTTATTCATTCAAACGTTGTTAAGGAAATATCCATGATGTAAGAAAATACCTGTATATAGGACATAACTATTCACAAACTTTATAATTTTGTTAACAAATGCCTCAACTATTTAAGAGTTGAGTTGATCTGAAGGCTAAAGATCTTTTAGCTTACTGTTTTTTTTTCTCCACTGTGGTGCAATAAACTGATGACATTAATTCAGTTGACCCCCCCCTTGTCAGGCAACCAACCTGGATGCCAACTGTGTGCCCAGCTTTCCCTGAGCTGGGCCTGAAATATACAATGCTGGCCATCAAGGGGAAGCAATTGAACCTCAGCTTAACTGAATTTTCTGGTAGTGGGTTTTTCAGTTTCTTGTTCAATAACCTCAGATTATTTTTGCCAAAAAAATGAGCCAAGGCGCTCTCTTTCCCTCTATGGCACAAGCAAACTCGGGGGAGGACACAGGGAACCACAGCTTACATATCCGAGACAACGTAAATTAGCACACTATTTTGAGTAAAAGCGATTTGAGGTTGGGAAGAGGAAAATGAATATTTTCTTATATCTGCTTTTTTGTCCTGAGCCCATTTATCCAGTTACCATCAACTTACAACACAGCCAGGATTCCACCTGCTTTTCTCTTAAGCAGGGCTCCTCAGAGGGGCCTGGGCCCTTCTGTACTTCCAGGTTCTCAGTATATCCAAAAAATAAAGAAGTGCCAGAAAAGGGTGGTATAATTTCAACACTTACAAAGAATAACTTAATGCTTTTAAGACAGACAGGTAAAATACAATGATTAAGAGCATAACTTCACTTAGAGCTAATGTCAAATGGCAAATTGGAGGGACTTCATGAATGTGAGGCTTGAGCCAAAGAAATGGCTCTCTTCTGGGCTCCCCTGTGACAGTTCCATGAGAAACCGGGCCTGATCCAGGGTTACACGCTACTACAACAAGACAGACTCTCTGTTCCACGTGCCCACTGTGGTCATAAGAGTGTCAAATTAATGAGAAGGTGATGAGAATGTGGCACGTGTTCTGCTAGAGGCAGGTGCAGAGAATGCCCATTAATAAATAACCCAATAACGAGGGAGGAGAACACACAAATAAAGCAACACAAGAAACTGAAAGTATAGCAGCTTGAGGCTAACTGATATAGAAAAGAAATAGCCCCAATCTCAATAAATCTTCAGATCTTAATACACAGCATCATTAATACTTTTACTCCTGCCATTGCTTCTGCTGCTACTACCAGCACTGTGGTCACCACTACGGTCACCAGCGACAGCAGCAGTGGATAACACACCATGATGTTGTCAGGCACTCAGTGCTTTACCTGCATTTTACTCATTTCATCTTCACAACCACCCTATGCGGTAGGTACTCTTGTTCTCTTCATTTTACACATGAGGAAAGTGAGGCACAGGGAGACAGCATCTTGCTTCAGATCATACAAAATTAAGGAGCAGACTCAGTATTTGAACTCTGAAAATTTGGCTGCATAAACCACACCCTTAACTTTCAAGCTATTTTACTTTATAGCACGAAACAATAACTGCTGTTTTTAATGACAATTCTGAACCCTCAGGAAAAGGCTGAGTTATACTTGCCAGGCTTAGGTGAATAATGCAAGTAAAAACATAACATGATACATCTTAGGGAGACTCCCAGCAAAGATCTCTCTCTCTCTCTCACACACACACACACACACACACACACACGCACACGCACCATCCTTACTTTGCGTGGGAGTGTGGGACCATGAAAATAATTATGCAAGCTGAAACTGTACAAAGCCATTTTGATGATCAATGGGAAAATTATGATTGTTCCATGGCCTTTAAAAATTTATGTCAAAACACTGAAAACTCCTATTGTCAGTTATACATATATAGAAAAATGAAAAAAAATAGTAAAATGAACAATTTACTTAGTACAGTAATTTAAAATACTAGAAATATTGAGCATTAAAGTGCTTTATTTCTTTGTAAAAAATTTATCAGAAGTATATTGGACAGCACTTGCCTTCTTGTCAAATAACTTATGATACGGAGGGAACATCTTTTCTATGCCTTCTGGCTAATTGCCATACTCCTAAATTTGGATCAGCATCCAACATTTTGCCCTTTCAATGCCATGAAATATCTGAGTTCCTTTAATGTGAAGATTTTTTTTTTTTTTTTTTTTTGCCAGTGCCACTTCCTCTGGGACATCTTCATCTTTTTTTTCACAACCACACTTCTCACTTATGTCAGTAAGTTCACCTTCACTAAGTTCCCTGTCTGAATATCTAGAATCTCTCGGTTACCACCACTTTGTGGTCCTACATCTTTCTTGACATAAGTTTTTGACAGGGTTGTCTTCCAAAAGGCCTATCTCATCAGCATTAACTATTCCATGATCATCACAAACCTGCCTTAATCCTTGGATTCTGGGCGCACACTTCACAGAAGCACCCTTATCTGCACTAGTACTGTCACCAGACAGTGTAACACTCATGCCGACTTCGGGAACAATGAAACCAGCCTCTACTGGCAGTAAAAAGTTCTTCTACAGTCTCCATGTAATTACCATTTTCTTTTAATTCAGCAACTAACCTCAACATTTTGCCCTGAATACGAGTCAAACTGATCAGGAATTTTAAAATTATTATGACCTTCCATCTAAAGTAGACATAAATACTCAATTTCAACCATAAGTGGCTTTCTCTTCTAGTGCAATTTAAACTATGTTGAGATGACTTTATCTTGCTTTTTATATACATTCATCAGACTTTTTTAACATGGTTTGTTTTGTAGCTTCATGCAGCCCTAGGTCTCATGCTATCTTCACCTTGCTGTTGCCACTTTCAAATCTCCTAATCACAACTACTTTCGCTTCCTGCATTCACTTCTTGTTGCTTTGCAGTACTTTCAATTTTGGTAGCCAATTCCCTCTCCTGATGAGCTATTTTTGTAAAATGCTATCTGAGTTTATCCCTGGGAGACAAGGAGGCAACATAACTACATGCTTTGCTGTCTGTGCACTAGCAGATGCTCACTGACTAATCACCAACAGATTTTGAAAGAAGTGATATGATTGGTCACCGATCATACTGTGCATCTGTTACGTACACAGTGATTAGTGGGCTGAAGAGTTAGCAGCAAAGTCTGTACTTCATGTGCAATGACTCACAATTGCTATGTTATGGTGGCTGAAATGCATCCCTCCAAAATTCGTATGTTCACGTCCTAACCCCCAATACCTTAGAATGCAATTAAACTTGGAAATAGAGCCTTTGAAGTAAAGTAAAATGAGGTCATATGGGTGAGCCCTAAGCCTATATGACTGCTGTCCTTCTAAGAAAAGGAGATTAAGATGTACACAGAGGAAACACCATGTGTACACCCAGCAAAGAGGTGGCCATCTACAAGCCAAAGAGAGAAGGCTCAGAAGAAACCCAAACATGCTGACACTTTGATCCCAGACTTCTAGCCTCCAGATTATAAGATGATAAATTTCTGTTTGAGCTACCAGTCTGTGGTATTTTGTTATGACAGCCCCAGCTAACTAATACATAGTATAACTGAAATTTGTTGTGGGGGACCTTGTGTTTAACTATATTTGGTGATAGAAAATTTGTACATATTGGAATGGTGCTAAACAAGGCTGCCTGTATGCCCATAGACATGTCCCTTTGAACAAGTGATAGCAGCCTCTCTTGTTCACGCCATCCTAGAAGGGATATTGCCCCACCCACAGCACCTGCTGCTTGGGTGGCCACGTTCTATGTCCGGCAACTTCTCCCTGTCCTGGTCCCACCTGATGGAAATGGGAATGGTCCCCTGTTCTCAGAGTGGCCTGTCTCTAGACTTGTGCAGGGCCTGGCATGAGGGTCTCTGTATAAACACAAGTGAGAGTGATTGGCTGAGCCAGTCAGTTCACTTCTCTTAGGAATTTAACTGCAGGGATAAAAGAATATGTCCAGATGGTGTGGGAGTTGAAGCTGAATAAAGGTCACGAGGTAGCAAGCAGGCCAGAGATGTTAAGTAGAAACCATGAATAAGCAGAGGACAACAGGAGATGCAAAAAGAGTATACAGTGTGAAGGAGAAAGAGACTAGCTGCTCCCAGGGAGGCTGTAATTCCTTGTACACACACGCATTTGGTTAGGCTATACATAGTTACATGCATAGGCACTCACACGCATGCACATACACAGATGTGTGCAGATGCACATATACATACACACACATATTACGAGAGGAGAGTATCAGTGGAGGAGTGTCTGGCTCCAGTTAAGGTTGAGAAGCCAACTTGGAAATATATAATCATTTCAGATCTGGTCTGTACAGTGCTAAGCATGTGTAAGGTTATTTGTCAAGTATGACTGTCCTACTTGATTTAATAAAGCTAAAATTCAAAACAAAATTTTGAGTCCTGGTTAGCTAAGAGTTATACATATGCTGCAAACACAAATTGCTATGCAATAAACTTCAAAGTGAAGCTCTAACTTTAAAGCACCAAGAAATAAGAACAGAGGTAAATATGACCAGGTTTTACTAGCAAACGCAGTTAGCTGTATTCTGGCCTTGCATGGCTTCCATAGCGTTTTTGTATTTTAAGCTAGGACTGACAGTTTTGCTGGGAATCCATGGTTGCAATCCACACAGAGTGGGATGGCAGAGAACAAGATACTAGGACAGGGCTAGCTGAAGTGTTGTCAGTGGTTTGCACAGAGTAGACAAACATAAGGACTGGCTCTAATGGGCAGTGGCAACATATATAGACAACATCCCCTAAAATGCATACCAGAAATGGAGTGTCTAGAGAAAATTTTAGAGTGCTCACCTGACAGTCACTGAATCTGAAGGAAGTTAAACAGGCTCATTCAACTGACCTCAACTTATAAGACTGCCCACAGCATAGACCCTCCTTGCCTGGGCCACTCTGCTCTTCCCACTTGGCTTGAATACCAGCAGTTAGTTGGGTTCCCAAACATGTTGATGCTGGTTACACTCGTTACTAGAGCTACGTAATTCCATTAGATATGAATTACGTAAATGGATGAAATGTAATTGTGAAAAAAATTGGGTTCTTATTTCTACAAAAAGTACAACAAAAGACTCTGAAAAGGTGGGTTTCTTTAAAAACAGCAACGACAACAAAAATGCTATTGAATTTGGTGAGGGCTAGACTGTTATAAACTGCAGAAGAGTCTGTATGCTTTGTTAGTATCACGATTCTCACTCATTCTAAAAACACCAAAGCTGGAAATCCTAAGTGATATGTTATGGGTGTCATTTATGCGAGAAAGACTACACAATATTCCAGTCAGCAGACTCCAAGAGGCGACCTCAGCTTTACATTGAAAAATGTGGCACACAAACATATATTACATTCTAATTAAAAATTTCATCTACATGGAAGTGACTACGTATCATTTTCTCACTTTAGCAGATAGTTTTATTGACCAACGTACCACTTATTTCAGTTAAGAAGGCATCTGCTGTTGTTTCTGTTTGGAATTGGGGTCCAAGGAAGATTGTATTACCTTCCTTGCTCTTTTTCTCTACCTACTCCTTTTCTTCCCCGATAAGACTTAATAGCTTGATTCTGTATTTTTTCTAAATAGTTACAAGCCTTAGTTCCATTGGTCAGATAGTAAACACTTCTTTCACCAGGTTATTGCACTATGCACGTTCCTAAGTTATCCTCAGTATATTAATTCAAAGCCTGCCTGTTTGGAAGCTACAGATCATCTCCGTGATCTGATCCTTCCCAATCTGATTTGCTGTATTTCTCACTGCTATGGTCTGAATGGTTGTGTTCCCTAGAATTCCTATGCTGAAGTCCTAATCCCCAAGGTGATGGTATAGGAGGTCAGGCCTTTGGGAGGTGATTACGTCATGAATGGGATTAGTGCCCTTATAAAAGAGGCTCCAGAGAGCTCCCTTGCCCCTCCTACCACATGAGGACACAGGCAGCAAGAAGGCATCATCTAGGAGCCAAGAAGTGGAATTACCAGACATGGAATCTGCTGGCACCTTGATCTTGGATTTCCCAGCCTCCAGAACCATGAGAAACAAATTTCTGTTTATAAGCTACCCAGCCTACAGTATTCTGGTGTAGCAGCCCAGACTAAGACACCACTTACATGAACATTCTATAAGTGACAGGAACACAAATCCAATGCCTCCCCATAGCATGCTGTATTTATCCCCACCTTTGTGATTACTCTCACTTCTCACCTGGAATGTCTTTCCCAATCCCCTGTACCTGTGCACATTGCACGCATGCTTCAGTGATCAGCTCCCATTCCACTCCTGCCCCTAGATGTGCCAGATCATTTTTTCCCTCTCAGAGATCATGCCTCACTTTTTTTCAATTCCCTTATAGTACATAGCACAGTAACGGGGGAGAGAAAGTGAAGTACTATAAACACAGTTGAATATAAATTCAATTTTTAGATAGGGTTCCCCAGGAGAACTGCCTGTAGGTATATACCTATTTACTGAACACTAATAATGAATCCAAGTATTAATATATTTGTTATAGAGAGTTCTATGTTAATCTTCGAGTATTACATGATAAACTCTAGCATCCAACTCACTGTATCTTTTCTTTATCACCCATGTCTCACCTTCCCTGTACTGTCAAGCTTTTAGAGTCACCTTTACTGATGATTCTATATCCTGGCCACACCATAAAATTCCTTAGCACCCAGAAGGTCACTAATATTTTCAAAAAGTTGCCAAAGGCTTCCTAATTCCCACATCTTAGTCTCATCTAAACCCTGTTTTATTTACTTTTTCCTCAATTGCTCCTTACTTAAAATCTCTCCTTCCTATAATGCTGCTGTAAGTCTTGTGTTTCCCTACCTTTCCTAACCACATTTTTCTCTCTTTAATGCAGATTCCCCAACTTTTCCTTTGGTCTTTTTTTTTTTTTCATTCTCATGGATTGTCAATAGGCAGTCAAATGTGTCCCCACCTGCCCCCCATTATTACAGGGGTACAAATATTTTAGTTACATGGATTGCTTTTGTACTGCTCGAGACAAAGTTATATGTGTGCCCATCACCCAGATAGAGTACACTGCACCTGTTAGGTATGATTTCACCCATCCCCTTCTCCCCAGCCCCACCTGCTTGATTTCCGTTGAGTTTTACTTCTGAGTGCACAACAGACATCACTAAGTCCATGTCCTCATCAGCAACAGCTGAGTTTCGGAAGGACTTACTGCTAGAGAACTTCACAGCGGCCTCCCCAGAGGGGATGTAAGGTGTAATTCAGGAAGGCCTTAATCTCACTACTCCTAGACAGGGGGCTCCCTTGTAGATTCCTGCTGAGCAGTGGACACAGACTCACAATGCTCAACCAGTCAGTGCTTTCTGAGGAGCCCTAACTACCCACAGGAGGTACCTGAGGGAAATCCAGTCTCTCATTCTGGGTGTAAAATCTTCCATATCTCGAGATCCAATTTGCCCCTATAGCTTCAAATAGGACCTTGTCGAGGCTCAGAAAGCAACGTCCCAAAGACTGTCCCTTTGACAAAGTGAGAGGTCTTAGAAGCTGTCTCAGAATCAAAATCCCTTTAACCCTGTATTGTAGTTACACCTCCCACCAAGTGCAGGGAGAGACTAGCTCTGGAATTTCTTTATCTGGCCAAGAAAGCTTTTTTCCAAAAGAAACACAATTGCCTTCCTCCCCTCCCTGAAATCTCATTATTTATCTCAGAAAAGACTGAGGAATGCAAGCACACCTGAAAGGACTTCTTCACAAGATAATACCTGCGTCTCAGGCCCAAATTCCCCAAAATATCAGTTACAAGTTAATTTCTGTCCATTCATTCCCCTTATGATTTACTGTCCCTCAGGAAGAATTGTCCGCATTGCCCATCTTCCTCCTCCCCTATGACAAAGGGTATATAAGCTTCTATACCGCACTGGGCCATTGGGTCAACATTCTCCTGTGATTCCCCTGTGCTATGCCTGTTAAAATAAATTTTGTCCACCTTTCTCCTATTAATCTGCCTTGGTCAGTCGAACTTTCAGAGGGCTAAGGGCGTTTTCCCTTGGCCCCTACAACCTCAATGCATATGGCTTCCAATATTGTCTCTAGCCTGTACTTCTTGGAGTTACCCACTGGGATTTCCACTATCCTACCAAATCAAGTTTATCACTTTTCCTCCAACTGAGCAAATATTTCTCTTCCTGGATCCCTCCTGTCTAAAGGTAGCATCATTTCCCCCCCAATTATCCAGGCCGGAAATCTTTAAAATCATCAGTTTCCCTTCTCACTTCCCTGCAGTCCTATTAGTCACCACATAGTTTACCTTTAAAATGGTTCATAAACGATCTTTTGCCTCTAGTCTCCTCTCTCATAGGGTCAACTGGCATCCCTTGTGGGTCTTCCTGCCCTCTCCAGCCTTTTCAATTCAAATACTTACCCTCTCCCTGCATAAGGAGGGGACACATCATTCGTCCTCCCATTTCAGAGGTGGTCAGGCTTTGAATCCTTTCTATGAAATAGAATGAAGCCCAGATTCTTCGGTCATGCATAGCCTCCAGGGTCTGGCCCCACCCTCGTTCTTTCCTCCCCACTTCTATTCCTACAAAAACTCTGCTCTCAACACACAGTATGCTTGGGTCACCTATTTCCAAGCCTCCATGTGCTTCCCTTAGCCCGGAATTCTGCTCCCGGCTCCCTCTTTCCTATCCAAAGTAGGCTCGTCTTTTAAAAAACGGCTAAAATACCATCTTTTATAATATCCTACCTGGTTTCTCCTTCACCCCCATACTATCACAACATATAACAGGTATTTTAATTCAGTTTGTTTAATTCTGCTTTGTGTAAGTTCACTTGTTTTAATGTCTGAATCTCCAATATCAGCCTGAAATCTGTTTCGGAATTTTTTTTTTTAAGTCATTTTAATCAAAATAGCTTCCAAAGGCACTGAAATTGATGACTTACTCACCAAAGGGACCCAAAAATCTTGCTGAAATAAAATTAAGTCTTTATTGGTTAGCCCACTGCTTTCTCAAAATGACAGGGCTTACTGAGGAAGCACATTCTAACACCTGGCTTAAATGATTCCTATTCAAGGGAGGGCCATACAATTAGACAGTAAATTAAAATAAGCCAGGGCCAATATGAGTAATGGGGCAAAATGAAGATCTTTGTTTTTAGTTTGCCTTGCTCCAGCCCATCTCCTTAAACTGTCTTTATTTTAACTAGTAACTATACAATCTTCTCTCTTGCTTTAGCTTTAAGAGTTAAATGGTTTAAACAAAGATTTCGACCCTACAGCCTATTAAATAAAATTTATGGGGCAGGGGGCACTGGTTTGGACTGAACTGCACTAGGCCTAACAGACCAAACCAAAATGTAGTTACTCATGCTGAAGTTCCACACCCACAAACTAAGTTGTTTATCTGACCTTCTGAGAAATCAGGAAAGAGAGAGAGAGAGAGAAGAGAAATAGCCAAATCCCCAAACAGGCTAGTTTTAGTCGGCATGATAACAAAGTGCCCTCTGCTTGAAATGTTACAAGAAAAGTAACTTTGAAACAACCAGTCAGCTTTCCACTATGTTTCTGCCATCTTCTGTGGCATGTTCATAAAACCAACTTCGCTGCTTGGCTCATCAGAACACTCATTCTATTTTACCCTAGAATAGTAAAAGCCAATTAAGATTTTTTTTTTCCTTTTTATTATTTTTATTTGGGGTCTTCCGGTGAGGACCAGAAAACCTGCTAGGCAAATTCTAAAAGAGCTGTAACACTTGCCAATTAAGATCTTTAAGCTTGTTGTAACTGTGTCTTTTCACAAGGCAAAAAGGACCCTCCTAATGTTATCCCTGGTCTGAGGAGCCATGAAGATCAATATCTGTTGGCTCAAGGGCAGAGCAGCGTCTGCAACTCGATTGAGGGGGGAAAAGCCGAAACGGTAGAGGCCCTGCATTCCCAAGAAGCAGCCGACCGCAGGGTGGGGAGACTCACCTGTAGTCCCGACAAGCCCCAGAGTCCTGCCTGCTGCCTGGCGGAATGAAGTCCATGCAGGAGCCCCTCTCCAGGAGGGGCCAGGTTTACAGCCTCCTGGGGAGGCCTCCCGTCCCCTCCAGGAGGCTGTCTTCAGTGCTCCGGCACAAGCCCTCCTACAGCCCTCGAGACCACCTGTTGCTGATCTGACTCGTGCTCCTGCACCTTTTCAAGTGGCCAGAGCTCACGAGCCAGGAGGAGGTTGGCTCGTTGGGCAAAGCAGCTGTAAACTGGGATGTGATTTACTTTTACCAAACTCCCACAGTCCCTCAGACTTGTGTAGATGTGCATTTTCAAAATATAAAAGGCAAAATTCAATATTTGACATTCACTAAACAAATACACCTATCATGAACTAAATGCTAAATATAAACCATACTGGCTGTGAGGCTTAGTTCATCATCTGCAAAATGAGAGACAATACCCACTGCAAGTTGTTAAGGGGATTAAAAAGCGCCGCGTGTTTATGGCATCCAGTCTTGCACCGTCTGATACAGAGAAGGGAGCGGGTAGTGAGTGTGCCTTCCCAGAGAAAGGGTCTGATTTGGTTCAAGAGAAGTCCTGAAAATTCTCTGGGAATGAATTTGGTTTAGGAATTCGTCCTGGGGAGGGAAAAGGCATGATGCTTGCCAACTTGATGGCAGTAAGACAGCACGGACTGTGTAACATAAGAGGCAAGAGGTCATCTCTAAAAGAGAAGGGAAAACGCTTTTTTCCCTTCTGTGAAACACCAAAGTCCTGTGCAGAGAAAGGAAGCGAAAATTGCTACTGCAGTGTGGGAAGGCATGCCCTCATGGATCCCTTAATGGTCCAAAAAAAAAAAAAGTCCCCTGGCACCAAGTGTCCAGTAAAACAGGGTGTTCTCAAGACTGAATGGAAGGACACGCAAATACCACTAACAAGGCTTGATAGGGGCGATGGGTTGGGATTTACTGAAGCTACTACAAAGGAGCTGAGCCTCACAACAGGTTAAAAATAATTCTGAATGTAATGGCACCAAAATAAGCTCTGTGATTTTACTTGACTGCTTCTCCAACCTGGATACATGAAGGTCAATAAAATTATAGGTGACTCTATTTTCTTTCTTCACTCTTCTGTATTTTTCATTATGCTTTTATGACAAGGAAATGCCTCTAGATAAATTTTACATGGGGAAAAAAAAAAAAAACCCCAAAGGTCCAGGTGTTTTGGGTAATGCTCATAAAAATGCAGAAAGATAGAACTAATAAAACAGTCAACCATCAGATCATGTAACCAGATAAATGGCAACAAATAAAAATATATATCAGTGAGCTCCTAAACTGGGTTTATTAATTCTCTTGCAGAACAAATGTTCATGTCAGTGATTTCCCCCTGGAACGTTGACACCGTAGTCTGTTGGACTTTGCAATATCCTTCCCTATGCTTTCCAATAATACGCTGTGACATTAGTGGATTATTTTAAAAAATTAAAGTAAATGCAAATGAATTTGGTTTTGATAATTTTGGGAAAACTTGACGTTTTGATGAACAAAATGGATCCATTTGGCACCTGTTATACATTCTGCTGGGTAGTGTGCAAGGGATTAAAAAAGTGACCAGGGTGGGTAGCTTCTTCATGACAGAGTGCTAGAAATTCTTGGTCTTGGTCTGTGCAGAATTGCTGACGCCCCCAACTATCACACCTTGTGTTAAGGAAAGCAGCCCCTGTGGCAGGGGTGCTTCTTTTAGGGCCCTACCAGGTTGGCGTCCTGCCCATCACGTCCCACAGGCACACAGGACTCGCTGCAACGTGTAAACAACCAGGTGAGTCCCCAAAAGCTCTACATGCCGGGTCAGGTACTGAGCTACACATATGCGTGAGAACCCTTTGTTTGTCAAGCCTGCATTTTCAAGAGAAAGTATAAAACTGGGGAGGAAAAACTCTCTCACCCACACCCCTCCAAGTTTTAGTTCCTGAGAACTGAGACTCAGAGTTGGAGCCAGACCAAGGCAAACCCACATCATTCTTTCTAGGGTGACCAAAGGCAAAGCTGAAGAATGACAGGGCAGGAGAGATGGGCTGTGCTCTCTTCCCCACCCCCATTGTTCCCCACTTCATGACTCCAGTGTGTAGATACGGAAGCCCCAAGGGTGAAATGGCTTATCCAAGACGCACATAGCGAAACTTGGGCAGATCTGGATGCAGAGTCTTGATGCCCTGATGCCTGCGCCCACCTACCTTCCACTAAGTTATCCGAGGCAAACTGCGGAAGAGAAGAATAGAACCACTGGTAGTCTTGTTAAAGCTCAACTTTTGAAAATATCATCTAAGATAATTTTTGGAAAAATATTCTACAAGGTCCCAGGGAAAGAGCTTCTAAAAAATAGCATCATGCCTCAGGAATTTGCTTTCTACAATGGGTGACAAGCAGGGACTTAAATATTGTTTCAGTAGGAGTGGCAGGAGGAGACTCAAGCTTTGCCTACAGCAAAGGGTCCTGGGTCCCAACCACTGTTTTTCATGATTCTGACAATTTGTTCTTTAGTAGGAAATAAGAAAGGAAGTCGTCTAAAAGGTATATGGCATCACACTTTAAATCAGCATACTCATTTGGGGAACTTTCCTATAACAAAATTAAAAAACAAAAACCCAATTAATTCAGAACTTTCTTTTTGTCTTTTAAGTTAGATGTGTTGTTAATCTAGTTTTTGCTGAAAAAGAAATAAGAGGGTTCAAGCTAGAAGATGGCAGTTATAAAATTGATGGGAATTTCAGAGGAAGAGCTGGGTTGAGGCAATGATTGTAATTTTTAATGCATATCTAAATAATCTTCATTAATATATTTTGAAATTAGAATGAAACCCTCAAATTTTTGAAAAGCTCAAGCACTTTTATGTCAAAACTGTGTGCCATTAGAATTGTTTTAAGTAAGGAATCCTTACATGAAGACACAGATCACTGGAATCTAATAGGAAAGAATCACAACAGTTTCTACCTTGACCTATATTAGTCAAAAAACCCCATGATTCTACTGACTTTGCCAAAAGGATATGGACTAGAACCAAGTCTCCTCTCCTAGCCCTCGTTTCTGCCCAGTGCATTCACTTATTCACACACCTGTACCGAGTCTCACAATGAGTTCAGTGAGCAGCTCCAGGTACTGGGATACAGCAGTGGAGAAGACAGGCGAGGCCCTGGCCTTCTTGGAGCTTAATACTAGTGGAAAGAGACAATGAAATGACTTTTAGGTAGTGGCAATGACAGCAAAGAACATTAATGTAGGTTATGTGACAGCTATTTCAGCGAGAGTGGCCAGGAAGGGTCTCGCTGGAAAGAGATCATTAGGATGAGCAGGAGACAGCGTGGGAAGGTTTGGGGAGGAGGCCTCCAGAAGTGCAGAGGATCAGAAGGATGGTCCAGTGGGGAAGCTGTCCAGAGACCGAGGGGAGGTGAAGAGAGTCCAGTGCCAGCCTCATACACCACGTTAAAGCACTTGGATGTAATCACACTCAGGATGGGAGGCCACTGGAGGGCTTTATGCAGGAGTGGTGATCAGAGCTGATACTTGTTTTGGAAAATTCCCACTGACTTTGCTAGGTAGCCACCTGAACTGCTGCTGTGAACAGAGGAAACTTATCCTCCAAAACGCCAGAAATCTGCAAATGTTACACATTCCAGACCCTTATTATTTTGGCACCTAAATCCTTGAACCTCTTTTTCTTTTGTCAAAGGTAAACGACTATGATGTGCTCAATTTCTCCTTCCCTTGGGGCCAAGCTGGGTTGAGAGACGCCACACAAGCACAGGTATTGCTGTTGGGAAGGCTTGCGCCTCCCAGCTGCAGCCAGGGCCATGGCCCAGCTGCCTTTTGTTCTGGAGGCCACGCCGTTTGGCCAAGGAGGCAGCAGCCCTTTCCTCCTCTGGGAGTCTGAGGATGGGGTGAGGAAAAATGGTAAATAACATCCCTAGAGGGGACACTAAAACTCCAGCGTTAAGTAGAATATGTGCTGTTTAAACTCTGATTTCCTGAACGGTCAAAAGCCATACAAGTAGGAGCCTATTTTAATCTATTAATTCACACTTGTGTGTACTCCCAACAAGCGCTCCAAGGTGGCTAACTGTGCACCATTACCTCTAGTACTGTCTCCTATCTGGCTCTTAATTGCACTAACAAGGCAGGCCTGCCACGACTGTAAGGAAGAGAATGTTACCATCGCTTTCCCTAGGCCAAGCACAGTATGGGGCTCAACCTAATCAATGTTCAATAAACGAATTGAATTTACTTTGAAACAGCCTCTGTGAATGTACTCAGTGGTAAGAAAGCAGGGGGTGATCACCATTAAAACAAGAGTAAAAAGTAAAGCAAAAGCAGCTGCATGCAATTTCAGAGGTCATCTTCACATACGTGGAAGGGACCCCGCAAATTAAAGATAATGCAACCCAAGCCATGTCCTAGTCAGATGGGCCACTCTAACGAAGGCAGACTGGATGGCCAACGTGACAGTTAATTTTGTGTGTCAAATTCACGGGGCTCAGGGATTGCCCGGATAGCTGGTAAAACATTGTTTTTGCATGTGTCCGTGAGGATGTTTCTGGAAGAGATTAGCATTTGAATTGGTAGACTGAGGAAAGATACGCCCTCACCAATGCGGGTGGGAATCACCCAATCCCTGAGGGCTGGAATGAAACAAAAAGGTAGAGGAAAGGTGAATTCCTGCTCATCTTGAGAGGTGAGATCCCCGTTCTCCTGCCCTCAGACACTGCAGCTTCTGGTTCTTAGCCATTTGGAATCCGGAGTAATAGCAGTGGTGGCCCCCACCCTGGTTCTCAGGCCTTCAGACTTGGACTAAATGACAGCACTGGCTTTCCGGGGTCTCCAGCGTGCAGATGGCATCTCATGGGACTCGGCCTCCGTACTTGTGTGAGTTGATTCCCATAATAAATCTCCTCTTATGTATCTCTCCTGTATACCCTGTTGGTTCTGTTTCTCTGGGGAACCCTGACTAATACAGCTTATAAACAACATAAATTTATTTTTCGTAGGTCCAGAGGCTAGAAGTCCAAGAAGAGGATGCAGTATGGTTGGGTTTTGGTGAGGGCCCCTTCCAGCTTACAGATTGCTGACTTCTTATTGTATCCTCACATAGAAAGAGCACTAATCCCATTCATGAGGGCTCTGCTCTCATGGCCTAATAACCCTCCAAAGGCCCTATACCTCCTAATAGTATTGCATCACGGGTTAGGATTTCAACATAGGAATTTGTGGGGGACACAAACGTTCAGTCTATAACAACCCAGGACAGTCAAAAGACCTGGCCAAGATCACATACTTAGCAGGTGGCAGTCCAAGGACCTACATTCCAGGCTCCTGATTGCCAGCCCCAGTCTTCCTCCTGCAGGCAAGCAGGGTTAAGGAGGAAACCAGAGTAAAGCTCGTTCACAGCTGGGTGAGTATAGGGTGGTGGCTTGTGAGTAAACCTGTGGCCAGGTCCCGTAACACACGCAGCAAGTAAACACAGCATCCTCTTCTAATTCCACCAGTGAGTACGGAAGGGAGCTTCTTTGGTCCCCATTTTACCTTTCGCCTGTCACTCCAAACTTTTTCTTCAAGACACACAAGAGATTTTTTTTTCCCTTCTTTTCCTATTACCCATTAAGTTTTCTCTGAACTAATTTACTACTTTTTCTTAATAGGTAATATATATTTTTTGAATCTTTCTTATGTGCCAGGTTCTACGTTACACACATTTAAACCTCAGAACACCCCATCAAGCAGGTTCTATGATTTCCCCTAAGAGGACAACAAAGCTATGAGAGGTTACACAAGGTCCCCAAGGTCACAGAGCTAATTAGGTGGAGCTGGAATTTGAACCCTTGGTTCATCAGATTCTAAGGCTTATGCTCTTATAACCATTATCCTAAACTCCCCAGATGGAGAGCCATCAAAAGTCACAGTTCTTTTCCTGTGATAAAGTCACCCCGCCCTGTCTCTCCCTTCCTAAAATGTACCTTCCCACTCCCTCCCCATGGATGAAGATTTTCTTCGTGTAGCCTTACTGATTTTTAAAAAAGTAAAAAAAAAAAAAAAAAGCACAGAACAAAAACCAAATCTTGATTCAAAAAAAAGCCAGCTATACTCCTAAAACCATTTATTCCTCTGCAGTAGTTTGCTCTACTTCATGACAATGTGAACTTATTGGGGCTTCTTAGTATCTGCAAGCCAGATCCAGTTTCCCACGGTTACTTTCGATGACTCACTTTGATTTCAGACCTGAATGCTGAGTTCAAAAGATAAAACTCAAGATCAGAAATTCCAGGCATCAATGTTTTAAAAATCAATCAAAACAAGTCCCTCTCACTTCTCAATCTTTAGTATTCATTTTAGTTGGCCCTCTGAGGACTATTTCCTCTATTGAATTTATTCTACCAAATTCTGACAAAAGAGAACATCTTAAGGTCCAATTGCTGTAAAAGCAGTCCAGTTAATGGATTTAAGAAGAAAATAAAAAGTGTAGAAAATTATTAAAATTCTTATATTACTGTCAAATATTTCCCCAAACAATTCACAACTCTTTTTGCCATTAATTAGTTCAGCACTTCCAACCTAAAGTATTGAAGAACCTGGAATTTGGCAAAACCTAAATCTATTTTCTAGGGCCTTAGCTCTCCCTTGTGTATAAAAACGGAAATGCAGCTTGCTAGAAAATTTTGCCCCCGTAAATCTGATGACCCAATTTTAAAAGCTCAAATGCCATTTGCTAAAAGAAAACAACGGCGATTTTGTTTTCAAGTCATCTTATAGCAAAAAGCAAGAAAAGATTATTTAAAGCAACAAAACAAATGCAGCAAGATATTAAAAGTATTGTGCACATTATGCTTTAGATAAAGGATCCAAAAAAAGAAAAACTCTTGCCAGTATAAAATATTTTAGGAGAAAAGTATGTCTCCCAGAATCACTAACACTTTCAGCTGAAATATAGCAGAGAGATTCCAGCCCTTGTCTCTGATTTCAGGCCGGATCAGACTTAATCCAGCCCAAACAGAGGAGACGTTATCTTGTTCCAAAGATTTCTACAGAGAAAAATCTACAGTCTCCCTCTTCATACGTGGAGGAAGTATTTTATTTCTCATTGTGTATTTCAAATATTTTGTTTGAAACACCAGTTGTTTTTTTTTTAATCTTTCTTCATACTTTTCCCAGTTCTTTGTCACTAATTCTCCATGGATTTGTTTGTCTTTTCCTGTGTGGTGTTCAGCAATTTGGCTGCCTGTGATGACAGGCCCACTAAGGGAACTTATCCTATATTTGCATGCTGGTGTGATGTTAACTTTTTAAGACACCAGAGTAAATTCCACACAGAGGTGTCACATTTTACTTTATTGATTACCCACCCCTCCCCCACTCCTACATATTTTAAGAGTCTCTTATTTGGTTTTCTCCACTACAAACTTTGGGAAGAGGAAGACCCCAAAATCCTTTTGGTGGTCAGCAGACATGATTATGGGGACCCCATTCAGGCACACAAATCACGGGAAACTCAAGCTCTCATCTGGTGACAGACCGATCAAGGCAAAAGAGGGTGTTTCGTCTTTCCAAAATGCTCCTTTTGACTCTGTGGCTTCTAAAACATGTGATATCTATGACCAGATTTAAAGATGCCAGGAAATGAGTCTCCTCACCATCATTTACGCAGCATTTATTGAGGCCCAAGTGCATAGGGTATTACAAAACAAAGAGGTGTCTTCTTTCATTGCCAGGAATTTATGCAGTGTACCAAAAGAAGCGTCTACATGCTTATACATAAGGACCCCACTGCAGACAGATGATGCCACGGAAAGATAACAAGAAACATCAGCAAATAAGAGATTTTTCAAAATTACAGTCTCAAGACATTAGATCCACTGCAAGACAAAGGTATACTCTCCCAAGTCCATTATCTCCACTGGCTGGCAATTGCACGTTATCCAGAGCACATAATCTAGATTGCATTCCAATTATCTTCAAGTGCTGTGGATCAAAAATCACTCACGCAGCAATTAAACAAATTCAGGGATATCACTGAATGTTTTAAGGGAAGGGAAGGATTCTGAAGCTGGCAGGGGGACTGAAGGAACAGGAAGAAGAGTAAAACGAGGCATTCTAGAAATCACCTTGCAGCCCACTTTTCAGCTCTGCAGTCACCCCAACCTTGCAGAGCCTCTGCCTCCATAACGATGGCTGCATTATGATGCTAGAAGCATCACAGCTGGTGTGTGCATGGCTGAGTTCAACCAAAAATGCTGGCCCACTGGGCTCATCAGAAGTCTCTGCCAATTTAGGTAGATGGAATGCCTGCTCTCACACATAAAGAGGCAAAGATATTTTTCCAAGAAATTATCAAGATGAGCCAATTCTTGTGCATGTGCAAACACACGCATATGTAATACAGCTCTGCTATCACCTTGGGTACACCATGGGAAAGCTACAAAATAGTCACAGAATGTTTTTAACATATTAATATTCTCTCCTACACGTTCTAGAGGGGCCATTCCCTCTAGAGCGACCCATTGCCTTGAGGAGAATTAGGATCAAGCTGATATGCAAAGTCAAGAAAGACAAATAAAACCTCTGACTCCCCAAATAGGATTGTGAGCCCACCACCACAGCGACCTAAATGAAGCGTCACCGATAGAAGAGTTCCTCAGTTCTAGAGGCTCTTCGCAATCCAGAGCCATGCCTGGTGGATAGGGACCCTCAGAATGGCACTGGAAGCCACGGTGCAGAGCCTGAGATTAGGGACACACAGTGCCTGGGAAGCTGTTGCCTGACAGGAAGGCGAGGAGAGGAGTCTTCTTCCATGGAGGGAGAGGGAGCAAAGAGGGAGAGGGAAGAGGTGGAGCCTGAAGATATTGCTACCTGTTCTATAATGACGAATCCGTCTGGTCTTCGTCCTGGGTTCCTGGCATGGAGTTTCTACAAGGCTTGGCATTTCCTGAAGTGACTTGTGATGGGCTCCTAGATGGCTTCAGATGTGGCTTCGGAAGGACCAACCACTTTACTAGAGGGTTAGAACTGTGAGCTGGCCTGACCTCCAAGGAGAACAGAGAGGCTGGAGACTGATTGCAACCATGTGACCAATGATTTATTTAATCACGCACACATTACAAAGTCCCAGTAAGGACTCTGGACGCAGAAGCCCAGTGGTGCTGGGAGAGCGATGCACCCTGATTCCATGAGGAGAGAGCAGGGGAGCTCTGGGTTCCGGCCCAGACCTTGTCCTCTGCCTCTCTTCACTTGGCTAGTCCTCTTGATGTTTTTATACTTTATAATGAAACCGTGCAAGTGCCAGCAGTACCTTTCCAAGTTCTGTGAGTCATTCTACCAAATTATCGAACCCAAAGGGTTCATGGGAATCCCTGAATTTACAGCCAGTAAGTCAGAAGTGTAGGAGACCTAGGGACCCCAGAGTGTGGCTGGCTTCTGAAGTAAGGACAGTCTCATTAAGGACTGGGCCTCTAACCTGCGGGGTGTGTGTTAACTCCGGGTGGGTAGTGCTAGAATCGAATTGCAGTTGGGGATGAAATAGAATGCTGCCCCTTCAGGGTCCAAACCTGGGGCGTTTGAGGGGAGTGAAGCGGGGAACAAGAGAGTGAGGGACGGACAATGCTCAGCGGTGGATTTACTGGGAAGCTAATGAAGTTTGGGCTGCAGGTCTCTCACTCACAAGCTCCTTCCCGTGCTCTGGGAGGGTTCCTCACTGTGTTCAGGTGGTCACGTATTTTTAAAATATTTTTAAATTTAAGACATTTTGAAGGGCTTGTTTTAAAAAGCTCCAGGACCCACCCAACCATCAGATTCTAGAAGCTTCACGTTTGACAACCCCCTGGTGGTGACTTAGTAACTGTTGAGGGAGAATGTGCTTCATGTTCTAGCACAGTGTGGGCAAAGCAGCCAAGAGTCTGCAGGCTCCCAAACAGAATACAAAAGACCTGAGAGCACTGTGAGACCAAAGAGGCCAGGGGCCTTATGGGGCAGCTGAATGCAGAAAAACTGCCAACTAGAGCCTGTGGCTAGGACCCCAGACTCCAGCAGCACCTGTCATCAAAGTCTCCAAGAGAATGAGATGGGACCAACTGTATATCAAGACCTCGCAGGACAGGAGCAGGCCAGCAGCCCTGTGCTGAGACCAGAGGTTAACTTGAGATCAGCTAACACCAAAGACATTTAAGTTTCTTCAATGGAAACAAGGATTTCAAGATAACTTAAAATACCTTTTTTTAACTGAGCTGTGATTGAAATTGTGATCCTCCTCATTAAAAACAACAGTATGAATACAGAAAAAAAAATGATGAATTCTTCCAACTAAACAGATTCTCTAAAGGACACTGTGGGAATTTTTAGCATACTATGATTACAAAATAAAACCTGTTTGTGATGAAACTCTAACACCATTTGCAAAGAAAGTGGCCATATCACTTAAATTTAACCTCCGTGTGCTGAGGCAGAGACTGCTAGGTATTCACCAAAACCTTGTTTTCCTGGGCTCACAACCAGACCACATTTCCCAGTCTCCCTTACAGCTGGAGAGGCCACAGAACCAAGTTCTAGCCAATGGAATGTGACCAGAAGTGATGTGGAACCATTTAGGCAGGGCCTGTTAGAATTCCACACCCACTACTCCATGCTGTTCTCCCCACTTCCAGCTCATGAGGATGGAGATGACCAAGCTGGCAGAGGCTCTGTCAGCCTGGATCCCTGAATGACCCCGTGGAGAACAGCTGCTCTCACCAACCAGAAACACCCACTGTCGACTTTTCTTTGGGTGAGAAAGCAACTTTTATTTATTTTTTTGGATAGGTCTATGGAAAGGGCATGGGAGGTCCATCTGTTGCAGCAGTGAACATTCTCCTCGTCTATACTCTTATACGTAAATCCAGTGCTGTTTCAGTTTGGCAGTCAATGGACACTCATTACTTGCACACTGAAACCCTAAATTCTAAGAAGATACAGATCCAGCTTACCGCCTAGCCAGGAAAGCAGGCAGGCTGGCAACTACCAAGAATACTAGGAAATGGTGACAGAAGGAAATGCAAAGAACTGAGAGAACACAGAGCAAAGTGCGAGTAGCATTCACCTGTGAAGGCACGAGGTGGCAATTGAGTTTGGCCTCGAAGGATGAAGAAATTTCACGATAAAAAAGAGGGTAAGAGAGTTCATTCCAGAATGAATGTGAGTACACAAACATTTTATCCATGAGGCTGTGATGCTAAAGACAGAAAAAATATATATATTGTTCTGTTCGTCCAATTAAGGACAGTCAGGAGCAGCTATACGGAAAGAGGATTCCATTCAAAGGGAGGAAGAGCTAAAAATCAGAGCTGACTGTGAACTAGAGGGACCATGCAGACAAAAATGTAGTGTGTTTCCTTTCAGGGCTGGCCAGCCTCCTGGCACAGGGACTGCAGAGAATGTGATTTAAGTAAGGGACGGGCAGTCGTTGCTCCATTCAGCTGCCTTCCAACTCTGGGATTCTATGTATCTCCGATGCCTCTGCCAAACAGGCTTTGTACAACATTGCCAGGAAAAAGAAGAATTATTTTAGCCCTGCTACAGCATTCCTTACACAGCAGTCCTTGCCAAACTCCCTTTCAAGGCTATGTTGGCTGGGTTCACGCAACATGTTAAATCCTAAGCCAGTAGAGAACATCTTCACATCCAGGCCCATGAGAAGCCCTTAGTATCCATTTATTATCAAAAAGCTTAGTAGGCTGATATTAAATAGGATTGCTAGTGTTGAACAAAAAAACATATGACAGTAAACATCTGTTTTGAATGTTTAGGCCATGGGGCATTCTGTGTTCAGCACGTGTCCCAGTTAACAGCAAGTCGCCAGTTCACACCAAATATAGACATATGGTTTCCAAAAGATTAGATTATAAAATGATATATTACAATAAAGCTGTATTGAGGATAGTTTTACCCTTCTTGGGTGACTTAGTATGTTGCGAGGCACTGTAGGGTTAAAATTATAAAAATCCACAGTGTAGTTTTGTAAAACAAACTAGTTTTCCATTTTTAGATGTTTATGTTATAGGTAAAAGAAGTCTACTAGATGCACTAAGAAGAGAAATGCTATCCTAACATTACCGGTAAGTTCGTAGCTTTTCACTTTCCTCTTATAAGGTCATACTTTCATTTTCACAAACATTTATCGAGTCTCTACCATGTGCTGGGTACTGTGCTAATTCTCAGCGATATAAATTGAATGAAAAAGAGGAAAAAAAAATTAGGCATCAAACATGAAAACTGCCTAAGAATCATAATGTTATTTTTCTTACAGCAATTCCCAATGACTATAAAAAAAGATAAGTTCAGCTACATTCTTGCCCACTAAAGAGTTATTTTGCTTGTAATGTTTAGAGATTATACATATAGACTTTAAAACCCTGGCCTAGATTATTGTTGTCTCATATGCTGTAATAATATTCCAGGTATTTAATTTATTGTTTAAACAAAAGAGAAAGGGAATAGAAGTTTCCTGAGCTCAGAAATGACTATTAAATGAAAAAAACCCCATTATAGAATGAATCTTAATTATACAACTACAACCTCAATATAGTGAAATAAAGAAAATTCATAAAATTATATTCTGAGGCCATTCAAATGGAATATTTGGCTGGAAATGACAGTAAAACAATCACACACAAGATACATTTTATACGCCATTGCTCAACCATAAATATGAGTGATGCTTTGTTAGTCTCTCTCCTTGCAGAGTCACACAGACTTCAATCTTTTCGAAATTCCAGTCACATCCCTCTCATCACACAACATCCTGAGTAAATCACATCTCAAGTGGTGCCAAGACCTGTCTGCCTTTGATATTCAATCTCAAAATACTTCCCACTGCCTTTCCACCCACCTACCTATGTATGGCCTGGGTCCTAAAATCCATGTTTCGCAAAGCTTGGGAACTGTATTCCCTTTTGATAAAATGAACAATTCCCATACAACAGCTTCTATTTGGTTTGGTTTTTACCCAACTGCACTTACTATTTCCAGCATGCGTTTATTGGCCTTGTCTGGAATGCATGTCCTAGGTTTCTCTGCCTGTCTAGGTACTAAGTCCGCTCCCAATAATGGAAAGTAGAGCTACACCCTCAAATGAAAGGTTCACACGGGCCTCCACAATCACACACGTGACGCCTATGAGCACGTTGATATTTCTGTGCTCTCCGAGGAACATTCTGAGATTTCAGTTCCCAGTCAAAATGAGAAATCACATTTTCCACAGGGAAAAAGAACACAAACAAAACTCTAGAATAACATTTCCAAACATCAGTGACCCAAGTCCCAGGCTCCAGCCTGTGTTTGCAATGGACAGATCAGACCAAGCCGGAGTCAAGCACACAAATGCATCCAGCACCCACTGATTCTGTTCTTTCTAGCCAGCTGTGTGTCCTGCATAGTCATACAACCTCTCTGGGCCTCAGTTTCCTTGTCAAACCAAGAGAGTACAAGGGCACCTTCCAGCTTTAAATGTACTATGGGTCCACGAAATAACAACACAGTTAGAAAGCTCTGCTGTCCCTGGGCTATCTCTGTAGGCCTTGCAAAAGTAAAGCCCCGATTAAGATCGTAAAATGAGGGGAAACAATTAAAAAGATTTCTAAGGTGCCCTTCCACATTTTAATTGTCAGTTGGAGAGGGTGAGGCGTGACCAGGCAATTGGTCATAAAACATTAGTGAGTCTCACGGCTCTCATAATCCTGTGCTTCCAATGGCCAATCTGCTCTAGCAAAAAATTCTTCCTGATATTTTTTCTAAGCACTGCCTTGCAATGCAGAACGCCTTCCCTGCAACAGCAGTACGACTTTGCCTGCTGTGTTCAACAGCTCCTTCCCTTTGAGGGGCAACGCATCCCCCTCAGAGAATTCCAGCTCCAGGTTTCTCCAAGCCAACAAGAACACTCTACCCAACACGGGCGTGTCAGAAAAGCCACACTTACCCTTAGCCACTGCTTTTCGGTGAGGGCATCGCTGTAGTCCACGTCACGGCGCTGGCGAGACCCCCTCCCAAATATCTTCTCCTCCTCTTCTTCGCACGTCAGCCTTTCTACTTCCGCGTCATCCTTAATAATCCAGGACGGCAGCTCATCTTCTTCCATCAAGCGGGGCTTGCGCTTCGGGTTCCGGGCATCTTCCCTCCGCCGGTCCATGTCCATGCGCTGGAGATAGTAACAACAGTGTCACCAAAGGGAAAGGGGTTCCTGTGTGGTACAGTGTTTACAGTACCTACAACTTTCCCAGGTTGTCTCCTATGGCCACAGGGTCCCTTTCAGCCGCTCTTATCCTGGTTGAGTTGCTCTAGCTCATCCCTAAAGTACAGTGTCTGGGGAGAGATTCCACAAAGTCAATGCCTTCCCCTCCTCTGCAGCCACCTTTTGAAATTTATTTGTACATTTAAAAAAAAAGAAATACTCTTTAAGAATTCCTTTTCTTGGTTTATGTGTGTACAAAGCTTCCCCTTAAGTAACAGTGGGAAAATTGGGAATGCATTTTAAAAATATGAGGTCTGGCTACATGATTAGTTGCTTCCCTGGAATATATTCTTTGAGCATATACAAGAAAATGCTCATTAAGAAAATGAACTTTTATTCAATAGGGCTGATGCTTTTAATGAAATAATCAGGAAAGAAAAAAAACCACAGTGACCCAAGTGACAAAACAGCCACCTGTGGTTGGACATGCGGAAAGAAGATAAATGGCTTGATTAGTAA
Source organism: Eulemur rufifrons (assembly GCF_041146395.1). Classification (NCBI taxonomy): domain Eukaryota; kingdom Metazoa; phylum Chordata; class Mammalia; order Primates; family Lemuridae; genus Eulemur; species Eulemur rufifrons. The sequence goes on along the minus strand of NC_090989.1, from coordinate 225,919,780 downwards.
GTCAGCCACAAATGCACTAAATTTTCGATCCACCGTGGGCACTGGGAGAGGAATGCTCCTCAACTCTCTACTTTTTAAAAGTTGAGCTCTCAGAAAATATTACACCTCTGAGAGACAGAGCTCAGAGGTAATCTCACCTCAACCGATCAGGCTGTAAGGGCAATGGCTCCCTTCCATAGCCTTCAAAATGCCCATTTCCCCATGTCCTGCTCTCTTTTTAAAAATTCAGTTCACTTGTACATAAACTAAGTGCCACATATTTGGCTTTAATCAATAACTGAACACTCTGATAGATTAAAAAAGTAAATAAAACTGTCACTGAATTTCTACACACATTAATTATATATTAGCACTAGCTAGATGTATTATTTCCATAATCAAATAGACCATTAATCATTACATTATTTACCTTTACCCTCTTCCTTCTGTTCTACCGTACTGAAACAGGGTTCGATACGATTTTTTCTTAAAAGCTAAGACTGATAAAATGTAAATGAAATATCTACTACTCAGACCCTAATATGACCTCTAGAACTGATTTAAAAATGAGAGGTCAGAGCCCCTTACACTATGCTTCTTCAACACTTTTGGAAATCATTATGTTCCCAGAATCGGGTAGGCTTGGGGCATGGCGAAGTCCCATTGGTAGATAAATGTGGCCATCCTGCTCTGTCATATGCTATAGTTAGCTCACGACACTCTGCTTCCATCCTGCCTTCTAATGCTTTGGTATCAGAAATGGGATCCACCAAACTCTCATAATTAGCACACAGAAGATGCCTTGTTTATAAAAAGATCTAAAAAGAGGCTTCATGAGGCAACTTCCCAACAGTTATTAGGTAGCTAATAAGAAAAAACATTTTTTTGTTAATGTCCTACACTGAGATGACAAAATATTGCCACTTCGGTTTTTGGTTATACTATACTACTACTATTGCCTATTCCAAAGCCTGTAAAAGGGCTATGCATTTATCCACAATTGTGAAAATAAATCTTTTCTGATATAAAAGCACATTATACACTTGCTTTTTCTTTTAGGAAAGGTAGATGCAATTAAATAAGTTAAGCTTAAAGTCTTAATGAATTCATCTCTCCCTAGAGATTTCTATCTGCAGAATACCAACACAGAATCTTAAAATCACCATTTCAAGAAAAAGTCTAATTTAGTATTTAGATACTATTACACATAAACACGTTTGTCTTGAGACCTGATTATAAGCTTTATACTTACAAGTAAAATTATTTTTAAAATGACTTTTAAAAATTTTAGAATAATTTTTAAAATTCTTGCCTTTCTAGAGAACATAGCATCTAAAACCTTAATGTTTGTATGTTAGCAAAATGTTTCGTATATATCTTGATCTGTCAAAGAACTTTTTAGGTAAAATTCATAAGTAATCAGTATGAAAGATAACTTTTTCTGAAGTCACGTTTTTAGAAGGAGAAAGCCAGACAAATATGTAAAATAAAGGTTTTATTTTAAAGAAACTATCTGGGCCGGGCGCGGTGGCTCACGCCTGTAATCCTAGCACTCTGGGAGGCCGAGGCGGGTGGATCGCTCAAGGTCAGGAGTTCGAGACCAGCCTGAGCAAGAGCGAGACCCCGTCTCTACTAAAAATAGAAAGAAATTATCTGGCCAACTAGAATATATATAGAAAAATTAGCCGGGCATGGTGGCGCATGCCTGTAGTCCCAGCTACTCGGGAGGCTGAGGCAGAAGGATTGCTTAAGCCCAGGAGTTTGAGGTTGCTGTGAGCTAGGCTGATGCCACGGCACTCACTCTAGCCAGGGAAACAAAGTGAGACTCTGTCTCAAAAAAAAAAAATAAATAAAATTAAAAAAAAAAAAAAAAAGAAACTATCTGCTTATCCTGTGCTGTTTACCAGTGTCTATGATATAAAATCAGATAAGTTTATATTAATTTTACAGAGAGAAATAATTCTCCTACAATATTAAAGAGTTTAGATATTTGACATCCTAAGATTTATCTTAGTTCACATTCCATTCTTGTTTTTCACTACACTTTTTAATAGGAATAGCTGGCAAGGATTCACATTTTATTTCCTGCCCCCTGGTGGAGGTGCTAATGAACAGTGAATTGGCCAAAGGCAGACAGTGGATTCGAAGATTTTTTTAAAAAACAAAACAAACCCCAAATCTGTATAATCCCCCAAATAGATGCCAACCTTTAAGAAACAAGCAGAAAATTCACAAAATCAAAGTGCCTATGAAACAAGGGTTCCTTAATCAGCCTCACCTGTTACGAGCCTGTTCTTTGGGTAGTAAAATATTCCCAAGTCTAAAATAAGGCTGTGCTTTGGCCACACATTCCAATCTTTTCTGAGGCTTTCAATTTCTGCAAATACCCAGCCCAAAAGTAAGGGAGGGTAAGTACTCTCCTCCCCATATTTCTGGGATGCTGATGGAATTCTCCAACTCTGGGCCTAATCTAATTTGGATCATGGCAGGCAGCTTATCCTCTCCAGCATCTTGAGAGTAGCTGAGGCTACAGCAGTGCTGGGTTATTGCCAATCAGCGATCATCAGCCAGGGAGGCTGAGGGCCTCTTGCCTGTGTGTTCCCCAGTAATCTACATTTTAATAAGTTCCTCAAGGAGCGAGAGGATGTCCACTGCCGACGTGTATACCTAACCTTCCTAAATAGAGAATTCTGTAATCTACAAATGTGCTGACCAACAGTATGAGTTAAGAAATTTAGAATTTTATGAATGCCCTATGTTGACCATGCTCTTAAGTCTTTCTTACTGCCATTTCTCTCCAAAATGACTTTGCCTGGGTAGGGTGGTTCCTTTGGGGGAGTGAGCCAGAAGGGGTAGAACAGAACCCAGGTTAGGAGTTTAGGAGTTATTCCTATGGCCACCTGAATTTTCCTGAGAAGGAATTAAATGTCTTTTATGGATTATCATTATACACAATCAGTATTCCCTAGACAAAAAAAAAAAAAAAAAATCACATATGAAAAACCAAAAATAACATAAGCCTCCACACAGCTGGAGCTCCACTCGCAAAGACTGTCTAGGCTGAAAAGGCAGAGATTGCAAACTCTGTGGGTCATATTTGGCCCACAGTAGTGTTTTGTTTGGCCTGCAGTGTTATATAATAATTTTTTAAAGATGAATTTAGTTGCAAACATTTTGAAATCTAGAGACTACACATAAAAACCTAGATTTCCAGCTTCTCTTGAAAATTGGTAACTTCTGGCTACATGGGTCTCACATTGCTACCTTGCAGCTCTGTTTGCCCCCCTTAGACAAAGCATCTCCAGTACACCTAACCCTGTCCCCCTGCCTCACTCAGTTACTCATCTGAGACCTGAAGGTGTTCAAATTTGGGACCTCTGATTTTAGGGTTCTGCAGCATTTGACCACCAAAATTATGGTTTTTGTTTATCCACTCTCTCCACCATCAGGCTAAGTGTCTTTGATAAAGATCAAAGTCATTGAAGGTACTGGAAGGAACCTCTTAACTTTACATATCCTGATCCATCCTGACATCTTCACAGAGCCTGTACTTTTGCAGATATCACTGTTCATTCAATAAATAGTTACTGAGCAGCTACTAAGTGCCAGGGACTGTTCTGGCCATTGGAAATACAGAGGTAAACAAGATAGCTGCAGCAAATGCCTGAAGAACACAGCGACTATCACTTTGGGGAGCCTCCTTCACTAGCCAACGGGCGTGCAGCAGGCATCGAGCATAAATCAAATTCAGATCTCAGTAAAATTACAGAGGTGGTGTGTTACAGAACGTCAAGGTTGAAACCACGGACATCAAATCCTCAAATGCCAAGGTTCTTTTACACCTAGTTTGTACCAGTGAAATCCAACCTGTTTTGATCTTTAAATGAAGGCAATACCCTTATACACACCTTGAAGGATCCTATTTGCTCAAGCAGGCTCTCCTCAACAATTAAAAGAAGCACACCTGTGTTATTTTAGCTGTTGTTACCCACCTGTCCCCACAGGGAGCATACTTGCTTTGATCCAGTAAGGAGATGGCTAGGGCATAGTTAGAAACTCTAATGCCTACAGGGACCAGGCAGGTGTCCTCAATGATGCCGGCCTGGGATTAGAAGCGATGTGGGAGTAGAGGGGGTCTGTGGTAAGCTGTGGACCACGTGCCCTGTCCAGTGGGTGCAGCCGCTACTCAGCTCTGGCCAACTGTTTCCACACACCGATGTGGGCCTGGTATTGCACGATCTCATTTTTCAAGAGAAGCCAGAAATCAGGATTCTTTTTATGTTGGCAACGAATGGGATATTTAAAAAAAAAAATCTCTGCGTGGGCCAAACAAAATATGTCTGCAGGCTAAATCCAGCCAGTTTGCAGCCTCTAAACTGAAGGAAAGGCACGGGCTTCACAAAGGAAGCTCTGCCAGGGCACACAGGCTCCAGACATCTTGGTTAACAGAAAGAGGGGCAGGGGAAGAAGGGATTTGTTTTCATGATTTTTTGCATTACCATAAAAAGATCAAATTCTTCTTCTCGTCGAGCGATCATTTGGTTCAGAGTCTCATCGTCCGGTACCTCATCTTCTTCCTGGGGTTAAAAACAGAGTGATTTAACAGGCTTTAGGGGAGAGGCCCAACAGCTGGGGCATGTACGGTACAGACGAGCAAGGCAACTCTATTCCCCAGACCAGAGGGGTCCCATTTCTCAAGCCAGGAAAAAAAAAAAAAAAAGGAAAGGTTGCTGGGTTTAGTACTTGCTGTAATTATTTTGCAAGCTTTTCAAATGATCTTCCCAGAGAAAAATCTGTTCAGGGAGGAAACGTGGTTCATTAAAAGAAATACTGGTTCTCCTGGGTGTATATCTTGATTCTGTTACTTTTAAAACAAGTTACTTAATATCTCCCCACCTCAATGACTTCATCTGTCAAAAGGGCGTGACATCTACTTCACAGGAGGATGTAAGATTTAAATAAGGAAAACCACATGAAAAAATGAAATTAATTCTTTTAATGTCATTTACCTTATCCCAGATAAGGTAAAAAGTCTTACAAAAAACATGAGTATGTGAAACCTTGTGACTAGGCACAGAGTAAGACAATAAAAATCACATATATGTGCCAAATATATACCCTTTAAGATATGTTTAATCAATGTATTTCTGTGGGCATTATTATTGCTAATGGTTAGAGCTATAGCTGGGACAAAGGTATCAATAACAAAAAATAATTTAAATAATGTAGAGAAAGCGATTACATAAGGGCTAAAATTTTAATTAAATTAATTTTGTTAAAGTAAGGCACATTTTCTCTCTGCTAATTCCTCAGAAATAATCAGTTCAAGTTGTTCAGAAATGTTATAGTATGACTTCCACACTTTTAAAAAATGGTTCTAAAAGTTGGGCATATATTACAGGACTTATCTTTCAAAATTATTTTTATCATATGCTGAGTGGGCTTGTTAAAAATCAAATGGGGAATTTTCAGTGTATCAGCCGAGGGAAGAAAGAGGAAAACACAGAGCTTCAAACATCCAATTTCACAAATCATATGTTCAAAATGAGGCAACTTGTTTTAGAAAAAGAGTATGAGTGTACTAGCAGCTTAAATGAGATGACTGTGTCAGTTCCCAAGATAATGTCTTTCATGCTGTAGGAACTTAATGAGTGTTAGAAATGAATGTAATCCAATAAAGTAGAAAACCTATGATTCAAGTTAATAATTACTTCTGAAAAGCCTTCTATTCAAGTTTACTTCCAGATTGATTAAAGTCAATTTGTCTAACTATCACATTTCATCTGACAAAGACACAGACTAGTTGGGAGTGGGCTTAGACTTCATGGTACAAAGTATGCGATTAATGCATCCTTTGGTGAACAGATGTCCTGCTCTGCCTATCCTCTTCCTAGAGCCACATGTTACCCTCTCATCACCTATACAATGGAGGTCTTCAACATCTCCATGCCAAAGATGAAAAGTTTATCCCAAGAAGGCTGCCCATGGTGACCAGACCTTTATGGAGAACCAAATGGCTGGGAAGTGCATGATAAATATTCCTGGGTTCTGTGTGCCCTAGCACTTGATGGCACGTCAAACACAGTGACGGTGGCCTATGCTGCCTTGGATATTCAGGACTGGGGCCCTTGACTGCAATCTCTCAGTGTCTCCCCAAACAGGCCACCCAGAAAATGACAATGTTTGTGGGACACATTGGTGGCCCAGGAGCAGTGTGGAGCCTCAGTGAGGCTGCTCACAGCTAGTAGCATTTGACAGGGGATTCCACTGTCAACGGAAAAAAAAAAAAACAAACTCTGTAAAATAATTTTAAAGAGATTTATTCTGAGCCAAATTTGAGGACCATGAGACCCAGAACCATGCCCAAGAGGCCTTGAGCAAGTGGACTGGCTGTGGCTGGTTTACAGTTTGGTTTTATACACTTCAGGGAGACAGGGCTTATGGGTAAAGTCATAAATCAATACGTGGGACTCATACATTGGTTTGGCCTGAAAAGGTGGGCCATCTCAAAGGGGGGTGGGGGACTTACAGGTTATAGGTGGGTTTAAAGATTCTTTGGCTTGTAATTGGTTAAAGACCAATGAAGCTTTGAATGAAGCTTTGTCAAAGGCTTGGAATGTTTTAACATAGGAGCTGTTTATCAGAGATAAGCCACCGGACATAGATTTGTTGTGGACCCGTAGGTTTGTCTTGCATACCCTTAGGCCTGCCAGTGGGTTACAAAGGATGTTCCCCAGAAGGGAGGGCGGCATGATAAGGCATGTCTGACCTCCTTCCTCCTGGCAGACAATTTAGTTTTAGGATATTCCTTTGGCCATGAGGGGGTCCATTTAGTCAGCTGGTGGGGGGGGGGTGAGCCTTAAAATTTTATTTTAATTCACACCACTCTAGGCCCCATCTGGAGGTCCTGTGGCTTTGGAGAGATCTCCCTGCAGCCTAGGAGAGCAGGCCACCTTGCACCCCTTCTAAACCAGGTCAGGTTCTAATGTCACACGGCCTACATAAAACAAATAAGCAAAAATGCTGAGGAGACCACAGGCTAAATATCAGCTCTGTCCACATCTGCTTTGTGACAGTAAATATCATTCATCATATTGAGTTTTTTTTTTTTGAAACGTCCAAGTGTGTAAACAACAACAAAAAAAATCACCTTACAATTTAAGTCTATATCTGTATCAGATATTCAATTTCAAGAATCAGAAATGGTGAATTATTTGAGATAAAAATTTTTCAAATGTGTGTAGATGTGTGAGAGTGCATATGCAGTTTTCATCAATTTCATGAAACTCAATGGCTAACTAATCAAATATGTAAGACCGTCAAATTAGGAAGCATAATACAAAAGTGCTCTTCAGTTTGCAAAAGGGTTCATTTCAGGATTCCTTTAAATATCAAGCTCTACTTCACATTTAGATTCATTTCAGGAAAAAAAAGTACAGACGATCCTCAACTTAACGATGTCTGGACTTATGATTTTTCGACTTTCTGATGGTGTGAAAGGGATATGCATTCAGTACACTCCTCGACTTAAGATGGGGCTATGTCCTGATATTTTTGACTTAACAATGGGTTTATCGGGATGTAACCCCATCGTAAGTTGAGGAGCATCTGTATATAAGACCTTAAAAGCAATCTGGTTCATAATGTATAGAAGACTTCAAAAACACATATCCTATTTAACGCAAAAATAAAAATCTATTTAATATATGCAATAAAAATAGTATTCTACATGAATATGTAAGGTAAACTTACTCTTCAATTTATAAGTATGGGTAGGGTATACAAAAAATATACACTCATCCCCAGCCAGTTTCATGATAAGAACTGTTACTGGTATTTTGTAGTTTGTTAGATTATATAAATGTGTTTCACAAAATCTATTTCAAATCCATTTTGGAATGAATATTTAGTATAAAATTACTAAAACTGGCGATCTAAAAAAATGCAAACGACAACCCAAAGTTCCCCTAAAATAAACATAATCAATGCATTTCTTCCACAATCTGGGTGAATAAAGACTGTTGAACTGGTATTTTTCTCAGCCTCTTAAAGAACAATTTGGTAGCAGAGGTTAAGATCAAGCTTTCCAAGTGCAGGAACAGCTGAATGAGCTAAAGACAGCTGTGAGGGCTTGTCCTAGGGAGGTGTTGAAGTGCTGTGATCCCTGATCAAAAGGCAGCAGGGACAGAGGAGGTGAGGAAGAAAAGGCAGCGAGGGCCCCTTCCAGCTCCGTCTTGTCTCATCCAGCTGAATTCGTCCCTGCAAGCGTCCTCCCTGCAGTTCCGCGACCGCCCCACAGAAGGCAGCACTGACAGCACAATAACGCAGCCGGTTGTACCTCCCCGGGAACACGGAGCACCCGCAGGCCAAGCCTTGAGGTCCCCCTAGCAATAACTTTTAAGACACTCCTTTGGATAAATTTCAGAGGCTTTCTGTGCTTGGGATCTAAAACAGCTGCTAATTTATTCATTTTAATTAACGCCAGCCCAGAAAGTTCTTTCAGGAACAAAGGGGTTATTCTTACTCCTTCAGAGACAAAAGGTCACTGTTTGATTTCATAAACTTGGGGCTTTCCGTTAGTTAATACCTCATTTTCCTCTTCGTGCTCCAATATGGCCTGCAGGAACGCCCTCCGCTCGTGGCTGGAAGACTTTTGGTCAAACATCCCGGCCTGGATCACTTTCTGATCCACGTTCAGCTTGTATTTTGCCGCCGCGAGGATCTTTTCCTCTACACTGTTCACGGTGCACAGCCTCAGCACCCGGACCTCGTTCTGCTGCCCGATGCGGTGAGCTCGGTCTTGGGCCTGCAGATCCTGTTTGGGGGAACGACATGCTTTGAGGACTGAGATGCCTGCCTTGGCCTCCCAAACCAGTCCCTACCCAAGAGAGAAATACGGGAGGGTTATGCATTCTGCCTTCACCAAGGTAAGATTCTGCTTACATTTTAAAAATATGCAAGCTACCTTCTTTGGAGAAATTCAAGGACATTTTTAGTTGAGGAAACCTGAGTTTCAATTAACCAAGCCAACCTATATACATCTCAGGTTTTGAAATCAAGATCTCAAAATGTTTTCTCTTCTTAGGTTTGCTATCAGAATTAGTCCCTAACTAAAACAAAAAACACGACACTGAGATCAGAATTTTGACTTAGATTATTACCTATAACTAACCTTAAGTTGCAAGAAACACCTTCCCTTTGGTATGATGTGTTAAAGATGCTTTTTAAAACACCACTGAATTGTACATACATAATATATATAGTGATTGCATAGCTAGCCAATTTCCTGGGTCCTAACCCTATCAAAGACTCAGTTTTTTTTTTTTTTTTTTTTGTTGAGACAGAGTCTCACTTTGTTGCCCAGGCTAGAGTGAGTGCCGTGGCGTCAGCTTAGCTCACAGCAACCTCAGACTCCTCGGCTTAAGCGATCCTACTGCCTCAGCCTCCCAAGTAGCTGGGACTACAGGCATGCGCCACTATGCCCGGCTAATTTTTTTTTTTTATATAGATTTTTAGTTGTCCATATAATGTCTTTATATTTTTTAGTAGAGACGGGGTCTCGCTCAGGCTGGTCTCGAACTCCTGACCTTGAGCGATCCACCCGCCTCGGCCTCCCAGAGTGCTAGGATTACAGGCGTGAGCCACCGCGCCCGGCCAAGACTCAGTTTTTAGTTTGGAAAATCCAAAGGTTTGACAGTGGGATAGTAAACTGGTAAATTTTTCAGGATAGAAAATTGGGTATGTCTCTGACTCAGAAATTTCGTTTCTGAAAATTTATCCTAAAGAAATAATCATGGATATGCACAAAGATTTAGAAATAAAGATGTACTTTCTCAGTGTTACTTATTATTATTTATAATGGTTATTTTCAATAAAGGAAATGAACATTCAACAAAACACTCATTTGGATAACTTTCAGAGGTTTTTAGATTGGTTAAAGAAATTATAGCATTCCACTGTATGTCTGTACCATCATAGTATAACAGTTATAATGTAGAAGATTTAATGACAAAGCCATAGTAAGTGAAAACATGTTAAAAATGAGCAGCAAACTGTCTCTGCAATGGGCCCAGTAGTCAATATTCTAGGCTATCTGGCCCAAGAGCAAAAATTGAGCAACTGTTCTTGCCAAAGGCTAATAATTTTTCTCCTTATTTTATATTTATACCTAAAAATGTGAAAACCATTCTTCACTGACAGGTCATTAAAAATGAGATTGTCTAAAAGGCAGGAAGGACAAACGCCAACATCCCAACAATGTTTATATCTCCAGGTAATAAGATTATAGGTGTTAATTTTCCTCCTTTTGCTTTTTTCTACTTTAGATGTTTTACTCTTATAAAAAGAAAAAAAGGCTTTAATGAAATCTTTAAATAAAAACCTTCATAAACCTATGAAGCAGAGTTACCTAATTTTACAGCTATCCAATAAAAACTTCTTGGCATGCCACTTATATTCACTGTGGTCCGGGCGATGGTATCTGAGCCAGTGCTAATTAGTGGTTTGCATGTGCCCCCAATGCACTGTATAGATTTTCAGGGCAAAGGTCTGTTCCCTGGATCCCACCTCCCTGGCACCATAGTTTGCGCAGAGTTGGTGCTCAGCAGCTATAAAACCTGTCCTCTTGCCCGGATAAGTTTCCTGGTCAACCGGGTAGCAAAAGGAGGCAGCAGGCAGAAGTCTGCCCAGAAGATTTGTTTTTGCTGCAGGGACCTTTAATAGGCAAAAGTTTGTCCTCAGAAGATATCTGAGTAAGTGAATATAAAACCTCATAGTGCTGAGACATGAGCACAGCTGGGGCCCATCCAAATTAGATTATTTTCTAAAGAGGAGAATGTGAGGTGGATAATTAAAATGCAAAAGGTGGGGGAACTCCAAACTTCCTTTTTGAGCCCTTAGTTTGATCGTCTCTCTCAACCCCTCTTCACCAGAACTGCTAAGCCACAGTCAAGGTGACTAGCTCTGTGCCATCAACCTTTCCATCATCTCCTGCAACAGGGGCAGCAAACTGTCTCTGTAATGGGCCCAATAGTCAATATTCTAGGCTCTCTGGCCCAGGAGCAAAAATTGAGCCACTGTTCTTGCCAAAGGCTAATAATTTTTCCTCCTATTTTATATTTATACCTAAAAATATGAAAACCATTCTTCACTGACCAGGTCATACCAAAACAGGTGGCAGGCCAGACTTGGCCTGTGAGTCGTAGTGTGCTGACCCCTGTCCTAGAAGATATTGATAAAGCCACAAACATGCTAAAATGCAAGTGGGAGCACAATACAATAGGTGAGGAAGCAGAGCACATGGACGATATACAAACAGGATAATAAGTTCTCGAATCCTTGAGAACTTATTGCAGTTGGTTTTGTCGGGTGGTGGTGACAGTGGTGTGTGCTTACATATTTAAGATCATCCATCTATTAGGAAAGCAGCAAAAGGTGTTAGTATTTCTAGGCTGGAGAAGTTTATGGAAGGTGAGCCTGTGAGTCTCTAAGCCAAAATGAGAGGGAAAAGAATATTGTGACCAAAAAATAGGTATAATTACTGAATGGATTATTATTTCGAAAGTCTTAATTAGTGGTCTGAAACTTCATCAGCCTGACTCAGGTGTGATAATACCAGAAGCCAAGACTCTGGCCTGAGAAGAGAGCCTGCAAGGTGATTGTGGCTGGGCATTCTGTAAGAGCAGCTGCAGCGCCCTGGGTTAAAACTACAAGTTAACAACCCATGTTTCTAATCAACAGTTTGGAAATGAGAGTCTTGATAACCCTGAGGAATCTGACTGCTAACTCCACAATCACGAGTTCTATCTTTGCTTTTAGGCAAGGCCTACAGTTAGTCAAGTTAAGGCCTCTACAATCTGCCAAACTATGTCAAATAAACCCCCTATTCTATCCATCTGCCTTAATTCTACTCAGCATGATAAAGAATAACCACAGTTTTTCTTCAGTGCATGCTGAAATTAACACAGTAAAAAGAGCTCCACAGCTTTCATTTTGGGGCTATGCAATAAATATGCAGGGTGGAAAGAGCTCAAAGCCAGGATTCAAACCCAATGCCAGACAGACACGGGTGTGAATGATCCTGGCTGTGCACTCATGTATGCAAGCTAATATTGACTGGTTTCCTTATGTATAAAATATCTTGAGAATTACCTAAACTAACGTATGCAAAGTGCCTAATAATACCTGGTACCGTTGTTTAATAAAAGTTAGTTCCTGTACCTTTTAAATGAAAACTCAGTACTCATCTTTATCACTCTAAAGTCACCAATTTCTAAAAATGAAAAAGAGATGGCCCAAACTAATGGTCCTGTTTAAGTGACAGACGAAAAATCTGGTCAGCCCAGTGTATCGGATCTGGCAGAAGCGAAGCCACCTGTGGCAGAGAGACATACTTACAGATGCAGGTGGGCCAGTTTGAGGAAGTCATGGTAAAGCAGACCAGTGGAAATTTGGGGTCCTGGGTTTTATTGCCAAAGTTTTACATGTAGTTAAGAGGGAACTGTTCTGTGTTCTTCCAATTTACTTTGATTCTGGAGTTCCCCTCTTAGCTACTGGTCACAAAAGTTGTACCCACAACGTTTTTAACAGAGCTAGAGAGGGAGCTAGGGAGGAAAAGAGAAAGAGACAGGGGTGGTGGGGAAGATGTCCCGGCATCCGTTTCCATGGTAGATTAGCATTTCCTGAAGCAGTGATTTCCTTTGCCTCTTAGAATTTACATGTGCCAGTGAAGGTAAACATCTCAGACCAGTAGAAATGTTTACCTTAGAAGATAAAATATAACAAACTCACCGGTCACCCACAGGACAGTCTTCAGTAAAGACTTAGGCACCAGCAAGTACAGTAATCTAAATGCCCAACCACATTGAGACCCTGGGAGAAGAGGAATCACATATTTCTCCCCCCTAGATAGCCAAGCCTAGCTCAGTGCCTGCTCTATAACAAACACTCAACAAGTGTTTGTGGGAAAAATCCTGAATTCAAAATGGTAAGAAGAAAAAACTACAAATCTCTCACATGAATATGAATTCTACCTGAGCTTTAGGATGCAACAGTTTTATACATTTATAAAAAGTATAAATATTTTCTGGGTTGGGCACAATGGCTCACACCTATAATCCCAGTACTATGGAAGGCCAAGGCTGGAGGATCATCCCTTGAAACTAGAAGTTTGAGACCAGCCTGGGCAACATAGTGAGACCCCATTTCTACAAAAAATTTAAAAATTAGCCGGGCATGGTAGTGTGTACCTGTAGTCCCAGCTACGTGGGACACTGAGATGGGAGGATCACTTGAGCCCAGGAGTTCAAGGTTACAGTGAGCTATGACCGATTGTGCCACTGCACTCCAGCCTGAGCAACAGAACGAGACCTCATCTTTAATTAATTAATTTAATTAATTTTCTGAAGACTTGGAACTTATACGCTCTGTGTTGGTGGCTCCCAACCCTTTTCAAGGTCAGAAAATTTCAACAGGAACTCTTCTTTAATTTATTCACCTACAGAGAATGACTGGGGAGCATATGCAGTGGTCCAATGCTAGTGGTCACCTAAAGGTTTGGAACCACCGGTTTATTCTTTAAATCAGTGCTCCTCAACAGCAGGAGAGAACTTATGTGAGAATCTCCTGGGAGCTCTTGAGGGAAGCACCCAACCCACTGAATAAGAACTGGGGGTGGCACCGTAGGGAATGGGAAGCGGGCAGGTATATTTTTTAAAAGCTCTCTTAGCATTTTTTTTTTTTTTTTTTTAACAGAGTCTCGCTCTGTTGCCCAGGCTAGAGTGTCATGGCACCAGCTTAGCCTCACAGCAACCTCAAACTCCTGGGCTCCAGTGAAACTCCTGCCCCAGCTTCCCGAGTAGCTCGGACTATAGGCATGCTCCACCACACCTGGCTAATTTTTTCCATTAATTTTTTCTATTTTTAGTAGAGACTTGTCTCACTCTTGCTTAGGCTGCTCTCAAATTTCTAAGCTCAAGTGATCCTCCTGCCTCGGCCTCCCAGAGTGCTAGGATTACAGGTGTGAGCCACCGCGCCCAGCCACTCTCTTAGAATTGTAATGCAGCCCTGAACTGTACTTCCTGCCCAAAATGACTGCTATGAGCCTTTTCCACTCAACCTTCAGAACAACCCAGTGAGATAGGTAGTGGTACTGTTGAGGAAACCACGGCTCAGTGAGGAGCCTAGCTTAAGCTGACACAGAAGGCACATTCGTATGTGAGAGCTGCAGTTTTCCTTTTTACTATGTTGAGTTCAACATTTGTTCTGATATGAATCAAATGCTGGCCAATGTCATTCTACCCAATGGCCTAGAGGCAGGTGCGTTACCTCCCAGAGTAATTTAGGAAACCAGTGCCATAAGAGACCTATTCGGATTCTTTTTTAAACCAACCATCAAAGTATTCCTTTAAAAGGATAACTCTAAACTCAACAATAAAAGAACTCACAATAATAAATGTTGGACAGAATCATTTTTGATGATGATTTTAAACAAAACACCCAAAATAAAAGATTGACTATCACATGCGAATTGTTTGGCCTTGGGGAAGTGCCTAGGACTCAGTTTCCTTGATGGTAAAGATGGAAACAGTAATATTAACTACCTCGAAGGGCGGCTGTGAAACTAAACGAAACGACGCACCTGGAGACGCTGACACAGAGTAAGGATCCCAGACATGCTAGTTGCTGTTGTTCTTATTATTTCAGAACATTCTTGATCATTCCTCCCCAAATGTACTTTGCTCAATGGCAATCCCAGGAGATCTGATTAAAACTAATATGAAATTGAGTTTTTTTTACCCCAAACTTGACCTCTTTAAAGGCATATATGTAGGACATCCTATCTATGCTCTGGGGGAGATAGGAGCCCTAAGAATCAACTCCAGAGGAGAAATGGCCCACTCATTTAGAAATCTGCTCTGTCCGGGAAATGTGAGTGATGAGACTGATAATCTCTTAGCTCCTGAGCAGAGGGAGGCCGGGGCACCCAAGTCGGGCATGCAGACCTGATGGGGATTCCAGTCGCTGTCGAAGATGACCACTGTATCTGCCGCCTGAAGATTTAAGCCCAGGCCTCCAGCCCTTGTGCTCAGCAAGAAAATGAAATACTGGGACCCAGGTTCGTTGAATTTCTTCAGCAAAGCGGCACGATCTTCAGACTTGGTGGTACCTGAGGGGATCAGAAAAATAAATTTGCCAATTAACTCCTGTCTCAAAATGGCACAGAACGAGACAAAAAGGCCTGCTGCCTTGAAAAACACATCCAGACTCCTCTCAGCACTGGTCAGATAATCCCCAGGGTTCTGTACTTTTGGAAAGAACTTTGAACATTGGCAATTAAAAAGAGAGAGAAAGCGTTTAAACATTTCTGACGGGGCACCTTTGCAACTTGACAAATTTTACAGAATTCTTACTCTAACCTAAAACTTAGTGAAAACATTTTAGGGATTTATTTCTGTACTTTAACATATCAAATAATTTTTAAAACACGCACATATACCTAACATGATTCTTATAATGGCTTAAAGCAAGTTTGCCAATAGCCATTAGAGTGAGGACTAACTTATGCCAAGAGAGTGGAAACAAAAGAAAAGCTGATTTCTACTACTTTACCATTTAGATTGCTACCGGGTATGGCCTGGCTGGGAAAACCATAAAATGTGAATAGAATATTTTTATCCTTGTTAGCAAGACTTAAAGCCACAGTAATCCAAAAAAAAAAAATATATATATATATATATAAGAAGTCTCCTAGTCTGTTTTTCACATTAACATTCTGCTCTGTTGAGTTCAAAGGATGCTAAATTAAAACCAATCAAACAGAACAGCACGTTATACACCTGGGGTGGTTCACCCAGAGTCTGAGGAGGCTCCAACACAGTGAATTAGCAGAGGATACCAAACTGCAGTTTGGTGCTCGCTTCTGGGGCACACTCACATTCCAAACGAGCCCTTCAGTCACTGGCTATGTAGCTGGAATGTATTTTTCTGGCCATTTTATGAAATGCATTATGGAAGGGGGTAAAAAAAAACCCACCACTATTCCACCTGAACATATTTCAGCAGAAAAGCATAGGTGCCGAGTTTTGAAAAAGGCTTTAGGCTGTTGGGAAATGTATATCCATGTTACCTGACAGTCCCTGACTGGCTGCTATACAAATATTATTTCTACATGTTCTGTTTTTTAAGGATGAAAATATATGAGCAATTTACTCCAGAGGATTAAGGCATTTAAGTAACTATAGCTAATGGAATCAAGTTACTATGAGGGTCAGGTTCTCAAACATGGGAGGAATCTGTTTTTCACGTTTAATAAAAATAACAGTACCCTCCTGATGAGGGGGAAAAATCAATTCCCTGCATATAACAAAGGGGGACCAGGAACAAGGGGTTTGAGGGGCTCTCCTCATTTGATGAAACAATGTTCTTTAGATTCAATTTACTTTCTAAGTTAGACTTTGGGTTTAGCAAACCCGTCAAATCCTGCCACAATGTGGTGTCTGAATTTAGATTTTGGGGCAGGGGCACTAAATGTGCTTTGTGGAGTGAAGTTTCAAACATGTGGAATTCCTTTTTTTCTTTTTATTTTCAGAATTGGCTTTCTGAGATCCACGTGAACTATTTGTTCATGATGCTAATGGAGACATATTCTGTTTTGCCATGAAACCTTCTCTCTATATCGTCTTTCTAGCTGCAATAATTTTTTAAAAATTAGTCACGTGGATTAATGGTTCACATATTTATCCCCTGCCTTAAACTGAATGAAAAGCCACAGAAACCAAAAACTATTTCTAATATGAGGAAAGAAGGGGCTCCCAGAGATAATGGCATCTGTTTCCTGATAGCAGGGTACAAAAACTGCCCATCTATTTACTCTGAGGGTAGTAGAAGTTCAACAGTGTTGATTAACTGAAAAATAATCAGTTAATGATCACATGTATTAAGAAATAAACGAATTAGGGGATATGCCTACTGGGATGAAATAACCCTAAGTATAAAATAAAGCACTGAAAAACAAAAGGAATATCAAAATTACTTGGTCAAAGGAGTTTTCAGGTCCTATGCCAGATACTTCAAGCAAACAGACCGACCATATATCTCGAGTATATATAAACTGTATAAATAGCTGGGAACTTGACAAATTATAAAAACAAACAAGATGAAATCACTTTTCATGCAAGGCTATGGCATTTCTTATTAGAAGGTTCAGATTTGCTGAATTACCAATTCCATTAGTCAAAGATTCCCAAGTCAAGCTCTTTGCTGACCATCAGCTATCTTTTCTATATTGCTCAGGGAGATTCAAACCACCATGCAAGAGTTTATCCAAAGGCAAATGTTCCTTGCAGGTGGCAGAGGATTTAATGTGCTCAGTACTAGCCTCAGTCTCATGGACTTTTACACTTTGATGTAGTACATAACCTAGTATACGAATACAATTAATACCAGGGGCAATTGTGTTGAAAATTACAGAATTTGCCAGAAGGAACACACTGCCAGTCTTTGACGATTACTAATTTTAACTTAGTTTCTGCTGCTTTTAGAAAATTTTGTCTTCTGGGATAAAACTTCACCACTTGCTCTCACTCAAAAATCATTTCCAGTGAAGATAAAAACTGTAACAGAATATTAGCTAAATCTATTCATGCAACCATAATCTTTGCAGAAAAAAATATGCTTAGCTTTCATCAAGTGACTTTTTTTTCCTGAAGTCAAAATCTGAGACATCAAATTCAGCAATGAAAATGTGAAGTCATTTTAACACTTGAGTGATGGGGGTGGAGGGAGGGAGGTGCAGTTGGAAGTGTGTGTGCTAATTTATCGATGTGTATATTGATTATTTGTCCATCAATTCTGTCAACCCCTAAAATGAATGGCTGCTGTTTCTTATGCAAAGAAATCTGTATAGCCTTTTTCTCAATTCCATCTGTAGTATTTTATGGAACTTGCTTGTCTCCTTCAACCTAATAAGAGCTCTGAGAGTAGAAATGGCGAGTGGTTCATTCCTCTTGTATCTCTAGTGCCTGGTCATTTTCAATTAATCAATTTAAAAAATTTTAACTAAGTTCACAATCATTCATAAAATGCTGTAGCTAGAAAAGCAGCCTGTATTTCTAAAGACAGGGTATATCTCGCTGGATCTGCTAAAACTGAGCTAATTTGGAATCAGAGAGATCCAAGTTAGAAGCTGGTTTCACCATTTACCTTTGTTTTCTCATCTGTTAACTGGGGATCATAAGAGCACGTTAGTAAACAGGGATGACAGTACCTTATGTGTTGAGAAAATTAAGTTAATGCACAGGAAGGGCCTTGCCTAGCATTCCACATGGAGTAGGTGCTCCATAAATGTTAGCTATTATGACTATTATTATAGCTGTTATGACCATTATTATTAATAACAATAATGAGAGCAACCAATAGACTATTAAACAGAATCTCTCAGGCTGGCAAGAAAACATTAGAGTGATTTGTTTCAAGGAAATCACTTCTTAACAGTTCTATAGATTCAAACATTTCAATGCAGCAGTCCTCGGAGAGCTGAGCTTCAAAACGAAGTGCCACAAAGTAGCAAACAACGGTTGTATGTAGGACACCTGTGGGGGCTGTAAATCCAGGGGAAAAAATAAAGCCGAGATGCCCCTCACCTGAGCAGCAGGTAAAGCAGGGTTTATCTTTTGAAAGAAACCTGCTGAACTTTCCCCTCCTAGGGAGGGAGGAAGCCAATCAAAGGAGAAGAGACAAAAGAGGAGATTTGCCAAAAGAGAGAGACTGTGGACAATATGGCTATATCTATGAATTTAAAATGAACATTTACTTAGCCATTCATTGGCTTTCAGTGACTTTGGAAAGGACAGGTAGAATGATTTTAAATAATCAAATTTGTCAGAGGGTATAATTAATTTAAAACTTAATAATGCCCTAGGAGGCAGACCATAAAGTGAATTCACCTAATAACTCAAGTTAAGAGAATGTATGGCAAGCTGGAGTTTGGTATATACCCAATTATATCAAGGGCATAAGAGAGACAACATGTTGGACTGAAAATAAAACAAAGTCTTTTAATGGAACATAAACTTTAAATTTCCCACTTAGCACAGTAATACTGCATTAGGTAAAAACTGGTATTAGTAGTACTCTACTCTGTTGTACCCAAGGATTAAAACAGCATCCTGGCTGTAAATTAGCTCCTTTTCCTGCTTTCCACTCTTTGAATGCATTATCCCCTGCCATAGTAGAAAAACTTTGATATCCTCAATCTCTGATGCTTTATGGCTGGTATCCAAATCATAAATTTAGGGAGTATCCCTAAAATCACATTTTCTTCCATTCATATTTTCTTACTACTTTTTAGGACATGGTGTTCAAATTTCACTCTTAAAATCAGGCAAATATTTTATATAGTCTGCAAAATCTGGGAAACAATGAAGTCCAATCTCTTGACAATATAATGTTTTAGGCAGGTCCTAAATAATTTTCTATTTAGAAAAAGAGAAAGGTAATGATAATTAATTGAAATTAAATATAGTCTTAAATGAACGATTAAATTGTTAACGAAGAAAAGTGACACAGCCTTTATCCCTGTAAATATTCCTTAACAGAAAAAGTTAAAGGCTGGTCAACATATTCTATCTGGCGCATAGGTAACAATCAGTCCTGAGATCGAGGAGAATTTTAAAATTTTGGTTTAGTTTAACTGTGGTGCTCATAGGTGACTCTGACTTCATTTGAGTTGGTCTGTATGTGGGACATACAGCTGTGCAAATGATGTCGGCTAATTTGAAGCTGGAGGATGTAAAAATGTCTATCTAGAAAAACTGTGCCCCACCCTGCTAGTCGGTTCTTCCATTTTAACCCGCCTTTTCGGCTGCGATTGGATGCAAGTGTCCACCATCCCTTCATTTGCAGGCCTCTAAGCCTATACCTTCTGCACTTACCGTCAAGGCGCAGGTAAAGGAAGTTCCGAAAAGCAAAGTAATCCTCCATGATGGTCATGAGAGACGTCATCTGGCAGAAAAGCAGCACGCGGTGATTAGTAGCTCTCAATTTTGGCAGAATACGATCAAGTAGCTCAAACTTTCCTGAGGCCCGATACAGCTCGGCCCTGAACCCAAAAATGCAAAACAAGAAGACAGTATTACTGCTGTCTTCTTGAAGGATCCAGTACCGCTTTGCTTTTCAGACAGGGTCTTATACATAGTAAACGTTCAATAAGTAACTGTGGAATGAATATCAACTCCAAAGCCATGAGAGTATTTAGCAGAAAAAGAAAATATAATGTATTCAGACAAAACCCATAAATAGTGCATTGTGTATGCTAGGTATGAGGACATACTCTAGAAAGGAAAGGAAACAGTTTCATGTTCCTAATACTTTCACGGTCTCTCTCAATTCTCCCTCTATCACTTTCTCTCTCTCTGTCTCTCTCACACACACACACACACACACACACGTGTCATATTTCTTTAAGTCCCTCCTTAAGTATATAAAATTATTAATTTAGGGCACTTAAGATACATTTAAATATTTATTGAATGTACTATGTACCAAGCCCAATGCTAGGCATGTGTATAATGATAAGCAAAATACAGTCTCTGCCTCCAAAATGGATAACTGCAGTAATTACAAACTGTGCTAAGTACTATAAAGAAAAATAGCAAGGTGCAACGAGACAACTCAAGCCACATGCGATACCCTCCTTAGATTAAAGCAGAGCAAACTTTGGCCCTGGCCTGCGGCGTGTTTTTATAAGTAAAGTTGTACTGGAACACAGCCACGCTCACTCATCTGTTTTGTCTGGCTGCTTTTGTGCTACAGGGGCAGAGTTGAACAGGTGTGGCAGAGACTTTATGGCCCACAAAGCTGAAAATATTTACAATCTGGCCCTTTACAGAAAGAGTTTGCCAACCACTGGTTTAGAGTGTCAGAGGAGACCTCCCTGAAAGATAACATTTTAGCTAAAACCTGAAATAATAAGTGAGAAGATGTCCAAGTGAAGAATGGGGGGTGTGGGGTAGAGAGGAGGAGATTCCAGGGAGAGGAAAGAGCATGTGCAAAGGCCCTGAGGAGGAAAGGAGCCCAGAGAGTCTGAGAAATTGAAGAAAAAAAAAAAAACAAAAACTGGAAAGTGTGGCTTAAAACAATCGAAGCAAGAATACTGGGACAAGCACAGAGAGGCGGGGGTGGGCACGGGCACAGGTACTGCAGGGCTCTATTAACTACGCTGAATGGTTTACTTTCAGCATAGTGGAAAGCCGTCGATGGCTTTAAAGCAGGGGAGTGACAAAACCTGGCAAACCTTTTTACATGATCACCATGGACCCTGTGTCAGAATGGACTGGGAGGGGACAACAGTCCTGGCTTGTTGTAGCATCCAAAAATATAACGGGAGCATGAGATGGAGAAAGATGCCATGATACAGAGAAAGGCTGAGGTGGGCCCTTTTTCCTCTGCAATTAATTCACCACTTAGTTCTTTTATCAACAGAGCTATGGTATATTGTTGAAACTTTAGGGTGGATATTGTTTGGAAAACTTGCCAGTACACATGCAGTCTGTAACGCTGAAATGCATCATTGGGCAGTTGATTTTATCATGCAGATTATGTTATTTCTAATAGATCTCTTTTCAAAAGTAGGACTTCCTGATGTCCATCCCCTGCTCTGAGAACTATCCTCAAAATACCCTCTGTAGCCACGTTTTCACCACACAACCCTGGCCAAGCAGATGGGAGCAGGAATGACCACAGGACCCAGAGGAAAGAGAGGTTAGGAGAAGCAGGGAGAGCTTAGTGGCATTGCCTCTGAATGGGTTTCAGTTCCTGGTTCTTAGCCCAGCGACATTGTGTGTCCTTAGGATCCAAGAATGACACCTATATCCTAATAATAAAATTTCCCCGGTGCAAAATAAGCAAAACAGAGACTTTCGGCTAATGCACAGCATGATTCTCTTCAATATCCATTGCTAATGAAAAACGTTTTTTATATGGGCACACTCTAACAATTTACTGTAAAATCAGACACATTTATAGCAGATGAGACATTTCCTATCGTGCACGTTCATGTTAGATATCAATGTGAAAGTTAATAAGACAAATTCTTTTCAAGCCCAAGCTACACTTTTGGTTATAAGTAACAACCTTTGGAGCTTCAACAACATTTTTAGAGCATGAGGATACCATTAAGTCTATTAAATGAGATCTATGTCCTTTGAATAGCCACTTGCTCAAGGCAAGTAGTGATTTATGCCAGTGAAGTAAAAGAGAATGCTGATATCATTTTGCTTAACAACTTCTGCACCTCTGCTGAGGAACAGGAGGGCTAAGGAGGCTGGAAGTGTGTATCTGCAAGATCGGAAACACTGTAGAGAAAAGGTGTTCAGGTAGGATCAACAACGTTATTTTTTTGGAATAAAAAACATTTTAAAATTTACCCATTGATGACTCCATTTGAATAGCCCAGGTGTTCAGCAAAAGATTCCTTTAATAGAGAGAGAAGAAAGTGATTTTTAAAAAAAATGTAATTATTAACTTAATGATTATTCTTTTAGTGACATCATCCTATCTATTTCTACAGTATAGTTAAAACAAACAAAATAGTTTATTAATAAGCAAATACTCATTACAGGAGGAATCAGAAACTCAGTGTCTTTGAGTTCAGACTTTTGTTCCAACAAAAACATATCCTCTGAGCTTCTTCAAGTCTCTAGACTCTCATACTCAGATGATACGGTTAGTTTACTCATCAAACAATGTTTGAGCATCCACTGGCCCATGGCTGAGCCTGTAGCTGTTTCTGGGCATCCACCCTCCAGGAGTAGCTGCCTGTAAGGAGTTCAGAGTCTAGACCCAAGGAAGAGCTCAATACTAGCAAATCAGGATTAATATGTAAACACAAATATATGTACGGCAGAAACATTTAGCAATAAAAATAATGCAATTATATAATATGTTGTAATTCTTAGTTTGGTGAAATCCTAACATCCCTTCCATACTGTGTTTTTCTCTATTACGAATAAGGCCCTAAATGTATACCACCCCCCAGGTGTGTCCCGCTTCTACTTTTAGAATACAGAATTTATTCACATAATTCCCTCCTTGCTGACTCAGAGGAAGAAACAGATGACTGTTCTGCACGTGATTTCTCCATTCTGACTTTATGGGAATCAAGACCATCCCAGGGACAGAGAGCAAGTCACACCTTCATGTCAGCACCCGCTCTCTCCCTTTTCTGCTCTCCCTCCTCCCCTGATCCTGCAGCTCCTCCTCCAAGGGGACTGGCTCTTTCTCTTTGGGCTTGACAGTGACTCTCAAATATGCTCATCATTTATGGCAGGCCCCAGCCTCTCAGGGTGCTGCCCTGCAGCAAAATTAACACTGATAAACAAAGGCCAAAAACAGGGCTCCAACCCCTAGAACCACACCTGTACTCATTGGGTTCCATCCCTGTCTCCAAGCAGGGTTGTAAAATCCAGAGATGGTCAGTGTCAATGGATGGTGATAAGATTAGACGTCAGCATCATTTTAAAAATACAGTTTTCATTTCAGTTTAAAGATCCCCAGGGAGGCAGTGAGACCAATCTGAGACTGAGCTTCTGGTATGATTTAGGATGAACAAAGGCGTGTGGCAAACAAAACACAACAAAGGCAAATGTGCACCCCATCCCTGACCCATAATTGTCAATAGATTCACCAGTAACTGTGGATTTCTTTTTTCCACGAATAGACTCCTGAACGATTTTTTATGTTAAAAAAAATTGCAAATCGAAGTCTGCCTTTCTACTGATTGCTACTTAAAGTATAAATACACAGGCATTAGAGGGCATGGTCCTTAAACTTGCTTCTTCTGCAGTGCCCCCTCCACCCTTCCCTGCACCCCAGGCAGCAGCTGGAAGACAGAAGGCATCATCTCCCTTCCTCCCGACGTGGCCCAGCGGGTGTCCAAGGGTAATTTTTTTACGATAACCAAAATGAAATAAGATTGACACTTAACATCCATAATTTCTAAGTCCCCAAAGCCTTCTACAGACTGGAGTCTGTAAAAGGAAAAATGGGATGGTGAGTGACAGGCGAGTCTGACATCACCCTAGTCATTTTCGTCATTAAATCTTTCTTCCCGTCCTGTCCCAACCCAACAAACACCCACCACTAAATCATTGATACCTTACATCTATTTAACACACTATCAGTTTATAAGATGCTTCATGTTATTGCTTAAAAGCTGATCCTCCTGCGAGTCTTATAATCTGTTACTACCCTGGATTACAAATCAAGCAAACCACAGCTTAGATATTCTGAGTGACTGACCCCGATCCCAGTTAAAGTGGCCTGAGATCTGAACTCATTGTTGCCCACTGGATTCTCCTTCCACTATATGTCAAATAACTGTGACTTGTGGGTGAGACTTTTTTTTAAGTGTTTTTTTTAAGATGGCTGTTGTCATTTTACTTAAGTCTATAGATACTCTCCCCTATGTCTGTAAAAACCCTCCCCTATGTCTAGGGATACTCTTCCCTGTGGACTTGAAGGCAAAAGCAGGGTCTTTCTAATTCCCCAGGACTCTAGTACAGGGAAACCATGTATAATAAATACTCTGACCCAACAAGTGCAATTGCCAAATAAAAGCGAGAAAAAAAAAAAAAAGACTATTTGAGGTCAAGAATATTTCAAGTCAATTTTTATACTGTGATTAGGTCTTAATTTTCCAGAAGTTTCTATTTATATTTTTAGATAAATTGCTGCAGACACTGGAGCCCTGCAGTGATGTTCTGTTTCCTGTTCATTCTGCAGTAGAAAGCAGGCACGACACTGGCAAATAATCGCCACCAGGACCATTTGTCTTAGCAGCAACACTGAAAAATGGAGACCGCAATTGTGGCTTCTTTTCATTCCTGCTTAAGTCAATTGCTCCGACTGGGGTGAAACACTGTCAATTTAGGAAACTTATTCACATGTAGTAAGCAGGGCACAAAATGTCCTCTTTCCTAAAAATAGCTTTCTAGAGACCCAAGCATTAGGATAAAAGCACGGATTTACACTGTCACAATAGAAACAAGAAAGGAAACATATAAATCAAAGTAACAGACTATAGTCAGTGTCTTTCACAAAGAAAATATTTAAAAAACATCTTTGTCATTAACAGTTATAAATATATTATCTTAATATTGTTCAAGCATCCTTCTGAGGAAACTTGATGTATTTATCATTATCTTCAGTTTCAGAGCTCCTACCATAACAAGGTAATTCACAGTCCTTATCAAAACCTACGTAACAAGCCATTGCTTACAAAATTTTCTCTCCACTTGAAATTCTGTTATAAAATTCCAGATGTTCACATGCTTGGTGCCAATGAGAGAGAATCCACAACCAGAAAATTTATGTTTGTTAATTCTGCTTGTTGAGCTATCAGATCACTCAGTTTCAGCCTCCACAGACACGTGTTAAACCTGTTTTTGTTTTTGGTTTTTTTTAAGGGCATTTGGAGGATTAGCACAATCAGAACCAAAACACATTGTGAAGACTTACCTCGATGTGCTGAAACATATATGGGTGATTGCAGATTTTTCTCAACTGCATGATAGTGTTCATAAGTGTCTTAGCACCTCCTTTTCCCTAAGAACAAGAGGAAAGGGAAAAATAGAACAAATTACTAATTTATCAGATATTTCCAATGTTTAAAAACTGGGCTTCTTTTAGAAAGGACAAAATGCCACAGGTCTTCTCAGTAACACCATGTGGTTCAAAGCTCCTGTTATTATATAGAAGTTTCTGGGTCAGACAGAACATCTTTC
Organism: Eulemur rufifrons; assembly: GCF_041146395.1. Taxonomy (NCBI): domain Eukaryota; kingdom Metazoa; phylum Chordata; class Mammalia; order Primates; family Lemuridae; genus Eulemur; species Eulemur rufifrons. The sequence continues at coordinate 225,894,020 of NC_090989.1, read as the reverse complement.
TCGTGATTAACTCATCCTACAAAGAAGGTGAACCTTAAGGTATTATGTCCAACTGATGCTTTTGTGACACGACCATCTACTCCCTAGGATTCTGGAAGAGAGAAGTGCAGAACAGATGCCCAGGGAGTGAAACTGGATTTTAAAACCTTCTAAAATGCCACCCTAAGCTTAGGCAGAATATATTTTCTGCAGAATTGACATGAGCAGAGCTAACTATTTTGGTAATACGAACATACTCCTTCTTTCTTCCTGTCCCAATGCAGTTAAGAGCTTCAGAGATTTTCTTTGGCAGCTACAGTAGCTGCAAAAGAAGCCTAGCGATTTACTTTAACAAATCAGCATCAGCAGGGATGCTTCCTGGGAACAGTCAATGTCACAGCCATGAGAAGACATAGCCCAACACCGCGAGTTGCATCATTCTCCGCAGCGTACCTTCTTATCTTTCTCAGAACCATCTGTGAGGAGGATCCCCTTGGCTTGCATATGGCGATACAGAATCTTCTGCAGAGCTGACATGTCACACTTGATCACATATTCCACCTGGGGAAAAGAGAACAGTACGTAGGCAAAAGCAGCGGGGAGCTGGTGCCTGTTCTAAGAAGACGATTGAGACACGGCTACTGGTGTCACTCCTGGGAGCATGAAGGTATCCCTGTTTCCCCTTCTTGGATTCTGGAGTTGGGGAGAGGGTGGGATGCAGGTGGTAGAGGAGATCAGGGTCATTATTATTAGAGGTACGATTAGGAGGGTGGTTCCTTCAAACGGTTATATATAATTGAAGCTAGAGTCATGTTTTCTGAAATTTTCTAGTTTCATATTCAAGAGAGAGAGTGGCTGTTCAAATTAAAAAATGTTCAATATAGGGTATTTTTAGTACTTCTCCTGCTTCCCAACTATACCCTTTCATAAGAACAGAATTATTTTAGGAAAAGCAGTGACTGGCCAATATCCTATGATTTTCTTTGTAAAACATTTTTTAAATGGTCACATGTGGCCATCCCCAATACTAGTTTTAAAATGAGATTTATAATAGCCCTAAGGTGACTGTCATTAACCTCTGCTCTTGAGAAATGACAGGATATAACCTAGTGAGGACAACAGGTGGAGAAGAGAAATTAGTCCCAATTGGACACAACTTTATGAACATCCAAAGGAGGACAAGGCCTCCTGTGCAAGCTGAAATACCATAAAAATCCAATTTAAAACTCTTAAAGGGAATTCACGTGCTCATGGTTTATCACACACCTGCAATGCTTTACCATACTCCTAATGCATAAAATCTGCCATGATTATTTCCTATGATTGTTTTTCTTTATTAAAAATAATCCTAAGAATACAAATGTGTAATTTTCATAATAAACATGAGATTAATGCCTAGAAATATGCAGAATGTGATTAAAAGTAAATCAGCAAGCTGACTAATGGTTAATAAACTAATTAAGAATGATCAGGTTCTTTTCGGCTCCGAAGTCCAGGGACAGGAGGTCACAGTTGAAAAGAAGTTGAATATTCATTCAATTGTTGCTCTAGAAGGAACCCATCAGGCCGGACGGAACCACAATTAATAGTCTTTTGCCAGTCATTTTAATGCATCAAATCAGATTACAGAAAAGCTTGCTCTTCTGCAGAAAAGTTAAAGAAGAGCAAGTAACCCACCAAAAACATGCTTTAGTTTTTAATGACCTTCTTGGCCAAGGAGAAAAAAAAAATCTCCAAGTTTAATAAATAAATATGCACTTAATATAGGCTTTGTATCTTAGGCACCTGATTGTGTTATATGTTTAAAGTATTTCTCCTTTTCCTTTTGTAAACAATTTTATTTTTTTCAACTTTACTGAGGTGTGATTAGAAAATAAAAATTGTATATATTAAAGGTGTACAATGTGAAGTTTTGATATATACAGACATTGTGAAATGATTACCACTGTCCTTCTGCTTTTTTAAGGACTGGTAGCTCACAAAGAAATTTGATCATGGTGAAGAAAAATGTTAACTCCAAACTTTAACAGGAATAATAATAAAAAGTGTATCAAAGACTAATATTATTGAGCTCTTTCTGTGCACCAGGCCCTGTGCAAAGTGCTTCATGTGCCTTCTCTCATTTACCCCCAACCAGAGCTCTACTGAGACAGTCACAGTTAGTGTCCTCATTTTATAGATAAGGAATCCGAGCATCAGAGAGGTTTAGCTACTGGCCCAAAATGATACAGGTATCCACTGGTACAGTTAGGATTTGAAACAGAGTGCACTCTTTTAAGCTCCATGCTAAGGATGGCCAAAGAGACTTTCAGGCTTCCTACCTCTGCCTGATGTTCACCTGAACCTGAACCTCCCTGCTAGCTCATTCAAACCTTCCTGAGCATGAAAGAGATGGATGATGGTTGTTTTAAATGCATTAGAGGATGGCAGATCCAGAATTCGGGACAAAACCCTCAACCCCCTTCCCATCAGTCAGCTACTGTTAAGAGCTGAAGGGAAAGGAGTCTGGAAGGCTGGACAGACATGTGTGATGATGCCATGGAGACAGGGATGCCAAGCAGCCTCAGAAAAACAGCAGAGAGGCGAGCTCCCCTCCAGGATCTGACAGCTACTCTTAAAAGGTGAAGTCTCCTTCCTCACACAATTAGGGGATAATAGAAGCTGGTTTGATACACATGATCACAATCACTGTTACAAACTTCACAACTATATTTTATATTTGTTTCTAGAACCTTCCCAATCAACTCCAAGCTATTTGGTTTGTTTTTGTACTTTTCTCCAAGCCTGGGATGTCCTTAGTCTTAGGGCTCCTTTCTAAATCCTACTCTACCTCAAGGGCTCTTTTTAAGACCTTCCCCAATTACCCTATCAGCCAAAGCAAATTTCCCTTTCATTTCCCTCCAAGGGGTTGGTCAGTAAGCTTTTTTGATGGTGCTTCCCTGTCACAAAGACGTGCTAAAGTACATCTCCCAATATCTGTCTATATGTGTATTTATATATTACTATATGCATGTACTAGTATTAATGTCAAGATATGAGTTACTTTTAGGGCAGGGGTCAATGTTAAAGGCAGTTGACTTACATCCATATTGCAAGGTGCCAAGTTTGATGACATATAATATTTTTGGTCAATTCCAGCCCAATTACCCTATGATGCAGTTGATGAAAACCCACAGTAGGAATGGGAGAAGAGGCAGGATGGCCTTCTTCCCATTGTTCACCTAGGCTGATATTATTCATCTTGTTTTCAACCCACGCTTCTCTGTAGAATCCTTTTAAGCCCTTCTGGGGACCAGGGGTGTTAGTTTAGTTAAAATCAGATCACACTAAATCCGCTTGTCTGGGTACAGGGAAACCCACAATGCCTCACAGTAGGCAGGAAGTAAATGAAGCAGGCAGCGAGGATGAACGGGCTGCCAGATGCTCCAGGTGGGGGAGGGAGGTCCTCTCTCAGGCTTCCTCTGGGATAACTACACGGTCTACTGCAGGCACACAACTGACTTTCTGACACGTAAATACCTACCACAAAGTATCTGTATATCAAATATCAATACAGCTTATTTTTTTAAGAGAAAAATAAATATATATGGTTGTTCAAACATCTTTCTGCACCGCAAGAGATTACCAGCAGGCACCCTCTGCCACACGGACCCGTGTGTGCACTGCAGACCCCTGCCCTAGGATACTTCCATGACGACGGGGCCTTTCACTGCTGCTGCACCGTCATTCGCTGTGAGCAGACCTCAATTCCGTTCTCACACCATGCCTCCCATTTCCGGTGTCGCCCCCGCACCTCCCTCCGGGCGGTACAGTGCAATGCACGGAGCAGGCAATCGGTAGCTGCGGGTGGGGAAAAGGGACGGGCAGAAGTAGACGCGCTGGCCGGCAGTGATGAGGGCAGAGGAGTTTCTATAATCGTCCTGCCAACTTCAACTCTGGTGGGTCTGCGTTCACCGCCCACCCCGCCCGCCAAAAACTGTGATAGCACCTGTTTAGAGCAGGAACGTGAAAAATGCCTCAAAATATACTATTGCAGCAGCAAGTGAAATTAGTGACTTCCTAACCAGGAATGATTCCCCCGTAAGTTAGGCTTGTGGGAGCCACTGGAGCTATTTTTGTTCAAATTACATGTAAAGCTGAGGTGCTAGCCTCAGGTACGTGATCATTATCTCCTAAGGATTCGTATGTTAGAAAATGGTCTCATTGGTCCCTACAAGTACACAAAGGAGAGGATTATATTGGCCCAGACAGAGTCTCTTCTCATATAACTCTTAGAAATATTTGAGTTTTATTCACAGTTTCTACCTGAATACTATTGTTCATTTATACTTTCCCTTCCAAAAGAGTGTATTATTGGAACAATAAACCTAGACTACTGTGTGTGATATGTTATCACTTTGTGAACTCAGATTTTTTAAACAATACAATTTAATTTATGGAAGTCCCTGGTTCTGGAATCTATGGCATGAGAAAGGCTCAAGTAATGGTAATTATACTAACCATTACAAACCTTTATATAATGAATACACAAACTGCTGATCTAAACAAAGCTTGTTTGGTGTTTTATACAAATTATATAAGAATCGAGGTTGATTTTAGGTAGGTCAACCTCCAGTTAACCTCAGACATAATATACATATTTTAGCATAGTTAGACATCAATATATACACAGCCAATTACGATTACAAAACGAATCCCACTTACCAAGCCAAAGAGTCTGGATTTTATCTTGGAAATGAGGGTAAAGAATTTTCAATATTGCTTATAAAGTTATTTTCTGATCTATACTTATAAAGTTTGGATCACGAATTAAGTACAAAGGGGAAAATAAAATACACCTATAATCCCACCACCCAGAGATAAGCATAATTAACATTTTGATGGCTCTTGATGATATGAATTAACAAGAGTCAGCACCGACAACGTTAAATAGGAGCCAAATCAAAAAATCAGTGTTCATTTAGCTTAAGTTGTTTTTATATAATCCCCTTTCTATTTGGCATTCTTTCTAGAGTACAAGAAATGGACTTTGTGCCAGCAGCTTGGTGGTGGTGGGGGGACACAGTGCATTCCCTTGCTCATTAGGTGTTTCATTAGACTAATATTAAAACTAATTTTCCTATGTAGTAGAGCTGCACTTATCCAATTGTGGCCTTTATATGCCTGCTTTGTTTCACCTGAGAAAGAACATGAAAAGATGCTCAACAACATCAGACATTGGAGAAATGCAAATTGAAGTTACAAAATACCACTACACACCTATTGAAATGGCTAAAAATGTTGGAAAACTGACAATACCAAGCACTGATGAGAATGTCGAGGACCTGGAATGCTCATATATTGCTGATAGGACTACAAAGTAGTTAAGACAGTTGAGAAAACAATGTGTAAGTTTCTTATAAAGTTATGCACGTGTTGACCATATGACCAAGCAATCATACCGCTAGGTATTTACTCAAGTGAAATGAAAACCGATGTTTACACAAAAACCTGTACACAAATATTTATAGCAGCTCTATCCATAATGATCAAAAACTAGAAGCAACCCAAATGTTCCTCAGCTAAATGGGTAAACAAACTGTGGCACACCATATAATAGAATACTATTCAGAAATAAAAATGAACCAACTATTGATACATGCAGCAACTTGGATGACTCTACAGACACATTATGCTGAATGAAAGAAACCAGATGCAAAAGGTTACATTGCCTTATTCCACTCATATGAAATTATGGAAAACGTAAAGCTATGGGATGGATAACAGATTAATGGTTCCATGAGGCTAAGAGTAGAAGGAGCATTTGACTAAACAGGGATAGCACCAGGGAATTATTTTTGGGGGGGGCATGGGTAACGGAATTTTTCTGTATTTTTGGTTGTGAGCATGGTTAACATAACTCCATGCAATTGTCAAGACTCAAAACCACACACCAAAAAGAGTAAATTAAAAACCACTTTCCTAACTGACTCTTTTCTTCATAAAAACATTTGAGAATTACAGCTTTGGAAGTATTTAACCTTTTCCTGCCATCAGCCATAATTCCTTCCTAGACTCTTTATACAGGCTGAATAAGACACGTATGTTGTTTGCGGCTTTAAGTAGGTGGTGGCAGAAGAAACCTCCTCACCCCCAAGGATGACACTTAAATTTCTAACTCTCCCTAGGTAATAAAAATCCTAACAAAGCAGAAAAAGTAGAAAATGAACATCAGCCAAGCTCCATCAACAGCCACATACTCACACAAACCCCTTGAAAGGTTTATGGGGACAGAGACGTGGGAGGGCTACAGAAAGTGCAGCAAAGACAAGAGAACAGTGAGGAAGAACTTGAAGTGAATAGGAAAATGGAACTCCCATTAATAATAGAAACCCCAACATGAGTAGAAAATAACGAACACGGTAGAAGCAGCTGTCCCTATTTGGGTGTTCACCACGTGCCTGGCATAGTATTATGAGCCCTACATCCATTTAATCTTCACAACAATTCTATGAGGCAGATATTATTTATTTTCCAGTTCACTGATGAGAACACTCAGACCCATTTGGGTTAAATGACTTGCCCGGGTTTGCATGGTAAGAGATGGGGACTGTGGCGGAGACCCAGGCCCACTCCGATGGGCAGAGCCCAGGATTTCTACTTTACCAAAGTGCCTCCAAGAAGAGGAACATCATTACCTTTAAAGGTATGGATACCCGTAAAGGCATCCATAAATAATGCCATACATGAAATATTTAATATATTTATATTTAATATAACATTCAGGGAATTAATGAGTATAATTTATGCAGGAGGCATACTTTTGACAATCTGAGGGTAAATACATATTTTATAAAAGTTTATCATCCTTCAAGGGTAGTCAGGAAGCTCTCTTGCAGAAAGAACTGTAAAATAAATATTTTCATACAGCAAAGAATTGCTTTGTGATATAATTAATCGCCTCAAAATCTTTGTGCTGCAAAAATTTGGATTTTTCTACAATGGCTTTTCTTAAAACAGAACACACGTTCAACTTATAATATGTTTTTAAAAATCTACATTAGCCAATCCTGGAAATGAATAGACAGGATTATGAAGTTTTATGGGATGAATAAATGAAGGGCTTCAGTTAATCACCTTTTATTTTATACCTCTTCTAAAGAAAAAAGAAAGAAAGCATGGGGCAAATTAAAATCTTTAACATTCCGTCTCTGTAACTTGCAGGATCACAGTAATAGTAAGCCAGGAAGTAGCTGAAAGCAGCCACATGACCGCTACACCGATTCACCAGTTATCGATTCAGTGACTAAACTTCACCTTGAACAGAAAGGACATTACCCAGAAGCCAAGACCACAGGAAGGAAAAGGGACTATCAACAGCATTCAATACCCAAGATGCATTTACCAACAAAATAAAATACTTAAACATTTATACTTTCACTGGGCTAAGCATGGTATAAAAACAATTTTTTATTCTTAAATATTTTTCTGACTGTTAATGAATAAAGGATTAGGGAATAAAATTCTCTCTTAGCAAAGTGATCAACTTTGTACACCATCTTGCCAACTCCTGCTTAAGAATGAACGGGATGAACCAATCTGTCCAAAAATAGAGTTGTTACCCAGAAAAACCACAATCATGCAAAAATAAGACATTTCAGAATTGGCTCATTTAAAGAAACAACTCAAATCAAAATATCTCTTGCAATAAATAGCATACAATGCTGGCCGGGCGCGGTGGCTCACGCCTATAATCCTAGCACTCTGGGAGGCCGAGGCAGGTGGATCGCTCAAGGTCAGGAGTTCAAGACCAGCCTGAGCAAGAGCGAGACCTCGTCTCTACTAAAAAAAATAGAAAGAAATTATCTGGCCAACTAAAAAAAATATATATAGAAAAAATTAACCGGGCGTGGTGGCGCATGCCTGTAGTCTCAGCTACTCGGGAGGCTGAGGCAGTAAGATTGCTTAAGTGCAGGAGTTTGAGGTTGCTGTGAGCTAGGCTGATGCCACGGCACTCACTCTAGCCCGGGCAACAAAGCGAGACTCTGTCTCAAAAAAAAAAAAAAAAAATAGTATACAATGCTAAACTATCTTTAAGAGCATGGAACTTAGAACTCAAATGTGCATGGATTCTAAAATGTGAGCAGAAACATATTAAACCAATACACAAATCCAACCCAAAAACATGGAGTTAAGGGCTAAAAAGACATTCAAAAGCACTCAAAACTCAGTTTCCATAAAGCAGTCTGAAAATACTCAAGTGTTCACAGGAACCTAATTTTTATGGTGCAGGACAAAAACCATGTCCCAGACTAATGAGATGATGTGTTTGTAATTTGCAGGAACTCTTATTTTTCACTTACTATCAGGTGGTGACATCACAAACAGCAAATATTGTATAAACTTCTGGGAAACTTGGCAAATGTTTACTATTCCCTTCAATAATGATACAAGTCCCAAAGTCAAATCCTTATTTAGCTTATAAGCAGAACAATTCTGTAGTGCCTGCAGAACTCAATGAGCTCAGTAACTTAAAAAGATCTAAAATTAAAATGTAATGAGATTCAATGAACTTGATAATTTTATAAAATCTGTCCAAAAGCTTTTGGAAATCAGGCTGAAAATACTGTAATATCCCTTCTCTCTCTGGCCCTATCAAATAAAAAAGCACTTTAAGATATTTTCAAGATACCTGCGGCTAAAATACAAGCCTGCTGTTGTGAAAACATAGTTTCAGGGGCAGGTACTTCATATATTTGCAGGGAGGAAAAACACAACTTTTGAATTTGAAACATACTTTTTCTGGAAGCTGGGATTCAACTTCTTTCTTCAGTCTTCTCAGCAAAAATGGTCTCAACACCTTATGCAGACGCCTAATGATCAATATAGTTTCTTCTTCATTTAAGTCCACCTACAAGAGAACCTTATGTGAATTGGATTTTTTTTAAAAAGGATGCTTCATATAATATAGCTTTATGTTACACTTGTTAGGTGTTTCAATACATTCAGTTTTACATATACTAAAGCCAGGTTTATGCCTGTTATGTATACCTCCAAATTCTCCTCCCGTCTGCCTACCAAGTGGTAATAAAATGGCCTCTCAATGGTTGTCTAAGTCTTAAATGCTGAGTTCTGTGGAAAACAGCCCAGAAGCCACCAGTGTTTAGATCGGTAGTGTTAACCCAAAATTTTATGGGACATGTCTGGCAATAAAGGCTGATTGAAGACTGAGATAGAATGAGAGAAAAGAGGTGACAGTCCATGTGTTCCTACTTAAAGCTGAAGCCTTAAGTTAGACCCTTAACTTTGGTTGTCTCAGAGGCAGAAACATTCTGAGGGAACAGGGACTTGAACATATAATAAAAAGAGGAAGAATAAGAATAGATCCAGTTTATGCTAGTGGGTCTCTAAGTCCCTATACCTTATCTCCTTTCCTTTTCTTGGCCCTGATCTAGTTCAAATGTAGTCCTATTTATAAATTCTGAGCCTGGCAGGCCAGCTACATGGGAGGCTGAGGTGGGAGGATCGTTTGAGGCCAGGAGTCCGGGCCAGCCTAGGCGATACAGGGAGACCACACCTCACAATAAGAACCAAAAGAACAAAACCAACCAACCAACCTCTAGGGGGCAGAGTCGACTGACACTGCTTTCTACAAATGGGCAAGCGAATGACTTAACTACTGACCAATGGCAAAATGTGCCTACGAGGTACCTCAAAATGAAAGGGCCCAAACAGTTCAAACATAAATTTTCCTAAAGTATTCTTGGTACCTTTTCATTCCTAAAGCTAAGGAACCACTGATCACAATGACATGGGCCCACTTTTCTTACAATGGCCCATGCCTTCCTTTTATAAATGATCCCTAAAAGAAAACACTGAAAGAAGAGTAAGAAATTTGAAAATGGCTACTCCTGGAGGAGTATGTATGTACACTCAAAATATAAGTTCACACCAAAACCTGAAAAAAGTGTGTACAGAAAATTAGTGTAAACTAGTTCTATTTTACACACAAACTCTTTATGTGGAAATACTTTAAAGGGAAGTCCAAGTTTATAACAAGGAAAGATTTGTTTTAAAGCTTGTATGCAGTTGGTTGATTTGGTTTGGTTACATTGATTCAACACATATCTCCATGTTCATCCTCCCTGAGCCCACCGCAGTTAAGCACTGTGGCAGTCAGGAACATTCTCTGATGGCCTGGTAAGCACGTTGGCAAAAGACAAAGGGGTTAGGATGCCCCATACACCACTAGATCCATCTTCTTAGGAGGGAAAAATAACTCTGGAATGAGACCATGTCCGCCCACTGACCAGCTTCATAAAATAGGAGACACTGTAAACCACCCTATGGATTTTCATGGCTCTAATGTTCTCAGTTTTAGGCACTTTCATTTCATTTCATTGCCATGCAGTAGAAAAAAACAAAAGTTAGACCAGTACCCTTTCGCCAGTCATGGCAAACGGAGCATTAAACCACTGTTCGAATGTGCTGCAGCTCTTGAAAATTGTGGGGAGGAGGAAGTTGAGGAGGGCCCAGAGTTCAGGGAGCTTATTCTGCAGTGGGGTCCCAGTCAAAAGGATCCTCCTGGGGGCCACATAGTGAGTGTTCAAGACCTGAGTCAGCTTGCAGTGGTGATTCTTCATTCGGTGGCCTTCGTCCACTATCATGTATTTCCACCGAATCTACAACACAAGAGGAAGGACCAACGTAGGGTAAGTAAGGGGGTACACAACTAACTCCAACAGGCATTGGTGGTGTGGAAAACCAAAGAACCCACATTTCGTATATGATATGGTGTGATTCTCCTTAAGATGAAAGAATATCAAGAAACAGACCATTTCCCATGTCTGGCAGATCACGTAAGATGTCACATAATAAGAGAATGTTAAAGCAGCAATGTCCCTTACAAGCCATGTGACCCCAAATCACCCTTTTACAAAGAAGGGAACTTAGGTCCAGAATGAAATGGTTGATCCTATGTCTGGATCCTGCGTCTCCCCATCTAAGGCTCCTACTGTTGATACTTTATCATGACAACTATGCCAGATTTCATGGTCATGATACCTCTGCTCATGATAGGTACAGAATATAGGTAACCACCTGAAGCAAATGTTAATGATTTGCTTATTTTTCCAAGACAGCACTGGTGGCATCTATAGCGGAGATGCTCTTGGCTTCATGTTTTCTTTTCTATTACTCTGGCTGGCTACTACCTTTAGGGATTGGCTCATTTGTTTTGTTTTGTTTTGTTTGACTCAATTGCTAAAATTTAAAAGCTGGAACATTTCACATAAAAATCTGGACATCCAACTTCTTTAAAAAAAAAAATGAGCCACTGGGCTTCCTTAGTTCACACATATTCCTTACCTCCTAGGTCTAGGACCCCTGTTTTACCTAAAATGAAAAGATATACTCATTGGCAGAGAGGGCTATGAAAAAATACGATTCCTCCATTTATGTCAACACTGCAGGATTAAATACAATATACTCCTTCAACATAACTATCACTTAAAAAGTCAAGAATACTCATATAGCACAATTCTCTTTCCTAAGTCTACACAGTCACTATCCCTTCTTCCCTCTCTCATACCTCACCCTTTAGCGCTCTTCAAGGCCACTATTCAGTTTTTTTAAAGTGAACACAACGAGGAATGTTCCACTAAGCCTATCCATTCCTCCTACAAACAGTGGCAATGGCCAAGAAAAACATCTGGTGCTCGTATGTCCCCTGATCCCACTGCAGAACGCCTAGAGAGAGCAGGGGGAGGAGGAAAGTATTCTGCACAATCCTCGCCTTCCTCATTAGAAGCTCCAGTCATGTCAGGGGAAAAGGCATAAAATCATCAGTCAGGCTGGGATGTACAGGTAAAAGAAACTACTGGCATTTTTATTTTTCCCTTCCTCCACCACCTCTAAGGAAAGTGTTTAAGAATAATTAAAGTGGTAAGACCAACTGCTCCAAACTTGCCAATAGCATGCAAAGAGGCCAGCAGATGAAAATGTATTTAAATAAATATTCTAAAGCTACTTTCCGGCCTAATTTAGTTTAAGAAATAATAAACAAGGAATCAGAGGTTTTTGATTTTGCTATTGGGTCTACTACTAATTAGGTCTTCCACTTAGAAAAAATTACTACCCCTTTCTATAGCTCCATTTCTCCAGTAACAAATAAAAGTGATGTATCTCATTACCAGGTGTTTCCAATGAATTTTGAAATATATATGCAGAAGACACAATATGAATTTTTTTAAAAGGATCTCAAACGTACAAACACATTCCCATAGTAATATTGAAAACACATCATTTCTGACACTGCCACATTCATCTCTGAGTCTGAGGAACAGGAACACAGCATTGTTGCCGGTGCCATCTCAATTATTAAACCTCCCCTGGGAACACATTTCCTTTATGTTATTTCCTATGATGCCACGAAGGGAACTATCAGTTCGCAGAGCAAAGGTTTAATGCAGAGATAGAACAGACCCAGAAACAGAGATTCTGTTCAATTCTGGACGTAACTTAGTTTCAGATTATAGTGCTTTCAAAACACCATGGGGTAAAAAGAAAAAAAAATTACCAAAGAAAAAATTAAGTTTTCATTGTTTGTTCCATGAAAGACGGTACTTCCATCAGTCTCCATGAACATATTAGGAGACAAGATGATACAAATAGGAAAACAAATTAGGAGACATGTAGGTCACGGAAACAACTCTTTCTCAGCTCCAAATAGTCATGGAAATAGCCCTGAGTAATTCGAACAATGAGAGCCTATTATTTTACCAGGAAAAACCTAAAACAGGGATACCACAAAAGCTGTAGCTCGAATAAATGTTCATATGGTGGAGACCATATGGAGAGGTGCCTGCTCGTCTTCAGAGAGACAGAGGCACAGAGGAATGAAGCTACGCTGACAATATCCCAGGGCAACAAAAACAATTATTTCTTTCCTGAGCATGTTCAGGGCTGTTGGTGAGAAAAGAATTGCAGAAGGGACCCAGGTGAATTTTTTTAAGAGATGTAAACTCATTAACTGTGAGAGGCAAGGTAAGAGCCCTAGGATCACACACACACACACAAATAGCATGCATAAAATTAAAAACCATGACCAAACTATATCGAACACTTTGAAAAAATAAGAAGAAAGAGAAAAAGACAAGTCATCTAACGATCAAATTAAACTATTGAGTACATTCATCTGGTGTCAGACAGATGGGAGCGGGGAGCAGGGGATGGGTATATTCACACCTAACTGGAACGGTATGCACGGCCTGGGGGATGGACACACTTGAAGCTCTGACTTAGGTGGGGCAAAGGCAATATATGTAACCTAAATATTTGTACCCCTATAATATGCTGAAATAAACACACACACACACACACACACACACACAAACCAACTTAAGGAATACTTCACACTTTAGTGTGATGGACCATAATTAGAGACAAAAGAATTTCTTTTAAAGCATACCTTTGCAAGAATGTGCTTGTCTTTTATAATGTACTCATAAGTAGTCAAAAGGACGTTGAATTTGCCACTCCGTAGCTGGGGGACAAGAGAGCGACGCATGGCGGGAGTACCCTGAATGGAAAGAAAACTATGTTACCCAATGGGAGTACATGTGTGCGATTTCTCACTATTCATAGCTTAATGACACCCAGACACGTGACTGAGGAATGCACATATGCCATTGTCACACACTGATCCATTATCTGTAAAGAAAGTCTTGGCTATACGGCACACGTCTTGACACGTTGCAGACCCTTCCCACTGAAGACCGAGGGAGGGGATGCTGAAGAGGAAATGACAGTGACCTTGTGGTGGTGGAGAACCTGCGGCTCTGCTGCAAGACTCCATCTCCGCGGGAGCGGACAGCAGGCGCCCAGGCGCCCGGGGAACCGCCTGACTTGGCGGGAACAGTGGGCACAGCAGCAGCCCACAGTGAGCCAGCCAGCAGCATGCAGAATGTGCGGTATTTGTCATTTGTATTACTCTCATCAGAAACCTCGCAATATGATAATTAACAATTTTCTTCTGGATTTCACTATCTGAAAGTAATTATGGTTTATTACAGTAATCTTCTTGGGATGATTAACTCTCACGGTTTAGTACATGATGTACATGACAAAACTTTACAACGAAATACAGTTCACAGATGTGCATATGGAATGAAGAAAATAGGGTCTATTTTTTGCATTTCCACATTTATATATAAATACAGCATTCCAAACCTTGTAAGAAATTTTCACCACAGAAGGAGCCCATTTGTCAAATTCGTATGTCCAGTTAGACAGAGTCCTAAAGAGAAAAAAATACAGAAGAAAAGACATTTGTATAAAAATTGGTGGTTAGAAAGATGTTCTCATTCATTTTCAGGCCTCACCTTTAAAGGGGCTAGAGAATATAAAATATCTCAACTACATGTTTATTTTAAAGCTGTGGAAATTAGAGATAAGTTAGAGAAATAGGTTTTGCCACAAAGCTTCACAAGTTTGTTTGTGGTTCATAAAAAAATCTCATATAAAAAAAATCAAAGAATGCACAAATATAGAGAGCAAAAAACTAAATTTTAATATGGTATTGAAATGGCAATTGCCAGAGTGATTTTGGGAATCTTCAGAAACAGCCATGTAAGTTCAGAGAAAAGTTGAATCAGGAAAAAGAAACTATAAAACCGTATGAAAATATTAATAAATCTGTCAAGAGGAGGTAAGGGAAGAAATATTGAATGACTTTTTTTTTTTAAATCCCTGAAAGTGTCACCATTACAACATACAAAATATAAAGTGCAAATGACATCTAAATATTATAAATACAGATAATTCATATCAAAAGATCTGCAAATAGTCCCCATTAGACAAAATTTGAAGAAAATACAAAACCAGAATCGTTACTCTTACTCAAAGTCCAAGATCATATCATCACTGAGATCTACAGCGAGACCTCAGTGAGTAAGGTTGCAACCTAACACCCACAGCCAGATATGCTGGCCTCCCAGGGAGGGTGGCTGCAAACCATTATTCCCTCGCCGGGAGTGTTCACTAAAGACCTACTAAGAACCATCCAGCGGTGAGTGAGGCATTGAGGATGTAACAGTGACCAGCAAGGACCTGTCCTTATGAAGCAGCAGACTCACTGACACAGAAAGTGCACACATGGAGCTTACTTTAATGCAAAATTCATAGTTATGATTTTGATTTGGGTTCTGCATTATAAAGATACAATAAAGGAAGATTTAAGAATATATAATCTTTTGATTACATATAAGGTTTTATATACGTTTATATATAAAATGTTTATTTTATATATATAAAATATTTATTTTTATATATATTTTTATATATATATATAAAAAACCTTTTGGATATGGAATAAGGAAAAATCAAAGAAACCTTAAAACACACACACACACACACACACATACACACACACACACACATACACACACACACTCCTTTCTCCTTCATGAACCACTTAAGGAGTAATGACGAATAAGACCGTCTATGCAGTGTGCAGGCCATGTAGACTGCAATGCTAATGGCTGATAAAATCACTTGGTCCTGTGCTTACACAGCCAATCAAAGAAGCCAGGGTGGGGTGGGGCAGGAAATTAAAACCTAAATTCAGATTACATGCTCTTAGTAATCATAGTACATGCTACACTTCTGCCTTAAGTGAAAAACAAGGACAAGCCACTACTAGGGCACTCGACAACATACGGAATGACGACTGTGGAATAAATGACTTTACTTACGAAAGGGGAACAATGATGAGATAGGGGCCATTGAGTCTTTTGTGCTCCATCAGATAAGTGATGAGTGCAATGGTCTGTATGGTCTTTCCTAGCCCCATTTCATCAGCTAAGATTCCGTTCAAATTGTTATTATACAGGGAAACCATCCATTCCAGGCCCTGGAGCTGAAATGAAGAGTAATTGCTTCAATTATCCAAGATCTGCACAGGTAATTAATACTAATACAACTCAAGTGAGGCTGTGACTTCTTAACTCCTCAGTGCTATATGTTGGGTTTCCCACCGTCGGAAAGTCGGGGAGGCACCAATGCAGACGGAATGTAAAATACGAGCCTGTAATCATCCCTGCTGCCTGGCAGGTGCCGAGTGTTAATCAGATTTAGAAATGATGGGCTAGAGCATACTGGTGGGATTTTAAGCAGCTTTACTGCTCATCCTTACTTAGCATTTCACAGTATATGACATTCTAGAATTATTATAAATGAAGAAAACCCAAACCTAAAATCTCTTCCAACCACTCCAAGAACAAAAAGCCAATGTGAGGATTAAAGACCAACAAACCAGAAGCCAGATTTGGCACAGATCATGGGACATAGCCTTTTTGGTAATGAATAGACTACCCGCTAGGGTGAGACCCCCTCAGTGAGGAAGGGGACATTTTTATTCCTGGCAGAGAGAGAAAGTTCCCAGGCAGCACATGGAAACTTTGCAATGTGGGTACTCCCCAAAGGCTGCACACGCTGGAAGCTGATTGCCTGGAAATACGTTTGACATATTTTTAAAATACAAAAGCCCTGCCTCACAGAGTCAGCTTTGGACTCCCCACGTTAACTACAAAAGAAAGCCTGGGTGAAAATACAAAATTGTTAAACCTCCATCCCACAACCACCAATGCCCTTCCACCATCGTACCACAGATGCTGGATTTAAATGGTCAATTTTATATATTATATATATATTTCTGCTAAAGTCGATTTAGCTTGCTAATGATGTTATACTCAGGGAAATGTTAATATTAATTTGTTTTATGTGAGAACAAAGTAAATGATTCATTTATTTAAAATACCAAGGTAAGATGCCTGCCTCCCTTCCAAAACTTGCATTCAGAGAGGAAACAATAAACAAGGCACATGTGCACAGTTCCCCAGAAGTAGGTGACAGTGCTAATGTGTAAGATTTTATTGCCCAGCATTTTTCTTAGAGAGACACTACAATGGTTTGAAGAACTACTTTCATAAGCCACTTGAGGTACCTTGTACCACGTGAGACTCCAAAGACACCCTTAGGTTTTTGCACAACTACAGCAACACCAAGAGATATGCAGAGAAACAAGAAGAGCCTCCAAGAGACCAGGCAAAAGACAGAGCGGGGAAGAGGGGAAATAATTGCAAGCCACAAGTGTAGATGGGAGAAATTGCCTGCAACGTGACCACAAGACCACCTGACCTTTAGAAAAGTCAACTAAATACAAGAATCATTTGGAGACTTCGTGGGAGTAGATTTTTTTAAACAAAAATTGGTAAAGGGACTGAATGTTGCATCTGTGTTAATTCCAGATAAGACAGAAGCAGAGACTGGACAGAGGGTACTAGAAACTCACAAAAGTTGCAGGAAGTGATTTGGACTTTCCCAGGCTGTGGGACTGGGGGGCAGGGAGGGTTGGATATCGAACCAAGCTTATGTGCCTCTCCAGGAAGCAGCAGGAAGGCCTCAGCTATGTCAAGGTTAAGTGAATATTAACGATCCAAAAGCCTGTCAAGGAGCAGGAAGACAGAAAGCTTACAAATGCACAGAAGGATCAGGGAAGGTTTTGGGCCACATTTTGAACTGTGGTGGAAGGAATGGAAAAGATCTCAATCAGGCAGATATGGGCGGTCAGATTGCAAGAATCAGGAACCTCATGAGGCAGAAAGCCAGAGGGAGACAGTGCAAGGCACATCCAGCTCAGCGAGTTGGGGAGGCACAAAAGTCACATACAGGAGGAGGAGAAGCTAGGGTTGAAAAAAGAGTGATGAAGAGTGCTTACAAAGATGTGGCACAGGAGGAGAAAATCAATGTGGCACTAGAAGTTATTTATGAATAATCTAACACATCTCCCATAAACAGGAACACAAAAATTTATTAGAACATACTCTGAATTAACATCTATGACAGGTAGGCCACATGATGAAAAAGATGAAAACCACTCTGGACTTCATGAAAGTGGTATGGGCTTTGGAGAAAATGTGACCTTACTTAGGCAAGAGCAGTGGTCCTCCCTGGAGGCCCTAAGACCTTTGCAAGAGATCCACAAGGTCACAATGATTGTCATGATAGTAAGGCATGATTTGCCATTTTTACTGTGTTGACATCTGCACAGATGACACAAAAGTGATGGTGGGTAAAAACTGCTGGTACTTTAGCAGGAATCAAGGCAGTTCTATACTAGCAATCACTGTATTCTCCACTCCCATGCAACAGCAGCACACACAGCACCAAGTGTGAAGAGTGGAAGGGACCTGGTGCCAAAAAGTTTGAAAACCACTGGTTTAACACATGCACTTTGTAAAGCATATTCTAGAAGACATTAGTTTTACAGGATGTCAAGGGATGATACATAAAAATAGGGTTTGGTGGTCAAAGAAGTTTAGGAAATATAAAGTCAATGTCAGACAAGTTACTCTACTGCAGGACACCAATGTGCATCCTGGATTATACATTTGTTTTTGCAGAGTCATTACTGTGCTGATGTGTGTTGTGAATTACCAAGAGGGATCAAGGGGTCATAGTTAGGGTGACCATATGTCTAGTTGGTTTAGGACGGTCCAGGATTATGCCTATTATCAATAATAAGAGCCTCTACTCACTCTCACAAGTATCTAAATTTGGAATAGTAAATTATATGATAAGCCTAGTTACAGCTGATAGTATTTCCTATATTTATTTGACCACAAAACTTTTTTTTTTGAGGAACAACTCATGGAACAAATGTTCAAAGGAACACACTTTGGGAAACCCTTCAAAGTGGCAGAAGGTAGAAGATAGGAATTAACCTCAATCCAGACAGGTCAAATGAAACATTTCTATGTTTACAGCCTAGTTTTTAATCAACTCACAGATGCTCACAACTTTATTGTGTCTTAATAAAAAAGCACAAATGTAGTGGACAGCTACTCCTAGGTGGTTGAACCCATAGCATAAAACTATAGCCACAACCAAAAATTTTAAAGAAACACTTCATTTACTTCAAGATGAGGCACTGAGGTTCCCTACATTGACAAGAATGTGGCCGGGGTTTCCATTTTGAAGAGATCTACAATGAAACTGTTCTAAATGTTAAGCCAGTATTTCTTAAGACAAAGCACATCCCAAAACCGTAACAACAGAGAAAACTGGTATGGTATGTCGTTGTAGAGATGGTAACACAGAAGTACTTTAAAAGAAGAATTACAGGCACAGCAGGAAGGATCTCAATATTACACATGATGTGACTAAAATGTCTCACCATCATGAAAACCTCTTCTTCAGTCAATAAGCATGACATACTTCAATCAAAATTAGGTAAAAGATTACTTCTTGCTAACACAAACCACACTCATTACCTGGTAATGCTTTAGGGTCCCGTTAATGAGGAGGGCAGACTGCTTCTCCACCCTCTCTGAGATGGCGTGAGCCACAGTGTAGTAGGACTGGGAGCCCCTGGCGCTGTACTGCATGCTGTACTCGTCATCCACGTCTTGCTTCGCTGTCCTGAGAAACGGAACGTGCAGAATCACACACAGACATGTGTGCATGTGTTAGTTCATTTCATTCAAGAAATAACAAATGAATCGAGAGCCTAAACTAGTTGCAATAAATACGGTTTATTTGTCACCCACTACA
Source organism: Eulemur rufifrons (assembly GCF_041146395.1). Classification (NCBI taxonomy): domain Eukaryota; kingdom Metazoa; phylum Chordata; class Mammalia; order Primates; family Lemuridae; genus Eulemur; species Eulemur rufifrons. Next base: position 225,874,451 of record NC_090989.1, on the reverse strand, counting down.
TGCCTTGCAGTTAAATATACTACCTGTAATCCTCACAAAAACTAAGCATGGTAGGCACTATCATCCTCACTCTCATTTTATGCATGTGGAGAACTTGAGATTCAGAGAGGTTACTTCATTTGTCTGGGTCACATGAAATGTAGTGAAAACAGGATTTGAAAGCAGGTCCGCTTGACCTCAAAAGACCAATAAGAGCGTGAACCCTACCCCTGCAGATTAACACTTCGCCACTGAAGCTGTCCCAGTCTGCTAGGATACAAAGGTGAATCCTATTCACAGAGCGCTGGCTAAAGTTTGAAGGACAGGTGGGAGACAGCAGCAAAGGGGTAGGAAAGCGGAAAGGTAGGCTTCTATCTCCTTTGCCGTGTTCACAAGCTAGTATTTGCTCGGACAGGCAATGAAGAGCCATTGAGGGGTTCTTAAAACCTTCAGTGAAGGAGCTTGGCAGACTGGTAAAATGAAGGTTCCTAAAGGGGGGCACAGAGCTATGGAATAAAAGGGGAAAATGTAAGAATGTCTATTTCTGGTTTTTAAAAAAATCTCGTCTTTTAAACTGTGCTCTTTTGCATATTGTTTCACAACAATTTCCTTTTAATAGTAGAGCTATCCACGCGGAGAAGTGAGCAGGCCGCCCCTGCAGAGGGCCCACGGAGCGGATGAGACGCTGAGCGGGCACTGGGCAGGAAGGGTTGGGAGGGTTCAGGGACTGGCTGGGGGCTGGTGGCCGACCTGGCCATGGCAGTGAAGACCAGCTTCTGGGCGAGTACGGATGCCATTAAGGGAGACAGGAAAGGCAGCAAAGCAGCCAGTTAGGAAGGTAGGTGTGATTAGTTCAATCTGGGAGGGAAGGGCAGAGGTCACGTGTGAAGCCCAGAAGTGAGCCTGAGCCGGGGTGGCAGGTTCAGGAGGGAAAAGAAGAAGGGAGGGAGGGAGGAAGGACAGAAGGAAGGAAGGACGACAGATGAGAGCTGAGCGGGGACCTCTGAGAGCACAGCTTCAAGCAGAGTATGAGGATGAAGTTAGCTCTCTTCCTTAAGCTCAGTTTTCTAAATGGCAGCTTATAAAGCATCATCCTCACGCAATGCATTTCCAAGGGAAAAAAACTCCAAGAGATACACACTCAATGATCTGCTTAGCATCCTTCTCAGAAACTTCTTCGCTGTTTGGATCCAGAAGTATTTTCTCTTCAGTCTCCTGCCTGCTGGACTCTTCCTCCTCATCCTGGGGAAGGAACAAAGACAGGGAGAAAATTGCATTTTAACAAGCGATTCTCTAGGAGGCATTTTCTGAAAAAGAGATGAAATAGTATTCAACTTCAAAAATGAAAACGTACATACAACTAAGGGAGGAAGTAAATTCAGCATCTCCTTAAGCCAGGCAATACACCATCCCCCTGCTATCTAAATTACTGAGTGAGAGAACGAAAGGAGCCTTCTGGGGATCCCCCCGAACCCTTGCTCCCAAGAATAAATAAGTAAACACCACGGCAGAAAGATGGATATTTATCATTATTTGGTTATCAAAGAGTCCTGTAGACCATATCTGCTCTCATTTACTCAGTAGCATTAGATATTCCTCTCTCCAAAGCCAGACTTTGGAGATCTAGTATCCTCCTCCTCATACACATGTGCTCCCTGATGATGCCAGGTAGACTTTGATGGCCCCACATGTATCCTATCCTCTGTAGAGACCCGAAGCTTGTGGGCACACTGCTTTCTGTGGCTGATTCATGTCACACATTTTGAGCTCTGAGATAAAAACTGTCCATACCTTGGCACAGGACTCCACACCTCCCACCTCTGGACTACGTACCACATTCACCTGGCCAGTTTGAAAGCATCACTATATTCACTTACAGCCACTGCTAAGTTGGTGCCGAAGGTTAAGTGTTTCTAGATAATCGAGCAGAATTTCCTTTAAAAGCAGGTTTAAAGAGAACCATGCTTTTCCATAATTCTTGAATGAAAAGAATATGAACTGACACTTATCTGTGCTAAAATTCACCCTGTGTTAACAGATCATTTAGAAGCAGGGAGTAAGCCGAGGACTTGGCACAACTTCGCTTTCTGGGTGAGGAAATGAAGCTCTGAGAGGGGACATGACTCTCCACAAGTCACTTGGGCTCGCTTGTGGCAGGCGCGAGGTGAGTTCCCGGGTCTCCTGTCTCCCAGGTCAGAGTTCGTTTGCTTCCCAGCTGTCTAGGGCTGCTGTGCTTGTCGGGGTCTCAGGGTGGCACCTGCTGGTTAGGCAGCCTATTTCATCTCTCTGTCCCTCTCTGTCTCTCTTACTCACAGAGAAGGTTCTTCCAATGGATCACTTATGGGCATACGCATCCAAGTAAATAAGATACATTTTAAAATTGATTTTCCAACCTTTAAATATCTCAGAGATAGAGTAGCTGGGGAAAAAAAATAGCATGGCAGAGAAACTATTTGCTCTTTAATGGTTATGCTTTTTTTTTTATGTAACTCTTGTTATTTTTCCTCTTTACAAAAGCAGGAAGTGCTCATGGTAGATTAATTTAGAAAACACAGATCCATGAAATAGCAGAAAAATAGCCACTGTCTTAAGATCCTGGTAAAGGCTGCTTCATCCAGTCCTTGGCCCCTGTGCCATGGCACTCTTTGGACTAAGATTCTCCTACACTGGAAAACATCAGATTTAATGACTACATATTAACAAAATGCTCTAATAAAGAATATCAAATCTTTCAACTCTTCTCTTCATAATTATTACATATTTCATACTTTAACAAATATCTTGTTTCCTAATTTCTATTAAATGTATCCAAAATTCCCATTTTAGGTGCCAGATATATTAAGTATTCCTTCTAAGAGACTGAGAAATGTGATTCTCTTTGGGTTACAAGTATATTCAAGGAATTCAAATGAGAATCACATTTACAGAGAAATCAAATCAGAAGGATCAATAAACGCATTAAACCAAGCTCATGTTGCCCTTTTCATCTAAGTTCCCAGACTTTCAACTTCAACTAGACCCTAAGGCCTAAAGGGCTTCAGAAATTTTTAGGCAGCTCTCAGTGTGAGCCACTTGGAGGCATGGGATTGCCTTTCCCGAAGCAATAAGCAATCCATCTTCAATTTTCCCCAAAAGACCATTCCACCATCTCCAAGTTAATGCCAGCTTCTCATTTCTTGGTTCCAAATGAATTTAGAATTCGCCAAGCTTCCCCATCAGCCAGGAGCTCCCAAGAGATCACTGTACCACGAAGCATGCCTCATCAAAGCTTCTGTAAATAAATCCTTAGCCCCACTTGTCACCCGAAAGCCAACCCTGGAGTAAGAAGTGCCAGATGGACACAGGGGCTGAGCCTACATTCAGGGAGAAGTTTCTTTCTCTACCAACTTTCTTCTTCCTTCCTTCTTTTTTTTTTTTCTTAATTATTTCTTATTTTTGGCTATATCTGTGGAATCTCTACCAACTTTCAAATCAATAAACCCCAAACAGAGATACATACATACCTCCTCCTCATAATCAGAATCACTCTCTTCACTGTCGGATCTAGGAGCAACTTCGTAACTAAGGAAAAGGGGTGGGGAAGAGAAAGGGGCTTAGTTCTTTAAATTACAAGACAGTACAGACGCACGTGACTTAACTAGCATGTTCTATGGACAAACGACAAATGCAATAAACAACTTCAACCATCTCAGCAAAGACCATGTTGTTTTAGTTTTAAGATTTTACAAGGACAACCAAAATCTAAGACGCCAAAAGACCGCCACTAATGCCACTTTCATGCCATACCCAGGATTCATCTCCAGCCAGGCATCCAGCTGGCTCGCTTTGGGTGCTTCTGGTCCAAATAGGACCTTGCCGGTTTCCGTGTGAGTCACTTTGACAGGGAGGTCGCTCATCTGACTGCTCTCATCTATCGGCTAGAAAGGAGGAAAAAAAAATCACATCACCGCTTGATGTTAACACATTCTCCTAGCTGTGTGCTGGATGTTTCTCAGCCTTTTGGCTGCCCACCATCTGAAATCTTTCTCTGCATCTGGAAATTTCGCTACCTCTTGGTGGGAGGTGAGAGGCCACTTCCCAAGAAAGACACTTAACACGCCACCTCCCTAAAAGCTAAGGTGCAGGCAAAATCCTTAGCTCCACCGACTGGATGCAACCCCAAGGCCCTGAGTTAGAAGCCAGAAGTTCAAGGGACTGAGGACAAACGGTCACACTGGGGGAAGGGCAGACCACAGGGGCAACAATGCCTGGGAATGGTATTGGCCGTACCAAGCTCCCGCCTCCTCCCAGCAGCAGCCGTCTCCTCACTGGACCAGTTACACAGTATAATACTGGGTAGAGCCCTGAGTCAGGTTCTCCAGTAATCCCAGACATCTGATGAATTATCTAATATCCTATTAATAAATCACCTTCTTATGTAAATCAGGCAGAGTTGATTTTGGTAATTTGCAACTAACAACCCCCCAATTCCTCAACTAATATTTCCCAGATAACAACTATTACAAAGTTATAGTTGCAGAGAGAATGAGAAAAGAAAAAGCTATTGTAACCCATGTCATCTCATTAGTGGCTGGTTTGGCTTCAGAACCAGTGTCCGATACCACTTGGTATCTAACCTAACCACTGGAACCTGTGATAAAGAGTATGATAAAGAAAATAGCTCTGTTTCTTTGGAATCTGGAGAATGGACCAAGATTGAGCTGAAGTTCATTACCACACTCTAGCAAAATGGCTTGCTCAGAAAACTAAAAGAATAAATGAAATTGCAGAGGTTGTATTTAACCTGCTTCAGAGAACAAATTGTCTTAAAAGGCCTAAAAATGGAGTGATCCTATGCAAATGAATACTACTGATTTTAGGGTGATCCTATACTTCTAGAAGCAGACCCCCAAGGAAAACATTTGTTTGGAAATGCTTGATCTATGAGTGGTTCAAGTATCTATCTCCTGAAAAGTAATCAAATGGAATGTTTGGATAATTCATTAATTCCATAATTTTTCCTAAATTATTTTTTTTTTTTTGGAGACAGGGTCTCACTCTGTTGCCCAGGCTAGAGTGCAGTGACATCATCACAGCTCACTGCAACCTCAAACTCCTGGGCTCAAGTGATTCTCCTGCCTCAGCCTCCCGAGTAGCTGGGACTACAGGTGTGCACCATCACGCCTGGCTAATTTTTTCTATTTTTCATAGAAACGGGGTCTTACTCTTGCTCAGGCTGGTCTCAAACTTCTGGCCTCAAATAATCCTCCCACCCTCTGTCTCCCAAAGTGCTAAGATTATAGGCATGAGCCACCTCGCCTGGCCTAAATTACTTTTAATTGAGGTTAAGCAGAAATGATAGGGGGAAAAAAGTATGCTGTAGGTTATCTTCTGTTATCTTGTAGGAAATGACCAAACCATTCCCCCCAACATAAACCCAAGGGTTCTTTCCCTCTACTTCCTCAACAAAACACTGTCAGAATAAGAAACAATATATTAGTGATTATCCACAAAAATCACCTTAAAAAAAAGAAAAGGCTTACTCCAGACTGTCTTTTTATTCTTTTGTGTATGTTAAAGCAATGGTTTCCAACACCACTTCTTTCATGCCAACACTCTGCTTCTTCCTCATTAACGTAAAAGGTCATCTATCTGCCCACAAGATAAAAAAGGGAAATCTACCATTTGCTATCATTTCCTTTGGAAAACTCATATTCTGTTATCTTGAGCCATGATAATACAGCTTGTTTTATTGCTAATGTCATGCCTCAAAGAAAAGTGGAAATCACCGTGGCTGGAATTAGAACTTTGGCAAAATCACTGAATGAGCACAGAAGAGTATAATAAGAACATTATTTCAAAACAAACTGAGCAAAGGTCCACCTTGCAAACCTAAGCAAACAGAACACATGTGTTAAGATTAAAAGAAAAAAAAAAAAGGTGCACGTAACAGGCTCAAGATCAGTAGCTAATTTTCCCAAGAGATAACAGGAGATAAGAACACTATTACACTAACATGTTAAATCCCTCCCTGCCTGCTTGTTAATTACAGGCCCTATGTGAGGCATGCTTAGGTAAGGCTGGGCTTTTGCAAATTAGAGTTGTTCCTAAGTGCTCTCATATATAGTATTCTTCCCCCATAACAGCCCACTGAGAGGTTCTTACACATTAGACATTTATCCTGATCCTTTCTTTCCTTGTGATGGATTATAGTGGTTAAGCAACATTTATTGTTCAAGAGCCTTCTATTCTGCATGGAACAGTGGTGAAACCTTTTTTCAGCATCTAGGCTGAGTTCACAATACGACTCACATGCACAGTGATTCTAGAATGAGAAGAGGCGACACCCCGCCCACCCCAACCCTCCAGGCACGTTTCTCAGCATCTGTGAGAGGAGGAGAAGGCGGTTTGAAACAAACCCCCTTCCCGAGCTGCTTTGGGGGTGTACCTCCTTATTGTGAACCACTGGCACAGAGCCTTGAGTTTTTCAGAAAAAAAAATCCAATAAATAAATAATTGTATCCTCATGATTCAGGAGAATATTAGAAATGGTAGGAAACAAAATCTAGGACTAGACTGATGAATATACATATAGAAGCTACACTGTAAGCCTATAGAAAATGTCAACAAAATGAGTTAACCACGTATGTGAATTGTTTAGTTTATGTATTTTTATAATTTCAAATTAGTAATAAACTAGGGAAACTGGGTCGTATTTTATGTTTCTGTATCATTTTCTGGGGAAATGTAATTATAGAATCATTTAAGATTATTACATATTCCATGTATTCATAAATATATACTTATATGTGGGCAGAAAATTCTGGAATGGTACACAAAAAATTTAATATCAGTTGATTGGTAGTCTGAGATGGAAGTAGATTATTTTTCACTATATCCCTTTTGTATTATTCTAATTTTCTCCTATGCTAATGTACTACTATTTTTAATTAAAAATAAATAGCTGAGTAAAAATAAAATTAGTATACAGAAAGAATGGTGTTGCAAGGTATGGCAAAAACTCCATTGAGCAGAACACAGTAGAAATGGATGAAAACCCCTCACCTCTCCATCTGGTCCCAGGGCAGACTCTCCACCTTCCGCATTCTCTTCAGCCTTCTGCAAAACAACAATATCAAATGTTATGTGTCCACCAAGAAGATGGGTGAAGGACTTCATGGCACTCTGGTCTGTGACAGAATTTCCTCGCTAACCATTATCATCTAACACAGCATAAGTGTTAATGCCTTTTATTTTTACTTCTCTTCACTATCTCAGACAAAGAGTGTATTTTATTAGCAACTTGCAGAGAGTCATTTAAAGCCAGACATGATCTGAGGCCAGCACACTAGAGATTTGTGGATTGTGTCTTCAGGGACCCCAAGAGCTTAAGACATGGCAGCATCAAGACGGCGGTCAGAATCTGAAATGTTCTTCTCGTGTTTGGCAGTGTGAAGACAAATCCTGATATAATTAGCTCAACTTTCCTATTCCCTAAGCAAGTTTTCATCAGCAATGAAGAATAACATTCTAAAAACGTCCATCAAAAATAAGCTTTGAACTCCTCCTGGGTCATAAAAATATAAAATAATACAAAACTCTGTGAGTTCTCTGGATGTTTTTCATTCTACCTAATTGGCTTTCATAATATACAGCATTTCCACTGTGTGTAAAATTTGATGCAGATACTGTAATCTCACGAAAAATTCTGTGATCTACTATTTCTTAAATTTTCCAATATCTTAGTATATTAGCCTCTATGTGCCTCAAAGACAAACTAAATGAAAAGCTAAGATTATGTCATCTTTTGTACTCAAGAGTTTCAACTGTAATATACACAAAATAGTCTAAAATTTCCTCCATTTATGGCAATCGCTCTGGCAAGTGAAACCTTTAATATCACCTTTATAGAATCTTTATAAAGTTATTGCTGGAAAGCTATGCATTTCTGTGTAGTACAAGAAAAAACAACTATAGTCATTTTCTTCATCAAGATATTTAAGAAAATGAGCTTTCCTCCCTTGGGCTCTTTAGTTAATTAAAGATATATATAATGATAAGGAATCAATATTAACTCAACCTCGTTTACTTAAGACATTGATTCTAAAATACCTTTTTGCCTTTCATGAAAATAACTCAATAGTCTCTTGACAAAACAACTTTCATGAAAATATTTAACATTAAAAATCTAGCCTTTGATCCATACTGAAGAAAAATAATTCCATAAATGTTTGAAATTTTTGAAGTTCTTTTATTAATGTATAAAATATATGTATGTATGTATATACGTATAGTATGCCAAAGCCCTGGGCATAAATATGTGTAAATGTGTATGTACACCAAAGCACAAAGCATAAAAAATGTAGCTTCTACCTACAAGTAGCAAATGAAATACTCTCTTTGTTTATGATTTTCCAAGAATTTAATTTTGTGTTTATGCCATCACAAAGTGAAAATATTTACAAGCTCAAAAGGACTGACCAGCTTCAAAGAGCATCAGGCCTTGTATCTAGGCTAGGGATACAGGACAATGGCAGAAGCCCTCAGTTCAGAAAAGAAACCATTCCTGCTACCAGTCACTGAAGGTTCCATTTTTGGAATCTCAGGCACTATACTCAAGGGACTGTTTTAATTAAGGGGAGAAAGTCAATTAATCCCACCATTCTTTCCATACAAACTAGAAATAAGCTACAAATTTGGCCACAAAGAAAATCAAATAAGACAATGAATAAGCCAATTTCAAATATCTAGCAAGTGGAATTGGATCACCATTTGAATGAATAGTACATTAAAAAGCTTGAAGCACCATACATTAATAGAATCAAAACTATTGTAAAGGATACTCTCCAATGAATATACTCTTGACTAGCTAGATTGTTATCTAAAAACTGTCTTATAATTAGGCCCTTCCATTACTGAAAATCCCCTAAACTATTTTTTAAAATTCCATTAGGTATCAAATTTGAGAGGCAAAGTAATATTAGATATAAGACACTTGATCTGGAATTAGACCCCCTGAGTTTGAATCCCAGCTCTGTGACTAAGTGCAAGAGACCTTAGCTGTATGATCTTGAGCAAATCTTCTCTTTGTAGCCTGGTTCCCTCTTGTGTAAAACAGGGATGGTAGCAGTACCTGAGTTACAGGGCTGCTGCAAGACTGGATCACTATGTGGATACATATAATCCAATGTTGCAGATATACATGCTGTGAGCATCAATCTCCACAACATACAAGAGTCAATGATGGTCCAAGGGCTGTTCTTCTATGTCTGCAATTAAGACTGGCTGTAGCATAGCTTGAAAACTGCTTTATAAGGCTAGGAGGTCAGGGATTTCAGTTTGTTCTGTTCACTGATGCATTCCTACACCTACAGGGGTGCCTGGCACTTAAGCACTCAATAAATACTTGGTGAATGAAGGAATGAATGAATGCGCCAAGAACAATGCCTTCCACTTAGCATATACTCACTGAATTATTATTATTGTAATTAGGTGCCAATATATTTGCAAGTCATAAAATAGTTAAGAGCACACACCCACAATTTGCCATTGAACTGGTGCTCTGTGAGACTTCTGCACACCCTGTCCTTAGGCGCAATTCTGCTGTTATTCTAAGAGGTGGAAGCCAGGTGGCAGTCTACTGTATGGCCAAGAGATGTCAATTTCTCCCACCCTGCTTTGGCTTCTTTCAGTTTGGTGACATCTCTGGTTGGTGTACTTTCATAAATCAACGTTCTCACATCATACTGATGCTATCTCTCAAAACAAAACAAAACAAAACAAAACAGAAAAAACTAACCAAAAAAAGCCCCTTTTTTGGTTCAAAGTTAACATCCAAGAGACTGTGATTGGTGCTACTGGTTGAGCTAACTCTGGACAGTCTGAGCACCTGGTGAAATGGCCTGGTACAAACGCAGCAGCTGCTGCAGCATCTCCTGCACCTGAGGAATTTTCACAGACAGCTATATCTGTGCCATGTATTTGCAAACCCATGCTGTCAATATTACTGGCTGACGCCTGAGCTTATTTCCATTGATTAAAACCAAACCAAAACAAAACAAAGCACTACAATTCATTCATTCATCAGAACTGAAGAAACTTTGTACTCACTTCTTCCTACAAGCAAAAAAGTTTAGAACTAATTATGCTTATGCAGGGAGGGAGCAGCATAATTAACCTAACCATGTAAGGGGACATGATATACATTATTCATAATTAAAGATTATTCATCACTAAAAATTACTCAAACTAAAGACAACCTGGGTTCCCAATTTCCAAGGCCAATGTCAGTTCCTATCCTCTGTTTAGGAACGTTCACAAAAAAAGCCATGTGTGTGGCTACCCAGCTTCTTTGCAGAAGGTATATAAAATAATCAACAACAGGGCTGAGGAGAGAAGGAACTCCCTAAATATGAAAATCTCACGTAAGCTGAACTCAAGAAAATAGACTTCAATGGGGCACTTTATTTAGATTACCACAACACAGGCTATAAACAGCCTCATTCTGTAAAGAAACGGTTTTATATCAAATATTTTACAATCTATATTATAAAGTGAATGTACTTTATCCCCCAGCGGGTGTTGTTATAATATGCTGAAACAACATTCAAATGTGCTGGCATCTGAAGGACTCATTCTGCTTCACTGGAAACCTAAGCTTTCAGAAACCACTCGGGTTATTTTTACTGTCATTTAAGTGGACCTTTGAGCATTAAGATAGGTGATCGGGCAATAAAAAATGCCCAGGAATATCAAATTAACAGACATTTGCACATTACTTGGGTTGTTTCTTACAGAAAAAACCAATTGGAACATTTTGATTCAAGTAACTGGTCAATCCAGTTAAACAGGACTTTGATCCAAACTTCTGGTTTTACTCATTTTGACACTGAACTAATCAAATAAATCTAATCACTGTGGCATTGTGTTCACCTACGCTTTAATAGTCCCTACACTCAAATGTGCAGAATTACATTGGAACCTTTCTTTTACCTATGAAAATCTTGTGAGAGAAAGCTGCAATAAACTAACCATATAATCTTTGGGGGAAAACAGAGATAAAAAAATTGAGAAGAATCAGAGAGCAACTTGAATTTAAAACAAATGTCAACAACATTACTATTTTGCATTTGATACTCTTTTCCATTTGATACTCTTTTCACCAAAAATTATGCCCTGTACACACTTTTCTGATTTTTTTTCATATCCAATTTTTTTTTTTTTTTTGGGAGATAGAATCTCGCTCTGTCACCAGGGTTAGAGTGCAATGGCGTCATCATAGCTCACTGCAACCTCAAACTCCATGCGATCCTCCTGCCTCAGCCTCCCAAGTAGCTGGGACTACAGGTGTACCACCACACCTGGCTAAATTTTTCTATTTTTAGTAGAGACAGGGTCTCGCTCTTGCTCTGGCTGGTCTCAAACTCCTGGTCTCAAGTGATCCTCCCACCTCAGCCTCCCAAAGTGCTAGGATTAAAGGCATGAGCCACCATGCCCAGCCTGATATTTAATATCTAAAAAAGATAAAGATACATTTCTTATAATTATATCAATCAGTACATTATGTCAAGAAAGCTCCCCCTCCAAAAATCACAATCCTGATATTTACTTGTAATAGTGGTTGACATGAGAGACAGAGAGAGAGAGAGAGAGAGAGAGAGAATAAAATAACTTTTAGAAATAAAAACACCATAATGAAAAAGATATCTGGCCTAGTGTTGTCCCATAGATTCTGAGAATGTGCCCATTGGTATCAAGGGTTTCCAAGAAATGTCACAAATAAATAACAAGAGCATAGTTCTACTAGTATATCCCATTGAAAGATGTGGAAAGGAGAATTAAATATTTAATTTTGGCTGACGTCAACAGCCAGAAGCTGAACCCCTGAAAAGGGGTTTCTAAGAAGTAGGCGGGGCGTCCCTGGCATGAGCTCCTAACCACAGCTTAAGGAAAAACACACCCTGAAGCACTATGAGAAATGCCTTACTGTCATCAGAAACCTTTGTAAATTAGAGGCCATGTAATTAGAAAATTCTCTTTGTAGAAGCTGGAGGATTGGGATGGTAATAAACAGAGTTCACCAAAAATAATAAACCCTCACTTTTCTTCTGTATGCCTCAATAGTCAAAGAATCTGTCATTGTCCTAAAAGACATCCTACTCACTAATATCCAATTGATTCCCAACTAGAAAAAAACAATGGCCATTCATTGGTTCAACATTAGAAAACATATGCAGTAAAGGTTAAAAAAATTTATTTTCCAAAAAACTTAACCACATAACAATCATCATGATTCTACTTTTATATCACAGAATTATTTGATAAAATAATATTTACTGAGCACTTACTATGTACCAGGCAGTGTTCTAAATACTTGTAATCCTCACAACAAATCTATGGGGTAGATGATGTTCCTATCACCTTCTTACGGATCAAGAGATTAAAGCAAAATGTAAAAGATCTTTTAATGAAATAGCTCAGAAGGGAATAAGAGCAAATTAGCATATGTGTTCTTATGCAGTTATGAATTTAAGGAACTACGTGCTAATGTGATTTGGACAGTGGTGCAATTTACTACTTTAGCCACATTCAATCCATTTGTACACACCCCGGTGGCTTTATGTAGCTCTGTGCCCTTTTTTATCCTGCAGTCACACTGTAGGTATTAGAGAACAACCACGGCAGAGAACACGGACCTGCAGGTCATGCTAAATGCACATAATAGCACACTCACTCTGTAACACTGCAGAAACTGGTTTAGTATAATTAGATATTTCAATACTTCAAAAATTATTCCTCCTCTGATGCTAAAGTAGATACACACGGTTTACTTCTTTGCCTTCCATTTCAAGGGCATTAATAGATCAGGTTGAGAATGAGAAGTTTCAAAGTATTTATAAATGTAATACTTCATAGAAGAAAAAATTAAACAAGGTCATGACAAGTTAAAAAAAACCTACCCCATTATTCACTAACAACAAGTGAACACAATAAACTCCCCATGAAAGACAGAGACCTTCTCTGTTATGCTGGGGAATTAAACAAAAACAAAACAAAACAAAACAAAAAAACCATATACTAGTTTAACACTAACAGTAAAAAGTAATCCTTTTCCAATTAAATTACAAGGTCAACATTTTCTTTAATAGCGCAGTTCTTAGAGCTACCTGTCTCTTAGTTATCCTTCAAGTATTGCCACCAGGTCATTGCTATTAACTCACTGCATAAAAAAGGGTTTTCTCAAAACAAAGGTTTACTGATACCTTTGTTAATTTTAAAAAATAGATACAGCAGGATGTTTTATACTGTGGGAAAATGCTGAAAGGGACAGCATAGAATTTTTAAGCTTATTGACAGAGAAGTTTCCTCCACCACAGAGAAGCTGGAACAAGCAATTCTCAATCATTCACTCTAATGGAGGGAAGAACTACAGATAATCCAATGTGTCAAATAATCAGCTTTTGAAAGCATCCTTTTCCTTTGCACTTGAATAAAGGTGCATCTGGAACTGGGTAATTCACTTTAAACTAAGTCTTAAAGCCCTGGTGAAAGAGACAGGTTCCAGGAAGGGCTAGGAAGGGCCTCGGTTTCTTTTCATTATCCCACTTCTCTCAGCAAGATGTCCAGGAAGGAAATACAGCCCCTCCTCCTTAGTCCCGCAGAGGTCAAGAAGTGCTCAAACGCTAGGCATGCGACAGAAGAGATACATGGCTAAAGAAGAAAAAATTCTGCACACTGATCAAGTCAGATAACCAATAGGAGACACCCAGAGATATGCACAAGGCCGACTTTAGTTGCTCTGGTATTTAATATTTGTTTGCCAAGAAATCAGGTCTCATCTCCAATTTGACACCCAGTTTTCCTCCACAGTGTTCAACCCAGTTTATAATTATATATTTGGGTGTATGTCTGACTAATGTCTGTCTGTCTCTCTTTTTCTCTCTCTGATTAAATTGTGATAGAGGGCAGGATGCTTTTCCTCATCACTGCACCCTCCTGTCCCCAGTATTCTAGCACATTACCTAGCTCACAGTAAGTGTTAATATCTGTTGAGCAAAAGCATAAAATAGAATGAGTGCTACTAGCAAACCTGAAGGCAAGGGTTTAGAAGGGGAGCACCAACCTATACATCATGCAGCGTAGACAGCACCACCAAAAAATACTGTGACAGGTCCCTGCTCTGTACAGATTAACACAGAAATATAGGCATAACCAACAACTCTCAATTATATGTCTTTCTTTGCCTATGATGATACACTATCTATTACCATGGCAGGAATCTTTTAATTATAAGCCAGAAGTTCAAATCTGGGTCATCAGCTTTTAATCACAAAGAGATGTAGAATATGAACTTTGGTACTAAAAACACTAACAGTGACAACCTCTGCAAAACACACTGCTGAATTAGGAAAAATGAAAACTGCCATTTAATGGGGTCCACTTATGGAATATTACAGAATTGTATCTCTTTGCCTATGTTCTCCTCACTAACTCTGAAAACATCTTTTTTAAGGCAGAAATTTGGAGCTGGAATTTTCCACAGTCTATAATGCTACACTGACAAGAAAATGAGGTATTCCTTTATCAACGAAATGTCTAAATCCAAGCCTTGAGTCATCCCTTGTTCATCTTCACAATAAGGTAAGCTATCTTATACTAAAGAAATCAGGTGCTAGAAGGCACTCATCATTTATTCCTCCTCCTTAATTATGAAACAGGTAGGAGAATTCAGGAGCCATGAAATTAATTATTTTTGGAGAAACATTTTGTTCAATTATTTAGTGTAGAGAATAAATGATGAAATGCTACCAATGCTCAATCTTTACAATTCTGATGAAGATTTCCTGTTGATGTTTGTACCTAGCCTCATCAGAATTTATCATGAAAACAAACTATCAATCAAGAACTAGATTACTGGAGTACTGAAGCTTCAAAAGGGATCTAAATTCACAAGTCTATACTTGAATTAAGGTGTAATATCTGCAAAGCAGAGATTCTAAGTCTTCCCATTCATTTCTCATGATAATTAGAATATATTTTACACAGGACTGTTTTTTTCTGTAACTACCTAAAACCCTTATCTGCACAGTTACCTTACTGTGAAACCAGAATAGCAGAACTGAATGAAAAATTCTGGCATTGCCATCTGTCCAAATAAACAGGCTGAAATTTGTTCCAAAAGTATCCCAAAGCTATCTCATACATCTTCCTTTGGCTTCTTTCAATCTGTACACTGCATTTCCTTCTTAAATTCCATTTCAGTGTCTTAACCCAGCAAGCCCCTGCCACACTGGCATCAAACTTAAGCAAACACTTATTTGTGCCCGTCTTTTTCCTTTCCATATTGACTGTGTGTGCTTAATTTAAAATACTGTATTAAACAATGACAATGTACACTGCATGATTTCTGCTCAGTACATCTTATCCATTACACCCTTTTCTCCTTTTCTCCTTTGTACACCTTCCATTAGTGTACAAAGTGGTACTTATTAAAGAGCAATAGTCGCCTTAATTTGTCCCTGCCCATACACCCTTGGACTCAACCACCGGCACTAGGGTACGCACCTTCTTCTTCCTCCTCCTCTTCTTCTTCTCTTTGGCAGCCTGGGCTTGCTTGTGCTCCCAAACCAGGTTGGTCAGATTGGCCACATACTCATCGGTCTGCTGCAAAAGGTAAGCTAACCGCCTGTCTTTCTTTTGATCAATCAGCTTTCTATACCCCTCTTCATCTTCAGCCTATTAAGGAAAGAACAGCTGAATGAGAGCATGATACAAGTTCACAGACAATTCCATCCTCCACTCCTCCCACCTCTGGACAGTCTGAACTTTGACTCGTGGTGAGTGTAGCAAATCAGACAAGCCAGGCTGCAAATGCCACCGCATAGAGCTGGGGATGGGCAAACACACAAAAGTGCGATGTCAATGTCCCCAGACACTGGGGTTCACGGCACAGTCAGGGCACAAAGCCACGCTGTGTATGTGTGTGATCAACACTCTTGAGTTAGCTCTTTGTATTCCTGTGTTGCTTCGACTGCACAAAACAATGTTAAAATTTGACAATTCATTATCTGAAGTTTATTTTTAACTTTGTAGTCTAGAAATTTTCAAATATCAAAAGTAGAGAGAATGATACAATCTCTCATACAACCAACATTGCTATAGTTTGGATGTTTGGCCCCTCCAAATCCCGCGTTAAAACCTGATCCCGGCCGGGCGAGGTGGCTCACGCCTGTAATCCTAGCACTCTGGGAGGCCGAGGTGGGCGGATCGTTTGAGCTCAGGAGTTCGAGACCAGCCTGAGCAAGAGCGAGACCCCACCTCTACTAAAAATAGAAAGAAATTATATGGACAGCTAAAAATATATATAGAAAAAATTAGCCGGGCATGGTGGCGCATGCCTGTAGTCCCAGCTACTCGGGAGGCTGAGACAGGAGGATCGCTTGAGCTCAGGAGTTTGAGGTTGCTGTGAGCTAGGCTGACGCCACGGCACTCACTCTAGCCTGGGCAACAGAGTGAGACTCTGTCTCAAAAAAAAAAAAAAAAAAAAAAAAAACCTGATCCCCAGTGTTGGAGGTGGGACCCGATGGGAGTGTCTGGGTCATGGGGGCAGCTCCCCCATCAACAGATTAATGTCCTCCCTGCGTAGGAGGGAAGGAGGGAGGGAGTTATCACTCTATTAGTTCCCAAGAGAGCTGGTTTTAAAGAGAGCCTGGCACCTCCCTCCCCTCTCTCTCTTGCTTCCGCTGTTGCTCTGTGATCTCTGCACACACCAGCTCCTCTTTGTCTTCTGCCATGAACGGAAGCAGCCTGAGGCCCTCAGCAGAAGCAGATGCTGGTGCCACGCTTCTTGTACAGCCTGCAGAGCTGTGGGCCAAATAAACCTCTTTTCTTTATAAATTACCCAACCTCAGGTATTCCTTTATAGCAACACAAAACAGACTAAGACAAACACCAAGTAATAAGAATTAACTTGTAGTGACTTCTGTTTCATTGTTTCCCCCTCCCCCAAATCCTCTCCCCAGCCCCAAACTGAATTGTCTTGACGCAAATTCCATACATAATATCCTTCCATTCATAAATATTTCAGTAAGCCCTTCTAAAGACAAGGAATCAAATAATGAGCTTCTAAAAAATAATTTCTTATACTTAAAAATAACTTCCTTTTTGGCACTACAAACATTGCAGTTGATAAGAAAGGTCAAACTGAGGGGATTTTTGCCACAGATGTGCAGTGAACTTGACTGGAGACAAGTTACTTAGACTGAAGTCTGGTACCACTGAGTGATAAAACAGACACAATAATTCCTACCTCCACCTCCCATTAAGCAACATTATTAGGTTAAATGGAATAAAACTCTGATGTACTCTGAGCCATTTCGAGAGAAATCTTTTTTATACAGCCCAATAAAAGGACACTCTTAAAACATTTTTCTCATATGATGCCAAAATAAAAGGAACACACTACAAAATCTTTAAGAGGCAACTCCACTGCAGAATAGCTTGGGATCGTCAGTCCAAGGGTGTCACTCTGGCATTTGCTCGAGTGACAGCAGCTTCATCACTCAGTGTAGCTGCTGTCTGCCCTGTGGATGAACATGAGCCTCAAATGCTATTATAACTCTAATTGCTTTTGGTTATGGTTGAACTCACTTGAAGAAAGAGTGATAAAAAACTTCAGTCTCTCTATTATCTGTATATTCCATCATTTAATTGCAAAAATTAATGATTTGCAAATGCCTAATCATTAGTGTCAAACCAATCTGTTACTGAAGTTCTAATATAGTTTCACTTCAGTTGAATCAGACAAATTTGATTGCTTACTGCTCAAATTACTATGAAATGGTCTCCCTAGCTAGTCGAAATCTCTTGGATGGTCCCCTCTCTCCCAAATATGGAGAGGGAGGCTCGATAAGATGATGAGATTTAGTACTACCTGGACACAGAGCCTTTTAAATCATGCTGTTGATTCCCTGGAACCCAAAAATTTAATGAAAACTGTAATACCAGCAAGAAAGACAGTGTCACGTATAATTTTCCAGGAATGTAACTATGGGCTGAGACAAATGACCTTCTCTCTCAGGCATTCACTCAGGCATTATGTCCCAGATAGAATTTGCAGATCTCCTATCATTATAGATCACACTCACTTTTCTAAAATCCACAGTGTGCTCTGAGGTTCAAGGCCAAAAACAAATGGTCAATAGAACAAAATACTCAGCCCAATGATGTAAACCTATCCTTTCTGTGTTTATATATCCACTAAAAACTAACAGTGTAAATGTTATGATCCAGAATAGCCATGTTATTGTCAAAAAAAATTTAAAAACTAACTTAAAAATCACTTTTTGGCCGGGCGTGGTGGCTCACGCCTGTAATCCTAGCACTCTGGGAAGCCGAGGTGGGCGGATCGTTTGAGCTCAGGAGTTCGAGACCAGCCTGAGCAAGAGCGAGACCCCATCTCTACTAAAAAATAGAAAGAAATTATATGGACAGCTAAAAATATATATAGAAAAAATTAGCCGGGCATGGTGGTGCATGCCTGTAGTCCCAACTACTCGGGAGGCTGAGACAGGAGGATCCCTTGAGCCCAGGAGTTTGAGGTTGCTGTGAGCTAGGCTGACGCCATGGCACTCACTCTAGCCTGGGCAACAAAGTGAGACTCTGTCTCAAAAAAAAAAAAAAAAAATCACTTTTTACACTGTTAGAGGATAATTTGTCATAAAAAATGATAATCCTCAGAAGCTTCAAAAGAAAAGCCTTCTTAGATTCAAAACCACAACTTAATGAGTTATTCATTCAAAAAAAAAAAAAAACTTGGTCATTGATCTCAAAGAGGCCATATGTTTAAAAGAACTGCGACTGCCATCAAACTCCTGCAAAACACGGTACCTGACTTTATGTGAGAAGCTATAATCTGTACAGCAACACCATTCTAGGACATGGAAATACCATACTCATCAGTTGTAGCCCTAGCTTTATGGTAGGCATTGTCTAGGACAGAAAAAAAGATTTCACTGAATCCCCCTGAAGTTCAAAAGAAATGTATTAATATTTTTGGTTAAGCAGCGTTCACTTTTTCCTTCTACTACTGCCATTTTTAACATTCTCAGTACAGACAGATGTATGCTGAGCATTTTCCCGGGCTCCTGCAGGGGGCCTCTTACCATCAATCTCCGCATTCTCTCCTTTTCAATCCGCTCCGTCTCCTTCTTCTGCTCCCTCTCGGTGTTGGCGTGCCAGGTTGCCACTGCTTTGGAAAGCTTCTGGATCTTCCCGGCCACAGACCGATGGTATTCTTTAAAATCTTTTGCATGTTGCAAAATACTGTTCAGGTATTCCTAAAGGATCCAAAAGGGGAGAAAAGGACTCTTAAAAGCCATTTCCCAATGCCCTGTGAGGCATCATAGTAGCCCAAGAAAACTCCCAGTGTGTATTTAACACAATTGAGAGACTAGAATCTATTCTGGGACAGGTGCCCCGGGGTGTCTCCGCAGCTGAGGTGTGGGCCAAAGGGCTGGAAAGGTGACCTCCTCAAGTTTGTTTTGTTGCAAGCCTGTGGAAGAGAAGCGCCTTCCCAGCCTCCAGGGTATGACCCGTGAAAATGGAAAGACCGAAGACTGAAAGAGACCTACAAAACGGCCATGATAAAATTTAAAGCAAATCACTCCCTAAAATAAGTCTGAGGAACAAGGCTGTTTCCAGCAAAAATTATGTCATAAAAGTAATGTTTCTTCTGCTCTCACTTAAAAACTACTTTAGAATTGTGACCCAAAATAAGTTTATACAAAGCTAAAAACTGCCATACAGAATTTGTATCCACTTTTTAAATATGTACCCTATTTATGCCAAAATCTAACATTTTTTTTAAGTGAAACTAAGCTAAGCACCTAATTAAGAACAGGAAAACAAACAAAATTTATAGGTTTATGACATAAAAACAAATCCTACATCAAAATATTTCCAAACCCCTAGAAAAGAATATTTTTAAATATCTGCCCCTGTGAAAACCTCAACTGGGCCCTTCAAAGAGGCCAGGATACTACGTTTACATTCGTTATAAAAATAACTTTACTCCCTACTTTCAGTTTCCAAGTTCCTTCTAGAATTTTGTTCTAGGAAACCCACCTATGCCTACCCATTCGACAGCTTTCCACAGGATTATGATGAACATGACACCTGTTATTAACCGAACGTTTGTGTCGCCCCTATATTGATGTTGCAATCCCAATCCTCAATGTGATGGTATTAGGAGGTGAGGTCTTTGGGGGTGATTAGGTCATGAGAGTAGAGCCCTCATGAATGGGATTAGTGCCCTTGTAAAGGGACCCCAGAGAGCTTTCTTGGTCTCTTTCCACCACAAAGAGGAAGTCAGTAGTTTGGAACCCCAAAGAGGGCCCTCAGCAGAACCTGGCCATGCTGGTATCCCAGTTTTAGACTTCCAGCCTCCAGAACTGTGAGAAATAAATTTCTGTGGTTTACAAGCCACCCAGACTATGGAATTTTGTGACACCAGCCCAAACGGACTAAGACAATACTTGACTGGAATTCAAGAAAGCTGGGTCCTAAACCTCACCCTGCGACTGACCTGCTGCCGTGTGACCTTGGACAAGTCATTTCCATGTCTTGGCTTAAGTGTACTTATCTACAAAATGACATGGTTGGACTATATAAATTCCAAGGACTCTTTCTTTTCTGTGACATCCCCACCACCCACAAGGGTACACTGGCCAGTCATTCTGACCCCATCCAACCATTGCATTGGACATCTCAATCCAAGTGAAAGTGAGAAAAGCCCAGGGTCTAAGGACCTGGTGTTTCTGCCGGCGTTTCCTCTCCTGCTCAATCTTCTGCTGCTTCTCTAGCTTCTCGGTCATGCGAGCTTCTCTCAAGGTCTGGCGCTTGCTCCGTTTGTATGCTTTGGAGTTGAGAGCCGTTTCCAGGGTCGTGTCCCTGCGCATGCAGGCCACCACCTCCTGTCTCAGCTGTCAAGAGCAGAGCAGTTAGAGAGCCTGCCCAAACAGAAGCCAGATTCCTGAACACTGACCTTCTCTCATTTCCATTTAATGGAACAGAATGGGGACACTACAAGTTTCTCAATCACCACTGGCCTCGTAGTAAACCAAGGAACTAAATTCATGCCAAACCTAAGCGATATTTTCAAGGATTATATATACACTTTTCCCCCCAAATAATTCAGATCAAAAGTAATTATAGTACTGTAACAGTAAAGTGAAAAAAAAAAAAGATGTGGTCTTGGCTTTTAAATAAATTCATGCTATTTAATTATTCTAATGATATTAATTAGTTAATAAGCTTTAAAAATTTTTTACTTTGTTTTAAACGTCATACTCACATTCTCTTTGTGTTAAGAGATTAATTTTAATGATGCGCCAAGAAAAGAATAAAAGAATTACTTTCTGTTCATGTACAGTACAGTACATTGTTGAGCAGAAGGTACTCAAACAATGTTAATTCATAGTCTCATACAAAGGATGGGAAATACAGCTTTTGGCTTCCTCCCACTCCAACAATGATATTCTTTGCAAGATATTTAAATTTTATATTATATCATGGTCTTATTTTAGATTATTACATATATAATATTTTATCCATATTGCATGTTATATGGTGGTCAGGGGTGGAGACTTGGGAATATACATTACAATAATCATTCAGTTGAATCTGAAATCCCATCAATTACAGTTAATTTAATTGGCAAGCTTCATAGGTAACAGATTTTTTCAATAATATCAAACAAAAATCAGAGACCAACAAGAGTCCAGCATAGTGATGCTAATTTGAGTGTAAGCTTATTCTTGAAAATATACTTGGTTAGTATTGATTTAACAAGATTTCTATCACTTAATTCATATTATGAAGTCACCAATAAGAAGTAAATGGAACTTGGAGAATTTTTCTTTTTCTTTTTTAAATTTAAGCACAAATCTACTCTCACAAATCTATAGTCAAGGAGCACCTACTCACCACTGATGCCTTTCTGTGCTCTTACAACCAATAAGGCACATGTACACCCAAGTTGGTCTGACAGTAACAAGTGGAGTGGCCTGTGATTTTCGTCATATGCTCCAGCAGAACAAATCAACCAATTCTATACTTAAAAACTACTTTTATTCATTAATAATTCATTTTGCATGCCCCTGACTTTAACAAAACAAACCTATTTGCCTAACAATGAAATGTTCCTTATTCCCCTTGACTTAGCGAGGCAATCTGTGGACTAGGAAACCTGTACCTTTTGGGTCCATAAGGCAAAACTCAGCAAAGTGAAAATTAGCTCTGACTCATTCTACTATTCTTCCTAGTGATTTAGAAATCAGTAAATAGGTCATTATATGGGCTTTTAATAAGTAATTACTCTGTAAACTACAACAAGAACAGATAATTCACTGACGAGTCAGTATTTGGGTCTAATGTGATCAAAGACTCCAAACTTAGGTATTAATAAATAATCAAGCTATATGACACTGTTTTAGGTGTTTCTATAAATGATGAGCTATTAATTCAATAGAGTAGCTACTTGTTAAAATTATTTTCTTATCTGTTAAAATTATGTTCATAGTCATGGCTAGCATTTTACATTTGTGCTTACAAAGAAGTTCCAATCTGCTACCTTCCTGTTTTTCCTTGGAGTCATAAAAGCAAACATGAGTTATCCCCATTTGTTCTCAAAGTTTTTCATCCAAGGTAACAAAATGCCATAACTCTGACTTTGTAAACCATAGTACAGGAGAAAAAAATGTTTCCAATATATGGAAGAGAAAAGCAGAATACTAAGCAGTTCATCTTTATTACTTTTAGCTGTACACTGTTGGTCTAAAAGATACACTACTTTACTAAGTTTATATCTTTATAACAATACTGAATAGACTAAAGGAAACGCACAGATCACACTTAAGGAACAATTACTTTTATTTCCTACATCTCAGATTCACTGGGGAAAAGGTATTACCTGACGCTGGAAATTGAGTAACCGAAGTGCTTTCAGCTCCACAGTTGCTTTGGTTCGTAAATCTGGTGGCAAAGAGCCAGGCAGATTTTCCAGTTCTTGTATCCTATGAGCTATGCGAGCCTGAAGTCTAAAGGAAATAATAAAATGGAGGAAGGGGGGAGGTGGAAATATACATTACAATTTAGTCTTAAATGGTAAACACTGACCTTAGGTTTAAGTTCATGGCAAAACATATTCCAGACACTGACAGTCAATTTCTTACACCCAGCTAGATTTTCTGATGTTAAACAGAGAAAAGCTACTTTTGCATTAATGCGAACAGGTGCTGTATGTTACTTAACACTCTGTTTTCCTACGTAACCTCTCTCCAACACCCAGGAATGAGGCTCCTGCAATTATCTAGGGGAAAAGTCAAACGTTCTTGCTCATAGCAGAGAGAGAAAATGAGACATGGAATCATTTGACTTGCTCCCTAAACTCCCAGCCAGCCAGAGTGCAGAGCTGAGACAACAGAGTTTTTCTTTCTAACTTCTAGTTTTGTCCTAAGGCAACGGGGCCATTTGCCCTCTTTGCCAAGATGCTGATGACAACAGCCCTTAAAGTGGAGTGGGCAAGAGCAGTTTTAGGTGCTGAGGCCACAGAAATCAGTCAACCCTAAACATTCAGAGAGAGCCCTGCCAACCACAACCACTTCCTCTGTGCACAGTGCTTACTTGAGAAAAGAAAAGACAAATGAGGCATTTTTAAAAATCAGAGGCAGCAGTAAACAGTACTTAAAAACTAAGACTTTCTAGAAAAGGATGCTGGGGATTCTTATTTTAGACACCATCAAAAATATAACTACAGGTACTTCCTCTTAATAAAAACAAAATAGAAAATAAAAGACATCTCACTTTCTTCATTCATTTGGGATACTATTAGTGTTACACATGTAAGCTGCTGGTTTTAGAGTTTCCTGGATCCTATTCTTACAAATAATTATATGCCATTTAAATCCATTTTTGGAACTACTTTCCCCCTAAATTTGGGACAAAACTGTCTTGGAATAGATTTCAACAAAGAAAGAATAGTAATAAAAGAAGTAACTTAGTTAAACTAAGTTAATATTAATGGCACTAAATTAAGTACAATTAATGTACAGTTTAATTCTCTCTCTCTCTCTCTCACACACACACACACAGACACACACACACCCTTTACAAGGTAAATGCTATAATGGGCCCATTTTACTGATGAGAAAACACATAGACATCACAGAGCTAAAAGGAGGGAGCCAAGATTAGAACCCTTGTTTGCCTCATACCCAAACCACTGAAACGATATTATAGATAATTAAAATGCACGATCTGAGAACTTTCCTGAACCTCCACTATAAAAGTTGAAAATTAAGAATTCTGTTAAAAATGAGTATCATGGGTTTTTCTAATCTTTATGATGTTGCATAATAACATGAAAAAGTAAAACCTTCTGTGAGTTCGATGCTGCAAAATATCTTAATACGTAATATGGCCCAAATATCAAAATGAGTGTTTTTTAAAAACCTATAGTTGTTTGGTTTGGAGGGAAATAAAACGTCATTGTTTGCCAAAACTTGAAAATAGTAGTAAGGGAAACGATTCATTTTTCCTTGACTTCACTAAAAATAATATTTATGACAGATTCCTGTTTTATTTGCTGCATCTGTTTTATGGATTCTGAGTTACTGAATGATTCACTATCATAATCATTCCTGCCATGCTGCCATTTTAACCCCGAATACCAATATAAACAATAGCTCTCTTAAATGGTCTCACCATGCAAGAGACTAAAAATTTGTTAGTTCAAACAACAGTAATAAATTTTTATCACTTTACTCTTTTGGTAAAATTGTTCAAACTCTCCCAACTTTCTCCCACTTTTTGTTTACTAGTGATACTCATGGGATTATTATCATGTTTTATTTTTTATTTTCAGTATATGAAATAAACATCTTCATTTACCCAATTCATTTTCTAAAATATCCACATAGTCCCTAATCTCTAAATATAGCAACAGATGATGCCTCTTAACGATTAGGATATTAAGAGGAAGATACACTATGGATTTTTTCCAAATATATAACTTAAAGGAAAAAAAAGTAAAACCAAAACAACTCTACTTTTGCAGGATTATGACCATATGAAAGGAAAATTAAATGTTATTAAATATTAAATGAAATGATAGCCAACAATTTGGTTATTCTACTTCCTTGGTTATAGATTCCTTGAAAATCTTTCTTACTTGAGTATCCTAGAACTCAAACTATGCCTTGGTACTCTGGTTTATTCTCTTTGACAAAGTGAGTCAGATACTGAATGAGAGGAATAGCTGTTTCATCTTCCAAAGGACTACAGAACTAGGAGTAAATAAATAATTGTAGAGCAACTGGGCTGACAGTGTAGAGATTAAATCACACTCAACAGGAGGGTGGGAAGTGGGGAGGTGGGGGGATGTGAGGAGGTGGGGAGTGAGACTTGGGGTATATGGGGGGGTTGGGTGACTAGGGCATTGGAGTGAGTGGGAGCTGGGGGCGGGGTATACTTCTCCCTGAAATGACTGTTTCTCCAAAGAGCCTAGTAATTTGTCAGTGAATCTGATTTCCCAGCACAAAAGAATCTCTCTTTTATGAAAAGGAGGCAAGAGGTACAAAGTGCAAACTCTAGGAGAAGAAGAAAGGCAGATTCCATAGTAAAATTATAGGCATTCGATTCGGTGGGTAAGAAAGGTACAGGAGGGGCTTTTTCTAACGTGGAAAATTGTTATCTTTGTTGTTGTTGTTCTTAATAGAAATCTTCATTTTAAATAATGCTCCTCTCCAGACAATTTCATCTTCCTGTCAATGGGATTCAGCAGGTAGTCCGATAAAGAGATTCAGGATTCTCAACTTCCTGAAACAACAACAAGATGTAATACTGCATGACTGCAGGAGGCTCATTTAGTGTCCTCACAAGTACAGAAAATTGAAGCAGAATTAGGTCACTCAGGTTTTTCATACAGATTGAACAGTAAATCAAGAGGGGTTACTGTTCTGGCAAGAAAAAGAGTTCCATTAAAGGCAACAGATATTTGTTCAGGTCCAGAGGAGAAGTTTATGATTCCTGTAGGAGAGTTATTTGAACAGAGAATGACACTGGTACATTTTGTTCCTTCAAGGAGCTGAGTGACACTTAAAAAAAAGAGAGAGTGTGTGTATGTGACTTTTTGAAACTCTGCTGGTAAAGTGGCTATTGGTAATTTTCGAGAAGGAATTTTCAGGGTAGCAATGGAGACAAGGGCGGGACAAAACAGTCACAGGTAAGCAGCCTCGGCTGCCTTCCCCAAACAAGGAGCGTCCATTGCTGCTTTCACACTAAGTTCTGACTGGATTCCAAAGACAGCTGATAGAATTCAAAGAGGCCCTTCCCAAATAAACCCCTTCAAGTGTGAAATACATCTCCCATGCAAACATTTGTGGAATTAGTTTACATGCCAACGTGACAATTCCTGAAGTACTTTTATTCAAGCCTCTAACTCTAAATGGAAGAAACTGAAGTTAGGCATATTAAGAGGGCAAAGAAAGTGTGCCAGAAAGACTTTTTAAAAAGAAGCACATGGAAATATCTCTCTGACACTACAGAGGGAAGCAATAAAGTTCCATTGTAAGAGAAAGATGGTCAAAAAGAAAGAATCCAATTAAAATGGGAAAAAATGTATTAACTAGAGAGCTTGTACAGATCTGAGGCAACGTGTTCACATGCAGGAACTTATTTATGCTCCTGCTGAATAAAGAAGGTCAATTTGTCAAAATTCTGATTTCAGGATGAATAAGGCAAAGCAGCCAACTGACTTAAAAGTTAAAAAAAAAAATGTAAGATTCTGAAAATTTCCTGTCAATTTTCATAGACAAGGTAAGTGATATTACAACGGCCAGAGAAACTGACATCTGTGAAAGCATTTCTGACGGATGATTTTTGCTCAAACTAAGTTCATTAAATTGTAAAAGAAGATTTTTTTTTATACCTTGTTCAAATCTTTGATCAGGTGATAAAGATGCACTAGACCCTTCCAGTTATCAGTGCAAAAGGCTAGTAAGCCGTTCTGTTACAGAGGGTGTTCTGTTACAGAGGGTCGAAAGAAAAGAAAAAAGTTTCTTTGCTGTCTTTTACAAGTGCCTAAGGGACTTAATCTAACCTTTTTAAGGGATGAATTTAATTTATCTCTGCAGGTGAACAACTTACCTTCACATGCAGAAGCCAGCTATTGTTCTATAGGTAAAAATACAAATCACGCCCCTGCAATGCTGCCAATGCAAACCTATGCTGCTTCTCCACGCGGCCACAGGAAAATTCAGGCTAAAGGACTCACCAACTTCCTGGACCAGGATTGCCCAGATCAATCATTTCAAAAGCCACACAGCTTTACAAAGGAGTAGACATTTATCAAGTAATAATGATAATAATATGAAAAACAGCCATCCTGCCACATCCTGCAATGCATATAATTCAAAAGATACTGACAGAATTTTTTTTAAATTTATAAACAAAAAGGGGAAGACAAAAGCTTTGGAATTGGAATAGGCTAAATAGTTCTACTTAATCCTGTACACTTAATAGTGATCCATTAAGATCACTTTCAAAAAAGGTCCTAAAAGGAACTCATTACAAGAAAGTCCTACAATGTAAATTCTGGCAAAAATGATAAGGAACATTTAAAAGCCATTACAATAAAAAGCTAAAACACATACACACAGGCTGAATAAGGAAAAAACATCTGGACATAGATGTAAAATTTCTAAATATAGAGGACATCTATCTTATGAGGGTAGTTTAACAAAGGTACTGGTAGTTCTGTACCATTAGGGTAGGAAAAAAATATTACCTCTTAGGAAGTCAGAATTTTAGAATCACTGCATGATACCTCTATATCTCATTACTGACTCTTTAGCTTTTTTAAACGCAACAGCAACTTAAAAAGTATTGCACATAAATACAGTCTCAGCAACTTAAAAAGTATTGCACATAAATACAGTCTTTCTGCCCAGGAGTATGCTAGTATTTAACTTTATAACATACAGCAATTATTCACCCAACAGAATCTGCTATCAGCATTGAAATATCAATTGATGATGAGTATCTAGCTCTCTAGGTGTACACAAAATGCTGGAAACAGCAATATAAAAGCTCTTCATGGATGATTAGTAATAGTAATGAGAGTAAAGTCATACTCTTCATTCAAAAAACTGCACCCATCTAATGGCAATTATATATCTAATTTCTTTCAGAGTTAACTCTCAAAGCTGGTAACTTAGCATTTTAGTTTAATTACAAACAAGTGGTGTGCTTTTCAATAACGATTCAGATCATGTTTTAAAAGAGAGCCCAAACATTGCTTATTAACATTTTCTGTAATTTGTAAACTCTAATTTTCTTTTAAGTTAAGTAATATTTGGGAGCTAATAATAGCTAATATTTACTAAATGAATCAGTATCATGTTATCTTCCCAACTCTTCGAGAGGTATCTTCTTGTAACATATGAGGAAACTGAGTCATAGAAAAGAGATAAAACTTGACTACAGTAACAGAGCTTGTAATGACAGAGTATGCATTCTGGCAGACTCCAGAATCCACAATCTTAGCTTTGTTTTATCTTGACTCAGCACTTACTGGACTCCCTTTTGGGTTGACGTTAACCATGTACATCAGGGGTCTGCTAACGACAGCCTGCAGGACAAATCCTGCCCACAGCCCGTTTTTATACATAAAGTTTGACTGGAACACAGCCAGCCCGTTATTGTCTACAGCTGTTTTCACACTGCAAGGGCAGAGCTGAGTCCTTGTGACAGAGACTATAAGGGCCCACAAAGCATAAAATATTTACTATCTGCCCTTTACAGAAAAGGTTTGCCAACCCCTGATTCTGGTAAATATGCCAATCAGGTAAAAATTAAGTTTCTGGAGTAAGAGTTTAAGTAAGGAGCCTCATATGAAGACACTTACATAGGGTTTCCCTGCAAAGCTGGTCCGAGCTATAGACTCAAGCACACATGAATTAAAACATAGAACATGTTATACCAAGCTACCAAAGTTTGCTTTTAGTATGAAACGTAGCACTAACCTGCAGGTCAGGCCAGCACAACACACTCAACATCTGACCACCACTGTCATCATTCAAGGACACAAATACAAACAAGGACAATGCGTTGCGTAAGTGAATTGTGAGATGACCACTTTCTTGGATCCACAGAACTCCAGGCTGGAAAAGGACCTGGAATCCCCCAGTGCCTGGCATGTCACAGGGTAGATATGATAAAAGTTTTCTGACTGAATGAGTGAAAATCACGGTTCGGCCAACCCAGTGCCATCATAGTCCCCGGCCCCCCAGTGGCATACAAACTCCTGTGACTTTGTTCTGCAGTCATTCTCCCAGCATGAATTTGTCTCCGCCATCTCCTTTAGGCCCGTCCCTTGGCCCATAACAGAACGACCACTACAGGAGGGGCCACCTCATCCCTGGGCTTGGTGGCACTTGCTAGAACACCGCAGGTGTGCCTCTCCCCGGTGCGGTGCGTTACCTGTACTCCCGCTCCTGCAGAATCTCCACTGGGTCCAGGCCTTGCGGTTTCTGGATGGGGCTGATCCGGCTCTGCTTCTGCTGCAGCTGCAGGATGGGCGAGGGCTGCCCCGGGGCCGGCTGCGGCACTGAGGGCCCAGGCACGGCGGCCGCGGGCGGCTGCGCGGCGGCGGGGGGCGCGGGCGAGGGCCGGCCGCTGGGCGCGGGCACCGGCAGCTTCTGCGGGGTGCTCGGGCCGCTGAGCTCCGGCCCCGGGCCTGCGGGACAAGAGCGACATGGGCAACACCTGCGGGACGGCGCCCTGCGGGCCACACCTGGCCTGCTGCCGCCCCCCAGGGCCCAGAGATGGGAATCACTAAGTGTCTTAAAGACCTAAGGGGAGGAGAGGGAAAAGGAGGGCAGGGAGGAAGAGGAGGAAGGAGGCAGAGAAGGGGAGGATGAAAGGGGCAAAAAGAAAAGGGGGAAAAAAAAAGAAAAAAAAAATCTGGCATCTATCCTCATAGGGAAATGGCATTCACTAATGAAACATTGGTGAAAATAGTCCCAAAATGACTCTTAACAAAATTAAGAGGACAATGGCCAGGTTTTAATGTGGCTCTACAGTGTTTTTGTTTTGTTTTTTTAATAATTACATGTGCATTCAGAGTTCAAAAAAGTAAGAGAATCCACACAACCATCAGATGTAATTTGGTTGTGGTCCTAAAATCACATCTTGTAAATTGCACCGCAACTCCTTCTAGGGCAGACCTCTATCCCAATCTGGAATGGCCCTGCTCTTAGAACCAACACTTGCCAGCAGGGCAAGGAGTTTGCCAGTCTCTGCTGTGAGCTAAAAGGAGCACACATTTTTCTTTAATGCTCTCTAAGGCATATTTCAGGCTCAATCAGTGAATCTCAGAACTTAATTTTTTTTTCTACATATCAGAAAATATTTCTAAAAACATTCAGTACCAGCAAAAAGAAAACAAAAAGAAAAAAAAAACTGCTCATTCCACCTAATAAAAATTAGCAAAAATTAAGATTCAACCGATCATTTTTCTCATGTTACCAGAATAAAATGACTTGTAATCTTCAAGCTTATCAAAATATATTTAATAAGTTAATTTAAAGTAATTGTCCACATTAAAGTTCAGGAGTTTAAATTAATTGCCAAGTACAGACCTAAAGTTTTTTTAAAAAGTGTTCCATTTTTCCTTGTTGGTGAGTTTTTAGTTACCTTAAAATCATAAATAAGATTAGTGATGCTACCAGATGAGTTAGTAAACTAAAAAAAAAAAAAAGAGAAAGAAAAAAAGAATCTCAGTAAGCAGATGTTAAAATTTCTAAAAGGCTCTCAAATCTTCCAAGTATTTTCTATATCCTTTCTAAGAAAAAATAAAGTTATTAAATGGTAACAAAAATAATGGCCCATACACCTCAGAGCGACTTAATAATTAACCATACAAAGACATACATTATGAAAAATTGAACACATTTATTCAATTTCCAGCAAACACCAATTAGAAATGGGCTGAAATGACAATGCAAAGAAAGCTATAAGCAAACATTTTGACAAGAGGAATGTGAAGAATTAGAACAAACTTCTTAGGAAACTACAGTGCGCTTCTATGTTCATGTCTGTGTGTGTGTGTGTGTGTGTGTGTGCGTATGGTGTTATTATCATTCTTTCTTTCTCCTCCTTCTGAAATTAGGTAAAATATTTTCCAAAAATATAGAGCTAGGTAAGATTTCTTCTTCAGGTAATTTGTACTCCTAGGTCTATGGGTTGATGAAAAAATCCTGGGGGAAAATACGTATCTTTTTATTTTAGGTATTGTAGATGTACCACCACAATAAAGAGGTTCTTTTCATCTAAGTACTTTCTCATTTTTTTCTGAATGGAAGGTCTTTTACATAATGCATACCTTTTCATAACATTTTATATTTAGAGTTGTTTTCATCTATATATAAGAAACCAATTTCTAAATATTAAATCTCAGGGCTATCAAGCATAGGAATGAGTTATGGAGGAAAGTTTTAGAATATTTTTTCCCTAGGTCTTTAAAACAGAGCACCACTTTTCATTTGGGTTGCTTTAGGTGTGATCCAGTCCAGTGAGAGCAGGTACTGATTTCTGACATTTATTTTAATACTCTATGATTCTATGAATCCTCTTAATAAACTCAAGAAGCTGGTAAAATCAAATACATTTGAAGTCTTGGTATAAGCATACTAAATAATGAATTTAATACACTGAGGTCCTCTAAAAGCCACCACCTTTAATAAAAAGAAAATTCGGGTCTTACTGATAACATCATAAGAATTACTTTAAGTTCAGTTCTCAAAGTGTGTTTCTTCCTTTCAAAGTTCAAATAATTCATCAACAAAAGCCATAACACTGCAGTAGTGTTATACGATTCACTTACTCTGGGCACCCCTTTCTTTAGCACTACTGCCTTCAAATATAGATGCAGAAGCTTATGACGACTCCTTGAGGTATATTCAAGTCACTATTTTTAAAACCATATCAAACGACAACAAAAAAAAAAGTATGCAGAGTACGTCTGTCACCCCTGATTCAGAATCTAGTCATTTTTAGTCTGTGACTCCAAACTAGATCTGATATACACAAGGATAGCCTTCTCCAAACACCAAATATAAGGACATGCCAATCTAGTTAGATTCACCCTTGACCTTGGGAGGCAGAGAGAGAGCCAAACATGAACTTCTACATTCAAATCTCCAGTTTAAAAGTACTACAACCTGCTGTGCACTAAACAGGTACATTTAAAACACCCCGTTATCTTTCCAGAAGTAATGGTAAGTTTCACCTCAGCTCCATCACCTACTGGTTGTGTGAGCCTGAGCAAGTTACTTAACCAATCCACACCTCAGTTTCCTCATCTGCAGAATGGGGATAATAACCATACCTATCTCATAGGGCAGTGGTAAGCATTCAGTGAGATGATATGTCTACATGCTCAAAGCTTACCTCTGGTCATTTTTATTGCAACCAAGGACACAGAGGTAAAGAAGCCTAATTTAATTTTTCTCAGCTATACAGAAAAACCGCCTGGCAAAAGAAAGGAAATTTCCTTGTGGGAAATTCGGTACCATATTAGCTGGCTGCTTTGGGAATACTCTTTTCTACACAAATTTCAAAGTGTTAGTTTAATACAACTGCTCAGCACAAATACGCAGATAAGTCAGCTTGCCATGTGCTTCCTGCTAATCTGCCATTAGAGACACTTCGAAGCAAACTCCACTTCCTAACTAAACACCACAAGTTCCTTTACTGTGTGGGTCTATATTCTCCCCCCTCCAGCAGATTGTATTATATAAAAACTTCTACTTACAGAAGCTAGGGAACTGAACGTAGCTCGCTGCAGTTAGCCATGCCCAGCACGTAACTACCTCTTCCTTAGGTTTCCATCTGTCCCTCAGGCAGCTTACAGGGTTCATCTGCCTGACTGGGTTTGCACTCTGTCGACAGAAATCATCTCCTCTACACCAGACATTCATGTTTGCCACTTGATAAGACTCTTCCTTGCTATCTTCAAATGGAAGACAAATCACATTCTTCAGCTTATCTCCTACTCCCTCTCCAACATAAACAATTCAGGCCTAATTGTCAGAGGTACAAAATGCCATCTGCTTTTCCTTCAGTCCTCACCTTAGGAGTCAAAGTAGATCCATGCTCTGGCCCTCCAGAAGGGAGTCCCAGCACAGCTAAGGGAGGGTCTGTATTGGATGAATCCCTACGCCTGTATTGAAGAAACAGGGCAACGAATTTATTAAAACACCTAAGTCTCACATGCACAGAATTTCTGTGCATTCAGAGCTCCCACTTGGTCTTCTGTAATAGTATACAGGACAATAATGCAAATAAAATTTTGTGCATTAAATAACAATTTCACTGGTTTCCACAGCTTGAAAAAGATAAATGTAATGAAGTGCATTTAAATCGAGCATACCAAGAAATCTCAGATGCCAAAAAAAAAAAAAGGAAAGCCCAACAATGTGGGGGGACAAGCACTGAAAAAAAATGAGCAAAAAACTTTTATTTTCTATTATAAGGTCCCTCTCTCATACCCAAAAAAACCAAAACTTTTTCAATTCCCATTTTTTATTTTGCTTGAATCTCTAAAAGGGAAAGTGAATCAAAATGAAAAGAAAAATGACGGGTTAGATTTGAGTGGTGCCCATAGCAGGTAAGGGCACATTCCATTATAAAAGTGGCTGACACTTCATAGGGGAAACCACTGCAGAGTTATGTGTTCAGTGTGCAGTGCCTCAAGTCTAACCTTAATTCTCTGGTGGTAGCTAGGATGATGTCACTTTTAGTGAATGATAACTTTGGAGTAGGTTTGAGGCAGACCACTCCAGCCAAAAAGATTCTCTGCACACACGAATAACACTAGGAAATAAGACAAAAGAAAAATGGGAACATGACTACCTCCAGATAAGTAAATATACTAAAACTTATTTTTTCCTAAAATATTAGCAAGGGTATTTTTGAGCAATTATACTTTTTTTAAAAAAAGGAGAGGAAATAATAAATAAAGTCTAATATTATATGGTAACCTTAAAAAGAAAATTTTGCCTTATTTTGACTTGTTCTAAATGCCAATCTAAAAAAAATGTCTTTGGCAAGTAAGGTTATCTGTCTCCCTAATGGAATCTGAGACCTGGGGCCAAGCTCAGCAATGCTGTCAGATGGAAGATCCTTCTCAGTGGCAGGAATGGGCTCGTTCTATTTGAAGGAGGTATCTTCTTTCCTCCTTCATTCACGATCTCCTGGTCTACTCTGCCATAAAACCTTATCTGCTCAAATATTTTTATTTCTAATGAAGGCCTGACTGTTGGAAATTAAGACACGAGCAGTGAGTAATAAATAAATTCCCTTTAATGACAGGGAGATGATGAGGGAAGATGTAGGTACTGAAGCCAGGTTAAGAAAAAATACAGCCCCCTCTTCTGAAAATGATCCAGAAAATGCACTCAAAGATGAGTTTATTAGGACATGAAGTATTTATTATGTACGAGCATCCAGATAACTAAAATGTCATCATTTAAATTTTACTACTTTGTTCGGTCTCATCATTTTTAGGTCATTTTTAAAAATACCTCTGCTTGTGGAGGTCTGCAACAAGGTGGCACCGGGAACCAGCTGCAACAGATAGTGGACTATGCCCAGATGACAAGGGCCCAAACCACTAGGTTTTGGGAGGTTCAGTTTTGCTCCCTCCTCCCCATCAAGTTTTCAGCTATTTGGTTGTTACCTGCTGGCCTCTACTCGAAACCCTGCTAGATAATATCCTCATATAGACACGGGATATATAAACATTATCAATTTTTCTGGCATTGTGTCTAGAGTAAGAATAAAAAGGCTTTAAGTAAGGAGGAGCTAAGATATTCTGCCTCTTCACACACAGGGGTACAATGCTTGCATTCTGGTACACAGACTTTGTGACAGATTCTTTCCCTTATCATGAGCCTTTTTCCAGGATGGAGCCAGCATGGGAAAGTGGTTAAGAACATGAGCTCTCAAGTCAGATTGCTGGGGTCTGAATCCTGACTCTCCATCTATTAGCTGTGTGACATGTGCCAAGAACTTATCACTGAGAATGGTGCATGAGTAGGCCATTCAGTGCCAGTAGGCACTCAGTGAGTATAAGCTACATACGTGTATATATATGTACACACACACACCTTTTTCTTTTATCTGGCTGCATTCCCAAGAGCTAGAGTTTTGCAGTTTTAAAATCTAAATACGTTGGGGTTCAAGCTGCTATTTTCTGCGTGGTTTTCTCGTACAACCTCTCCTCCAGCCCCACTGCTCAGTCCTACGTGATCCTCCACCTACGAAACAGCTCCACATAGAAATCAGGAGATGCAGTGACACTTTCCTCCTGTTTAAAAACCCATTGCTAGGGGCTGATTTATTTGTGTCTCTCCCCCCCGCCACCAAATTCATAGGATAAAATCCTAATCCCCAGAGAGATTGTATTAGGAGGTAGGGCCTTTGGGAGGTGATTGTCATGAGGATGGAGCCCTCATGATTGGAATCAGTGCCCTTATAAAAGAGGCCCCAGAGAGCTGCCTCATCCCTTTGTAAAGAAGCAGTGAGAAAGCATCGTCTACGAACCAGGAAGCAGGCTCTCACCACACACTGAATCTGCCAATGCCCTGTTCTTGGACTTCACAGCCTACAGAACTGTGAAAAATAAAGTCACTGAAATTACCTATCTTGAAAGCAGGCCAACTCTTGGAGCTGTCTCTACCAGAAAAGAAACATTTATGAACTCAACAGGTAAAATATTAAAAAAAAATACTAATCTGAACTCATTCCCATTATACAAGTCCCAAAACCTACGAAGAGTAACAATATCCCAAACTAGCTGTTTGCAATAACCAGCATGTCAGGACTTGCCCAAATGAGTGGAAACCACTCACAGGAAATGGTAGCAATGTCAAGGAAGTATTCCATTCCCTGGAATCCAAGGCTCTCAACAGAGCAGCACCATAAACTCACTGCTTTTCCAGTTCTTAACAAAAACCTTCCTAGAGGAAACGACTTCCATGGAAGATCCTCCCATAGTCCCCTGTACCTCTGAATTTTATCAGTGGGGTCAAGCCAGACCAGCAGGAGGTCATGCAAAGGACGATGTCATTTCTACCCACTACATAATGTCATGGCTTCGGATTTTATCCCAGTGTGTATAAGAAATAGGCCATGTGGAATCTGTTACTCTAGTATGAACAAATGTTATTGATGTTTCTATCATGTAGTACCTCTTTTGAAAATAGTGATGATGATGATGATGACAATGATAATTTACAGAATGATCCCACCTGGGGAAATCTACTTTATGCTCTCATGCTAGAAATGACTATTTGTCCTCTGAGAAACGGGTGAGCAACTTCCTTCCAAATGGTGAGAATTAGGTACATGACCCTATCTCCTTTTTGGCTCTGTCAAGAAGCTCAAGTCATCTTTGAAGCTCAGCTACAGCAACTAGGAGAGCTTCTGTGGTCTCCACATTGCTGACTTCAACTTTTAACTTCTTTTTCTATTTTCCCTTGTTTCTGATTGTTCTACTTGATAATTATTTTATTACAGGTTTGCTTCTTGTAAGCCTCCCCAGATGCTTTTCACAACAAAAAAGGGTAGAAATAAATAAATCAACAGATATACAATGGCCCTAGAGGAGCCGATTTGAGGAGTGAGTCTGGTGGATGGAATGCATTGGGCACCAGCGTCCTTAACCGGGGGTGTGTGGATGGGCTTTTGAGAAACCTTGAACCTCTTGAAAGAGAATGCAAAATCGTGGGTGATAGTGCTTTCTCCCTAGGTCCACGGCTTGCCTGAGAGTCTCTGAAGTTTAAGAAACACTGCTCCAGGACTCTATAGCAGGAGACCGAGAATCTTGGCCATCTGAGTGGAGCAAGGAAAGAGAGCCAGGGAGGTACAACACAAGGCTAAGTCAGCCCCAAGCTTCCACCAACCCAGAGCTTCTGTGTGTGAGCAGTCTTTCTTATCCAAGCTGGACCGCGGCATTATTCATTTGTTGTATATTAACCTACCAGATGGTCTGTTGTAGTTAACAAGGGCCGGCTGCTGTTGCTGCGGCTGTGGCTGTGGCTGCTGCTGCTGCTGCTGCTGTTGCTGCTGCTGCTGCTGCTGCTGCTGCTGTTGCTGCTGCTGCATGCCAGGCAATGTCCTTTTCCCCTGGACTGCAAGCTGCAGTGTTTCGGGGAGGGGTTGGCCCCGGGCCAGCATTTTGTAAGCTAAAATCTGAGCTCGAAGCTGATGCAGCTGGACGGGACTGAAAGGCGAGGGACCTTTGTTGGGCTGGCTCATCGCCTGCGGATCACCCGGGATGAGGGGCCCTGGCTGGCTCGGTGGCATCTGGGGTGGGGTTGGGCCTCCTCCAGACATAGGGCTGGAGACGTGCTCTGGGGCTCCCAGTGGAGATGGGTGAGGTGACATGTAACCTAAAATAGAACACACGAGGCGATCACAGGCTGCCCCTGACAACCCTGAAAGAGATGTATTCCTAAATACTCTTGATAATTTTCTAGAGCAACACTGTCTTAGAGAAATGCAAATTATATATAATTTAATAATTATATATAGTTTTAAAATTTAATATATATATAATATGTGCTTTATACACGTATAAAATTTAAAATTTTCTAGTAGCCACATTTAAAAAGTAAAAAAATTGAAGTTTATTTAAATCACATATATTATTTAAACCAACATATTTAAAATATTATCATTTCCAAACATAAAAATTATTGATGAGATATTCTACATTCTTTTTTGCATAGTAAGTCTTTGAAATTCAGTTAAGTATTTTACACTTAAAGCACATCTCAACTGGGACTCACCACACTTCAAGTGATCAACAGCCACAAGTGTCCTAGAAGGCAAACTGGTAGTGACTGTTGTATACCTAAAGGACAGGCCCCAGGGGATAGTACTATCTGTTAAAAGCAGCTACAACTGAGAGAACAAAACCTCAAAGTGTCTAATATATCTCAATGGGGAATGAAGAATGTCTTGTAGAGAGAGCAAATTCTTGGTTTATTATTATGCACATTATGAATAACTTGCAATTATTGAGGGCCTACATGCTGTAGGCATTTTGCAAGGCGGTGAGTTATACTCAGCTATTTCCATTGAGTTCTTCCTGGAAGCAGAGCCTGATCCAAGGATTGAGTGCAGACAATTTATTGGGGAGGTGCAGGGACATGGGTAGAGGCACGCAAAGGTGATAGAAAGAAGGGAAGGCAGCCAATAAAAGGTGCATTATGGAGCCTGCTGCTGTAGTGGGTGTCTGAAGATTAATCCAGTGAAGATGCTCTGGGATATAAGGTAAGTAACTTGCCTCCAAATTATCCTAGGAAAAGGGATGAAGACGCTGGGATGTGTATACTCTTAACAATCATCAGTCACTGGTTATTTCACTGGCTCTGGGATCATTATTCTCCAGGGACCTTTCCAGGTGCGGGTAAGGAGGGTGTCAGTAGATGGAAGTAACCCAAGACGGTGGTTCTGGCCAGGAGAAATCAGGCTGGTGGGGATGTAGCAATGATAAGGGGCACGAAGAGGATGTGAGCAAAACATACATTATTTCCCCAGTCCTCACAACAACGCTAGGAGATATGTACTGTTACCTCATTTTTTAAAACGCAGAAACTGAGGCTTGGAGAGTAAGTGAGTTACTCAAAGTCACACAATTAACTCTTGGTAGCGCCAAGATTTAAACCAAGGTCTGTCTGATTCTAACATGTATGTCCTTTCCATGATCTAACAAAAGTTTGGTTATACAATAATAAGTTAAGAACTTAAAAGTTTTAAAAATCTTCTAGATCCACTTAACAACATAACATAAAAATCAGAGTGAACTGTTTGGTTTATAACAGATCTAAATGGGAAACTTAAAAACACTTTTCTGGGGAAGGAAAATCAAAATGCACAAAAACTTCAAGGAACTTATTTCAGGAGATGACTTGCATAGCCTGGCCAAAGAATTCCTAGAAAAACACATGACTAGGTGTTGTAGGAGGGAGATTCAAGATAAAAGAGAGAACACAGTAGCCTACAACAATCCGAAATGTTGCCTTGAGTTCAAACAAAGTGCCAATTAGTCAAGTCAAAGATTCCTAAAATACACTGTTCCATACATAGATGAAAAGTCTTTGCCCTTTAATAAATGTACTCATGGCACAATCATCATAAAGGTTATCACATCTAATATCTAGGTGTTTATTAGATATATGCTGTACGTGTGAACCTATGTCAAGTTTGAACTGAAAGAGCTCCGTGCATCTATGCAGAATCACAGCGGCCCTAGAATACATAACCACCACTGACTAGGAATTCACCATCACCATTCATGAGACCAGAGAAAATCAAGGACATAGTAACTTTCATCTCCAGTTGCCATTTAAAGAGGGAAGCAAATTTACCAGGATCCTCTAAAACAACAATGGGTTTTGTTCTATCCATTGGTGGGAAGCAGAGCTCCATTCAGGGAAATCCTGCCCTGAAGGGAAATGGAAGAACCGATAAATATCACCCCTCAAATCCCTCCTCCTCGAGAGAGCACAGAAGCCATGCCGCCGCCATGAGGCTGCTGGTTGGTCATGTAAGTTAGCCAAAAAAATTCCCCTGAAATCAGCCTGCAAGCCTGGCAGAAATGCAAATCCCAAAATGCTGTCACATATAACAATAAACATTTAGAGAATATCAATAACATACACTTAACTTCATCATCAGCACTCTTCCCTCTTCATGAGGCCTATGTTGACCCTTTCATTGTGACGCTAGTGCAAAATGGTAGTTTGTTCATTATGACACCTGGTTCTGGCCAGTCCTGAAGCTACCACAGGGGGGAAAACTTTCCATCAAAGCTATTTACATTTTCATAGTACGAGGGATCCCACTAGGGGTTAGAATGGGCCACATGTCTCCTGGTTACTGGGCTCTCTTATTTCCTAAGGTTGTCAATCATAAACTCACTCATGACAAATTATAGGAAGCGTAAAACAATGGACCAAAATATCAGGCCACCCAGTCTAAACTCAACTTTCTAACACTGTTCATCAAATTACTCTTCTAAACTATGAACAAGGCATCTTTGTGAGGGTGAGACGTGGCAAGGCCGGAGAGATGCTTACATTAAGGACACAAAGTCAAACTCTGAAAAAGAGAACCTGGTCACTGGAAAAATCAATACGAACAAATTTTACCTTAAATTTGATAAGAAAGAAACTAAGAGCAGAATCAAAGTCATTTTTGAGCATTAATCAATATGAGAAAAATCTCACCTCAAATTTGGCAAGAAGAAACTGGAGGTGGGAAGAATTACTTCCCAGAATTCATAGGGGATGTTAATAGAATCACTCTGTCATGGTAAGATATTAAAAAAAGTGACAGTATCTCAGCTAACGAGAGAGATTTTTCTTCTACCTACATGAGTAGCATTCCATAAAACTTGAAGACAAACAGAATCTAAATGATACAACAACATCACATATTTTGGTAATTATCTTTAGTTGAGAAGACACAGTGAAGAAATTGCCTCAGAGTGAATATACATTTGTCTGTAGGATGACAGTGTTGATGCAGATTCTACTCTTTTTGAAATCTTCTTTGATTTGCTCATTCAAAAGCAGTTGAAAAGTGGCAGTTTTCCTTCGCTGGTCTTCAAGAGCCATTATCTCCCCAGTTTCACCTTGCCTCGGAGAGAAGCAATAACCTCTCTCCTATTAATAATCTTGAACTTTTAAGTGCCAATTTTATATGAATTTTCTCTTCACATACACACACATGCACCTGCACACAATACTTAAATATTATATACCTGCCTCTGAAGGCTTTTTATATCCAATGGACTAAAAATAAACAATGTTATCAGTGGGGCCATAAGGTACACAATTCAGCATTTATTGAAGGAAATGATTTTGCTTCTCAACCAATACCCTAAAATATCCTACTAGGTTGCTAGGTAGTTAAAGTTGGCAGCCTTCTGATCAATACCACACCTCTCTGTACCTGTGTGTTTAGAAATGGCTTCCTACAATGAGTTTTTAAAAGATACATGCTATTACCAAGTCTAAATTCTTTTTAGACCATTATATAGAATCGGACTACATTATACCAATACTGTTTTATTCAAAAATATATCTTTAAATAACTCATTCCCCAACCTACGATGCACTTTACTATTTTACAGAATAATATTAAATGTTAATTCTGATCCCCTTTCATGCAGACCTTTGCATTTCAAAGTGATTATAACTTACTGAAATTACATTTAGAAATTCAGATCTACTTAAAATTGTTGACATTTTAATGCATACATTTATTTCCATACCTAATAGAACAAAATTTACTAAGTATCTATCCAGTCATGTGCTTGACATCATGCCAAGTGTTGTAGATTCCAAGATAAATATGACATCATTCTTAAGTCAAAGAGGGGAGCCAAGTGATCAGAGAAATTTTAAGAGAAATAAAGGTAAAAATGCTCTCAATTCTGATCTGTAGATTTAAAGTGTTTTTTTGTTTTTGGGTTTTCCTAGGGCCCCACCATTAGAGGTACTGCAATACCAGGAGCAGAAAGAGCAAGCACCTGGCTTCAGTAATCACTGAATACAACTCATCTACCCCTGCTAGGTATTAAAAATAAGATCGACATTTATTAGCTCTATGAACACACCTGGCTCCTCAGAATTTAAATGATCAACCTGGAAGTGTTGTCTTAATTTCTTCGTGACAGTGAATGGGTCAAATTTTTTCTTCCTGCACTACAAAAAGTCCCAATGCTTCAGGTTGCTTTTCTGACATGGTCAAGATTCTGTGAGTCATCTGCAACAATCACGCCTGCCTGCCACCAAAATTCAGATCAAAGCCTGGGATATTCAAAAGCCTATTCAAATGTTAGTAGAGAGACATTCCTATGCCTCCATGACTGTTCTATTTATATTTCAACAAGAAAAGACCTGTGAAGATATTTCTCTAAATCCTCCCAACCAAAAGTCTTCCCTCAGGTGGACAGATATCTGATCATAAACGGAGGAAAAACTCACAGACATTTAATTATATAGGATTACATATAGCAGCACGTAAACCATAAGCCTTGAATTAAAATGTCTACATATTAATGTTTTTTGATGCTAGATTAACTCATGCCATTTGCATTTTGAAATGACCACACAATGATTTTGAAATCAGGTCACAGGATATTAAAAGGCTTTAATGTATCTTAACATGCCTTCAACGGTGAGGGAAGGAAAGAGGATGTATAAGGCACAAAGGAGAAAAGAAATATACCATATATCAATTTGGTCATCACTGTAGGTTGAACTGTGTCTGCCCCACTCCCCCACACCCAAAATATGTTGAAGTCCTAACCCACAGTACCTCTGAATGTGCCCCTATTTGGAAATAGGGTTTTTGCAGATGTAATCCAGTTAAGATGAGGTCATACTGGATTAGGAAAGGTCCTAATCCAATGCACAGTATCCTTATAAAAAGAAGAAAATCTGGACACAGACAGACATAAGAAAAATGTCATGTGAAGACTGAGGTAGATAGAGATCGCCGTGCTGCATCCACAAGCCCAGGACTGCCAAGGGTTACTGGCAACCACAGAAGCTAGGAAGCAGCAAGGCAGGGTTCTTCCTTAAAGCCTTCAGATACAGCATGGCCCTGCGGACACCGTAATTTCAGACTTGGCCTCCAGAACTGCGAGAAAATAAATTTCTGTTGTTTTAAGCCATCCTGTTTGTGGTAATTTGTGGTGGCAGTCCTAGAAGACGACTATAGCACCCACCAGCAATGACAGGTAATTTCACTGTCAGAAAAAGTGACCGTGTGTAAGCATGCAATTCAAGGGACACAGGGGGCTCATCTCGCCTTCACACCTATGACGTTGTTGGGAGGCAGACCTAGATTCTCTTTCTGGCCCTCTCACTGACTAGATATGTCAACTTAGGGAAACAAAGTAAATTTCATGAGCTTTAGCTTCCCCATCTATAAAACTGGGTAACATCATTTACCTTACAAGATCACGATAAAGATTCTGGATAAAGTACAGATAGTACTTTGCAAAGTGCTGGGACACATGGTGGCTAGTAAAATTTCTAAAACCTTGGAAATGAAATTGCCCATATAAATCATAAAGTTGAGTTGATGAGGATGGGGTTAGATTTCTATAAGGAAAAGAAACCTGTAGGATTCAATCTTCCTTAGACACATTCTTTGGAAGTAATCATTAAAATATCCAATAAGAAAGATTTAAAGACTAGGGTATGGAACCAAAATCAGATACGCGGCAGACACAAACCCTGGCTGTGCTGATCCATCGGACTCTGGGGAGGACCCATGCCCGGGTGAGGTGGTCGCATACCGGCGCCCTTCATGGATCCACAGTGGATATCTTCTACAATCCCCTTGTCATGCATACCATCCATGGGCTGAAACATTTAAAGGACATCAGTTAGACTCCTCTTTAAAGTACAGTATTTCTATCTAGAGTCTTAAGACCCCTCCTAAAGTCTTCAAAAAAGTGTGGCACAATCATTTATCACCCATTCTATGGTCATACATTTTTACATTTCACAGGTAGGGGCAAAAGAAAACCCACAAAACCCAAAAGACTAAATTAATAGGATTGGTAAAACCATCTGCAAGTCAAAAGTTAAGGCTCTAAACAGTTGATATTTTTTTTTTTTTTTTGGTAATGTCAAAATCTGCCAATAAAAATGAAGTTCACAAGGTAGACAAATACAAGCTGTTCTCTCATGCCCTTGTAAGTAGTCTTGAAACCTGTTATAGGATGAAGTTAGCCCGAAGTCTGAAGGAAGACTATTTGAAATGTCTGCGATGATCTATTCTTGGGTCATTTTTTTTTCCCCCCACTGGAGAGAAAGGAACTATGGAAAGTTTAAAAGTTGAAGCCAGAAGGTTCCATGGCAGTTGGGAAGAGAGGAACAGACAAGGCAGAGCAGTGAATGGGGCTGAATATTGAAAGGGAAGGAGTGTGAAACAGATAAAGGTATACTACAGAGGGAGGAAGAATGGAAAAGGTTAAAGTCATGGTTTGGAAATAAATCATGAACACAGGGGCCGAACCCAGGACTTGAGGCCCAGTACATGACAGACATACAATAAATAGCTATTGCATTGACGTTAATCCAATCCAGAATTGGGCAACGAAGCATGTGTTCGAAAAAAGGAAAAGTCTATTCCTCCCAAAACTGTAATTGCAATTTCCAAAACAGCCTGAAAGAAATATTTCCAGGAGTTTATAGAAACCAAATGACTTCAAGCAAGAAAGTATGAGTGTTTGCAGTTTTGGAGAAAAGAAAGTTAATTTCTGCAGAGTCAAAAGCATGCGCTTGAAAAGAGGAAAAATTTACCATAAAGAGGATGTTCAGAAGAAAAATGGGAAGAATCTGGTATAAAGAGTGTCACTGAGTCTGTTAAATAGTAATAATAGAGAAGAAATCAAAGCAACACAGCAGATGTATTTAGGCCACTTGTTTATTTATTTCCCAGTAACGTTGAAAAGCAAAAAGCTGAAGCTCAGAGGAAGGAGGAGGAACAGGACAAGGAATAAAGCTGCCTATAAAAAGAAGGGAAGAAAGTGAAGGCATCTGGTCAGCAGGTGTGAGCTCTAAGTGCTCAGCCGTGTCCTCACGCAGGGAACTATCTGAGGGGCTGGGGCTAAGGAAAAGCAGGATGGCAAAAAATAAAACTTGCAGCATGACAGCAAAACAAAACAAAAAAGAGAGCAGCCATGGGGGTAGAAAATATGAGAAGGTATGATAAA
This sequence comes from Eulemur rufifrons, assembly GCF_041146395.1. Taxonomy (NCBI): domain Eukaryota; kingdom Metazoa; phylum Chordata; class Mammalia; order Primates; family Lemuridae; genus Eulemur; species Eulemur rufifrons. The sequence continues at coordinate 225,829,624 of NC_090989.1, read as the reverse complement.
GATGCTAGGTAATGAAACAGAAGCAACCAGAGGAGATTATAATCAATAAAAAATCCAGTAAAAAAAAAAAACGTAACATTGATCCAACACTCACTCACTCACTGAATTATTAAATGCTTAAATAATAATTAAGTTTAGCTAAATATTACCTTTAAATTTTATCTTTCGTTTTGAAGATGAAACACCTTTAAACCATTCTGAAATTATGGTAAAGTTTTACAAGTGACAGATCAGATCTAGAATACAGATCTCAAATTAATTTAATCTAAACACACGACAATTTAATGACTTCCATATGTCAATACGTTTACTATGTCCCCTAAAAAATATGACACAGATAACAAGCAGCTTTATTTCTCTAGGTATCTGACAAGCTAAAAAAATGAATTTAAAAAAGGGGGAGAGATCTTGGTGAAATTATAGGGGTATTCATTGCTAAATGAAAAAAGAAAGTTTCGGGGTAATGAATAGAGACAATACGATCCTATTAGGGTAAAAAAAAAAAAGCAAAAAAAAAAAAACACACCTGTATATACATACTGTGCTTATGCAATATTTTTACTGAACATGAAGAAAAGTAAGGTGCAAAAAGCATATACAACAAGCTGTTACCTGGAGTGAAGCTAGAATTTACCATTTTATTTATCTCAGTATCATTTTACTTTTCAAAGTAAACATATATTACTTTCTAGGATTTGAAAATCATCAAATAACAAAATTGTTAACAAATGGATCTTCCCTTTCAGGCTCTGATACCTTACCTTAAATCTGACCTAAATTCCTACTCAATTAAAGGAAAGACTCTTTGCTGTGGTAATCCCTAGTCTCTTCCATTGCTTGTCTACTGTGATGGTTCATTTTATCGTAACAGTGTCAACTTGACTGGGCCACAGGTGCTCAGATACTTGGTTAAACATTGTTTCTGGGTGTGTCTGTGAGGGTGTTTCCGGATGAGATTAGCATTTGAATTGTTAGAATGAATAAAGAAGACTGCCCTCCAGAATGAGAGCCAGTATCATTCAATTCATGGAGGGCCTGAATACAAAGGAAAGGAGAAGTTGCTCTTTCTCTGCTCTCTGCTTAAGGTGGGACATCCGTCTTCTCCTGCCCTTGGACTGGGACTTACACCATTGACTCTTCTGGTTATGCTTTCAGACTTGGACTGGAACTGTACTCTCAGCTCTCTTGGATCTCTCCAGCTTGCTGACTGCAGATGGTAGAACTTCTCAACCTCCATAATTGTGTGAGTCAATTCCTTATAATAAATCTCTTTATCTATCTATCTAGATAGATAGATCTCCTCCTGGTTCTGTTTCTCTGGAGAACCCTAACTAATACATTTACTTAATACCAAGAGGCAGCCCCACCACTCTATTCACCTGTGATGTCATCCAAAGGAGTATAAAACCTCTACTTGTTTCATTAGGCAAATCCTTCGGGTAGAGTGCAGTGTCCTCACAGATTTCCCTTGGCCACTGCTAACTTTCAAAGCAAATCGTCGCAGAGGACCTTGTTTACTTTCTCAAAAGACTGCTCTCTTTTTGCATCTCCTGTGAAAGCATAATGCCAAATTGTGCAGATACGATCGTCCCCAAAGCAACAATCCGAGTCTCATAAATAAAGGATTGTTATAACCTTAGTCCAGAAACAAACAACTGGACCTGAGCACTGCAAAAATCAAAACCTTCTTCTAAAACCAGAATAAAACTATTTCACAGAGAGAAGTGCATTTTAAGGATTCCCTAGGAACTATTTAATTTCAATAGAGGCTTAAAAAAAAAAAAAAACCTTTAGGAAAGGAATTTTATACTCTTTGGGATTTATTTTTTAATAAGTGTCAACATTTTTAGGAAAGAATTATTTTCAATGTATTCATTTGTAGATGATATAAGTTATTCAACACAGAAAAAAAAAAAATAAACAAGACTTATACGCTAGCATACACATTCACCAAACCAAAATACCTTCAACCCACAAATCACAGGATCTGTCGAACTGCCTAGTCTTGCATAGTCTATCTTAGTATTTTAAAAAGCCAACATCTGATCTTCATGATTGGTACAACATTTGTAGCAACAAAAGTACCTCAGAATGTGCGTTTTTAATAATATACAAGATAAGACAAAGATCTCACTTGATTCTCCTGCTGACAATAATAGAAAAAAGGGCTGGAGTTATCAGGAATATTAGCCATCCATGAATCAGAAGACGAGATTGAACAGGAGAACAAACTCTTACCTTATGCATTTGGTGCATGCCTTCCTGTGGGAAGTCTGCAGACCCCATTGTCGACATAGGATGCGAGACGCTTGGAGGTCCAGGACTGGGCCCCATCATACTGTGGACGGAACCTGGGGATGGTCCTGGCCCTGGACTAGGTCCAAGAATTGGTCCAGGGGAAGGTCCGGGCCCTGGCGAAGGCCCTGGGTGGGGCATCGCACCAGGGTCTGTGGGCGTGGACATCTACTTCTCCTGCCTCTGCCAGTCAGTAGAGTAATACTAAGTTAGAAAACAGGAAAAAAAAAGAAAGGCATGTTTTAAACATGATGTTAAGATCAGAATAAAACAGTTGTTAGCATTTGATGGTGCCATTTCTGTAACAAACTTCAAACAGAACTGCCCTGTCTAGTCCAGATGTTTGAGTGAGTGTGATATATATCCGTCTGCCCTAGTCTTTATGAAGACCACTTGTTTAAAAAAACACACACTCTAAATGATTCCCCAGAAAGATATAAATCATCTAAGATACAAAAAGGCTCACTGGAGAAACTCAAATTTAACACATAAGCAGAATTCTAAACAAGTTTGAAATTTATTACTGAAGTCAACAGATGCTCTCTATTACTCACTGGTTTGGACACCTTACAAAGTCATTAACCCCCCAAAGCCATTAAAACATAAAACCCTTTAAAAAAAAATATCCAATCAAGACTCATTTTCATAAGTGAATGGGCATTCAAAACTTCACAGAGAACTCAAGATAGTTAAAAGGGGGAAAAAAATACAATCTCATAAATTGAGAATGAAAGAAAAGTTCCAATCACGGAAAAAGCAGAGGCTCCGGGAATCAAGACAAATATGGGTTCAAAAACCCACATATGCAATTATTAGCTAAGTTGTTTAACGTTTCTTCTTCAGAGATTTAAATGCAATGGTATGTGTAAAAAACACAGCTGTGTGCCTGGCACAACAAGCAGCCACTCTTGTTTAGCATTATTTCCCCCACCATCTCCACGGACCCGGAGTGATGAGAAGGGACAGCTTAAGATGTGGTCCTCCTGCCAGCTCACTGATTGAAGCAGAGACCCCTGGGGCAGTCAGGTCAGGGATTTGTCCCAGGCCTCGCTGTGGTCAAGGATCCCTGAAAGAAGTCGTCCATGACTACTGGATCAGAGCCCACCGCAGACTAGGTGTGGAAATTCTGGTTCTCTGATTTCAGCAGAGCAATATTCCACCACCCACGCTCCAAGGCTTCTTGGCATCCCCGTTGGGGAACTGCCTCATAGAGTGGGTACAACTGCACCTTGGAGAGGAGCCAAAAACGAGTAAATAAGCTGTTTTCCAGATTCTGATAGAGATCAATGATCCCAGCAAGATAGCTGAATGCCACTGGTGATAGTAATTATTCGGTATTATGATGTTACCTTGGAGGCACACACCTGTACACACAAAAACATTTTTGCTGTCAACCTCGCAAAATACAGAATGAGATACCCTAAGCAATTTGCTTACCCATTGCTTAGTGGCAGAGATGGAACTAGACTGTAGCGTCCTAGTCACCCACAGCAGGGCTCTTTCCATAGTGAAACAAGGGGTTGGAGGGGAAGTACAAAAAACCCACATGCATTCCATTCCCAGCTACCTACTATCACCTCTCACTGAATCTCTAGAGTGTGCGGGCCAGAAAGGCAGGGTCTTGCCGTTCCTCCCCCCGAATCCCCAGCACCTCCAACAGCGTGTAGTTAAGTACTCAAAAAATGTCTGATGAATAAACTGCAGACAAAATTTCATGGGCAAAGTATTAACGGAGTCAATTGATTTTATAAATAAACACTAGAGAGTAGACAGTGTTTGAGGCATGTTCTAAAGAAATCTTTCCAGCGTAGGCAAGAATTTAGGCCATTCTGATAAATAAATCAGGGCTAAAACAGGAAGCAATGAAAGCAACCGTAAGCAGGGGATCTAAGATAGGGCTAAGAGAACCCGGTACCAGTGGTTTCTAAAACAACGGGGGAGCTCCTGCTGAATTACAGCCTTGAATTCACTAAAGAGCTAAATGTTATTATTTTATTCTTTGTGATTAACAGAGCAGGCAGAAGTAACTCTTTTTTTTTTTTTTTTTTTTTTTGCCTTTCCACCCCCTCACACACAGGTTCAGTCAGCATTTTAAATTTAGGAAGCTGACGTCAATTCAGGGGTACTACAAGTTATAATGTTCTTTCATGTATATAAGCAACTAATACACCCCTTTATTTTTTAGTGAATAAAAGGAAATTGCTCACTTCCTGTTATGGTTTACCTTGAAATCAGCTTCAGTAGGTTATTATGGTAATACACCACAAGTTTGAACAACAAGACAAATACTGAAGTTAGCCTGATTTTCCTACCTTTCAAGTTTTGGATTTTAATACAAATATTAGCCCATAATACTACTTTCTGCATGTGTTATCACTGTCATCTGAGAATCCTGGAGAATGTTATCACTACTTGTACACAGTCCCATAAAAATGCTCCTCATTTTTTATTAAAGGAAACCATTAAAAACTTCTTAGAGTGAAAAACATATTAGAAGACAAGTGGAAAATTACAGGCATAAAACCGGAATGTTAATATAGGAACATGTTATACAAGAAACTATTTAATAAGAAGAGAACCCTCAGACGCATGCAAGTCAATGACTGTGTACGGCTCAGAGTGACGGTATACTTTAACAAATGAGGAAACCTGCCCCGTGCCACACATCTAATCAATGTCAGAGATACGGACTCTCATGGAACTTGAATGTGGTATTTGCTGATGTCCACAATTGGGAGCCCAGAGACCTGGGTTCTGGTCTCAGGGTCACCACCCACTCTGGGTCCCTGGGAAAAGTACTTTTCTTCTGGGATCTTGGCTTCCTCTAGGCTCGGGACAGGAGTGTGTGGAAGGTGTCCATCCATGACTTGATGCCTACTGTTTCTGGAGCATCTCAAAGACTTCGTCCAAACCTGTATGCTGGAGAGTTCACTAATGGCCTCCCTGGCACCATCACCGCTGTCCCAGAACCCGCCCCCATCTACCATCACCCAAGTGTACCCAAGAAGGGGTCCTCTCAGTGATGAGTCCTCGCCACTCATTCTTCCTCTTCATTTCTGGTGGCAACTTTATTTGACAGTTCAAGTACATAATCAGACTTTCCCACAGTATAAAGAAACTTGGGGGTATAAACTACAAAGAGGTTCGAGTCACAAGCAGAGGCGTATGTTGTTATTACTAAGTGAGTGTGGCCAAGACGTAAAGCCCAGTATTGGCAGCCCAGCTTCCCCCTCAGCAGCCCTGCTGGTCTCCTCAGGAACCCTTGCCCCTTTCTTCTCCAAAGCACTAAGGAGCCAGCGAGGATGGGTAGTGAGGTCGGGGGGCTGGGAGGCAGGCATAGTAGGGGTGGGGCAGAGGAGCCGAGGGGCAGGCTCAGGTAAACTCAATAAGGCAGTGGTAGGTCTGTTCACATGACAACACTCAAAATCTATTTTTATTTTGTGCTGGGGGGAAAGGGAGTTTTACATTGTCAGAGAAAAAAACCTGTTCCACAATTATGGGGCCAATAAATGAAGACAATGTCGGGTGGGGGAGGGCTCAGCAGTCTCCACCCCCCAACACACACACACTGCTGGTCCCCCTCCTCCCCCAGAATCCTCCCTCTACCTCAGACCAGGACTCCCTGAGGGCCAGCTATGTTCTTTGGCAAGAGTTTGTCAGCAGTACACCCTGTCTTTTTTTCATCCTTGCTCTCCCACCTTCACAACTTGGGAGTGTGTGTTTTTAAAAATAAAAGGCCCCAGAGGAGCTTCCCAGAACTCCCAACACCACAGTCATCCTCCCTCAGCCCCAACCTCCTTCCTCCCTCAGCCCAACCTCCTTCCTCCTCGCCTGAGCTGAAAGGCTCAGCACACCCATCTGCATATTAAAAGGAGTTCAACTTCATGGAATTTTAAGGGTCACCACTCCAGCCATGACAACCATGACAAAACTTATGCCTGACTGTCTAATTGCAATCAATGGAAATACCAAAGACCCCCACATGGAAAATAATATTTAAGCACACCCACAGGTGCTTCATAACATTTCTGGTGACTTGAACTGGGGAGACATTTTGTCACGCCCCTATTGAAAAGCAGTAAGACAGGAAAGGACAACACAGCTTGCCCAAAGCAACATCTGTGGCAGGAGAGAAACCCCCAAGAGAACTTTTTATCTCTTGACTCCCAGCCCTGTACTGCTGGGCAAGCTGTTCCCCAGGATGAACAGTCTTCACTTGGGCCAGAGCAACGTCCAGAGGTGGGAAGGGGAGGACAAAGAAACAAAAACAGAAACAACGGGAAAGGTATTTTGTAAAGACTAGGATTTGGCTGTGACACTATATTAATTTATCATGGGAGAGAGAAGTAAAGAGAAGTCCTAGAGAGAATGAGATGAAGACAATGTCATCAACTGGAAAGGTCGATGATGTTTTATCAAACATCCAGAGGATGCGTTTTACTAATCTATCCCATCCCCTTTGAGTAGCCACCGGGTACAAGGCATGCAGCACAGATAAAAAAATGATCACAGGGCTTACGCCGGGACTCTGGGACTCTGAAAGTCTGACGGGGAAATAAGATTTGTGCATAAACAGCAACAAGAGAAAAAAATGAAAGACGCTGCAAGACATGGAGGGGTACAGTTAACATGTCCAGCACAGTCATAGGGTAGGAGTGAATACTTTCAGCTCGGAGGGCAGAGGACAGAAGAAGGGAATTAGGGAAAGTGTGAAGAAGGGGCATTTCAGCTCGGCCTTAAAGTTTAAAAAAAAAAAAAAAGTTTCCTAGAAGCTTTTGTTTTCTAGTTACAGAACGAGTTTAGGGAAACACACCAACCTTCGCAATGCCTCTTAAATCTCTCTTCACCAAACTTCACAAGGAAGCACGGGGAAATCTTGGATCTCCAGCATATCTTTTTTCACTGCTTGCTTTACAGAAAGACTTTGAGGTCCAGGTTAAAGGTGGAATATCAGAAATAAAATTAGGTCCAGTCCATATCCCTAAGAATATCTCAAGTCTTTTTAAAGTTTTCTGGTTGTTACAGAACTATGAGGCTCAGGAGATAGTTAAGATAAGAGTTCTTTTTCTGTCTGTTTGCTGATTCAGAACATCTCCCCTGACCTGAAGGACTGCTTTTTGTTTTCCATGTAGCTTTCTCCATAAATGCATTGATAACTCACCCACAGAGAAGTAGCAACATCTCCAGAACTGGGACACAAGCACTGCTATTCTTAATGGGGGAGGCAGGGCATGGGGAAAGACAACAGCAATGCAGATAAAGGAAATAAATCTACCAGAAGTTCCTCTTTTAGAGGCCAAGGTTGTCTAGATAGGTGGCGAAACATTACCAAAGCCCCCACTGCTTCTTGGTCTGAGATGTGCAACTTTAAACAGTGTACACAATATGATTTGTGCCACGGATAAAAATCGCATTGGGTTTAAAGTTAACACTGTAAGTTGCTTGGTCAAGACCCTAGAAAGCATTGTAAACATTTCCTTAGCATTTTCGTGGCGGTTTGCATCAGTGTGCCATTCGTTTCAAAGTCAAATGTGTTCTTAAAAGTTGTTGGATTAAAACTTTGCTCTGTTCTTTGGGCTTCCGTGAACTCTCCAGCTTTCAATCAGGGAAACAAATTAGGACGCGTGTGAGCTGTTTCCCTCACTTTAAATAAACTGCCTTGGGAACCATCCCTGCCCAGCTCAGACCTGGCAAAGGCTCTGAAGCAGCTCTGAGCATAACAGAAGATAACAACAAAGGTGGCAGTGGCTAATTATTCCCCCATGAGCCCCAGGCACTCCCTCACCAGGATCCTGGCTCTCAGCACTGTCACCCCTGTGGATATGATGAGCTACTCTCTCAGAAGAGGCTACCTGTGATGAAATTCCATGGCCTCCTCAGTGAAGACCGACCATGTTCCCATGGAGGAAAAGGGAATGTATGAGAAAACCCGGAAGTGCTAGAAGCCCTTTAGAAAGCAAAGCATCCCTCTAATCCAGGACTCATGTCCATGGGTAGTTATAAAGGTAGTCATTGGTAACTACCACTTTTAAAATTCAGTTGAACCCAAACTGCTAGGCAGTTGGTCGAAACAAAAGGCAACAAACAAACCAACAAAAGCTAGTTTCAAATCATGACACCCTGAAAGGCAATATCTCATTTTTATTTACACATGGCTGTCCTGCCTAGGGTAGGCCCTTTTGCAAGGCCACTTCATTTTGGACGCGGATAAGAATCAATGATAGCCACTTCCTTTTCTGTCTGCCAAGATAATTCTATTTATACATTAAACACATAAGAGTCTGAAATACATATTTTAAAAACTTCTGGTGGAAATGGCACACTTTTACTGAGGAGTAAAACTCTACCATCACATGCTGAAAGAACCAAGGTTATACAATGGACGATCTTTACTACATCCAACTGGCCCTGACTTTCACAATAGGAAAAAAAAATTCAACAATGAATGCTTCAAGTTCATTGCAATTAAAATGAATAATGGCCATTTATGATGTTAATTTGCCTGTTTCTTTTAATTAACATAATAGTTCGCTTAACCTCTTTGAGTTTCAAGTTCCTCCCCTACAAAATAGGCACAACAGTAACTGGCTACAACCCCAATTTTAATAAGAATCAAATAAAATATTAGGTATGAAGATACCTTGAGAGCTAGCATATACAAGTGTGCATTATTGAGGGAATCCTTTTAACGGCTTCAATTCCCACTCTGGAGTTGAATCCACAATTGACCAGATTAATCTAAAATATTGCTTTGTTCATGAATTCCCTCACTCAAAACTTCTGAAAGAAAAGCCTCCTATACACATTGGATAAAATATTCATGCTTTAGCCTGGAAGTCAAGTCTTTCTACAATCTCTGACTTTATCTTCTGAAAATTCTCTCCAACTGGAACCTCTTGCTCCCGGCAACCAGGTCCAAACAGGTACATCGGTTTTGCCACTGCTTCTTCAGCCTGGTCCTTGTAATCGCAGGGCTTCCTTATGACCTGAGATGATCAGCAGCAACCACCCTTACCCCTGCCACCCCTCCTACCACAACCCTATCCTATCTCAAAGACTTGACCTGCCCCATCGACTCAAGAAAGCTCACCTTGATCTCTCTCTGAATCACCGGGCCTGTGCAGTTTACCATTTGCTATTCATATTAAATATGCTATTATGAATATGCTGTTAAATGTCCAGGTATGTTCTTTAAAAACACATAAACTCTCAATTACAGATAATCTAATTCTTACAGAATTTTGGACTTTGCTTAATGGCATTTTGGTACAGCACAACAGCAAACCACAAAATAGTTGTGAATATTTACAAAGCTATTAACACGCCCAGTTCAACAAAGCGCAGGGGGAAGATGGGAGAGAGCTCTCCCCACGGACATTCAATTTCCACATGTGGTAACTCACCTCCCAGTGGGATAGTCAAAACTGAAATATACCACATCAAGTAGGTAAAGAAATATACAGTCATCCTGAACAAGAAAAACACAATCCAAGTCCAAACTGATGTAGTATTTCCCTTCGATAACCTGTAAACCAACATATGACAATCCTTTTTGGTTAGAGATTTTCTTTCCCATTTTTAAGTAATTTAACTCCCAAATTCCAAATTCAGTTTTTTTTAAAAAAGGAGTTCTAATCATATTAAATGGTTTTTGAACTTTAGATTTTATTTCAATTTCTATGGATTTCATTCATCAATTTACAAAAGGGCCAGTCCATATTTAAGTTAGGCCAGTTTCCAAATAGTTTCTAAAACATTAGTGCGTGCACAGATGTAGATCATACATTGGTATGAATGATGCTTACATTGATGCCAGTTCACCTAAAAATACAATAGAATATTGTGGTACTTTTGAATATTTTAAATCATACATGCATATAGCCTGATCATAATTGTCCAAATGTCCTGAAAGTCTTATATAGCTAATAAAATATCATAATTCATACTAGCCTTCAATTACATGATAAAATATGAATCCAGAACTCCAGAAGGGCATTATTCATGTCTGTGTTTCATTCGAAACTCTTCTATTCCATATATAACACATCATTCCAAATGAGTGAATTAATGGTGTTTATATCAAACATTCAAAAGACCCAACTATTTATTTAGCTCCCGAATTTCATCAGCTTTATTATGTTTTGCTGAGGTATAATTAATTATTCAAGTATCTTTTACTATACCTTTACAACTTTTATAACTTAAAAGCTCTAACAAACATATCCTGACCACTTTCAAGGAAAAGTGCTCTATTAACATGACCAATAATAAAGTCATAGCAAACAGTAATAAAGCTGTAAAGTTTTTCAAATCCAGGTTACAAGATCCCACTTAACTTGGTGATATATATCTTAGGCAAATAAATATGCTCTCTTCCATAATGACTGGCAGAACATAGTTTCAGACTCCTATACTCCCTGGTACCTATAAAGTCACAATTTTCTATATAGAAAAAATAAACACCCTACGTCTTTCTAAATACTCTACCAAATAATGTATCACCAACTGTATTTTCTATAAAAAACTACTTATGGAATGACCCGAGGCTTTATTTACCAGCTACAGATTACAGTTCCATAATAAAAACTCTTCCAAAGAAGACAGAAAATTCAGCAGCCTCTATTGGCCAAAAACAATCTCCAAAATGCAACATTTAAGTTAAAGGAACAATTTAGAAAATACTTCTTTTACAAAAGAGAAGAAATCAGATGTAGCCCCCAAACATGGCTTTTCATATTCGGGAAATTTTCTGTGTTCACCAGAAATACTGCAGAAGAGAAATGAGACTCATGTACAGAGTTTTCTAAGGCCACTCATGTTAAGCAACTAATTGTCCATGTTGTCCCTTAAAATCATCTTGACCCAAAACAGTGAACATCAAATCTTCTGTTGGTTAAAATAAGGTCCTACCAACACTCCCTCAATTTGCTAATGCCAGAAAATAGTTCTTAGCATTGTATCCGTGATAATTCAGTTGTCCTCAGCAGCATGTCAAGATGTCATAAATAGTGATTTATTATTTCTCTGGAGTATCAAAAAGCTGCTGACCTAGGACAGTTTGACAAAGGCCTTGTTTACAAAGGAGGACTTCTAAAGGAGAAAAAAAGAACCATGAAAACACTAGAGGACAGCATCACTTTTATTATTTATGAAAGTCTTCTTTTTTATGGTCTTGTTCCAATATATAATAAGCCTTTAAAATAAAATGTCAAAATACTACCATAATATAATGGGCATAACAATTACCTTCTACAAAAGATTGCTTGTAGAATGACTTCTCTTAATCAAAGAAAATAAGTTTTAAACAATTATCCGCAAAAGTGTTACTTTCTAGATATACCCAGTCAGGAATACTTAAAACAGAATTCAAGCATTAACAATATAATACAAGCAGAAGCACTTTTTTTTTTTTTTTTTTTGTCAATTCTAAGCCTCAGGTGTTGGTCAAAGCACTTTTCAAGAAACTTGACAAGAAATGCTCAAAAACCACTTTACAAATGAACAAAAGAAAAGATCTAAGGCTGCTTTGAACATGCTCTTGTGGTGAATATTTTCTGTGAAACACCACAGTGCAGCTAGTCCGATGCTGGGCTGTAGCTGGTCTCACTCACAAGAGAAAGGCTGCATTGAAGGAAGCCCTCCTTCACCTCTCCTCGTCAAGGGTTCTCATACCCCAAACTCCTGATTTATTCTAAATATTCTTTACTAACATGGCATCTCTCTTTAATGATCTACAGGGCTATTGTGTGTGGTTTTTTTTTTCCTTTCAGTCTGTTTCAATGAATATCTTTTGGACCTAACAGGTGTCTGTAAATCCCCTTTTTCCAAGAACAAACATTTGAGTTGTAAGAGACATTTTTAAAAAAAAGAAGAAAGAAAATCCAGGAGAATAAAAGGGCAATTAGATTCCTAAAAGAGAAAGTGTGTTCAATTTGCATAACAATGTACCAACTAGGATTCAAACCTGCCACACCTCTTAACACTTCTCCAGCGTGCTAGAAGTAGCCTGGAAGCCCAACAAGTCTGGTGTTGGCCAACAAGCTTCGGGTAGTGGCCCCCCAAATAACTGGTGGGATATATTACTGAAAACATTTGTATGTAAATATATAAATACATACACAACATCGGGCATGGCGGCTCTTTTTTTAGTAGCATCCTCAGTGATTTCTGAGTCTTAGGTAGTTGGACAGGAATTTTCTGTTACTCAGCGCCCAAGCAACAATCTCACTATTCACACAAGCATTCTGTTCATGTAAGCGAGGCATACCACCAGGTGTAAATTTAAAAAGTCCTTTGAAATGAAGTTTAAAATTTAACTGTGCTATCGGTAACGCATAAACCTTAAAAATAACCAGTCAATGCAGGAAACAAACGTGTATCCTTAATGTCTTCCTTGTGCTCTAACATTATACATACAAAGGAATACATACCTACATAATGACCAGAAAAGAGACAATGATGACACCCCTCCAAAAATTATTAACCCGAGTCGCTTTGCTTTTCTAAAGTACCAACCTCCATCAGGTTAGTGAGGAGGTAGAAAAGGCGATAACCTTGCAAAACTCTCCCAAAAGTTATATAAACAAAGGAGAGGAGAAGCCCAGTATGGGCTTTGCACCCATGTGCTACTAAAATTACATAACACCCGGTGCAGACATTGAGTAAGGAATGGATTCTGCACAACACCCCCACCTCGACTTCCAAGCCTTCCTCCTTCCCTTAAAAAATCCAAACGCCTGGCAAGAGCGAGTGGACGACGTCGAATATTTATATTATTGCCGGAGTAAATCCTGCGAGAGTTGGAGATACGTTTAGGCCCGAAGTTTGAATGTGCAACAGCCCCAAGGCGCTGCGACTCACACTCTCCGGACCCGGAGGAGAAAGAACTGACAAGCGACAGCAGCCAGCAAGGCCTTCTTCTTCCCCCTTACGGTGCCTCCCGCTGGAAAGTTTTCCACGCAATCGATCGGAGGACAAGGAGACCATTTCCCCCGCCTGCCTGACTTTGCAGGAAAGGCGAGCTGAGAGACCGGAGGGGGCTGGCAGGGAAAGAGCTGGAAAGCCCCGCACACAGCGGGCGGCGGCGGCGGCGCAGGCTCCTTACCTGGGGGACGCGGAACAAAAAGGGGCGCGGGGCTCGTGGAGCGTGGGGTGGCTGCACGGCCGGTGGCCGGGAGCGGGTCTCCGCGCCGCAGCCCCTAGGCCAGCGCCCGAGCCCGCGGCCCGACCCCCGCCGCCGCAGCCGCCGCCGCCGCTTCCTCCCTCGCGCGCGTCATGTCACGGCGATCAAACATGTCTGTGTGCGCTTCGCTGCTGTGACTTCCTGATTCTCCGCTGCTCGCGCGCGCACACACACACACACACACACACTCACACTCACAGCCACACGCACGCACCGCCCCCACCAGCCCTTGCCACCGAACCTCGCCTGGTCCTCCCCGGACTCCCGGGGAGGGTGCGGGCTGGAGGGACTGACCGCGCCGCTGCTCCCGACGCACTGTCCCCGGCGCGCACAACACACTCACACTCACGCGCAGACACACTCACGCCGGCCGAGAGGGCGCGGAGACGCGAGCTGCGGGAGCTCGCTGCCCCCTCCCACCCCTCCACCCTACTTAGCCGCCCTGCCAAACTTTTTTTTCCTTCCTGATACACGTCCAACTTCCCTCCACCCCACCCCACCCCCCAAGCAGCCCAGCCAGCCCCGCGCTCACCACCATCCGCAGCAAACAGCAACCCGGATAAAAATAATAATGCAATCCAGGCGGCGGAGGCGGAGGCGAGCGAGCAGACACTGGCAGGAGGCGATTTCCCCGCGTGTACCGGAAACCGGCCCGAGTGCCCCGGCCAGGGCGCGGGTGTCCCCTGGAGCCCGCACTGCTGCGCCCCGCCCCGTGCGGTGCAATTGCGCCCAAGCTGCGAGGCCTGGTGCTGGGCACCCGGGGCACTGTGCTCGGTGTGCGCCCTATGGCCGGAGGGCTCCTAGGGTCTGGCTTGCCGGACCGGTTATTTGGGGAAGTGCATCGCGACACCTTTGTAGATGGCATGGCCGTGTTTTGCAACGCAAACGGGAGGAGGGAAGGCGGCCGGATGGAGGGGGAGAGCAAAGGAAAGGGTAAACCAGGTTGGGATGGGAATAAAGCAAACTCGAAAGCAGGGAGCGAGAAGGAAGGGGTGCGTGTCATCGTTGGGAGGAGGCTCCTACCCGTTCTCCCCGCCTCCCGCCCTCGCTACCCACCCCTATTCCCTCCCCACCGCAGCCCTTCCCCTTCCCAGGCGAACGCCACTGCCGCTGCCTGGGTGCGAGCGGGTCCTGTTTGTGACAGTCAGGCAGAGAGGATTATCCGGATCATGGCCTCCCCGGTCCGCAGCCGCCGTGGTTCTCTCGGGTCCCAGAGCGCCCCTAGCACCCGGACGATCGCAGAATCCCCACGCCCGCGGCGCCCGCGGCGCTAGCCTGGGGAAGACGCGAAGCAAAAGAAAACAAACCCAGGGAGGGGGAGGGCAGGGTAACGGAGCCCAGCGGGCACCTCCGACCTCCTTCTTTGGGGCCTCCTCCCTCTCCCCCAGCACTGCGGCCCGGGCCGGACACCCCGAACTTCAACACCCGAGCCTGCGCCGCCGCCAGGTACCAGGGGCAGGGACGTCCGCAGCGCCCCGGGCGCAGCCCCCTTGGCAGTCCCTTTACCTAAAGGCCTGCCTACAGATCAGTGTCCCCATCCCCGCTGGAGGGAACGCGGAAAGTGGAGGTGACACCTCCGATCCGGCACGCACCGGCCCCGCGGCTGTGGCTGCAGCCTCCCCAGCGCATCAGCCTGGGCTTCTCCCGCCGCGATCCGTTCGCGTTTCCGCAGCCGGAGCCCTTTAAACAAGTCCCCGGGAAGCGGGTGGCAGCAGCGTTCGCTGGCGCCCTGCCGCCAGCCCGAGCTCCTCGCCCTCCTTTCCCGTTCCCCTTCCAACTCTTCCGGGGAGGATTGCTCGGCACGAACCGTAGCATTTCCATCCTTGTCCCTAGTCCTCCAACCTTTTCCCTCCTTCTGCCACCCCCACCCCTCGCTTTTGAGGGGATGGGGGGATTGCAACCTGGCGGAATGTGTGTGTTGCAACCTTGAGTTTGCAGCGCATCGCTGACTGCCTACCCAGGGTCAAGGCTGTGGTTTGTTGGGATTTTTCTCCCTTGGCCCCCTTGAAGTAGTAATTATTACTGTTATTATTAGAACAGCAAGGTTCGGCTGAAACTTTCTCGTTTCTTCCACCGCCGCCTGGGAGCTGTCGTTAGAGCATTCCACCTGAGGCCCGCGGGGAGGAGGCGGGCTTTTTGTTGTGGCGGTTGGCCCGCCTGTTTGTTTTGGTCTCTGTGCATGCACAATAAATAATAATTAGGATAATAATGAATAATCCCGGGCGAAGGCGGCGCGGTGCCGGAGGGGTTTGTGCGGCGGCTACAGCCGGGAGGCCGACGGGAGGGGAGAGGAGAAAGGAGTTGTAAGTTATATTTACCTTGCTCGCGAGGAGTGTGCTGGCTGAATCTCTTCCCTCTCTGAGTCACCCAGAGTACAGAAACAGAGGGAGAGAGGACTAGATTATGAATATGACTTCATTGATGACAGCCATCCCCTCCTCTTCCTAAACTCGGGCTCCGCCCCGCGTCCCACCTTCGCCGCCTCCACCGGCGCCGGAAGACGCGCCGCAGTTGGCCGCGCGCGCCGCTCCTCCCTGCCCGCCCGGGCGCGGGTTGGCGGGACGCGCCTGTCACTCGCCCCGCTCAGCGACTCCGGGAGCGCGGGGGGAGGAGGGGGCGGTGTGCAAGAATGTGGATCGAGACGGCTGTACTGTATGCGTGGATCCGTGTGTGTCTGCAAGGCGCCGGCTCTCGGGCCGTGTTTGTGCCTGGAGCAGAGAAACTGCGCAGGACGCAGAGAGCCCCAAGCCCTGCTGGAGTTAGGCGCCCGTTATCCCTTCCCCGGCAGTCCCCTCCGGGGCCGCTGCGGGACTTCTCCGGGGAGGCTGGGCAAGAGGAGGAGGCAACGCAAAAAGGGAGGGCAGCCGTAGTAATAGCGCGTAGTAGTTTGGGGGTATGTGGAGAAGGTGCTGGAATTTAACTGTGCCTCCGCCTGCCAGTGAGAGCCTGCAGAGAGAAAGGGAGGGGACAGAGGGAGGGCTCCGAGTGGCACCAAAGCTGTTTGAGGCACAGTGTTGACTGTGGAAAAAACGGGCATTGTCGTGACGGTTGAAACTTTTTATCCCCCCTCCCAAAGGCTGTCATTATAAATCTGCCCCCTTTTTCCCAGTAAAAAGGAAGGCGGGCACAAAGAACGTTCCTGCCAAATTTGTCTCTTCTCTGAAGGACTGCAAGCTTCCAAATGCCAGTGAGGGAGAAACAGCTGAGAGGCTGAACGCCTTATAAATAAATAAGCCAGCCCTAACCCCTATGTTTACTTCGTGGACTAGACAGCACTTTAACCTTCCGTCTCATGTCATCCTCACGTAAAACATAAACCAAAATATGAGAGAAGCGGGGGCCGGGCGGGCGGGCTGGAGGGTAGCTGAAGTATGGAATCTGTCTTTGATTTAAGAAGGGGAATAAATCTCTTATTCTCTACAGACTGTAGTTTCTTCCCTCCCACATTTAAGACCAATTAAGGTTACAAACTGTAATCTGCTGGCACGTCACGCTTTTGAGACCTCTTGCTCCAATTTGCCTTGAAATACAGTACTTTGGCGGAACCAATAGGTCAGTGTTTGGTGAGACAATTTTATTTTTAGTTTATGAAGTGTGAAAGAATGTTAGGAGATTTTAAATCAGGGGTCTATTATTG
This sequence comes from Eulemur rufifrons, assembly GCF_041146395.1. Taxonomy (NCBI): domain Eukaryota; kingdom Metazoa; phylum Chordata; class Mammalia; order Primates; family Lemuridae; genus Eulemur; species Eulemur rufifrons. The sequence continues at coordinate 225,812,510 of NC_090989.1, read as the reverse complement.
TAGACTCAGATTAATGTAGGTGCTTGACTCTTAAAATTAAAACTCTTCCTACATGGTAGTGTTATGAAAAGTATGATTTATCCCTTATTTTGTAATGGTAATGGTTTAAATTAGTCATTCAAAGTGCACTGTGACTATCTGGTTAAGGATTTTTCCTCCTAGAATAAAATTTCTATTTTAAGACTATTTTACTGTTGCAAAATTGACTCTATTTGAGCAACTGGGTCTGAAATGCCATTATAGGATGCTTAAAACTGCAGGCTGGATACATTGAAGACAAGAAGCAATGGAAAGAATACCAAATACTGCATGTGGTCATTAAGTAGAAAGAATTGTTTACATGGTTCGTCCACGCTGGCTGAAGCAGAGCCTGCAAAATCACCATTTTCACAACAGCCAGGCCTGTTAGTGAGCACCCGTCCACACTATAGTTTTCTAAGATCTTGTTATTTGCTTGTTGACTTAAGTTTCATCTTTTGCTGTCTATCCCAAAGTGAAGCTCAAGACAACAAAAGATAGCATATCGAAGAGAAAATAGAATATAGGATGCCATGAAGAATCTGTTGGGAACTTGTTTTTTTACCTGAGGGTATCACAGTATAACTTAAGTGGGAAATACATAGTGAGAAATCTTAAACAAAATTTGTAGTGTAGTGAAAGTATGACATGAATACTAACTTCTAACTGCCTAATAAGTTGCCACTAAAAATATAGCCAGTTAACCTAGTTGTCTATAATAAAGGGCTTTAGCCTAATGGCAATGCTTATTACACGGAGTAGTATTAGGTTTTAATTTTTTAGGGCCTAATTTGTTTCCCTGGCATGCCAACTTGCGTGCCAATTTTCAGAAATTGATGACTTCACCTTTGTTTCCTTGTGAGTAAATACCCTTTACCCACTTAAGATTCTACCTCCACCTACCACGCCAAATTTCAAAAAGAGAACAATCATCTTAGTAAATCACTGCAGGAGGAGACTGGTCACTCCTGCTGGCATTTTGTCAGAGGGAAAGTAAAGAAGAAAACATTCCCTTTGTTATATGTGTATATCCTTCAGCTCATATAAAATTTTGATGCAGTACTTGGAGGGGTTGGTATCCATGTATTATATGCACAACTATGGGAATTGAAAATAAAATCTATCATTGGGAGCAGAGATTAAATATAGATATTGCATCTCCCTCTCCCCTCCCATTGGTCAAAGAAAGCATCACCTTTTCCCTTCAGGTCTTTCCTCTGAAGAATCGTCTTGTTTGTAGTTTGCACTGCAGCAAGTAGGAATTTTATAAAATAAGGCCTAAACTCAGGAAAAATGAAAAGGCAACACCATTCGCTTTGTACAAAAAGAAGATTGTGGACCATCTAGCATGAGCTTCATCTCTGAGGTAAAGCAAAATTTAACAATTGATGTTAAGGAGGAAAGTGATGGGTTCTTTTGTTTTGCAGAAAATCACACAAAAGCAAATATAGTTAGAACCTAAAAGGACTCCAGGAGGCTGCACAGAATGCTATATTCACACGAAGCTTTTCTTTTTGGACTTTGATGAGTCATAATGTGTTCTCTGAACTTGCTTTTCTCTTTCTAGTTTGGTATCAAGGGATAGAAGTCACTTTTTCATGTCTGTGTGGCCACATTCACTTGTTATGTAAGTCTGCTTTGGTTGATGTTCTGTATAGATAGTGGGTTTGAAAATTGGTATCTGGTTACAATAGCCTCATAAAGAAAAATTCCATGCACAAAGTTAGGAAGCTTCTAGTCCCAATAGACAAACTGTCAATGCTGAATGAAATGTTGTCTAGCTTCAAACAGGAGTAGGTAAGACCATTTAGGGAAGGAGTACTTCATCTTCAGTAATGGAAACTAAACTTTGACAAATTGAATCAGCTGACATTTAATTTCTTGAAGAGTTTAGAATTAGCAAGTAAATTTATTACAGAAATAAACACTCCTCTCTCTCCTTTTGTCCAATGGGCATTCTCAATACATTTTGTCTCCTCACAATCATTCCTCCAAAATACCACCTCAATTCTCTTTGTGATCATGTCACTCTCTGGTTTAAAATCCTATGTTTATTCCAATCCATTTTGTGATATATTTGACGCTTCTTAGCATGACATCCAAGGCTGTGCATGGAGAGGTCTCTACCAGCCTTCTTGACCTCCCCAAAATGCCTGGGTTCAGGGCAGCCTGGTCTACCTGTTGGTTCCTAGGGGGCCATATTGGACATAACTTCCCTATAACTGAAATGCGGGTCCTCAGCTCACATCCTCAAGACTCAACTATGACCCAGCATCCTTCCAGAAGTCCTCTCTGCCCTCTCCAGGCAGAGGAAGCTGCTTGTCCTACTCTGCTCCCATAGCAACCAGTGTGTGTACCTCCATTATAGCACTTATCACTTTGATGCAATTATTTGTTGTATCCTCCACTAGATAGTTAGTGCCTGGAGGGTGTTTCAATTCATCTTTGAAACCTCAGCAATTAGCTGGATGGCTAGCACATTGTATGTTGTTTATATTAAAAACACACACACACAACTTTGTTGAATGAAAGGATGAGAGATAGATAATAAAATTTTCTGACATAGAGACTTTAGCAGATCTTCACTATTAGTAATTATCACGTTAATGAACAAGATTACAAAGTGTTCAGGATCTTTATGTTACTTGCCAAGCTGTAAGGGCTTGGAAAATATTTTTGGTTTTTATTTTGTTTTGTTTTGGGGAAGGAGAGAAAAGTGGGAAGGCGAAGAGAAGCTACAGCTCTTATAGAAAGAGCATTGACAAGAAATTTTGTTTGTTTTAAAATTAGGGTAGGAGTAACATCAATGCATACACGGCAATTGTGTAATAAAGTAGTAATAATTATAATAACAGTTCCCTTTTATTTCTCCTTTAAATCACATGTCAGAAGTTGTGCAGAGACCTTTACATATGTTGTTTAATCCATTTAACTCTGTGAGATATCATTCCCCATTTTACAGATGAAGAAACTGAGAAGCAGTGAGTAATTTGCCTAAGGCAGGGTCTACAAAATGGAGTGAGCAAGACAATTCATTGTGATATAGGAAAAACATTAGAAATTCTATTTTTTTCCTCTAATGATTAAAAAAATGTAATGATGTAAGGACAAAAAAAAAGACCTTTCTATATGTTTATTATACTCATTTACCCTAGAGTCTTTATATGATCCCTAAGTAAACTAGTCATGTGTCATGTGTTGTACCTGAGGAATACTGAGAAACAGGAAGCGCCACACAAGAGGGGTGATGCTGGCACCCCCTCTGTTTCTTTCATTGGCATTGGCATCTCTTTAGGCATTGACATTGCTTCAAGTTTACAGATTCCTCATTAAATGAATTCATAAGATATTAGCTAGTTTTACCCAATCAACTCCTTATTTGGGAAGCAAGTGGCTTAAAAAGATTCCTACAAACAATTCAGTACTGGTAATGCAAGCACAGATGAAAATTAGGATCAAATTTGCCACTTTAACCTTTCAGAATTCTTTGCCAGCCATATTGAGAAGTAAAACAATGGCAATCTGATTAGATTTAACAAGAAATTGGCCAAAACATCTACAATTATCCAAGACTACTTGAAATTTGGATTTATATTAACTGTCATGAATGATGAATTCTGATCTAGGCATGTATTCTGCTTTGAGATATTAGCTATTGATAGTATGATATCATGATTAGTAAGACAATTAAATTTTTCTATCATATTCATTGCATTCTTTCATAATTCCTATTTTATGTATGCTTTATAATACACTTTATATGTTAGTACTGAATATTTGTATTATGAATAAATATACATAAATCATGCTCTGTCCTTTTGTTTTCTTTTTAACTGTAAGGGGAATGCCATCAAACAACTTGACAATGACTAAATGATAAAGTCAGACTTTTTAACTCAGCTTGATAGAACTCCAGACTCAGAGTGATCTGTGTTGGTTATGTAAAAAATGCTCAATAATTTGTCATCAGCACAAGGTTCTTAATTCATGATGGAGGCTTGGTTGGGGTGGAATACAGATGCTCTTTGGCATATTTGAGAATCCCCTGAAACTGTGTTCAAAATTCTGTGATCATGTTAATGTACATTTTCTGCAGAAAGAATCTGTACATTTCATCAGATTCTCATGGAGATCTTCCCCAAAAGAAGTAAAAATTACTGACACAGAGGTATCAGCAGCATCCATGACCAAGGTTAATTTTCCAACAGGAAATTCACCTTCTCCATAACTTTTATAAAACTAAGTGTGCATATTTTATACATCCAAACATGTCTACCCTTTAAAAAAAATTCTATGGAACTCAGTATTTCTCTAGATAATTCAAATGCATTTTAACTGCCTAAAGGAGGAAGTCATTTTTCTCCAGACATGGGCTTTCTGAGGATTTATTATTATTCTGAAGGATTTCCTCAATAATACTGCATTATATATTGTTGACTAGATTAAAAAAGATTTTTTAAGTGTTGTCATCAACTCATCTTTGAGGTATTGACATATCTTTGGGCCCTTGTATATGAGGAATCAGAATGTGCATTCAGGCTCTAAAAATTTTTTTGTCATAAACTGTTCAAATATTTTTACTTTTGTTTGGTAGCCCATTGTACCAACTATCCTTTGATTTGTACTGTGTTTCTCTGATTGATAATGTGCTTCTGTGCCAATGTGACACCGTAGCTTACCTCTGAGCTCCTCAACTAAATATGTGTATTCATCTCTCATGCTGTTGTATTAGATTTTATTGCAGTATTTTACTTTTTGACCACCTTCAGCTATTATTGAACTTGTCTTTTCACTTACTATTCATTGCTTTTTATTTGTGTGTGACCCTTTCCAGCTTGGCTTATGTTATGTCACTCACCAGATTCTTACTTCAAGTTCAGTACACAAAAGCACAATTCACTATTGTCTTATTTCAGTCCTTTTTCTATACTTGAAGTTCTATGAAGTTCAAGAGACAAGTAGAAAATAAACCAGGAATATATAAAAACAGAAACAACTACTGAAATTACCTTAGATGACCCTTTAAAGAAATTGAGATAAATAATCTGCTCTGGGGGAAAAAAATGTTAGTCTCTCCATGGGTAGGGATAAAATACATTCCACAACAATATGGCTTTCTTTTGGTTTTGAATGATGTTATCAGCCGGAAAGTGATGAATGTATAAAACAAGTATAAGAAGTTTGAGGAAAGGGTTGCATCTGGATTCTGCATGGGGCAAGGTTTAATGCTGGCGGGAAGCTTTTATCTCCCCTTCAGACAAACTCAACGGAACAGCCACTGACTTCAATGAGTGCTGGGCATAAAGGAAAAGCTCACATTTGGTCTGGAACTGTGCATATTCCATTGCTTATCTTACCAGAGACATTGTGATATCTGCTGGAATTTTACTATTATGAAGACTATTTGGAGCCTTTGAATAATAGACTTTTCTTAAATATGGGAGAAAACAAGGGATTCACTGATAAGATAAAAGAACATCGTAACATACTTTTTCAGTTGTTTAGTATTTAGGACTTAGGATTTGGGGGTATATCGGAATCTCAAAGAGGTTGACACCTCACACTTTACCTATATTTCATTAAACTACTTTAAAAATACATGCACCTATCAGGGGCACTTATTCTTTACGTGATACCTCAATTTTATGGTGTGATTTATCAACTATTACTAACTGTAACTACCATTACCTGATATTCTGCAGTTCCCTTGGCTCATATAAATAGTTATTATTTTCCCAGGAACTTAAGACCAGACTGATGAGTTATTAATATTTTTTTCTAATGGTAGCATAATAAATAACCACTTATTAATTGAGGAAAATAAAGAGTGAAAGCATAATTTAATGAACTGGATAAATGACTATTCTTTTAAACAGCCTTCAAATGCTAACATCACTGGTCTTTGAGCTATCATAGACTATATATCAATGTCTTACTTCAAATGGTAGCACTGTAACTTCTTGTAATAGTCACTGGTTTAAAAAAAATGCATGCCAGTCTCAGAACTTCTGGTTCTGTACATAATATACTAGAACACATGGTTGAATGGATTGCCCACAGCCACCTACCAAGATTGGAATCTTGATTTTCTCAGTCCCAGTCAGTATATCTTCTACTATAGCATGCTGTTTCCCTTAAAAGAAGAAAAAAAATAAGTCTCCAGGATCATGGTCTGCAGCTCAGTGATAGCCACCAATGACGAACTAAAGCAATGGGCCTAGCACCATCCGCTGCATGCTATCCAATTAATTTTCATCGACAGTGGCTTTCAAACTTTTCATAACTACTCACAGTACAAAATGTATTGTATACCATGACCCAGTATACACATACTTACTTACATGGTGAACTGTATCAGTCAAGGTCCAACAAGGAAAACAGAAGGAATGTAATCCAGAGAATTGGTTGTACAGATGATGGAAGAGCTAAGAAGTCAAATAAGGAATTGAGTAGCAACAGTAAGAAGTCTTTATCCGTCCCCCAACTAGGCTGGGGAAACCAAGGCAGAACTAACAGAGCCCAGAGGCCAGAGTCTCTTAGTAAAATCTGAAACCGTGGTGCTTCTGATGGTGGAGATATTAATATAACCACTGCTAGTGATGCGGCTAGAGGCAGAAAGAAGAGGGGAACGTTCTGTCTTCTTTCTTCTTCCTGTCTTCCAGCTGTCCTGTCTCTTGCTTGGAAGGATCTTTTACAAGTCAGTCTCCCATGGGCTGACTGCAGCTGACACAGGAACCTGGGACATGCAGCCCACAGGAGACACAAGCCTCCTCTTGCCTTATACATTTGAGCAGAAGAACGAGGATCTGAGAGCCAACAAATACAGTAACTGAAGCAAAGTTTCTTAAAACAGTACTTACCCTAAGTACAATGCCCTCTGAAGCTATTTTCCATTTCTTTCTTTCTTTCTTTTTTTTTTTTTATCGTGGACACACCTCACTATGACTCATAATTTACAGTAAGTTGAAAAACACTCTTTGGGCCAATAGGAAATATACATTTTAGAAACTTCTTGCCCTTGCCTAAATATTCTGTTTTTATGGCGGGTTATTATTACTAAAACATGAATCTCATAATGAGGAGCTTATGGATTACACTGTATGATTCTTAGTCAAATAAATATTTCTACGAGGCTCCTAAGCTTGGCCTATCTTTTTTGATAAATGGATAACAAATGAACAGTGATGGATGAAATCAAACATACAAATCAATCTCAGTTTTTCTTTTTCAACAAACAATGTGGAAATGGCCAGATATTATGAATATTTGTCAAGTATTAATATTTCTAAGTTTTCTGCATGGACATCATAATAAAGTAAGAGTAGTAAAGACTTTATAATAGAGTCATTCTTTGTAGGTTCTGTTGTTTTTACAAACATTGATAATACACAAGCCAGAATTAGTATGTGTTAACATATCCCAACAACTGTGGAAAAATATTAAACATAAAATTTAGCAAAAATTTAAGGCCAATTAATAATATATAAATATATCTAAAATTGCATATTCAATGGTTTTAGGCTTTTGGAAATCTAGTAAAATGGACACACCTTAATTCAAAGTGATTAACAAGAAAATTTTAGTTCATAATTACATTTTTGTATATTATTTCATATATTATATTAACAGCAAAATCTGCAAAGTTCCCCACCTTGCTGAGAGTTTAGACTGTGAAATTTGCTAGTGATACTTCCAGGGCTGAATGTTTTAGTGGATCATGATGGATTTGTTGGCTTCTGGTCATGGTCAAGGGCATAGTATCTGGTTTTTGCTAATTTGTAATACAGTATTCAGGGCATTTTCAAAATAGGGTAAAAATAACCAGAAACTGTCTCCATCTAAGACTCCATCTATTAACATAAACATTGAAAGAGAAGATCACTTAGGCAACTTATAACCTAAACACTTTCTTTTGTAGGATTTAATTGTCAATGAATAATAGTAATTACACTTTTTAAAAAGACTTTATTTTTACAGAACAGGTTTAGGTTCACAGTGGAATTGAAAGTAAAGTGCAGAGATTTCCCATATACCCCTGGCTCCCATACGTGCATGTTTGTCCCCCATTATCAGCATCCCTCACCAGAGTGGTACATTTGTTATGACTGATAAACCTACACATCATAACCACCCAGAGTCCATAGTTTACGTTACAGTTCATTCTTGGTGTATACATTCTAAGAGTTTGGACAAATGTATAATGACATGGATTTACCATTACAGTATCATACAGAGTATTTCCACTGCTTTAAAAATCTGCCTATTCATTTCTCCCCCAACCCTAACCACTGGCAACCACTGATCTTTGTACTGTTTTCATAGTTTTGCCTTTTCCAGGATGTCATATGATTGGAATCATACAGTATGTAGTCTTTTCAGATTGGTTTCTTTTACTTAGTAATATGCACTTAAGTTTCCTCCATGTCTTTTCATTGCTTAATAGTGCATGTCTTTTTAGTGCTGAATAGTATTTCATTGTCTGGATTTACCATAGTTTATGTATCCACTCACCTATCAAAGTACATCTTGGTTGCTTCCAAGTTTTGACAATTATAAATAAGGTTGCTATAAACATCTCTGTGCAGGTTTTGTGTGGACATACGTTTTCAACTTCTTTGAGTAAATACCAAGAAACACGATTGCTGAATCGTATAAGAGTATGTTTGGTTTTGCTACAAACCACCAAACTACCTTTCAAAGTGGCTGTACCATTTTGCATTTGCACCACCAATGAATGAGAATTTCTGTTGTTCCACATCCTTGCCAACATTTTGTATGATTAGTGTTCTGGATTTTGGCCATTCTTATAGGTAGGTATTGGTACCTCATTCTTGCTTTAATTTGCATTTCAGTGATGGCATATGATGTGGAGCATGATTTCATATGTTTATTTGTCATCTGTATATCTTCTTTGGTGAGGTGTCTGTTAAGGTATTTGGCTCATTTTTCAATTGAGTTGTTTGTGTTCTTGTTGAGTTTTAAGAGTTCTTTATATATTTTGTATAACAGTCCTTTATCAGATGTATCTTTTGCAAATATTTTCTCCTCCCAGTCTGTGTCTTGTCTTCTCATTCCTTTGACATTGCCTTTTTGCAGACCAGAAGTTTAAATGAAATCCAGTTTATCAATTATTTCTTTCATGGATTGTGCCTTTCATGTTGTATCTAAAGAACCAAACCCAAGGTCATCTAGATCTTCTCCTATGATATCTTTTAAGAGTTTTAAAGTTTTGCGTTTTACAGTTAGGTCCCTGATCCACTTTGAGTTAATTTTTGTGAAGGAAGTAAGGTCTTTGCCTTAGATTCATTCTTTTTTGCTTGTGGCTGTCCAATTGTTCCAGCACCATTTGTTGAAAAGACAATCTTTCCTTCATTGTATTGCCCTTGCTCCTTTTGTCAAAGATCAGTTGAGTATATTTATGTGGGTCTATTTCTAAGCTCTCTATTGTGTTCCTTTGATCTATTTGTCTATTCTTTTGCCAATACAACACTCTCTTGATTACTATAGCTTTATAGTAAGTCTTGAGGTCAGATAATGTCAGTCCTCCAACTTTGTTCTTGTTCTTCAATATTGTGTTGGCTATTCTGGGTCTTTTGCTTCTCCATTTAAACCTTACAATCAGTTTGTAGCCATCTACAAAGTAATCTGCTGGGATTTTGACTGAGATCACATTGAATCTATAGATCAAGTTGGGAAGAACTGACAAATTGAAAATATTGAGGCTTCCTATCTATAAACATAGAATACCTCTCCATTTATTTAGTTCTTTGATTTCTTTCACCAGAATTTTGTAATATTCTTTTGTAATCTTCATATAGATCTTATACATATTTTGCTAGGTTTATACCTAATTATTTCATTTTGGTGGATGTTAATATAAAAGGTATTGTGTTTTGAATTTCAAATTTCACATATTCATTGATAGTATATAGGAAAGTGATTGACTTTTGAATATTAAGTTTGTATCTTGCAACCTTGCTATAATTGCCTATTAGTTCTAGGAATAGTTTTGTGGATTTTTTTTCAGATTTTCTGTATAGATAACTTTGTGATCTTCAACCAAAGATAATTTTATTTCTTGATTTTTATTCTGTATACATTTTATTTCTTTTTCTCATATTATTGCACTAGCTAAGACTTAATTAAACTTTTAATCAGTATTCTTCTGAATCGTCACGACATATTCTCTTTCCTGAACAACATCTACCATGCCTCTCCCCCAGAAAAAAAAACAAAAAAAAAACTCCACTTTAGTAATGGAGTCACTGCCAGACTTAAAAAACATTGCCATATATGACATCTGATATCCTACTACTAATAATGAAATAGGAAAGCTACTTGGAAAAGCCAAATAACACAGGGATATAAGCGTCAACATTTGCACATTCAGACAGTTTATACATTGAGAAAATGTGGAAAGTAAATGTGAGGAAATACCACTGAAGTCCTTTCCATATCAATTTTGAGAATCCATAACAATTCATAGCAGCCCTGCTGATGGCAGGGCTCAGCAAAACTGGGAAAAGAGTTGGCCATCATCAGGAGGAATTTGGGCTCATAACCTCCACCCAATGTGAGCTCCTCCTCTTCAATGAGGTCTGCACTAGGCAAGTCAAATCACCACATCACCAGGGAGCCCTTTTATCTTCACTTACAAAGTGAGGAGACTTGGACCAAATAATCTTTAAGGTTCCTGCTGTCTTAAACTCTGTCTCGTTTCCTCATCTGTAGATTGGAGATGATACTATAATGGCACCTAACACAAAGCATTGTTATGAAAACTATAAAAAAGATCATAGATGTAATGCCCATATTATGTTGCCAACACAGAGGAAATAATAAATGAAGCTACTATTATTTTTTTCAGCTTCATTAGTCTAAGAAGGTAGAAACAGTAACTTTTCTCCGCCCTATTAATTTTTTTTTTTTTTTTTTTTGACTCTTAGAAGTCAACTTCTTTGTAAACTGCTAACTTACATAGGTCTCTTTGACCTAACAGGTCTTGCCAGTCCTCCTTCTTCTCAAGTAAATTATGTTCAGTCCCTTCCATGGACTTCACATCCTCCTCCTCTTCTGCACCCTCTTGGGCAAATCCCCGTGGATTAGCCCTTCTTGCTTTGAACACCTTTTCCATATTCGTGGCCACTTCCACGCTCAAAAAACAGAGTGTTCAGTCTTGACTGCTCTCTAAAATTTCAGTTCCATGTCTCCTGTTGCCTCAAAGCCATTCACATTTAAATGGTTTTACTTCATTTTACTATGTCTAAAGCATAATTCATTATTTTATCTAAAATTAGTGTCTCCTTCAAGCATTTCTTTTGCTGTCAATAATTTTTACTATTAATATTTGCATGCATTTTTTAATTGACAAATTATGACCACATCACCAAAAATGTGATTAAAGAAAAAAATCACCTGGAATTCCACCAGCCTCACCCAATCACTGTGATAATTTAGTTGTACTTCTTTCCAGTCTTTCTTCTTGCATATTTTTTTGTACCATTGTAATCACAGTTTATAATTCTAATTGTACCTTACCTATAATTTTAAGTATTCCATAAGGATTTTCTGTGTTGAAAATGCCTTCATAATAGATTATTGTTTTACTGTTCTCTCTGTTTTCAGTAACTCTGTCCTCCATTTCAGTCTACATGCCTGGCTAACTATAATCTCATTCACAGCACTATTGTACCAATCTTTCATATACTCAAGAACGTTGGGTGATTCTTTACTGTTCAGAAGGCCTTCCTCAAACAAGAGTCTTTCCTTTCCAGACTCATCTTATATTTCAGAACTTCATCTTAGGCCAAACTACTGATTATTGCACTTACCAAACTGATAATTGCCTCAGTGCCTTCCTTCAAACCGTTCCTGCAGCCTATACTGCCCACTTCCCGTTCTATGCTTCCTCTAGCTAAGGTGCTATTCTGCCTCTCCCCCCACCAAAGGCTTCCTCAGCAGCCCCACCCATTGTGGTTACTCTCTTCTGTCTTTTTAACAATTTCCACTTGTTACCTGAGCCACTCATTTGACAAGCTCAGGACCATATCTTCTACCTCAATGCGTCTCCAGAGTTCACTACAAAAGGCATGCTCCATAAATATTTATTAATGATGAAGATGATGCCTACTGTCATCACAGCTGTTCTGCTTTCTGTAATAATGAGGAAAGCAGTATGAGAACATCAGGGAGAAAATTCTCTATAGTCCTCCTTAAATGTGGCCAAAAGTCCCAAGAGATTTATATACATTCTACTCCAATAGCATAGACATAATCAATGTTTGGAAAGAAGAAAGGAAGTTGGGGGAGGGAAGGAGAGAAGAGAAGGAAGGAGGAAGAAAGAAAGGAAGATAGGAGGAGAGGGAGGGAGGGAGAGAAGAAGGGAGGAAAGAAAGGAAAGGATGTGGAAAAGAAGAAAGGAAGGAAAGAAAAGAATCAAGGCTTATTTTGCATTTTTACATAATGTATTTTATTTATGATATAGCTGAGATAAAAGTGAAACATTCTATTATAAAATGTCTTGAGACTCAGACAGCTTAAACAGTGGGTAGCAGAAGAGTCCAAATTAGGACTCCAGGCTTTGTAAATCCAGCCAATGCATTTTAGTCATATCATAAGCAGTATACATGATGACTAAAAGATTGGGCTCCCAGGTGGTGTTGCCTAGGATAAAATTTTAACTGCACCAACTAGTTGCATGATCGTGGGCAAGTTCCTCAACTTTTCTGTGCCCCAGTTTACCCATCTGTGAGAGGATGATAGCAGTGGTGTTCTAGAAAATGTTTAGCAAATGACTCTCCCCACAAAAGCTCTGATTTGTGGCGTATATTAAATTACATAATGTAAGTACTCCCACAATAGCTGATTTCAAGCTACCAACAGGCTCACAAAATTCCTGAAAATTTAACAATCGGCTTTTACAGGGTACCTTCCTTACAGGCTTGTTGCGAAGATTAAATGAGTTAGTGCATGCAAAGTGCTTAGAACTGGCCCTGGCACATCATATACTTAGTTTGACAAATATTGGCTATTTTTATTATACCATTTTCATTTGCCTTCTTCTATGGAAGTGGAGGATAGAAATAGCATTATTGAAAAAAGCAGTTGCCTTGATTTTAGTTCATTTCAGCCTCTTCCTAATCACATGCTTTCTGTTCACTACTGCCAAGCAGCCCCATTGACTTATTTGAATTTCCTTTCCCTTTCCTTAATTCATCTTTTTTTGGAGCATTCTAAGAATCAGAGAGGACTGGCTTAAAGCCACATACCAGGAAAGAAAAGGAGTTATAAAAAGTAAGGATAATCCCAACTGAATAATTTTCCCTGAATAATCATTTTAAGAAAGACTTAAGTACTAACTCAAACAACTAGATAGGAAAGATTGCTTGGATACAATTACTTTTTTGCCCATTTTGGGGGAGAATATGAATTGTACTCCACCTAGCCTGTTTTCAAAATAATTATCTTCCTTGGTCTTCTTCCTGACATAAAATAAATAAGAATTTTTTTTAAAAAAAACAATCCCAAAATATATTACTCTGAACAATGTGACTTTCTGTTTTTTGATTTCTGTGGATATATCCATGACTTACACTTATAAAACATATGCTTACAAATATTATAATTTTCTGGGTGTTTCATCAGAACTAACATGTAGGTAATAAACATTTGGTACCTATAGAAAACATGGGATTTTCCAATTTTTACACCAAAAGTTGGCCAGCGAAGAGCTCTGTTCATCAGCTGAAACCTCCAGATCTAGCATGTTTCTGTAGAATATCTTGCTCCTTCTTTCTCAAATGTTTGTCACTTCTTTCTTTTACAACTTCTTGATTCCTCATTTGCTTTTCCTACTCATAAAAGGGTTTCTAACTTTGCTTTTGCAAACTTTATTATGTTCTTAGTTACTTTCTCCTTTGTTCCTTTCCTCCTGTTGCCTGTTAATTTGTTCTTTCTCTCCTGACTACCACACCGAACAGTCATCTTCAACTGTTCTGGGATCTTCAGATTACCAAGTGCCTCCTTTTACCATTGGAAATGCAGGAGACACTGAAAAGTTGAAGCTACAATCCCATGCAAGCACCTGCTTGATTTCTCCCTATTTAGAGAAAACAGAAATCTCTTCCAACATTTTGCCTATCATTTATCTCCCTTTCCCCCCCAGCCCCTGGCAACTACCTTTCTATTTTCTATCTCTATGGGGGGTTTGTTTGTTTGTTTGTTTGTTTTTTGTTTTGAGACAGGGTCTCGCTCTGTTGCCCAGGCTGGAGTGTAGTGGTGTCATCATAGCTCACAGCAACCTCAAATTCCTGGGCTCAAGTGATCCTCCTACCTCAGCCTCCCAAGTAGCTGGGACTACATGTTCATGCCAACAGGCCTGGCTAATTTTCCTATTTTTTGTAAAAATTGGGTCTCCTTATGTTGCACAGGCTGTTCTTGAACTGCTGGCCTCAAGTGATGCTCTGACCTCAGCCTCCCAAAGTGCTAGGACAGGAGTGAGCCACCGTGCCAGGCCTCTGTCTCTATCATTTTGACTACTTAATGTATGTCATATAAGTGAAAGCATACCGTATTTGTCATTTTGTGACTGGCTTATTTCACTTAGCATAATGCCCTCAAGTATCTTGTGTATTGTAGCATATGATAGGATTTCCTTTTTAAGACTGAATAACATTCCATTGTATAAATATACCACATTTTGCTTATTCATTTGTCTGTTAATGGATACTTGGGTTATTTCCACTTTTTGGCTATTGTGAATAATACTGCTGTAAACGTGGGTGTAAAATATCTATCCTAGTCTCTGCTTACAATTCTTTTGTGTATATACCCAAAAATGAAATTTCTGGATCATATGGTAATTCCATTTTTAATTTTTTGAGGAGCTGCCATGCTATTTTCTATGATAGCTACACCATTTTATATTCCCACCTTTAGTCCACAAGGGTTTCTGTTTTCTTCACATCCTCACCACCACTTGTTATTTTCTGTTTTTTTTTATTGAAAGTAGCCATCCTAATGCATATGAGGTGGTATCATCTACCATTTTTATATTACTCATCTTCCTTAAAAACTACATGTTTTCAAACAAAAAGCTAAGAATATCAAATTTCTATTAATCACCACCTTAATCCTATGTTGATAATTTTCAAAATTTCTTGAATTTTGGTTGTTACTGTTGCTTTCATTTTTGTGCTAAGGCACAAGACTTTGTTTCCAAGACCAAATCGGAGACCGTAAAATCTGTTTGAATTCTGAGGCATGCTTGTTGATAAGGTCTCTCTCTCCACTTTTTTCATGGTAAAAGCCATCCTACAGGACCGTCCCAGTTGGTAAACATTTCTTTCCAGCCAGAGGGCAGTAGGCTACTTCTCCCTCACTACAATTAGCCTGTTTATGGTTGACCTTTCTATTTCCTTTTTGTCTGCTTTACTGAGGTATTGTTTATACTTAAATGTAAAATTTTATGAGTGCTAACAAATCTGTACAGTATTGAAACCACTACCACAATCATGATATAGTGATTTTAATGGGTTGTTATTTGACTTCTCTGTCTTCATTCAACTAAATAGAAAAGCACAGTATGTATACATTACTGTTAGCAGTAGTATAAACTACCATTCATAGAGTAATAAACTATTACCTATTATCTTGTTATTGCTAAAAGGTTCTTTAGAATGCAAAAGGTGTGGAGAGGAGCTAATAGGAGAGAACAGGAGAGAGGAGGAGAGAGGAGGAAATAGTATGTTTATTCTAAGTTAACATATTTAAATAAGAATAATACTAAACTCTTATCCCATGATTGTTGGTTATTCCTCCACCTATAATAAATGACTATATTCCTGTGGTCTTAATAATCTATCTCTCATTAAACACTTTTTTCCCTATATGGTGCCTATAGATTTGTAGGTAGCTTAGCTTGCTTGCATGTTTGCTTCCTTCCCTCTTTTATTCTTTTCTTTCTTTCCTTTTTGTTTCTTTTCATAGATGCTACTCTCTGAAATGTGGTTACTTACTTCTTCTTGATCAATAATCTATTTTGAAATGTCATTTCTCAATGGAGTTACATTTATATTGGTCACATCAAATTCATTTATTTTGGGGGAGTTTTATTTTTCATTCAGCATGTTATTGAACATTTACTTTGTGTAGGATATTCATTGGTTCTTCTAAGAGTTTTATTTACATCCAACAAACTCTTACTGAGCATTTACTATGTATAGGACAAGTCTTTACCTTGCCTTGCTTAGAGTTCAACCAGAAACAAGTTTTCTCCTTTTCTTACATTATCTAGAATGGCTTTTTCTATATTCCACCCACAACTGTATGTAGCATTTATTAACATTTCCTCTTTACACAAATAGCATTGTGTTCTTTAGTACAAGTGCTGCTTGGAATTTGTCAAATTTTTTTTCCCGCTTCCCTCAGAACATATTATTGGCCTTTATGTACTATGTTTTGCAATTTTGCTTTAACTGTTTTAATTAGAGGTCCTTTAGCAATCTCTTAAAACCCATATGTCATGATTGTGGTGGTGGTGTCAATATTGTACAGACTTATCAAAACTCATCAAATTTTACATTTAAGTATAAACAATACCTCAGTAAAGCAGACAAAAAGGAAATAGAAAGGTCAGTCATTGAAATATGTATTTAAAGACTCCTATCTGAAATCCCTCAGTCTACATAAATCAGTTCTATCTTGGCATTTCTGAAGTTTCAATCTTAGGATCTAATGCTAACACTAACATGATGCCTTAGGTAAGGTCCATTCAAGTCCTTGACTCTGCAATACCCAGTTTCTCCTGAAATTCCAACAGTCCTTTGCATCTAATATATGACCAGTAATATTGCAAATTTTAGAACTCCAAAGAACATTGTGGAACAAAAACATAGGGGTAAATTTTCATAATTTTGGATTTGGCAATGGTTTCTTAGATATGACACCAAAAGCACAAGCAACAAAAGAAAAAAATGGATAAATTGAACTTCATCAAAATCAAACATTTTTATGCTTCAAAGGACACTATCAAGAAAGTGAAAAAACTGTTCACAAAATGGGAGGAAATATTTGAAAATCATGTATCTGGTAATGGCCTAGTATCCAGAATATATAAAGAACTCTTACAACTCAACAGCAAGACAAACCACCCACTTAAAAAATGAGCAAAGGATATGGAAAACCAGTTAGGACCCTCATGTATTGCTGGTGGAAATATGAAATGGAGCATCCACTGTGGAAAACAGTTTAGTGGTTTCTTAATCAGCTAAACATAGAGTTACCATATGACCTAGAGATTCCATTCCTAGGCATTTACCCAAAAGAATTGAAAACAAGTGCTCAAAAACTTGCGCATGAAAGTGCATTCATGCACTATTCACAACAGTCAAAAAGAAGCCACTTATATTTTCACTAATAAGTGAATGAATAAACAAAATATGATATATCCATACAATGAAATATTATTCAGCCATAAAAATGAAGTCCTGATACATGCTACCACATGGATAAACCTTGAAAACATTATGATAATTGAAAAGATGCCAGACAAAAAAGCCCACGTATTATATGATAGTATAGACAAATCTGTAGATACAGAAAGCAGATTAGTTGTTGCCAGAGTCCAGGGAGAAAGGAGAGTAGGGAGTGACTACTTTAGGTATGAGGTTTCCTTTTAGGTTGATGAAAACATTTTGAAACCAGATAGTGATGATGGTTGCACAGCATTGTGCATTAAAATACCACTGAATTGTACACTTTGAAATGATTAAAATGGTGAAGTCTATGTTATGTGAATTTTACCTCAATTAAAAAACCTTATAGATGAATGTATTGTTCACTGTTTATGTGCCAGGCATGGTGGGGCTGATTAAGATATTGCTTCTCTGTCTGAACTCTGAGGTCCTCAAGAGACTGACAAATAAAATAATGCAGAATGAAGGTATGTGCTCCGATATAGACACAGGCTGCTAGGGAACCAAGCCCACCTGTGATGATGGCATCGAGACTTTCCACATGAAGCAACTGAGCAAGAGTCTTGGCAGATTGATTAAAATTTTTTGAGTGCTACTTTTGTGACTGGCACTGTGCTAGGCTAAAAATTCAGTGAGGGACAAAAACAGACGCTGTCCATCACTCATGAAACTCACTTGTGGGATGGAGACAGACACTAGTCAAGTCATCAGCTGCCTGCAGACTGAGGTAAAGGCTCTGAAGGAAAAGAACACTCTTCTATGGAAGTGCATATGACCCCATGATGCATGTACGACTCCAAGATCTTCTCCCCTACTGTCTCATGGGTCCTTGCCCGTTTAACCACCATGGCACGAAACAGATGAAAGAATGCCGTTGGAACAGAGTCTTTGACAACGTTTTGCTTTCAGAAGTTCCCCTTTGCCTTCAGAAGTTTGATGTGATGCTGCCACCCGTCTAATCTACCAGTTCTTTAAGGAGAGGGGTCAGGTTTTATTCCCTATTTCATGTCTCACTCCAATTGACATGCTTACCTCAAAGAAGGGGCTCAATGAACATTTGCATAAATGAGGACATGGATTAAAAAGGCTTATGTCTCAGTGTACCTGCCACACTCCTAACATTAAGGGGAAAATACCTGTGCATTAGAAAATTATGGCATTCTGAAGACTTGACTGCCTACCTTGCTGATGTCTTGGCTACCTTTTAAGACAAAATGTAGCCCTCATTCTGCTCCTGCTGCATAAGAATCTGTCATCTGTATCACCAAGGTGTGTTGGTTTCAGCTGGAGTTCCACTGTCAGGTCTGTTGTATATGCAATTGGGACAAACTAACATGTGATTTATATGAGTTCAAAAAATTATCTCAAGGCCGGGCGCGGTGGCTCACGCCTGTAATCCTAGCACTCTGGGAGGTCGAGGCGGGTGGATCGCTCGAGGTCAGGAGTTCAAGACCAACCTGAGCAAGAGTGAGACCCCGCCTCTACTAAAAAAATAGAAAGAAATTATCTGGCCAACTAAAATATATACAGAAAAAATTAGCCGGGCACGGTGGTGCATGCCTGTAGTCCCAGCTACTTGGGAGGCTGAGGCAGTAGGATTGCTTAAGCCCAGGAGTTTGAGGTTGCTGTGAGCTAGACTGACACCACGGCACTCACTCTAGCGCGGGCAACAAAGCAACACTCTGTCTCAAAAATAAATAAATAAATAAATAAATTATCTCAAGCTCAAAACACCAATGAAAAGACTATTATGCCAACATCCAAGTAAAATAGGTGCAAAAGTTTCCTTGAACTTGTCTTTCAAGTTGTATCAGCTCTATCTCAAGGTTCTACAACAAAACGAAGGATTTCCTTTTTTGTCCCAATGTACCTGGCTTGTCTGAAATAAATTCTATTCATCAGACTTCTTATCTACAATGACTTAAGTGGATCCCATTGGAAAATCTGGTTCTGAGACTCCTTGCTCAGAACACTTTAGTCTCAGAAAACTTTAGTTAAGACCTAATTCCCAAAAGGCAAGCCATATTGGGCATGAAGATAAAGCAATTACACTGGTAATTCAGAGATTAGGACTTAAACATTACCAAAGCTTAATAAAATCTTTACCAAAGAACAGTTAGATGAAGTCTTAGAAAGGAATCAGAGAAAAAGAAAAAAGTTTATTTGACGTGTGAACACTAGATAGCCTCTAAATATGTGTGTGTATGTGTATAACATTTATACATGCGTATATTTCTTAGAAGGTTTGGTCTGCTAATTATAATACAAAAATATGGAAGAAAGGTCACACAATTTATTTTAGAATTAATTTGTACAATCCAAGAAATGTATGCTAACATCTTTTATAGCAAAATCTTGTAGAGCTACACAATATCATTTTCCTCCATGAACAAGGGTCCTTTGAAAGTAGCTGGCTGCCTTGTTGCTGAAGTAATAGGTGGAATGGGAGAGCATAGTGGAGAGAAGTGTCAAGAGAGGAGTAAGAAGGAAAAACAAGGCTCAGGCAATGTATGGGCTGGCATGGAATATTGTAGGGTGAATTCTCTGTCTGCTTCTCTAGATCCACTCTCTACTCCTCTGTACCTTGCTCTGTGTCCTGGGGGAATCTGACCTTCCTGGACTGCATTAGTAAGCAAACTTGTCTTCTGTCTTCCAATTGGTAGCAGCGAGAACTCAACCATCAGTGGGAAGTCTGGGAGTGGTGGGGCCAGTGAGGTCAGGTTGTCCGTTACCCTGACTGAACTTCCAAGCAGCATACCCCCACCTCGGGCCATAGTTTTTTAGGGGCAGAGAAGGAGAGTGTCATCTTCTATGGCCACTTGCCCTGGGTTCTGGAACCTGCCCCTTCTTCACCCTCTCAGGCCTACAGGTATTAATGGTTCTCCACTATTGCTAGCCTTGAGGTGCTTCACCATACCCTGTTGATTATTTTGAACTCTGTAAATACCTTTGGAAATGTCCCTTCATTAACATGCCTTAAATCCCTTTTGAATGTCCCATCTGTTTCTTGCTCGGGCCCTTGACTGACACAATTGTCTCTTCTAACACAAATGGAGCACCAAGCTGTGACATGGCGGTCCTGGAAAATCCCAAGAAGATAGGGTAACAGTTTTCACTGACCTCTTTCTTTGGCCTTAGTAATAAAAAGATGGATGCTTAAAATGTAATCTGTGGTTAATTATTGATGGGAGAATGTTACCTTCATTAGTGCTCACTCTCCTCTGGTAAGCCCAGCTCCCCAATTAACTATAAATAGAATTATGAAACTACTTTATAAGTTAACTTTGAGATGCCTGAGGGGTAGACTAGTGGTAATACTTTCTAAGTGTTCAAAGATGAAATTGTTTGCTTCAGAGGGCAGTGAGTTCCACATCACAGAAGGTGTTCAAGCAGAAGCTGGAAGAGCAAGGGGTGGCTTGTGGCATTTGCTGATTTGAAAGTCCTTTTCAACAGGTACTTTTGTGATTCTAAGTTTTAAGCCATAATGTTCTATCATCATAATATTTAGTATGAAAATGTTGGCTATTCAATTGGATATTTTAGTAAAATGGTACATGAACAATATACACAGTCATTTAAGCAAAAAAAAAATCTTGAAGAAAATTCTGTCTTGAGTATGACATGGTAGAAACCTAGTCGCTAGACATAGCTAAACTTCTGTTTTACTCCTGGCTCGCAGTGAAAAGCTATGTCCTAGGCTGGGCGTGGTGGCTCACGCCTGTAATCCTAGCACTTTGGGAGGCCGAGGTGGGCGGATCGTTTGAGCTCAGGAGTTCGAGACCAGCCTGAGCAAGAGCGAGACCCCATCTCTACTAAAAATAGAAAGAAATTATATGGACAGCTAAAAATATATATAGAAAAAATTAGCCGGGCATAGTGGTGCATGCCTGTAGTCCCAGCTACTTGGGAGGCTGAGACAGGAGGATTGCTTGAGCTCAGGAGTTTGAGGTTGCTGTGAGCTAGGCTGACGCCATGGCACTCACTCTAGCCTGGGCAACAGAGTGAGACTCTGTCTCAAAAAAAAAAAAAAAAAAAAAAAAAAAAAGAAAAGCTATGTCCTATGGAAGCGACCTGACATCTCTGAGTCTTGGTTTTCTCACATTTTTCTCATAGAGCAATGGTGAGAATTCAATGAGATAACATCTAGGACAAATTTAGATACTCAATAAAGGTTTCACATTCACCATTAAACTGTTCTTCCGGCTCCATTAATTTATGGTGCAAATGTAAACAAGAATGCATTTACAAATTGAAAAATCACAAAGTAATGATCAACACATCCACTTTTAGCAACCTCACAACATCGCATGACATGGTGAATACACTGTATAAGAAGGAGTCTTCCCTGAGAGAGCAGGTATTTTAAAATACTAGTAAACAAATTCTGTTTATACAGTACTGCTATCAACCTTGTAGCTATTTTGTACTTAGAGCATCAAAACAACGTTATAAGCCAGGCATTATCATCTCTATTTATAAAAGGAAGAATTTAAAAAGGGCAGAAAATTTCACTTGTTATCCTATAGGAAGTGGTTTTTTCACTAACTCATCCAGACATTTTACTCCTGTTAGGGAAACAAGATTAAAAATTTTAAAAATTAAAAAATCAAATTACACAGGGCAGCATAGACATGCTACATGAGTTAAACCAAATCATCTCTATGTACATTTAGGGATTTATAGAGCAGGAAAACCTCTGTGGGCTGGGGTAGTTGGGCAATTGCAGAAATGTGTAGTTTATAGGTTCGGAGCACAGACTCAGAAAAGTGGATAAAATCCTGGCTCTTTTATGTTCAAGTTGTGTCACTTTGGACAAGCTAGTCAGCCTTCCTATGCCTCAGTTTTCCTCATCTGCAAGATGGAGGTTATAATAGACCCTACCCATTGGGTTAGTGTAAGGTTTAAACGAGATAATGCAATTAAAGTGCTTAGCATAGCCCCTGCTGCTGAGAAAGTGTTTAATAAACAGAGCTATTATTATTACAAAGTAACAGAGTCCTAGAGGAGAGCTAATTTGCCTAGAGTCACAGAGCTGGTTAGTGACAAAAAAAGAGAACAGAACCTAGTTCCTGTCCAGTGTCCTTTTGTTATAAATGAACCATAACTTAATTAGGTTTTGAAACATGGGAGATTCAGCTAAAAGAGAGAATAAGGGCTATCTGGAATCTATGGTTGTTGCTTTTGTAGGAAGCAGGCACATCACAAATACCTACACAGAAAACATAAATAAATCAAATTCCTTCAAGATGTTGTTGTCTTCCTCCTATGTGTGAGACTGGCTGACAGTTAAACATCTTATAGCATGGTTCGTTTGTGATTTGAGTGACCAATCCCCTTAGACAGGTATAAAAAGGCACAGGCTTACAACACATTTGGCTCTTATTCTGATTAATGCCACAGTGAGGCCCCATTGTAGACAGTTCTGGCAGGAAAGAAATGGATGCAGAGATTAAAGAACCAAAGTAAAGCCTACCATCATCATCTTTGAGACTAGCCTGTGCTTGGTTTTATACACACTCCTTAGCTATTTTGAGTTACTAGGACTTATCACTCTCAGCCTCAATTAAGAAAGCATTCTTCTGGTCACATGTTGCAACCAGCAGAGCAGTGACCTTACAACCAGTTACCATAACGTCCTTGGCTAATAGGACAGGCTCTATCACAATGCATTAAGGCTGAATGAATTTAGGCAATCAAGACTTAAATAACAGTGAAACTTTAAACAAGATGGAGCTTAACACGATTCTTTAGCCTTTTCCCTGCTTAGATCTCTTCTGTTAGAAGCATTTGTTGTTCTTTGCCTTTTAAAGTCATTGCACTTGGATCCCAGTCAATTCCAGTGAGCACAGGTTGACCCAAAATCTTTATTGGGCTCTTGCGGCACCATCTTCCTGACTTTTCTTGGAATAAAAGTCGAGCCTCACTGGGTTTAGAAACTGCTTTTCTGGTTAATGAGGACTGCACAGTTTTATTCCTAATTACGGTAGTCCCTTTTATAATGTCATGTTTCTAGAAGAGATTGGAACATTTGCATCCTTAAACGCCATGCTAGCAAAACAGTTGTAGCATATATTAAACTCTAACTAATTATAATATTCTATTTATTTCTTTCAGACTAGGAGAGAGACTTCCACATGAACTGTCTGCAGATTCCCAGAGAGTATCACAGGAGGACAATCCAGTCCAATGTTTATGAGATAGGACTGAGTCGAGAAAGCTGAATTTTTAAGGACTTGTATATTAACACGAATCTGCTGGCTTGAGAAATCTCCTCATCCCCCTCCTTTCTTAAAGAATAAGGTGACTTTTCCTGCTTCTCTGTTAAACATGAAGAATTTAAAACTCACTGGTTTAGAGGCCTTGCTTACATCACACATGGATTTTAGCCAATCTATGTGGTATTGATATGGACTTTTCAAAGTATATTACCCAGAAACACTTCTCTGCTGATTTTTATCTTCTTTTTTTTTTCTTTTTTTTTTTTTTTTGTTGAGACAGAGTCTCACTTTGTTGCCCAGGCTAGGGTGAGTGCCGTGGCGTCAGCTTAGCTCACAGCAACCTCAGACTCCTAGGCTTAAGCGATCCTACTGCCTCAGCCTCCCGAGTAGCTGGGACTACAGGCATGCGCCACTATGCCCGGCTAATTTTTTCTATATAGATTTTTAGTTGTTCATATAATGTCTTTCTATTTTTAGTAGAGACGGGGTCTCGCTCAGGCTGGTCTCGAACTCCTGACCTTGAGCGATCCACCCGCCTCGGCCTCCCAGAGTGCTAGAATTACAGGCGTGAGCCACCGCGCCCGGCCTCTGCTGATTTTTAAATCTTTTTTGGGAGGTTCTGCAAATTTAGTTTGCATCCCTTTAGTTGATTCCTCTCTGTTTTGATTTTACCCAGTTACTTAACTTCACCCTTAAAACCAGGAGGAGTTTGGTAATCACTTTTCCCCTTTAGCAAGTATGATGAGTAGGATCTGCATCTCAACAATGGTGATAGAAGATAGAATGATCTATTCTCCCCCTACCAGGGGTCGCCTTCCATGCTAATGCAGGCAAGACTTACTTCAAGGAAGAGGCCAGCATAGTATGACAGTCTGGCTTGATGCCTGGCATTGCTACATATGTCACTTTTGAGTCTCAACTTCCTCATCTGTGAAATGGGGTGATAGAACCAATCACTTAGGTCTCTCTAAGGATCATGAGATAACACATATAAAGCACTGAGCTTGGTGCTCAAGGAAGTGCTTGCTACAGGTTAGTTGCCTTTCCCTTTTTCTCCAAGGTAGTCAGATGTATGACTTAAGCGTTTGCTTGCAAAAGAAAATTTGCAATGGAAGCCTCAAAAATTGTTAACCAGTGAACATGTTCTTTGGTAAGTAATTGGGGAAAACTGGAGAAAATTCTAAATACGAAACTTGTTTCATGTAATTAACCTTAGACCTTTCAGGCAACAGACAGCAAGAATGGCCTACATAAAAGCAACATGTGATCTAGCAGGAGTTAGCATTTGCCTACTGACCACCAGGAAATAATAGCAGGCCATAATTATTTTGTACAGATGCTTCTTATGAAATGCTGGGCTGGGTGATGTCAGACCCCAAAAGAAGTATGCAGAGGTTTTTTCCAAGAGCGTCCCAAGAGGGGCATAGTGTAATAAAAATAATATTGGTTTTTGACTCCGAATCCTGTTACCCATTAGCTAATTGAACATCTCGGAAACCCAGTTTTGTTTCTTCATCTGTAAATTGGGAAAGGGAATTTCTAATTGCTTCATAGGACTATTTAAAACAGAGATTCTCGAACTTCCATGTGTGCACGATGCACCTGAAGGTTTTGTTGAAACGCAGTCTGGTTCGGGAGGCTTGGGACCGAGCCTGGGATTCTGCATTTCTCACACCTCCCAGGAGATGCCAGTACTGCTGCTGGTCTGGGGAACACACTTGAGAAGCAAGGAGTTAGAGGATTGTATGAGATGTTATGCACATAAAAAAGACTTGCTAACTCCTGGGTACAACAGGCAGAAGGTAGTACCGTTAGTAGCAGCAGTATTCATGTACACTATTCTACTTAGACATTTTCCCTACTTGTGTAACACTACTGACTTTCACATCCTTCCATTCTACATTGTTCGTTTCAGTGCTTCTAACAGTATCTGCATCAATAATTAATTTTAGTATGGTTAGGATGGGGCCTGTGGAATGCACCATGCCTCCTATAAGATAGATATTGGAAGAAAGAAAAGGAAGGATAGAAGGAAGGAAGGAGGAAGGGAGAAAGGATAGAAATATGTTGTGTTTTATGAGTAGAGGTGGATGTCTCCTCTTAGAGTAAGGGGATGTGATAGAAAGAAGGAAGGTAGCTGTTGAGCATTTGAAGACAATGGTAAGTGAAGACAGATTAGTTCAAGGTATTTGCATTGAGGATGGGGAAATTTGGGATGATCCTGTGAATAGATATGGCTTGATAAATTTACAGAAACTATTTGTGATGCCTCATCTGGCTACAGATACTCATAGGCCCCTGGAAGAGAGACAAAAACACGGAGAAATTATTTTTGTCAAAAACATCATTTTTTGATTTGATCCAAGCCCATGGACCTTATCTATAAGTGAGCAGCATCGTTTATTGAGCACTCATTGTGTGCACAACATGCTACCAAGTACAAGTCCTCTTTCTATGGAACTTGACCTTGTGGTTGTGCCACTGCACAGCCAAGCTGGTATCAGGACCTGAGAGCAGGGCTACTTTGCCTTCTCATCATTTTGGTAAGCTGGATTTACCTCCTAGGTTTTAAAAAGACTTCATAGGTAATTCTGAGTTTACTTTTTACTAATATTTGGACTAATAGAAAAAAAGACAATCTTTGAAAGGTAAAGTCCCCTCAGGATTCTTTATTCAAATGATACCTCTCCATGTCACCCAGTCTCAAAAGGCACCCCCCCACCCCGTCCCCCTGGCCTCACTCCTGCTCATGTTCTCCCTAACGCTTACTGCCATATCAGGCACTCTACAGTTTTCTTACTTATTTTGTTACCATCTGTCTTCCCCCCTCAGGCACAAGCTTGGGGATTTTTTTCACTTCGTCCACTGCTGTATCCCAGCAACTGGAATGCATTTGCACATAGCAGGTGCTCAGTAAATATTTGCTAAAGGCATGAATAAATAGTGAGAATTTATAGTAGGTAAATGCTTAGCAATATTTTCTTAAAGATCTTTAGAGAAGGGACTGTGTGGTTTCATACTTATGGAGGGCATCCCTGGAAACCATATCTAATTTTTCATTATTTAATTCCTTTTCTCCCAAATAAATAATTTTCTGGTTTCTACTAAAGATGAGGCCCAATATTTCCCAAGATTTAAAATGAACAGTTATTGAACAGCGAGCATGAATAGGACACCTTTTTTTTCTGTGTGCTTCCAAAAGCCAGGTGGTTATGGAGCCATCGAGAGGGTTCCCTGGAGAATGATCTACCTGAGAGCTTCCTGCAGTACATAAAGTGACTGCTGAGTAGGGGATCTCTTTTTTTCTTGGTGACCAGGGAAGCAAAGGAACAGAATTAGGGAAGATGGCTAACCTTACTGCAGGCAGGCAAGGAGAGAGCCTCTGATGGATCCTAACCTATTTTCCACAAACATCCTGGATAGAGAGAGAGCCTGTAGCATCTCCTGAAGCAGAGAACTGTGGTGAGAAAGGTCAGTCCCTAACTTGAGGTTTCCCAGGGCTGTGCCAGTTGAGTCCCAGTCAAGCCCCAATCAAGACAGTGCTTCCTTCCTCTGGTAGACCACCTAATTTTGGATGCCTTAGAGCTATGGGCCTTCAGTTTAACTCCAGGGTTATTTGGAAGCTGCTGAGATGACCACAGTTTACCGTCTAAGCCCTTCACGGGTAGCATTGATGGTATCTAACAGAGCAGAGCATCATGGGGACCCGACTTTGGAAATGGTTTGGTGAGAGCTGAGCTCCAGCCTGTGAAGCCTATTTTCTGTCTTCATGCAGTTTTAAGATTTAGCCCAATTTCCAGACCATCCCCTACCCAGGCTTGAAAATGGCTTTATTTCACACTTTGCGGCAGGAGGTAAGTGGGTTTCTATGTGAAAGTGATGGTGCCAAAGACATTTACGAACATTAAAAAATGTCTGAACATGGCTTAAAGCCACTCAGCCTATTTCTCATCCTGCGCCGTGCCTTGTGGAGCGTATGCAAGTTCAGAGCTCTCTTTGAAATCAGCAGCAGTTATGAGCTTGGAGCAACTCTGTGGGGCACTGAGCAATATAATAAATGAGCCCCTTTGAAGACCAACCATTGTAGCTGGGCTCTTTTTGTGCTATCCGGCACGGACTTCTCGGGGTGTTCTGTGGAGGTGGGAGTGGCCCACCAACACAACCCTCTGGTTGTCAATTTTGGTCCTGAAAGATGGGAGGGGTTTGGAAAAGTAAGTCCCCCTATTTCCTTAAAGAATTGATCTAAACTCTTTTGCTATCCTTTCGCTATCAACATCTGGGATAAACCATCGCATGCCCACATATCTTCAGTTTTAACAAAACGAAAGCTGCTTTTCATCAGCATTTGCTTACTGGCATATGCAGCAACAGAAACAGCAATAATAGCAATAAGAAAAACAAAACAGAAACAAAGCTATTGTCTGCCAGGGGATAAAGCAGATTTATTTGTATATCAGGGATTTTTCAGATTATTTAGTTAAAAGCAGAGAATATAATTGAGATTTTTTTATGTTTCTTCTGTGACATTACTGGCCAAGTTGATATTCTGATACCAAGATAAGATTTCTTAAATATTCTTAAAATGGAACTAAGTTTTTTTGTTTTGAGTTTTGACTAAATATTCCTAAATGGCTGGTATACATAGTTCAAATAACTACATCCAATAAGGTAAGTATGTTAAGGTTGCCTTTAAACATATTTAAGAAGAGAGGGGATCATGATGGCTGAATAGAAGCATTTCATGCCAGACTCCTCCACTTAGAAGAACCAGAGTAAAGTCACACTTCAAGTCCATCATCCAAGAGAGAATGCTGGAATTCAATGGGGAAGGGACAGGGGACACCAAAAGTGGAAAAAACAAGGAGGAGAGGCAGCCCTCCTGGCCTGGATCCGTAGGGAGCTGGGAGTGACTTTCCAATACAGGAAGGGGTGAATGAGAGACTTCCAGCTGTCCCCATCCCCGGCATGGAATTGTCCAGTGCTGGCCCTGAGAGAACACCTCCACCTTCTCAATCCCTGAAACTAACATAGGGAGCTGCTGGGAGACTGTGGGATGTAACTGCTCCAGGGAGGAGCTCACACTGGGTCCCACACCTCTTCTGAGAAAGCAAGCAGCTACAGCAAGGTGCCATTTTCAAACCTAGCCTCTGGCAAATTGCACGCTGTTCTGTGAGCCAGTGGTACCAGGACTGGGGCATTGGGGAAACTCCGGCTGTCACTGCTGGGATAGGGGAATGAGCTGGGAATTCTCCTGCAGCTTGGGCTAGGAAGTGAGCAAGGCCTAGGTGGCAGCAGTGGGTGCAAGGGAGAGAATGCTGCCAGAATTTGAGACGAGGACATGAATGGGGTTCTCTGGGACTTGGTCATGAGCTGGGTGTGGGCTTCTGCAGCCAGGGTTAGGGGGTGAGTCCCACTGGGGCTGGAGTGTGAAAGAAGTATGTTCCTCATGCACCAGACCAGGCGATGGCCACTAAGGAGGGCCCCATCTTCTCCAGTGTCAGGGCCTCAGTGCAGCTGCTACCACCCCTCACTCAAGCTTTCCACCTGGGAACTAAAGATTGCCCTGCCCTCGCCCACCATGGCTGGTGTTTTCTCTCATTATTGGGGGGCCTGAGGACAAGGCCCAGCCTGGCTTTGCCCTCTCTCCAAGACAGCACATAACCTGGGGTGCTGGGGATTGCCCAACCCAATCCACCAGTGACCTGAGCACTCCTCTCAGGAACGTGAGGTTGGACCTAAACTCCCAGCCACCACCAACCACCTCGGTTAGCACCTGCCTGCAAGTGCGATCTATGGGCATGGAGACTGGCCTTCCTAGCACATTGCAGCCACAGACAACATTAACACACACTGCTCAGGACCCAGAGAATTGTCCTGCCATTGCCTATGTTATGCCAGCTGCCCAAAGACTTGAAGACCTGTCCAGCCATCTGGTCCACTGCTGCCACGACCGGCATCTAAGCAAGTCACTTGCAGGTCCAAGATTTGACCTGCCTATAACTGCAAACATAGGTGCCAACATAAACTGCTCTGTGGCACAAAGATGGGCATACTCAGCCCACCACTGCCACAAATGGGTCCTGAAGACTGGCCCACCTAATATCCCAGTCCCCAGCACAACTTCACCACAGCCTCCACCAATTACCCCACCCTATCCCACTGAGGAAATCACAGATACCACTAATGATGTTTACAGCCAAAGAACTCATACAGAGACTACACGACTGCACACACCCAAATCAAAGGCAAAGTACCCTACCCAACCAACACCATAGATGCATCATTAGGAAAAAGTACTACCCCATGAAAGTAAATTCAAAAATAGGAAGAAGCAAGTGTTACACCAGATAACAGGGCACAAGAAACATGAAAAAGCAAGGAAATATGACACCTTCAAAGGAACACAATGATTCTCCAGTGATAGACATTAATCAAAAAGAAAATTTCAAAATCCAAGGTAAACATTCAAAATATTGATTCTAAAAAAGCTTAATGAGATAAAAAGAGAATTCTGAAAAATAATACAAAGATATCAGGAAAAAAATCATGATATGAATGAGAAATTTACCAAAAAGATATATATTTTTAAAAAGAACCAAATAGAAATTCTGGAACCAAAGAATTGATTGGAGGAAATACAAAATACATTTGGAAGTTTCAAGAATAAACTAAATCAATCAGAAGAAAGACTCTCAGAACATGAAAACAGGTCTTTCGAAATAATCCAATCAGACAAATATAAAGAAAAAAGAATAAAAATAAATGAGCAAAATTTGAGACATTTAGGACAACATAAAGAGACAAAATTTATGAATTATTGGTATCTCCAAGAGCAAAGAAACAAGGAAAGGATCAGAAATTCTTCCTAGCAAAACAATAGATGAAAACTTCACAAGTCTAGCAAGAGATTTAGACATTCATATACAGGAGACTCAATGATCCCTTAACAGAAAAAAAAAATGCACATTATAATCAGATTGTCTAATGTCAAAGGTAAAGAGCAAATCCTAAAAGCAGCAATAGAAAAGCATCTAGTCATCTATAAAGGAAACCCCATTAGACTAACCATGGATTTCTCAGTAGAAATGTTACAAGCCAAGCCAGAAGAGAATGGGATGATATAGTTAAAGAGCTGAAAGAAAAACTACCACCCAAGAATACTATATCTGGCAAAATTATCCTTCATAAATGAAGGACAAATAAAGTCATTACCAGACAAACAAACACTGAGGGAATTCGTTACCACTAGACTGACCCTACAAGAAATGCTCAAGAGAGTCCTAAAAACAAAAGGAAGACATTTACTGTCATGAAAACACATGAAAATATAAAACTCACTGGCAAAGCAATCATACAAAGGATGAAAGACACATATAGGTTGAAAGTAAAGAGATGGAAAAAGATATTCCCTGCAAATGGAAACCAAAAGCAAGCAGGAGTAGCTATACTTATATCACATAAAACAGACTTTAAGTCAAAAACAGTCAAAAAAAGACAAAGAAGGTCATCATATAATGATAAAGAGATCAATCCAACATGAAGATATAACAATTCTAAATATATATACACTCAACACTGGGGCACATAAAGCACTCATAAAGCACATATTACTAGATATTAAGAGAGAGATAGGCCAGGTGCAGTGGCTCACACCTGTAATCCTAGCACTTTGGGAGGCTGAGGTGGGAGGATCATTCGAGGCCAGGAGTTTGAGACCAGCCTAAGCCACATAGTGAGACCCCATCTCTACAACAAATAGAAAAATTAGCCAGGCATTATGACACATGTCTATAGTCCTAGCTATCTGGGAGGCTGAGGCAAGGAGAATCCCTTGAGACCAGGAGTTTGAGGTTGCAGTGAGCTATGATGATGCCTTTGCACTCTAGCCCTGGCAACAGAGCAAGATCCTGTCGAGAGAGAGAGAGAGAGAGAGAGAGAGAGAAACAATAATACAATAATAGTGGGGCACTTCAACACCCCCATGTCAGCATTAGACACATCATTGAGACTGAAAATCAACAAAGAAACATGGGATTTAAACTGGATTTTAGGCGAAATGGACCTACAGATATTTACAGAACATTCCATCCAACAACTGCAGAATATACATTCTTTTCATCAGCACACAGAACATTCTCCAGGACAGAGCATATGTTAAGCCATAAAACAAGTTTCAAAAAATTTTGAAAAATCAAAATTTTATCAAGTGTCTTCTCAGACCACAATGAAATAAAACTAGAAATCAATACCAAGAGGAACTCTGAAAAATATACAAATATAGGGAAATAAAATACTATGCTCTTGAATGACCATTGAATCAATGAAGAAAATAAGATGGAAATAAAAAAAATTCCTTGAAACAAATGGAAATGGAAATACAACATATCAAAACCTGTGGGATACAGAGAAAGCAGTGCTAATGGGGAAGTTTGTAGGAATAAATGCCTACATCAAAAAAGTGGAAAGATTGTAAACTAACAATCTAACAGCACACCTCAAAGAACTAGAAAAGCAAGAACAAATGAAACACCAAATTAGCAGAAGTAAAGAAATAATAAAGATCAGAGCAGAATTAAATGAAATACAGACTAATAAAATATAAAAGAACAATAATACAAAAAGTTGGTCCTTGGAAAGTATAAACAAAAAAGATAAACTGTGAGCTAGATTAACTAAGAAAAGAAGAGAGAAAACCCAAATAAACAAAATCAGAAATGAAATGGGAGACATTACAACTGATACCACAGAAATACAAAAGATCATCAGTGAATTTTATGAACAGTATAGTTATACACTGACATACAGGAAAACCTAGAGGAAATGAATAAGTTCCTGGAAACACAACCTATGAAAACTGAATTAGGAAGAAATAGAAAACCTCAACAGAGCAATAGCAAGTACCAAGATTGGTTCAGTAATTAAAAGTCTCCCAACAAATAAAAGCCCAAGACTAGATGGATTCACAGCTGAATTCTACCAAATGTACAGAGAAGAGCTAATACCAATCCTCTTGAAACTATTCCCAAAAATCAAATAGGAGGGAATTCTCCCTAACCTCATTCTGTGAGGCTGGTATTACCCTGAAACCAAAACTAGACAAAAGACATAACACAAAAAGAAAACTATGGTTCAATATTCCTGATGAACATAGACACAAAAATCCTCAAAAAGATACTAGCAAACTGAATCCAAAAGCACATTAAAAAAACAATAACCATGATCAAATGGGATTTATACCAGATCCGCAAGGATGGTTCAACAAACATAAATC
Source organism: Eulemur rufifrons (assembly GCF_041146395.1). Lineage (NCBI taxonomy): Eukaryota > Metazoa > Chordata > Mammalia > Primates > Lemuridae > Eulemur > Eulemur rufifrons. Next base: position 225,779,529 of record NC_090989.1, on the reverse strand, counting down.
AATAAACATAATACATCACATCAACAGAATGAAGGACAAAAACCATATAATCATCTAAATATATGAAGAAAAAGCACTTGATAAAATTCAACATCTTTTCTGATAAAAACCCTCAACAAACTAGCCATGGAAGAAACATACTTCAAAATGATAAAGGCTGTATACAACAAATGCACAGCTAACATCATACTGAATGGAAAAAAGTTGAAAGCCTTTCCTCTAAGAACTGGAACATGATAAAAATGCTCACTTTCACCATTTCTAGTCAGCATAGTATTGGAAGCCCTAGCCAGAGCAATCAGGCAAGAGAAAGAAATAAATGGCATTGAAATAGAAAAAGAGGAAGTCGAATTATGTCTTTTTACTGATAATATGATCTTATATCTAGAAAAACCTAAAAACTCCACCAAAGCTCTTAGATTTTATAAATGAATTCAATAAAGTTTCAGGATACAAAATCAAACTCAGTAGCATCTGTATATACCAATAATAGTCTCATTAAGAAAGAAATCAAGAAAGCAGTTTCATTTATGATAGCCACACACACACACACACACACACACACAATACTTAGGAATAAATTTAACCAAGAAAGTAAAAGATCTCTCCAAGGAAAACTACAAAACACTGATGAAAGAAATTGCAGATGACACAAACAATTAGAAAAACATCCCATGCTCATGGATGGAAAGAATCAATATTTTTAAAATGATCATATTGCCCGAAGAAATCTACAGATTCAATACAATCTCCATCAAAATACCAAAGTAATTTTTCACAGAATTAGAAAAATAATCATAAAATTCACATGGAACAAAAAAGATTCAGAATAGCCAAAGCAATCCTCAGTAAAATGAACAAAGCTGGAGGCATAATATTACCAGACTTCAAAATATATTACAAGGTTATAGTAACAAAAACAGCATGATGTTGGTATAAATAGACACATAGACCAATGGAAAAGAACAGAGAAGCCATACATAAAGCCACATATTTGCAGCCAACTGATCTTGACAAAGCTGACAAGAACTTACACTGGGGAAAGGACATCCTCTTCAATAAATGGTGCTGAGATAATTGGATAGCCACATGGAGAAGAATGAAACAGAACCCCTAACTCTCACCATATAAAAAAATCATCTTATAATGGCTTAAAGACTTACACGTAAGACCCAAAACTATAAAAATACTAGAAGAAAATCTGGACATTCATCTAGGCAAAGAATTTATGACTAAGACCTTAAAAGCACAGGCAACAGATACAAAAATAAGCAAATGGAAGTTAATTAAAACAGTTTCTTCACACCAAAAGAAATAATCTACAGAGTGAAAAGACAAGCTGTTGAATGGGAAAAAATATTTGTAAACAATTCATCTGAGAGGAGACTAATATCCAGAATACACAAGGAACTCAAAGAACTCAACAGAAAAAAGAACCCAAATAATCGCATTAAAAAGTAGGCAAAGGACAAAAATAGACGTTTCTCAAAAGAGGACATATAAATGACCAACAGGTATATGAAAAATGCTAAACATCACTAATCATCAGAGAAATGCACATCAAAACCACAAGAAGATATCATCTTACTTCAGTCAGAATGGCTATTATTAAAAAGATGAAAAATAAAAGATGTTGGTGAGGATGTACAAAGGGAACTCTTATACACTCTTGGTGGGAACCTAAACTGGTACAGCCACTATGGAAAACAGTATGGAGATTTCACAAAAAACTAAAAGTAGAACTACCATTTGATCCAGCAATCCCACTACGGAGTATCTGCCCAAAGGAAAAGAAATCAATATATCAAAGGGATACCTACACTGCCATGTTCATTGCAGCACTATTCACAATAGCAAAGATATGGAATAAACCTAAGTGTCCATCAATGGATGAATGGATAAAGAAAATGTGGTTTATATTACACAGTGGAATACTATTCACCAGCAAAAAGAATGAAATTGTGTCATTTGCAGCATCATAAATGGAACCGGAGGCCACTATCTTCACTGAAATAAGCCAGGCACAAAAAAAAAAAACAAAAACAAAAACAAATATCACATGTTCTCACTTATCTGTGGGAGTTAAAAAGCTTGAATACATTGAGGCAGAGACCGGTAAGGATGAGTGGGGGAAGGAGGGGCATGAAGAGAAGTGGGTTTAAGGGTATGAACACAATAAAATAGAAGGAATAAATTCAATGTTTGATAGCAGAATAGGGTGACTATACCTAACAAAAACATATTGTACTCAGGTGTGCACCCTAAATACCCTGACTTGATCCCTACACATATATACATGTAACACAATTTCTCACATACCCCATAAATTTGCACCAATAATAAGATAAATAAATAAACATATTTAAGAAGACTGAATTTTCTGGCCCAATTTTTCAAGCACAAGTGTGAATGACTGCTTGAATGCTATCTCCTGCACTGGATGCAGATTCAGCTAATTTTTGCTGAACCCTTTATTTTTCACAATCACACTGTGAGAGCAATATTGTTAACTCTACTTAGCAGATAAAAGAACCGAGGCCAGAGAGTTTCAATGGCCGAGAGCTGGTAAGTGCCAGAGCTGATGTCTAAACCCAGGCCTTTTGACTCCCAAATCTAGCCCTTATTCCACCACAAAATTTTAGCTGCTTCTCAAGCTACAATAGTCCATCCCTCTCTGCAATTAAGGTAACATGTTATTTATTCACAGTGAAAAGTATTTGAGCAAACAGAGTCAGGGCTAAGTCCCTGTAGGGGCTGATCAAGAACGATTGTAAGAAAAGTTAGTATCCAGTGAAATGGACTTCAAGGAAACTTGCATTTCTAGATACAAATGTGAGATAAGAAAGTTCCAAGTTCTTTTACCATCTTTGAAACTATTCTTAAGACAGGGACAAAAATAGACAGAATAGTCTTTATACTTATTGATTGGTATAAGATCTTCTTTAGTTTACTTTCTTAAATTCCACCTCATTTGAAAATGATGCTAAGTGGATATCAGATAAATAAATGAAGTGTAGATAAAGAACAAATGCAAAAATAATATCACCTGGAAAAAAGAGGTAAATTAATAAATGCAAAGGCATGCCACTCTGAGGATGAAGGCAAAACACAAAACCAAAACCAAAAAATATCAGTTGTAAGGTAATAATAATAACTAATATGTATCGAGGGCTTATGATTTGCCAGATACAATGCTAAAGATTTTTACATTGATTGTCTCATTTAATTCTCACTGCATCCCTATGAAGTCAGTAGCATTATTTCTGCTATTTTATAGATGAAGAAATTGAGGCACAGAGAAGTGAACAGGCTCAGGACCAACCAGTTAATGGATGATGGATGGTGGATTTGAACCCAAGCATTCTGTTTTCAAGACCATGCTTCTTACCACCCCTAGTTTTACACCAGGTAAAAACATAAACACATTGTCAATACTCATGAAAAACCAATTGTTTCCTAGCAGTTGAGTCTAAAGAAATGGTTCTTTGTTCCCTCATGAATGGAACATGAGTGGTACAAAGGCTAGTGCCTTTCTTTCTGAACGTCCTCCACGATGCTAACAGTGCTGAGAGACTTATGGCTGTTTCTCGTTGGGTCCCTCAATGCAAGCCAAGGCACAATGCCAAAATGCAATTCAGTAAAAGTGAGTAATAGGGGCCAAAACAATATGGTTCAAGTATTTAGTTGGATGGTTCACCTTGATCTTGAGATATAATCTAAACAATCTGGAGAGATGGATGGATTTCATGTCCTTCAGGCAATCCTCCATGGAGCCTCCCTAGCTGTAAACATTCCTTGAGCACTGCTCTGCTGGATGAAAAAGAAAAATCACAGCCATATAGCATGGAGACCATAAATCTGGGGTGAAACTAATCTCAGTTGTGTCTTCAATGTTATTTGGCAGTCCTATTACATGTGCTTCTCCCATTTCCCTCAGTTGCTATTTCAAACTTTCACCACTCTTTGGAACTTTCAGTCTGCTCTCTTTGGGATGACCCTGCATCTAACTTAGGGACCAGGAGCTATGGACAGTGGCTTCTGTCATTTCCCTGCCCACTCGCCTATAAGCCCACCTGTGCCTGCAGCCTCTCTTCCCTTGTCCTCATCTCTAGCAAAAGACAATTTTCTTCTCAAAGGCAACTCCACCCACTGGGGCTATGGATACTATTCCACCCTGTTTCCTTAAGGAAATTTACTTTAACAATGTTCCTTTTTCAACTTCAACACTCCATGGGTTTTTCCCCATTAGCGAAAGATTATATTCATCCCTCTCATTTAAAAAACAAACAAACAAACAAACTTAGCTCCAGAGGCTGAGGCAAGAGGATCTCTTGAGGCCAGGTGTTTGAGACCAGTGTGGGCAACACAGTGAGACCCCCATCTCTAAAAAATAAAAAAAAACTTAGCTTGGCCTGGTGTGAGCCTATAGTCCCAGCTACTCAGAAATCTGAGTTGGGAGGATCGCCTGAGGCCTGGAGTTTGAGACCAGCCTGAGTGATATAACAAGTCTTGTCTCTTTTCTTAAAAACAAACAAACAAACCAAAAACAAAAACCAGACAAACAAATCCTCTTTAGTGATTCATTTTTAAAACACCCTCATGCTGCTTCTTTTGATACCTTCTTTTAGAAAGTGCAACCTAAATTTACTATCTAGGGTTCCACATCATCCATTCGCTCCCATCCATTCTAACATTGCACTACCCACATCGCTGCACAGACTGTCTTCCTTCACCTCCTCACCCAGTGGAATAATCACGGTTGTTATTCTGACTCTTCTCTTCTTGGATCTCTGGCGTTGGCTTCCATGACATGTCTTTCATCTCTCTCATCTGGTTTACCTCCTTCTGCACTGGCTATTTCTCCAGTGCCTTGGTTGGTTTCTATTTTCTCTGCCCTCCCCTTAAATGTCAGTGTCTTTTTTTCCTACTTTATTCACTTTTGAGAGGATCTTGTTCCTACTACTCTTTTACATCTAAATCTCTATCCTGAGCTCTAGTCCCATATTGCCTATTGTTTTCTAAATCATTCCACCTACAGGCCCTGCAAACTCAATATGTCCAGAATTGATCACATTCCTCTCTGCTTTGGTGCCTGTCCCCAGTTACTCCACAAAACCTGTTCTTCCTCCTATATTCTTTATACTAATTAATGTTTAGACCTTTCAGCCAATTTTCCAAGCCAAAATTCTGGGAGCTTTTAAATTCTTCCTCCCCTTCTAAACAACATATCCTATTTATTCTTCTCCTTGCATCTCTCCCATATTGAATGGGCCATGATTCACTTGATTTGGTCCATGAACTCCCTTAACTACTGCAATACAATCCATGACATTTGCCTGGCCTCCAGGAACACCCATCTCCAATCCCCCTTTTTCACTGTGGCCCTAGAACTCAAATGCAAAAATTTAATTATGTTACTTTCTTGCTTACAATTGATCTTTGGCATCTCGTAACTCACAGCATACAATTTAAAATCTTTTATCTACATAGAAAACACCTATTCATGTTTCTTCTTCCTCTGGGAAGTTTTCCAGGACAGATTTAGACATGTTATTTTAATCTGCCACTCAACTTTTTGGATCATCCAATTTAGTAATTCTCATTGCATGTGTGTGTTTGCAAGACTGATTCTCCATTTGTTTCAGTGCCTTGAGAACAGGTCCTTTCCTTCTCAACTTTGTACCCATAGTATGTAGTCCACTAGTAGGCACTCAATAAATGTTTAGTGAAGAAAAAAATGTGTGCGTGTATATATGTCTGTATATGTTAAAGTATATAATTGCAGTGAGTGGAAAAAATTTTCCTAGGGAGTCTCAAAGCATACCCTGCCAAAACTAAAATGGAAATGCCTACTTGATTACATACATAACTTTTTAGACATACTTAGGGATGTATCCTGACCACAATTTATGCTGTACTTAGAATGTGTTCCACCACTGGGACATGCATACATTTTTAAGAGCTCTATATCATGGTGGTGATAGTGCTTAATGTCCTTGACCCAACTTAATGTTCTTGTCCCAACTCTCCCAATGAATTAGCTGAAGTAGACAGCCAGAAGGAGACTAGGTGAGGTCTGTGTAAATACTCTTCTGAGACACTTTCCTTTAAGAAGATGGGTTTCAGTATTGCTAACCTGAGACCTCTCAGCCCCCACAGATTTTTCGGACATTCATGTGCAATCCACCATGTGCCGAGGCCAAGGATGCACAGGCCCCTTTAAGCTATTTCCAGCCTCTCTGTCTGGTCTCAGCGTGTAGGGACAGTGCAGACCTGGGGCGTTTTGTTTCTCAGTGTGCTTTTTCACACTTCTTGTTCTATGAACTTTCTCTTTAATTTCTCTCACCCCAACTAGAGACCAATATTCAATGATTTCCTCACAGTAACTCTCTCTCCCTCTCAAGGGAAATATTTTACACAGATTTGAAATATTATACATTGAGTAATCAAAAAATGTTAAGATTTACTTGAAAAGTTAAGAGATTGTTTGTAGTTACTGTTGTTTTCACCAGCAGTGGGGAGACAGATGACTTGGTGTTGACACCCATTTCTGAGCTGGGTAACCTGAGGCAAATCTCCTAACCTCTCTCTCTCATCCTTTGTTTCCTATTTGACACAGGTTTGCATTCCAGGGAAAAGGAACCTCTAACCTAATCTGGCTATTTAGGGTCTTTTAGTCTAATCTCTATGGAAATTCAACCTGCATATCAGTTGTTACTTCAATCACTGTACAATTAACACACTATTAGTAGTTTATTGGCTGATATCTTCATCTTTGCCACATTCTTTAAAATTGATTTAATGGTGGATAAAGCCAGGCTTAGAGCATGCTTCATCCGTTTGACCTTTGACCTGACCTGGAACCTCATTAAAATTTGAATTTTGATGGTTAGGTGTATTTTAACCAATAAACTAATTACTCCTCCTCGGTTTAACCATTGAAAGAAAACCAAATTGTTCATTTGAATCAAAAGGAAATCAGAAAAAATAATAAGAGAGAGTCATAGGAGGAAAGAATGAAGGTAGCAAGAAAAGAGGGAAAAAGCAGATTGACAATGGCTCTCAAAGTGAGAAATGTGCATTATGGCAAGTGGTGCTCATTGGTCAAGACCAAAAAAATCTAACATTTTTAAAAAAAGATGCTCACACTTCTGGCTAATTAGTGCCATGAAGAATCAGTAGTACAAAAAGTAAGCCTTTTTTATCTGCCTCACAAAATTGTTATAAGAATTAAATGTGGTAACATATATGAAAGCAATTTGCCAATTATAAAGTTCTCCAAAAATATGTAGTGTTGCCAGAGAAGCTGTTTCTTAGAGACCATGAACTTTTGGGTCAGTAATTTCTATTGTGGCTCCATGGGCTTTAATGAATGAGTTTCAGGAAGCATTAGGCCTCCATCAGCACTGCAGAATTTGCCCCCATAAGAATACCAAATATACCACCTGCAGAGTATTTTATTTGCTTTAAAGGCCAAAGATCTTTTTCTTATTTTAAAAAATGCAAAAGACTTTCTGTTTTTGAAACAATAAGTGGCACTGACATCTCTCAAGACTGAAAGCACTATTGTCTCGTTTTAAGCACCACCTGATTATTAGGTGAGGATGTTGTCGGCAGGAATGAATAATTAGGTAACTCTTTGTGGGCACATTTTATTCAAATCCCAAGGGGAATGTGCAATTGTAACATCTCCTCGGATTATTTCACAAACATATGGCGAATGAAGCACCTGAGCCAGATGTACAAGCATATTATAGTATGTCTGTTTTAACTTAAAACTGTGAAATACATCAGATGGTGAAGTTATTTTGGTCATGAACATCCATCATGGAAATAGCATGGAAGCATCTTTTCTTTATTGTCCATTTTACTTGGACTGGAAATAATCAAGAACAAAATAGCTTAGAAATCATTACTTGCAGTATAAGATTCCAGGTAAAGTTCAGGACCCTAATGAAGTATATAGTCTGAATTTACATGGGCCTCAGACACCCCCACATAGTTTATTAATGCCTATTACTAATATTCACTGCTGGCAGGTCTGGACTCAGCTTACCCGTGATTTATTTTCGGTTCTTTTTTTTTCTCATCTGTTTTCACTCCTCTGGAGATGCATGTGGGTAATTTAATATGGAATTTTTTAATAATGAGAATATATTCTCTACTGATTCAGGAAGGAGTTTTGTTGTTTTTTATTTTTAAGCCTATTTTATTATTACAACATTGGTTGTTTATTTTACTAAAGAGTCATCATCTGGTATTGGCTTCTTGGAATCATAGTAATCTCAGCAGAAATGCCATCCCATTTGCTGGGGGAACACTATATTTCAGAATGAATGGTGTAATTTTTAATTTGAGCTACTCATGTTTCAGAATTAGAAGATATAGGTGCCATCGAACTCCCAAGTGTACAGTAAGAAAATAAAGAATACACAGGCATGGGCAACTATATTTTCCCTTCAATACACATGTGCAAATTCCATTAGCATTAATGAGTGCTCTGTATGTGTGCTGAAGAGAATGTGGACCAAGTCACAATGCAATCTATTACTTTATCCAGTTGAAAAAAGGGGGCCTGTATCTTATTGCTGAGCTTTCCCTGAGAATTAGAAATACACAGTGTTGAGAGTGTGCAGACAGTTTGGTGGCAGTGGCACCGGGGACAAGGCACTTAACTTTTTATAGCCAGTATGGCATAGAGCGGAGATTTGGGGGTTGAATTACTATGGTTGGCAAATGTTGAAGCTGACACTAGAGATCCACAGAGTCTTGGATATTCTGGCTTTGTGTTGCATCAAAATAAGGAAACAGAATATTTATGAACTTAATTCTGCCTCTCAATTCCTTTCCCCTTTGAAATGGCAATTCTCTGCACAACGATATGTATAGATGTGCGGTTCAGATGCGTTCTTAGTCAATGCCGTGTTCCATAAATGTGGTGCACCTGTGTTTTCTTGGTCACCCTGCTGTCGCCGGGGTGCCCTAAAGTGCTCTCTCCAAAATAAGTGAGTAGGAAGCAGGACAAAGTGTGTGGGGGAAGGGGGTAAGATCTCTCCCCTCTCTCCCCCCTTTTTTTCTAATTTCTTCTCATTTGGAAAGCCTTGGAACATAGATTTAATTTCAGGTGAAGATGTCATGTTTATCCCAGTCCAGCGATGTTGGTAAGTCCCGATGTGGGACTGCAGTGACCCTGTGTGCCCTCAGGCTTCCACCTATCTCACAGGGATGTAGCTATATTTATAAAACATACATCTAATATTGCAGAACTGCGAAGGTCAGGGCATTCTGAGCCACACGGTACCGGGCAAAGCACCACACAACACCGTGCCTCACCCTTTGTAAAGCTGCTAACCCCACAACCTCTCTCCTGGACCAGTAGGGCCTCGAGTGTATTAGAGACTCCGGACCTTAGCGGGCCCGGCACTCTGCTGAGTCTGAGAGATGGACTTTTACCATTGGGAGGAACCACAAAAAGCTAAACAAAATGACTAGCAACGAAGGCAGATGACAGAATAAAAATATGGATTTTGTGCCCTTACCTTCCTTTCCCCTCTGAAGATTTAAACTTCCGATGGTAAAAGCAATAATGTTCTGACCTGCAAGGGCTGAAGTGCTGTTGCCAGTGGTTGTTTAAAGAATCATTCCTCAGCAGCCAGCACCACCGGCTCTAGCAGCAGCGGCGGTGGCGGCGGCAACCACAAAAACTGGAGTTCAGTCATATTGGCATCAGATTCTGGAAAGGGGAGGGCAGGGAGAGAGGGAGTCTATTGGCCTAAAAAGCTGAAACATCTGCTGGAGTTATTAACAGCTTTTTGGCTGAGTTCAGCAGCAGGGCACCTTGTGGTTGATAGATTCTTCTCTCAGCAATTCAAAACAATGCAGTTAAAGCAAATTCCTCATTTTCAGAGCACAGCTTAATGAGGCATACAGTATTTTAAAAATAGTCACACTTAAAATGGCCAATAGCAGGGACTGCAATCAGTGGCCACCTTCGGTACTCTCTTGCGTTAACTTTGCCAGGGCGATTGCATGACATGGGTTTTTCAAAAGACCGTGTAGCTCACGGTTAACTCACTTTGTTGGAATTTACATTATTTATGAAATTTATGCAGATTATCCTACGGTGTATGTATTGGCAAATTTGATCAAAACCACTTAGAGGCCTCATGGCTTTCCCTTCCCAAAAGTGCGCATTAAGCCACTTTAGGCTCAGAAGTCCAATTCCAGGAAAGGTTCCTAGGGGCCAAATTTTGAAGATGAAACGAAACTGAACATATGGAGACAGCCTGAGCTGGAAAAGGCACTGAGCTGGAAGTCAGGGTCAAGAGTTCTAGCCCTCGTCCTAATACCAACTGGCCATGTGAGTCCTTCGGGGTGGGGGGGGGACTCACTTAATCTTTCTGCCTCAATGTCTTCCTGTGTACAATTTTGGGGTCAGTTAGTGGTATATCTCCAAATGTTTCCATCCAGCTCTTCCGTTTTGGGAACCGTGGAGTTCAAATGCACTTTTAAAGCATTCATGAATTGTAACCAAGTTGAGACTGCTCACCAACGTGTGATCGCAGGGGTGGTATTCGGGTGGGGCATCCGACAGACTGCAAAGCCGGATATCTCTGTCAGTCACTGCAAGTGAATGCACCATATGCTGTCACAGATGCGGGCAAAGTACAACCAGCCCCAGCTGGATTTGCTAGCCTGTTCGTTTATCTGGCCAGATGACAGTGTCCAGCCCCAAAAAGGGTCACGCACAGCTTTGCGCCCTACTGATCCAGCATGCTAACTTTGGCAGAAGGAAGGGGCTGGCGAGGGAGAGAGAAGACAGACCCGTGGTGGGTCAACATCTGTGACAGAGCTGAAGTCAGCCCCGCTCCGTTTCATCACCAGCGCAGCACGTGGAAGGAGAGTAGAGAAAAGTTTGCCAAGTCATTGTTTCCCCAGGCAAATAGATGATCTGATCCTCAACTGCAGAAGGAAATCGTCGGAGGATAGCACTGCCCCCCACCTCCTTTCTGCATTCTGATCCAGGAATCTCTAGGGACAGAGCAGGTGTTCTTATCTATTCGAAAATTATTCTGATTGGTTCTGAGATATATTTACACCCTGATAGGCAAGGGTCTTGTGAATGCGAGGGTGCTTCTAGCCTCTACAACAAAACAGTTTCTACCATGAAGGCTGAGGGTACACGGTCCAAGGTCAAATCGATTTGTCTGGTCCCCTACCTCAAGTGAGAGTCTCAGATTTTACTCAAACCTTCTGGGAGGATTGTACAAGTAAAGTGAATAAAAACCAACTGAAGCCTTTCCACACTGCCCAGAAAGGTTGCAGTCCTTGATTCCTGAATGAATTAAAAGGGAAACTTCACAATGTCCAGAGCCCTTGTGTCCTGCAGATGGAGGAGGAGGGTGTCCTCAAATTCCTTGCTGCAGAATCCACCTGGGTGGTACCAGCCTCAACTTTTAGATGAAACTGCATTTTATAAAAGCTCTCATAGCTGTCAGAGAAGCTGGGAGATGCTTCTGATGGCAGCTTGGTCCTTTGTTGCCACTGAAAACAGAACTGATGTCCTGACTTGTCCTCTGGGCATAGCAGCCAAGGTGCTGTTCTGAGGTTCGTTGTTGCCATAGGAGGCTCACCCATTGCTGAGCAGTTAAGTCCTGGCACCCACGTAACCAGATCCAAGCAGTTTTTAAGGAACCTCAGTTTTGGTGGCTATCAGTCCCAGGGCTGACCCCTGGCCTCTCACATGGGCACCTTATGTGGCCTTGTGGCATAGGTACTCCTCTGTGTGCCTGTGTTATAGGGACACTGAGATCTGGTGCAACAGTAAGGGGACCACCAATGGGTCTGTGGTGGGGGAATGCTCCTGCATGAGCAGAGTGTACCTTCCATGGACTCCTGTGGGAAGCCACGCCTGAATTCTTTTTCAACAGAGATACAGATGAGATGGGAGAGGAAGATTCAACCTCTGCTGAAAAGATAGTGACGTGGGTTTCGGAGGACATGGACTCCCAGCTTCTGAATTCATTGCTGCTGAACTTGGGGTTGCAGATTGGTCTGAAGGCCCACCCACATATTCTGTGCTACTTGTTTAGCAGTTTCTTACTGAAGCCTCGGAACTCAGGCTGCTATGGGAGACTGTCTCCAGCACCCATCCCATGGGACATTGAATGGATAGACACAGCCACACCCGCAACCACAGAATGACCTTAAGCTGGCCTTCTATAGGTTCTTTAAGAGAATACTGAAGTAAGGTTGATGGGAAAAATATCAATTTAGTGTCTCTCCCTCCCCCTTCCCTCTCTCCCTCTCTTTCTCTCTCTCTCTCTCTCTCTCTCTCACACACACACACCCCCCAACGAATTTATGTCAAAAGGCAGGTGTAGACATGCCCTCACATATTGTGTCACCAAGAGTATGGCTGTTGATTTACTAGAAATACATGTGTGTATGTTTTAAATACAACCTCACCTGTCAAGTCAGGGCATGCTTGAGACCCAGCAGCAACTATATTTCGTATTACTGAATAAAAAGCCATAATATCCTATTTGAACTTTGCCATACTTGACAATTGACACATTAAAATATAATTCTAATGCTTCAAAGGGCATGTATTTAGTAAAATTGAAAAATAGAAATTAGGAAACTCGTGGGCTGTCTTTATTTTGGCCAATAAGCTAATAGTTAATTTTGAATAAATTGTTCAACCTCTATATAAATCATCTGCTTTTTCCCCTAGTAAATGAAGACGAAGCATTGCTATCATTTACTGTTATAAGACATCATACTTTTTCAGAGTTAATGCAAAAATTTGGGGGGTTCACAATAATTGAATTATAACGTAATACCTTACAATTGGTAGAATTGTTCTTTTATGATCTGAAATAAATCTTATAATGATTTGTTACTTAGAGAAAGGCTATTTCTTAGGACTGCAACGTAGGTGAAAGATAAAGGAGATAATGCAATCTTGGTATTCTATAGCAATGTAACTACATCCTGGTAGCGTTCTAAAAACAATAGGGGCCATTTGGTCTAATCTCATTGTTAAATGGGGAGATAGACTCAGGCTGAGCCACTTGTTTAAGATTACATAATGAGGTTTCTTTACAACATATTCCATTTCTCAGTATAGTTTTAATAATAAAACTACACTCCCTTACAAGGCATGTTATCAAAGATATAGTAAGTAGGCCGGGTGCAATAGCTCCCACCCATAATCCTAGCACTTTGGGAAGTCGAGGAGCTAGGATCTCTTGAGGCCAGGAGTTCAAGAGTAGCCTGGACAACAGTGAGACCCTGTCTCTGCAAATAATAATAGTAACAACAATAATAATAATAATAATTAGCCAGGCATAGTGGCTTGTAGTCCCAGCTTCTTGGGAGGCTGAGGCAGGAGGATCACTTGAGCCCAGGAGTTTGAGATTACAATGAGCTATGATGACTCTATTGTACTCTAACCCAGGCAACAGAGGGAGACCCTGTTTCAGTTAAAAATATATATACAGTAAGTAACTAAGATAGGACTCTCAGGCACATTCTATTCTCTCTCTTTTTACATACTCCACCCAATACCTTTCTTATTTATAGAGTGTCTACTCTGGTCTAAAAAGGAGTAGAAAATTTTGCCCTAAAAATCCTTCAGTGAAAAGTCTGTATTGATACCCTGTATTAACTTTTATCAATTCATCAATGAATAAATAAATATTTTAATCTACTGAAATATATAAGAATACAAAATAGCTTCAAATGTAAGGAAGGGACTCTGGAGAAAAGATGTCAATATTGTTGAGTATTCTCTGTTCCAGAAACCTTGCTAAGGGGTTTATAAGTATGTGGTTTATTTTAACCACATGCAATCCTGTTAGGTATGTACTTTTTTTTTACAGATAAAGAAACTGAGACCCAGAGAGAGGAAGCATATTGCCTAACATTATACCATCACTACATGGTAGAGAGAGGCTTTAATCCCAGATTTGCCTAACCTGACCTCTTCATGTATCCACATGTACAACATATGTACAGAAGGATATATGTTCAAAGGGATATGCACGGTAAGTGTTGGGCATTATAGATAATGTCTCTGGTGACAGTTCCTAGGAGATTTCACTCGCTATCCCTGGAATGAGTCAATACTGAATCATGTCAGATTAGACTGGTCAAGTACCATGTTTCACTGAGAAAGTGTGACGAGTTGAGACATGAGGATTGGGTAGGATTTGATAGGCATATATAATAGGGAGGTGGTGATTGATTGCAAATTAATCGAAGGACCTGGGATAATAAAGGTTGTCAGAATTGTTATGCTTAGATTCATTTGTTGAAGGTGCCATTGTTTAACACCTACCACATACTTGGCACTATTCTATGCCCTGGGTGCATAGCAAGTGAACCGGACAGCCACACTCTGTGCTTCTGGGCAACTCACACCCTAGTGGATGATCTGGGTCTGAGGCTTAGGTTGATAGGAATGGGGACTTCATGAGGAATAACTGCTTTTGTCAAGAAGATGATGAGTCAGAGGTGAAGTCAGCGTAGCCCAGGTTAAAATGTAGATTAGGCAGGTGACGGTCAAGAAAAATATCTTAATAGAAAGATCAGGGTTGGGAAGAGAAATCAGAAAGTGCTATAGAAGGAGTAAACCAAGTATCGAATTACCTCCAAGTTATAAACTGCTGCCTTCAAAATCCCCCTGTCCATGCCCCTTCAGTCTGCCTTTCTCATTAGACTTATCCCACTGTCTGGACCCACATTTTTCAGTACACTTTTTGGTGTCACTAAATTTTTGCCTATCAAGGAAACATAAGATTTGAATAATTCTATTTGTTTATAGCACAGGAAGATATCCAACTATGCTTGATTGCTTTAGGAGAGTTATGAAATATTTTTATTCCATGACATTCTTTAGGACAGTGATTTTCCACATTTAATGTGCATACAAATCATCTGATCATCATGTTCAAATGCAGCTTCTGATTCAGTATATCTGGGATGGGGCCCTCAATTCTGCATTTCTAAGCTCCAAGGTGCTGCTGCTCCTTGGACCTAACTTTGATGCTTTGGCATCATTATGTTATTAAATCTCACATGGCCCTCTGCCACAGATGAAATTGAAAACAACTGTTTTTGTCTTGAAGGTGTAAACATATTAAAGCAAAGATGATACAACCATAGGAACTTAAACTCTCTGGGAGAAAAGTCATGTCCAAATTTTGTTTTATAGCCAAGACTATGGAGTCAATGGCCAAAAAGAAGAGCCAGCATGTTATGGGAAATGACTTGTTGGATGGTCTGAGAAAGTTTCATGGGACAGGATGTTTTTGAGCAGGTCAGTATTATGTTAGGCAAAGACAGAGAGAAAAAAAAGTTCACATTTAGGAGATGGCATCAGTGCCATATTATTCTGATTATTGTAGATTTGTAACACATTTTGATATCTTAACACCAAAGGCTCTCTCATTACTCAAACTTTTGTGCAGTTTTGTTTTGATTTCATGTAAATCTTAATCATCAAGTTTCAAGAAAAAATATATTGACATTGATTGGCTTTCATTAACTTTAAGAACTATTTGAAGACAAATCGACATTTCGTTGCTATGTCTCTCCATTTACTATAGCCATTGTGCATCTCAGTAAAAGTTTACAGTTGCCTGGAAATAGTTCTTTTTTGGGGTGGTTTTATTTCTAGCTGTATTATCTGTATTTTATACACACACACATATATATATTTGTTGCTATTGTTACTCTAATGATTTTTTAGTTACTTTTGCTTTTGTATGCCTAGCATTACCTCTGCTCTTGGGAAAAATACCATTTGTTAGGAATTATTCCTTCCCCAACTATATTCCAAAACATCATAATTATTATAGCTTATTTCCCCATTGTATTTTCTAATCAGTTATTGTTGATACATAGGAGAAACTCCTAAAGTTTGTATACTTAACATATGCATTCATTTCAAATATAATAAGCTCACTAAACTATATTGGCTTCAAAGTTTCAATGGATTCTTTCGAGTTTTTTACATAAATGATTATTCTGAAGGCAATAACCATCCAAACCCATGAGGAACCATCCAAAGCAAAGAAGTGACAAAGAACCACTGGACCTGTGCTTCAGACATGCTACGCTGGTGGTCAGGATGGAATTTGAGAGCAGACCATCTGGGATCCTAGATGAGAGATGGAGACCTGGGGCTGGGCAGTGGGCATGGAGCAGGGGCAAGACAAGGGTGGGCTTTGGGGTTGAATTGACAAGAGATATGAGAGATGGAGTAGTGAGGTGAGGTGTAAGAGCTGAAATGACTCTCGTTTTCCCAGCGTGGGAAACTGAGATAGAAGAAGCAGGAGAAGTAGATCTTTAGGGAAAAATGGTAAATTCAGTTTGGACATCAATTGACTGTGGAGTACACAGAAGCTGTCTAGGAGGGAGTTGTTAGTGGGAGTCTGGAGGTGAGGAGAGAGCTCTGGGCTGGAGAAACAGGACTGGGCATGGGTAAGTGGGGGATGGTATGTTATTCAGAGAGAGCATGAAAGGTGGAGCAAGATGTGAAAGCTGAGGCCCAATGCCACAGAGATTGGGTAGGGCAAGCGCTGAGAACAGGCTGTGGGATTTGCAATTGCAGAAGTTATTAATATTAGTGACCACTGCTTGAGGAGTCCCCAGTTCAGTTGGGGAGAAGTAACAATGATTTTGAGAGAAGGCAGGAAGGGGGCTTTCTGATCTCCTTCTAGAAGCTGGAGGTAAAGAGAAAAGAGAAATATGTAGATAGCTGGTGCAGAGGCTAAAAATTTTGTTTGCTTGGTCTTTAAGGATGGAACTGAGGAAGCAAATTTCAAAATTAAGTTGGCTTATCCTGAATCTTCATGTGATTTTTAGTTTCGGTTCCCTGATTAAATCATAGCATTTGCCTAAAATTCTGCAAATTTATCTTCCTCTCCATCTGCCTCTTAAATATTTACAGTTTTCTCCAGAAAGTTGTCCAATTGTATTTTAAGTTTCCATTTTAAAGATGCTACTTGATAGGAAAAGCCAGAATTTCTCTGAAGTAGTCAACCTAGAACTGGAAGGCATCTTGAATTATTTTGTCTAACCTACTCTCCCAAAGTTGAAATCCCCTTTTGGCATCTCTGACATGTTTCTAGTGATAGTAAATTTGTACTTCAGAAGGAAGCCAATCATTTTGTTGGACATTCCACACCTAAGAGCATGTCTGTGTTAGCTCAGCTGGGATGTGTTTACCAGCAAGAAATAGAAGCCTCTCATTCAAAATTGCTTCAACAAAGATGGCACTCTATTATTTCATCTAATAAGAAGGGCTGGGCCGGGCGTGGTGGCTCACGCCTGT
This sequence comes from Eulemur rufifrons, assembly GCF_041146395.1. Lineage (NCBI taxonomy): Eukaryota > Metazoa > Chordata > Mammalia > Primates > Lemuridae > Eulemur > Eulemur rufifrons. The sequence continues at coordinate 225,762,185 of NC_090989.1, read as the reverse complement.
AATCCTAGCACTCTGGGAGGCCGAGGTGGGCGGATCGTTTGAGCTCAGGAGTTCGAGACCAGCCTGAGCAAGAGCGAGACCCGATCTCTACTAAAAATAGAAAGAAATTATATGGACAGCTAAAAATATATATAGAAAAAATTAGCCGGGCATGGTGGTGCATGCCTGTAGTCCCAACTACTCGGGAGGCTGAGACAGGAGGATCGCTTGAGCTCAGGAGTTTGAGGTTGCTGTGAGCTAGGCTGACGCCACGGCACTCACTCTAGCCTGGGCAACAGAGTGAGACTCTGTCTCAAAAAAAAAAAAAAAAAAAAAAAAAAAGAAGGGCTGAAGTAGGCAAACTTCAGAGTTTGTAAAGTCAGTGTTTCAACACAATGTTGAGAACCCAGGATTTTTCCATCTTTTCAATCAGCTATCAGTGTGTGAGCTTAGCACCCCTCATTGTCACAACATGGCTGCCATTATTCCAGGCATCACATACAATCATCAAATGTCCAGCAGAAGAAAACAGGCCATATCCCATGTGACTCTTTTATCAGTGAGGAGACGTTTCCCAGAAGCCCTCAGGAGATTTCCCGTGAGTACAAATGCTAGCAATGAGCACAGGCTCTGAAGCTATGCTGCCTGCATTTGTATTTTAGCTCTAATTCCTTCCATCCTTGGACAAGTATTTTCATCTTTCTAGCTCTCACTTTTCTCAGCTGTAAAACTTAGACAGTCATAGAACCTACCTCATCGGGGTTGTTGTTAGGACTAGCATTAATATATGCAAAGCAGTTGGAAAAGTACCTGGCATATAATAAATGCTAAGTAAGCATTTGGTATCATCATGCACTCAATAGTTCTGAGTCACATGTTCACCTCTTAATTAGTCACTGACAAAGGAAATGAGGTTACTATGATTGGCTTTGAGGAATTAATGTTTATCCTTGAAATGGGGGATAAACATGTAAATCTATACACAGATATATAAATAAAACCTGAGTGTTGTTAACAAGAGAGAGAGAAGCGGTGGATGGCTCTTGGGGAGGGGACAAATAGTGTCAACCACATAGTGTACAACTTGGCTATTTGCTTTCATTCAGTTCATTATCAGTTTGCAGACAGTGAGTGATGTTAGGAGAAAAAAGCCTGAGGCAAAGAATATTATGTTTAATATATACTATTGATATATTGATAATACACATGTACTCAGTCAATTCATGCTTGAATCCGAAGTGAAACCTGAAAATATATTTCAAATACCTAAGAATTAATTGCAATCTCATCTCACACATCAGTTTAAAAGATCTTCTGTATCTTCATCAACTTGCAAAGCTTTTCCTGCCTACTTTTTCTCATTTAATTCTCACAACAAGCAGGTGACATAGGAAGGACGGGCATTATCATCATGTTGCAGAGGATGAAATTGACTTAGAAATCTAGTTAGAACCTTGGTTACAGAGGTAAGAAGTAGAAGAATTCAAGCTCAAATTCAGATCACCCGTTTCCTAGTAAAAAAATCTTTCTTCTCTATCACAGTGCCTTTCCTATAAGATAAAGACATTCTGAAATGTTTTCTCCAGCCACCATTAGCCGTGGCTCACTCCAATCCTTCAGCCAAGAATGAAATATGATATGCCAAGTTTATGCCAGTGTATGTGTGCACACAGCTGACCATGGCACCCTTAGCAGCGTTCACTCTCAGAGAAGTGAACACACGCATTAGGGTGTCAATATTCTAAGAAAGGGTTATGTGGTAGCTTCTGTTATGATGAACATTCTTTCTTCACGTGCCCAGTGTTAATTGCTAACTCCTATTTTTTTTAACCAAAATTGGCAGTGGACTTTTTAGAAATGTGATTGCACAGAATATGATGTATAAGAAACCTTTTCACAAAAAGAACTGAGCAACTTAATAGTTTCATCCTAGAAAGGTAAATTTTGGATAAATCTACATGTAAAATTACCAGTAACTTACATTTCTTATTTTTTTTTTAAATCTTTATAACGGGGGTAGTTAGTGACTTTTTAAAAACTTTAACATTTTAGTAGGAAGTATTTGGCATGCTTTATAAGACTGCTATAATCCTTGTTATTTACAACATGATACACTCTATGTTTTCACCAGAGCCTCCAGCTGGGGCCCCTGCCCTCTGGACATCTGGTTAAATGCTTCTGCACTCCATTGTCAGGGCTTGTGACAGTCCAGAGGCCTCCCTGTAATTTCTAGGTGTTTCTAGGGCTTACATTTTTATGATTTTCTTTGTCTCTACACTCTAAGATCCTGGCATAATACTTAAGGTCTTCCCCAAGTGAGCCAGGTATGTAGGCCTCCAGTCTCTTCACTGGTCTCTCTTTCTCTTTCTCTCTCTTTACACACACACACACACACACACACACACACACATATTTATATATGCACATACACACATTCTAAACATTTCATGAGTTAAATAATCCTGTGGAGGATTTGGACGTTCACGGGATGGGGTCACACTGAGAATCATATAGACCCTCACTGTCTTTTCAATTCCTATCTAGAATAAATGGAATATTAGTTCTCCTTTCTCAGTTTCAACAGATCTCCCAAGCCCAAGCTCCCACATCCCCACTTTCTCTTCCCAGGAGCTTGCCAGTGTATTTTCTCTTAACAATATTCTCTTTAAGCCCTGTGTCAACTGTTAGTATCAAACGTCATTTTCCCACATTTTTACATTTGTAATTCACCTTGTCTGGTGTTTGAACCACAGTTAAGTCTAAATAAAAAATATTATTGAGAGTTTACTTGTCCTGACGTTTCTTTCCATTCTTTTCCTTGAGGTGAAATCATGACTTGGATCAGGAGCTGACATGCGGCCCGAGGCCCAAATCCACCCTTGCCCGTCTGTTGCCGCTTTATCTGTGGCTACTTTTGCCCTCACTACGACAGTGGCGTTGATGAGTTGCAAAAGAAGCAGTATGTATGGCTCACAGAGTTGAAAATTTGGGGGATTTGGGCCTTTAGAGAAAAAGTTTGCTGACCCCTGATTTTGGCAACTGTCTTGAAAACACTTTACCTGTCCCTAGGGCTCTATCGTTCACAACATTTTCACACACCTTATTCATCTTGATTCCCTGACACCTCTGAAATACCTAGTCTCCTCATTTTCCAGATGAGAAAACTGAACGTGACTAACCCCAAAACGTGACAGAGCTGGGATTAGTAGAAAAGATCTGTACGTACAGTCCAGACGATGCCCTTTGCAGAGGAGATGGGAGCTCATCTTTGGGTGATGGAGGAAAGACCTACTCATCATCAGCTCACGGAGTTGAGGAGGGGCCAGCTCCTGAATTCTGAGGTAAATTTGCCAGCTCAGTTCCCCTCCTCTAAACTGTCAGGGGGAAGGAGATGTTAAAATGGAGATGAAATAACTGCAGATTGGTTCTTCTTATCTCTCCACTCCTCTGGAGTTGGATAAAAAGCAGAAAGCTAGGCACAGATGCATGGGCCCCTTGGAGCCCAGCTGCTGCTTTGGCTTGGTTTTGCCCCTGGGTGGGATTGTCGGCTCGGCCTTCTTACTCCAAATTCAGTTCTCTTTCCACTATATTAAGCACACTGTTGAATAATGATAGCACAAATGAATGATTATGATTCCAGGAAAACACAAAGGCAGAAAAAGACAAAAGAAGAGGGGAAAATTTTTGTTGGTTTCCAAATCATCCATTCTTTGCCTCTTTGTAAGTGCCCACTGCTCCTCACAGCAAGTGGGTGGGAGTCTAAGTCCTTTCTCCTTGAATCTGGCTGATGTTAGGGACAGGTTTGAGATGGAAGTGCTGTGCTGAGACTTCTGAGAGTAGGTTATATAAGATGTTGGCAGCTCCCTTCTGGAGCTTTTGGAAGGCTCACCGTGAGACACTTTCCTCTCAGAACTCACCTACCATGCTGCGAGAAACAAAAGCTTCAGAGAGAGGCCGCAGGCAGGTGCTCTTCTCCCAGCTGACAGCCAGCATGGGTGCCCAGTCATGTGGGAGCGCCATCTTGGACAGCCAGCAACGGAGCCTCCGGTGACTGTGTGAGAAATTGCAGGCAGGAAGCATCCAGACATCGCATAAAACTGTGACAGTTGACACATTGTTACTTCAAGCCACCACATTTTGGCATAGTTTTATGTGTCTATAGAAAACCGAATCAAAGTTTGGGAAGGAAAAAGATAATTTAGTTATACACAAGAAACATGAAAATATTTTATGAAAGTAGTCCAACCAATCAAGGAACCCATTATCCAATTATGATCAGAAAAAGAACTCTGTAAAGTTCATGGGACAAAACAAGGGTCCTTTTGCCTCCTTTAATCATTTCGGGGAAGGGGTGAGAAGTGGAGTAGGGATGGGGGTGAGATGTGGGCAGGTGGGAGGGGGTTCTTTCAGTGTAATCATGCCTCAAAGTTCTGTTCACAAGAGAGTTTCATTATGGAGATGCTTCAGGAATAAGAATCTTATTTTATTCTTGAAGAATATTGAAGATGAACAGAATGGAAATTTCAAAATACTTTCCTAGGGTAAAACCAGCAATGAGGAGCTCCAAAGATCTGACCTAGAGATGGGGGGCGCTGGTTGGGGGAAGAAATAGAAGAGAGAGAGGGATGTTGGGGAGACTCTGGGAACTCATGGATTTCCATCTGACACTGACTTGGCATGGCCTGAAAGGCAGCCCTGTGGGAAAAGGGAAGGAATGTTTTGCTTATCTGCTGTTCTTCAAGATACTGGAAAATAAAAGAAGACTGACCAGCAGCTCACAGGGAACTATGTCCATGCTTTAAGGTCTCATTAGTGTCTGGATTTCAATGAGTGTTCTTCACAGGAAGAAGGAGGGTGGCCATCATGCAGAATGAGGAGTGCATGAAAATGTCTCCCTTTGAATTTAGAAGGCAAAATGTTCTCTCAACAATATGTTGCTTGAGTTTTGAAAGGGGTGTGTGTGTGTGTGTGTGTGTGTGTGTGTGTGTTCAAGAACAAAGTCAATTATCTGGAATACAAGTAGATTGGTTGGTTTTAATCTCTTCTTCAACATCTCCCACTTCCCTCCCAAGCTTGTTTTTTTACTTTCTTTCTCCCTCCCTCTCAATGCTTGATATGCCATTTACCCATCCAGATCTACTCTGCACTCATTTCCACCCGGCTCTGCACAGAGAAGCAGACTTATAAGAACTTCATCAACAGGTTTGCTTGCTCTCCACCTCCGGTTGAGTTCAGCCAATGGGGAGTCCTGGAAAGAGATTAACGGGCAGCGTAATTGTGAGATCAGGGTACCTATTCCCCCTGGCTCTCTCCCTGGGTGGGGGGGTCAACTTGGGCCAGTGGTATCCCTTGTCTAAAGGTCCCAGCTCCTCCTATGGCAAAGCTCTCTGAGCGATTGTCATTTTAGGTTCCAGTAACTGCTCCCTCCTCCCGTTTTCTCTTGGGCCTAGGACTGGTAACAGCTGTGTTTTTATTAGCCCAGGGTGCTGCACTAACCCTGTGGCTTCCCCACAACGCTATGAATAGTCTCTTTATTAAATTCTCCTGGAATGATCCTAATTTGAGCATGCCATCTATTTCCTGCTAGGAACCTGACTGCTAATACTTATTCTATACTACTGGTCATCTACATCTCAATATAAATTTAGTTCAACATTTTTCTCTCACTGGGTTATTTGTGATTTTAACTCCAACTATGGCACTAAAAGACCTTTGGTCCCTAGGAATTTCATGGATAAACAATCAGGTGGAGTTTTCATTGTTGGGGGAGGAAAAGGCAAGGAAATTAAAATGTGCCCAGCGTGAATCACACCCAAAGGGAGTCTAACATTAATTTTATATAGTACCCTGCACCTTACCTCCATTAAACCATTAGTCAAGCCCATTAATGGTTGGGTGAGGGTGGAGGGCCAGTGCCCTCTTCCTGGTGGGACAGGACAGAAGATGGATGCAGGAAGATGCCGAGGCAGGAGGAGGGCTGTGGCGGGGAGGGGCATATTTCAAGTCCAAACCTTTTCGACTTCATGACTGTGCTAAGACTAACCATGACTACACTCACAGCTTCTTTGAAGTAGAAAATACAGATTTTCAGTGCAATTTCTGCCTTCTCTGTAGTGATTTAGTTAGCTTTAAAACCACCAGGTTCTCAAAAAATTTGGGTGATGTTGGTGATGCTGTTAAAGATCTCCTGAATGATTCCTGAGATTTTAAATTGAAGACCTCAGCAGTAAACAGGAAAGAGAGATGTTGGATCACACTCTGTCACTCCCTGTCCCTCCAAAGCCTCGAGGAGCTCCCTCTATTGCTTAGGGAGCAATGTCCTAAACCTCAGCCTGACTTCGCCTGGTCTGGATCAAGGCCTCCTTTTCAGCCTCACTCCTATTGTTATCCCTTCTCCTCCCTACTCCCCCCACCCCATTATTTCTCCATTCAGCTTAATCTTCAGCTGAATCAATCCACTTCCTGATTTCCAAGCATGCTGATCAAGTTCCCACCTCAGGGCTTATGCTCTGCTATTCTTCCGCTGAAAGTCCCTTCTTTTATATGCCCAGCTCTCCCACTGGCTTTCTTCATTTCTGCTTTCTGCATAGCATGGTACCTTGCACATTCTAAGTACACCCAGAAGAGTTTGTGATGTAAATTAAAGTAGCTGATCCAAATGGCAACTTTTCAGGAACTGTTTCTAATTTTCTTTGCTTGAGAAAAACAGGCAAAGTGAAGGCTCAGAAATCAGAGAGGTAGATGGCAAGGATTCCATGTCATCCTAATCCTTAACTCTTCTTTTTCAAAGCAACGTCTATTTATCTATTTATTAATCTATCCATCTCTATCTCTAAGTTAGACCCCGTAGTCATTATGCATGATTATAAGAACAGGAATTAAGTCTAGATTAAAAAGAAATCTTTGGTATTGCCATTTGCCAGTAAAAAGTGCTCCATAAATGCAGACTCTGTTGAAGATTTATAATGTGTAAGCTTTTCAGGGTGCTATTTTGGGGAGGGGAGGACATTATCATTAATAGTTCTGCTGACCTTACCTGGGTAAAGAAGTAGGACAAGTGAGTCCAGAAGAAAGCCAAGAATTGGAGAGGTAGAGTTGAAAGATTAAACCATTTCTTCTTTTTTTTTGTTTTTGGATTGGAAAAATCTACTCTTCTGGTGTTAGATGTTCCAAAGAGATTCCTTCAGCAAGCAGTTAAGGTTAGATGTGGCCCAGTGCCTAGTAAAATCCCGTGGGAGACCGCAGAAAGGCAATGGATGAAGCAGCACAGAAAATGTTACTTCCAAATTTTAGAGTTATTCCCCAAAGACGGGCCCCAGCTCTAACATTTACCCTCTACCTTATAACAGCATTTGGGGAATCATTAAAAGCTTTTGGTGTCACTATTTTAATTAAGAGTGAAAGTTCTGCATGAGCCGGGCATGCTGAGGCTCTGTCAGTAGTGGTCATTGGGGAGAAATGGAATGTCAAATAAATGTGGGCTCTTGGCTACTTACCACGGGGTCCTAGAACCCCTTGTTTAAGGCATGTTTTGAAAGGATATCTCCTCTAGTGAGGAAAATGAAGTCGGTGTGCTAAAATGGAACATTAGGTGTTCTCTCTAAATCTATATCCATATTTCTACCTATAACTATAATATTTATGTTCACTGTAATTCTAGAATATATAGTAAAACAATTACAGAGTTTACATTTTTTGATAGAGATTGCAAGAGAGTGGCGAAAATGGATATATTGTAAGCTAGATTAAATCTTAAAATATGACTTATGATAGCATCTGTCACATTTGGAGCCTTAATTTTTAAGCTTTATCCTTGAATACTTTGCTTATATGATATAAGTGGTATTGCAATCAGTGAGATAATAAAATGTGCATATGATTATGCCTTCTTTCAAGATGGCACAACATATTGCTTAATTGACAAACTTTGAAAGTATACTTTTTTCAGGTTTTTCTTTATTCTCCTCACCTTTTGTGATAAACAAAGCAACCTTTTTTTCCAAAACCCTAATTTATTATAAGACACAATTGCTGAATGAGCAGATTCTGTAACCTAACCACATTCTTTCAGCTTTGGAGGGGATCCAGGGATATTTACTTTAAGTACAGTGCAATCTTACTATAATAAAATACTGTATGTGAAACATTTCACAATAACTGCTTACATTAGGATGTTACGTAGTTAGCCATTACTACCTCTACCCAGGGTACACTATATCAGAGAAAACACTAAACTTTAACTATTTCCTCCTTTGGGAATCTGAGATCACTTTGCACAGATTAATGTGAGAAATATTCTATGCTCTGTGAAAATGGCACTTGAATACCGATTTTAGTATGCCGCCCTTTGGAGATAGTTATGTGCATAGAAAAATGGATTCACTAACACAAGCATGTGACAAGTTCACATGTATTTAGAGAATACTTCAACATGCTAAAAAAAACCCGAAAACCCCAAAGCCAAAAAAACAAAACAAAGTAATTCACATACAACTTCGTATGGCCTAGTAGTACGGTGTGCAGGAAATACCTCCAGAGCTGCAGACACTAGTGTGTTAATGTCTTTGATTACTTTCATATGGTACACTTGGAATTGTTAAAACACAGCTGCCACACATCAGAAGGTACTAGAAACGATCTGTTGGACAATACAGAAAAATGGCAGTAAATGAACTTCAGAAATACCCCATGCTGGTTACTAGGATAGGATCTACATAAAAAAGGAAAAACAGCAGAAATTCTAAAAGTGCCAAACACATAAGGAACTATCCCCAAAAGTCACCGGCCTTTTGTGGTCTTAAACATCCCTTCAAGATGAAACAGTCACTCTGATGTATTTTTAATGGACAAACATATAGAAACTCCCCAGTATTGATTAAGATAGATTTTTTTCCCTCCCTCAAGATAATTTTGTTTAAGAGCAAAATTTGACAGTTGTGGAGGACTAATAATTATCCAAACATGGGAAAATCACCTAGCCAGAGCAAATCTCAAGGGGTGAGTGGGTCTGTCCCAGCTTTTAAGTACGGTGACACCCCATCTAGCACAGGTAGTACCTGTTCTATTCTTAAAATTTCCAATGAAGATGATTCAGCAGTGTGTCTTAGGAGCTCATTTGGTGTCAAACTAGCCACCTAAAAGGATATAGAAAACATTAGCCATAATCCCAGTGGGTATGCAAAGTTACTAAAAAGCCCAAGAGAGACTTAAATTGTGTCTGACACAGTTTCTTGTTTCATTTTTAAAGCAGGCACAATTTTGAGGATCAGAGTTTCCATAAAGTATACAGAGTATTTTAGTGTTGCTAATGTAGTGACAAGTCACCATCTATATTGCTGATAGATTACATTCTCATTAGTGATGTGCTGTTTTAACAGCACTGGGTTAGAAAAGGCAAATTCAGAATGGTAGAGACATCTGATGTTCTAGCAAAATGAATGTTAAAGTACCGATATGTGGAAAGTGTTAGTGTGCAAAGATGTTAGAGATATGAATTTGAAAATGATCTGTCAACACATATAAACAAATCAAGATTACATGCTAAGTTTGAGGCAGAAGTTCTCCTGGTTCTCATTTACCTGGAAAACGAATAAGATAAAAAGCACAGGGACACCATTTTTTCATGTTGGCCTATCATGAGTAATTCTCCCAATTGCAGAGAAATTGACAATGAATGTTTAAAATCAATTGATTTGCCAAATTCTTAAGGAGCCCTTATTATGTGCCAGGCAGTAATATGCTAGGGAATACAACTGGGAACAAAACAGACACATTTTTTTGGTACCTACATTTTTTTGGACATAGATAGGCAATAGACAGGTAACTAGAAAAAAATTCCAACAAGATAATTTGAGCTAATAAGTGATAAGTTTATTTTAATGTTTATTAAAAACATAAAACTCCATCATGTGAGAGAGTGACTACAGTCAGAGAAAGGCTCTCTGAACAAGAGGCATTTAAGCTGAGATCTGCATGACAAGAAGGAGTGAACTTTATAAAGCTTTGAGAGAGATCATTCCAGAGACAGGGAACACCAAGTGCAAAGACCCCTAGGTAAGGAAAGCTTGGCATGTTCAGGGAACAAATAAGCCAGGGAGGCCTGAGCATATGGGCAAAAAATGATGTGCTATTATTTCAGTAGCCTGTATATTTTTAGATTTTAAAGTTTGAGTTTAAATATTTAAGTACTTTTAGGATACTGCAAACCATATCTGATTATAAAAATAAGTTTAGTTTTTATGCATTGTTCCAATTGTCAGAGAAAACACCAGTTTCCTCAGCAGTAAGACTCTATGATCACTCACGTTTTGCTGGCTCTTGCCATGACACGCCAATGCTGGATCCCAGGGCTCTACCAAGTCCCCACCTCTCCACCCCACACATCTCTGGAGGTCCCAGGGTAGCTCACATATGCTCACAAATAAATCCACCTCTGGCCATGTGGCTGTATGATCCTTCTCTCTCAGGCCCATGCTATTTCTATGGGTACTTCCCCTGTGCTGAACCGACAGAGTCCCCAGGCCTGGGGTCACCTCTGCCTGGAATGGCTCATTTCACTGCCTCAAAACAGCACTACCTCCTTAAAAGGGCACCAAAGACCTCCACTTCCTTGAGCCCCTGAGGTGCCCAAACTCAAGGGACTTTTGCAAAGGAGGGGAGAGTGCCCCCTTCTGTAACATTGTCCTGTAGAAGTGCTCGAAAGTGTGGCAGCTTGTGACCACTGTTTCACAGTTTAGTGACAGTCCTTGCAAGTGCCATTGACAATGCTACTCTCAGCCCCCCACCCATCCCTTACCAAGCACACATGAGTGTGTGGGGTTCTAGCCAGGAGACAAAATGAGACGGGGCTCGCTCTCCTCTCCTCTGACATGTAGGGTGCTTGGTGTCCAGCTCTCTGTTCCCCTAAACAGATCTCTGTGTTTGGAGTCATGCAAATATAAATTGACAGCCCGTTCTTTCCAAGTTCCCCATGTGTGCAGACATGGATGATCTCCAGCAGAGGACATTGCTTTCTCTCAATGTGCCACCCCTTGTGTGTCTATGTCACTCCGTCAAAGTCCCTATTCCTCGGGATTCACCTGCCAAGGTCATTGTTGTAGACATGTGGAGCCCAGCAATGTGTGAGGCTGCCCCTTGCTTATGTCCCTGGAGCAGCTAATGGCAGTGGAGACACCCATGGATTTCCTAGCCTCTCCCATGAGGACATGACAGCCAGCAGTTCCAGTATCTCTTCCAGGCCTGCAATGGTTTTTTTTTTTAGGCATGGATATGACATTTTCTGAGTCTAAAAAGTTCTTTTCCAGGCCTTTTGTGTCTTTTATGTCCGGCAGCTGTTGGGGCTGCAAAGTGATGCTCTGCATATACTGTCTGGCCAGATGGAAGGGCTAATCCCCAGGCTACTGCTCCAGCCTCACATTCTTTATGTTGCAGTGCAAGCCAAGCTTCTGGCTCATATCTCTAAGGGCACATCCTCCCTAGTTTGCCCCTATTTCTCAACATAAGGTACATTCAATGAACTCCTACTTTTGTGGCACATTAACTGGGGTGGGGTATCCCACAAAGTGGTGCATTTTGTAAAATGCACAAATGCACTGAGAAATTGGAGGTCTGTTTCCTGCTTGCCAACCCTTGCCCCTCGCAAGGGGCTGTCAGCCTGAGAAAGGTATATTTCCTCTCAACTTGGCCATGCAGAGGGGGTGTCTTTTTTTTGTAATTTGCACAATGACGGGTTATGCTGCTCTGACAGGTGTTGGGAGGAGTGGTTCATTTCTCCATCCTAATTATCCACTGGGAACTAGCCTAGAATTTTCATTGTCTCTGTCCTCCCAACAGCCTCGCTAATTCACGGGAGGAAGATAGATCATTCCCTTGTCTCTATTTTCCTCACTCACATTTCCTAACAGAGCTTATCATTCAATCAGCCATGGTGGCTCCTGCTTCAAGGACCCTAGGTGTTACCCAAATTCTCCAGTAAAAAAGATCTTCACCTTGGTACCTCAGTTCACTAAAAGGTCGTCACTGTCATGGCACCATAACTAGAATGGTGAGCATTTTCACACGGCTGCAGAAGCTCCACTAAAGTTGCAAAATGGCTTTCCTCTTCTCTGGGGAACTAAGCCAATGACCAGCACAACTCATGAGCTTCTGATCCGCATTTCCACGCCATCAATTGACTAGCAGTTTGGCATTTGGGGTGAGAAGGTGCTCTTGGTTTTGTTTTAGTATCTGCACCAGGAATCCCCCAACAGGACAGAAAAAATGCAATCCCTTCTGATAAACTCTTGTCATCACCTACTAATGTAGTACTCTGGGCCTCTGCAAATTCATCCACGTGTTTCTCAGAATCCTTAGGTAGTAAGGATTCAGAATGAATTCAGCAACAAGTCATATTAGTTGCTGTACATCATTTTTGCTTTTGTTCTTCAGCTACAGCTCCCTATACCCTGTACTGGGTGTGCAGAACCACGGCTGATGTCTACTGCTACTTTTCCCGCTAGACAGTGATGCATCTGCCCAACTGCCATACTGGGGAGACTGTAGCCTCTGATGGGCCCAGCTGCTGCTTTGGCAGGCTGCTGCCCTCCCGACTCATGTGCCACCAATGCCCAAGTGCCCATGAGATGCCACAGCTGTTCAGAATCCCATTGTGAAATGGGGTATGTGCTTTTCTTCTCTTCAGCCTTCTATGGCACAAGAGGGTTCCCACAGCATAACGCCTGTGCTCTAAAATCACAGAATGCACCTCCTGAGCAGCTATATCTATTTTTAGTTATAGCACCCCAACTCTCCTCAGGACTCAGACATGGGGAGGGGACTAGCCTAGGAGCTAATCCAAGTGACAGATGCTCTGATGTATTAATAATCACCCCTCTCTGGCTCTGTTCCTGATCGAGCTTGTGCTTGGTTCTCTTTTCCATCAGGATGATATCTGCCCGGGAAACTCCTTAGCTCATCCCACAGATCGACCTATGGCAGGCCCATCTTGCCAGTGTGCCAGGTTCACACAGCTCCTTCGTCCCCACTCCCGTACATATATGTTCCAAGGGTGATTAGGCTATAATTTTTTTTTTCTATTTGCTGTCACTCTGTCCAGTTGTTTTATAAGAGAATTTGAAACACTCAACCACTTTGGCAATGTCTTGAGTGACAAAATACATTAACGGGAGAGATGCAATCAGTAATTCTCTTCCACACCCTATTAATGCAGTGATGTTTCAAAAGGTTATAATTAGGACTAATTTGTTTGGCAGTTAACGAGGTCATCATGAATCAAAAATGTGGAATAAAAAGTTAGTATACGTCTTCATTTGCTTTTAAGAATATGTGGAGTGGGTGAGACAGTAAAACATCTGAATTTAAATGGGAGTCGTAATTATTTCTAAAGGCTTAAACTCCCTTACTAGGTGAATGGTGCCACTATTCTCAGTTGGGCATTTTGTACAGGTGCATATATGTGGGTTTATATGTATAAGCTTCAGAGGCCACCTCTCCCCACCTTCAAAGATGCATTGTGAAATTTTCTAGAAGGTTAGCAGTAAAACTGTTAAATGTAGGGGGTGATAGATAAAGGTTTCAATGCTTATGCTATTGGTGAGCAAATTTAATGGACTGATAGGTAGGTAACTCGGTGTTCCAGCAACGGTCTCCAAACTTATTTTTAAAGTATCCTTTATGCAACCCTAAAATTGTTGCAAATTTGAGCAAATTTAAAAGTTTTATTTTCAATTTGTATAACATATGCCCAGTGATACATTGGTAAATGTTTAACTGGCTCTCTGGGAAATTAGAGATGGGGGAGGGAGGAGAAACATTTGTAATATTTGCCTATTTCCGTGGTGTAAATACTCCCATCATCTGTGAATTCAAGCTGCCCACATGATGCCACTGCACGTGGAGTTGGGAAGAAATGTGCAGCAGCACACTGTCACATAGTATTCAAATCATAAAAATACACTAGATTAAGCAGAAGCAGAGATAAAAGTAGAATGTAGTAAACTAATAAGGAAATGATGAGTTTTGAATATTTATTACCTTTGCTGTTAATATAAGTTGTACAATTGTGAGCTGATATGATTTAACATTTTTGTTTTGTTTTATTTTATTTTTAATCAACACATAATTGTACATATATATGGGGTATAGCATGATGTTTCCATAGAAGTACACATTGTGTAATGATCAAATCAGGGTAATTAGCATACCCATCATCTCAAACGTTTATCATTTCCTTGTGATAAGAACATTCAAAATCCTCTCTTCCAGCTATTTGAAAAGATACAATAAATTATTGTTAGTTATATTCAACCTACTGTGTGATAGGACACTGGACCTTATTTCTCTTATCTAACTGTAACATAGTAGCCACTGACCCTCTCCCTCTCCCCACATCTGGTACCTTCTCCAGCCTCTGTTAACCACTATTCCACTCTCTACCTCAATGAGATCAACATTTTTATATCCCACATATGAGTGAGATCATGAAGTGTTTGACCTTCTATGCCTGGCTTATTTCACTTAACATCACGTCCTCCAGGTTCATCCATGTTGTCACAAATGATGGGATTTTATTCTTTTTTATGGCTGAATAGTATTCTATTGTGTATATACACCACATTTTAAAAAATCCATTCATCCCTGGATTTCCATAATATCCATATGTTTGATATTATGAATAGTGTTGTGATAAACATAAGCAGATATCTTTTCAACATACTGACTTCTTTTCCTTTGGATATATTTCCAACAGTGGGATTGCTAGATAACATGGTAGTTCTAGTTTTAGATTTTTGAGGAATCTCCAAACTGTTGTCCATAGTGGTTGTACTAATTTGCATTCCTACCAGCAGCATATAAGAGTCTCCCTTCTCCACTTCCTCACCAGCATTTGTTATTTTTTGTCTTTTTGATAATAACCATTCTAACTGAGGTGAGATGATACCTCATTGTGGTTTTGATTTGCATTTCGCTGATTATTAGTGATATAGAGCATTTGCTCATATATCTGTTGACCATTTGTAAATCTTCTTTAGAGAAACATCTATTCAGGCCTTTTGTCCATTTTAAAATCAGATTCTTTGTTTTCTACTGAGTTGTTTATTCCTTATATATTCTGTAAATTAATCCCTTGTCAGATGAATAGCTTGCAAATATTTCTCCCATTTTGTAGGTTGTCTCTTCACTCTGTTAATTGTCTTCCTTGTTTTGTAGAAGCTTTATAATTTGATATATTCCCATTTGTCTAATTTTGCTTTTGTTGTCTGTGCTTTTGAGGTCTTATCCAAAATATCCTCGCCTAGACCAATGTCATGAAGACTTTTGCTATATTTTCTTCTAATAGTTTCATACTTTCAGGTCTTACATTTAAGCCTTTAATGCACTCTAAGTTGATTTTTGATAGGGGTCCAGTTTCATTGATATCCAATTTCCCAATGCCATTTATTGAAGATACTATCCTTTCTTCAGTGTGTGTTCTTGGGCCAAAAATCAGTTGGGGCTGGGTGTGGTGGCTCATGCCTGTAATTCCAGTACTTTGGGAGACCAAGGCAGGAGTATCAATCTGTCTCTACAGAAAAAAAAAATCAGTTGGCTGTAAATGTGTGGATTTATTTCTGGCTTGTCTGTTCTGTTTCATTGGTCTACATGTCTGTTATTATGCCAGTACCATGCTGTTTTAGTGACTATAGCTTTGTAGTATATTTTCAAGTCAGGTAATATGATATCTCCAGCTTTGTTCTTTTTGCTTAAGAATCACTTTGGCTATTCAGGGTCTTTTGTGGTTCCATAGAAATTTTAGGATTGTTTTCTATATCTGTGAAGAATGTCATTGATAATTTGGTAGGGATTGCATTGAATATTTACATTGCTTTGGGCAGTATGAACATTTTAACAATATTAATTCTAATTTATGAGCATGGATATCTTTCCATTTATTAATATTTGTGTCCTCTTTAATTTCTGTCATCAATTTTTTATAGTTTTCATTTCATTGTAGAGATCTTTCACTTTCTTGCTTAAATTTATTCATGGTTCTATATATATTTTTAGCTATTGCAAATGGGATTGTTTTCTTCATTTCTTTTTCAGATAATTCACTATTAGTGTATAAAAATATTTTTTGGTATGTTTCTTTTGTAGACTGCAAATTTACTGAATTCATTTATTAGTTCTAATAGTTTTTTGGCAGAGTCTTTAGGGTTTTCTATGTGTAAGATCATATCATCCACAAAATGGGAAAATTTGACTTCCTTATTTTCAATTTGGTTGCCCTTTATTTCTTTCTCTTGCCTGATTGCTCTAGCTAGGACTTCCAGTACTAGGCTGAGTAGAAGTGGTGAAAGTGAGCATCTTTTTCTAGTTCCAGATTTTAGAGGAAAAGCTTTCAACTCTTCCCATTCAATATGATGTTAGCTGTGGGTTTATCATATGTAGCCTTTATTATGTTGAAGTACATTCCTTCTATTTAATTTTTTTTATTTGTAGAGACAAGGTATCACCATGTTGCCCAGGCTGGTCTCAAAACTCGTGGCCTCAAGTGATCCTCCCTCCTTAGCCTCCCAAAGTGCTGGGTTTACAGGCATGAGCCACAAAACCTGACATTCCTTCTATTTAATTTCAGTAATGGCTGTGTTTAACAGCTCACAAGTTTCCTGAAAATTTAACAATCACTCTCATGAACTAGTATGAGCTGACTCCAGCACAAAACTGCATATGCCCAATTTCAGGACTAGTAAGATCCTACATTGGAAGCTGAATTAGACATGGAGTTAATAGCACAATGTCTCATGTCTTTGTACTACTAACACTGACAAATACAGGTACTTCATCACTTGTGGATTATGTAGGAGTGACTTTTTGTTATAGTAAAATCTTAATTACTTAGGATCCTTTAAAAAAATCTCACAGGTAACTAGATTTTATTTTATTTTTATTTTTTTTTAGGAAGTTACTTGTTCCTACAGTTGATTTAGTATTTACCAAAAAAGATTTCTAAGTCAATCTATTCATACATTTAAAAAAAAATCTGTATTCTAAAAAAGGCTTAGAGATAGACATTAGAAATTTTCTATGTACCATAAGAAACAAACCAATAGAAATGACACAAAAGCACAAATCAAGGTGAAAGAGCAAGCCTCAGTAAGGGAAAACACCTGGACAGCATGTTCTCAATCATCAGCTCTGCCCTGGCTGGCCTGGGAATGGTCCCCTGTTCCCAGGTGGCCCTGCTCGAGTTTGCCAGCAGACATCATGGGCCTGGCACAAGGGGCTCTGCAGAAACAGATGTGCAAGTGCTTGGCTTTGGCAATCACAGCTCTTCCCTCAGGAATTTGAAGTGCAGGAAAGAAAGAAATTGTCCAGTTTGTGAGGAGAGTTGAAGCTGAAACAAGGTCACAGGGTAGCACCTGGACTGTGTAAGTTGTAAGCAGCAACCCTGAGCAAGCAGAGGACAGCAGGGATGTGCAGAGCGGAAACTCGAGTACCTCGTCGGAGGGGAAAAGGAGCCGCTGGTCCCCAGCTGACCTCGATCCTCGTCAGCTGACCAGTGCCAGGCCACGTGGAATCCTTTTAATAAGCCAAGGTGCAGATTAAGAAAGAGTGAAGGAAATGTCACATAGTTTATATTATATCATAGGTAGAGTCATAATTATTTATAAAGAGACACTGAATTTCATCCTAACATTTTTAGTGATATTTATTGTGTCAGTCCTTATAAATGCTGAACAAAAGACTGGACAAATGTTTTCAATGGGATCTTTATAAATAAGGCAGAACATGCTTCACGGAGCCATTTTAGATTAATCCTTAACTGTAGTAGCTTCATATTATTAAGTAATTCAGAGAAGACATTTTATTGGGAGTTAAGTATTCATGGTTCAGGTATGTTGTTTTTCAAGAATTTAACTTAAAAGTTTGAGAATCCTTGTATATCCTTCACATATCAGTTCTTAAAGGCAGCTGTTTGACAAAATTATAAGAAGTCAGAGTTTTGATTTCCTACATCTTCTATAGCCCTCGTTCCATGCAGTTATTGCTGATTTTCCTAGTGACAACACAGAAGCAAGGCACTACCTTCAAAGAAAACTTCAAAAAAGTAACATTTCCACAAATTTCTGCAACATGCAAGGTATTTTTATTTATTGTCTCCTATTGGAACCTCTTAACTGTGAGAGATAGGCAGGTGTTATAATGCCCATTTTTCAAATGAGAAAACTGAGGGTCACAGAGAGTAAGTGCCCAGTCTTTGATTACACAGCCAGAGAATGTGGAAGCCGGGACTTAAACCCCAGTAATAATAGGAATGTTGGCTAAGATTTGCTGAGCTCTAACCATGTGCCAGGCCCTGTAATAAACATGTATTATCCCCATTTTTTACATTAAAACTAAGAAATCTTCCAACCTAAGTTGCTCTCAAATGAAGAGGTAAAGTTTTAAAACACTGATTTTAAAATGTACGGTGGTTCGGGGAGCTGTGAGGGAGTTAGCAGCTGAGAGTGGAGGCTGGGCTGGAGGGTGCGGGAAGCTATGCCTACACTGCCTGCGGGCAGAAAAGCAAGGTGAGTTGGGTCAGGCAGGGACGAGAAGCCAAAGAAGTAACATTTTGGACCAGAGGCAGGCCAATTAGGAATGACTTGACAATGGGAACCCACCCTAAGAGGGAATTTCTCCAGACAGAGAAACTAATTCAGAAAAAGGAGAGAGAACAAAAATTCATCAGCCTGGCTTTTAAAAAGCTATTTGGATGATGGCTTTGTTCAAAAAAATAGAGGGTATATCCTGGTTTTCCAGAAAGTACAGGCTCTCCCCTAGGGCCTTCGAGAAGGGAACCAGATTTCAGGACAAATAGAAGACAGTGAGGAAGAACCGATTACAGAATGAGACGGAGATATACTGGGGATCAGCGAATATTTATCTTTGCTATCAACTTGTTTACTTGTTGACAGCTTACCCCCTCAAGACTTCCTTATACTACAGGATTTTAGCCTCAGGCCCTAAACGATCGTATATTATAGAAAATTCCCTTTTATAGTGGTAGTTAGAGTTAGTCACAACGTCTTTGGTTTTGGGTTATCTGAACTGAACTGGCTCCACCATCCTCTTAAATAGAAAACACAGTGAGAGTTCTTTCGGAAGCACCTGGGTCAAACAAGCATTTATTGCAATTGAAGACGTCTGGGGCTTCACAAATGGAGGCTTTGGAACCACCTCTATAATGTCTCTGAAACCCACCCATATTCCTTCCCTCCCACCCCTGCACTGCTATGGCCTTTTAGCTTATTAGACCAGCATCATCCTTTGCCTAAACTACTGCAATGATTGCCACACACGGAGTCCTGCAGGCTTCCCGCCACCACCCTCTTCCCGTCGGCCCTGGTGTGTGTCCTCCTTTCCCAGGGCCTCAGTTACATGGAAGGACTCCTACACCTCCCCTACAGCCCCGATCTTCCATCTGACCTCCAGGCCCACTTCACACCTGCCCATTGACAATACTAGCCGGCATCTCGCATTGGCACCGCAGACTCAGTATGTCTAAAACGGGCCAGGACCGTCATCTTCCTATTCCCCTCACCAAAACCAGCTGCTCCAAGGTCTGAGATTTGTACCACTGCCTTCCTGTTTGCGTAAGGCAGAAGTCTTTAGTGTTAGCTTCCAGTCTTCCTTCTCTCTCGCTGGTACAAGAACCCAGTATAACTGGCCTTTCTATACCCAGGTCTGCCCTCTTCACACTAATGCATTCTCTAAATGGCAACCGGAATGCACTTTCTAAAATGCAGATCTGATTGTGTCATTCTTCCAGTATGAAAATATCTTAATGGCTTTCTGTGCTCTCAGGGTAAAATGATAACTCCTGAGAGTGATTCAAGAGGTCCTTGCCCATTTACTGCCTACTACTCTCTCTGTTCATAGTGCCGTACCCTCAGTCCCTTCTGTGCGTGTTGCTCTTTTCCGCCTACTTCTGAGCCTTTGCTCCTACTGTTCCCTTTGCTAGCACCTGGCACGTATCACCTTTGACTTAACTCATATTATCTTTCAAGTCCAAGCTTAGATGTTGCCTCATCCCGGAAGCCTTCCTTGACTCTAGAGTCTGGGTTAGGCATCCCTCCTATGGTGTCATACCTGTGGAGACTGACTCCTCCTCTTCCTTCAGGGGGCTGGAAACTCCTTAAGGGCAGGTGCCTGTTTAGTTCCCACTGTAACACAGTGCTCAGTGCCGTGTCTGACACAGGCTTGATATTCACACTGTTTACACTAATGCACACCATGTATCCAAAATACCTACCAATCCATTGAATAATAATGACATCAATATAAATTCAGTGCATAAGTGAAGACTTATTTTAGGTTTCCCAAATGCATTTTACTAATATGATCACAGTTGAGAATTGTTGCATATCTTCTTGTAATCTTTTGTCCCAGAGGCATTTTAATGGAAATTTGAGTCATTCTTTTCAAATTCACTTCCATTTACTTTACAAAATGACTTCAGCACCTGTCTCATTCTCTCTTTCCATGCCATTTTTAGGGGCTTTAACATTTATCTTAATAACTTCATTCCTGCTCTGCTTCAACCACACCAGCTGGCCACGACAGACAACACAATTCCACAAAACCGTTGCCCGTTTGAGATCTGAAACTCCCTTTCTTCCGTTCTCTCATCGCCAGAGTTAGCATGTCAAATGCCTCTGGCTCCTCGGAGCTTTCCAACTGAGGGGATCCGGATCACCTGTTGTGTCCCTTAGCCCCTCTAGCATGGGCCTTATGGCCAGCCATTTCGGTGATACATTGCTGTCACATCCAAATCCCTCGTTCTTGTTCCATTTAGCCATTCATCAGCTATGGACGACTTCCAAGAAGGCTTTCTCTTCTCACATTCTTCGACTGCTGAAAGCTGCCGAAGAAAATAATGAAAATGTGCTGATTAGGTCAGTTAAGGTTTTGTGTAATCTCATCAGCTGAACCCTAGCAGAACTAAGCACAAGAAAAAAAAGATTTTCGTTTATTTGTCTTGTCGTTACACTCTATCAACCCCCAACAGCTGTTCCAAACCTTCTCCCCTCCTTCGTCCCCCAGCAGAGGACTCTCCTTGGGTTGATGGAGAATCTTTCCCACAACACCATTGGGATCAGTGGGCTAGATTTTCACCTACTCATTTTCTATGCTAAACTCTTAGAATTAGAAGCAGCAAAGCCCTGGGAAGAGAGGTTCCAGGGAACATGTGGAAGCTGACATCTCCAAAGAGTAAGAATACTCCTTCCCTGAAAATGGGGGGAAAGGGCAGAGATGACGAGGGAAAACAAGGAAAACATGGAGAGAATTTGAAGGAGAAAATAGTTAAGTTTGGACAGTAGACATCAAGCATCCTCACTTTCTCCAAAGAAATTTGTTTAATAGAAAGATTCGTGCAGTGGGCTTGAGGGTCCCGGCCACCTCATTTCTTTTGACCTCTGTTTCCTCCTCACCCAAAGGAAAGAGTTGAACGTCACAGCCTCTGACATGTCCTCTGCTTAGCACTGATGTCCTAAGATCCAAGCAGACCTTCTGAGTGCCTCAAAGGCTCTCAACCGTGGTGCGTGGGTGGTGGTACAAAAACTGTTGGGAAATGTGTAGGGAGATTTTGTGGTTGATGCAATGACAGAGGAGCTCCCTTGGCATTTGGTAAATGGGAACTGGCAATGTACAGGACCAACTTCCACAAGAAAGTATTGTCCCCCCAAGAATGGTGATGGCACCACCTTCCTACCACACCGCTGCCACCACACTGTGGCAGTCCCAAAGGCAGGGGCCGTTTATTCTACTCCCTGAGATCTCTCGGCAGTGACTCTGAGGACCAGATGAGTTTATAGTAGGTGCTCAATAAAGGCTTGTGAAATAAATTCTGTGTCCCCACAAAGTTGTATGTCATGCGAATTTTTATAGCTCTGTGATGAGATGATTTTCCATTGACATACATTTTAATTTCAGAGGCGCTTTATCTTCACTTCTGATTGACTTTTAATTGGCAGTGACTCCTAACACTGAGAGAGCTCAGTTATTAAAATGGAACCCTGCAGGGAATCCATTTGTAAAGCGATAAATCCTTTTATAGTGTGAATAATCACCCATTAATTGATCTGGTTTGTAAATCTGAATTTTCATATGCTGCAGTTTTTTTTCTTATATGTGGGCACAACCATGGTCTCCTTGTTATAATCTTAGAGTTCAAGAAGGGTCTGACGCATATGACAGTTTTTCTATTTTACGACTGAGTAGTGCTTTTTAGTAACTTCTAGCCTTTCTATTAATTCCTTTTATAGGACATCTGGAACAATTCTATTTAAATAAGAATCTGTCGCTTGCAAAACTATTGGTCTGGTCACTTAGTTTTAAAATACAATAGAAAAACTGTCTCTGGGGATATCTGGGCCACTTATGGATTTTAAAATTGTATTTTTTCCCAGAGAGTTGCCTTTCTATAGTCCATCTTTTACCATTTATGAAACTGAGTCCTAGAATGGTCAGCAGAACATTGCCAGGTAAAGTGGCTAGGAGGCCAGCAGAATTCAGATCGCCTCATCTCTCACCAAAGACCTGCCTCTTGACTAGAGAATTATTTTCTTAGGTTTATAGAAATGTATTTAGGTTGTTTCCTAGGACTGACATGAAACCATTATGAGAAATGGTCACTTGAGTGAGTCGCCTGGGAGAGCGGTACAGGTGTGTCTGTCTGTATGGCTGATTCTAACAAATTCCATCCCTCGCCTATTTTCTAGAAATGAACTCCGTCACATTAGGTTTTTCATCGGTAAACCCACGCTTGATAATATTCCATCCTGCTGCTTTGGGCATTGTAACAGTTCATGCAGAAAGTACTGGATTAGCCTCATCACAGATGATGATGGGGGAGATAACTGTGCACGGAATATTATTACCAATAATTATAGAGGGAACATTTAGCCTGGTGTTCAATTCATGATGCCCATAGTGTAGGTTATAACAAAAAGAATTGCAAATGGTCTGAAGATACCTGTTTCTGAAGTAATAGTACCACAGGGGTCTTGAGTAACATTAATTAATGTTTAGCATAACTACAGGAGGGTGTTTCTATTTAAGGTTGCTATGGTACATTTTTTTTCCCAACTCTATTTCAGCTTCACCCCCCATCAACCCCCACCGCCTCTTTCAGATTGACATGGGCATCATTCTCTATAATATATTTTCCTGCTATTATTCTGTCCTTGGACTTATTAATCCATCATTTTATTTGGCCCTGCTTTTCAAATGTTAGATACGAGCTGTGATATTTGTCTTGGCTAGCAAAATAAACGGGATGTGAAGATTCACTCAGAATGCATCTTTCTTATGTTCTTTTATGTCTCTAAGAGAAACCTTGGAGACACGCTTCCTTTCGACTTCATTCCCCTCTGACTAAACCCCTCCCAGCTCATGTTTCCCCTTTATCTATAGATAACATAGCATGGTCTTGAAAGCTGGTTAATTATTTCCCTGTCCACATGGGTGGGGGGAACCAGGCAGGAAACACAGGGGTTTATCAGGAAAACATAAGTGCTGCTGCATCAGCACAGAAGTCTCTCTACTCAAAGAGAGTGGGTTACACGCTAGAAAGAGACAATAACATTAAAAGCAATATTTCTGTCATGAGGCCTTCTCAGAGCTGTGAAACTAACCTGCTTGTATTTTTTTCCTACAGCCCATAAAAGGGCTCACAGCCAGAAAATACAAATCCCATAGGCTGCTATTATGCTGATGACAGTGAAGAAAGGAGGAAAATTGTTTCATTGCTGAATTGCAGATATAATTATGACATTTTATATATTTTGCAGCCTGTACCAAAGAGTTGTATTAATATCTACTATGCCCTATAGCAGGAGAGAAGTTAGCACCTTAATGCCGGGGACTCAGATTCTGATTTTGCTAAGATTGAATCCCTCTGGCTATTTACTAATATGAATTTTGTGGTTAAAAGAAAACTCAGAAGCAGGTGATAATGGCTGCATCTTTTGCAGGACCAGCTGATTCATACAAATCATTTGAACCAGCGCAGGGAGTGAAGCTAATTGCACTTGCACAATGTGTCTTTCATTGCCAAGATCTGCAGCGAAAGTCTAACTGCTTACTTCAGCCAAAGACGGATACAATGGGGCGTTGAGAAAAATTTAAATACATAGCCATAGTTCACGGGAGAAATGTTTGGGAGTCAATTCATGGGGCTTGCAAATCAATGCAATTATGAAGAAGAAGCTAAAACTCCTGTTAGTGAAATAACCTGGCAGTCAAGTATTAGTGGGTTGAAAAAGGATTAAAAAAATGTATCTATCATTATTTTCAAATGTCACTCAGGCCACAAGGCTGGGGTTGGTGATCCAGTCCACACCTTATATTAAGTATTGCTGGTGAAGAGTGAGCCAATAAATAAACAAACAACATTTTGGGAGATGCAGAATAGACAGGGAAATAAAATGTATAGTAATGAAATATTCATAACCTTGCATTTTATGGACCTCAAACACTAGTTCCGTGATTTACACTATTTCTGTATGCAGTAGTATGGGATCTGCCGAACAATAATAAAGATGGCATTAGAATGCGACCGCCTCAGTGTCACAGAGAAGGGAGGATTAATCAGCACTGTACGATGGCTGTAAACTTGAGTAAATAGAAGCACATATAGGTAGTTGCTTCCCTGCACACCTTATGTTTGGCCCATGGAAATAGGGGAGATGAGAAATACTGTAATTATGAAAATGATGAGTGTCAGCACCCAGCTTCATATAAATAAACACATCATTCTCTGAGGTCGTGGTTGCTCTGGGGTACTGGGAAAGGCCAGCTGCTCCCAAGAAAATGAGGTGGTTGTTATTTCACATCAAGTCATCTTGGCAAAATTCTTGGCCCACCTGACCCCTACACTCAGAACGTTGTGTTCTGTACCTGCTGGTGTCCTTACATAGGAAAAAGTGGCCCAGGGGCTGTCTGGCTTTTGCCTTCACCTACTGTCACAGAGGTCTGGCCAGAAGGCACATGGAGCTGTAGATTAAAACCTGAGAGGAATAGGTAGTCACATCATTTTGCTTCAAAGAATGTCTTGAACATTCCTACTCCATACCTGTCCCTCCATTTGAGAGCCAACTTCAAACTCCTGGTATTTACTGTTTGTCCCAGTTTTCACAGGCAAAATTGGCCTTCAGGCCAGCCAGAGCTTCTGCTAAGGTGTCTTTCTCCTTTGTGGAGTCCAGTTTTGCACCCCTTTTCTCTGAGGGCTTATGTCACACACTTGCTTGGTGCTGAGAGCACCTTTTACTGAGATGAAACTATAGTAACATGGCAATGCTCCACGGAAACTTGAAGTTATCTTTGTGTTTTTCTCACATCTTTTGGACTTGCAATTGCCCTGCCAATCACTGGGGTCATATTATCCACACACCCTCCTTTTGTAAATGAACAAAATTAATTAATCATTAAAATTCCTCTAAAGTATGAGCCCAGTACTCAGAATTTATCCACTAAACTTCCTATGGGGTTTGGCCGGGCGTGGTGGCTCACGCCTGTAATCCTAGCACTCTGGGAGGCCGAGGTGGGCGGATCGTTTGAGCTCAGGAGTTCGAGACCAGCCTGAGCAAGAGCGAGACCCCATCTCTACTAAAAATAGAAAGAAATTATATATGGCCAACTAAAAATATATATAGAAAAAAAATTAGCCGGGCATGGTGGCTCATGCCTGTAGTCCCAGCTACTCGGGAGGCTGAGGCAGTAGGATCGCTTGAGCTCAGGAGTTTGAGGTTGCTGTGAGCTAGGCTGACGCCACGGCACTCACTCTAGCCTGGGCAACAGAGTGAGACTCTGTCTCAAAAAAAAAAAAAAAAACTTCCTATGGGGCAAGCTTGAATGATTTTCATTAAAATGTTAGCATTTGTGTTTTGATATTTTCCTTGTCATGGATAGTCACCTTTTTTCCCATTTTCTTTAATGTAACAACACAGTAAACCAAATTTCCTTCAGTTATATATTAATGTTAGGACTTTGATGAAAATGTCTTAGCATGTCTTTATATCTTCATTAGACTTAGGAGATGTACTTATTGCTTGGGGCCTGAGAGCACAATTATAAACTTTTCAAATGAATAAATTATCCATGCTAGAGAGAGTCAGAAGTTATACCCATATTGGTGACAAATATGCATAGTCAATAGATTGACTATAAATCTTGAGGAATAAATTGTTTTTAACCTTTGCTAATCCTCTATTTTCATTACTTAAAACTGGAAGTATAGTGATGAGCATAGGGTAATAAGGGTAGGTTCTTTGTAAATGTTGAAGAAATGGATAAATTCCATGGTCTTGGTGAATTTTTCTTGCTCCAATAGCTGATGAGATTGGCTTTCATGTTGTTACAGAGAAATTAATTCAAGATGAGATGTATTGTTGTCAAGGGTGACTTAGTAGGAATATTGGGTTTAATTAAAACACAGCATTTTATTGGATCTTGCAGAAGTTTACTTTTTTCCCCAGGATATCCTTCCTCTTTCCTATTCTTTTGTCTTCCTCTTCTAAGTGCTGGCAGATCCTTTGACTTGGAATCCTCAAGCATATTCTCCTCTATCAGCTCTCATTGGAAATAGGGGTGTGCAAGTAGAACCGGGGCAGCCTTGGCCCAATTCCAATTGCAGAATTGTCCTATCTAGTATGTGTCTGCATGTGCACATATATATATAACATAAATTTTTATACATATATATCTGATGTAATACAAATGAATAAACAGGTAATAAACTGAAGTTCTGTGAAGCAATTGCCTGATTCAGAGAAGTTTTAAAAGAAGAAAAGCTTAGACTATTTTGGGCCAGATGATTCTAATGTGTTTTATAAGTATTGACAGTGTTCAATATGATGAAGGGTAAATAAATCATTAAAAATAATGATAGAAAACGTTGCCTATCTTGGGAAACAAATGACATGAGTCATCTCGTTACTTATGAAAAGCAGCCCATTGGTGAACCCTGAGACACGGAAGCTTCATCCGGGCTGCAGAATTGGTTCTAAACCCATCAGGTTAGACGGATGCCCCCAGCCACACAATCCTGTTAACCTGTTCATTCAGGGCCTTTATGCTCCCTGTAAATATCCTGCAAAACAGTCCTCAAAATGGATGTACAGGCACTTTATTTCCCAAAAGGTAGTAATAGTAGGTCTCCAAATGAAGTTTTAGAGATAATAAGTTGCAAACTCTCCCTTTTTCTTTTCTTTCACTTCCTGCTGGCATCCTTATAAATGTCTCACTCTATAACATTTTGGTCCACGTCAGACAAAACACACCTTCCTGGGGTTCTCTATTTGATAATAGAAAAGGGGCCGACGTGTTGCCGCTGAACTTGCCAGGAAGCGCTTTGACTTCAGGTGAGCTCACAATCAGCTTATCACTGCAGTGCTGTGATTTGGGTCATAATTAAAAGATTTTACTACAGAAAATGACTGTGCTGTTCGCACATTCCTTTCATGTCCTTCAGGAAGAACAACATCAATCACTTATTTGCCTTTCATGATTTTTTTTTTTTTTTTAAAGAGCATGGTGAACTAGAAAAAGCCAAGGCCATAAAAGATAGACTTCATTCCAAATCCTGGTTTTGGCAATTAAGAACTTTGTGAACTGGGGAAATTACTTAATATTGTTGAGCTTTGGTTTCTTCAGCTGGACCATGGGCCAATAACACCAGCCTTGCAAGAATCCTGTATGGATTATATCAAAGACTATATGAAAAGCATCGGGTATTTGGCAGGCATTTGTTAAATGCTGTTTATTATCAACATACCCTCTATTACCCTGTCTTAGTCTGTTTCATGTTGTTATAACAGAATACCTGAGGCTGGGTAATTTATAAAGAAAAGAGTTCTGCAGGTGAGGAAGTACTGTAAGCATGGTGCTGGCATCTGCTTGGCTTCTGCTGAAGGCCATGTGCTAGGTCAAAGCAGGGCAGGGAAGGTCAAAGGGGAAGTGGACATGTGCACAGAGAGTGAACCCAGTGGGTGTCTGGCTTTATAACACCCCACTTTCGAGATAACTAATCCATTCCTGAGAGAACTAATCCAGTCTCGCCAGAGCAAAAACACCCTACCTTGAGAATGGCACCAGGTTATTCACGAGGGACCCACCCCCATTTACCCGAACACCTTCCACTGGGCCCCACCTCCCAACACTGGGGATCAAATTTCAAACTCAGTTTTGGTGAGGACAAACCAACCATTTCCAAACCATAACATATTCTTTTCTAAATTTCTATTTCCTTCAATATTATACTTCTCTGGAAAATTGTGTTATTCTGCCAGCTCTAAACTATTTGATAAGAGCTTATGAGAATTAATAAGATCAGTGAGCTCATTTTCCTTTCAATCATGGAATGCTAAAAGGACTCCCCATCCATGAAGCATTTCCCATTTTTCTATGAAAATTTCTTCTTCCTATGACCCATTCTAGCACTTTTCTTTTATCCCCATCTTAGCCTTAATTTAAGTGTATGTGTGTTATAGTCTGGGGATCATATGACTCTCTCCAGTAGATGTGAAGCTCCTTGAGGAAGGCCCACCTGTATTTCTGCCATAGACAATAACACCACGTTTGGGGGCCCTCAGATGTTTATTGGCTTAGATAGAGAATGCCGCCATAAGGTTCTCTCATGGACTTGGAAGAGACGAGAGAATTCATCCTAACTCGCACTTCACTTCTGCTCTGCAGTGGCACAATCAACCCAAGGATACATTCTTCATTGTGCATTTAAAAAGGAGAAAGTGGTCCCATTCTTCTGCTTAGGTCAGGAGGCACTTCAAGGAAATTACCCAGGTTTCCGTGCTTATCCAACACCGTAGGGGTGCCAGAGGGAATGTGATTGCCAGTTCCTCTCTTCCCACCCTGCAAACTATCTTCTGTACAACCAGGAAAAAAAGGGAGCCAACCAGAGGTTCTACATCTAATTATAACCTTTATAGGATTTATACATGGTTTTTGAACGGATGATAAAGAAATACAATAGCTGTCACAAACCAGGGTGAAGATAGGATGCCGCCAGATCGTATTATTTCCAAGACCTTTGTAAGAGACAAAGGATATCTGATGCTGCAGCAATACTCTTTTCGTAGAGGAAGAAAATTTTTTCAGTTTTCACTTTTGGTGAAACTGGGAATTCAGGCTCTCTTACTATTGAGGTTTCCTAATCGCTCTCCTTTTAGGTATAGGATCAAACTTAGCAAACTGCTAATACTGTGAGAGCTTTGGGTGGATTGTTCATTCATGTGACACACCTTTCACCAACAAACAAGGGTCACCATAGCAGAGTTGCCAAGAGCACGGGGGGCTCTGGAGCCCTGGTGCCTGGTCTGAGTTTTGCTTCTGCCACTTACTAGCTGGGTTACCTGGGGACCTTTGTTTCACCTGTGCCCAGGGTCTTCGTTTGCAGAGTGGGGAAGATGATAGGACCCACCTGATAGGGCTGTTGTGAGAAGTGAGTATGTTATTACAGGAAAAACATTTTGATAAGTGTCCTGACACATAGGAGATACTCAGCATATTTAGCTAAAAGCAGTAAGAAAAACCCATTTGCATGGCCGGGCGCGGTGGCTCACGCCTGTAATCCTAGCACTCTGGGAGGCCGAGGTGGGTGGATCGCTCAAGGTCAGGAGTTCGAGACCAGCCTGAGCAAGAGCGAGACCCCCCGTCTCTACTAAAAATAGAAAGAAATCATCTGGCCAACTAAAATATATATAGAAAAAAATTAGCCGGGCATAGTGGCGTGTGCCTGTAGTCCCAGCTACTCGGGAGGCTGAGGCAGTAGGATCGATTAAGCCGAGGAGTCTGAGGTTGCTGTGAGCTAGGCTGACGCCACAGCACTCACTCTAGCCTGGGCAACAAAGCAAGACTCTGTCTAAAAAAAAAAAGGGAGGTACCATTTTCAGGTACCTCCTAGATACCAGGCACATGGAGCTAGGTAGTGGGCACTAAATGAATGGAATGGTTGCTGCTCTTGAAGGACATTCATTCTAGTGGGAAGAGAAATATGTAAGCAAACAGTACAGTGTAGTATGGTGTGTATTTACAGAGTGTTGACAGCCATTGTTTTTGATGGGATAGAGGTTTGGGGCAACAGTTCAGAGAGGGTAATACTTTTGCTGGGCTTTGAAAGAGAATTCAGTGTTTTCCAGGCAGTGAATGGGGCAGGGGACAAAGCCTGGATGAATGAAGGGACAAGGTATTTTCTGCAATGGTAGCTGCTCTGACGTGGCTTGAGTGGAGAGGATATGGCTGGGGCAGAAATGAAGGATGGGGCTGGAAATGTTGGTAGGGGGGTAGCAGATATCAAACCAGAGAGTTTATTCTTCATTCCAAAAATGATGGGCTTCCCTAAGAGGCTTCCAAGCTAGGGGTGTCATGATCCCATCAATAGGTACTCAGTTCTTAATGCACTCATGTTGCATTGAAGCACTCAGGGAGAAATCACAACTAAACATTATAACTAGCACAAACATGGTGAGTTTGCATTCAAATTCCCTTTGCATTACTGAGAACTACTTTTTTGCCTTGTGCCTGTCTCTTAAAGTCTCTAAATCTCATTTTCATCAGGGTTGTTGGCAAGTTGGAATGAGATAACATAGGTATAGCACTTTGTGAAAGGTAAAGGAAGGTGGAGACATGGTAAGTCCACACTAAAGACTTTTGGAACTAAGACGGCATAAATTAAATTGAGCATCATGGCCCCTCCTGCCAGCCCACCATAAAGGGGGCAGCGTCTCTCAAGGACTGGTGGGGCCAGTGCTGAACACTTTCTGGCAAGAAAGGAAATGAGGCCAGGGCAGGGAAGACCTGACAGAACGTAAAACCAAATGATTCCATCCTTCTGGAAGTGCAAGATTTTTCCCTAACATGAGTTTCTTCATTTTAATTTGGAGATGACACCTACCTTGTAGGTGCTGTTGCTGGGATTGGGAGGGATCTGACTAGGAGGTAGTGTAGGACAATGGTTGGAGGGGGGGTTGGTGGCCTTTAGAGACAAACACATAGGTTTGACTGTTCACTTATTCCTTGAACATCCTGGGGCAATTTAGCTCATCTAAGTCTCCATTTGCTCATTTATAAAATGGAGAAAATGATAATACCTATTTCATAGGACTGTTGTCAAGATTAAATGTGATAACATAGTAAAATGTTTAGCATAGTGCATGGTTCATAATAACCATCGAGTAAATTTATTTGTCATCCCTATTTACAAATTAAAAAAACTGTGATTAGAATTGCTTTTTAATTACGTACCCCCATCCCCAGCTACGAAAGGGCATGCTTGGGTTGTTTTAAACTTAAATATATGCAGCTCCAAAGCTCCCATTTTGTCAACTATATCATGCTGCCTGCCTCTCCTGATATGTCATAGATCCCAACACAAAAGCTCAGCTCTGGTATAAAAATGAGGAATTGAAAGTGAGTAGAGATGATATTTCTAGATTGTCTGTCAAGTTGAGCAAAATGTGTAAAAGTAAACAAGCAGTACCTGAAGGTGAGTTGCATATTTAAAATTCTTCCCTTTTTAATAATCTAAGATGTTATTAGCAGTGGATAAGAAAACACTAATTTAGAAAAAACTGTATATAATTTTTCTTACCCTGATGCATTTTTTTTAACTTCTAATGCAAAGTACATAGTATAAATAAGTAATATAATCAAGTTTATCTTTGGAAGAAAAGGTTAATAATCCTACTGGAGAGTTGGAAATAAGTGGTGCTCTTACTCATTTATTACAAACCACACAAATCAAACCACCCCAACCTGAAACCATGTATCATTTGAATATCCTGAATCCCTCTCTGACCCTTCTTCCCCTCCCAGTTGCCTCTGGACCCACAGGTAGTATGTGATGCAGAGAATCTGCATGGAACTGGTTCAGGTAGGAACCTCCAAATCTGTTTTGTGACTGCCACAGACACCAGACCCCAGGTGTCCACAGCTTGCTGTTGGGGAGCTGGAGATCCCCAGTGGCTGTGCTAAGCATCCAGGGGCCCAGAATAGATCGTACCACTCAGGACAGTGGAGACAAATGCTTGACAAAACCGACCCACACAACGGATGGCAAAAGGAAACACATTGGATTTGTGAGACTTCAAAGCGAATGAATTATGTGCAAGAGAGGAGAGATAGTCAGACAGCAGGCAGATGGTGGACAGAGAGATATTACAAGAAAGAGTGAAGAGGAAGAAGGGGGAGACATGGGTCT
Source organism: Eulemur rufifrons (assembly GCF_041146395.1). Lineage (NCBI taxonomy): Eukaryota > Metazoa > Chordata > Mammalia > Primates > Lemuridae > Eulemur > Eulemur rufifrons. Next base: position 225,729,967 of record NC_090989.1, on the reverse strand, counting down.
CTGACAGGCTGCAGCTGGGTCCCACTGCCCGGAGAGTTCCCGTAAGTTATCATCAGGAGCAATGAAGCATAGGAGACTCTACAACACCTCCACAGTCTTTATTTCCTAGACAGATGAATGTTCACATTCTGTGCCTCCTTTTCCATGCTGGGGATTGATAAATTAGATAAATAGGATTGCTAAATTAGAGGAACCCAGAGGGTGCCCTCTAGCTCTGAGTTCTGTGCCCAAGTGGCTTGTCCCAACTTCTCATTCTGAGTGAAGGCTGAGCTCCTCCCATGGACTTCCCATGTGCTCCGAATTTCTTCTCTTCCTGTCTTCTCTTTTCACTGATTATCCTTCCTCCCTCCAGTACTTTCTCTCTACTGCTACTTTCTTCTCAGACTGTGAACACATGCAAGTCTAGCCAACAAAAACAAGATCGACAAAACCAAAAACACCCTCCTTCACAGCTACCCTACAATGCCCCTCCACATGGCCACCACTCTTCCTTTGAGAAATCTTCCGAGACACACCCCTTCCCTGTCCCCTGGAGACCTTCCTTGCCTCCAGCTGAGTTAAGAGTCCTTCCCTGTGTCCCTCAGCACTCCATGCATTCTTCTATGGTACCACTTTTGCATGCTATCATCATGGGTTGTCTTCGTCCCTCTCCCTCAGTGGCCCACGAGTTACTTCAGGAATAAGGATGTCTCTTTCATCTCTATTCCTGTGCCTTTCACTGAGCCTGGGGCACAAGATACTTAATGTGCTAAAAACTTTGTTGCATACTTGTCGTATTAGTCAGGGTTTTCAGGAGAAACAGCACCAATAGGAGATAGATAGGTAGATAGAAGGAGGGAGGAGGAAAGAGATTTATTATAGGAAATTGGCTCACACAATTATGGAATCTTGGCAGTCCCAAGATCTGCAGTTGGCAAGGAGAAATGATAGTATAATTCCAGTCCAAGTCCAATTTCAAAGGCAGGAGAAGACTGATGTCCCTATCTCAAAAACAGGCAGAGATAGAATTCTCTCTTACTCAGTCTTTGTTCTACTCAGACCTTCAGTGGATTGGATGGGACCCACCCACCTTAGGGAGGACAATCTGCTTTACTCAGTCTACTGATTCTGTTTCTGTTTCTCATGCAGAAACAGTCTCATGGATATACTCAGAATAATGTTTAACCAAATATCTGGGCACCCTATGGTCCAGTCAAGTGGACACAAAAAATTAACCATCACACTTGTACACCATATTTTTCAATTCTCATTGCAGATTCTATCTCCTTTAGCAAAATGTTAGCACCATGGCTCTCAGAGGTCCCTCCCTTCTCCCATTTCCTTCAATCCTGATTGTCTGCATGATACAATATATGACCCAATTATAGCTCTCTTCTATTGTTCTGTGTGCCATGAGCAAGCACAGTTCTTTACAAAAATTGTAAGCTCACCGAGGGTAATTAATTACCACTTTCCATTCTTTTACTACACCCTTCATAGTTCTTGGAGCTGGAACATAGGAGACACTCCAAAATATTTATTCAATTGTATTAAATTGGAATATAATATATGTGATGAATGAGTCATCAGACATTAATAATATTTTGTCAGATTGCTAGTTACCTATCTAATATCCATTCTCTTCCTTTTCATAAAAAATAGAACCTCCATAATTTGGGGAAGTGGCAATATGTTCTAGACCCATATCAAGAACTATGAAAGAGTCAGTAGAAGGGAAATGGTAATTAATTACCTGATGAGGTTACATGTCTAGTAAAGAACTCTGCTTGCTTATAGAGCATGGAACAATAGAAGGGAGTTTGTGTAGTGCGGACAGTAAGCACTGGAGGAAATCGAAGAAAAGGACCTCCATGGACTTAATGTTTTTCTTGCTTCCTTTGCAGCTAGTGGTAACCATGCAACTAGATTCTGGACTTGAAGATGTAAGCAGAACTGTTGTATGGAATTTCCAGAGAAGCCTCTCAAAAGGAGCTGAGCACTCAGCTGAAGGCTGTGTGGGTTTTCCTTTCCCTTCTCCTTTTCTGGTTGCCAGGAACCCAGAGAGATGGTGGGGCACCACCCCTAGCTTGAGGATGGAACCTGCGTGCTAAGAATGGTAAAGCAGAAAGATGGAAGGTGTCTTGATTTCTGATGTCTTTGCAGGGATCCCTCCTAGCTCTGGACTGTTCATTTCTGGGTGCATTTTACAGGAAAGAATAGAACCTCGTAATTTTAAACCTCTTAGAAGAGATTTTTCTTTTGGGTTTTTTATTTTATGTAACAGAACATAAAATCTTAGCTGAAACAGATACAAATTAACACTTGCAAAAAAATAAAAGGAAAGCACTGTCTGAAATAAAGGCAAATATACTTTCGGTTAAAAAATTGGCATTTTTACTGATATCTGAGGCACATATAACTACTACCATCAAATATAGGTGGAATGATTATTATAAAATATATTTTTTATTCATTTTCTTTTCCATCATGACAAATCCTTCAGTGATATGGGGGCTTTAGCTTGTCTTTCCATGCAAGGATGATTTTCCTGTGAATTAGAGCAAGAAAAGGGAAAAAAAAAAAAAACCTTGTAAATCATCTCTCTCACTTAACTTGCCCATTGTCCTCCTCTGCGGGAAACCTACAGGTTGCAGAAGAAAATGGCTAGTGGAAATGCAGCCAGAAGAATAACATGGTTCTGAAATGAGGTGAGAATAAGTGGAATTAGTGTAACAGCAGAACTTACCTCACAAACTTAAAATTGGGAAAATCTTTGAGAGGAGTCTTTGTTTTAAATGAGTGCAAGACAAGGACATATCTTTCTAAGAATCACATTAAATGAGGTGGAAAGAGACCGAGACTCTGATGATAAATCAAAAATCCCACCCGTCTGTGTGTCTCTCCCCTCGCCCCCCATTACAGCACATCAAGCCAACATAAGGAATCAGTTTCCATTCCTAGGGTGTGGTAGGTTTAGAGAAAAGCCCCTCTTTAGGGCTTTGATAATTTTAGAAAGTCTGTTAGAATATGGACAACAAAGCAATGTCCTGTGTTTTTCAAGTTCGGCAATTTTCCAACAGGAAGGGGCAGAATTAATTAACCAAAAGCGAATCTGTTGCGATGAGACAAATTCCAAAGCGTAAACCAGTAGGATTTAGAAAGCAAATAATCCTATTTTCTAATAAAAACAAAATGGCACAGGCCAAAGGTGGACCTTATCATGAATAGCAAGGATAGAGAATTTAGCAGTGTGTTGGCAGCTTGAAGAAATGATGGCAACAAAATCTGAGATGTCCACTTCAGGATTTCTCACTCAAATGGTTGGCAAGCTGGTGCTGGCCATGGTGCAGGAGCTCACCTGGGTGGGGGCTGGGAGCCTTGGTTTCTATCCATGGGGGCCTCTCCATGGGCTGCTTGGGCTTCTTCAGAGCTCAGGGATTGTGTTCCAAGGGCTAGTGTCTAAAAGGGAGCTGGGCAGAAGTCATGGCGTTCTGCTGCTCTAGTCACATGGTGCCACTTCTATTGTACTCTACATTTAAGGCAGTCACAGAGGTTCACCCAGGCTAGACCCCATCCCTCCATGGCAACAGTGGCAAGGTCACATTGTATTAATGGCATGTGGGATGGGATTTATTGTTGTCACCATCTTGGGAAAATACAGAGTGTCATAGTAGTAAAAGCAAGTTTCTAAGAGGGAAAAGCAGAAGTTTTTCCAATCACCTAATTAGGCTGAGAGCTTATGGACCATGTATTAGCCCCTACAACACCTGGGAAGGCTCCAGGAGGTGAGATTCCACTTCTACCCACTATTGGCATCATGGACCATCCAGGAGTCACTGAGTTCACAAAACTTTCAGAATCAAAAGAATCGAGCACTAATTTCCAGGCACCACTGCTTTCAATAAACACACCATAGTTATTTTGCTTTTACTAATAATTAGATGGCTTGAAGGAATCTGCTCTCTCCTGTCCCCTGTCCCCTGAGAGGCAGGGCAGTCCCAAATTCAGGTTTCCATGGCAGTGGGTGGGGGCATGGGTAGCAGGAGGCAATGGCACTAGGATCTGGCCTCTAGACAGCCATCGTCCTTCCCACTGCCATGGCGACACATATTCTTACTGCAGTAAATAACACAACCTCAGTTTTCCTAGCCTGTGGGTATAAATGAGGTCACATTACCAGCCATAAATCACACTTCAGTTGTTAACACCCTCACCCAGTGTAAAACCTTCTCGGAGAGTATTTCGGGAGTATATAGGGGTTATCTCACTTAGGTTTACCAGTCGGTTCCATTTTGTCTTTTGCTCCAGGCTGTCGTGCTTGATGTTTGCTGCCCATAGAGCCATCCAGAGGCGGGCATCTCCTCACCGTTACTGCTGCCAGTGAGGGACCTGGCATCTGTGCGCTGTGGCAGCAGCAGTCCTCCTGGAGCTACAGGCATGCTGTGTCTGTCGCAGGGATGCCTCCTGCTCCGTCTCCACCTCTCCCAAACCCTTAGCTGTGCGCCTTACTTTGTCATCCGGGTACCAGAGAGTGTTGTGTGAGCCCCTGGGCCTCACAGAGCCCCTGGTGACAACTCCTCAGCCTCTGCAAACAACCTCTCTCTCCACAGGGCTCAGATGAGAATCCAGGGAAACCAACTTCTTAAAAATAGATGCCAGTAGGCTGCCTACCCCACCAACTCATTGGGCATTTCCAGACATGTCTGATTCCCAGCAGAGAACACAAATTAGGCTCTTGAATCCCTGCTACGTTACTAAACATGCATGGCACGCCATGGTGCTTTCCCTTGAATCAACTCGGAGAGGTAGGCAGGACAGAGAGTATTACTATTTCCATCTTTCATGGGAAGAAATTAATTCTTAGTGAGAATAAGAGAAGAGCCTGAAGTGAAATAATAATTAATTGAGATCGAATACAGGAATGGAGGTCTCTGAACAGTAAATCTGACACTCTCCTTGAAGTCGCTTCATGGTGACAGGTCACCAAGGCTGGCCTGGATGCTCCAGATAGTTTCAGGCATTTTCCTCTCTGTGCTCACAGCACTTTGGTTTGTTGTAGCATTTGCTGCATTTTATGACACCACTTTAAATGTCAGTCTTCCCCACTAAATGTCTCTTGTGCCAGCAAAATGCCTGGCTTGGAGAAGGTACTTGATAAACATTTATTGCTGAAATGAATATGAATTGCTTAATGTTTCTCTAATGGAGGTGGCACCCTCCCACTCCAGGGAACATTTTGAAGTACAGGAGCATTTTTGGTTGTCACAATACTGGGGAGTGATAGTCTGAGCCTCTTGTGACCAGGGCCAGAGATACAGAATGTCTTGCAATCTTTCGGACAGTCCTGCACAAAGAAGTGCCCAAATGCCAATTGATCCTCCTTTGAGAATAACTGCAGGGAAATCCAGATGCCAGGAAAGTCCTGAGCCCTCCTAAGCCTTTGGGTTTAGTTAGGAGCACCTTAGCTACCTGTGACCTTGCTATCTGAATTTTGGGGTAAAAATGGGGGTTACGCTATATACCTACCTCATGCTATGGCTTCATGAGATAACATATGTAAGGTGCCTAATAAAGTGGTTGCATGTGGCAGGCAGACAAATGATTTGAGTTCCTTTCCACTTGTCTTCGGGGTATGGGACACTCACTCGTCAATGTACCAGTTTGGATTATGGTATAACTCAACTGAAAAAGATTTTGAAAACAGGCCTAGTGTTCTAGGATCTGTCCTTGTGAAATATAAAAAGTAGCATGGTAAGAACATCACCCAGTTGTTTTAAGGATTCAATGAAATACATATGTTAAATTTCAAAAGATCAGTGGCTGCACTTAGCAGTCTCTTGATAGCTGACTTGATGACTGGCAGAAGAATCTAGGGAAAACAGTGCTCTCACTTAGCTGTTAAGGTAATAGAAGTCAAATCATATTCTCTCTCCTTAGTAAAACTGAGTCAGATTTCTTCAGTAAATTTCCTCATCGTCTATGCCCTGCGAATTAGACTCCCCCAGAGGACAGCTCTCTTCCCACAATCGCAGGGCTGGGCGTGCTTGGGGCAAAACCATGACTCACCTGTTTTATTGTGTCCCTTTGTACCTTTTCAATTCCCACTGTGAATGAATTTACTTTCCACCTGCTTCTTTTTTTTTTTTTTTTTTTGAGACAGAGTCTCTCTCTGTTGCCCAGGCTAGTGTGAGTGCCGTGGCGTCAGCCTAGCTCACAGCAACCTCAAACTCCTGAGCTCAAGCGATCCTCCTGTCTCAGCCTCCCGAGTAGCTGGGACTACAGGCATGCGCCACTATGCCCGGCTAATTTTTTCTATATATATTTTTAGCTGTCCATATAATTTCTTTCTATTTTTAGTAGAGATGGGGTCTCGCTCTTGCTCAGGCTGGTCTCGAACTCCTGAGCTCAAACGATCTGCCCACCTCGGCCTCCCAGAGTGCTAGGATTAAAGGCGTGAGCCACCGTGCCCGGCCTCCACCTGCTTCTTATTAGACAAAATATGTCATTAAAAATGTTGATAAAAATAGAAAAACATAATCCAACCCTATGACAACTATTTTAAAAATTGCCTTCCAATGCCTTTTTGTAAGAATGTGTTTTTATAGAGTTGCGATCATAATACACATACTATTTTGATTTCCACTATATCCAATTTATATTATATATTTTCCATGTTTCTATGTAGGCTGCATAATTATAATGTTTAATGACTGCAAAATATTACATTGCTTTAATATGCCATCCCATCTTATTGGATATTGAAGTTGTTCTCACTAGGCGATGCAACAATTTTTTTTTTTTTTTACAATTTTTAGTATTGCAAAAGTATTTCATCGAACAAATTCCTAGTACTTTAGTTACAGAGTCAAAATGGTATGAATATCATGACTCTTGTTCTGTATTTTATATGTTTCCAAAAAGGTTATACCAAATTACAATGCCTTTAGAGGTATAATACATAAGAATTTTATTTTGCTACATCCTTGGATCATATAATTTTTAAAAAATTAGCAGGCATAAAATGACACAAATGAACTTTAATTTGTATTTATTTGATTATTATCAAGTGTGATTATTTTCCATATGTTTTATTTTCTCTTTATATTTCCTCTATTGTGAATGTGTATATAATCAAACTTCTCCCTAAATACCGTAGAATAAAAAGAATACTGGGTTATTTGTGGGACCTCTAAAACCACGACCTTTTGACTTAACCTCTTTCTGCCCAGAACACCTTACCTGTATCTGGAGGGAGCTGGCCAGTTGCTGATTCTTTCTATCTCTAAAATTAAAATACTCTACATGAAACAGACCAAACCTAACTATACACAGTATTATAAAGCACTGTATCTATAAAAAGCATAGGTAAATATCTGGAATTTTACACTCAAGCATTTGGGATTCTTAGTGGATTTTGGGGGATCTCATGATTTCTGAACAACATGTGAAGGGAAATAGAGAAAACTCTTCATTCATTTATTTACTCATGTATTCAATAGATGTTTAGAGAGGACCTAGAATATACTGGACTCCATGATGTATGCATGGCACGTAAAGATGAAGAAGATGTAGCCCTAGTGAACCCATCATCAAGTGGAGAGGATATATGAACACAGTAATTACAATGGGGTGTTGTTGCTTTGCAGTCATCGAGATGGGGTATTCCCACTTAGGGAGACTTCAACAGAGGAGGGGACATTTGAACCCAGACTTGAAAGATGAATAGGATTTTTCCAAGAGGAGGCTTGAGGAGTAGAGGTGGAGAGGAAAGGGTTGGTGTCTGGGGAATGGCCCGAAACTGTGCAAGACAGCTTACTAAAAATAGTGAGACGTTAAGTTTCTGGGGTATGTGGCGTGTTGGGCAGAAGTAGAGCTGGACAGATAAATGGGGGTTAGATTTTATGCCAAACAAAGGAGTCTGTTTTTTATCTTCTGGGAAGCTTAGAAGCTTGGATATAGCAGGAAGCCAGGGAGTTTTTTAAGCAAAAGAGTGATACGGACAGAAGTTTTCTTTCTTTCTTTCTTTTTTTTTTTTTTTTTTTTTAGGATCACTTCTGGGAATCCATAAATACCATTAGAATTTACTCATCTCAAAGCTGGGGTTAATTGTGTGAATTTGAAGATTGTCTGTTTTGAAGCCTCAATACGTTTCGTCTTCAATACGTTGAGTGCTCTCCTATTTGCCCGACTACCCATTGTCTGAAAAGTTGAGAAACAGGTTAAACTTATTTTTAAACAGTGTGTTAGTTATATTTTCATATAACATGTACAATATTTTCCTTCAAACTCCAGACAACTTTTCAGGTGAAGCACCTCTACATTTAAAACAATGGGTTCAATTGTGAATTTGTATAAAATGTGATGAATACAGTGTCTTAGGTTGGACAATAAATTACATGGTCATGTTATTTAATCTGAGACAGCACAGATCTTGTGACCAAGGGAAAGAGACCATGGTGGGCAAGGGTATGGCTCACTGCTGCTGTTCAGACAAAGAATGCATCAATTCTGCTCGTATTCCATTGGACAAAGCAAGTCACACATCATCTTGAGTTCAATATGTCCTCTCCTGAGGGGGGCCATGAAGGTCACATAGAGAAGCAGCCCATATTTAGACAGTCTGTAGGCTTATGCAGTATATATGCTAGTATCTACATCCGCACATGTATCTCAGTGATTATAAAAGGTCTTAACTAGTTTTTGAGTGAAGAAATCAAGGCCAGTCCTTTTCCATTTGCTCTTGGCTACCTTCCCTCAGCGTGCCAGCCCTGCTCTGTGTTTCAGAGTGCTGACCCTTGCAAAATATGTTCCCAGAGCTTCCTTGATTTTGTTTAGGTTTCTTCAGTGGTAGGCTCTGTCAGGAGGCTAGAGGATGTGAGGAAAGGAGAAGCCAGGGTATTTCTCCCTTCTTTCTCTGCTTCTGGTAGCAGCTATGGCTATGGCTGTGTCCCCTCCACAGCTCCAGCAGCCACCAGGCCACCATCCTTGTTGGTCCCAGTTTCCTAAGAGCAGCTCCCACTCCTGGTCTCCTCCTCTTGGTCTGTCCTACCTGGGGACAACAGTGGCTTCCTACAGTGTCTAGTCTCCAGCTGCCTCACTGTTTGATCTTTCAGCTCTTTTATTGCCTTTGTAAACAGTTCTCCATATTAAACCCCCTCTATTGAATGACCTGCGTGGGTTCTATTCCCTGACTGGACTGTGTAATGCAGATTCTATTCTGTTCTACAAATTATTTACCCTTCTCAGACTTGCCCAGTACCTTAAGCAATCCTTGCTCCGACAGTCTATTCACAAGGGTTGGCTGTGAATGCTTTAGACAGTGTGGTTAAGTTCCTTTAAACCTCATATCTCAAGATCACACCCCTAGTTTTGCTCTAGGCCCAACAGATATAATAGGGTGGCACAAATAAATATTTTGAAAATAAATATTTACAAGTTCTCATCTCCTTTAAAAAAACATGTCAGAGCAGGACGAGGGCAGGGGAATTATCAGAGAGCAAACAAGCAAGTTACTGGCCCAGGTTCCGCTCCTCAAAAAACAAGATAAACTTTTCATATGTGTTTGATTAAGATAATCTTCATGTAGATATTGACAGGTATCTTGCATATGGATATGTAAACATGCTTACATATGACATTTATAAATTCACATATGTAGGGGATTTAATTACATTTAAAAGACTATGGTTATATTAGTAGTCTTTAAAGTGTTTATTTAAAGACATTTAGAATGTAATGATCAAAGCCAAAGGATGACTCATTTAAAAGCTCCTATGTTCTGTATTGACTTTCTATTGATGTCTTTGATACAATAATGGAAGCAAATTTTAAATTTGGAAGGGAGTAGACAGAGACACTGAAGAAAAAGGATGTGATGGTATCCAGACAGAAGAACTTTTGAAAATAAGTACTGAGTGAATGGGCAAGTGACAGCTTTGGAGACAGTGAAGTCACATGATGCTTGCCCCTGAATTAACAAGGGGATTTTGCTTCAAGGTCTACAGGGGAGGGAGCAGGAAGGGTCGGTTTCTAGGGGACAGTTTGATCCTGAGTCAGTTTGCTGCTGGTCTTCTAACACCAGCGGGCAGGGCTGCCGCTGGGAAGGCAGCAGCAGTAGCAGCATTGGTAAGTGTTTTCTAATGGTCCAAGGGGACCCCGAGGAGCCTCTCTCCAGGGACTGCCATCACCTGGCAGGCTGGGATTGCACACGCGCGCGCGTTGGGCTGTCACAAGGGTTTTTTGAGTCAAAATGATGACAAGTTCCGCTGAGGGACATTTGCTAAGGAATGTAGTGGCCTTGGGCCTCTGATGTGTCTGGGTGTGGACTTCAGAGACAGAATGACCTGAATTCAAATCCCAGCTCAGCCGCTTGCAGCTACGTGAGCTTGAGCATGTTCTGCAATTTCTTCAAACCACAGTCTCTGCCTTCATAAAAGTCGGGAGTCTAACATCTTTTGGGGCAGATATTTTATACATATGTAAAAAAGGGCTATCGGAAAGTATCCAGCCATTGTTAATATAACGAGAACAGTTACATGGCTGGATACTTTCTGGACAGCCTTCGTGAGTGTGTGTGTATGTACCTGATTTATAAAATGCACTCAATGATAGATTATTTTTTATTATTGATAATTATTTATATGCTATGTTTGTAAAATGCTTGCAACCAGTTTATAATATAATTACCTCCCTCTGCTTTTCTATAATGCTACAGGGAAACTTTAATCCAGTTTTCTCAGACGACAGACTAAAAACCCAAAGCCCAAAGAAGGTAAATAACTTGCCCTAAATTAGCCAACCAGTGAGTAGTGAGCATGGAACTATAACCTAGTTTCTTGATTCCCATTCCGTGGCCCTTTCTGTTCAATCAGGACTAGCAGCAAACATTCCAGCTTGGTGTGCAGGCTGTCCCTGCCACCTCCTTTACAGTGACTTCCCCAACAGTGGTGGCATAATGCACAAAGAAAGGGTCATACCAGCATCAGATCTTTCCTCCCTCATTTGAGTCTATCTCCCTGCCTCTTTTTATCCCTTTTTTCATACCAGAGGCTTAATTTTTTTTCTTCCCAGAATCTTATTCTTTACTCACCCTCCCTTAATCTCTCTAACATTCTGTGCCTCACTAGTTTTTTAATTCACTCAAAAAACATTCACTGAGCCCTTCTGAGGTGTCAGATACTGAGGAAGGAATGCTTAAGATAACTCCAGGAGCTCACAATCTATGGAGGAAATGAACTAGCAGACATAAACTACAGTACTTTGTGCTCAGGGGGGAACAGAGGACCAGGGACGGCAGGCAGCCCCCACCAGCAGGAGGCAGTATAGCATGGTGGCTGACAGCATGGGCTCTGGAGTTAGATGCCCCCGATTTGAACTTTGCTTCTCTGTCCATGTGTGCCTTTGGGGTCATCGTACACACTCAAGGGCATTGGTGTCCTCTGCTCTACAGTAGGAATCATAACAGCACCCGTCTCAGAGGGAGTGTGGGGCTTAAATGAGAAAACTTTTAAAACTTTAAATATTTAAAAATATTTACAAGTCGTCACCTTCCTTTAAATATAGAGCTGCGTGGGATAAGGGCAGGAATTCTATCTGAGAGCACATAGAAAGCATTCAATCAAAGCGATTTCTTATTGCCTTAGAGCGAGAGTAAACAGAGATTACTCATCATTGAATAGCTGGAGTTTAGGTTATTTATGAAAGAGGATCAGGATCTCTCCTCTTCCTGCAGCCAAAGCAAAAATGTCATAGTTCTGCTCCAAACTCGAATGATCAGTGTGATCACAGGAGGCTGAGGCCCCGAACCTGAGGGGGGTTGATGATCCACTTTCAGCGGAGGGTGGCCTGCCAGAGCTGGTGGGCAAAGCCTGTGCAAATCCTGCGTCTCACGACCTGTGTGGTCCAGCTGTGGGCTGAACAAAGCACTGCATATGTGATGGAAGGGCTTTGAATAGAGCCCGAGATTGCATGTTTCTGTGTGCGGGAAAATGGTTTACTCGGTTGAATACTAGATCTCATTTCTAGCATCCTTTCCTGCTAGGGAGGCACAGGACTGAAACCACGAGGCTATTTCTCCACCTTGCTGGCTCTGTTTCCTGAGCAAGGTGAGCTTATCATTTTCCATTCGGCTCCCAGCTAATGGAGAAGTTCCCTGGGCAAAACCCAAAAACGTGTGAACAATAGCAACAAAAAAAATCACGATACCCAGAACAAAACACAAATGTCCTCTTCCTTGCTCCAGTGTTTGGAAAAATGAACTTTCTGGAAAAAGGGACATTGGATTAATTCTTCAACAGGCTGGTGCACCTGTGGGTCTCAGCTAAGGGGGCTCTGTGTCAGTCTGCGTGAATCATATGGTCCTTTGTGTGTCTGTGTGTGTGTCTGTGTGTGCTCACGTGCATGAATGAATGTGCTCGTGGGGGTGGGGGACCGGTTTGAAGGGGATTGCTGTAGCTCAGACAGGGCGGGAACTCATTTTCGTTTGGAATCAAATGCATTTAGAGCTGAGTAAAATGAAAAACTTTATTCAGCGTTTTCTGAAAGAAGCCGCCCAAGGTCTCTTTTCTGAGTATCTGGGACCACAAATACCATCTAAGTCACACAGGCTCTGTCCATGCACACACATATGTAATTTTTAATATCCTCACATGACTGGAGTGAATTTGTTCCATTCAGTGGGAAGCCACAACATTTATTACATCCCTTTCTCAAATAAACCTCAAAACAAGCATTTCATCTTTCCTCGTGTAATCATCATAAGGTAGAAAATGAAATTTTCCAAACCTAAAAGCATGTTGCTAAGAGCTCCAGGGCACTGCATGTCACTTCCTACTTTGATGTGTTCATGGAAGGGGGTGGGGGATGGAAAATAAAAAAAGAGAGAGAAAGGAAAGAGAAAGATGCACTGCATCTTCCTTGAGATTTCAGAAAGCATGCTTTCTGTTTTTTTTCTTTTTAACTCTTTACGTAGTGACAAGATGGAGCTGATTAAAAGAAGACAAGGAAAGTCTCAGTGCCAGACCACTTCAGAAATGAAGCATTCCAGAAAGGCATGTACAAACTCCTGTCAGAAACAGGAATGATTTCACGGCCCCTCTTGCATATTAATGAACTACAAGTAACCTCAGTTTAGTGGTGCAGATGCAACATTTCAGGAGCGGTGCCAGAATTCAGCGATAAATGCCAGCTCCAGGGGAAATACATTTCAGGATAGAATTAGGAGAGCAGCCATCTGAGACGTCCACAGAAATCACGCCCCCCTCAAAATGCAAGGGGGCTTCTGGGGAACAGGGCGCTGGTGGCAGTGAAAGTCGGGCATCCAGGGTCATTTATCGGAATCTGGTTCCCAAGCACTGGCTCCCTCTTCAACTCTTCTGACACTGTGTGTTTCCTCAAGCAACAAAGACATTCGCCTAACGGTCAAGCTCAGGTGAATTGATACATTTTGCTGCCTATTTTTCTGGTGTGATTAATATAAAAACCTAAAAGTGTTTCAACATATAGTCCTCCTTGCTTTAGAAGCAAAACCTCTTCTCTCCCCACCCAAAACTGCCTGTCAGGTGTTTTTCTTCCCCAACTTCTTGCAACCTGTGGTTGCGTTTTCTGACAGAAGGCAGCTTTCGGCAATCCTCTCTCCTCGCAGTGCTCCTGCAGAATCTGCTCCGTTCTGGTCCTCTTGCTCTCTCATTCCCCTTTGCCCCACACGCATAGTACAACCACCACTGTCGTCTGTGCTCACCATCTGTTTCTAAAATTCCTATGATACAGAAATCACACGACAGTTTGAGGTGCAGCCATTTCAGTGTTGCAAGCTTTCGCTTGGCAGGGTCTGGACGCGGTGGCTGTGTGGTTTTGCCTGATGGGGCTGACCAGCTCACGTGGTGTGATAGCTAGCCCGCTTGAAGGACCTTCAAAAGCGGCTGCCGACAGTATCAGATGTTTCTGTAAGACTAAAAATGGAGAATAAAGCTGCAGCCTTCATTTTCAGCTGAGACCCAGGCTAGACTTCAGCCAAGGAGAAGAGAAACACAGACAGAGCAATGCTCTGCACTGTTATGCAAGAAAATAATTCACACCTAGAATTGACTTAGTTGCTCTACCAGTCAAGTCTTGCCACAAGAGAGCTACGTGGCAAAACACTTGGAGATTCAGTTTTGCACAACAGTATTCACTCTCACTCATAGGTGTGCGGGTCAGCTGGGAGTTGGCTGACCTAGGCTGGGCATAGCTGGGCTTGTCTCCAAGCTGCAGATTAGGTCCACAGTGCTCCACGCGTCTCTCATGGTCTGGGCTGAGTGGGAGTGGACTACCTAGCTATGTTCTTATGGAGATGGCGGAAGTGGGAGAGAGTAAATCCAATGGTGCTTGTGTCATATCTGCTAACATGCCACTGGCCAAAGCAAGTCACACATCCAGGCCTGAAGCCAAGGGCAGGGAAGGGTAAGCCACAGGCTTCTACCCAGGTTCAGCGGGGGTCAGAAAGTATACTTCCTCCATGGAACTATGGAGAGGTTAAAAATAATTAAATGATAACATAAAACCACCCCACCTGCTATGGGTGCCCACCCAAGTACTCATTCCTTCTTTTGGTAATTACCTTGATTTTCATTCTGGTACCCACAATTCCTTAGCAGTTATACCTTTTGGGGAAACAGTTGCCCTACCTGGTTCTAGAGATTGGAAATTTAGATCAGACTTATGTTACCAGCAAAATCCTATCCCCCAGCTACAGTTACTGCTTCAAGGATAAACACGAAGTCCAGTTTGAACCAGTGAGAATGCAGGAGACATTTGCTAGGAACTCTGGGAAAATAAGTGTTCTTCCTATGCTGTAAGAACAGCTGGAAGAGATCTGAGTAGTGCATAGCTGTGCCTTTTGCAGCTGCTGATATGTGAGGGTGAAGCTGGCACACAGAGGAGGACATATATATATGTGAGAATTGTAGGAACATCACTGCATTTCCTGATCAATCCTAACCTGAAGCCCACTCTGTTTGTGGGGTTTTTAGTCAAGTCGGTTAATAAATTACCTTTATTGTTTATTGGGTTTACATTACTTGCAATTAATACTATTTTAGTGTATTCCGTCTCTGTGTGACTTGGGGATGCTGGGGGGTGTGTGTAGTATGGTGTGAGATTTAATTTCTTTGCACCTCAGATTCCTGAGATTCCCAATCCACAATGTGGCCATAATTGTTGTTATATTATAATAACGACGTGATCTATGTCAAGGCCCTAGCACACAGCAGGCACAGCTGTCTCCCACATTTCTGCAGGTTGATTCCCAGATGAGGGAATGAGGAAGATTGAAGGCACAGTCCATCCACTGAGCTCTGTGTTTGTGGAGCTGCGTCCAACAAGAGAGGATATTTATTTCTAATTTCCCCAAACCCATAGGCTAGCCAAGGCCCTGATAGAGGACATTTTACAAATATTGCTTTCTTCCTAGTAGTATAGTCATTACTTCTTTGGATGGTTAGAAGATAAAAGCAAATGAATTTTATGTTGTTTGGCAATAGAACTCCTAAGGAACATTGTTCATTTGTGTTGCTTCTCTCTTGAAAAGTAGTCAATTTCTCCTTGACTGTATGGTCATTTATTTTTCCTGTTCCTTTCCTGAAGCTTATTTCCCTCTCTCTCTCCATTCTCCCTTTTCTACCTTCTCATTCTTTTCCAATAGCCTCTTCCTTTTGTCTCCTTTCCTTCTCCCCAGCCTCTGCTTATTTTTCCTCCTCCTCTCACTTTTGGAAAGGCCTTCTGAGGACCTGGCCTTTTCGACCTCAGGGTATCCTCTTGTAAAAGCTGATATATATTCTCCGAAAGCAGAGTTTCTGGAGTGAAACATGTCTGAACACACATCCTGGTTCTGTGATTTTGGACATACTAAGTCCTCTGGACCTCATGTTTCCCCTCTGTAGGATGGGTCTCAGGTACTTACCTTTGGAGCCATTGCAGAGGGCTAAATGAAATCCTGTGTGTCAAGTGCCTGAGACCACATAAACAATCAATAAACTGTAGTTTCTTCTCCCGCCCGGCTTCATTAAAAAAGGTCATTATTGTAAAACACCTGGCATAGAGTAGGCACCAAACATTTAACATAGATCATTCACTTCTGATTTAAATAGAACAGCTGTCACCATCGTATTCCTGTCTTAGCCTTTTTCCCTGTAAACAAGTCTTTACCTAACTGTTTGAATAGCTGAAACATCCCTTGTCCAAACATGGACAGAGAACATAGGGGCGAACTGTGTGGTTCATGGCTACTGAGAGAATTCTGGGAACGCTTCCTGCATGCCCTTAGGCAGATGGGCAGTACACATATATTTCAACAACACAAATTAATGTAAAACATATTCATGCATGTATTAATTAATGCTAATGTATTCATAAGCAGCTCAGATAATGGGCAGTACGTTCTGACACCTCTCTCCTAATTCATTCACCCTAAAGAGACTGAATCTTTCTTAATTTTAGGCTCAAACAAGTTGATCTGTGATTTCAGGGGCTTCCTTTCTTCCCACTCCCTATGCCCTATGGCCACCTGCTGGCTATCTCAGAATTCCTCTAACTGGTAGAAAAAGCCTTCCAGACTGCAATTAGACAAAAGGAGAAACGGTGTCTGTGCAAATACTTGGCTAAAGTAGTATGAAAAGTATGAGTGAATTTCTGTCTTAGAGAAATCAGGTAAAAAATAGATACAGGAGTACTTGAAGTACTTGCAGAGGATGCTGAAAATGAAGGAGAAGTCACTTGGGGGTGGGATGAGGGTCCAGAAAGGAAAGCCAGCGGTGAAAAAGGAAAGTAGGAAGATTTATAAAGTTTCCCAGAGTCAGAGCATCATGTCTTGAAATGAAAGTTGGGTTCTGAGGAATGTTCTTTGTGGAATGGCATGATACAATTTAGGTAAGTTTGAATTTAAGGTTGTTTTTGTTGCTGCTGTTTTTTAAAACTGAGTTGCCTCCAATAGAGGAGCATTTACCCTGGGAAATTATTTAATGGTGGGGCCTGAGTACAGAGCTTAAGAGACTAATATGGTCTCTGCCTTCAAAGAGTTTATAATCAAATTTGGATAACTATGGAACAAGATAAGACAACTATGAAACGTAAATATTTATAACATCCCGCTCCTCATTGCCCTCCCCTAACACACGCATCCTGTTGGCCTTGCCTCTGCTGGATGTGTGGGTCTTTTGGGATTGGGTTTATCAGAATGTCTGAGACTAGGAGGGAAACAGTTAAAAAGAAAGTTCTCCTTGAATCTGGAGGAGTTGGCACTCTGTGTTCTCCCTTTCTGTTTCTGTTCAAACTGGAAGGTTTTCATTCTAGAAAAAAAAAAAAATGTATGCAAAACAAATCCTTAATATAGGGGTGAAGAAGAACACAGGCCAGATCTGGGATAGGACCAAGGGAATGGGTCAATGCTTGTACAGTCGTCTGTGTTGGGCAGTTTTCAAAGCCCTTTCAGAGGCATCATCACCACCATCCTGTGAGGAGGGTCTGAAGGCAGGGGGTAGAGACTGGGTTTATATTCAAATTGTTTCTGCTTCTGTAAATTAAAGGGCATGGTGGAAATGGCTGCTGTGGTAGCATCTTCAAGAAGTGCCCCGGTGTTCCCTGTCGCCTTGTGTACATGGCCTTGAGTAATTCCTCCCCTTGAGCACGGACTGGGTCTAGTGACTCCCAAAGAATGAAAGACGGCAGAAGTGATGGGATGTCACTTCCAATTTAGGTTATAAAAAGACTGTGGCTTCTGTTTTAGGGACTCTCATTCTTTCTCCCTCTTAGATGCTCTCACTCTGGGGGAGAGAAGTTGCCCATTTGGCAAAGAACTGCTATCTCCAGCCAACAGCCAACCGAGAGAGCTCAGACGCAGGGGTCCCCCCAGTGGAGCCCCGAGATGCCTGCAGCCCCATCTGCCACCCTGACTGCAGCCTTCTGTGAGGCCCTGAGCCACGGCCACTCAGCTAAGCCACTTCTGGATTTCTGAGCCACAGAAACTGTGGGTTAATAAACGTTTCTGTTTTTCAGCTGCTGAGTTTGGGGATAATTTGTTATGCAGCAATAAATAATTAATATAGTTGCCCTTTGGTCTTTTTATGTTTTATTTTATGCTGGTAAAAGTAAAATATGCTTATTGTGGAAACAGAAAAACAAAGAAAACAAAAACACCCCAAAATTTGTAACCAAGAGGTTACCAATATTCTCCTAATAGTAGATGGAGGGCGCTATTTACAATGTGAATCAGATCATGCCACTCCCCCATTCAGAGCCATCCAGTGATACCCCATTATGTTTGGAATATAACACAAGGCTGAGGTGACCCCTGCTGTCCTTGTGACCACAGAGGGTCTGCACTTCGATGCACTAAGTGTGGCTTCTTGTGCTCTTCGAAGTAAGTCTCATGTGCTCCTGCCTGGGTCCTGGATTTGCTGGTTTCTTTGCTGAACTGCCATGTTCATCTCCCCAACGCGGCGTCCCCAGCTCTCTGTTCAAATGTCACTCCGCAGAGGTGCCTCCTCGAATATCTGTCTAAATAGCTCCCTTCACCTACAACCCCTGTGATTCAGGTGTATCATCTCATTACCTTTTACTTTTTGTCCAATTGTCTGTCTCTCTCCTACTAGAAAGCTGGTGCTGTACATGCAGGGACTTTGTTTTGTTCACTGCCCTATCCCCAGCTCAATAAATATTTGTTGACTAAATGCCACATCTATTTATTGTATTCCCTTCCATTCTTTATTTTCTCTCTCTCTTTTCTTTCCTCTACACAGATTTTTAGGTATTTTAGTTTTACAAGCAGGAAATAAAACATGATTTAAAAAGACAAAACTCCATCTGAAAATGACTTTTTTTTAATTCTTAAACCACAAGTTCTATATGGTATTTTATCACATGAATATGTCACCTGAGCAGTGGGACATAAAAAACCAGCCAACCTTTCTGTGTTTCAGTTTCCTCATCTTGACTGTGGAGAGGCCTGCAAGAGCATTGAAGGAAACAACGCAGGTAGCTCACTCAGCACAGTAGGGCATAGCGAGGACTCAGTCAAAGTCAAAGCAATGGGAATCGCATTTCAGAAGTTTCAGGGAGTGTACTGTAAATCATGCAAATACTTATTCTAAGTTTCCTTGGAGGGTGAGTTTGCAAAAAGAAATACCTAGGGCAACATTCTGCTATACCCATTTATCTCCTCACATCTCCTTTCCCCCTTTTTTGGTCTTCATATTCCTCTCAATAACATAATATTTTCTCTTTTTCCAGGCACACTTGCCTGTTTTCAATGTAAATCAAGCTATTTTTTCCCAATCTTTTAGTTGTAACCTCGCCCCTGCCCCTTCAACTCAGCGATTCATCCTGAGAAGCATGTTTGAGGGCAGGAGGGTCAAGGGAGAGACTTGAACAGACTTTTCCTGGGTTTCAGGCAGGGTTATTGGGGTAAGAGAGAGAAAGAGACAGTGAACACTCATGTATGAGTATACTTTTTTCTATCATGGATTAAGTGTAATGTGTTTAACTGTTCCTAATTATTAGACTATTAGTTTCAGAGCTTTTGCTATTCTGAATACTGCTGTCCTGAACATCTTTGTATATTAGTTCCACCCGATTCTGATTATTTCTCCAGGATGGTATATTAGTTAGGGTTCACGCAGGAAACAGAAACACGCTCAAATGGCGTAACTGAGAACTAACTAGAAACACGTAGGCTGCATCATGGGAGACCAGCGGGCCAAAGGAGCAGAGAGAGGGTGCAGTGCTGGGAACCGAGAGGGAAGTGGAGACCAAGCTGTGGCCGTCACTGTCGCTGTAGGTGATGGCCTCCCAGTAGAGCCGCAGCCTGTGCTAACGGACTGCAGCTATTGCCATCTCCAGGCCTCGCTGGGGGAGCCAGGGAACTGTATACTCTCCCCTTCTCCAGTCTGCTGATGCTGCTGATGCCTTCCACTGGCCCAGCTCAGCCAGAAGTCAGACAACCAGGGAGCCCAAAGTGCAGGGAGGAAGAGGAGTGGAGGATGGATCTGGAAGACCTCAGGGAGAATACTCACCAGAGAAGGCGTCTGGAAGTGGAATTTCTAGATCAAAGAGTATGGTTAGATTTAAAACGTTTAATATATATATTGCCTTCCATCTTTATTTAAAAAATGCAGTCTTAACGTCTGTGGTAGAAACTGCTTTGTGTTCCTCAAAAGCTATTTCCTCTAACCCTCACCCCGCTCCCTACAGACAGAATAGATGACATTTCCCAGCCTCCCTTGCAGTGACATCTAGTCATGGGCCCGAGTTCTGGCCAGTGGGTTGTGGGTGGGAAGGATACAGGCCCATTCTAGGTCTAGATCATAAACACTTCCCACAGACAATCCCTTATGGTCCTTTTCCTTCCTGTCTCAGTTGAATTAAAAAAAAAAAACCATGATGACTTTGGCAATCATGTGGTAAAGATGACAGAGCCACAAGATGGCAGATAACTTGGGTCCTGCTGTGTGGAGGGACACACGCATTTGACTGTGACATTAGTGAGCACTAAATTTATGGTGGCAGACACTTCTCATACCATATGTCACATTCTTGCATCACCTCGGCCCACCTCTGATTTCAGCTGCAGCTGAGGTGAAAAGTTCTGTAATACCTTGGACAGATTTTGTGTTGACAGTATCCCACCTCAAATATGCACTGAGAATCCCCTCCGTTTTGCAGTGGGGTCTTCTCTACCCCTGCAGGAATCTGCTTGGCCTGCTCACGAGCAAATGCATCATGGACAAGCAAGAGAATCAACATCCCCAGGGGCAACCTTCAACCAGTGGGGACAGGAGAAAGTGGATAAATGCTCCAATCTTCCCCCTTCAGGTACACAATTCTGGAAGGCATTCTGTATACTTCTCAGGAATCCCTGCAGAGTTGAACCTACAGCACCGACCTCACACAATTTTATGTTGCATCTTCCTCTTCCCTGTCTCTGTCTCCTTGTTCTTTCATTCTTGTCTCCTGGGATCACTTCCCAAATGAACTACCAGTGCTCTCTCTGGTCCTTGACAGCTTCTGCTCTTTGGGGACTACAATCTAAACAGCCATTGATATTTCAGGATTTATCCATTACAACTCCTGGAATTATCTTAAAAAATAAAGTAAAGGGTATCATTCATCATTGCTATCATTGTGATTAGCAATAATCACACCTCAGATAAACCTCATTGGCTACGATACTGCCACTGCAAATAGCTGTAAGTGGGATGCTGATTCATAATAAAATTTAAAATGTGGGACATTGATGTAAAAGTCAAGGAGTAGCAGTGAGAAAACTGACATTGAAACCTGAAAAAGGCCGGGCATGGTGGCTCACGCCTGTAATCCTAGCACTCTGGGAGGCCGAGGCGGGAGGATCCCTTGAGGTCAGGAGTTTGAGACCAGCCTGAGCAAGAGTGAGACCCTGTCTCTACTAAAAATAGGAAAAAGTTAGCTGGGCATGGTGGTGCGTGCCCGTAGTCCCAGCTACTCTAGAAGCTGAGGCAGGGGGATTGCTTGAGCCTGGGAGTTTGAGGTTGCAGTAAGCTAGGCTGACACCACCGCACTCTAGCCTGGGTGATAGGTGAGAATCTGTCTCAAAAAAACAAACAACAACAACAACAAAAAAAAAACAGACCCACATATTACACAGTGATAAAACTGTTGATAAAACTGTTGTGTATGATGCCAGGAAGATAGAGAATGTGTTATTGACCCTGTGGCTCTAGGGGAAGTGCCTGGTAGAAATCAGAGTAATGGAGTATGTTGACTTTTGCAAATCATTGCTAAAAAAAGATAACTACGGATGAATTTATAAACAAAAATTGCATACAGTGAAATATTATTCAGCCTTTAAAAGGAAAAAAATTCTGATACAGGCTACAACATGGATGAAACTTAAAGACATTATGCTAAGTGAAATAGGCCAGAAATAAAAGGACAAACACTGTATTATTCCACTTATATGCGATACCTAAGGTAGTCAAATTCTTAGAGACAGAAGGTAGCACAGTGGCTGCCAGGGGTTAAAGGGAGGGGAAAATGGGGAGTTATTGTCTAAAGAGCACAGAATTCCAGTTTGGGTTGATGGAAAGAGTTCTGTGGGTGGATAGTGGGTGACAGTTGCACAACAACGTGAATGTACTTAAGGCCACTGAACTATATGTTTAAAAATGAATAAGATGATAAATTTTATGTTATGAATATTTAACTACAGTAATAATAATTTTTTAAGAAGAGATAACCTCAGAATGGAACTGACCAGTTTGCAAGCAGGATTAAAGGGATTAGAGAGTCCAGAAACCTGGGGCACCAAGAGATTGGAAAAGCTGTCTGCTTTAGGCCCCGAATAGTAAGAGATAAGCAAGGAATGAATTCGTGGAACAAAGGCCCAATAGGATTCAGTCTTGTGGCACACACCAGATGGAAGGCATAGCCTTCCCACTCCTACCATAATCCTTGGATAGCTTCAAGAAAGTCACCATTGATGTAAGAGAGGCATAGGGGGTGGTGATAAAACAAATAAATACTTTAAGTCTGAAAATCATGTTTAGGAAATAACTTTGGGTGTGGATCCTGGTACATCAAACTGAATGGAAGCAAATATATCAGAAGTTGACTATGTCTTTCAGGGCATGGTGATTGCCAACAAAACCACAAGTATGAATTGGGGGAAAAAAAAAAACCTCTAATTATTTGAGGCTTAAAACAACATTTGGGTCCCCAAATTTGTACCAGCTAGAAGTGTGTTGTGAAAATTGCATAGCCCCCATGGAGAGTTTTCTCTAGGGAGAAGCAGCAAGGACTGACCCTCCCTGCCAGGCACTGGCAGGATTATGTTGTTGCCAGACATCAGTCTGTGCTGTGTGTCTCCATTCATCCACTATCTGCTTGGGAGTATTTGTTGCTGTTATCCTCTCCCTGGCCCACTGAGTGGACGTGTTGGGGTGAGAGGCAGAGAAATAAAATTTGTCTTTTTAATTTAAAAGCTGCTGGACCACAAGAAGCCACATCTGGACAGATGGTATGGGCTGTGCATATTCTGGAGATTCAGAGCTTGGAGATGGGTGCAGCAGTTGGTTGGGACTTTGAGTGGTCTCTGCCAGTTGTCTCTGGGGAAGAGCAAGTGTGTTCTATGTGTGGGAATGAGAGTAAATGGCTATTTAGCAAGCAGAAGAGCAGATTATGGTCAAAACCTTTGATGTGTTCACTAGCACTTGTTTTTCTTTGCACTGGACACACAACTAGACTATGTTTTCCAGCTTTCCTTGCAGCCAAGTGATAAAGATTTGGCCAATGGGGATGTGGGCACAAGTGGTGTGCATGACTTCCAGGCATGACCCACGTTCCAGGGGGACATCTTAAGGCAAACTTGGGAGTGACTTTTTGAAGATTGCAGAGCTCTCAGTTCCTGAATCAAACTTGAAGGAAAGGTACCCAGTCAAGAACAACCTCAGTGGACTGTGATATGAGCAATAAACAACTTTTGTTGTGACAAGCCACTGACTTTTTTCTCGTATACAGGGAACTACAGTTACCTCCACTGATATACTATCATAAAAATATGTGCTAATTATAGATAATTCAGTAAATTCAGAAAGTAAAAGGAGGAAAAACCACCTGTTTTTCTACTTCCCAAAGGTAACTACTTTTAGCATTTTAGTGTGTTTTCTCACTGCCCTTTTTATATGTATTTATTTTTGCAAAAGAACATTCATAGGTCTTAGGTAGAAGATATTATAAAGAATTTTGGCAACAGAAAATATTTACCAATCAAAATCTCTAATTTCACAGGTTATTCAACAGGTGTTTTAAAACTATAAACTCTATAGTTGCTTAAAATCATTAGCAATAAAAATGGACTTTAAGATATTTTCTTAGCCTATTCATATGCACAAATCTTATGAAGAAAATGATTCTCTGTTACTTTTATAATTTCACCCTCAGTGTGTAATAGTGCCTGGCAAAGAGAGGAACTTAATATCTGTTGAATAAATTGATACATGAATGGATGGATTAATAAATGAATGAATGCAATTCTACTTTAGTGTAACAGGGAAAAACTGGTTAATCATCTCAGCAATGTCTAAATTATGTAAATAGTTTAGCCATTTTGGACAGGCTGTGCCAGTTGTTTTAAGTATACTTCACACATGCCAAGATATGCCCTCTGAAGGATGGAGGGAAGAATATGGCTTATGAAAATATTTCTTTTTCTTTCCCTTTTTTTTCCTTCTTGGAAAAAAAGCAGAAAAAAGAAATAAAGAATAGCTGAAAAAGGAGAATAGCTGACTCTGGGGCCAAACCCTTGCCCCAGGCTATAGTATCCCCCTGACAATATATAAATATCAGATATTTATATATCATTATCATAAACTGGATTCTTGGGTTTATAGGCTAACCAGGAAAGTATGACTTTCAAGCCTTTTAATAACTCAAATTCTTCATCTAGAATTCCTAATATGATTTCATTTTTCCATTAACTAGAGTGCATACACAAATATTTTTTTTTCAAAGGAAGGCCCTTGTAAATCTGAGGACATATTCTCTTTAAAGACAGAAATAATTTGGGAAAAAATTCTTAGGACACCACCTTTTCAAAACTATTGATACTACTCTTATGAATTCTTGCATGTGTTTCAAAGAAATGCAAGGTAAGCCTGGTATCTTTCTCCTTTGATGATTCTTGCCTTTAATTTTTCTTATACGTAAAGGTTTTTTTTTTCCTTCATATTTGAAATTCAAAAATTTTGCCAGAGTTTGTCTAAGTGTGGGTTCGTGGATTTTCCTAAAATGTGATGTGGTGAGCTCTTTCAATTTGCACATTTGTGTCTTTCTCAATTCAGGTAGATTCCTTCAATTATCTTAATCACAGATTACTTGTGTATGACTGCCTCACCCAGGGGCCTCATAAATTCAGAGGCTATGTCTTAGCCATGTTTATATCTAGCAATTGGCACATAGTAGACACATAATGATGGGTTATTGAAGTAAATGAAGACTAGAATTCTCTGGAAAAAATCTCTAGTAAATGAGGTATCCATCATTGATAGAATGAGGTGTTACTGCATTTGACTTCCACATCATTTCTTAGATCTGCATAAACCATAAATGTGTATTTCTTTAACCAGTGAAACTTTGTCCAGGTGACTTGCTTTAGTTGATGGGACGTTAGTAAATGTCACACCAGCAGAGCACTTGTACATTGGGGCTTGTTCTCTTTATATGCCTTGGGAACCCTGAGACTGTCATGTGAAGGTAGGCTCCTTACCAGAGGATTTAGTGTCTCCAGGAGCAATGATGAGCCACTTCAATGTAGATGCCACCACTGCCCTCTCAGACCAACTGGTCTGCCAACTGCCAGACATGTGAGTAAGACCATCTTAGACCACCCAGGTCCAAAAAAACTCAACCAGTCCAGAAGAACTTCCCAATGGCCCACAAAATTGGGAGAAGTATTTTTTCTTTCAGGCCACTGAGTTTTGGGGTGATTTATTTGTTGGGCAGCAAAAGCCATATGGTACAGCCATTGAATCATTTTAATTTAGGAGGATGACATTTGCTGACCAACATTTAAAAAAAAATAACTTTGGCTACTCTGTGGAAATATATTCTTGAGAGGTATGACCAGGAGTGGAAAAAGAGGGGATTTAGGAAGCTATTGCAAAAAACCAGCTGAGGGATTTAGTGGGTCTGTCCCAGGGTGGTGGCAGATCACTCTAGGGTCAGAGAACTGAGTACACTTAAGGCACGATTTGAGGAAGAATTGAGTGCACTGAAGATATGGTTTGAGGAAGAATTGGTTTTGAGAGATTTTTTTTTTTTTTTCCAGAGAGGAAAACAGTTAACCCTGGAATGAGAACCAGACTGGTAACAGACTTGTCAAGAAGTGTTTCTAGAAGACAACAGAGTCGTGCCTTCCAATTTTAAGTGGAAATATTTTTGAACCTACAATTCTGTACTTAGCCAGACTATCAATCAAATGTGAGGACAAAATACAAACATTTTCCAACATGCAAAGACTCAGAATGTTTACCTTCCAGGCATACTTTCTGAGGAATTAGTTGAGGAATTAGAAGTTCTTAAATCCGATCAAAAAAAAAAAAAAAAAAAAAAAAAAAAAGAGAAGAAGAAGATATAAGCCAAAAAAAAAAAAAAATAGTGGAACTAATTTAAGAGTCTAGTCCACATATTTTCTGTTGGTGCTCAGCCTCCATACTGATCTTCTCTACTCTTCTCTGACTGCTGGGGCTGGGAGCCTGAAAACTACCTTTCTGAGATCCCACTGCCAGCTGGATTCTGGTTTGTTTCATCCAGAGGGAGGATTTAGAATGAAATTAGAAGGTAGAAGGAAGTAGAAGACCTGATTTTGGCAGTGGTCTCAGTAGCTTTAGCACAACTGTACCAGCCACATTGGCAGGACTTCTAGCAGCATCCCTGGGAGCACGTGTCCCTGTAGCATCAAGCAGGTTGAAGGCTTCTGTGCTTCTGGGTGGGTGGGGTCACATGTTCCTGCAAGGGTGGTGGTGGCTCACTGCAGTTATTGTCCCTGGGTAACACCACCTACCACCTTTTGCTCCTCAACTCCTTCTAATA
This sequence comes from Eulemur rufifrons, assembly GCF_041146395.1. Lineage (NCBI taxonomy): Eukaryota > Metazoa > Chordata > Mammalia > Primates > Lemuridae > Eulemur > Eulemur rufifrons. The sequence goes on along the minus strand of NC_090989.1, from coordinate 225,703,396 downwards.
CTTTTGTAATAAATTATTTGGATTAAATCCTTCCCTGCTTTAATTACCTAGAGTGGTTTCTGTTTTCTTGACTGGGCACAGAATGATATGGAATCCAGTGAAGTGAAATCACAGGCTGAGACACATTTCAGTAGACCTTGAAAGCAATTGATCTGTTTTATATAGGAAGGCAAAGAGCCCCAAGAATATCTTCAAGAAGAAAAATAAAATAATCTCTAAGCACTAGAAAGTCAAGCCTAAGGAATATAATAAAGAAATCATGCAATTCTTCTCCTGAAAAAGAAAATATGATTACTAACTCCAGGAAAAACAAAAATCTATATAGGAAAGTAATGGTCAAAATATGAAGCAAACTAAAATGTGGCATGATTTTGAGACCCTGGTGCAGTATAAGAGATTCAATTTGACCTAGATTCTAGGATCATTCCTCTTTGTATGGTACAGTGGTCATCTCCTTATATGTGCATAGAAAGCAAATGTAATACTAGAACATACTTGACTCTTTGTGAGCAAATAAACACTATTACTTGTTCATTTCATCTCTAAAAAAATCAACCCATTAAGAACGAGAAAGGCCCATATATAATTATGATTTTAGAACATAATGTAAACGTAAGGACCCGAGGACAGGAATTGAGGTTTGGGAGGACAGAAAAGAATTAGGCAGAGACATTGTCATCTTGCGAGTAAAGAGTCAAGAATAACTAGAATATCAATGAAATAAAACACAAGGTATTCTAGAAACATTATTTGATACTATAGACTACTGTTAGAAGTAATAACAGTACAATACTATAAAATTTTGAAGAACAAAAGGGTAGTTAAAGTGAACTAAATCCTTATCTTTCTTAGTGAGGAGTCAATAAATAATTTCTCAAATCAAGGCATACAGCTATTGTCATGTTATTTAGAGTTGAGTATTTAGGGAAATGATCTCCTAAGCAGCAGAATTAGGGTTGTGCAGGGGTGGAATGTTGGAACTACTGTTTTTTATTATTAACACTTGTATACTACTTTAATGTTTAAATATCACTTTGATAAAAGAACTTTTTTCAAGAATACACTGCATCAGGGAAAGAGAGTGGCTTGATGATGTTCCTATTTACAAATCTCATAACCCAGCTTAATCTTCATCTGTAAAATGGAGGAGTTGCATTAGATACTTTGAGATGCTTCCGGCTGTAAAATACTGAGTATCTTTGAAGAATGGAATGCATTCCTCCTAGAAACAGACTTCTGAATGTGCCTTTACATTCCTACATCTTTTTTCTTCCCTGAGGATCACATTTAGAGATAGACATTCAAAATACAGTGTTTTAATCATGGACATGCAAGAAGATTATATAGTTAAAGTAGCAGATATTTATGATAGACGTCTGAGAGTACTAGGCTCCAGAGTTGCCAATTTATTAAATTAGAAAAAATCCAAGTAAGCATTTTAGTGATTCATACCGTGTAATTGGAGATAGATAAAGCCCAGTATGCACTTTAAAACGAGCAAGTTCATATACTAACATAGCCGTAATTAAAACAAACAAAGTATCTTGAGTGAAGTTTTCTTTCTTGACATTCAGGGTGACAGAAGGAAACATTTCCCCCCCTAAAGTGCCTGGGTAGAGAGCATTAATAAGGTTTAATTGTGTATTTTTTAAAAAAGTGATGCTTGTATAAAATACTGAAAAGGGCTGATGTCCACAACCCAGTCACTTATCATTTTTTCAGGTTCGTTAGACATAAAATTTTCCCCAAAATTAAAATCCGCACTCTATTATTTTTTATGTCCTTTTATAGATTATTCTGGTAGAGGCTTGCCAAGTGATCTGGAGTCATTCAGCCTGTTGGCAGAGCAGCTTTGTCCATTCATTGAATCCTGCAGGCAAGGAACCTATTCCCTTGTCTTCCATCTGCCACATTCACTTTAAATATTGTGGGTAGTAAACATCCCTTCCAAAATGGAAGCCACCCCCCTTCAATCTGTAGGTCATCATTATGTCTCATTCGATAATATTATGCTTTTGCCCTTGCAGGTCCTTGAACATGACATGGAGCAGCAGCAAAGTCTATAAAAGGATTTCGCATCAACTTAGGTGCAGTCAGCTTGGGCCAGAAGGCATCCACTGACCAGATGGCCCATCGAATGCTTGCTTGCATTATCCCCCCAAAACTCCAATAATCTTAGTCACTTTTGACTTAAAATATATTAATAGTAGGTGGTTGTACCTATTGTCTGACCCCCGTAAGAATAACAGCTTTGTTTCTGCAAGGGACTCCTGCCGTAGTCTTGTTTGCTTTTCATGCTGAGAATTTCTTTCTTTCCATGCTAGAAAAATTCCTTGTTCTTTAAGCACAACATCCTCTTCATATACACATGTATATGCATATATGTTTGCGTATCTTTAAGCACATTATGATGTGGTGTCACTCTAAATTCAGAGCAGCATTTGTCTCCATCAAGTTCATTGTATTTCTGAGTCATGCCTGTCCCACACAAGGCCACCTTTTCAATACCCTTTTTTATCTTCTAAGTTCTGGGAAGAGAAAGAATTCCTATGTGTGTTTCTACTCAAAGATTAGCTGATTCCTGGACTTGGTTTAATTTTTCATTTGTCTACATGGAGCAAGGTAAGTTAGTAAATGGTGGGTATTTCTTTGCCAACAAAGCTTGCTTGGGTGTCACATCTGCTGTTTGGGGTTGGTGTGTTTCTTATAACACGATTGCTATAGAAAATGTTGCTATTAGCTTTGCAGGTGAACCCCACAGGGGCAACTCGGGGAATAGGTACTTAGCTCCACAGGTCCTGTCAGTGAAGAATCTCAGCTCCAGATCCCTGTTGGGCTTTCTTGGTCCACCCTAACCTCCTACATTCACCATACATCTCCATGTTGTTTCCCTTTCATAGCACCTTTACTGTTGCTTCAGGTCCTTTCCTAGCTGTCATCAGCATCGATAGATTCTTGCTGTTTAGTGATCATGCAGCCAGTTGAAGTCTCTGAGTCCTCAGTGGGTGACCTGCATAAATAGCAACATCTGAGAATGACAATCCTGCAGACATTTTCAGCTAGAGGTGAGACTCCCTCAGCAAGTGTCGGTGAAAAGATTTGCAGTTCCCAAATGATACAAATTAGTCATCACCTTCCCTACCCACAAATTTTGCAATGGGAGTGGAAACATTACTTTGGCAGGAAAGAATGACTGGGATATTAATTAGCGAGGTCAGGTCCAATCAGATGTTCAACCACCTCAGTACTCATTTGCAAACTTCCTGGGGGTTTGAGGAATTGTGTTGCAGAAAGGGCCAAAGCCAAGTGCAGCATTTTCCTGCCTTTTCTCCTGATATCACAGAATGTCAGCACAGGAAGGAATGTTAGATCTCATAGAATTGAGTGCTGGCCTTTGACAGAGGAAGGGAATAAGGTGAAGTGATGTGCCGGAAGTTATGCTCCTCTGTAGTCACTGCGCCGGAACTCATCTCAGCCATGTAACTCCTTGACCTTGACTGCAGCCCTAGCTCTATACCACCTCACCTCTTTCACTGCTGTTTCCCATCCCTCAGTGCCTGAGCAATAAATAACCCATTTTCAAATGTTTACCTATCCTCTATTTTTGGCAATTTAAGGTGGGATAGGTGGCTTCAGCCAAAGAATCTCAAGCTGCTACTTCTGTACTTCCATAAATGTCTTCTGATTTTGCCACTTAAAATTGAAATGAAAAAATGGCATCTGCCTTCATGGGGTTCTTGATAGACATCTTTCCTTTCTGTAGGGATTAGAAGAAAACAGGCTGATTATTTAACTTAAAGCAAGAAGATGAGATAGATGCTCACTCAAGCTTGGTCTAAGCATAACATTTGCAAATGTGTCCTTCTGATATTGAGAGCTTGCCTTTAGTGACAAGAATGATAGCATCTTGCAAGATGTAAGCTGGAAATATAAGAGCTCTAGAATTCCTCTCCATGAACTTGGTTCTCCCACTCCATATCTACTGAAGATCGAATTAAAAGACAGCTGGCAAGGATTGGGCATAGCCACACGAGGACGCCTCACACAGTGATGGTACCATGTTGAGTTTGCCATAGTGCAGGACCAGTCCTCAGTCTCACAGGCCTATAAAACTAGGTTTTCATCCAGTAAAAGTGGATGCATTTTCTGGGGCAGACTCATCTTAACCAATGTAGTAAATATTGATTTGTAAGACCAGAAAATCAGAATCCTTTTTTACTAATTTATATTTGGAAATATCCCTGTCTTGTGGACTGAAATATTTATGTTGGCACATCTTCCCTTCACTTGAAGCTCTCCATGGGCAGCCACAGTAGCAAGAATTTGGTGCTTGAGCAACGAATCATAAAAAGGGAAGGTAGATGATTTTAACATTAAATGGCATCAGGCTAAATTAGTTTGATATCTTTATCTCCATAGAGGAATATGCCAGTAAAATACTAATATTGAAGATCCACCTGACAAGACTTCTCTCTCCTGGTCAAATACAGTTGGGCAATTCAACACTTGTCATTGTAACTCTTTTTGTCTATACTTCCATTCCAGACCATCTTCTCTCCTGATTGACATCATTTCTGAGGATTTCTTAATATCCTTAGTCTCCTAACAGTTTAGTCTCATTGGCTTGGAATCATTCTCCCTTTAAAGTGCCTTTGGTGCTCATCCATTAGTGTGGACTTTGTACTCTATCTGGTACAATTTCATTACTCCCAAATTCTTGAGGCATAACTCATTATTGCCAACTTTACCTCCAAAGCAGATACCGACGGCAGTGTCCACATGTAGAAATTTGTTCTTTGTGAGGTGGTGAATGGTTGCAGTTTAGCACACCATTGTTTCATTAGAAACAATGTCCCAAAGTAGTAATCTAAACCTTAATGTCTGCATTATCAGTGCGATTAATGATTTCCATCATTTTTGCCATGGTAATTTAGTAGCATAAAGTTTTCTCCAGCACTTTGGGGACTTAGAGACAAAGAATGTAGCTTTGTGCAGGCCATTCAGTGGGAATTTAATTAGAAAAACATACAGCTATATTCTATGCAGAGAGGAGAGGGATGACACTTTTTCCTCCCACTGTCAAAGCCAAGTGTTCCAGATTTGTTCCTTTAGTGATTAGATCACTTCTTACCGAGTGCCATTTCTTGGTTGTCTTCCTTACCAGATTACCTTCCAAGAATACACTCTGCAGAATAGCGTGAATTTGCTTGTGGGGTGAAGGGTGTTTGGAAAAGAAAAGAAAAAGAAAGCACAGGGACTCAGACCTCATACAGCATCTAACCATCACCAACACTTAGAATTTTCTGCAAATACCTGAGATTTAACTTAACTGAAACAGCTGTGGGTTTTGGGTCCAGGAATGTCAGTACTGTTTCATGAAAGGAAAGAGTCATGAAACTGATATACAACTTTTGGCTGTGGGAGATGCTTTCTGCTAAGTGGGAGGCAAATGGACATAAAACTAAGTTTAGTGAATTGAAAGTTAAGTTGAAAATAAAACAACTGAAATTATAGGGCTGGGAATTGGGAGAAGTCTGTATCTACCATGCTCAGCCTCCGTTGCATTTTAAAGACGTGCAATGTATTTGTTCTTTGCAGAGGCTTGTCCCTGCCATGCTTATGAAACCACACAGCAAATCACTTTCCTTCCTTGAGCCTCAGTTTACCCATCTATAAGTAGTTGAGGAGTTTGACTTTATATTTAATGACTTGAATATTCAAATATTTTCTCCTTCACAAGTAGAGTTCCAAAATGCTGTTCTCAGACCCTTTTACACCCACGGCAGCAGGAAATCTAGTCCATCTCTGTGTTAATCAGTAATGTTTTTGGCCGCAAGTAACAGAAACTCTGACTAACAGCGACTTAAATATATAAATGTTTATTTTTCTTGCATAATGTGAATTCTGGGGGTAGGCAGCTGCTGGCTTTAGTTCAGTGGCTCGATTATGTCAGGACTGCTGCCTCTGCAGTTTTCTTATCTGCTCGCCTTTGGTAGTGAGTTGGCCACCATAGTTACAGGCAGCAAATCCTCTTTCAAGGCTGCTATATGAGGGGCGAGGGAGGAAGAATGTGGCAGCAGCTGTGAATGCTTTTTTAATGTCTTTTTTTTTTTTTTTTTTTAGAAGAAGAACACAAAACTTTCTCCCAACCTCCCTAACAGACTCATGCTCAGGTCTGATTGGTCCAAACTGTGCCCCATGGCCAATCCTAAATTTGTGGGAAAGTAAGCACAGTGAAATTCTCCCATAATATCTTTAGTGGGGTCCAAAAATGTAATTGCATACATGCAGGGTTGTATTGCTTCAAAGTTAACAAAAATACTATTTTTTAGTCCATGTGTACCATTATGTAATAATAGTGAAACATTTACTGTATTCAGCTGATCATCCACTGAACTGAGAAAGTTTCAAAGTCATTTCCTAGCCACACAGCCCTTCTGAAGAAGAAAAGAAGTTCAACCCTTAGATGGGACCTGGGCTGTGATTATATTATTGTTGAGGGTATTGTGGTACTACAGGATTTTATTCTAGAGTTGAGCTTTACCTTGGAGGTAAGCTAAGGGAGAAAGGAAGGGATACTAAGTTATCTTATCCACAGTGTCTTCTGTAATTCTTTAAGTTCTCCCCTTTTTTCCAGGAATCCCTGTTGCTTCTTTTGTCTTGTGGGGTTTAAATTAGAAACCCAACCACAGAACCACAGAACCCAACTTCTTAAGCATGAAGTTGCCACAACTGCCATCAGAAATGGATTACTTTGGGATAGGACTCCATGGTGTTAGGCCATGGGACAGCTTTTCAGAGGTGTGTTTGGGAAGGTTTTGCATTCTCTGCTACTCTCTGAATCCACCTAATGAGTAAATTGAGGTATCATCATATCCTCACCAATATTCCAAAATTATGGAATATTAATAAGCAGTGAAATGAATAAACTACAGCCACACACAACATATGGATAAATCTTTGTAAATAATTGTGAATCACAAAAGCAAGTCCCTTTGGCCGGGCACAGTGGCTCATGCCTGTAATCCTAGCACTCTGGGAGGCTGAGGTGGGAGGATTGCTTGAGGTCAAGAGTTTGAGACCAGCCTGAGCAAGAGTGAGACCTCGTCTCTACTAAAAATAGAAAATATTAACCAGGCAACTAAAAATAGAAACAAAAAATTAGCCAGGTGTGGTGGTGAGTGCCTATAGTCCCAGCTACTCAGGAGGCTGAGGCAGGAGGATTGCTTGAGCTCAGGAGTGAGGTTGCTGTGAACTAGGCTGATGCCATGGCACTCTAGCCCCGGCAACAGAGTGAGACTCTGTCTCAGAAAAAAAAAAAACAAGTCCCAGAAGACAACATATATCATGATGCCCTTTTTATAGAATTAAAAAATCAAATACACTTAAATAACATAGTGTGTGTGCATATATGTCTATACACACAATAGTACTCAAAGAAGTCATTGATAAATAATGATAAATGCAAAATTCAGCACATGTTAACTCTAAAGGGAAGGCAGGAAGGTGGGATGGGATGGGAGGAGCATGTTGGGAAATTAAGTTACTGCTCATACTGGCTTTCTGGGGATGCCATGAAAAGTACCACAAACTGGGTGGCTTAAGCAACAGAAATTTATGGTCTCAGAATTCTGGAAGCTAGAAGTCCAAAATCAAGGTTGGTTCCTGTGAGGGTGGTGAGGACAGGATCTCTTCCAGGCCTCTCCTCAGTTGTAGACAGCTGTCTTCTCCCTGTGTCTCCTTATGCCATTTTGCTTCTGTGCGTTTGTCCCTGTGTTTAGATTTCCCCTTTTTATTAGGATACCAGTCATATTGGATTACTGGCCACCCTAATGACCTCATCTTAACTAATTATATCTGTAATGATTCTATTTCTAAATAAGGTCACGCTCCGAGACGCTAGGGGCTAGGACTTCCACATAGGAAACTGAGGAGGACACATTCAACACTGCTATTAGGTTGTAATTCCTGGTTGGGGTAAAGAATTATGGGTATTCATTATATTGTTAAAATAATTTTAAAAGGTTTGTGTTTAGACTAACAGCTGTCATGAACCAAGGACTATGATTAATACAATTCTGTGGACCTGGGTTCCATAAAGGCAGGGAAAAAAAAAAAAAAAACAAGAAAGAAAACCACCTCAGACACTCATTTAGGAAGGTAAGTCCTAGGCTTTAGGCGTGACTGGATCCAGAGCTTCAGGCTCTGATAAGAGTCAGTCTCTTGCTATCTCTTATCTCAGCTTTCTGCCTTAATTCTCAGGTCCCTAGTGTGGTTGGCCCCCAGGGGTGCTTGCCTGGACACACCTGTGGGTTGTCTCCACAGGGGACAGCTTTACTCCCCAGGGTTAGACTCACTCAAAGGACTGCTCAGGGTGCTCTGCAGATTCACTCCTCATTTACTTTCCCAAGGTAAGTGTCAGTCCCCCGGAGCACTGCATGTTCCCTGTCCATTACACTGTGCAGGTGACGTCCAGTGCCGCCAGCCTACAGAGACTCGGTGCCCACACTGCTTCTTGCCAACCTGGGACCAGGGCCTGTGCTCATGTTCTGTGCATTTCTACAGCCTCATTGCCTTTCCTCCTTTTGGGTCTTTGTCAGAATCACCTGGTCTATCCAGACAGGTTTCCTTCACTTTTGGGGACAGGGATTAGGATTTTGAAAGCTTTTTCCCAGAAGGTTCCTGGAATCTCTAGGCTATATGAGTATCACCCTCCCCAGAGCTCTGCACAGCAAGGGATATTGGGACAGGCAGTCTAGGAGAACATACAAAAACTAAGTGGTCCTATTACACATTTTTTCCAGGGCTTTGGGTGCCTGCTTGCCTTTACATTTACGAAACAAGGTATACCTCTCAGAAACGTTTTATCGTAATAAAGAAAATCTTTTTTAAAGCGATAGTCTGTCTCTATCTCTATTCAGAGAAGTGGTTGGTATAATTTCTTTTTTTAAAGTTTCATTCACTGCATTGGGTACCCTGAAATACAGATCAAATTAGGAGACTAGAAAAATAATCTTAAAGCTCCTTTCCTTCTTTCTAGTTTTTATTCTCTTATCTCTCATGGAACTAGGGGCATTTTTTAATTATTCTGTGATTGTCATATTGAAATCTTCTACTAAAGTAAATATAATATTATTAATATTTTTCTGCATTTTTAGGCTACAAGAGATTTTTAAATTGCTAAACCTTCTAAGCCAGGCTCCAAGATGGGTCCCAGTGATCCCTGCCTCCTAGTACACGCACCCTTCTGCAGTTCCCTCCCATATCTTACCGAGGTTGGTCTGGGTGACTAGCAGCATAGAGCAGAAGTGATGGTAGTTCCAAGGTCAGGTCTTAAAGGGCTTTATGGATTCCACCTTTCTCTCTCTTAGATCACTTACTCTAGGGGAAGGCAGCCGCCATGACATGAGGACACTCAAGCAGCCCTATGGAGAAGTCCACATGGCAAGGAAGGGAGGTCTCCTGCCAACAACCAGAAAGGAATGAGACTTCCTCCAGTCACATGACTGAGCCCTCTTGGAAGTGGGTTGTTCAGCCCCAGCCAACCCTTCAGATGATGCAGCCTCAGCTGTAGAAACTGTGAGCCTGAACTACCAGCTAAGCCACTCCAAGTGTCTGACCTACAGGAACTGTGAGATAGTAAGTGTTTGACATTTTAAGCTGCTAAATTTTGGGGTACTTTGTTATGTAACAATGGATAACACATATGAATCCCAAAACTGAATGAAAGACCTGTGCAGGAGTAGGAGATACAAATTGGAGTTACATTTTGGATCAAAAATTGGTAAAGCTGGCTCAGTCCTTTCTCTGATTCAGCTAGGGAATAATCGTCTAACTTCAGGAAAAGTCTGTCGTCTGATTGTGACACTTTTTAGTAAAGTGTTTGTGCCTTATTTATCTCCATATTAGAGCTCCATCACCTCATTTGACCTAAAAGAGGGACTTGCTGAATTCTGATTGAATGACTGACTGAAGAAATAATGAACTCTTCTGCTTCCTCAGTTAGAAAAAGGTGAGAGCTCATTGTTGCACATTCTTCTTCAAGATTTAATCAAATGAGGTTAGAGGATATATGATAAGAGGGGCTGCAGCGTTTTGTTCTAGCAGACAAGAATGCTTGGAGATGTCATCATCTTCACAGAGGACAAGGGATAGATCCATGGAAGGGTAGACCATCAGGATCATTACTTACCAGGTACACTTTGGTAAAATTACACAATGAAGTATCAAGCAGCCATTTGAAACAATGTTGCAGAACTATATTTTGTGACTTCAGATGTTTATGATATTTTTATTAGAACAAAGCCTGACACATTAAGTAGGGTCTTACTTAAAATTTGTTGAATAAGTGGATGAATGATGAATGAAGGTCTGGAAGAGTATAATCTGTTTTTAATATAAAAATATTAACTTATCCATATAGTCACGTGTAATGAGATGGAGAAAACCACATTTGGAAGCTGTTGGGGTAGCAGTGGCATAGGGGTGTGAGCTGAGGCCCCTCGTAGTATGTCTAAGTGAAAATGTATGATCAATGGCTGTTTTTGAAGGAGCCCTGGTTACCTGTACGAATTTTTGTTTGGCTGAGTGATGAAATAATTAGCATAAGCAAACTTTGAGGTTGAGTTGAATTGCTGTGCATAAAAAGCTGGCCTTGTATGACAAAGGAGGAAATAGGTAAAAGAAATTTAAGTTACTTTTAATATCCCCTGTATGATGGTTTGTATATAAGAAAAATTTCTGCACCAGGAGTTGAACCCGTACATAAGTCAATAATTAATGGAGTGACTTTGGCTAAGATTCATCTTCTTTCTGGGCCTCAGTTTTCTTATTTGTAGACTAGGGGCACACAATTTTAGAGATTCTCAGATATATTGTTTGAAGCACATATTGATATTTGTGGAAAAGACCAATAGAACAATTAATGAACAAAAAATATGAACAGGATATGATTTTTAAGGCTGGTATGATTTTCCATGTCAAATTTTATAGTTTTTTGTGGAATAAGTGGTGGATGCCCTCTGTTAATTTTTTTTTTTGTAAAGATAATAAACATTCATCTGGAGTCTCCAATTCAAGAGATCTCCATTCTAGAAAGAGACTATAGAGTTGCTTGTATACTTTCTACACAAAGAGAAGAAAGCTCTTTTATTTCTATCATCATTCTTAAGTGAGAAAAATGTCAGCATTTTAAGGATTGTCATATCTTCCTGAAATGTCATAGAATAAGAGGGAAGATTACGAAGAAGCAACTTAGCACTTATCTTGCTGTCTCTTCCAAGGTAATGCTCTCACATTAAAAAGAGGTAAGTCTCAGAAAATGTAAGTAAACTCTACTTTTTAAAATGTACATTCTCCATCTACTAATTTTTGCATTTTCTAGAATACTCTATGAGAAATTGAGTCTGTTTTTGTATGTTAACATTTCTGTTTTGATTAATAACTTTATTACCCAGGTTGACCATTTCTTGATCTGAATGTTTTGGCTGTTGGTAATCCCCAAAAATCAAATGGGTCCATAAAAGAAAGATTTGAGATGGTTAAAGATATTAAAAGAATTCAGTGCTGACTTTTATGGCAAAAAAAGTTTCACAAATATTTTTTCAAATAGTATCATCCTTGGACAGGGACTTGACCTGTTTTGGTCACTGCTAGCCTAGGAACCCAACAAATACATGAGTGAATGAATGAATGGCAAACCTGATGGAGACAATGCTAATTTGGATTTGGACTGTAATATATATTTAATATAAATAAATGTTGTATATATACTATACTTCTACATATATATTTATATACATTATTATGTATATTATATATTGTATATACAATTTATACAATACATGTATATATTTAACAATGCTAGTATGTTTGGTAAAACCTCATTCACAGTTCCTTTTAGTGCACACTCATGTATTGTTGTATCACACACCTCTTCAGCGACACTTCATATGATCCTGGTCTCATCTGTTTCAGGTTTCAGATGTCTCTGAGATGACCAACTGTGTGGCTCCAACCAGCTTTACACAGGTGCTACCAGAGAGCCTCTTGGTTCCACCTGAGGGCTTCTTGGCTGACATCAAGGTGTGGACCCGTGAAGTACTGTGCTTGGCCCCTAGATATGTACAACTGAAATTGTGGAGGGATTATACCCCTGTCTTAATCCATGCAAGCTGCTATAACAAAATACCATAGACTAGGTTGTTTATAAACAATAGAAATTAATTTCTCATAGTTCTGGAGGCTGGGAAGTCCGAGATCAAGGTGCTGGCAGATCTGGTGTCTGACGAGGGCCCACTTTCTGGTTCATAGAACGTGCCTTCTATGTCCTCACATAGCTGAAGGGATAAGGCAACTCCCTGGGACCTCCTTTATAAGGCCAAATTCCTTACGAACCCTCATGACCTAATCACCTCCCAAAGGTCCCACCCTCCTAATACCATTACATCAGGGATTAGGTTTTAACATATGAATTTTGAGAAAACACAAACATTGGGACCACAGCAACCTTATGGGATGAGTTTTGATCAGTGAGAGATGGGAAGTGGTGGATATTTCCCCTCCTTCCCCTCGAGTAAGATGGATGGTACCAAGATGGAAGTTTTTCAGCCTCTTAGAGGATAGTCTGGTGAGACTGAGCGATCAGTCACCACTCAGAGCTGGCCAGCTCAAAATGGGCTCACACTGGTTCTCCCTCCTTCTCTGCTCCACTCCCCCTGCCCCTTGCTCTGGCTCCCTGGGTGGTGACTTCCTAGCAAATTATCTGCATAAGCCTGTGCCTCAGGCTCTACTTTTTGGGAGATCCAGATGAAGGCAATTCCTACTGTGTGAGCTTTCCTTTTCTATCATTTCTTTTCAAAAGTCAAAACATTTTGAAAGTTGCTAAGAATGCTTAGGGTAGCTAGAAGAGAGAGGCGGTCTTTGGGAACAATTGGCAGGAGAGAGGGCAAACTTTGCTGAGACAATAAAAGAGAGATCAGAGGTCAGATTAACAAATAATTGTAGGAGTGACATGAGAGGAGCCTGGGACTCATGACCTCTTTGTGGCCAACCACAGAGCAGGCTATGGCCTCTGAGGAGTATCCTTACGATATGCTTTGGAAGGCTGGTCCCCAGGCACCGGGGTGCCAGCCTTGGCAAAGATGCTCAGACATCATGTATGCACAGCTACTGAGACCCACTGCTTCAGGGGAATGAACACTGGTATTATGGGCATCCTGGTGTACCTAGCATGGACCCATACTGGGGAGAGCCTTCCTGATGTATTGGCCTTATATAAGACCCTAAGAACTTAGCCTGGGTTAAATCTCAATATTGACTGGACTAAATTTCTTACCACACTGTGTGGATTTAAGAAGATAAAGAAATGAATATTCATCACTTATCCTGTTTTTGCAGACTGGGATTCGTACCTGTAAATGCCTTTTATTTTCCTCTGTAGTTGATTAAATTTTTCTGTGGACTAGCTGCCGTGGGCCTATACAAAGGCACCCCCACAGCCTTGCTTAGACTTTTCCTTCTCACTTTACCCAAAAAGCTGGGGGCATTTAGGAAGGTGTTATTCAGCTCATCACTACAGCCTCAAAGAAAGCCACCTGAGCTGTTGAACTGTTTGCATTCTGATTGTAAGGATTAAAGGTCAGTTTCAAAAAGTGAAGGTATAAAAAGAATTAGCCAAAGCCAGTGACATCCCAGCGAGGCAATAAGCATTGTTGGAGTTAATGTTGTGTTACCGCCACCGACTGCTGCAGGTGAGTCTTCAGAAGCTATCCCATTGAAGGTCATTCTGGGCAGAAGAACTGGCATTTGGATGATTTTGTCTGTAATGAATTATTTCTCAGAGAATGGCTTTATGCCACCACTTGCTATTATTTTGATGAACAAAAGCCTGGGATGATGAAGGGCGGTATGTATGATGTAGGTGTGCACATGTGCATGCATTCAGGCTCGTCATAAACAAAAGCCAGTTATTTCTCAAGGGACATAAGGCATCCTAAGTGCACTGTTGAAATAGGCTTATATTTCTAAAGGTAGTTGGTCCCATGAAGAAATGATGAAACTGGATTTGCTGGCTTTTCTGGCTCTAGTTGTTTATCAAGAAACCTAAGAAATTACTTTGCTGTAGCTTGTGTTAAAATTCTGAATGGTGAAGGCAATTGGCAAAGCGACCTGGACACCTACTCCTTCTCTTTGGCAGGGGTGACCCTTTTTTGACAAAGATCTTATTACCCTTGGAACCTATGCTAGTGTGTATGGGAAGTCATTATTGACCATCAACTCTAGGGGAGGAATCTGAGGATGTTGATTAACTTTTAACACGAACCTACATTGTGCCAGGCATTGTAACAAGAATTTTGTATATAGTATATTACTTCATCTTCATTACAATTCAGAGACAGAGGGCACATTTAAATCTCTTTGGGTAGATGAAGAAACTAAGGCTACAAAGCTACACAGCTATTAAGTCAGTATTGTATCAGTCAGCTACTTCTGCATAACCAGCAGCTACAGAGTCAAAGTAGCATACACTAATAAACATTTATTTCTCTCTTATTTATCTGTGAGGGGGCTGGGGTGGCTTTGTTCCACGTATCACACTCTGAATCCCAAGCTGGAGGTGTATGCTACCAAAACTATTTCTTCTCATGGCAATGGAAAAAGTATAAGTAGGCAAACCCAGCCACACGAGCACATTTCAAGCCTCTGCTTGTATCATGACTACTAAAATCTCACTGGACAAAGCAAGTCACATGGCTGAACCCAGGCGAGTGGGGAAGTACCTGTTTTCCATTACAGGATCATGACAAGGAAGTGGATATATAGCACTAATACAGAGAAGGTGAAGACTTAGAACCAGAGATTGCATTCTAACATAGGTGTGTCTCAAATTCTCAAGCCCAAGTTCTTTTGGCCATGCCAAGTACGGCAAAGGAGGCAGTTCTGCCCAATGCAAGTTCTCCTGGTACAGAAAGGGAATGATGTTGGAGGCTGTGTGAGGCATTGAAAGGCCATATGTGCAATGTGCCAGGGCTCAATCTCTAAAATTCTCTTCTCCTCTCCTCTGCCCTCCCCTCCCCTCCTCTGCCCTCCCCTCCCCTCCTCTCTTCTCACTCCCTTGGTGATCTCATCTAGTCCCATGACTTGAAATATCATCTGTGTGTGGATGGCTGTTGTCATTTATATCTCTAGCCTAAACTGCTCCCCTGCACTTCACATATACTCAACATTTCCACTTGGATGTCCAGTAGATATCTATAGCTTAACATGGCCCAAACTGAACTCTTAATCTTCTTCCCCAAAAGCTGCTTCCCTCACTGAGATGCTTTTCCTCATTTCAGTAAATGGCAACTTTACTCTTTCAGTTGCTCAAACTGAAACCCTTGACTTCACTTTTCTTCTCATAACCTATATCTGGCCCACCAGCAAATGCTGGCAGCTCTATCCTAAACATATTTTCAGAATCAAACCACTTTCCAACATCTCCACCACTATGACTTTGACCCGAGTCTCCATCATTTGGTGCCTGCGGTATATGAACATTCTCTTAACTAGACTTCCTTCATTTGTTCTTTCCCCAATACCTATTTTCAGTAGCATTCAGAGTGGTCTTTAGAATGTAAGTCAGATCTTACTGTTCTTCTCATTAAATTTTCCATGGCCTCACAGCTTACTGACAGTATAGGACCAAGTCATTATCACATTATCATGGCCTACAGTCTGCCCCCCAACCCAATCTCCCACTAGTCTCCCCTTTCCTCACACCCTTTCCAGGCACTTTTGCCTCCAGGCTGTCTTCTAACATCCAGGCTTGCTCCCACCCAAGGCTTTTGTGAATGTTCTTCTCTCTGCCTGCAAAGCTCTTCCCCCAGATATCTAAATGGCCTTGCTCAAATCACTGCTTAGCAAGGCCTTCGCTCACTACTCTACCCATCTTCCCCCAAATCCTGGCACTCCCTATTTCCTATCTATTCTTTACTGTTTTCATAGCACATATCACTGTGCATTCCAGTTTTTGCTTTTCTAATTTTCTCCCTTTTAGAATGAAAGCTCAACAAAGGCAGGACTTTCCATCTGTTTTATGTACTACTGAAGCCCCCATACTTAGAATAATGCCCAGCGCATAGTAGGTGCTCCACAAATACTCACTGAATGGATACTTGAATGTAATGGTGGCAGTATTGGTGCTCACTCCATCAGTAATTGAGCACTGGAGGCTGTTTTTGGATGGATTTCAGGGCAGGGATCTATTGCTAGAATTTAGCGAATTGAAGCATGCATGCTGTGTGCTTTTGCTTTAAAGGGAACTGCCGTAGACACTGGAATGCATTGCTCAGATTCATCTTCAGGGTCAAGACACGAATTCTTCAAGCTGCCAGCAGGATTGGATGCTAAGACTCACAGCTGAGTCCTTTTCCAGGACTTGCCCTTGTTAAAAGGGAGCTGAATCACCCAAGGTGACACCTCTTGTCTCGGAGCAACTAGCATTTGATAATTAGTTGATCCCAGGATTTAAAGGCCTGACCCTTGTGCCTCAATTAGGGACAACTCTAAAGGGTCACCTTGGCTTCTAAACTCCTTAAGAAATCCACAGTACCATCCAACTTCATCCCACTTCACTTTCCTACTTTGATTGCTGCCCAGTAAACCTCCTTCGTACAAAGCTCCATCTCAGAGTATGTTTCCAGGGAACCCAACCCAGAACAGGTGATGATTTCCTAGTGATTTTAGTTAGTCATTCAAGCAATCTTAATTAAATATTTACTATTTTCCTGGCATTGAAAAAGGCTGTAGGGGATCAGTAGTGGCTATGGTAGATCTGGCCCGTGTCTGCGTGGGGCTTATTGTCTGGTAGGTGAATAACTTGGGAAAATGCAATTACAGAGAAATGTGATAAGGTCATGAATGGGGTAGGCTTGGGATACAGAGGTTACCCATTACTGCAAATGGTTAAGTAGGATTGAAGCAGAGAATGTGCAGGCAGTAAGGCATTGTACAATATGTGGCTAGAGAGATGGGTAGACGTCTATTCAAAAGTGAACTTATGAGTCATAATCAGAAGACAAGGAGAAATTTTGAAAGTGATGAGACATTTTAAATGAGACATGATCAGATCATTTTTAGAGATTATTTTGATGATAGTCACTGTAGAGACTAGATCTGTAAGATCTGCTGATAACAAAATTCTTCAGGGTTCTTGGTTATTCCTCACAAAGCCATCCACTGGATCATTCTTTCTTTTGACATTCAGCTTTCCCTTTTAGTGCGTTCTTTCCTTCCAGTCTGGACTTATGACCATGTTTGATCTGACTTGATTTTCTTTTAAGCTGATATTACTGGAGAAATACATCTGGAGCATGTGAATAGAGAGGGGTCAAGGGAGTTGTGTGTGTGTGTGTCTTGGGGATGGAAGAAGAAGTGAGCTGTAAGTACACTGCGTGATTTGTGTTGGTGGATCCCCCAGAATATTTTGGATCTTAATCCATATTTTATGGATTAGTCACTTAATACTATTACTTTAATAGTATAGTCATTTGGGTGTGTGTTCTATTGCCGTTATTCAATTTCTAGGTTCTTTGAGGACAGGGCTTGTGTCCTGTATGTCTCTCACTCCCCTACGTACTTTGCAAAATCAAGACTTTACTTGAAGTCTGGTTGATGGAATGAATGAGTGTATCTCACTGGTGGCAATGGGCGAGTGACACTTTGAAAGCAGGAATGGTTCCTGGAGCAAAGCCAGGCAATAAACAGTAGCCAACAGTGCTCCTAAGGCTGGTTTGCTCCCTGTTTACAATTCACCCAGAAAGTCTGTTAGAGGGACAGAATATTAAAGGTGCATGTTATTTATAGCTTTTCCTCCTTCTGCCTTCTGTCATGGGTGGGGATTTTTTAGATAGTTAAGGAGGAAGCTAGAAGAAATATTGGAGAAGGGGCAAGCAACAACTACTGAGTGGAACTTAGGGGAGAAAGGTGAAGAGGATCACTAGGATTTTTTTGTGTCGTAAAATGCAATATGCTTCTTTGTTGCCTCTGAGAGATTTTGATAAATATTTAAATTACTTTTCAATGCTTATTTGACTGTCAGTTTTTGTTTTTTGTGGGATACTATGCTCAGATGGGCATTCAGAAGGCTGAGCTTTAGTTATGTGTAATACCAGAAAACAGAGGTCTCTATGAGGCTGCTTAGAAAAGTTTTTTAATACAAGGAACAAGACGCAGCCTTTGTTTTGGGGGTTGTCTGCCATGTGCACAAGCTTTCTGAGTCTTGTGGGTAGAGTTGATGACAACAAAGGGCACCAAAGCTGGTCTCTTGAATCTTCTGGGAGACACGTCTGGTCTGATCATCAAAATTTCCAGTCAACCAGAACTGGATTCTTCCAGAATATTCCTTTTTCTCCCATCCTTGTGTAGATTCACCCCACACTAAGTTCTAGGAGAAATCACAGCTTTAGGCTGCTAGAATACGAAGAGCACTGCCCAATATGCTGGGCCAGTGAATCATGGCAGCTGCTTACTTGCCTCAGACAAATAAAGTCTTAAGATGAAGTTTCTGCCCTGTCCCTGGGCTCTCCTTATGCCCCGTCGTTCTGCACTCGGGAACCCCACCTTGCTCTCTGTGCCTGAGACCCAGCTCGGTAATCTGTCAGAAGACCCTCCTTGTGTTTGCCTTGTCCTCACCTAATTCTGAAGTTTAGCCTTGACCCTAGATTAGTGCCTTAGTCCCCAGGTTACCACCTGATCAATGTCCCTTCTGCAAGTCTCTAATTCTGAAGAAGGCCCACCCCTGGAAGCACTGAAGTGTAGCGTACAAGGGCTTCGGAGGAAAGGAGTCTTGCTTTCAAACCCAGGATCTGCCATTCACTACCTCTGTGGCCTTGGATAAGATTTGTACCCTCTTATGGCTACAATTTCTTTATCAGAAAAAATGGGAATGTCAATACCATGTCTAAGAGCTGTGATGATAAAGTGAAATAACTAGTAAAGCACTTAAAGACTCAATAATAACTATGCTGCTGCTGCTCCCATTGCTCTGCCTGCCTCTTTGAACACAGTTGTATTCCCAATATTACTGGTAATCACCTGGGCCACCTGTTCTAGGCCTTGGCCCTTCCCAGGCCTTCCTGTCTCATTGTGGTATACCAGGTTATGCCAAAAGTATGCTGAAATATGACAAATAGAAATATATGTTTATGGAAATCCTGGGTATGTGTGTGTAGGTACTGGGCATTGTGCCATTAAGAGACAGAGGGTGGACAACTCCATCTCCACCTTTTTGACCCTCTTTAGTCTCTTTGGTTTGTATTTGTGGTAGGTCCTTCCCAAAATCTCTATCCTACCTCCACAAGCTGTCAAATATTTACTGCAGATCAACCAAGCCAGGCACAAAGGGGGTTACCAGAGTTCATAAAATAAGTACTAACACCTGCTCAGCATCTGGTACATAGCAGCCACCGTCTCACTTACATCCGGTATATAATTTAATCCTCAGAAAACCCAGTGAGACAGATAATTCCCATTTTATAGATGAGTAATTATGAGTTTCATAGAAACAGAATATGAGACTTTAGTACATGTTAAGTTAGCTGAGACATTAACCAAAGAAGTACAACAGTAAACTAAGTCTTACTCTTCCAATTATTTGGATTGGTTCTTATTTTGTCAAAATATATTTGTAGAAGAAGATATCTGAGCAGGATCTCAGAGACGGTGTTTTCTAATCCCTTCAAGTTAAGAAACCACAGCCAGGGAGGCTGTGTGACCAGTTCATTGGCATAGTAACAGAACAGGAGTATGGAAACCCAAGTCTCCTGTTCTTAGATCAGGGATTTATTAAAAAAAAAAAAAAAGAAGAAGAAGAAGAAGAAGACTGGGAAAAGCCTATAATATTAAAACACCAAATTAAAGTAAAATCCTTTTTCAGAATTACGTATTCGTACTTTTTCAATTCTGCCCCTGGGTCTGCTTTTCTTTGCTTCTATTTCTATTTTTATCCATGACCAAGTGCTGTTATGCCCATCACGCTGTGTGGAGGGCTGGGCAGAATGAGGGAAATCCATTCGGCCTGTTAAGAGCACAGGTTGCTGCGCTCGGCCCTTTGAAAACTATCTTGGGAGGTTTGGCAGCTTTCTCACAGTGCTTCTGTTATTACTAATGCTTTGCTAGCAAGTCTCTTTCATTTTGGAAGTTTCTGTTTTCAGATCTCACAATTAGAATCATAGTTCGGCTCTCAGGGCCTGGGGAGCTCGGGGGAGTGGCTGGTGCGAGTCTGGAGAGTGCAGAGGGAGCAGGAGCTGGGTGCCCACGGGGGCTGCTGGGTGCCTGCTCCCTTGGCCCACTATGACCCCACATCCTGTCTGCCTACCCACAAACGGGCCGGCACAGAAGACCAATGGGACTGCCCTGCAACTGCCAAGTTCACAAAATTTGCCCTCAGCCCCTGCCCTGCCCTCTCACTATCACAACAGGGAAGGACTTTGACAAGTTGCCAGAAATTCTCTCACCCAAAGGCTCACTTTCCCAGGTACTTACATCTTTTAAGACTTTCATTCTTGTTTGTGGAAAGGGGCATTTTGTTCAGGGTGTACTAGGTGCTAGTCATTAGCCCCTCCTTGGTGGCCGAGGAATCTCAGAAAGGGAGTTCTGGAAATTGCTAGACCTGGAGGAGAGACTGTTTTTTGTATATTTGGAGAGTTAGCTCTTCCTCACACTTTCCCTTTTGTTAGGGAGTTATGCTCCCCCCCCCGCCCCCCGCCCAATTCCTATGTTGAAGTCCTAAGCTTTAGTACCGTAGAAGGTAACCATATTTGGAAATAAGGTTTTCAAAGAAATGATTGCATTAAAATGAAGTCTTTAGGGTGAGTCCTAATCCTATATGACTGGTGTCCTTACAAGAAGGGGACACGAGGACATTGGGTCATACAGAGAGACACGTGCATCAGGTATGTACATGTACAGAGGAAAGACCATGTGAGGATACAGCAAGAAGGCAGCTATTTGAATGCCAAGGAGAGAAGCCTCAGAAGAAACCAAATCTATGGACATCTTGATCTTGGACTTCTGTTGTTGAAGCCACCCAACCTATGGTATTTTGTTATGGCAGCCCTAGCTAACTAATACACCTTCCCTTCTGCTACCAGAGTCTCAGAAACCAAACATATCAGGTCCATCTTCATGTATTGTCTCCCTTTTTGGTTTTCCCATCCCTTCCAGAAAATTCTAATGGTCTACACTTTTTGCAGTTCCTTTGGGTTCTTCCAGCACCTGAGACAGCAGGTGAAGAAGCCGAGAGAAGGCAGTATCTGAAAAGCCTCTTGGTGGTAGCAGGGAATGCAGGAATACAGCACTCTTAGGACTGGTTAGCCTCTGAAAATAATCTACTGGACCCTGATATTTTAAAGTGTCAATATCACTACATGAGTGTCTGGGAGAGAAGGACACGGATTATCATGAACCCATGTATGGATGCATAGTACAGAAGAACAGAGGACCCTGATGCTAATTACAGAATGACAAAGTGAAAAGAGAGAAAAAACCCAAAGCTTGGGTTGACTGTGTATAAGAAATACTAATTACAGTCATTTATGTGAACTGCTTACCATTGATAGCTAATTATCATGCAGCACAATAACAATTATGTATATCATTAAATATGTATCAGATTAGTTTTATTTGATTACAATAATAAACTCCAGAAACATACAATGTCAGGCCTAGAAGGGGACCTTGGGGATCAATGTCTAGGTCTTAGCCCCTCATGTTCCAGATGCAGACACCGAGGCGAGTCCGTGGCAGCTGTTTATGGCAGTGCCGGGATGGGAACATGTGTTTGTGGCTTCCCAACTGTCCTCCCCATGGGAAACCTGCATGAATGTAGGGTCAGAAATCAATGAGGACTTCATCCCTCCTGACTGTTCTATTTAAGTAATACCTAGCGCCGTCCTAGTCCCTTCACATCACCTATCTGTGGTTGAACTTATCCTGTTCATTTGTTCATTTGTTTGTCTTGTTTCCGTGGCTGTAGCCCTTGTGTGAAGTAGGTGTTCAATAAGTATCTCTCATGTGGACTCAATGACTGAATGATTCATCAAGAGAAAGACTCTGATAGAAGGATCATGTTTTAGACATGTTGACAAGGCCTGAAGGCTGGTACCGAGGTCTCCTGACAGCAGGTTTTCTTTCTTTCCACTTTCCTTACTTGATCATAAGAATCATCTGAGACATTTTTTAGATATACACAGTCCCAGGTTATTCCCATGCAAGTTCAGATTTGACAGATCGGGGTAGGGTTCCAGGAATTTGTATTTTTGTTAACAAGTACTCCAGGAATTTGTTATGTACAGTTTGTTTAGAAACAATGATTAATACAGTTGTGTCATCTCAAGAACATGTCTATTGACTCACAACCTAAAAGAAATAGAGAAAACCTTATTTCAGGCATTTCCTGGGAGAAAATGCCATATTTAGAGACTATCAGATTGTTTAAAGATCATCATGGTGATGATACAATGGGTAGCATCGGGGGGAAAAAGCATGATGCATCCTTTTAGCAAATCCTGCCACGCCAGGCACAGTGCTAGGTGCTGGGAGGCAGTGGCATGGGGCACATAAAATCCTTGCACACCGGGATCTCACCGTCCAGTGGAGGGACAAAAAAGAAACTAGGCAACTTTTCTAGCCATTTATTAAGTTGTAATTTATATGAAGTAAGATTCACCCATTTGAAAAATAATTTCATCCCCTGCAAAAAAGTTTTCTATGACCCTTTGTGGTCAAGTTCCAGGGTGACCAACTGTTACAATTTGCCCAAGACTAGTGGTTTCCGAGGATGGAGAATTTCTGGACTAAAACTGGGACAACTACAAGCAAACCAAGATGGTTTGGTCTCCCTGTCAAGTCACCCTTTCCCTCTACCCTCAGCCCTGGATGCTGTTAACCTGGTTTTGTTTCCTGTAGTTTTTACCTGTCCAGTATGGAATATTTAGAGTCTGACTTCTTTCACATAGAATAATGAGTTAGAGATTTTTTCATGGTGTTGTGTATGTAAGTAATTTGTTCCTTTTTATTGCTGAGTAGTATTCTACCATATGGATGTATCACAGTTCTTTGTCCTTTCCCCAGGCAATTTTAACTCAGTGTGAAAGCTGCTGTTAGGGTTTGAGTGACCCCACCACGGGAATAGGTACGTGCTGGTGCTGCTCTCCCGCTGGTCTACTAGGGTAGACCTAGGACTACTCTCTCTGGTCCTGTGAAAGTCATGAGGTTTGTTTATATGAACTTCCACTACCATCTCTCCATCTGGCATCTTAATATGTTAGTGCAGGATGGAGGAGGGGACGGGTGAGGGGAGATTGGAGGTGACACAGCTGGTGGCAGTGGTTTGCTCTGAAGGATCCCAAAGTACTGCATATGCTTAGTGCAGGATTCATTTCAGCCTGGAAGTGCAGCCCTAAAATAGCACATGGGCTTTAGGGAGAGGAAGTCATCTGGGACCTTGCAGGAGTGCAGCAAGTGGGAGAGGAGGAAAAAAGAAAACTTACATCCGAGGCTTCAGAGAAATGCCTCCTCTCATTAAAAAGTGCCTACGTTAAACAGATCAGATCTAGGTCTATAAAACGTTTTGGGAAAGCACCACTCATTGTCAACTAAATAAACTCATTTCATCTCCTTAAGAAGGTAGGAGCTGGAGTCACTTCCAGTTAATGAAAAACTTAAGGTGGGCAAAGTAAAATGGTCTCCCCTCGATGCAGGGGGATATCTTTAAACAGTGACAGCAAATCCAAACTCTTTCCCCCTTTCTTTGCCTTTTCCAAGAATAGGCTGCAAAACCCAGCCATGTCTGAAAAGAATACACATCTGCAGCTCTCCCTGTAGCCTCTAAAGCTCCTGACATTTTCTCCAGGTCAGAGACACTGCATGCAAATACCTGTCTATCTATTCACATTCTGCCACTCAGGCAGCGAGGCAAAAAATCTGGACTCAATCCCTGCCTTGGGATAATTGCTTAGCAAACAGGATGCACATAATCCATTTTCATTATTAATACTCTAGTTAGGAGCCAGGCTCTATGTTTGGTTTCTCATAATGAGAGCTGCCTTACAATGGAGGTGATGCAATCTACCATTCAGCTCACAGCATCGGGAGGAGGCAAAGAAACCCCTCCTGTGGCAGATTTAGATTCCAGGCATTTCTGCTCCCCATAAAGCAGTAGGCTAGATGGGCCCACTATTGAAGAGCAGGACGTGCTGATTTTCCTGCCTGGGTGATTTTGTAAAAATGTCTTGCCTGCTCATTTGCTTATTGTATATTATGTGTTCTTAATCTGGGTCCGATAGCTCCTTCGAAGGCGTCTGCCCCCATACCATTGCACACCCAGGGAGTGAAACTGCTGGCACGAAGTAGAATAGGGTTTGAAAGTGATTGTCAAGCAGAGCTAATTCAGATGTAACCAGCACAATCGTCGTGGCTGGCTCAACCACGCAGCAGAAACCTGGTTAGTTTTTAAAGGTTATTTTTTTAAAATGCTTGAACTAGAGGTGTTTCCTGAAGAGAGTTAAAGGACTTCTTGGTGAAATATGTTCTCCTTCTCTGGCAACTTCCATTCCATCTCAGTGGAAGGTGGTTTGCTATTTAAAAGAAAAGATAATCCATTATCACTATGAGTCTCGGACTGCCAGGGGGAAGCCTGCAGCTGACTGGAAGGAAAGGCTGATAACTTGCATTTAAAGAGAAAAAAATATCAGCTGCCAGTTGGTGTCTTGCCATCAGTCAGAAATACACCATAAATTTGTCCACGGGCAGAGGGACTGGGACCCTTGGAGAATTTGCAATGGGATTTGAAGGCTTCCTATTTACCTCTAGGTGATTAGTTTGAGCCCAGTTTGGATCTGCGGTGACTGAGATCGTTATTTTTATCAAGCTCTTTGGTGACAGGTGTCCGTATTATAAGAAACAAATTGGCACTAATTGGGCACTCCTGTTGGCATCTTGGCAGGCGAGAGCAACAATGGCTTGATCTGGGGAAACTGCACATTAGCAGGAAGGGGACACCTGTGCTGGACAGACCCAGTCTGTTCTGTTGTTATTGTTTATTTGCCTTTGTTGGTTTCAAGAATTTGAGACATGCTAATTTTGAGTGTGGCAGTTGTCACTAGCATTCTCCCAAGCCCCAACACACACACGTGCACATGCACACACACATCCATGAGAGAATTCTTCAAAATAGTATGCTGAGGAAAGGCCTGTCGCTCTGTTTATCCAAGATCCTCAATGAGAGACACTCCCATGACCCCACAAGGATCAAGACATAAGTTCTCGTGGGCAAGGTCATTGTATTTTTTGTTCACCAGTGTACCTGGCATGCAGTCTGGAACATTGTAGGCACTGAATAAATAATTGTTAAATGAATACATATTTGTTGAATTAACAGATGAATGTACTCTCTCTATCTCTTTCTCTCTTGGGACTGTAAAATGAATGACAGTCCTTTCAAGTTAATCCTAGACATTTAGAGTTGGACTGGACCTTAGCAATCATCTGAAAAAACTGCCACCAGTGTTCACAGGAGAAACACCAGGGTCTTGGTGAGATGAGAGACTGACCTGAGAGCAGAATCTTGGTCCTCTGAACCCTGGTGTGTTGCTATCTCAATGCTTTTTCTGAGAAACAGAGATTTCAGAACACAGAACGTTGCTGCTAATGAACGAAGAAACCTGATTTCTATATTGAGAGTCTCTCCTGATTATGAGGCCTCAAGAAAATCACTTAACATTATAAGGTTTCTGCTGTTTACAGTGTATTTGGGAAGACAGATAGACAAATAACCAGGCAATTAAAATAAAGAATGCTACATTTGAAGAATAGGGGAACAACTTGGAAGACACAGGCAAAAACTACTAGCACCATATGGGGGTAAATTATTTTTCAGCTCTCAATAATTAGGTATGTTGGATTAGAACATGTAAGGCTCGTGAGAGGTGGCCCTTGATTTAATAAGTCTTAAGGGCCCATGTGGCGATTTCAGAAGTGACTTGCCCAGCATTCTGTAATGAACCACCAGAGGGGAGTAGAGGTCAATTTGCTTTGCACCAGAGGAGGTGGAGTGATTTGTGTTTGTAATTAAGGGGATGTAGGAGAGAGGAGGCAAGGCTTAGGCCAATGCAAATTTGAGGTGTCCTATTCTTACAGTATCTTCCATATCAGTGACATCTACATAGAATGACTCAAGCTTTGAGTTCTCACTGTGAACCTGAAGCAACTCCTTGCAACCTTACGCCTTTGTGGTAAGATGCCAGAAATAGACATCTAGAGAGGAAGGATGATACAGTATGGCTACTTGGCTATAGATAATTTACATATCCATTTATCCATAGCAAGGGACACAGAAACAGATGAAGCACTTTGACCAGCCAGAAACTGTACTATCCAGACTTTTGTTACAGCAAGTAGCTCATCTGATGAAGTTGGTTGCAATTATCCTTTTTCTAATGCAGATGCTCGCTCATAAACTTTCATAAAAATGGACAAAATGAAAAATACGTAGTCTAATCAGAAAAGTGTATAATAATGATCTCGTAGCAGTCTCTTTTTAAAAATTGACAAGTAATAATTATATGTATTTATGGGATATTGAATGATATTTCAATACATGTATACAATGTGTAAAGATCAAATCAGGGCAATTAGCACATGCATCACTTTAAACATTTATCATTTACTTGTGTTGAGAACATTCAAAACCTTCTCTCCTAGCTATTTGAAAGTATGCAATAAATCGTTGTTGTCTATAGTCAACCTACAGTGCCATAGAACACTGGAACTTATTCCTCCTACCTAGCTGCAAATTTGTATCCATTAACCAACCTCTTTCTCTATCCTCCCATCTCCCCTACCCTTCCAAGCCTCTAATATCCACAATTCTACTCTCCTATTATATGAGCTCAACTTTTTTAGCTCCCACATATGAGTGGGAACATGTAGTATTTATCCTTCTGTGGCTTATTTCACTTAACATATTAATAATCTTCCCAGGCACATCCATATTGCCATGACAGGATTTCTTTCTTTATTATGATTGAAGATTATTCCATTGTGTATAGATACCATATTTTCTTTACCTATTCATATGTTGTTGCACACTTATGTTGATTCCATATCTTGCCTATTGAGAATATTGCTGCAATAAATATGAGGATGCAAATATCTTTTGAATATACTGATTTCCTTTCCTTTGCATAAATATACAGTAGTGGATTGCTAGATCATGTGGTAATTCTATTTTTAGTTTTTTGAGGAACCTCCATATGTTCTTCATAGTGGCTAAGCAAATTTGCATTCCTACCAACAGTGTATAAGAGTTCTTTTTAATCTGCATCCTCACCAGCATTTGTTATTGATACTTTGTGTTGTTGATAATAACCCCAATCTAACTGGCGTGAAATGATATCTCATTGTGGTTTTAATTTGCATTTTCCTGATTAATGATGTTGAGCATTTTTCATATACTTGTTGGTCATTAGAGTAGTATCTTCATTTGAGTAATGTTTATTCAGAGCCTTTGCCCATTTTAAAATTAGATCATTCATTTTTGCTGTTGAGATGTTTGAGTTGTTTGTACATTCTGGATATTAATCCTTTGTGGGATGAATAGTTTGAAAATATTTTCTCCCATTCTACAGGTTGTCTCTTCATTCTGTTAATTGTTTCCTTTTCTGTGGAGAGAGAGGCTTTTTACTTTGACATAATCCCATTTGTCTATTTTTGCTTTTGTTGCCTGTAACTTTAAAATCTTGTCCATAAAATATTTCCTGGATCAGTGTCCTGAAGCATTTGCCTTTTGTTCTCTTCTAGTACTTTTATAGTTTTGGGTATTACATTCAAGTCTTTAATCCATTTTAAGTTGATGTTTATATATGATGAAAGATATAGTTTTATTCTTCTGCATGTGTATATCCAGTTTCCCTAGTATCATTTATTGAAGAGGCTATCCTTTCTCCAACCTGTGTTCTTGGTGACTTTGTCAACAATCAGTTGACTGTAAATACAGGGATTTATTTGTGGCTACTCTGTACTGTTTCCTTGGCCTATATGTCTGCTTTTGTGCCAGAACCATGCTGTTTTGATTACCACAGCTTTGTAGTGTATTTTGAAATCTGGTAGTGTGATGCTTCCAGCTTTTTCTTTTTGCTCAGAATTTCTTTGGGTATTCAGGGTATTTTGTGGTTCCATATGAATTTCAGAATTGTTTTTTCTATTTCTGTGAAGAATGTCATGGTAGGGATTGTATTAAATTTGTAGATTGCTTTGGGTGGTAATGATTTTAATTCTTCCAATTCATGAATGTGGGAATCTTTCTATTTCTTGGTGTCATTTTCAATTTCTTGAAATTGAAATTCAATTTCTGTTTTAGAGTTTTTGTTGTAGAGCTCTTTCACCTCCTTGGTTAAATTTATTTATGGGTATCTTATTTACTTATTTATTTTGTAGCTATTGCCAATGGGGTTCCTGTCTAGATTTCTTTTTCAGCTAGTTTGTTATTGGTGGATAGAAATGCTACTGATTTTTCTATGTTTATTTTGTATCCTGAAATTTTACTGAATTCCTTTATCAGTTCTAAGAGCTTTTTTTGCTGGAATCTTTAGGTTTTTCTGTGCATAAGATCATGTCATCTGCAAAGAGGGACAATTTGGATGCCCTTTCTTTCTTTCTCTTGCCTAATTGCTCTGGCTAGGACTTCCCAGTACTGTGTTGAATAAGAATGGTAAAAGTGGGCATCCTTGTCTTGTTCCAGTTCTTAGAGGAAGAGCTTTCAGCTTTTCTCCATTCAGTATGATGATAGCTGTGGGTTTGTCATACATGGCCTTTATGGTGTTGAAGTACATTCCTTCTCCATGTAATTTCTTGTGAGTTTTTATCATATAGAAATGTTGAATTTTATTGACTATTCAGAAGCTTGTTGGTTAATTTTCACATATTTGTACAGCTTCCAAAGTTCTTCTTGTTATTGATTTCTAGTTTTATTATACTGTGGTCTAAAAAGATACTTGATATGATTTTGATTATTTAAAATTTGTTGAGACTTATTTTGTGGCCTAACATATAATTTATCCTGGAGGAAGCTCATGTGCTGTTGAGAAAAAATGTGTACTCTGCAGCTGTTAGATGAAATATTCTATAAATATTTGTTGGGTTCATTTGGTTTATAGTGCAGTTTAAGTCTGATGTTTCTTTGTTGGTTTTCTGTCTAATGCAGAGAGTAGGGTGTTGACATTCCCAAGTGCTATCGTACTGTGGTCTATCTCCAGCTCTAATATTTGCTTTATATATCTGGGTGCTCTGGTGTTGGATGCATAAATATTTACAATCATTATACCCTATTGCTGAATTAATCCCTTTATCATTATATAATGACCTTCTATGTTTCTTTTAATGTTTTTTGACTAAAAATCTATTTTATATGATAAAAGTATAGATACTTCTGCTTACTTTTGGTTTCCATTTGCATGGAGTATCTTTTTCCATCCCTTAACGTTTAGTCTATGTGTGTTTTTACAGGTGAAGTGAGTTTCTTGTTGTCAGCATATAGTTGAGTCTTTTTAAAAAAATCCATTCAGCCAGTCTATATCTTTTCATTGTAAATTTAAACCATTTACATTCAAGGTTGTTATTAATAGATGAGGGTTTGCTCCTGTCATTTTGTTAATTGTTTTATGTTTGTCTTGTATATCCTTTGTTCCTTTCTTCCTCTTTTATTGTTTATCTTTGGGGTTTGGTGGGTTTTTGTAGTGATAACATTTGATTTCTTTCTCTTTCTCACTGGTCTATCTACTCTATTGGTTAGTTTTATACTTTTGTGTATTTTCATGATGGTAGATATTATCCTTTCAATTCCAAATTTATGACCCTTTTAAGTATTTTTTATATGGCCAGTCTAGTTGTGGTGAATTCCCTCAGTCTTTTCTTGCCTGGGAATTTCTCCTTTATTTCTGAAGGATAGTTATGCTGGCTACAGTGTTCCTGTCTGACATTTTTTTCTTTCAGCTTTTTTAATATATCATATATTCTTCCTGGCCTATAATGTTTCTGCTGAGAAATCTACTGTTATTCTGATGTGGACTCCCTTATATGTGACTTGATGCTTTTATTTTGTTGTTTTTAGAGTTCTCTCTTTATCTTTGACTTTTGACAGGTTGATTATAATGTGCTTTGAAGAGGTCCTTTTTTGGTTGAATCTATTTGGGGATTTTTGAGCTTCCTGTATCTGGATGTTCATGTCTCTCCCAAGACTTGAGATGTTTTCAGCTATTATTTCATTGAATAGATTTTCTATGCCTTTTTCCATTTATTCTTTTTCTGAAACTCCAATAATATGAATATTTTTTCTCTTAATATTGTCCCAGGTGTTCTGAAGCTTCATTGTTTTTTTAAAGAATGAAGTCTTCCTTCCTTCCTTCCTCCCTCTCTCCTTCCCTTTCTTCCTTTCATTTTGTTTGACTGGTATATTCCAAAGAAATTGGTCTTCAACTTTAGAAATTCTTTCTTATGCTTTATCTAGTCTACTGTTGAACCTCTCAATTATAGTTTTTGTTTCATTTATTAAATTCTTCAGTTCCAATATTTTTAGTTGGTTTTTTATTATGATATACATCTCTGTTGAATTTCTTATTTAGAACATGAACTATTTTCTTGATTTTGTTGAATTATCTATCTGTATTCTCTTGCATCTCAGCGAGTTTCCTTAAGATCATTATTTTGAATCAGGCCTCAGGTGGGGTGCACATGCATGCAGTGGCTCTGCTGCTGAAAGTGTGTGTCATTTAGAGTGTCCGGCAGCAAGCCCCAAGAGGGCTTATCTTTGGACCTCTGGATGGCATACACGAGTGTGTGATAGCTCTGTTGCTGGAGGAGATGGGGCTGCCAATGGCAGTAGTGGGCCCCAGATAGGCAGTTCTTAGGCTCTGGGGAGCACATATGTCAGTTCCCTCTGTCTTGGGTGCAGCCTCTCTACTGTGCTGGAATGGCTGTTCTCCTGGGTGTACAACACTTTGTGGGCTCAAGCGCTGGGGTCATAGCTGCACCATTGGGTCCAGCTGGTGTTATGATGCTTCAGCCCTCTGCATTGATGTGGTGGGATTTTGGTGGCCCCCTGGAATGTGAAGATGCAAGGGCAATTGGGCCTCTGGGCAGGATGTACTCTGGTGCTGGCTCCTCTCTCAAAATTGTGCCATGCTGCAGCAGCCTGCGTCCCAGGGAGTTGGGGGCACCCAGCATGAATTTTCTCTCTAGAATAATACAATCATATGGAATCCAGGTAGTTCCCTATGCTGGGCTCAGGACAGGTGAGGGCTATGGGACTCTCCTATAGCTAGGAATGCAGGCATCTGTGGTGGGAATGTGGACTGCTGGGGACCTCTTGCTTACCTTTTCCCACAATGATGACTTCCTCTTAGCTCCAGATCAATCCCAGCTAGGTACCTCATTTCCCTCTCAATGCTTCTATCCCAACTTGTCATGCCTCAGAGGGGCTTTTTTACTTCCTTGCTGAATTCCGTGTTCTCCGTTAGACATTTTATTTGACATACTGTATTTGACATGTGGTTATCTATTTGCTGTTTTTGTTCCTGCTTTGTGGAGGAGGTGAGTGTTGGGCACCTATAATCAGCTACTCTCTTTGACAAGCTTCAAAGAAAAGCTTTAGTTTGGCCTACCTAGAGCCATGGAGGAGACACTCATGTTCAAAGATGAGAATTTCTGCCTATGACAAGTAATTCTAGTCCTGGGTTTGCAAATGTATCTTCCAATTTAAGGGTCTTAGGAAAGGCAAGAGAAGATTCTGCTGGAATTGGCTAAATTCACACACATTAAAGAAAGAGATGGGACTCTAGCAACTCACTCTAGCCTAGGTAACGTTTTTATCATTAAAAGACCTTCATGTTACTGGTATGTACCGATTCTTATCACAGGTTGTGCCTATGGAGTAGTCGTGGCATTATACAGTGGCTCTGAAATGGAAGTCCACTTCATTTTGCTAAGCTGAAAGGGAGATAATTACCTGTGTATAAACTCCAGTCTAATAATACTAATAAGAACACCCAGTATTGATATTGTGTGTTTCTGTGCCAGGCATTGTTTCTATATTAACTCATTAAACCCTCACAATCCTAATAATGGAATTCTTCTATTATTCTCTGTTTTACAGATGAAGAAATGGAGGCACAAAGCAATTAAGTAACTTGCCAAAGGTCACACAACATGTAAAGAGCTAGAATTCCAACTGAGATAGTCTAGCTCTGGAGACCATTGTGCTAGTAACTCACTATTATAAACTATTGCAGGAAAAATATGCAAAAATTATTCTCAGACAGGAAAACCAGCCAAGAAGGAAAGGAAATTGATATGGTCCATTTGATATTGATGATAAAGATGACAAGAATCTGTGGACCATTCCTGTGTGGCAAGAGGTAGGATGTGTTCACCATGGGGAAATAAACACTGCTTAGAGAGAAGTAGGCAGCGTGGCAAGGTTCTATAAAAATGGACTGTTCTTGAAGATAGTGTGCAGTTACCAGGGATCAGCAACCTGAATTTGAGGGCCTAGTCTGCTATGTTTCTTTGTATTATCTATTTTTATTTCCTTTCTTTCTTATTTAATCTTAATATTTTGGAGAAGTGGGTTTTCAAATAGCAGCCTCTTTCATCTGGGCTAATGGAAAGCAAAAAAAAAAAAAAAAAAAAAAAGTTTTTTTTTCCACCCCCTTTACATGGACTCCTGGGGTTTCATAGCAGACACCATGGATACTCAACCCCACGGCTGCTAGACCCATCTGAGTGTACCTGCTACCAGAGCAGACGGTATCTGGCATCCCATCACAGCTTCCCATCACGGCTGCCTGCTTCTCCATTCTCCTCTGGTGGGGTGTTTTATAATATCGAAGGTACACCTAACTAAGTAAAACCTGGATGACCAGGGGATTTAACTCCTCCAGGGGTCACCCTGGACAACCAGTGAGGATGGGAGTTGCTGGGTAAATGCTCCAGTCTCCTCTGATTCATGGGTGGATTCAGAGGTAAGTTTCACAGTTTTCTAGAGGATATCCAGTAGGAGTGAGCCTAAGGTAACTTTCAGCATGAACACATCCTTTATTGGCTTCTCTCTGTTCTGTGTCTCACCTTCCTATTCCCTCATATATGTTTTCTGGGGTTGCCTCCAAAATAAACTTAACTACACCCAAGTTCTTGCCCCAGATTCTTTTCTTGAGAGAAATGAAACTAGGATAACTTTGAAAAGGGGGCACATATACCCGTGGAGTTGACTGTGGTGGGAGCAGGGAGGCTCAATGTGGAAGACTCCCCAGGAGAAGGGATAATGGGTGGTAGGGGGAGGAGAATCTAAATCAGGTGAGAGTCCCCTCTGCACCTGAGGACTCTCCACCTACACCCTTGGGGATTTTAGAAATTATGGTGTTTTCTGTTATTAAAGGGAAGCATCCTTTCCTTTGACCCCATGCATTTTTTTTTCTGTCTTATTAAAGGAATCCATTCTGAGGCTGAAGGGATTCCACAAAATGTATTTTAATCAAGTAAGTAACAGAAAAGACCAGTTTCTTGAGCATAGATGGCTGCCCTTGCATCATGGCACAGTGAGCCCAGAAAACAGAATGAGATTGATAGCTCACAAGATCACATCCAAATTTCAGTTCCCTGTAGTTTGGAAACTAAATGAAATGCCTTCCTCAAACTCTCTGGAATCAGGAAGAACCCTAGAGCCAGCTCCCAAGAAATGGAGATGACAGAATGCCATGGTCTCCTCCTTCCCTTGTGTGGGTCTCATTCATGTATGATCTTACTCATGGCTCTCCTGTGCATAGGTCTCTACAGTGGAGACCAAAAGCCCTGCTGGTGTCTGGCTTTCAGAAGTGAAAGAGGGGCTGGGCAGGGAGGAAGCTGGTGGTAGCCCATTGGGTTTCCAAAGGAGCTATTTTCCCAGTTTTCTGTGGGAGACTCTAGCCAAGTGAAATATGACACCTTTATAAAATATCTGGGCTCTGTATGGTTAAGGTATCTATGACTCAGATGTTTAGTTATTAAGCTTTAGTATCCAGAACACAGAGAACTTTCTGTTTTGTCAGTCTACATTTTGTTAGTTCTGTTTGGTTCTGGGAAACACATTTGGATGGGATTTTGACCACTGGAAAATGTTCAAAAGATTAAGAACCATGACATATGTGATATATAGCAATATGTTTGGGGGAGTGTTCTTCTATGGGTAATTGCAATCTTTCCCCATTCAAGTTTGGAAATAATTGAGAAATATAAACAGCTAAAACCATCACCTTTATTGTCAGAAACCTGGATTTATGGATATGTCTTGGACCTGAAGTATCTAGATTCTGGGAGCTATGCTTGCCAGGATGAAACCTATAGGAGACATTGACCTGGCCCATCTACAGGAATATCTGTGGTCTGCCTTGTATCTGTCAAACTCCAAGAGCAAGGACAGAGAAGGTACGCAGTCATGCCTCTAGAGGGCAGCATAGGGCCCTGGCCCCGTCTTCTCACCACCTGAAAGCAGGAGCAGGGGAGAATACATTTCTCTCTCTGCAGATGGAAAGACGGCTGGTCAGGGGCTCACCCTCACATGTTCACGAATTCATCAATCTTCCAGTTAGAAAAGGTGGTCCTCGGCCCTTGGGAAGAATGAGGAGAGGAGACCAGGAACAAGTGAAACATTCCTTCCCAATACTTCTAGAAGGTGAAAATTCCTATTTTATGGGTGAGGGCAGAAACATGGCAGAAGGACAAAATGGTTTTCCTGATAGAATATGTTTATCTTGGGAAACAGAAGATTTAGAAGAAGACATGATATTTATCTTTTAAGTATCTGAAAGCTTGTCATGGAAAAGAAGGAAGTAGCATGGATCCAATTGCTAAAGTACAAAAGGAAACGGAAAAGGAAACGGAAAAGGAAACATTTTGCTATTTCTCATTATTAGAGTAATTCTCCTTTCCACCACCAACAAAAATATGGCTGCCTTAGTAACTGGAAGTTTTCAAGCAAAGATTAGGGGTATTTGTAGACGGTACCTAGGTACTTATTTGCTGTTTGGGAAAATTTCCTATGGTCCTTCTAAACTCTGAGATTCTTTGATTCTGTGAAGGAAAACACAGGTCAATACATGTTTGTCTTTTGAGTAGAATGGATTGAGATTGTTCTAAGCACAGACAACTCTTGAACATATATATGATGAAAACATGGAAAAAGAATGACTAGAAGGTAGCCTAGATAATAGAAAATGGCTTCCTCTGTCTTTCTACCAAATCTTTATTTATATTTATATGCCAGGCAATGAAATAATAAGAATTTAAAATTCCTGCCATCTTTTTCTCTTAGTACAAATGCTCTCAGGCAAGAGAAAGAGAACAGCTAAGAATCCTAGGTATTGTACAAGATGAAAAAGTCTTACAGATCTACTCTACAGCATAGTGCCTATAATTAACAATGCTGTTTGGATACTTAAAAATTTGTTGAGAAGGTAGATGTCTTTGTCCATTCGCATCCCTATAAAGGAATACCCGAGGCTGGCTAATTTATAAAGAAATGAGGTTTATTTGGCTCACAAGACAAAGAAGCATGATGCCAACATCTGCTTTGGGGAGGACCTCATGTTGCTTCCACTGGCAGAAGGGGAAGGGGAGCAGGCATGGCGGATCACATGGCAAGAGCAGAAGCAAGAGAGACAAGGAAGCAAGAGAGAGAAGGAAGCAAGAGAGAGAAGCCACTTTTTTTTAAACAACCAGCTCTCTCATGAACTAAGAGAGTGAGAATTCATAACCTGGAGGAGGGCACCAAGCCATTCACTAGGGGCCCACCCCCTTGACCAAAACACCTCCCACTAGGCCCCACTTCCAATACTGGGGATCAAATTTCAGCATCAAGTTTGGAGGGTCAAATATCTAAACTATAGCAGTAGATCTAAAGTATTCTTATAAATACATATGGACAAAAAGATCACTGATAGAAAATATGCTCAGAAAGGTAAAATAACATATAATAAAATAAAATAAAATCCTGGGTAATCCACATTCTGATAATTAGCCTAAAAATGGGTTGAAAGTAAATGTAAACAGTTATACCATTTCCATTTCACTTTACTCTCTCCAGAAAAACATCAAGATGGTTCACTATATTTTTTAACACATTTTCTTTCCCTAATAAAGAAGCTTGGGAATAAATAAGCTAAGTCTAAATCCATATTGGGAGATACCAGGAAAGGCCCCTGCTTGAAAGTGGTTCATCTCATCTACTGCCTATAAATTCTTCCATGAGAACTTACTCCTATCAAACCAGAAATGTCACTGGAAGGAAAAAAATTAGAACCCCAAGGGAGCTCGAGTTTCAGGGCTTACTGTAAAACGGCCCTTGAAAACAGACCCGTTGGGAAGTCAAAGACATATGTATTGCTATTTTGCTAAAATTTAGTTCTGATAATGAATTAGTTTATAGAAGCTGAAATCCGGAAGCATTTTCCTGGGGAACTAAACAAGTTTTTCTAGTATCACTGATGCTTATCTTCCCCGTGTGGGCATCCAGTTCCTTTATCTCCCAGCACATCTAGCAATACTCATCACTTATAAATTCCTGTATCTTCCCTCATTTTTCCCCACATTGTATTAAATATAAGTTGACTATGAGCTCATTTAAGGAGGGACCATGTTTCTTATATTTCTATCTTCTAGGAAGCTGAGTAGCAAAGTGGAAAGATTGTCAACTTTCAAGTTGAACTGAGCTTGTTTTGAATTTCACTTAGTCATTTTAAAGCTCAATTTCCTCCTCTGCAGGCGCTTCTGAGAAACTGTGGTACCCAGATATCTGACCCATGGTTAGCACAGTGTCAAAAGTCCAAGATTCTCCACAGGAGTTTGTGGAATGATTGACAACTCACTTGAGCATAAACAGGATTGGTCTGAGGTGTTGGGAGAGGAATGAGGAGAAGGTGAAAAGCAGTTATGTGTCCAAGGACATGGTGACTCCTGCCTTTGCCTTGTTTTCTGACTTACAAGGCAGGCTTGAAGTGCATACTGAGTTGGAAATTTTGATTTTTATTTCCTACACTGAGACAGCCAGTTAAACAACTACCATGAGCTTGTACATGGGAAGCAAGCTTTCTTGTTGGTCTGCAAAGAGCTGCTGTTCAGTTCCGGCTTTTTTGTTTTTTTGTTTTTTTCCTGTCTGTACAATAAATGATTGGCTGGTATCAGTACTTGAATTAAATGTGAAATTCACCTCAGAAAACTTCTGTCTGCCCATACCTGAGTTAATTAAAATATAAACTTCTTGATGGCAAACAACTTACTTTGGCTAGTGTCTATCTTAATGTCTTTTATGTCAAGTAACAGAAATAAAAACAACCCCAAATGGCTTAAACAATGTACTATCTCACTTAAGATTCCCGTGATATGGAAGCTCTGGGGTTGGTACAACATTACCAAGGACTCAAATCCTTCTTTCTCTCTCCTTGGCCATCCTCAGCTCGTTGGCTTGTCCTTAGTCTGATCACCCCGTTATTGCAGAAAGCTTGTGTGTGCTCTGTTGAACAGGTGCTATGTTGAACAAGCACAACTCATGGGCAATCAAAATGCAACTGTTTTGTCTTTATCACCCCTTGCCCCTTCAAACCTTATTCAGAGTGGGTAATTCTTGCCAGTCTCTAGATGAAACCCCCAGCAGGTTCATAAACTTCTACTCACTCTTAGTTAATAGATAAGCCTACAATCATGCTAAGCTGCAAACACCATCTTTTCTTTTTTTTTTTTTAAATTTTTTTGAGACAGAGTCTCACTCTGTTGCCCGAGGCTAGAGTGCTGTGGCATCAGCCTAGCTCACAGCAGCCTCAAACTCCTGGGCCTGCAAACACAATCTTGATTTGATAATAAGAATGGCGAGTAGAGGATATCATCCGAAACTCTGAATTTGATGTAGCATAAGATTTTCTCCCCCCACTGCCCCACCCATGCTGGCTTTGGACCTGGAGTCTGCAGTGAGGAGGAAAGTTGTGGGGTGGGCAGGTGGCTGTGGTGTGTGGCCTGCCCCCTGGGGAGGGTATTTTATCACAGGCATTGATGCACAGTAATAATGAAAAGCAGACTAACTTTTAGTCAGCATTGTTATTTTTCTAACATTCTCCAAAGACAGGCGATGTGGCCCTCCCTTGCTTGCCCCTGTGGTGGCTGCTCTCTCGGCCCTCTCTTGGCACACTGGGAGGCGGTGGTGGCCGACCTCCCTACTTGCTAGAGGGCTGGTATCAGAGTAGGTCCTGGAGGAGTGGTAGGGGGTTAGGAAAGGTCTTGTATCTATCTGTTTGCTTATGCATCTATTACTTTTATTTATTTCTTAGTGTTATCTAAAACTGACTCACCTGGGGCACTTTTGTGGGCTGATAGGACATTTCCATCAATGGGGCCACTCACCCACGGTTTTCTTAATGTGGTGGATGCATCCCTTGTTTGGATGATCAGTCACGACTCCTTCTTCAGCCCCAGGAGACTAAAGTTTACCTCTGGGGTGTTGCTATTGGGCTCTCTCTGCTCCTCAAGCTGGCCTGTGATGACCCCATGTTGTCTCTCCTCTGTGTGGCCCATGGCTAGTACTTGGGAATCACGTCTCATTTACCCTGAGACACTCTGGGAGTGCAGGCCAACCTCAAAATGCCAGCTGTGTCCTGGCTCCGCTGGGCCTATTAGCCCTTTCATATCCTCTAGAGCTGCAGTCCCCAACCCCTAGGCTGCAGGCCAGTACTGCTCAGTGGCCTCTTAGGAATCAGGCCGCACAGCAGGAGGTGAGCAGTGGGCAAGCAAGCAAAGCTTCATCTGTATTTACAGCCGCTCCCCATGGCTCACCTCACCACCTGAGCTCCACCTCCTGTGAGATCAGCGATGGCATTAGATTCTGCATTATGGTGAGTGGTGTCATTATTTCATTATACATTACAATGTAATAATAATAAAGTACACAATAAATGTAATGCCCTTGAAGCATCCCGAAACCATCCCCTCCACATCCCTACCACCTCTGGTCCATGGAAAAATTGTCCTCCATGAAACTGGTCCCTGGTGCCAAAAAGGCTGGGGACCACTGCCTAGAGGCAAGAGGCAAACCCGACTCTGCAGCTTCTCCCAAATGCAGGGACTGTGCATAGCATCCAGCCTTTCCAGGCTTAACGTGTAGCAGTTTCTACCCCTCCCTGTTTCCTCTGGAGGGAGGGGGAAGCACAGCATAGTAATAACTCTCTCTAAAGAAATATTAATAGCATCTCAAAAATACTCCTTTCCCTTCACATTTTTACCCCAAGAGTTGTGGAGCTGTTTTTTTGCAAGGTCCTTTGGAAGTACGGCATAAGGGGATGTCGGCCCACCTTTGCTGCTTGCCTACTCTGTAGCATCCTGGCATCTCAGTCGTGAATGAGGCAGGGGTAGTCTCGTCTCAACATCCACTTACACAGACATGGCCACATCCAACAGAAGAGCAAGAGACACTCTTCCTATATGTCTGGAAACCTCTTTCCAATCACTCCAGAATACTTCCTCTCATATCCCACTGGTCAGGACTGGGTGCCAGGTCCTCCCCTAAATAAATAGCTTGCCAGGAGAATGGTAAATCACAGGAGTGCCTTAGACTAGTAAATATTTATTCTCGAGCCAGGGATAAGGTTACCTTCCAGAGTACATGATCATGGTGGAGAAAGGTGATGTGTGACCATATTCAGAGAACAGGTACCCAATGACATCTGCTAATTGAGCATGCAGTATCTGTCAAATGATAATGACTTTGGAAAGCTCAGTGGCAAGGATGTCTGCCAATAAATTCAATCTACCCTAAAAATCATTAGGCTTTTGGAGGCGAATGACAGGGTTGGAGAAAGTATGGCTGGGGCTGCACAGATGGCTCCAATCAGAATGAAAATGGGCTGGCGGTGAAAGGTGCTTGTGAAATAGGATCTTTGGGGCTGTCAGAACTCTCATGGTTTCCTGTCTGTGAGCAGACGTCAGTGAAGGCCCATCTCTCTATGGGCTTTTCCTCTCTGGAGGATGCTCTCCTGCTCAGGTTTGGTCAGCCACTGAAGACCTCATTTGACCTGCTGGAGCAAGCTTTTCCCTTCGCTGCTCTGTGGACAGCTCAAGGCCTCTCGAATGAGCTTATTAGAGTCTTGCTCCCTTTCATCTGGGGGGGAGGGCGGCGGGTGCTCAATTGAGTACAGGCTGCTACCCAGCATGCTCTTGGGCCCTTCTGCCAAGCCCCTTTTCTGTCCTGACCTGGGAGATCTTGCAGTCTGCTTCCCACTGTCAATCAGGCTGAATTGTGTCAAATTATGCAGTGCTACACTCAGCCACAAGAGCCGGGTTGAGACCTACAAATTCATTTACACATGCAACTTAAGCCAAGATCTTTTTCTCAGGTCTGCAGTGGTGTTGAAAAGAAATGGGATGCCAAGGGCCAAAGAAGTGGTATAGGAGGTTAAAACTATGCCCTTTTCCACAAACTCTGCAGGGCTAGGCCATTGCGCTGCCCTGTCTAGCTCTGATTTCCTTTGTTCCCTAGATAACAGTCTATAAGATACTCCCACCTCCATTTTAGGGATTTGGAAAATAGTTTATTGGTGGTTTCTATTTGCTTTATCTTGAATGTGATGTACATTATCTCGGTATCTTCCTTCCATGGCTTGATTTAAGATCTAGGTTATCAGTAATTCTAGACTATGCCAAGTTTGCTGCTGAATTACAGTTTTTTGTTTTGTTTTGTTTTTTTAAAGTATCATTTGAGAGGGCAAAACTTACAGTCTGGACAAATAAGGAAGGTGTTAAGAAACACACCAAACATAGTATACCCATGCACATGTGTGCATGTGTGCCAGTATACTTTTATATATTTAAATATAATACACACAGAGATAAACATTTTATGTCTATAGATATATGCTACAGCTAATTCAAGGTGGAGAGGCAACAGTAGGAAGGTAATGCTCAGGTGCTAGAAGTCTTCACAGCTGCATTCCTTGAGCCTATTTGTATAATCCCTGATGATGTTACTTTTTTTGGAAAGGGTAGGGGTGGACTCAGAGGTGGAGGGAGGGGGAAATGGGATTTGATGACTAGAGGAGCCTGCTGCTCACTGATTTATGCCTAGGATTTTAAAGTTGGGGTCCCTATCATGGCTACGTATTCCCCTACTAAATCCTGATTCTTTTCTTTGTTGGAGAGCAGGGCAGGTAATTATTTCATCTTTGTACACCCCAAAGTGTATTCCTTTGAGAAAATTAAATGAGAAGCTGATTACTATGTGTTGTTAGTCCTGGTTTTCTGCATGGTTGGAGGCTACTCTCCCTAAAGAATTCTCAGACTCTTGGGGTTTTGAAACTTGCTTTAAACTGTATGCAGTTTATATATTCCTACAACCAATATTAATGAGAACTATTATAATATTTACACGGTGCTTCCTCTGTGCTTATATACTGTTCTCTGGGATTTCCATCTGTTAATTCACAAGGTACATACAAGCATTGTCTCTGCTTTATAGATGTGGGAACAGAGACATAGAAGGTTAAATAACTTGCTGGAAGTTCCACAGCTGATAAGACATGGACTCAGAATTTGGACTCAGGCAGTCTGGTTTGGGGTCTGAACTCATAGCCACTCTGCCATTGTGTTCTCACTTTGCCTTCAGAGGTAAAGGGGAAAACAGGAGAGATAGACACTATCTGGATGCATAATAAATGAGAAGCCATGGAATTGGAGAAAAGACAGCATGCAGTGTTTAGCTCATTCTCACTGTGTATCTGCTCAGTACCGTACTGGTGGCTCAGTTGCAACTAAGGCGGGGGTAGAATAATCTTAGCATTCTGCTACACAGACATCACAACATCTAACAGAAAAACAGTGAGCACTTTTCCTATGATTCTGGAAACCCCTTCCCTGTTGCCCAGAGGTGAGTCATGCATAGAGTGGTTACGCTCAAATGGTTGAGGTTGTTGTCACAAATTACCATAGACTGAGTGGCTTCAACAACAGAAATTTATTCTTTACAGTTCTGGGGGCTGAGAAGTCCAAGGTCAGCATGGTCAGGTTCTGGTGAGGGCCCACTTCTTGGTTTGCAGTTGGCTGTCACCTTGCTATTAATATATATCCTCACATGGCAGAGAGCAGAGAGAAAGGAAGCAAGCTCTCTCACGGCTGTTTGTAAGGGCACTAATCCTATCATGAGTGCTCCACCTTCATGATCTAACTACCTCCCAAAGGCCTCACCTCCAAATATAGGGGATTAGGGCTTCAACATATGAATTTGGGGGAGACACAAACATTTCAGACCATAGTACTCAGCTTGAGCTGCTCAGCCTTTAGCTCTGGTTCTTCTTATTAAGGACTGACCATATGCAAAGTATGTCTTTATAGTAGCCAGTGCTGGAGTGTATGTAGGGAGCAGGTAGAGAAGGAAGAATAGGGAGGCAGAGAATCAGTGTAAGATATTAAGAAAAAGTCAGGGCAGAATTTGCCCTCCAGGAGTCAGGCAGACCTTTCTATTCTATCCCTTCCTCTGCTCCCAGACAAAGCCTTCCTTTCATTCAGCCAAGCACACTTTCCCATATACCCTGAGTGTGCACTGTCCTGCTTCTGAACACTTACATGCTCCCCTCAACTGGGGATCTCATTCCCATCCTCTGTTTCTGCAGAAATCTTCCACAATCTTTAGGACCTACTTAGAATTCCATCTCATCTGCACTGTCTTGCCTGAGTACTCCTATTTCTAAGGCTGTTCACAGATGGACCCTCACTGGAACAGGGTTGAGGTTCACATCTGGGGATGTGTGATTAGGCATGAAGACTCACCTTTGGTCTAGAGGACAGTGTCTGAGTCAGACTGTGGGCTCAGTAACCGCAGTTGGTGAGAAGGCCCTGAGAGTCATCCTTGCCGGAGCTGAGCTTGAATTCTGGTGAAGTCCCTCAAGTGATACCCATATTACAGCCAAAAGGTCAAACAGCCAAGTGGCGTCAACAAGAGCAGGGCATCAGGAGAAATCTGGTAAGCCTAGCTGTACCCCAGTTATAGGCCTCACCTTGAGGGCATCGGACACAGGATCTCTCTCCTTCAGATTTCACCAGTGTACATATTTACTGCCATCATCATTCTCATGGTATTTGATTATTTATACTTGATCATTTATACTTTTGTACTGCTAGTAAATGTTTTGTGTGTACTGTCTCTCCAAGCTCCTTGAAGAACCTAAAAGATATATATATACACACACAAACACACACACATATATATGCATCTCTGTAGTGCATATGGTTATTCTGTATACATCTGATAGCCACACCAGAAATATCTACTGCATGAATGAATCCCAGCCATCCTGTCTATTATGGGTTGGATTTTGTCACTCAAAAAAAAAGGTATACTGGAGTCCTAAGCCCTAGTGCCTCAGAATGTAATCTTCTTCGTAGATAGGCTCTTTACAGAGGTAATCAAGTTAAAATGAGGTTATTACGGTGAGCTCTCATCCAGTGTGACTGGTGTCCTGGGAAATTTGGACACAGAGACAGACACACACAGAAGGGAGGATGGTGGAGAAGAGTCTCGGGGAGAAGAGGGCCAGAGCACATCCTCCTCTTGCTGTGGGCCTCAGAAAGAACCAACTCTGCCAGCACCTTAATTTTGGACTTCTGGCCTTCAGAACTGTGAGAAAATACATTTCTGTTGTGTAAGCCACCCAGTTCATGGTACTTTCTTATGGCAGCCTTAGCAAAGAAATACATGGTCTTTTACTTACAGAGTACTTACTCTGTGCGAGGCTCTGTTCTAATCACTTTACAAGTATTAACTCCTTTAATCTAATAAAATCTCTCCGAGATAGGTACAATAATATCATTACCCCAGAAGAAGAAACTGAGACGCAGAGAAGTTAAGTAAATTGCCTGAGATGCCTCAGATAGTAAGTAGCAGAGTCAGGATTGGAAACTAGGCAGTCTGGCTCAGAACACAAACTCTTAACTGCAACACTACCCCAGTAAATGCCCTTTAATGCAAAGATTAAAAACTGCTGGACTCAGGTCACATTCAGTGCATATCTGTTCTGTTTGACCTTGGGGCAGAATGTATTTTCCAGAGGTGCATGCAACCACATCTTACCCCACGTGCTGTGTGTGTGCCCCTGCCATTCCCAATCAAAGGATTGAGTTGATTTCTCTGCCTCCATAAGACGAGGTGGGCACTGTGACTGTTTGACCAGTAGACTAGGATGAAAGTGATGCTGTGACCAGTCCGAGCATGGTCCTTAACTTATCTGGAAGCTTCTACTTTCTGTCTCTTGGAAGCCAGTTGCCATATAAAGTGTACAACTTCTTGAGAACACCGTGCTACAAAGTGGCCAAGAACAAGGAGAAAGCGTGGAGGCCGAGACAGCATGCAGAGACAAGGGGGCTAGGGGGAGGTCGCCAAGGAGCGTAGGTATAGAGATGCCAGCTACGTGGGTAAAAATAATCCAGTTTGGAAGTAGATCCACCCAGCTGATGCCAGGTGGGGCAGAAGTGAGTCGCTCAGCCAAACTCTTTTCAAATTTCTGAACCACAAGTCATGAACAGAATAAAATGGCTGTTCTAAGCCACTAGTTTTGGGGTCCTTTGTTACACAGATAACTAATACATCT
Organism: Eulemur rufifrons; assembly: GCF_041146395.1. NCBI lineage: Eukaryota > Metazoa > Chordata > Mammalia > Primates > Lemuridae > Eulemur > Eulemur rufifrons. Next base: position 225,658,709 of record NC_090989.1, on the reverse strand, counting down.
TGTTTCAAAAGACAATGTTTTAAAATAATTTGTTGCCAATAGTTATAGACTAGGAGAGGTCTCTCTCTCTCATACTCACACTCACCCCCACACGTACCCCTCCCCATACACAAGGATTTTCAGCTTTTACTGAAGAAGTAGAATAGCCACACTTGCCGGAGATGGAGGAGCACCACTTTTCAGATGAGGTGACATGGCACACACACTCTTTAGAGTTCCCAGCATCCCTACCAGGCCCACTTTCCCTGTTTACACTGTCTGCCTGTCCCATCCAGGTATTTGGATTTGTGATGTAGCTTGGCTGTTTCATTAAAACCTTCCACTAAGTTTACAACTAGTTAGCAGCATACACTGGCTGGTCCAGATAGCCTTGCAGCTGCGCCAGAGGTGGCAGATCCCAAGCCACTGCCCCGTCCCCCTTCCTCCATTTCCTCTACACGCAGTGTCCAGGCTCTGGAGGGCTGGGGCACCCAGCCAGGCTATCATACCTTCCAAGGCTTTTCTTGTTTGCTTGTTCCTGACCACAGGAGGGGTGCTTCTCCAAAATTGAAACTTCATACTGTGCCATTCCTTCATCTCATTTCCAGGCCCCCTGCTGCGTGACCGTGTGACACATAGTCATTCTGTGAGAATTGAGAAGGATATTGGCAGTTTGGGAGCTGTTGTTCCTGCTTATGTATGCAAAGAACATAATTGCTAAGTGCATCATCTGCTGTAATTTACACATCCACATATAGCACTGAGCAGGCCATTCTCTTCTTCCACGGGCACCCAGGGTTGAAGTTGCAAACACACTTTAGCCGAGAGAAGCTGGCTGTTTTCCAAAGCCCAAGGCAGCCCAGTGGAAGATTTGAACAGTGTGATTTCTAAGACCTCCAAAATGAGACTGGCAGAATTTCTTCCTAGATTATTTAGAGTTTTCACAGAGAAGATGCAAAACCTGTATCTGTGGCATCTCACCCCTTTATTCACTCTTTTCAAATGAGTTTCAGGCCCTTGTAGGAGCTAGTGGTAACTAGACCTAGGATTTGCATCTTTGTGTAAGAGATGGTATTAAATCAGGGAGTTGACCCCTGCCCCCAGGACACAAACCTTGGAGCAGAACAGCTAAACATTTCTTCAGAGGATTTCACTGGGGAGAAAGCGCTTCCCAGGGGCAGATTCGTTCAGATGTGTCAAGTTTAACCACGCCTTAAAGGGGCACTGCTGCAACTTTCTTCCACTCTTGGGTTTGTACTTATTTCTAGGATGTATAGAAATGTTCATTGTTAGATTATGGAGTGGGAAGGGCCTTTTGCCAGGACACTCAGCTGAGGACCCAGCACTTAGCCTAATCCATTTTAGCAGCACTGCTGAGGTGGCCCTGGTTGTACCCCAGAGCTATTTCTTCCAAAAGCTACAGGTATGATCAGCACCCAGAGCTGTGAAGGGTCCGTAGTAGAATAAGGCATCAGTTCTGCTCTCTACAAGGTTGTGTTTCAAGCTTACATTTTAGAACAAAACACAAAGCTAATACATATGAAACAATTATTTTAGAGAACCAGGCAAGGAGAATGTCAGGAAACTCCAACCCAGGCATTATGATAGAAGGTCAGTCTCTGGTACCAGACTGCCTGGATTTGAATTCTGGCTAAACCACTTGTCAGCAGTGCAATCTGGGGAAGTTTATACAACCACTCTGCCTCAGTTTTCTCATTTGTGAAATGGGTACAATAAAAGCATATCTGTCAGTGTCACTGTGGAAGTTAAAGGACGTAAAACAGGACTCAGAACTTGGTGAATGGTAGCCCTCGGTATTTTGTCTGTAATTCTGTAGCACATGAATGTTCTTTCCAGTCCTTGTGATTTCCTTCATGGGTCCCTCACTAGATTCAGAGTAGCACCCTTAGTCACCAGGCCCCTGCATACAGGTCTTTTCCTAGCTGTGACGGGCAACAGAGGTGAGCTGGCCTTTGGTGTCAACAGCACTGCACTACCATTTCTCAGCTGTTTCACTCTGGGGCACAAGGTTAACCTGTCTTCATCTGAGATGAAGACAATAGTACCTACCTCAAAGGATTGTTATGAGGTGAGTATGGGTTAAATTGTATTTCCCAAAAAGATATGTTGCAGTCCTAACCCCCAGTCTCTTTGGATATGATCTTATTTGGAAATAGAGTCTTCACAGATGCAATTAAGTTAAGATGAGGTCATTAGGGTGGGCCCTCATCCAATACAACCGATGTCTTTATAAGAAGAGGGAAATTTGGACACAGACGTATACACAGAGGAGGATGCCACGTGAAGACACAGACACAGAGGGAAGACAACTGCATGAAAACGAAGGCAGACATTGGAGTGATGCTGCTACAAGTCAAGGACTGCCTGGGCCACCAGAAGCTGGAAGAGGCAAGGAGGATCCTCCTCTAGAACCATCAGAGAGAGAGAGCATGGACCTCCCAACACCTTGATTTTGAAGTTTTAGTCTCCAGAGCTGTGAGAGAATAAATTTCTGTCATTGTTAAGCTACTCAGTTTGTGGTACTAGGAAACTAATGCAAAGATCATGAATACAACGCAATCATAAGTGTGTGCCATAGAGCAGGCGTCCAAAGGTAGTTATTTTGAAGGCTACAGAACAGTGAATACTATGTCTTGTATCTGCAATAGGGAGATAGCTTATTGGGTCAAGGGAGCAAAGGAGAGGGCTGAATTCCTTAGTATGCACATAGATTCTTTAGATGCAAGTTGTCAGTGGGTAGCTCTTCTGTCTCTTCCACTGAGCCCCTGGTATCTCACATGAGGGAGAGTGGAGCCCATGTGGGCCTTCAACCACTAGAGGGCATTTGAAGGACATCAGATCAACAGGAGCTGACCTCCTGTGGTCAACCAAAGGCCACACGTCCTGTGTGACCCACTGTGCGAAAGTAGGAAATAAATGACTCAAGCAATGAATTTAGTAATTGGTTTCTTTTGTCCAGTAGCTAGTCAGATGGTTGAGTTAGGGATTCTGGGCAGGTAGAGAGTAAACGTTTCAGTGTGTGGCCTGTCTTACTTGGCCACAGTGATAGCTGTTTCTCCATTGGTGTAAGAACAGGCAGGACAAAGAACTCTGGAAGTACAGAAATAATTTTAAAACAAACAATAAAAGTGGTAGATTTAAGCCCATTATAGTCTCAATTAACAAAACCAAGCAAGGCTATTAAAATAGGAAGTCTGCAGATGGGACACCTACTACACATACTTTGGAAAGGTTCAAAGTGGAGCTGTTAGATGAGAATCCCATTTAATGGAGAGCCCTGTAATTCCAAATCTGGCAAGGGATTAGGGGCTGAATGGGAAAGGCAAAATCCATGGACATGAGGTTGGGATTGGAGATTTAATTCTGTCTCTTTTTTTCCCAGAATATTATGGGGGTACAAATGTTTTGGTTACATGGATTGCTTTTGTACAGCCTGAGTCAAAATTATGTGTGTCCATCACCCAGATAGTGTACAATGTACCTGTTAGGTGTGATGTCACCCATCCCCTCCTGTCTCTTTCTCAGTGATTGACATTCTGGCTGACCCTGGACAATTCACTCAACCTGCCTGGGTCATGGTTTCCCTTGTGTAAAACAAGAATAATACCACTCATCAGATCAATTTTCTAAAGTTCTTTCAGTTCCCCTAATGTAAAGCACATTATAAACACAGATTGTAATTATACCTGAGAGCACTTTTTACTCTGAGGGAGCCAGAGGGCTTTTCTGTCTTTGAAACTTCAATTATGAAAGTTAGAATCTTATGTATTTGTCAGAGGTGGATAAAAATTTATTCATAATAGGAATCATATAAGAGCAGGTTAATGATGCTCAAAACCTAAATGTGCGGCCTTACCAAGATAAACAGATGACCTGGAACCTGGAGATTTAGAGTCTAGTCCTCATTTTTTCACTAATTAACCCTGGGACCTTAGGCAAGTGATTTCACCTTGCTGTGACTTAGAGCCATGATATAGTTGGATCAGAAGACTGTTTTCCAAACGTCAGTCACTCTCGTCATGGTTTTCACCATATCCCAAAACCATCTATATTATTATTAACTTAACATTTATTTTTATTTATTTTGTTAAATTAATGAACCTTTCAAATGTAGATAAGTACTGCCCACTATCACCTGGTCCTAAACAATAATATCCATAACATTTCAGGTTTGTGTGCTAGTTTTATATATACACATATATATATATTGATTACTCATTGAAGGAAAAATATGATTATTGGGAAAAAAATACTCTTTACTTGTACACCACCTAAAAGTCATCTCAAGTCCCATGTTTAGCACATGTACCAATTTGGGGAAAAAAATGGCCTAGATTAATTCCTCCAAACCTATGAACCTATGGAAGAAATTAAAATAGGTATTAAAGAAGCAGAAAAGCAGCTGATGGTTGTGATAAAATTTGGACCTATGGTAGAGCAGAGAAGCAGCTATGATTTTTTTTTTAGATTAACAGTGTTTTCCCTACCAGATAGACGTGTTAATGCCTGATACTGCTAAGTCAGTACAAGATTGGCAAAAGCAGCATCACATGGATATTGACAGGGGAAGGTTGGGAGAAAATGTCCTTTAGAAAAATTAACTCAAAAGATGGATCCTCAGGCAGAAGAGGAATTCATTCCACAAAGCCAGGGTTTGCGTTGACAGTTGCCAAGAATGTTGTAAAAAATAAGGATAAATTTAGAAAGAAAGTGTTTAAGTCAAAATATTTCATTATTTCTCTCTATTAAGTGGGTGGGTAGGTATCAGCAGTCCTGTATTTGTTTGTTCATTTAACTAGTAATGTTTTTTGGGCTTTGATAATGTTCCAGGCCCTATTCTAGGCACATCTATGAACAAAGACCTTATTCTTAAAGAGCTTGTTCTGTCTGCTGTAGACTGTCATATGCAGGTGACCTCAGGGGACCACCATGCTATATTTGGAAGGCCTCTGAGCCCGGAGATAAAAGATCTGTGTTCAAGAATCACCTCTGTGTATTCATAGCTGTGAGATCTATACACTAAGTCACTACTTTTCCAAGTATTCATTTCCTCACCTTTAAGCAGGGTTGACGATATTTCACAGATAATGGCTAAATTAACAGAGTGTATATTAAATGACCTGGCATGACACAAATAGCAAATGCTACTTGAATGTTCTTTAAATTTAAATCTGAAAATTATAACATTAGAAAGGAATTCAGAAATAATCTAGCCTGTCCCTTATCAGAAATAGAGCTGGAAGCCACAAGAAATTTAAACTGAGGGACAAGATACGGAGACTTAGGCCATTGCCCTGTTGCTCCAAAGTGAGATTTTTTTATTGTTTGACCACACAATTTAATTCCAAATGAGATTCTACACTCAGACAGAGCTACAATCAAATATAACAATATCTAGTCATATAAACATATTCCAAAGCCAATCTATAATGATTTAGGAATAGTCATTAATGTTGGCTAATAGATCCCACCACTGTTTAAATTTAGGGTGAAAAAAAATCTATATTATCTGCTAAGTCTGCTAAGATTTTTCAGATTTCTGATATGTTTGTTACCTTTGTTGTATTTTTTAATACATGATGTGACCAAAATGATGTTTGAACAATTACATTACAACTTTTCTATTACAAGTAGAATTATAGCTGACTCAACCCAAGACCTGGGTGAGAAGGGGCCCTACCCTGGGCTCTGTATTTTGGAAATCTCTGGCTTTTCACTAAGCTACATTGCTCACCCTGGGGTGAGGAGTTCAGGAACTAACAGGAAATGCTTACTAGAGCCCTAGCCTCTTCCTTTTAGACCACACGCTTGGGACCTGGGTCCTTGGAGTTCCCTGCCCAGATGGCTCCGGCATTTGAAGTCCTCTTGCTAGGTTTTCTTCACTAGGTCCTTTCCCCTAGGGTAGACAATGCTGCTGGCATGCACGTGCCTAGGCCTGAGGGGTAACCAAGGAGAGGGGTGGGTAGAAGGTGTGACAGCAGACAGAGTTTGGAAGTTCAGGTTGGGTTGTCTACACACACTTGCAAAAGGCCATTCACAGTGTAGGACAGAACGTGGTGGGGAGGGTGCACAGTGCAAGGGTGGGAGGGAGAAGGAAGAAAAGTGGGGTCAGGCTGTGGAGGAATTTCTGTTCTTTTCCAAGGCCCTGCAAATGTTATGAGTGGATCCAGTTTTACTCCTGAAGGATGTCTGGTTTGGTTCTTTTCCCTTCTTTCCTGATAGCTTCCTTTTGGCCATTCACTACTCTTCAGCACATCTATTGAGCACTGATCAGGGGCAGAGAGGAGAGGTTAAACTCAGATCAGACCATTCTTCTACTTGTTCAGTAACTAATGATCTTGCAACTTATGAGCAGCTCTGATAAAAATGTTTCCCGGCATCACCACCTCTTAAAATCTGAAGGGACGTCAGGGGTCATTTCTCAAGTCCATGATGGTAAGAAAAATGAAGACTGGAAGATACAAAGACAGATGGTTAAATAAACATACTTTATCTAAAATTTTATCTTGGACTGTTTTCACAATCTCGTTAGCCTGCAGTTATATATTTTTAGAGTTGTATTTGCAGTCACTACACAACAAAAGAATTGTGACTCTTTTGTGTAAGCTTGCAAACTATTCTGATAGAGACATTATAATTCTTGATCCATTTCATACCACTCTAAAATGCTTCCCATAGTCTATTTATTTATTCATATAATTAATAACATTTTTGAGTGCTGGCAACTAATATTTTCCCCCTAAAAATCTTACGTTTCCTCTGTGGTCGGCTCTTTGTTCAGGTCGGTATGATATGCTTATCAAGGATATAATGTCAATGGCCAATAAAGACTCCGGCAGCATTGTTATCCTATTCAGTACCTGAACTCAAAAAGTTAGCATTTTTGAATTTTCAGACAGAAAGGCATTTCTGGATTGGGAGATGAAAATGTAACCCTAAAGCTTTTGGAATTGTTCCAGACGCGGAAGCACCTTAAAGGAAAATGTTTTGGGTGGCCAATAAAAATCAATCCTTTTTCAACAGAAAACAAAACAAAACAAAACCAAAAAACAAAACAAAACAAACAAACAAAAAAAACAAAGCCAGAAAAGACAGAGACCCAATTACACCGTTGTTGGGTCAGTTAGCCGAGCAGAACAAAGGGGCACTCTGATTGGAGGGTGTTGTCTGCAGAAGAAAGAAGCACCCTGATTGGAGGAGGGTGTCTGCAGAGCTCAGAGGTTGCAGAAAATGGTAACGAGGCAAATAGAGAACTTGTGCAAGCAAAATCAACAGCAACATGAAAGGCTACAGTCAGGGTAGCTGTTGCACAGAAATTACATTCAGTGACGAGAACAGAGGATAGTGCAGGAGCTATCTGGGAGTGGAGAAGAAAAGCGCCAGTGATGAAGAGAAGATGAAAGAATTGCGTGGCGCAGAGAAAGAATGAGGTGCCCCATCTCAGTACTGGAGCCCTTCAAAGCATCGCTCCTCTCTGTGTGTAAGGAAGAACCATTTGCATCTCAATATAGGGTCCTAGAATATGAGTTTTTAAACTTTTCTTTCTGTAATATATATGGTAGAGGGATGTTCCCAGACAAAATTCCTGGGACTCTGCCTCTCACTTTTTCAAAAAGCATGTTAGAATTCCAGGAAGAGTAATGTTAATTTCCATGTGACAGGAAGAATCCTCCCTTCTTGGGGGACAGGGCTTCCCGTAGCTAGGAGCAACAAAAGAAAGCATTTGGTGATGCAACTCAAAGCCGAGGAAGATTCAGAGACTCTTTAAGCATAACACAGATGAAGCCCCGATTGGGCATGTGGCATGTCTGCTCTACACAAAGGTCCAATCTGCCACCCGCCCAATCTCTGTCTCACACACATACCCAAACACACATACCCCTTTAATGGAAGTGGGTACAAGGACAGGTCTGATGACCCATGCTGGTTGAAGGGGAGAGAGAAGGAATACAAAAATCTGAGTCCCTTGTGTGGATTTGGCAAGAAGAGAAGAGAGAGCTATCCAAAGGGGAGTGCTTTTTCCTACTGTGATCATGAGAGGGGCAGCCACATGGGGAAGCCCACAAGATCCAGAGGGAAGCATCTATGCCTATTGGGTAGGTGAGCAGGGACAGAGCCCCCATTGCATTATGGACTCTTCATACATGAGAAGATATGACCCAAAGTTGAAAACAAGAACTTTTATAAAATTCACAGGAAGGTTGCTTGTTAATGCACTTTGCCATCCCTCCCCTCCAATATAACGAGCATAATTCTGGATTACATAGGGATGATCTTGAATCTAAATTACTTCTTTATTTGAAAAGGTAAATCATAACACATGCATGTGTTGTTGTTAATACATTATCTGTGACCCACCCCACAGGGGTGGGCAGGATCAAGATAGAGTAATTTGCTTTGAAAATTAGGACTGAGAAAAATGAGGATGAGAAGCTGTCAAACATTTTTACAGATTCTGTGGCATGGGAACTATAGGGCAGCAGACCTTAGAGAACATGCCTGAATTGAAATGCTGTCCGTTACCTGAGTAATTCTCAGAAAAAAAGAACATGTTATGTGAACATTCCTTTCCATGACCCAAAGCTTTTCAAGAGGGCCAAATTTCTTTCCTGACTTTTGAAAGATTGGTCCTGGCATTTTAAACTGAAACAGAGCAGTAGAAAGTTAGATAGAATTTTAGTAAGCAGTTAACACTTCCTGCTTTATGAAATGCATTTCTGAGCATAGACGAGCTTCTGATGAGTTTGTGCTGATTGTCTTGGTTTAATTTGGTGATGTTTGCCTGCCTCACTCCTTCCTGGTTAGGTGCTAACAAATTCAGTCACCCTTATTTTAAGCTGAATGATGACATGGTGACTGTTCTCACATGTGCAAATATTATAATGTTATGTAAAGTCATTGGGGACTGACGTATTTCATCATTCTAAATGGTTTTATTGATTTACAATAAATCACATGTAGATTTCAAGCTCCAAGCTAAGATCTACTGGGCCATTTAAAAAAATGAATTGGTTCTACTATATGTTTGCACCTAAAAGTTATAGTCTTAAAAACCCAAGGATAACAAGCCTATTGCTAACTTCATCCCACTATTATTTTCTCACAGTAGCTTCCCACCATTATTACCTCCTTGAATCTACCTGTGGATCAAAGCATTATTCAGAATTTGAATATTTTTGCTGGAAATATAGTTTACAGATACTGTAAATTTCACTACAATACAAAATATGCAATATCCCATTCTGTTTGTGCCTCAAATTGTCTTTTAAGTCAAGCGTTAAGATAAGCTGGGTAGAAATTGTAGATGATATGATGTTTCATAGTGTTCCTTTCCTTTTTGAAGATATGACAGCTGTGAGAATGAGCTTCCCAAATCTCCAAGTAGAGAAAGCAAAATCGATTGAGGACTCCAGCAGTTGTGTGCAGAGGTCATGCTTCCTACAGCTGCTTCCAGCCAATGACTGAGTACAGAAGGGATACCAAGGCAGGCCTTTTCTGAGAGACATGAGGCTCTTCAGGTGGCCAACCTTGGTGTGAGGACTCTCCAGTGGCCTTGCCCAGCCTTTCTTAGATTGCACCGTGACCTGACCTAGGATGCTTTCACCCAATATTTCTTCCTTCTCTCCTTCTTTCAGAGTCAGACTTGTATCAGGGTCTACTGGCTCTCCTTGCCTTTTCTGACTTCCTCCCCATTGACTTTCACCTTACTAATAAAATCGTTATATGTTTAATCTAATATTGGCATTTATTTTGGAGGACTAGGACTAATCCATATGAGGAAACCTACATGTGCTTTGTAATAAATAATCTTGAGCTCAAATGCTTGGAAATAATGTCCAATGAAATATGTGTTATACATAATATGTATGGATAAGTGAAAGTTAATAAGAATTTGCCTGTGTATTATTTTGTTTGAGCAGAAGTAAAAGGTATTACAAACCCCAAATAAAGAATGATGTAGGTGGTATTTATAGGAAATATGAATTCTATCATATCTAAGTATCTACTTACATCATTAATATCAAGGACAAAATAACTAGAAAATCACAAAGTATGAAATGAGGGTCCCAGGGACTCTGAGGGCAGGGCACATTCAGGTCATTGCACACTGAGAGGAGGATAAGGAGAGGAGTGTGAAAAGGCTGGCCACATCCAAATCCAGGGAGCTGCTAGCTGGAGCGTGGGTGATCATGCAACTGCATCTCTAGCCAACTTTGCCTGGGCAGTAGATGTACTGCAGTAACTTTTTTAAAAATAAACTTTTTATTTTAAAATAGATTTAGATTTATAGAACTATTGCAAAGATAGTACAGAGAGTTCATTTATACCTGGCATCCAGTTTCTCCCCTATTATTACTATCTTACATTAAAATGGTACATTTGTCATTGAACCAATACTGATGCACATTGTTACCTAAAGTCCATGCTTTATTCAGCATTCCTGTGTTTTTACATAATGTCAATGTCAGCTGTTCCAAGCTCCCATCCAGGATTAAATTTAGTCATCCTGTCTTCTTAGGCTTTTCCTGGCTGTGACAGTTTCTTGGACTTTTTTTTTTTTTTTTTTTTGATGATCTTGACAGTTTTAAAGATTACTGGTTAGGTACTTTGTAGAATGTCCTTCAATTTGGATTTGTCTGTTTTTCTCATGATTAGAGTGGGCGTAACGGGGTAATATGTTTTGGGGAGGAAGCCCACAGAGGCCAGTCTCATCACATCGTATCCATGGCAGATATTACCAATATGACTGATCACTGTTGAGGTTGAGCCTGATCACCTGGCTGGGGTCGAGTTTGTCAGCTTTCTCCACTGTAAGGTATTCTTTTTTATTTTCCTCCCTTTCTATACTGTACTCTTTGGGAGAAAGATACTATGTACGATCCATATTTAAAGAGTAGAGAGTTACACTCTGTCTTTTTAGGGGGAGTATTTACATAACTTATTTGAAATTCTTCTGAACAGGAAATTTCTCTTCTCTCCCATTTATTTATCTATTCAGTTATTTATCTATTTAAATGTGGACTCATAGGTATTGGTTTTATACTTTGGATTATAATATAATATTACTTTATTTTGTTACTCAAATTGTTGTAGCTTTGGCCATTGGTAGCTCCTTTAGTTGATTCCTGTATCTCTTTGACATACTCCCATCATTGTGTGTGTGTGGTTTTTTTTGAGAACATTCTTACTCTCTGGCACTACAAGATGCTTCAGGCTCATCTTATACATGTGTCCTGTCTCAGTCCTAGACTCAATCATTTTTCTCCAAAGAACCCTGGTTCCTTTTATTAGAGAATGGTATTAGAAACCAAGATATGGGTGCTAGACAGTATGACTTTTTTAAAGCTCCGAGCTATCCACTCTGCAGCACACTCTGATACCAATGTGACCCAGCATACTAGGGATGCTGAAATTGTAGATTTAGATAATGATTTAAGTTGTCCTCACAGATCAAAGGACCCATGTCAAAATTCAGAAGACAATGATATTCCAGGGCTATGAATCCCTCCTGGGAGAAAGGTGCTCTAGCTTTGAGTCACTCATGTATTTTGCAGAAATCTGTCTCCATTACTCCACTCATAAGCTGATGCACTTGCATAAGCTTTGTGTGACATTTATGAAAAGGAGTCAACAATATAAATATCTGACATCAAAGAATTTGTCAAGAAACTAGACGCTAGAGCTATGACTGGTGTTTGGCCCCTGTTAAGTCTCACATCTCGGTCTTCGGTAGAGGAAGGAAAGTAACAGTGGTTAAGTCCGTGGGCTCTGGAGCCATCTCAGCCTCATTCCAAAGCCCAGCTTCTCCCCTTATCAACCTAGGGACCTCTCTGTGTTTCAGTCTCCTTGTTTGTACAATCAAAATGATGGCAGTACCTACTTTATATCTGTGGTTTTGAGGATTAAATGGCTTAATATATGTAAATGGATTGGAACACTCACTGATATAATAAGTCCTATGTAAGGGTTTATTATTAAAATTTCAACATCTACCTTTGTATGTATCTATAGCTTCATTATCCACACTTTACAGTAATGACCCAGAGTAAACAAGGGATGGCAATCGTAGGTCTTACCGAATGCTTAAGATGGCATGGAAGTATTAGTATTTTTAGGAAGATTTTAAAATTCAAAAATCCCTCTAAGGATGACAAGGAGCCAAGGCTTATGGGGTTAAGAGTGAGTTGTGTGGGAAAATGCAGAACTTTCCCCAGGGTTATGCATGGTCAAGTCCTCATTGCACTCTAGGTTTAATAGGAAAAGTTTATATATGAGATTGTTAAGTTTACTGTGGCCAATGGTAAAATCTTAGGATAACAGGGAGAGAGTTAGGGAGGCTGGGAGAGAGCCAGTAGTAGTGACTGCCTAGGAGAGGAGACGGGAAGGAGAACACCAGTATTTTCCTTCCAGAAAATAAGTTTTGGAAATTTTTGTATTTGTTGTGTGTGTGCGCACAGGTATGTGGGTGTGAGTGTGAATGGAGGGTGTGTATTGGTCAGCTCAGGCTGCCATAACAAAATACCACAGACTGGGTGGCCTCAACAACAGACACTTATTTTTTCACAGTTCTGGAGGCTGGGAATCTAAGATGGAGGCCCCATCGGCATTGGTTCTGGTGAGGCCACTCTTCCTGGCTTGTGCACAGCCATCTTTGTGCTGTGTCCTCTCACGGCCTTTCCTCTCGTGAGCATGGACAGAAACATAGATCTCTGGTGCCTTTTTCTCTTCTTATAAGGATATGAGTCCTATCGAATCAGGGTCCCACTCTTATGACTTAATCTTAATTACCTTCTTAAAGGCTTTATCTCCAAATATAGTCACATGTGGGGGTTAGGACCTCAACATATGAATTCAGGGGACACAATTGAGCTCATAACTCTATGTGTGTGTGTGTGTGTGTGTGTGTGTGTGTGTGTGTCTTGATTGCTGTTGGCATTTGAAGAGAATTTTTGTCAATTGTTATAATGTTTATTTTCTCAAAAGACAAATTGATTCTGGATTAGCCCTTCAGAATTCACTCTTCTTATATGGATTAGGAGAAAAGAGCATAAGAAAAGGAGAGAAAATCCTAAAAGAATAAGCAGGAAGGGAAACATTTTAAACTGGCCTCTCACGAAGGAAGAAGTTGGTGGGCTGATCTCTGGAATGTCTGGAGTCAAACCCTGAGTATTTCATGTAATCCCACTGGAAATATGTTTGCACTAAGTTTAACACATTGACTGCCACACTAGAAAAATTTTTTTTTCCTTGGGGCCATGGTGTTTTATTATGAAAATAGAATAAAAACTTTGAAAATAAAACAATATTTTCTAATTCAATGAAAAATTTGTTTTTTATTGTTTTCTGTGAGTTATATGCAACTTGAAAAATAGTTCTCATAGCTCCCAAGATGAAGAGACATGAATTACGTATGCTTCATGAGGCCCCAGGCTCAAAAGTCGTGTGAGTTAATGTGTTCATCATAGATGTATTCATACCAGAAATGCACAATTTGCATGCTATCCTGGCAAATGAATAAATAAAAATAAGGAAATTGGCCTCAAAAGAATTAATTCCACCTTGTATTGCGGGTCCATTTTTGTAAGAATTAATACATATATAAACATTCATTTCTGGAAGGATGGACCAAATATATTTAGCAGAATCTCAGGAGATTTGGGGACCCTTAAAGACTGACATTAAAATTACACCCAGGGAATCGTAAACAGTTTAAAAAGGCTTCAAGATGCTTTTTCATGGCCGGGCGCGGTGGCTCACGCCTGTAATCCTAGCACTCTGGGAGGCCGAGGCGGGTGGATCGCTCGAGGTCAGGAGTTCGAGACCAGCCTGAGCAAGAGCGAGACCCCGTCTCTACTAAAAATAGAAAGAAATTATATGGACAACTAAAAAATATATATACAAAAAATTAGCCGGGCATGGTGGCGCATGCCTGTAGTCCCAGCTACTCGGGAGGCTGAGGCAGTAGGATTGCTTAAGCCCAGGAGTTTGAGGTTGCTGTGAGCTAGACTGACACCACGGCACTCACTCTAGCCCGGGCAACAGAGCGAGACACTGTCTCAAAAAAAAAAAAAAAAAAAAGATGCTTTTTCATCTTTTTCTGAGGCTGTGCTATAAAAAGATAAGCTTTTAATCAAAATTTTCTATAAAGTCCATCCACCACCAAAAGGTAATACAGCCAAGCTAGAGGTCAGAGTCACTTAAATTTCATTTGATATATTTAGAATTACTTATCAAATTACTCATTAAGCAGGCATGTTGAGCACTTAACTATGTTCAAGGAACAGCATTAGACACCGTGAATATAAGAGGTTTTGCAAGACTGTCTTATACTTCAAGGTCTTACAATCTATTTGGGGTGATGGTAAATATGTACAAATACTGATAATAAAAGTAACAAAGTAGCTAATATTTATCTAGCACTTCTTATGTGCTAGACATTTTCCGTATATGATTTTACTTAATCTATTCCTCAGACAACACTAGGAAGTGGGCACTACCATCACACTCATAACAGATGTAGAAACAAAGCTCAGAGAGATTCCACAACACCCCAAAAATCACACAGCAGGAAGCGGAGCAGCTGGGATTTGAACGTGTTCTGTCTAATGCAAAAGCCTGATCCTTCAACTGCGAGGCTATGTGAAAAGTGCTCAGAGCTGGTGTAAGTTGGAAATGATTTGGATCTGGGGGAAGGATGTGAGCAGGTGGCTAAATAGAGAAAGGCTGTGGGCTGACTACATAGAAATATTGAATATATTCTCAGTGGGGCAGAAATGGGTGAAGGGAAAGAGAACCCACAATGCGTGAAGGCAGGAAATTGCAAGGCAGGTTCGGGAGTGGAAGTATTGGTGGATCACCCACTCATGGTAGTAGGGTGGATTAGGGTCAGTTGTGGGGAGTGGAGGAAGCAAAGCTAATGAGCTTGAAAATTATCAGAGTTGCTAATGAGTTAAAGCTTTTAAGTGGATGTGTGAACGAAGAAGGAATCCTTTAGAATCATAATCTAATAGGCAAAATGGATTAAAGATGGGGAGAAATGGAAGGTTGCTCAGTGGTTCTCAAGCCAAGCTGCACGTTAGAATCACCTGGGGAGTTTAAAAAAAAATGCCAATGTTGGGGCCCTATCCTTGCCCAATTTAATCAAAATCTCTAAAGTTGGAACCAGATATAAGAATGTTTTTAAAGGTCCCCCAGGTGATTCTAATGTGCAACCAGAGCTGAGAATCACTGAGTTAGATTATTGCAATCATGCAGCATATAATAAGTTTTTGAGCTAGGATGACAGCAGGGGAAACGATTGAATGAAACAGGCACTATGGAGGTAAAGGAGGAAGAAATACCTATGATATTTGGGGGAGAAATTATTACAGGTAGGAAGGAAAGAGTGGAAACAGAGATGTTAATTGGGTAGCTCTGATGAATTTGTAAGAGATTGAATTCAGAAGGAGTGCTGGGCTGGTGAAGTTTTCCATCGTAGGGACATTAAGATCTAGTCAATAGTGGAAAGCTTCGGAGACTCAGATGTTGAGGATCAGATCAAACGAGAAAGGTTAGGCTGAGAGATATAAATTGGGAGTTATCTGCACATGGGATATATTTGAAATCACAGGAAGGGACAATCTCTCGGAAAAGGACGGCACAAGAAGAACAGAGGGCAGGACCTTGGGAGGTGCTCACATTTACAGGCAGCAGAGGAAAGGGAGAAATGGAAAAGAGAAATGCAAAATGCAGATTCGGAGAGGGAGGAGCTCAACCAGATTAGTGAGAATTGAAGGAGTTTGGGAAGGGGTGGTGGCCAAAAGTGGGAAACGCTACAAAATGGGTATGATACAACCTACCTAGCCCAGTGTCCTCAATATGCAAAACAGTAATATTGCTGCAGCTGCTGCAGCTCTTTGTGTCTTCCTACCTGGGGCTCTTGAGCACACAATTTTGCTTGCTGTGAATGCAATCTGGCCTCTTTGCTTGATGAGAAAAGAAAAGCACTTTAAGTACGTGTCTCCATGGAGGAGCTTATTAAATAGGCTGAAGGTTTTCTGGGATAGGTTGGAAGAAATAATATAGAAAGGAAGCCAAGAAGAAGAAGGAGTTTTTCGAGAGGCAGAAGGGAATTAAAATTGGTATCAACAAGTTGGCAAGTGAAAAACAGTGACACAGAGAAGAAACTGAAGGAGAGAAAAGACAGCATTTTTAGAGACAGACAATAGACTTGAACCTCGATGATTTTAAGCCCCCTGAAACAGTTATACGTCAGCCGCATCAGACAATGATAAGAAGGCTGCAGCTTCTAGCCGGTTTATGGAATTCCAAAGAGAATCTCATCCAAATGCGTAAAAGGTGCATTGCAGAATCTACAGGCCAATAGGGTGGTCATCAAAGCGCTAAGAACAGCTAAGACCGGCTTTTTAGTTGTTTTCATATTCTTAAGAAAAAAAAGGGAAAAGAAAAAGCAGCTGTCACAAGGAGGTAGCATGAGTTCCCTAAGGGCATGCTGAAAAATTAAGTTTTATTTTTTCCTTTTCTGATAAGTTGCTTGGCCTGTAGATCAAAGGAGTGACAGAGAGAAAGTGTATCTGTATCTGACAGTGTCTTTCGTGATGTTCTTGTGAGCAACATGAGAAGTGTTAGATGAGGCATTAGGTGGATTTCTAGCTGGTTAAATGCTTGTAAGGTCACTGGGACAGGAACAAAATACCTGGGCTTTGGTCCCAACTGCATCACTTAGTAACCTTTTGCCCTAAGGGAGGTCACGTGCTATCTCTGAGATTTGGATGCGTCTCTCAAGTGTGTCTAATAACAGCTGCCTTTTGTAGCACATGAGGATGAATGAGCATCAAACAAGTCAACATGTAGGGGCAGTCTTTGCCATCTGAAAAGTCACAGACCTTCAGAGAACTGCTATTACCGATGCCTGCATCTCAGCGTAAACATAGCCTTCATCCTCAATCTAAGATTTCTTTTACAAATAAGACGAGCTTCCTGTATTAAAAGGAAGGAGGATTACATGTAAGAAATTGTAGAAAAGATGCATCCCTGACTTGGCAGATTAGACAAGATAGTTTTAAAACTCATCAGTAACCTAAGTTTACAAGAATTCAAACTGATTTACTAGCCAACTAATAGTTGATTTTCCACATTCTCAGCAAAGTTGTCTAAAAGCTTGAGTTCCTATGAAATAAACCTAATCACAGAATTTGATAGTTTAAAAAAGAATATTCCTAATATGACTACAGATTCATTTATCGTGCCAGGAGGAAGAGGAACACATGGGGTTAATAGTTGTAAATTAGGAATTTTTCAGTTGTAAAGGTTTTCTTGTGCCCTTTTTATCAAATGTTGTGGGGATTTTAAGAGTGATTTTCCAGGTCATCAAGCTAATTACTTTCAGTGTTTCCTAAAGAACAAGCGTGGTAAGAAAAACTAGCTAGGATAGTATAGTCAAGGGATCGGCCACCTTGAATACAAAGCAGATGCCCAGCAATGTATTTAGGGCAGTTGACGCTGTGTT
Source organism: Eulemur rufifrons (assembly GCF_041146395.1). Taxonomy (NCBI): domain Eukaryota; kingdom Metazoa; phylum Chordata; class Mammalia; order Primates; family Lemuridae; genus Eulemur; species Eulemur rufifrons. The sequence goes on along the minus strand of NC_090989.1, from coordinate 225,641,200 downwards.
TGCTAAGTGGGCACCATTGAGGTTTCAGGCCCATTTTGCAACTTCGTTCCTGGTTTTGGCAACTTCATTTTAATTGTGTTTTCTGCTGAAGATAGAAGTCTTGAGTCTTGATTTTGAAGTTTTTAATAAATGAACTGTATCTTCGATGTGGCAAAGCTTTTTCCTTTTTTGTATCTTTCCTCCAGTTTTATGGAGTGCGAGCACTTACTGATTATAGACTGAGAGCAAGTGGTGCCAGTAGCTCATGAACTGTTTGTCAGCAGCTCTCTCAGCTGCCTACTCATGCTGGAGATGTCCGAGTTCTCCTGTCACTGCACTTTAATCCCATGGAGCACTGGGAACGATATAAGGGTCACCTTTCTTGCTATGCAAATCATCATAGCAAAACATATGACTTCCTCACAAAATTTACTCCCTCTTGTTCCCCAGTAGAAAAAATAATAATTATCTAATAACTAACTGAACAGACAAGTAGGCATTACGATATACTAGAAAGAATATGGGTCTTCAAAACAGAAAGACATCAGTTTGAATACTGACTTGATCCTTTGTTCTTTTTGCCTTGTTAAAATAGGCATAACACTGACCTCATGGGGGTGTTGGAAAAATTAAATGATAAATATGTAAGAACAATACATGCTTAATAAATGTTATTTCCTTTCCTCTTCCCTGGCCTCAAAGGTTGTGGAAAGGATTAAATGGGAGGATTAGAAGGGTTTTGACATCAGATGGCCTATGAGGAAGAGCTGGGGACCTGAATGGTGAAGGGAAAAAGGAAAACCAGCCACCACCAGCAGTGTGGGGAAAGGGTTGGAGAGCAAGGAGCTGGGCGTCCTTGAGTTTTTCTTCACCCAATTTACAATTTTCATCAGGTGTTTGTTTAAGCGGGTGCATAGTCCATGATTCATATTTAAATTTTCATTACATTAAAAAAAACCCCAAAGTAGTCCATATGCCTGATTTTATAACATGAAATGGCATAGGTAGCTTAAACAGAAAACAAAATAAAAACAAAACATGAAATACTCATCCTACCATCCCACCCCTGCCATGTCAGAATCTCCTTTCCAAGAGAAAAACTTATTGGTTTTAATTCCATTTTTTTCCTATTTTAGATGTTTTATGAATTTCCTATGATAAGTGAATATTTAACTTATATCATCTATTTAATATTTAGTTGAGGAGAGAGAGAGACAGAGAAATGAGAATACATGAAACACACAGATAGGGTAGCCATTGCAGTTGGAAGACTTGTGTGTCTCTGGTCTGAAAATTTTGATCTTACTGTATCTATGTGAATGTTCTTTTCTTCATTTTCTTAGTTTTCTTTCTTTCTAGAAAGTCTCTTTAAATCTCCTCTTTAATTCTCTTTCCTTCTCTACAATTTGTTCTAGGAGAATATCTTGCCTTTATCTCTAGTCTTTCCTTTGAATCTGTCTTTTTTTTTGGTAATTGTATTTTTTAATTTGAGAACTATTTCTTATTCTCTCATTGTTCCATATTTTCATAGCCTCCTGTTCTTGGTTTATGGATGCAATATTTTCTCAGATCTCTCAGGAAAATAGAGGATTTTTTTAAAGTTTTTTTTGGGGGGTTCCTATATTATCTCTGTTTCCTCTCAATTTTTATATTTGTTTAATTTGTCTTTTCATTCATGCTGAAAGTTTTTACCTCTGGGAAGGCTGTCCGAGAGACGGCAGACCTGGCAGTAGCAGATGTGGAAGGGGAGGAGAAGGAAAGAGCAGAACTGAAAACAGTGGGCTTATATAAAGGGCTAAATACAAAACATACCCTCTCTTCTCCAGGCAGGGTCAGCAGGTTGGTTGTCGTCTGATACTATGATGACTACTGACTGCAAGCTCTATGGGTGTAGGGGAAGGGCTTGGAGACAGACACTTGCTATGGCATGAAGAGCAGGGGTCCAGCCATCAATCTTTTGCAGTGGGACGGTTTCCCAGAGCCCAAAATGAAGTCTTTATTTAGAATTCCAGCAACCAGGCTACCTTTCCCAATTCTTCACTGGATGGTTTGTAAACTGTTCAACTTCTTCAGAAAGGAGATTTCTCAGGGTTTTTTATTATTTGTTTTTGTGTAGGGCTAAATACTTAGCTGGCTGCTAACCCTGCCTGGAGAAGCGAGGGTATGTTCTGTACTTAAGCCCTTATGCAAGCCCACTGTTTTCAGTTCTGCTCTTTCTTTCTCCTCCCCTTTCACATCTGCTACTGCCAGGTCTGCTGTCTCTCGGACAGTCTTCCCAGAGGCAAAATTTCCTCTTATGTTGTGTCCCCCTTTGCAAAACTCAAGTTTTCTCCACTTCTTTTAGTCACAAGCATTTTTCCATTTGCTTTATATATTGAAGAAATTTATTGAAATATGTTGTCCGATGATGGTCCCTTATTCATTCTACTGCATGGGCTTATCTGAAAAGAACATACATCATTATAACTTACAGGGCCTGCCAGGAGAGAGGGGAAGAAAATGGGTCAGGAGAGTAAGCCCCCATGACATGGAAGTCAGAACAACTGTTATTAAAGTCCTCTGCCCTCTGCTATTATCCAGTACCCTGATGTTTTCAGGGTATCCTCAGGAAACTAAGTCAAAGAGCTGTCTTTCTCATCCGTGCTGTCCTGGCTCAACATCTTAACCTTCTAGCTCCTCTTTCATCCACAGCTGCTACATAGGTGCACATGTGTGTCCTTCAACACCCCACATCCCTCTACCCCCATGGGACACTACTTGGGGAGTAGTGATCGTTGAGTCTACATTTCTCTCAAGAACTTTTTTTTCTTCTAAAAGCATGGGAAGGAGGGAAAGTATAAGCATTGTCCAAAGTCTGTGTTGTAGGGGATGGGACTGGGGAAGGCTATTGTTAATCACTAGTTTAATGGTTGTTAACCCATCAAAAAGGAAAGAATGCTTTTTCCTGGAGCAATAAAGCAGTTAGTTCAAATCTTTTTCTTTACAGAGAAATAAAGCAAGGTAGTTGAGCAATAAAAGACAAAGGAAGAGAAGAGAGCCACCAGCTTAAGGGATTTTTTTATATAGGAATAAGTATTTTCTGTATCCATAAAATTAAGTAACGGACAAGACTTTTAATAAAGGAGGTGATTGAACAGAGCCTTTGTTTACATTTCTTGGATGGCACTGCATTCTGTTAACTCAAACTGCTTAGATGACTTTTGAATTTTATTCAAAGTCATGGAGAGATTACCAGCCACATACCCACTTCGGTTGTCTTCCCATCACAGTCATAAATACAGCGAGTGAAGACCTGTAAATCTGCCACTTCATAGCAAAAACAACACCATGACAATTTAACTAATGATTTCCTCACTCCACTTTTATTACACAAAGAAAGGTTTTTTTTTTTTTTTTTTTTTTTTTTGACAGAGAAAGACTCCTTCATGGATTATTTTTCAGCAGGGTAGAAATGTGTATCTTGGTGATACAGAATATCAAACTGATGGATAGAAATAAGGCAAAGAAATAAGACTTCTCCTTCTTAATGCTCTTTACGATTACTTTCTCTCTCCTACTCTCTTACTTTTTCATATTCTCTCTAAATGTAGTTTATAAGTGAATGCTTTATGTGAGCTTTGGTGCCAAGTATTTGAGGGGACTCACCGGGTGGCTCTGATCAAGATCTGTATCCCTTAACCTTTGTTTAGTCCAACTATTCTAGTCTGAACATGCCCTAAACCTCCCTACTCTCACCGTATTGTGTACATTGTTTTCCTTGCCTGTAAAACTTGTCCTTCCACTTATATGTCTAGAGGTTGTTCTCCTCCTTCAAGGTCATATTCAGAGCTCACTTGCTCTCTGTAGAGCTGTTGGTAACCTCCTCTTCCCGAAGCCTTCTCTCCCTCCAAATCTCTATCACTTGCATTGTCTGTTTTGCCTCATGGCTCTGTGTGTATATTAGATCTCTAATGTCTCTCCTATTGCACCAGGGTTACTCAAACTCTCAGCTTTTGTAGATCAATGCCCATTACGTGTTTCCTGAACAAAACAAACACTTATTTTATTTTATGTCAGAAACAAAGAACTTTATTACTCAAGGAAGGCAAGAAGCTTGAGTTTGAGTTTCATGATTGCACCAGTGTCCCTTACCACCAAAGCCCTGCAGGCATGGTCCAGGTGGACACGATGCATGTAGGGTGTTTTCATTATGGCTTAGAGAACCGAATCTTTTATAATGAGCCACAAGCAAACTTGCCTGTCCGTTACCCCAGAGGAAAAAGGTATCTATGTTACACTGAACAGCAAACGACTTTGCCCTCTGCTTTGGAAGGGAGGGGCATTCTCTCTACTAAAGCTGGTGGGTTTTATTTTATTTATTTATTTATTTATTTATTTTTTGAGACAGAGTCTCACTCTGTTGCCTAGGCTAGAGTGCCATGGCGTCAGCCTAGCTCACAGCAACCTCAAACTCCTGACCTCAAGTGATCCTCCCGCCTTGGCCTCCCAGAGTGCTAGGATTATAGGCGTGAACCACCACACCCGGCCTACCAAAGCTATTTGTTAAGCAAGAATCCTTGAAAAGATAATCTGGAACAAGAACTGTCAGTATCTCTGCTTGCAAGATGTACAAGTCCATGGGAAATTGTCTCCCAATAGCCCAAAGATGCAAATACCAATTTTAGAAAAATTAAAAATAGATTTATCACAATTTAAAAGTATATTTTCAAAATTAAAAATAATAATTTCATACCTGAGAGAAGGAAAATGTTGAAATATTTCACCAAAATACCCATATCTAGCTAAATGACAAATAGCTCCATCCAAAGGTCAGTTTTCTCATCTGGTCATCTTTTTCATTATTCTCCATTACTTCTTTTTTTTTTTTTTTTTTTTTTTTTTGTTGAGACAGAGTCTCACTTTGTTGCCCAGGCTAGAGTGAGTGCCGTGGCGTCAGCTTAGCTCACAGCAACCTCAAACTCCTGGGCTCAAGCGATCCTACTGCCTCAGCCTCCCGAGTAGCTGGGACTACAGGCATGCGCCACTATGCCCGGCTAATTTTTTCTATATAGATTTTTAGGTGTCCATATAATGTCTTTCTATTTTTAGTAGAGACGGGGTCTCGCTCAGGCTGGTCTCGAACTCCTGACCTTGAGCAATCCACCCGCCTCGGCCTCCCAGAGTGCTAGGATTACAGGCGTGAGCCACCGCGCCCGGCCTCCATTACTTCTTAAAATAGAAAACTCTAGTTCATAGATGGCTTTCATAAATAGTTATGAACGTTAGACTTGAATACAGGCCAGAAATTCATGATAGATTCCTCACTAAAGACCAGATACAACATTCTTTTATACTGTAAATTGATGAACACAGCTACTACACATCTGGAAAGTTGAGTGATTTATATTGGCAGAGAGAGGTGAAGGACTCCTAATCCATTGTTTGGTTGCATTAGGGTCAGCTAAGTATTTCTTTATATTCTATGGCAGCTTGTGTATATGGGTTTAAAATGTATTTATGATGTTATAGATTTTTTTCCCTTAGATTATTAAATAATTCAATGTTGGGAAAGAGTCACAATTGTGGTGATTGAGCTATTTCACCACGATTATGACTTCCTCAGTGATCTAATATGCCAGGTTGAAATTCATGTATATTCAGAATATGATGGCAATTGTCAAAATAAGGCATTACATAAGCATTTTATATGTTTCATCCCATGAAATTCTTCAGACACATCTTTGAGGTAGATACTATTTATAAAGGCATTTTACTGATAATAAAATTGAGTCATAGAGAGATTAGCTGGTTTATCTAAAGTCACAAAGCTTGTGAGTGGTCCAGCTAAGTTTTGAACCTGGCAATCCAGATTCCACATCCTTAAGACTTAACCACTGTGATTTCATTCTGGATTACACAATTTAAATAAGCCGCTCAGAGAAACAATTGTGGCCAGAAATGCCAACTTTGTAAAAATATTTTAATCTCATTCATCATTTTATAAAAATTCATGCAAGTACCACTTTCCTTGACAGCAAGTGTTCTTGTGTATGGGAAAGCAGCATTTTACATGGCTGCCATTTTCTTTGCCAAAAAAAAAAAAAAAAAAAAAAAAAAAGCTGAAAAGATGGCAATTTAGTTGTACTCAAAATGTCACTATTTCCCTCAAAACTAAAAGAGTATTATAAGTAATAGGCCTGGCCACCACCTGTATTCCATGAATAAATCACCCTGTGATTAGGCATTTAGGAGCAAAATTTTTGCTTTGTGTAGTGATGTCCTCGATTTCTACATACATAACTGGTATAACATTCACTACTTATCCCAAGACAATCTACTTTATGGTTCATAAAATGACCATTCACTAAACTAACAAACAAACAAATATTCTGTGCCACAAAGTCATTCAACACTTATTTCTTACATATATAAGTACTTGTATGCCAAATGTGGTCTAGCCAAACTTTAAAACAAGATGTCAGCTAACACTATGTAGTATGTTGATTGTTCTTTAATGTAGTATGACACTATATAATGTTATCCAAATGTTATGTTATAGATGAATTTTACCAGTAGCTTTCTTTTTTGGCGGTTTTAAAATATGTCCACGATTTTTTTTGACACTCCTTCCTTCCAAGGGTCAGTCTGAATTTTCTTTTCTCTCGAGTATGAACTGGATTTAGTAGCTCACTTGTAACAAATGGGGTGGAGAAGAAATGGTGTGAGGATTCTGAAACTGGGTCACAAACAGAATTATGATGTCCTTTTTTTCCCCCCTCTCTCCCTCTCTCTCTGTCTCCAATCACTTGCTCTGGTGGAATTGAGCTGGCATTTTGTGAGAACACCCAAGCAGCCCCATGGAGAGGTCCCCGTGTCAAAGAACTGAGTTCTTCCAATAGGCATAAAGGGAGTGAGAATTCCTGCCAACATTTGTGTGAGGGTGCAATCTTGGAAGCACATCTTCCAGCTTCAGTCAAGCCTTCAGATAACTGCAGCACCGGCAGACCTTTTGACTATAATTTCTTTAGAGATCCTGAGCCAGCACCACCCAGATAAGCTGCTCCCAAATTCCTGACAGGTATAAATTATGAGATGATAAACATAAGTTGTTTTAAGCTACTAGGTTTTGTGGTAATTTATTATATTGTAATAGGCAACTAACAGACTTTGTTTTCTTGCTATACACACCATTCATCATTAGTTTTGTGACTGGTTTTATATTTTCTCTGCAATAATTTGAATTATATCCTCTTTTTACTTTTTGCAACTTTGAATACATTTTATTTCATCTCTTCCTTTAGTAGCAAAATTCATCATTTCTAACTGGAAGGTATAAATTTGCATTTATAGAAAAACTCAATTGGTTTATTAACATCGTCACTGTGCTCTGCTTAAAAATAACAAGAAATTTCGACAATTTCATGCCACTATTAGAAAAAATTATAACAATGAATTAAAGACTTAGAGAAATAAACCTTCAATCCATTAAAACCAATTTTCAGATAAAAATCATTGTATACTATTTGTACTTCATTTTTAATACTCTTACAAAATTATGATACTTACTGATTCACTTATTTTTCATTCAGATTCATCCTCCATATTTGCAGACACTTTGTTAGCTACTTAAATTTATAATTTTTTGTCTTCTTGGTTGGATTTATATTAAAATTTCTAGGAATAATTTTAAGATTATATGAACTACCATTAAGCAACTGGGCCATTTTGTAAAATGGGATATAATGCACTGTAGTAGTAACACAAACTGATAATTTGACACATATAAACAATAAAACAAATAATACATATCTGCATGCTTGTGCTTCTTTGAAATATTAACAACATTAAAAATCTGTAGTCACACTAAGATAAAAAGGAGATAATACAAGTCACTCATATCACAAATGAAAGAGGGGACATCAGTAAAAACCCACTGACGTTAAAATGACAAAAAGAGAAAATTATGTGAAACTTTGGTAATAAGTTCAACAACATAGATGAAATAGAAAAGTTCTTCGAAAGATTCAAACTACCAAAGTGAACTTAAGAAGACATAGATCATTAAGCCCTTTATCTAGTAAATAAATTAAATTTGTAGGTAAAAACCTTCCCATAATGAACAAAAAAATTGACAAATTGATCAATTTTAATTCATCAAATTGACATTTGTCAATTCATCAAAAATTTAAGAACTTTGTTTACTTAAGAAATATAAGAAAATTAAAAGACAAGCCACAAGCTTGGAGAAAATATATGCAAAACATATATCTGACAAAAACTTACTTCCAGACTCTATAAAGAACACATACTATTCAATAACAAGAAGAGAGACAACCAATTAAAAAATAAATGGGCAATATATCTGAACAGAAACTTCACTGAAGATATTCAAATGGCAAATAAACACATGATATGATCTTGAACTTAATTAGTCATTAGAGAAGTGCAAATAAAAACCACAAAGAGGTAGCTCTACACACTTGCTATATAGGGCTAAAATTAAAAGAACCATGTGTTGGCAAGTGTTTACAACAACTGGAATTCTCATTGCAGTTGAGAATGAAAAATATTAGGGCCACTTTGGAGAACAGGTGGAAATTTTCTTACAAAGTAAGCTTATATCCACACAGCCCAGCAATAACACTCTCAGATTTACCAAAGAAAAATAAAAATATATGTCCACATAAAGATTTGTACATGGATGTTCGTTGTAGCTTTAACAAATAGACCCAAACTATAGTCAATGTACTTAACCTAAACAGATGCTTACATGTGTTTGCAGATTTGGGCTTGCCTTCTGACACTACTGTCATTGCCTTCTGAAGAGGTTCTCCTGAGTAGGCCCCAGAACAAAATCTACATGTGTTAACCCAGGCCAACCTGAGCATGAGAATACGTTCTTATTGTTGCATGCCACTGAGTTTTGGGATGATTTGTTAGGCAACATGCAACATTATTGTGACATTTTCCTTCCTGTTCTCATCTCTTTTCCTTTCCTTTTCTTTCCTTTCCTTCTTTTTCTTTCTTTCTTGACAAGGTCTTGTTACATGTTGCCCAGGCTGGCCTAAAACTCCTGGGCTCAACTGATCTTTTTACATAGCTGGAACTGCAGGTAAAAGGGTCTTTTAGCAGAAGATATCTCCACTCCCATTACTATAATTGTCATCAATAGGGAGAAGATTACTAAATCTGCCTCCAGGCCTGGCTTCTCATCTGAGCTCCAGATTCTCACATTGGGAAGAAAGAGAGAAATGAAATCACATTAATTAGTTGACTACTAGAAACTTGTATATTTTTTACATAACCGGTGTTCAATAAATGTCTTTGATTAGTTAATGGAAGCATTGTGGCTATAATTTTAATTTTAGGGAGCATTATTTACAAAAATTTGCCCCCCGCAAGAGACAATCTGATCTTGTTTTCCTATCATACTTTGTCACTTAGAAAGTACCACCAAAAAAAAAAAAAAAAAAAAAAAAAAAAAAAAAAGAAAGAAAAAGAAAACAGAGTCCTAAGATTCTAATCAATGGCTTCTTATTTTTGCTCTAATTCTTAAGAATGCTTTTTTAAAGAATATAGACACAGTGCTAAAATGTGGAACTGATATTTACATAAAATATTTAGTTTCCCCCTTCACTATAGCATAGAGTTTTCATTTTTAGTAGGAAGAAGTGCATTAGTGATGGTTTATGGAGATGACTTTTAAAATATTTTTGTTATTGGCTTTGAGAGTATATTAAGGTAGTTTATCAGTGTAATCCATATTCAACGGATTAAATGAACAAGAGCAGTAATGACTGCTGAAGTGTCAGGTGTTTGAAAAGTAAAGTGAATGGACAAATTGTTTTGGAAATGTAGAAGACAAACTACTTTCTGAAATACTTGGGAAGCAGTGATTAAGATTCTTTTTTCTCTAAGTTTTATTAAAATAGACTTTACTTTTTAGAATACTTACAGATTTATTTGAGAAAACAGAATAGAAAGCACCCATTTATCACTTCACCCAGTTTTCCCTATTATCATCTTATGTTAATAAGGTATATTTGTGACAGTCAATAAACCAACATTGACACATCATTGTTAACTAAAGCCTATAATTTAGATTTTCCTACTTTTAACCTAATGTCCTTTTTCTATTCTACAATGTCGCATCACAATTACTTGTCATGCCTCCTTAGGCTCCCTTTGGCTGTGATAGTTTCTCAGGCTTTTCTTGTTTTTGAAGACCTTAACAGTTTTGAGCATTACCTGTCAAGTATTTTGTAGGATGCCTCTCTGTTGGAATTTGTGTGATGTGTTCCTCATAACAAGTGTACATACTATCAACACGATTTATCATTGTTGATATTTACCATATTCACCTGGTTGAGGTGATTATACCTGGTTTTTCATTTCCAATATCCATGCTTGGCAGGGTCAGAATTATTAAGTCACACCCCTGTGGGAAACAACTTTATTAACTAGAGTACAGTGCTTATATGCAGCTCCTCTTGTCCTTAGTCTTAGACTGCATTCATTTCCCAAGTTACTTAGGTCAGCGTCTTTCCCCTCACCTACTTCAGCGAGGTTGTTTCATGTATTTGTAAGAAGGCTCTCTTGTCACAGTCTGCATTTCTTCCCGACATACACTGGCCTCCTAAATGATTTTTTTTTAAATCTTCAAAGATTAAAGTTTACTCTATACTATGAATTTCTATTATTATTTGTAAACTATATAATATCAGATATTCATCATTACAGTAGCACAAGAATAGGTTCACCACCCTAAAAATCTGCCATGCTCCACTTACTCAATTCTTCCCTTTTTTTCTCCCAAACCCCTGGAACCACTGATATTGTTTGCTATCTTTATAGTTTTTTCATGTCCAGAATGTTATATAATCAGAGTCATAAAATATATTGCCTTTCCAGACTGGCTTCTTTCACTTAGCAATATGCAGTATGCTGCAAACCAAGGAACACCAAGGGTGGCTGGAGCTACCAAAAGGCAAGGAATGATTTTCTCTTGGAGCTTTCAGAGAGAGCTTGGCCCTGCCAACACCTAATTCCAGACCCCTAGCCTCCACAACTATGAGAGAATAAATGCCTGTTACCTCAAGCCACCCAGTTTGTGGTGCTTTGTTACACAGCTCCAAGAACTAATACAAGGAATACTGGTACATACTCAGTTATCCTGGCCAGAAGTCTGACAGGGCTAGGCATGGAAGGCTTGGCAAGAGAAGAGGAGAATGAGGACAGATATAGAACAATCTGTGGATGCCAACAGCAGAAAAGGGCTATGCCCTTATATTTGTGAGGGTTATCCAGAAAATAGGAAAAACAGGATGGCTGGATAGATAGATTTATTATAGGGAATTTGCTCATGCAATTATGGAGGCTGACAAGTCCCAAGATATGTAGTGGGCAAGCTGGAGACCCAGAAGAGCCAGTGGTGTGGTATAGTTCCAGTCTGTCATTTCAGGGGTTTCAGGTGGTCCTAGGTAAACACATTTCCCAGGGATGAGTTCTCCCCTTCAGTTTGATTCATGTCGAAGAGTCTTAGACACTGTCTGATGCTCAAGCAGTTTATTCTGGTAGTCTCTTATAAGACAATAGCCAGAGAAGGCTTGCGTCCTGGGCCAGACACAGTCAGAAAGGCAGATGACTGACTGACAGGAAGGGTCTTCCTCCAGAGATCATTCTCAGAGTTTGGGGAATCCTTCCCCCTTCTTTTACCTGTATTCTGAGTCACTGACCAGGTGTTTCTTTATGAAGGTAGTTTAAGCTATTCTTATGAGAGTAAGCTTTGTTTTAAGGTTCATGAAGTTGCATCTACGGTGAGGTGACCTTGTCTCCCTTAAATTCCTGGGCCTGAGTTGCAAATCCCTAGGCTGGGTTGCATTATACTGCTAAGTCACACATAGCGTAGGCTCTGTGAGATGACTGAGTGGGTTTATGGCTATCATGACAGCCACGATTGGTTTCTTATTGTATGCTACACAGGCTGGGTCTGAAGCCATGAGACCCAGGACAGCCAATAGCATAGGTTCCAAGTCTGAAAGCCAGAAGGAAGTTTTGAAATCCAGGGAGAGCGGATGTTTCAGCTGGAGTCCGAAAGTGGGGAAAAGATGATGTCCAGCTCAAAGGCAGCCAGGCAGGTGACATTACCCCTTACTCACTGGAGGGCTCCCATTTTTGTTCCATTCAGTCCGTCAAGTGATTGGATGAGGCCCACCACATTAGGGAGAATAATCTGCTTTACTCAGTCTACCAATTCAATGGTAATCTCATCCAGTGATGCCCTCACAGACACACTCAAAATAATATTTGACCAAATGTCTGGGCACCCCATGGCCCAGTCAAATTGATACATAAAATTAACTATCTCAGCCCTATTTTCTGTCCAGACTCACATGGAGAGAACGAGTCCCTGGGGAGCAAAGCCCAGCGGTGAATAAAAGCAGATGGGACACTTACCCAAGGGACCTATGTGCAAGCATGTCCAGGAAGCCACAGACTGCTGTCAGCCTGAAGGAGCCACATGGTTCTTCTCTGTGTGGTTTGACCATAACCGGGGTGAACTGAGCACAGGACAGACAAGAGGTCCACTTCTCTTCTGCAAAGTTTTGGCCACCCATTAGCCTCTAAAAGTTTGACACAACCCTAATTGAATTAAGTTTTTTTTTTTTTTTTTCACAAACCCAGCATGTGAGAACTTAAATAGATAAGTTAGTTCATAGAATATACAGAGATGAGATAGTTATCACACACTTATTTTAGTTACCTGGAATTTATACTGTCTGTGTAAAGCAACCTCTGACAAAATAAAATGGAACAGGATAACCCAATGCACACCTGGGATCAATTAAAATCCTGTCACATAAAAACCTGTTTTAGTGAATGTTAGCTTATACATGGATACCTAGTCATTTAATTCTTAAGAAATAGAAAGTTCTCTGCACAAACCACAGCTCTGATTGCACACAGGGCTACTTCCAAGCAACTTCAGCTCTGCTACTTGCACTCTGAAGGCTCCCACTGCCAAAGCCACCCAGGAAGCAAGATGGCAGAGAGGGAAGCTTTCGGGATATGCACATCCAGTGCTTCAATTCCCAAGCACTAAACGCACCAATCTCACTGTACTATAATGAAGCCTCTTTATCATGATTTCCCAGGAAACCAAATCATCTTGAATGCAAAATGTAGAAAAATGTTAAACTAGGACCACATAGTGGAATTACCGTGGAACCCAGGCACATAGAGACACGGAGGCCAGTAGGTTAGGAACTAAGACTCAGTTAGTGCTAGGCTGACTGGGTCTCAGAGAGCAACCGCAGGGCTGAAAAGCTTGAGGATGCGGTGGCTCTTGGGAACACTGCAGGCAGAAAGGAAGCCCTTAGTGACTGACTACTCATCTGGTTCTGGATAATTTTCCTCCCAGTGGTGTGGAGCCCTGGAAAAATACAGGCTCTGGCATTAGGAAGGCTGGAGTTTGAATTGCAACCCTGACACTTCCCGGGACCTCAGGCAAACTGCTTAACATCTTGTTTCTTAAAAATAAGAGTTTTCTTATCCATGTTTTCCTCTTAAGCTTGGTTCAGAACTTACATTTCTAACTATAACTTTCTATTTCTGGCAAGAGAAAGTCACTCTGGGGGACATTTTCCAAAATGACATAGCTATCCCATCAATCAGCAATCACTACACTGACCACTGTTTAAATAGCAAAAGGTTCTTCAGGAAGAATGTTAATGAAAAAGTTGCTTAATAAGTTAACAAATGGATGAATAAAGGAGAGAAGGATATGGTCAGGTGAGAGATGCGTAGGAGAGAGGAAGAGCACAAGAAGTGTCTATTGCCTCTTCTCCAGTGAGATTCGTAAATGCAGAGGATCAATTGCTGTGGCTTTGGAGACCATAAATTGTGGTCACTTCTAATCTGAAACACTCTTGAAAGGCCATTGCATATATGATCCTCTGTCACTGCAGAGGCTGGGGTTACCTGGGGAAATCACACTTTGGCAGGGGCACATGGGGACAGTAGTGAAATGATAAAGGACTAATGAAGGGTGAGTTCTTAGCCAATCTGCTGGGCCAGCAGAAGGTCTGGCTTTTCAAAACAAGCCTCTCTGGGCTTTAGTGGCTGCCCGATGAGCCACCTCAGGCTGTAAAGCACTTTCTCTCACGTTGCGAGACTCTTCTGATGCTAGCTCCCCATGAAATCACTGACGTCATCGCTCACCTCTAACACACACAAGTGCTTATTCATTTTCCGACAGGGGGGATCAGAGCCAGAAGAGACTTCAGAGAGCGTCTGACCCGGCCCCTTCATGCTACAGATGAGGAACTGGAGGCTTGAAGACAGAAGGTGATTTTTCTTTTTTTAAAAAACAAAAACAAAAACAAACCCAGAACACCTCAGAAGGCTTCCTTTTGTTTTCTGGTTCTGTCATTGAGAGGCTGGATGCAGCTTTGGGCTTGCTACAGCACATAACCGTCATTACTCAGATGGCTGTGGGGAGACAACATTGTGTGTGATTTGGGTGTAAATGTCAAAGTTAGGTGGAGCCCCAAGTGCTTCTTGGTTTGCTCATTTATTACTATTCCTTTGAGGAAAGATATCTTTTGAGAGTCTTCGACATCTTGTTTGTTTCACATTCCCTAAACTCAAATCAAGAGGAAAATAATAAAGACCTAGATGTTTGGAATTTATAAAGGGCTTTCACATGCATCGTGAGCTTGTATCTTCATAAGGACACTGGTAGGTAGCACAGGTAGATTTCTGTGCTACAGACAGATACAGTTCCAAGGTCGGGGGCGGGGGGGAGGTCAGGGGGATGCTACAGTGAGATGTACCATTTTTAATCCCAGATGAATCTCCTGCTGGTATTTCTCGCCTTCTTATTTTTTTATTTTATTTTAAATTTAGAATGAGAAAAGTACAATTTAGTTATCCGAGGAAATTCATTGAGTCACCACCTAGAAGCAATCTAAGGTCTTTTTTTTTTTTTTTCATTTTCTTAAACTTACCTAGAGCTTGCCGGTCCTTGCTTTCTCTCTGTTATTACAGAGCAGATAGCGACTCCCAAATAAAAGGCATGCCCCGAGAATATATTGCTTGTCCATCATATATCACACACTTTTGACCGGCATTGACTATCACAAATCCTTTCTTAAATAATATAGAACTGACAAAAGTTTTTTTTAAAAAAGGCAACTTGAATGTAAAAGCAATTGCCTTCTGTTTTTGTTCCTGTCACATTCAGAAAGCTTTTCATAGAAAAGTATCTGTAATTAAGTGGTGCTGGCAAAAAAAAAAAAAAAAAGAAAGAAAGAAAAAGAAAAAAGAAAGGAAAGAAAAAGTATTTGATTGCAATTGCAATTTACTACACAAGTACATACTGCTTGCTCATATTTATATGGCACCTTTTTTCCTTCCTTTTTTTCTATTACTCCCATTTTATAGATGAGGAAATTGAGCTTCCATGAGTTTAGGTGAAATGGATTTCCTGTGCATCTCTATGAGCACTTTGCACAGGTACTCCATAAGTAATTGCCAAATTGAAGAGTATTCACTTCTATGTCTCTTTTTGCACTTAATATTTGAATTAATGGCTGAACCAGGGGTTGGTTTGTTTTTTTTTCCCCCCCCCACAGAGGAGTGCACACCATGGAAAATGTGCCTCTGGGAATGCAAATAGCCCACTCAATGTATTAGGCAACCATAAACAAATGGAGATTTGCACAGATGTAATTAAGAATAGAAAATACAAACCTACGTGCAGAACCATGATTTACAGTCAAATTCACCTGCCTTGAAAGCTCATATTAAATTGCTCTTCGTTTGATTACCAAGTTGGTGTTTCAATGCAAAGCATATGCTCGTGGATCTTCAGGTTTACCAGGCTTATGAATTAGCTAATAACTATGAAACGAACCTTTTAAGGGAAGATTGGTTTATGCCTCAGCGACGCAAACATGTGCAAGTGAAAATATATGCATCTCAACTGGTTATTTTTGTAGGGAGGACAAATGTGTAAAAATATGTTTACCAGAAAAAAAATTCTGGTTTTGACTGTTTGCCAAATGTTATACAAATAATTAGTGATGTTGTTAAGTGCTCAGCAGCTCTTCCAAGACTTCTTTTTTGGCATTAAATATGCTTATTTTCCAGCATATGGGCACCTATGATATTTTAAAGTGTTCATAGAACATGGCTTCTAGCCTGACTTATAAAATGGTGTGCTGTTGTTTTTGTCTCTTTCGCCATATATCTGAGAACCTGAAAAGAGACAGATGAGGTTTTTTTTTTTTTGTAAGAACACTGAACTTCACTTTCCCAAATCCACATTCTCAAGTTCAACTTTCATCCTCTTCTCTAGTATTTTTATATTTAGAATTAAAATTTCTAATACCAAACCAGAAAGCAGGAGTTAAAGGGCTGGAACACCAGAGCTTGGTTTTTATCTCCCACTCATGCCCATCCCCCAACTTCTTGAAAAGCTGAAAATATCTAGAAGAACGTTTCTTCAACTCCACTTTCCAGACTCCATCAATGGATGTCACTGATAGGAATAAACTGTTGCCCCAATAGTAAACCCTGGGCCTTACCACCACACAAATGCAGAACATTTGTCAATATTGTTTGCTGCCTTGAGCAAAATGAAAACACAGCAGCTGTGGGATATCAGTGAGGTCGAGTCCCCTCCTAAGCTCAGGCCTCCCCACCATGGTGCCACTGTGCCCCTAGGATGGCACTGCCACTAGCGGGGGAGCCGGCCACAGGAGGGCCAGGAGGAGTAACCTGATGAGTACCGACAGAAATGTCCTGTGTTGGAGCCAAATAGAAGAATTGTGTCTGATATCTTTTATAACCAGAAAAATTTTTTTTTTTTTGCGGAGAAAACCTCCTGCTCAAGGTAAAGGGCCAATGCTGAGCAAGAGAGGCAAGTCAAAAATAAGCATAGTTGTAATGCAAGTAAGTTTGAGGTGAAGAATATGTCAGAGGAGGAGGCAAAAATAAAGAACCACCAAAATGAGAGGCAGCCTGGATATGTCCAGAGCAGGGCGCACCACGGCAGAGTGAAAAGAGGTCGAGTGAATCAGACTCCTTCTGAAAGGTACAAGGTTTCCCCATGTCACAGATCTAGAATCTGACTTGGCACAGGGAGGTCAACTCCACTACACAAAGTCCACCCCGTTGACCAAAGGCCCTAGGAAGAACGGGCTGGGTTTCACTCTCACCGTGCAGATTCCAAAGTCATGATTCTAGATAGACAAGCATTTAACAGACTGTCTCTAACACTGCCCACCTCTAAGGAGACGGGAAAAATAATAAAGAATCCTCAAGGGAAAAAAGAAAAGGAAAGAAGCAAATAAGGCTAGAAAACATGCAAGATGAGACATCTACCCTTACAGAATAAATATATCGATTGTATTGATGGAAATCAAGAAGTGTGTGTGATCCAAGAGAAAACTCTTCACAACAGAATCTAAAAAAATATCCATGCAAATAAAGGCCCATTATTTCCCTCTCTGCACGGAATGACTGGCTTTGAGTTTTAACATGGGAGGAAAAGCCAGATGGCGGCAGACAGGCTTATTATAGAAAGTCCACTTGTACTGAAGTTTTCTCAGCACTCTCCACCGTTGCTGAATGAGGTTTTGTTTTGTTTCCTTCTTAAGTGTAGGGCAGGCAAGTACCAGAATTTGTATAAAGTCTGAAACCTTTTCATGAAAATGTTCTATTCAATACCTCCGATACATGATATATGATGCCACCACAGGAAAACTAGTGTTGCTACAGACGTTAATCATAATTATGAAAATTTTTAATTTAAATGTAGGTCTGAACACACAAAATACAGTGCATGGCCATCTGTTAGTTTTCCATCTGGGCTCATTTGCAAAATACATTCTGTTTCGCTCCCCCCTCCCCCCTCTATTTATAATCTTCCCTGGAAAACAAATATGCCTAATCTATGGCATGCCAGAGCTGAAGTTAGCTATTTACAAGAAGCTTTTAATAGACATGGTTACACAGTTGAAAGCAGTAACAGAAACTTCTTCAAGTTTTTCTTTTTTTAATTGCTGGTGGGACACCTCCTTCGACTTTGGTTACTAGACTCTTCCTTTGAGAGTCCCCATGTAAAGATAACTACATGGCTTGCCTGAAAAGAATAAAGAAATGGATTATTGTTCTACTTCTCTCTTGGCATGATAAGAATAAAGTCTAAAATGCTAGAGCTGTCAATGCAGCATTATTCATGATAGCCGAAGAGCAGAAACAAGATAAATGTGCATCAACCAAGGAATGGATGAACAAATGTCCATAAATGGAATATTATTAGGCCATTAAATGAAGCACTGATACGTGCTACAACATGAATAAACCTTGAAAACATTACGCTAAGTGAAAGAAGCCAGACACAAAAAGGTCACATGTTGTATGATCCCATTTATATAAAATGTCCAAAATAGGCAAATGTATAGAGACAGAAGGTAGATTAGTGGTTGCCTAGGGCTGGAGGAGGAGGCTGGGGAAAATGAGGAGTGACAACTACTGGGTTTCTTTTTGGGGTGATGAAAATGTTCTTAAATTGGACTATAATGATGTTTGCATAATTCCATGATTATACTAAAAATATTGAATTGTCTACTTTAAACAAGTGAACTTTATGAAAGATGTAAATTATATCCCAAGAAGGTGTTAAAAAAAACTCTAGAGCTGGAAGGAGATGTAGAAATTGCCTAGTCCTTTCACATTTTAAAGATGGTGCTGTGAGGTTCTGGGAGATAAAAATGATTATTAGCTAGTTGGTTAGTATCAAGGTTTCTAGGCCTCTGTTCAAGGGTTCTCCCTGATATGTAATGCTGGATGACACTAACTAATCCACCTAGAGGTATGAACAGAGTGGACAGAAGGAGAGATTCAAATGGAAAGACCACTTAGGAAGCTACTACAATAGCTAAAATAAAGGTAAGAAGGGCCTTCAAAGATGGTAGAGGTATAAGGATAGAATAGCTATATGGGTGCAGTAGACCTTTTGGAGGCAAAATATTTATAATTTTGTGTCTGATTATTATGGTGGGGAACAGACGGAAAGAGATCATAGGTGAATAAGATGGCATAGTGATCAAGAAGCCTAGAGAAAGTAGAAAATGGAAAAGAAAGAAGATGAGTTTAATTGTTAATATGAGTTTGAGTTATGTCTAAAACACAAAATGGAGACACCTCACAGGAAGCCAGCATGACTTTGTCAAAAAGCTCAGGGCCAAAGAGGAAGCAGGAAGTCCTCCGTCAAGCATGGGTAGTGACAGCAGTGACTAGATGCAAGTGCTGCAGACGGTACAGAGGACAGCAGAGGCCAAAAACACAACGCCAGAATGCCTCCATACAAGGGTAGAAAGAAAAAAGAGAAAAGATGAAGGGAAGACAAAAGGAAGATTCCAAAATAAAGATAGTTAACCAAGACAGGTCAGTAAAAACAAGGCAAGAGATCTCATTTACGCCAGCCTTTCGAAAGAAAGGCTGTTGGATGGATTTCGGAATTTATCATTTGAGGCCTCAGCCTTTTGTTGGAGTTTTTAGTTTACTTAGGCAGCAAGTAGAAAATTCAGGAACTTGAATCAAACAAAAGCTCCGACTTCTGGAGATCAGGCAAAATGAGGAAAAATCTACAAGAATTAAACTGATGAGATGAGAAAAAAATGAATGGCATTAAAATATGGACGAAAGCAGCTGGAAATTTTGAGAACGAGGCTATCATGACAAAATATGTTGTAAGAAGGAAAATACAGTCCCCAGATGATCTGCTATCACAATGGGGGTGAAAACACACAAGTAGGCTTTTCCTGCGTTCCTGCTATAGTGGAGTGGCAGGGCCAAATATTGTGCTGAGCCTCAGTAGATTAACGCATTTTGCTTGCTTTCAGAATGTTAACCGGATTCTGCACTTCCCAGTCTTGAAAAGTTTAGGCTGACTATAAGGGCAAACAAAGGCCTCTAATAAAATCCAGTTGCTTGGATTCCTAATAGGAAACTATAAAACCAAGAGTCCACAAGGTGGGGGCCTCCCCTAGGATATTATTATTATGAGAAAAACAAGTATTTACCAGGCCCATGACTAGTTCCTAGGAATTCAGAGAAAAGCAGGAAGAAGTCCCCGTCTGTCCCTAAGGAGTACACAGTTAAGTTACAGAGACAGACAGGTAGACCAGCTATTTCCAAATCATGTGATAAATGCCATGACAGAGACATGGGTATGGAGAGGAAGGCATGTCCAGCCCTGCAAGGGGCTGGCAAAGTGGGTCTGAGGAAGATCTTTACAAAGGAGGTCATGCCTGGACCGAATTATCTTGAGGGATAATAGTTCTTGTGCCGGTAGACTGAGGGTGGAGTGGCCACAGGGACTATTTCTTCCAGTGGGCAGAGCACATGCAAAGGACCTGGGGTATGAGAAAGCATGCACATTTGGAGAACTACTGTACAAGCAGCTGGTTATGCCTGAAGGCTGACTTGATACTGGGAAGAAGCATGAGCTTTTCCTGGAGAAGTCTGTAGGGACAGATCATGGAACATCCTTCTGCATCCCACCTGACTTATCCCCCCAAAATAGACCCTGAGACAAGGACTTGGGGCAGGTAGTTTATGGAGCACAAATGAGAAGAAGGAAAGAAGGGAGAGAAGTCTGTAAAGGCTGAGTGAATGAGTGGGTCACTGCTGTGTGCACCTGGGGCTCAATCCCACCGGAATCCCCTGGGAAGACAAGGAGCAGGCTTCACAGCTGGGGCCCTTATGCATCGAGACTCCTATCTTCCTTGGAATGCGGGCTGAGGCTTCCTCTGGGGGTGTTAACCCTCCTCTCTACACACACACGTTTTTACATTTTTAGATTGAACCTGCCGCCTGCGTGCTGCTGAGCACCCTCCCTCCACTCAGGCAGAGAAGCAGAGAGAACGGGAGGTTGATGTGGGAAGCTGTCTGTGTGCAAGAAACCGTCTCCCACCAGCGGGAGCGAGTTCAGGTGGGCCAAGGGCACCCAGGGCACAGTATCGATGGTGCCTGTTAAACGACCTAAGGCAGACTACTTGTCTCCTCCTTTCGACCATGTCTAGTTCACAGCCATCTGACAGCTTTGCTCAGGACACTCACTCTTCCTCAATCCTAAGCCCCCGCTTCGACCCTCCTCCAACTCTGAAGCTTGCCTCATTACCCAATCGGAGGACCTCCCTCTCCTGCGAACACACGGGATGTGTGTGCACTACAGCACTTATGATCCAACACCTTGTGTCTTTGTACTCTCTGAACACACCATCCCATTTAAGTTGTTAGTTCCCCAAGGGCAAGGACTGTGTCTTGTCATCTTGGCCTTACCCACAGTGCCCAGGACATATTAGTATTGAGTGATGGCTCAGTCCAAAGGCAACTCTTACTCCATGAGCCTTTGGAAAACAAAGCCCGTCCAATAATTCAGCCAATCCAATGCTACCTTGAAAACGCATATTCCCAAAACGGAGCAATAAGCCAAGGCCTTTTCTTTTTCTTTTTTTTTTTTTTTTTTTTTTTGCGGTAGAGAAATGCATTGTATTATAATGTAAACCAAATTAGCTCTATAAAGAGTTTTGACTTTCTGATAACCTTCTGTGGAAAATAAATGAGCTGGTAGGAGTTAGAATGTAGTTGTTATATTCAAAACTGATCTGAAGAATCAGAACAGATGCAAGACATAAAAGAGAGACAGCATACTGGCTTTAAATGCATATAACGTGAAACTTTGATGTCTGCTTCCTAACAATTTATTTAAAATTTTGTGACTGTCGCACCGCTTCAGTTTTGGACACCACCATTCCTTCTGGGTGAAGTGGCGTATATATTTTTTTAAATCCATATCTGATTATTTATTTTGGTATGTATTTTCTGACAGGTCAGCTGGCATGGAGACCATGGGCCTTGGGAGGTCTGAGTCTCATTTTTATATTTATCCAGAGAACATGCTGTTTCTCACTAAAGTCAGTTGAACTATATGGGCCAGTTTCTCTTGTCAGCTTCTTGGAAGCTTTGAACTGTAAGAAGAAATACACAGCAGGGTAATCTAGCCCTTTGAAATTTAGGACAACTAGGAAAGATACATGGTGGTGTTGATTTGTCATAAGCTTTGTTCAGACGACATCCATCTCTAATATGATAAGGATTCTTTTTGGATTAAGATGCCCAGTGGTTATAAGTGAAAAGCTGTTATCTTTTGGGGGGAGAGGGTGTGAAGATGGCCAAGGTAGTATGAGTATGTAATTTTCAGTTATTTCCTTTGTGGAATTTTTTGGCATTTGATAAAAGGCATGTCCTTTCATTAGTGGCACAAAAGGTAGTGTAAAGGACGTGCCAATTTAGAAGTTAATACATCAGACGCATTTCCTCGCAAGGAGCTGAAGAAGCTGCTCTCGGGCGCTTTCTCCTGGCACTGTTTACTGTTTACCCAGCTCTCACGATACGCTGGGCAAGGCCCTGGCGCTTTACAGTTGGGCATTCATCACCTCGGTTCTCCCTTGTCAGGATTCCAGAAGCTGTGCGTCCATCAGCCCTGTTTTACAGATGAGGACGTAGGCTCAGAGCTAGCACAGGGTGGCCCTGAGATAAGGATTGAGATCTGGCCAGGCGCGGTGGCTTACACCTGTAATCCTAGCACTCTGGGAGGCAGAGGCGGGTGGATCGCTGGAGGTCAGGAGTTCGAGACCAGCCTGAGCAAGAGTGAGACCCCATCTCTACTAAAAATAGAAAGAAATTATCTGGCCAACTAAAATATATATAGAGAAAAAATTAGCCGGGCATGGTGGCGCATACCTGTAGTCCCAGCTACTCAGGGGGCTGAGGCAGGAGGATCGTTTAAGCCCAGGAGTTTGAGGTTGCTATGAGCTAGGCTGACGCCATGGCACTCTAGCCCAGGCAACAGAGTGAGACTTTGTCTCAAAAAAATAAATAAATTAATTAATTAATAAAAAAAATAATTGAGATCTGTCTGTCTCCACAGGCCAAGTACGAACCACTAGACTACACTGCCCACCGCCATTTGCAAACCTCCACTGGCCCTGCTGGGCACGTAGCCTACCGTGTGTTTACACACAGACTACACCTGCTTATTGGTGTAAGAGAGGTGAGTCCAGGTACTTCCAAAGGAATTATTCAAACTATTTTGACTTTTAAACCTAATCTCTTTTCAAAAGATTGAATTCTAAAAATCTATGGAGTCTGACTCCACATAATAAAGTGTTCCTAGAAATTGCTAGAATTGGGAGTTTTTTTTTTTTCTAGTTATTCCCAATTAGGCACATAATCCCAAATCAGGATTGTTGGGGTCACAGTGTTCTGGAATTCCAAGTTATTTTTAGGTATCATGTACTGATAATTTTGTGAGTGTCAATTTTTTTCTGTTATAGAAAACTTAAACCAGAATTATTTAAGTCTTGAAACCTGCCTATGTAGAGTATTAAAATTTTGACTAACAGTCCTTTTCTTTAGAAAGCAGTCAGGCCATTTCACTCCCCTATTTAAAGTGCTTTCAGTGTATCTTACTGTTTCAATTTCTATTTCCTAGATTTCCTGTGAGGTGAATATATGATGTTTATTAGTCATTTGGATTTCTCCAGAGTCAGCTAGAACCTCAGTCTAATTGCAGCGTCCCCTAAAAAAGTCTTTGAATGGAATGCAGCCCCTCCCCACCCTATCCCCCATAATTAGATACCTGGATGAGGATGTGATAAGAGGATTAGCGGGACAGGGGAGCAGGGTGAGGGAAGTTCTCAGGTCTCATTCTCCACTCCTTCCCAAGGAGCCCAACGTCCTCACTTTGTTATGGATTGAATTTTGTCTTTCCAAAAGATATTGATGCTCTAACCCCCAGTACCTGTGAATGTGACCTCATACGAAAATAGGGTCTTTGCAGATGATCAAGTAACATGAGGTTATTGAGTTGGACCATAATCTAACATGACAATTTCCTGACAAAAAGGAAACATGGACACAGAGACACAAGAAAAACACCATGGAAGAGTTGTTTTGCTGCTACAAGCCAATGAATGCCCGAGAAGTCCAGCAAACCTCCAGAAGCCAGGAGAGAGGCGCAGAACAGATTCTCCCTCTGGGTCTCATGAGGAACCAACCCTGGTAACACCTTGATCTTGGACTTCCAGCCACCAGAACTCCAAAATAAATTTCTGTTGTTTAGGTCACTCCGTTTGTGGTACTTTGTTTGGGCAGCCCTAGGAAGGGACACACCCTTTCTCCCAGGACTAGGCTTGCTCCTCCACCCTCCTCTCTTTCCTTCACAAGGCATGCGTTTTCTTAGCGCCCCCTTCCATGTATTTTAACTGGGACCCTTTGCCACAGTCAGGCTGCCTGGAGACTCAAGCCCAAAGCACCAAGGTACAGCAGACAGGTACGGAGGCCTCTGTCCAGAGGGATATGCTAAGCAGAGAGTAAGACAGCCACCATCTCTCCTTTTTTGATGAAATACTGATGTCATAACTACACAAACCAAATACCAGAAGAACGGCAGTGTCATGCCTTTGCTATGGTACAGCAATCAATAGTCCCAATTTTCTCTATTATGCCACTTCTTTCATTTAAGTCTGCCATTTTAGAGAATATGCTGCTTTTAGGAAGACAGGAGCTAATTTACAGGGGACACTGTATGTGGAAATACTCATTTAATATTTAAATATGGGAAATATGAAAGCATAATGAAGATACCCCCCAAGGGCTATGTGAATGCACTTCTTATCACATCTGTTTGGATTTGGGTGCTCAGACAAGGGTGCAGCTGGAAGTCTCAGCATCCCTGCAGAAGGGTGAGCCTTGCTTCGTGGACCTGTACTCCTGTTGACCTCCCTTTGACTCTTAAAGGTAACTTAGTGAAATTCATTATTCAGAAGTTTTATTGCAATTTGCTTTAGCATTACTCCACCTCTGAGCTGTAGTTTCTTACTTATCTGTAAAATAATTATAATGATAATTTTACTCTTTTCTATTAGTTTTTTTTTTTTTTTTTTAACATTTGGAAGTGTCTAAGTGAAAAGGTTTTGAGAAGAGTCGTGGCTAGCAGGACTGGGAAGGAGTCTTTAGTTTCATGAGAAAAAAACTTCACTTTTGTTTCACTCTAATAATTGATCTCAGAATTTTGGGGTGTGTGTGTGTGTGTGCGCGCGCGCGCGCGCGCGCGCGCGCGCGAGAGAGAGAGAGAGAGAGAGAGAGAGAAAATGAGATCTGTCAGATCTGGGAGCAGCTCATTATTGGTATCCAAGGAAGTTTTGATTCCCCTTTCCTTTGTTTCCCACAGTGGCA
Organism: Eulemur rufifrons; assembly: GCF_041146395.1. Lineage (NCBI taxonomy): Eukaryota > Metazoa > Chordata > Mammalia > Primates > Lemuridae > Eulemur > Eulemur rufifrons. Next base: position 225,615,928 of record NC_090989.1, on the reverse strand, counting down.
GGATCTCCAGTGACAAAAACTGTGTGTGCAATAGCACTGGAAGAGGCTCTCACCCCCAGCTGCAGGGGGGAAAGGGGAAATATTCACCAAGCTGCAGAGTAAACTGGACATTGGGTGAGAATACTGGATGTTTCTTTTTAATGACTTAGGTGGAAAAAAGCTGCTTCCTATATTTTAGGAAGAGGATCTGATAGGAGCAAAGCAGTTAAATCCTCCTTTCCATCCTAAGGGAAGGGGTCCAGGTTGTCCTAAAGAATAATCTTCTCCCAATGCTGCATGATGTCTTCATTTTTTTCTCCTTCTCATAGCTGATATTTACAGAGGGTGTGCTGTGTGCCTGGCCCAGTGCTAGGCTCTGGGGGTGTTAGAGTGAGTGGAGCAGACCTCCTACCCTCATGGAGATTACATTCTAGCTGGGGAGGTCAACTTGATATATATATTTATGTCAAAAATAAGTTAAAGGGCATAAAGAGAGCCAAAGTCAGGGTGCACTTGCTCTTTTAGATAGGGTGGTCAGGTTAAGCCTTTCTGATAGAATGTGCTAGAACAGAGAGATGGCAATGAGTGAGCAGACCGCTGTGCTACATGGACAAACATTCCAGGCAGAGGGAAAGTGAAATAGGGAGGAAGCTGGCTTGGCTTGTTTGAGGGACAGCAAGAAGAGTGGGGTAAAACAAGTGACTAACTGGGGGCGGTGTGTGAAGTTCTGGCTCCCATGCTTTGTAGGAGACCAGCTCTCAGGTAAAATTTATACTCCAGCTCTCCCCTGAGGGATCAGGCTGAGGGCGAGACATTGGCTGAACTGGTCCCCCTGCTTGGCTTCTTGCACTTCCCTGCCCTGCTCTCTCTGCTCCGTTGATGATCTCTCTCCTTTCTTAATAAATCATGTGACCAAGAATTCCTATCTCAGGTCTTCTTCTAAGATAGCAGCCACTGGAGAATTCTATGCAAATGAGTTTATGACTTACTGTTTATAAGGATTACACTGGCTGCTGTGTGGAGAGCCAGGAAGTAAGGGTGGAAACCAGAGAGACCCACCGAGGCTTTTGCAATAGTTCAGAGCGGTAGCGATGAGTAGGTGAGAAGTGATTCGAGTGAAACTGTTTTGAAGATACAGTTAACAGGATTTGATGATGGACTGGAGATGGAGGTAGGAGAGAAAGAATAGAATCAAGGATGATTCCAAAGCTTTTGGCTTAAGAAACTGGGAGGATAGAGTTGCCACACATTGGGATGAGGGCAGGCAGTGGAAGGGCCAGGTCTGGGGAGAGAAATCAGAAGCTTAGGAGTTCAGTTTTGGACACATTGAGTTTGAGATGCCAACTGGATATCCAAGTGGAGAGGTCAAGCAGGCAGTGTATATACCGGTGTGGAGTTCAGAGAGAGGCCTGGGTTAGGGCGTTACATTTGGGAGTATTCAGCAGTCATGGCAGGGGAGTGGTTCAAGACAGAGAAGAGGTCTCAGAAGTGAGCCCTAGGACATTCCAAAGTCAGAGGCTGGGGAGGTGAGGAGAAACCAGCAAGAAGTTTGAGAAGGAGTGGCCAGAAAGAAGGGGAATCAGTGAGAACGGTGCCCCGGAAGTCAACTGAAGACAGGGCACCTCCTCAGAGAGCATTACCAGGTATAGAGTGCTGAAGAGATCGAGTGTGATGAGGCCTAAGGACTTTCCACTGGATTTGTCAGCAAAGAGGCCTTCGGTTGTCTTGACAAGAGTTGTTTGTCTGGGAGGGATGGAGACAAAGTCCCAATAGAAGGGGTTCAAGAGAAAATGGGAGATGAGTACGTAAAGACACTGAATACAGGTAACTTATGAGAAGTTTTGTTATTTAGAAGAACAGAGAAGTGGGCAGAAGTTGGAGAGGAATGTGGGCTCGGGGGTGAGGTTTGGAAAGATGCAGACATTCCAGGATGTTTTATGTTTATGCAAATGACCTCAGAGAGAGGGTAGAATTCAGATGCAGGGGAGAAGGGGCAAATGCTGGAGCCATGTGCTTGGGTGGGTGAGAGGACATGGGCCCAGTGCACAGCACAGCCTTCTCACAGGAGGGATGGCAGGCAGGAAAGAGGCAGACACAGGTAGACTATGGATGAAGTGTTTAGATCTCTTCCAATTGCTTGTGTTTTCTTAGATAGCTAGGACCTATGGTCATGGTGCAGCTCCAGATACCTGACCAACCATTATACGTGCATTTTCACACTCTTGATGATTTTGGCATTGTTTCTTCCAGCTATTAAAACATAATTGATGTCTACAAAGAGCTAGACCTGCACACAAGCTAATGCCCTTCCCCAAATTTTTAAATTCCAGGCCAAAGTTTATGCATAAGGGGTTATTAATAAGTCATGTGGTTAATTAATCAACTTAAGGTATATGATTTTAAGAAAGATTAAATTTGTCCTGAAAGGGCTGATTATAGTTCTATAAGCAACTGCTCACTGGCAGAATAGTTCTAAATTTTTAGTTCTAAATTTCTTGGTCTCTCCCTGCACAAATTAAGGATGGCAACATCAACCTTCCTTTTCTAGGCTGCTGTTTTTTGACACTCTGACCAACCCTTAGTATTATTTAAACATTTTTCTCTTTTTATTATAAAAATGTCAGCCCGCAGATTAATGAAAACTTGTCCTTTTTGTGTAATTTATCCTTCGAGGCTGAAGGAAAACCTTCAGGGAGAATATAAAAGCAATCAGGCATCCATTTAGAAAAAAAGCTGTGATTATTTTTTGTATGCAGTTTTATATCATTTCACTTTTTCAATATGTCTATTTCACATAATTTGTTACTTGACACTTTTTATTTTCAATCATTTTTGGTTGCTTATAAATAAACATGCGTCGATGTCAAGAGAATTAGCATTCCATTATAAACTTTATACAAGCTGAAAAACTGGCTTCAGTGAAGTTGCCACCTTATTTGGGACATGCATATACATTCTATGGCGCCTGTCTAGAGAATTAAACACTGCTCATTTTTTATCTTCACTAAATAGAAGCACATCTTAAATGGAGACAGTGATTTCCAGAGCAAGTTATGCAGGTGAGAATTATGCATTTTAATGTTGTTCTGTTTGGAAGTTAATCTTAAAGTAATTTAAATGGTGGCTGAAATCATGACTGTTTGTACCCCCTCAGAAAAAATCTTGATCAATAGTATGACCACATGTGTTTACATGCATTCAAATATGATGTTATTTACTATTTATTAACATATTTAAAATACTTTATCAGAATATTTAAAATAAAGCAATTTTTCCACTAGTCATCAAGGCATATCAAGTTTGAGCTCTTCTATGTAAATCTAATAGGAAACCACTAGCTTTGAGATGAATGAAGTCCACTGAATCAGGGCCCAAACTATCAGGGAAGAGAGAGAAGTCATAATTTATGGAGTAATTTCTTGTGGTGGTCCCCAACCTTTTTGACACCAGGGACCTGTTTCATGGAAGACAATTTTGCCATGGGGGGGGCGGGGGGCGGAGCTCAGGCGGTGATGGGAGCGAGGGGAGCGGCTATAAATACGCAGCCCCCTGTTCCCAAGTTCCACGGAAGACAATTTTTCCACGGATAGGGGTGGAGCAGCAGAGCTCTGCGTCCCAGTCCCTAATAGGCCACGGACTGGTACTGGTCTGCAGTCCAGGGGTTGGGGACCACAGAAATATTATACTATTTAAATATAAACTGCAAAAATACTAGAAGGAAACTACAAATGAAATACATTTAAAAGCAAAATAAATCTGTATAAGTGATTAGTTCAGTTTTCTCTTTGCTTTACCATGCTTTAGGTTACACAACTATTAGATAATTAAATTTGTAATAGTGAATACAGTGACAAAAGTTACCAGCATCTAGTACTAATACCTAAGTAGAATTCAAATATATTTTTTTCCAAGGCGTGTAAATTTAGCTACACCACAGGTAAACTTTCAATATCATTTTTGTACAAGGCTAAGGCGCATTTGTCTGCCCGAGGCCACAGGATCAGTGGTGCTGGATGAACTGACCTCCCTCTCCCTGAGTGCACTTGAATTGCTGGCCTTGCTACCCAGTGGTCACTAAGAGTGTTAGCCTTCCTCTGCCTAAGACTTTTTAAGGATATCATCCCAAACAGTTGCCTCAAAAGAGGATACCAATTCTCCTTAAGATTTATGCCACCACTTTTTTTTTTTTTTTGCTTCCAAATTCATAACCCGAGACAAATCCATACAGATTCCAGAGAGATGGTTACAATAAAGGCCGATTCTGGAAGACATAGCATTGATATGCTGAAAGATTTTTGCCTGTTTATATTGGCAGGACCTGAGGAATAATGTATAGGGAAATAGATGTTAAGAGTGTGAGACAGGGGAAAAAGAAATGAAAAATATATCAATGTTGGCGCACTTAGTAGAGATTCTGCATTCAATGTGTTATCTCAATAAGCTAATATTTAATAGCTTACTTGATTATTTAAATAAACAAGACTGAACACCAGCCTCCTTTTTGTGAGATTTGAATTGTTAGAACTTCCTTGGTAGGATGCAGAGGAAAGAATCTAAAGGCTTATGATAAATCAGCTTTATCATTCTTATCTTCATATCAATTCCTGCACACAGCCCGGCGCACTCTGCTCCCTGGAGAGCTACGAGGCCACACTTTTCACTAAGGCCTTGAGAAATGCAACGATAAGGGTGACACCAGCAAACTTGAAATGATTTGTAGTGACTTTCTTCTGCAAGCCAGGAATTGTGGTGAGAGATGCAACCACTGAAAAAGGCTCCTTGATTTTGCCGGAGGATGAGGACAACCAGAGCGGGAGCTGACTAAGCAGCAGGGCTTAAGTGCCGATAAGGTCAACATGGTTGTAACAGCTTATCAGGTCTAGAACCAAATTCAGAATGGTCCGATTTAGCCCACAGACGTCTTTGGCAGTGGTCATGATGTCTCTATGACTGAAGTAGATGAACAGCCTTATCAGGATGTACTTAAGCCATGTAAGTAGGAGAAAAATATAATGCTCTAGTCCTGGTGAATGGAGATCTGACTTCAGACCCCAAGGGAAAATGTCACTATTCCTCATTCAATTCCCAAACCAGACGCAGAACAGACATAGAGCTTCTTGAGTGAAGTTATTAAGCATGGGCTCCTTGAAGACCCTACAAGACTGCCATAAGTATCTGCCTATGTATCTCCCTCCAAGCATTTCCCCACAAGTGGCCATTTATCAGGGTGACTTTGTACTAGATAAACAGAAATACCCAGACTTTTCAGAAATTACAGTATACTGCCTATAAACTAATATAAACACTGGTCTTTGTGTACCTGATATATCAGGGAGTTAAGAAAGTCCATTGATGAATAAAATTTAAATCTGAGTCCATTTCAAGTAAGACCAGTGGACCTACAACTTTATTCTGTAGCTATTTCCCCCCAGTTCTTAAATGCACAGGAGGAAGGGGAAGATACACTTAGAAACTGGCACAATACACATATTGTGTGCACATACTCCGATTACTCCCTCAGCCACACAATGAGGACTATTAGAGTAGGAAGGGCCAAGTGGAACCACCTGGAAGGCATTTTCTATCAAAATAATAAAAATATTAATGCTTTCCTGGAGGAAATGCAGAGATTAGTTCCACCAAAGATTTGCAGGGTGATGATTTCTATTACATTCTCTTTTGTCTCCTTATTTAACTTGTGTGGAAGATGGAATGCTCTTGGAGAACGAAAGTGTATTATCACAAACTTAATCAGGCAGTGATTCCAATTGCATTTACTGTTCCAAGTATGATCTCTTTATTGAGGCACATCTAACATAAACCTTGCAAACTGATATGCAGATATTGATTTGGCATCTGCTTTCTTCTCTATACCAATCAACAGGATCACCAGAAGCAAGTTGCCTTCACTTGGAAAAGACAGTGTTATACAATTACTAACTTTCCTCCGGGGTGTGTCAACTTTCTGGCCCTCTCACAGACACTGGTCTCCTTCTACTTGAAGTGTGATCTGCAGATCAGCAGTATTACCATCCTCTGGGAGAAACTGCAGAAACTCAGGTTTCATTCCAGACCTACTGAATCAAAATCTGCATTAAATAGATAGCAAGGCTGATTGGACCTGGAAATAGCAAATACTCAAAGTGAATTTGTGAATTATATGAATGTTAGAGGGTGGAAATTAAACCCTATGAAAATTCAGGGGCCTGCTACTTCAGTGAGATTTCTAGGAGTCCAGTGATCTGAAGAATGTTTACAGAGGAAGATAAGCCTATGTACCTTGTACCTCCTACTACTAAGATAGATTCATAATGATTGGTGATTATCTTTGCATTTTGAAGGCCAGATAGGCAGCATATGAATGCACTGCTCTACCCATTTACTGTGTATTTACCCAATTTCCAGTTGTGCCTAGAGCCCAGAACAAGAGGAGGTTTTGCAACAGGTCCAAGGCTGCAGTGCAAGCCAATTTTGCACTTTGGCCATATGACTCCACGGATCTAACTGTAATATAATTATCTGTACATTGTATGGTCTTGACATGGTACCTTTGGCAATCCTCATAAGGAAATTACAGAATGTAACTCTAGAATTTGAGTAGAAAGGCATGCCTTGTTTCATGAAGAAATAGTCCCATTTTGGAAGCACAATGCCCGATTTGCTGCTGGGCTCTAGTGGAGACTGTACAACTGGTCATACCACACCAAGTGGCCCCAGCACTTGGATTCCTTCTTATGAACATGGTATTATGTGGTGTACAAGACATAAATTTGAGTATGTGCGACAAAAACTTCATCATCAAATGGAAGTGAGACATGAGATGGGACTTCAGCAGGTCCTGAAGTCACCAGTAAGTTCACATGTAAGTGGCTTTCAGTGTACCAACTATCGACGTTTAGTCCCCTCTCCTGTAACCCACATGGAGAAATTCATGTCACAGCTTGTAAGCAGGAGAGAATTTAGGTCTCTTTTATACATACAATTCAACATGAAGTGCTATCACAACTCCAAATTGGACCACTTCATTTCGATGGGGATACTCTGAAATGACCCTAAAAGATAGTGGGGGAAAGGAAATACTCCCAGCAGAATTTTAGTGGTGCACATAGTTATTATTTTACCTGGAAGGATAAATATGCAGAGATATACATTTATGTCAACTTATGGGTGATGGCTAATGGTTTGGCCAGATGGTCAAAAGAACTAGACTTGATGAGAAATGACAAGGAAAACTGAGGAAGAAATACATTAGACAGAACTATCTAAGAATGGGCACAAGGCACGAGAATAGTTGTATCCCTGTGAATGCTCACAAAAAGATTTCCTTAAAAAGGAGTCTCTTGTTAATCAGTTGGACAAGATAGATAATTCGGCGGATCTCAATCTGTTTCTCTAGCCTGGGTTTATGAACAAAGTGGCCTTGGCAGGAAGCATGGAAGTTAAAGTTAGTGTATGGGCTGAATAACATGGATAACAGTCACTGTTGAGTGCCCAACATGCCAACAGCAGAGACAACATGAGTGCTCAATATAGTGACATTCCCAGGGAAGACTGGCCAACTCTTTGTAGCAAGTAATTGCATTGGAACACACTATCATAAAGAAGTTTGCAATTTTTACTTACTAAACTAGACACTCTACATATCCTTTGCTTATTTTCCTTGCAATGATTCTATCAGCGACTTTACCTGTTGAATTACTGAGTATCTTTTGTGCCATCAAGGTATTAGACTCAATGTTGATTCTAATGAAGAAACTCACTTTATAGCAAAAGAAGAGATACATAGCCACAATATTCAGTGGTCTTATCTATCCTATAATCCCAAAGTAACTGTCCTAATAGAACAGTGGAACAGCCTACTGAAGACCCAGTTATGGTGCTGGCAGTTGTGGATCTGGGAAAATGTAATATGACTCCATATGTTTTCTGAGCCAGCAACAAATAATGGCACAATTTTTCCTATAGCAAGTATATAAAATTCTGCCAGCAAAGGAGTAAAAGTGGCTTTTTTTCCCTCTATCATCCTCCAATAACCTACACCCAAACCTTTTGCTTCCTGTTCTTACAACTTTGGTCTCTTTGGCTTAAAGACATTAATAATTCCAAAGGGAGAAGTGCTCCCACTGGGGGAACAATGATTGCAATTAACCGGAAGTTGAGGCTACTCCCTGGGCACTTTGGGCTGCTTATGCCGCAAGCTATAATACCATAATACCTAATGCTTCAGGAAAAGCAGCATACAGGATCAGTTGGAGATATTAATATTGCTTGATTATCAAGGAGAAACAGGGGCAGTTGCATAATGTTATACAGTAGGGCAGAAACTCTTAGAATGTACTTGTACAGAGTAAAGGTTATTGTGAGACTATAGCAATACTGGGGGGGGCCACTAATGACTCTAGAAATGGGGGTTTGTGCTATGGTTTGAATGTTTGTATCCCTCCAAAATTCATGTTGAAACATAATTCACAACACGATAGTATTAAGAGGTCAGGCCTTTGGGAGGTAATTGGGTCATGAGGACAGAGCCCTCAGGAACAGGAGTAGTACCCTTATAAAAGGGGCTTGAGGTAACCCATTTGGCCCATTTTTCCCTTCCACCCTTCCACCATGTGAGAACACAGCAACAAGGTACCCTTTTGGAAGCAGAAACTGGGCCTTTGCCAGACTTCAAATCTGCTGGTGCATGGATCTTGGACCTCCCAGCCTCCAGAACTGTGAGAAATAAATTTCCATTATTTATAAATTACCAAGTTTAACGTATTTTGTTATAGAAGCCTGAACAGACTGGGACAGAATTGCTGCTATCCTAGCTGAGGTACATGCATGGCACATGGCATAAACCATAGAAGCTACATAGCTTCATGACCAATTTCATAAATGAGGACTGCCCTAGCTATACATATTTTGTTACTAGCTTTTTATGTATATTTTATATGTTAATATATCTAAATTACAGAATACCAAAACAGGATCCACTGAGGAAAGGAAAGAAAGAGAAAATATAGAATAACTTATGAAGTTTCTGTTTTCCATTTTGGGAAACAGTGAGCACATCTTTGGTTATACAAGGTATAGTTGTATATGTTAGCCTTAAGCATGATGTCACTGTTACTTGAAAATTTCAATATGGGTAGAGAGATGTGTATGATTGTTAAGTTGATGAAAGTGTGGATGGACAGTGTCACACTCTGTATTGTCAACTAGGCATCACCCTCAATCCCTTCTCTATTTTCTTTTGAGTAGCAGAGAAGACGTCTGGCTCTGTATTTCACAGAACTGCTTTCATTACATGGTTCCAAGATATTGACTGCAATTGTGAAAGATTTGAAAGTGGAAGAGAAAGAAGTCATTACTTTGGCAGCAGTAATAGTCAGATGGCAGAGATGATCTGCAATAGCTTCCCTTGGTATCTGGGGATTATCCTAAAATCAGGCATTTGTGGAGCTTTCCACGGATTCCAGCAACAGACACTTCTGAGAATCACCCTGAAGTGCGCAGATATCTGGAATCTCCAGAACTGGCTTCTGTCAGCCCCAGAGTCATGAGAACCACACATCAGTGCCGTGGGCAATTGAGATTCTCTTTTGGCAGCTTCCCTGTGCTTCTTATACTGCCCAATTCCCCCCCGAAGGAGATCTTCCAGATTTGTACTCCAAGCCATTCCTACATTATGTAAGCCTCCAATTTCCTATAATAAATCTGTTTGAAATCCCCAGAGTGATGCAGTCATTTATCAGGATAGATCAACTATTTAGGAGCAAGGAAAAACCCCTAAATCAACCTAAATAAAATGTAGTAAAGACAAAGCACATTTTATTCATAGGAGGAATTCTCAGGCTCCTAACTTAGAACCTATCTAAGTCTACTTTTTTACAGATGATCCTAGTATGCTTGGTCATCTGGATTTACAAGAAACAAACAGAAGTAGCAAATTGGAAAGAAGGGAAGCAAGACCTAAAGCAGAGAGTCTGATAGCAACAGCAAGTGAAAACCATTAGCAGGATAGTTTTATTGACTCCTTTACATAACTCAAAAAGTTCAGAAGTCTGGGGTTATTTAGTATAGAAAAAAGCATATTATATAACAAAAGCCCCTAAAGGTATTGACATATCACATCCTAGTATAAAAATCTGTACTCATAATAACCTGCAATATGAAGAAAAGATATCATATTCAGAATATTTTAAAGAAACTAAGGAGATGTGTAATTCATTTAGGAGAATTTTTTCCATGAAAACCTCAAACATTCTGAATCAAAATCTTGTGCGTATGTGGAGGGGGAAGTCCAGAAGTATGTATTTGTTGGCCCCTGATCCCCACCTCCCCACCTCCACATATGGCCATAGCCAGGTTTGAGAACTACTGACCCAGACCACCCTCTACCTCCAGAAAATGATGCCTAGGGATAAAAATGAATCTCTAATTTCTATTCTCACCTCCAGCTGTCAACCATCATTTAAACTCAACGGTAGTCATAGTGCCCATTCTTTTAGGTAGCTGCTATCTTGTCACTCTTCACATCTGGATCCACTTTCCCTCACATCTTGATACTGCCTCCTAGAGAAAGCACTCACCGAGCAATCAGAGCATCCTGTAGTAATTATGCCATGTCTCAACTTTCTCCAATTTCGACATTCTTATCTCTTTATCACTTTGTAAACACACTCAATGGACATCTCTGAGACCCCTACAATGGTTTCCTGACACTACACCTCCTGTCTGATTCCCCACACCTCAATGTGAACTTCTGGATCCTTGATTGCCTATTTATCTGCTGTATTAGATTTATCTCTAAATCCTCAAATACTAGCAGAGGGTTTGCCACATATTCTATTTTCTGTAAATGTTTGCTGAAAAATTTTGGAATCTGAGTCACAGTTACCTGCAGACTCCTAATTGTAATTTCAACTCTCTGCCTCCTAGACCCCCTGGCCCAATGGTATCACAAATTACCAGCTGGAGCAAAGTCAAACACATAGGCATTTCACTTCCTTGGGATTGGAGGACCAGAGTGCAGGAACTAGCTGAGGAATTCCAGCCTGAAGAGAATATTGAACAGGAAGGTAGATGTTTTCTGTGAGGCAAGTTGGTGATGAGGGAGAATGGAAAAGCGGGAAAATGACAAAAGTAAAGAACTGGACAAAAGTGGCACCAGGATTTGTGGTATATATTCCTGAATCAAAATTTGAATAACCAAGATTTGGGCCATTTCGATGTTTTTAAAGCTGTAGTAGCCAGTTTCCAAAATGGCCCCCAATGACTCCCATCTTCTGATATTCACATCTTCATGTAGTCTACTCCCACACTGTACCAGGGCTGGTCTGTGCACCCAGTAACATAAGAAAGGGGTGTAAAAGGTGATCTGAGGCTATGTCATAAAAGATATGTGGCTTCTGCCTTGCTCTCTTTCTTAGATCACTTGCTCTGAGGGATGCCAGTTGCCATGTTGTGAGGACACTCAAGCGGCCAGTGGAGAGGCCCACATGAAGATAATGGTGGCTTCCAGCCAAGAGCCAACAAGGAATGGAGGACCACCAATAGCCACATGATTGAACCCCAACTGAGCCTTGACAGGACTATAGTTGCAGTTGACAGCTTTACTGCAACCCGTGAGAGACCTTGATCCAGAACCATCCAGGTAAGCCACCTCTGGATTCCTGACCTTCAGAAAATGAATAAGATAAGTGTTTGTTGTATTAAATTGCTAAATTTTAAGGAAATTGATTTTATAGCAATAGAAAACTAAATCAAAACCCTAACCTGGAAGTTGCAAAGTGAGGAATGGGGACCCTTTCTGGCATGCTGACATGGTTTTGTTTTGTAGGGAAGGGACATTTTTAAAAATTCAATTAATTGTCAACATTTACATTTGAGATTTTTTTTTTTTTAAATCTTGATTTCTTACTTTAAGAAAGAATAAGATCTTGTTACATACCCTAATGGCTCTGTTGCCTTGGACTTGAATGGAATAGACCATCTAAACACCAATAGCCGTTCAATTTTGGTCTGGACTCTGATCTAACAGGAAAGGATTTCACTCATCTTACAATTTCCTTGTTTTATCAGGAACTGTCCTTTTTGCATATCAGAGTTTTTGTTTGGTTGGTTGTTTTTTAAAGATTTCATTACATGAAAGTTCTGCCAAATTGTCTGCTCATCAGAAACATCTGGGAAACTCTAAAATGCAAAGATTTCCAATCATGGATTATTGCAAACATGGTTATTTTATGATCATAGTTTATATTTCAAGAGAAGGGCCACATTCTCTCTTCCTTCCTTCTGAAGATGGAGTGAGATTATACAGGGATCAGTGTGGAAAGGGGGTTTGGTCCAAGGAGCAGATTGGGTTGTACTTCCCCGAAGTGATTCACGGCGGGACGATCCAGCAGAGCAGGTCTGACCCAGATACTTAGCTGGTATGGCAGGGGGAGGGCATTAAAATGGAAAGATTTAGCAAAGCCAAGTCAAAGGAGTCAGGGATGGGATTAAGAATAAGAAATGGAGCTGAGAGGACAAAGGACTGGGAGTAGGAGGTCAGGAAGAGAAGCAGGAAGAGTTTAGGATGCTTATTATGAAAAGCTGTGGTGTTTCTGCATTTCTCTCTCCTTAATCCATGGATACATGAGACACAATAATACTGTGGCAATGGATCTTTAGGAACTCTGCCTAGTGAGGGACTGCTTTGAAAATTTATCATAAAGACTATCCACATGATATGGCTGCTTTCTGGCCATCCAGCCCTTCTAGGTACAGAAAATCCTGTTGATTACTTCCAATTATTTTTTTCCTTCCTTTGAAATGCCCTAGTACTTCAATGCATCAGGGTAGTGGTGAGCTGGCTTTCTTGGAAGAAATGGAAAATACAAAGGCCAGGTGATACAATGGTTTCTTCAGTCAATGAAGAAATGACTTGATAGATTTAAGTGAAAGATGATACTTAAACATTCGTGCACATCTAATTGAAAGGAGTAATATTCACATGCAGATCATATATTTGGCTCACTTCATAAACACATTTTATGCCATACATTCGAGAAATGTGAAGTCAAGCCAAGTTTTATATAGCCCACATCATTTTACACATTTGGGAAAGTTAATAGTAAAGATTCTATGCAACTGATTTAGGTGCTTTTTAAAATTTGAAGATTCTATGGCTGATTATAGGTTTTGAGAAAGTTGGGCAGCCTCAACAAATTTCTTCCTTCCTTTCATTACCAGAGAAGGGTAGAAGTAAGAATTTCTAAGCAGGAAAGAATGATTTTGCTATTTTTCTCCAATTCCTTTTCACCACCATCTTCCTCCAGGCAAAAGTTAGCCTGTATTTCTGAGTGTCTGGATATAAACATGCCTGTATTAAAACATTCTCCTTGTTTATAATTTTATGATTTATCTATATATCTTTATTTTTGGCTACTGTGGCTTTTTACAGCTTTCTAATTTATATAGCCATTTGTTTAGGCTGTCAAAACATTTTTAATTTTAATTACTGTGTATCATGCCTGAGGGTGTAAAACTGTCAGATAAATCTGAGACTCTGCATAAACATGTGGGGAACTGCATGTGTTATCACTCAACAATTGCTAGTGGGCAGTTAGCAAATGTCTTTTCAGGGGGTTGGTTGGTTGGCTCCTTTATCCCCCCTTCATGGAGGCACAGGATGATGTTGTCAGACTGGGTGCTGGACATCTCATCATATGCCACACGTCAGTGGCCTCGCCACCAAAAGCGCAAGCTTGTGTGATGGACCCGTCATGGGCTGGGCAGCCCTGCAGAAGGCTGATGGGAGAGCACTTAATGTTCAAGCGTGTCAGACTGGGGAACTGGATACTCAACCTAGCACTTCATTTTTAAAAAGAAAAATGATTGAGGAAGAGGAGCAAGATGTCTTAAAGAATGGGACAGTATATTTGATCGGTAAAAGGTGAGCAGGGATCTTGCTCCTTTTTCTTTTTCATAAAGTCTCAGTAGTATAGATGTATGTATCCATCATCCATCCATTCATCCATCCAACAAACCATACAACAATCTATCACAAATCTAAAAATCTTGCATTTGGGATAGGAGACTTGAGCCCGAGACTCAGTGGTGTCACTTATCAGCTCGATTAACTTCGGCCAGATTCTTCAATGGCAGCTTTGCACTCCAGTCAGCCGAAAGGCTTTTAGAAGTAATCTAGCACTTTATCCAATACGAAGTCTAGATTTACAGTGAAATCTGGATCTACTGTCTGTATGTATCTTATGGCAATATAACATAGTTACATTTCTATTATGATTTTTTATGCCAATCTTAGGGAACACTTGCCCAAGGAAAGTTGCACCTACCCTCTGCCTACTATTCATAGCCCCAGCCTTTGAGTTCAAGAATCAGAGAAGGAATGGGGCAGGGAAAATGATAGAGATTTTCTTCTGCAATCTACTTTTGCTGGTCTTTTCTATCTTTTACCCTTGACGTGGCCAAGGCACGGTAATAAGGCAATCTATCTCAGCATGCATTTCAACTAATTGAACTGTTCCTATGTGTGGCATTGTGTATTCCAAAGGAGTTGTTTTGAGCACATGATCTCAATCAGGTAGGGCATTTGTAATATGTTGCAAAATTGATTATTGGTGTGGAATCTTTCAGACAAGAAGCCATAGTACAAACGTGAAGAATCTTGTACTTTTAAATGTTAAAGCTTCATAATTTATAGAAAACATATGAACTGTATAAGCCACATGCATAAAAAATAGCCCTCATGCATTTAGCACTTTGATGGAAAAGTGCTTGGCTCAAGAAATTTTTTTTTTTTTAAAGAAACACTTTATCATCTTTGATATAGGAAAGCATTGCTGACCTAGTCCATTAGGAATCTGCTTTTTCCATGAAAGTCATGCTTTTCCTCTCCTAATTTTCCAATATAAAATATTTCTCTTTTCCACACTGAGATTCGATAGTCCCCTGTTGGAGTGGCTTGCTTCCTTATGAGAATTTCATTCACTCTGGGTTTATTAACAGTATTTGTTAAGTGCCTACTATATACCAGATGCTATACAAGGAGTAGAGGAGTTAAGAGTAAAAATAGATAATGTCCCAGCTTTCAGAGAACTTACAGTCTAATGGGGGAGATAAGTACCATTACATTGGGAAATTGCACCAATAAACTTCCAAGTAAAACTGAGATATGTCCTGGAGAAAAGGAACACAGGTCTATGAGGACATAACAAAGGACTCTGACCTCAGCTGGAGTCTGAAGGCACTTCCCTCAGGAAGTTACAATGAGCCGAGATATGCAACAAGAAGTCAGAAGTGGGCTGTATTTTTGGTAGAATGGTTGTTGACAGTTATTCATATCTCTGATAACTATATAAAATAAGTATAGACTATATCTCATTTTAAAAAGTCTGATTTTTTTCTTCCCACAATACTAAGCATATAGCAGGAGCCATCTATGACCCTGAGTTAATACATAAATGCAGAATGAGTGTTTTTCTTTTGTTTTACCTTCTCTCGACTCTGATTTAATTTTACCTTGGAGTCTATGTTAAAAAACTTAAGAAAAATGTAACACCCCATACTGCTATTGATACTTGAGATTAATTTGCCTTGACTATGAAGGGGCAAAAATGAAAGGGAAGGAAGTAAACATGCCTGCTATTAAATTATTTGCATCATGATAGGAGATAAAAGGAAGGCAACTTCCTTTTTATTGAATAAGTGCTGACCCTAGTCTGGGTCCTTTACGTGGGCTGTGTCACTTAATCCTATCTATGCCATCATTGGGTAGGTGAGGGAAAACAGGTAAGTTACATAGTTTGCCAGTTTATAGGATTCAGAAGCCAAAGACCTGGAATATAAATCCAAATATGTATCTATCTAGAGATAGAAATGCCATAGATACAGAGTAGAGATTAATAGTAGTTAGAACAACAAAATTAACAATAATGCCTGAACATTTACTGCCTGGTACTATATGCCATGCACTATTCTGATGGCTTTAAACACAACCTATTTAATCCTCAAAACTTTTAAGAGGTATTATTACTAACTCCATTTTACAGATGAGGATAGCCGAGTCAAGTAACCTTTTCAAGGTCACGCTGTCAGGAAGAGGCAGAGACTTGAACCCAGGTCATCTGGCCCTAGACCCCCATGCTCTTACATCACACAACTCAAGAATGAAGGAGCCCGATTGTAGAATATTTCTCATCATTTCAAGCCCCTGTGCCCATACATTCTCCAGTGGAAAAGATTCAGGTTGAATTGAGAGGGTGGCAAACAGCCACTGCTATCCCTATTTTACTTTACGTCACACAGACGATCCACCAGGGGAAGTCAGGAGTCATGTCCAGGGGCACACGTTGACCAGATGACAAAAGGTTGGAACCCAGGTCTCCTGGCTTCTGACTGCTACCTAGGGTCCTCCACTACTGAGGTGAAAACTTTCCAGAAATTCCCCAGACCACCCGGCAGAGGGAGGAAACTTAAGTGTGCCACACACACTCCCTTATTTTACACTCATTTTTCTGTGTGTAATTGCCGGTAGCCATAGACCAGGTGGGACTTGCAGAGAGGGCCTCCGAGGACTCAGCCTCGGGGCAGGCCACAGGGAACGCCTTGCCTGGGGGCCCTCCTGGCCTGGCAAGGGAGGCTGGGGCAAGTCTTAGCCCTATTCCTTCCTGACATGCCCTCAGAGAACAGGATTCTTTTTGGACATTTGGTGACAGGTGCAGGATGTGAGCAGAAGGGACCTCGGTTTAATATCTCACAAGACGAACAGCACATATTATGCAGCTAGTGACTTGCCACTGATTTACTGCCCTGTAAGACTGGTGTTTTCTGAAAGACCAGGAAGAGGCAGGAGCAGAAAATGCTTTTTGTCCCAGACTCCTTTCGCTGCAGATGTTTGCAGCTGGCACGCTCCAATTTTCTTCCTCTATGGGTGCACAGGAATAACCCACATAATCCTATTTCCATCTTAATTACCTTTCTATTACTTAATTAAAAGACCTGATGCTGATGCCAGAAAAGGCTGGCAGATTTGTTAAGATCTGAGCAGAGAGTGAGCTGGGCTGCACTTGAAGCAGTCAAGGCCTCTTTATCCTTGAAGTCTCTCAAATGCATAAAGCCATAAATCTTAGGCAACTTATTTTCCCTTCTCTCCAAATTACTTGAAGATGTTAGAACATATCTGTCCCACAGTTCTGAAGTTATTTGGGTTCTCTCTGTATCTATCTCTCTGTGTCACTTATTATCCTAAAACTGAGTGCCTGAAAACAACCATCATCTATTATTTTTCACAAATTTATGGGTTGGGTGGGCGATTCTGCTGATCTGTGGCAGGCTGGCTCCTGCATCTGTGCTCAACTGCGGGGTCAGCCGGGGGCTGGCAGGTCCCGGACAACCAGGGCTGGGTCAGCTCAGCTGTGCTTCATATTGTCTCCATTCTCCTGCAGACTGCAGGGTTCCAAGAGAGGAAGCAAAAATGTGCTGCCCCCTTTCCAAGGGTCTGCTTGTGTCAAGACTACTAGCATCCTAATGGCCAAAGCAAGTCACATGGTTGAGCCAAATGCTAGAGTAGGATGCCTCTCCGACTTAAATAACAGCCTAAGGGCACAGATACAGGAAGGACATTATTGGGCTATCAATTCAATCAATCTTCCTCACTTTCCAAAACACAATGATTCCCTGAAACTTAAGGGTGATAGCTTTCTCCAACTGATCGTTTTCTTTTCTTTCCTAGTGTTTACTTAGGATGATGCCTTAGACATAAAAGATGCTAAAGGTTCTTAACATAAATGAATGAATGGTTGGAAAGGAAGGTGTCACTAACAATGCCCTAGTCTCTTAATCACATCTTTTGGTTGCAAATAAGGAACATCTGCTCCAACTGGCTTCAACAACAGCGCAAGGCACACTAACTTATTTCACCTGACTCATGGGCAGCAAGCACAAATGGATTATCTTGATGGATTAAAACCAGGAACTGGAAGTTGTAAGGGGCCGAGTCTGCTTCAAGAGCCAGGGGCCAAATTTGTTCCAGTGTGCTGTGGGGTGGGGTGGGGTGGGGTGGGGTGGGAGGGGACACGGCTCTGGTGTCACAGGGCAAAAACATGGCTTGCCTGGGAGCTATGGGCATAGTAGTGCCCATCACAGGTGGCTGTGTGTACAGTGGAGAGGTTCCTTGAAGAATTCAGAATATTCTTTAGTTCCAGGGTATAGTAGATGGCCCCCAGAATTCCCAACCTCTGGTTGTGCAAACACGAATCTAGGTACTGCTGAGAAGGGATTTAAGTCAATCACATACCTCTGTTAAGATACGGAGAGTAATGATTGGGCCTGATCTAATCAGGCCAGACCTTTAAAAGCTGCTTTTTCTCTGGCTGTTAGCAGAAAAAGAATTCAGAGATTCAAAGCAGGAGGAGATTTGACGTGCCATCCCTGGCTTTAACAATAGTGAGGACCACAAGCCAAGGAATGTTTGTGGCCGTCAGAAGCTCAGAGTAGCCCCTGGGCTACAGCCAGCAAGGAAATGAGGACCTCGGTTTTACCAACACAAGAGCTGAATTCTGCCAACGACCTGAAAGAGTTTGGAGCGAATTCCCTCCCAGAGCCTCTAGATGAGAGCCCAGCTGGCCGACACCTTGATTTTGGCCTTACGAGGCACTAAGCAGAGAGACCAGCTGAGCCATGGCAGACTACCGACCTACAGAAACCATGAGATAATAAACAGGTGTTGTTTTAAGCTGCTAAACTGTGGTAATTTAAGAAGCATCGAAAAGCTATTCCACAGAGCTATTACTGTTTCTATCTTATCTTTTTACAATTGTTAATACACTTTGAGAAATGGCAGAAATTGAATTATCACTCACATTTTGCTCTAGATTTGTTGGCCTGAAAGACTTCCTTTGTGATTGGAAAGGGCAAAAATGTCTTTGGGGGAAAAGAACATTATAATTGGGACAAGGGTGAGGTAAGAGAGGTTAAGGCTTGAACTGAGGGTAGGTGGGCTTGATTTTGTGGATTGCAGTCCTGCAAGCTAGGCCTTCAAGGAGACAGCATAAAAATAAGATACTGGTGAGTGAGAGAGAGAGAGAGGGGAGAGAAGGGATTGACAAACTGGTACCAAAAATAAGTTTAAAGAGCCTCACTCAACCCCTCCCATCTGCATATCCTATCTTCTTTCTCAACTGCACCCAAACTTGCTATAGCAATCTGATCTCAAAGAAAAATATCCCTCCCTTGAAGCAGTATATCCCTTCAGCCAACACCTTGTTTTCCCGGTCCCGCCCCCCGTTGTGGCTACTTTTTCCCGCTCTTGAGCTTGGTAGAGAAGAAATGAATGATCACTCGAAACAGTGTTCTGAGAGGAGAGAAGAGACCAAAACCGAAAGGAGAAAATGGCCTCCTCGGCTCAGTTCCTCCCGTATTTATCTCCAAGGACACGTGCAAAGGGTCAGGGCCCTTTGTTAATTTTTTTAACAACTTCCATACAGGTCAGCTGTTTTCAGCTGACCTCTGCACTCTGCAAACAAGCAGCTTCAGGCAGGTGTTTTCTAGTGACCCTTCATTCACCTTGCTCACGTTCTTTCCATCCATCCTTTCTTTCCATACAGGTCAGCTGTTTTCCACTGACCTTTGCACTCTGCAAACTAGCAGCTTCGGGCAGGCGTTTTCGCGTGACCCTTCATTCACCTTGCTCACATTCTTTCCATCCATCCTTCTAGGCCCAACTCCTAAACTCTCCTAGATGTCTACACATGATATTCTCGTCTTCGTCTCCCATCCATCCTTAAACCCGTCTCTATACAGCTTCCTCCCTAATCACTGGGAGGAAGTGAAATGCTCTTCCCCGTCTACCAATGATCCTTACATTGCTGTGCCCAGGGGACTCTGACTTATTCCAAATGAATCTTTCAGAATGATTAAACCCAGTTGACCACACTTCTTATTTTTAGGACATTTTCTTTTGGTTCGTATGATACCACTCTTTTTTGGTTTTCCTCCTACTTTTCTGGCTACTCTATCTCAGACTCCGTTGCAAGTGTCTCTCCCTATAGCTGATTCCTAGATGTCAGCATTTCTCAGAGCTCCATTTTGGACGTCCTCCTCTTCTCACACAGCCAGACTTTCCATAGATGCTTTCATTTGCTTCACTTTCTGTACATGCCCTGGCCTCATAGAAGAGATGACCTGAGAACTGCTTGCTGAAATGGAAAGAGCACTGGGCTCAGAGCAGGAAGAACAAGGTTTGAATCTTAACTCCTGTGAGAATATCACCCCTGACTTGGGGTGTGTTGCAGCCGCTGTGTCCTTGCCTGTAAGATGGAGACAGTGGTACGTGCCTTGTCTGTCTCACAGGATTATCACAGGAATGAAGGATGTGGCACGAGGCTGCTAGTGTTGTTACTGTTATTGATATAGTTGCAGTCAGAGCATTGAAACACCAACTGTTTGGGCTTTTCAAGAGTAAGCATTGGTGAGAAGATCAGGCCCAGAAAAGGGGATGAGTGAAGGGAGAGAGAGAAATAGAGACAGAGAAGGAGAAAGAGAGAGAGCAAGCGAGTGAGCGAGCATACACATGGATGGATGGATGGACGGACAAATGGATGAAAATAAAAACCCAGGGAATTCACAGAAGCTGTGTAGATTGATTGAGATTTGATACCATTCCATAAATCTCTCAATTTTTCAATAAAATTGCCAACTGAAGAAATGCTGAGAGCAATTGGATTTCGAATGGGAAACAGTGAAGGCACAGGAGCTTTGTGGAGAATCAGAATCAGGTGGTGATGCAGGGAACAGGGGAGCACCTTCCAAAGGGCAGATGCAAAAGAGCAAGTGAGATTTAACCTTCTTCTTGCCCTCTGGATTTCCAGTGGATACTTGGGTTATACAGACTTAGAAAACATTCCTCTTCATTTAATAAGCATGCCTTGAGTGTCTGTTATCCACTAGGTGCTCAGACTGGTGCTGCAGGGAATACAAAGGTGCATGAAGATGACAGTGAGGAGGAGGAGGAAGATTGTGCTTTAGAGTTCATAAAGAACCACCTCTTTTCTCATTCAGTCCTCACAGCCAGCCAGGAAGGTGAACAGGACAAAGATATTTTAACCTTTTCTAGTGTGAACACAGCTTCAGGGATTAGCCCAAAAGGTAGAAAGTAACAGAAGTAGCACCTGACCCCATCTCTAACTCCGTGTGTTCTGTCTGTCCACTAAACCAGTGTTTCCTCACTGTGGCACTACTCCTTCCCGTGGTGGGCCCCCTATTTTAGAAGGCACAAAAGCAAACCTAAAAATAATCCAACAGGTATTTGTTTTAACGTGTGCTAGAAAAATAAAATCAGTACAGAAAAGCTATAGTTTCAATGATATTATTTCTCAGGATGAGAATGAAGTGGGTAAATATTATATTAAATTAAACATTAAAGTAATAATAGTACAGATACGAAAGGTGCAACTTTATAAACAATGCATTCTCCCATGCTATGGCTGTTTACAATTTCAGAGAAGTGGTTAGGACAAGCAGATAAATAACTCTGATACCAGATGCATCCTTGAGCAATGTAATGAATGAAAGGGGAGCCAGGACATCTGGTTTTAATTCCACTTCTGCCCCTCACTGATGATGAGACTTTAGGCAAATCACTCCAGGTGTGGTTTCCATATTATGGAACAAGAGAACTGGAATTGTCTTTTTCCAGGGCAAATTGTTTGTGTTTGAGCATATCTGCCAAAGGAGAGGTAGGAACTATCACATAGTGGATTCTAGGGCCAGATTGCCTGGGCTGGAATTCTGGCTTTTCCACACATCAGCTGTGTAACCTCGGGCAAGGTACTTCTCTGTTCTGTAGTTTCTTCAATTACAAAATTGACATGCCTCTTGCTGGATTAACTAGAAACAGAAAAGAAAGGACTCCAATAAGCTCAATCAGGAACGAAAAAGGAGAAATATATATCATGGAGTACTACTCAGCCATAAGAAAGATTGAAATAATGTCTTTGGCAGCAACTTAGATGGAACTGGAGACCATTATTCTAAGCAAAGTAATCCAGGAGCAGAAAAATAAATGCCACGTGTTCTCACTTATACGTGGGAGCTAAAGTATGGTCACATGAGGGCACACGGAGTGGTAAAACAGACACTGGAGACTCAAAAGGGGGGAGTGTGGGAGGGGCTGAGGGATGAAAAATTAAGTTTGGGGTACAATAGACACTACTCAGGTGACGGGTACACCAAAAGCCCAGACTCCACCACTATACAATACATGCATGTAATGGAATTCGACTTTTACCCCCTAACTCTATTAAGATTAAAAAAAGAGAACTATTTACAAAATGGAGATAATACTCCTCTCATAGAGTTGTGAGGATTAAGTGAGTTAATTAAAGGGAGCATTCAGAAGAGTGCCTGGCATAATAAACATTATAGAAGTATTTGCTATGATTAGTATCTTGGGGCTTCAGGGGAGGGGCCTATTAGACACATTGGAAAGAACAAGAAGAAGGTTCATAAAAACGTGGCACCTAAGGTGGACCAAATATGTCATTAATTTACCTGTGTGGAGCTTCCTACTCATGTCAGAGAAGAAGAGATAGGTGTGGCCGAAAGGTGAGGGCCAGTTGGCTAGGGAATAGAGGAAGAAACCCCTAGCAAGTGAGTCTGTCTAGTTCCTTGGAGAATAAGCAGAACCCACCACTACACTAGCATGCCTGGGTCTTTATTTCAGGTTCTTAGGATTTGCCTGAGTGTCACCAGGCAAGCTCCACTGAATGGCCGGCGGATCACCGAGCCATGGTGCAGTGCTCAGAAGTGGTGTCCAGCTGCTCCATCTCAGCAAGGGCCACAGACCTGGGGAAAGGCCATAGTGAGACTCCCAGAAGGAATCTGCCAGGAGTCTGGAGGCCTGGACACACGTTTTAGACTCTCTGTTCTTAAACTCTGAAACCAATCACTTTTCTGTTTCATGATGGGGGTGGCTGTTGAACAGATCATGTGCTACACTGTTAAACAAAACTAAACACAGTTACTTACTCTTCACATGCTATTAAACAGAGCTACATTAAAATAATGTGTAGATTGAGACAAATACATACCACCACAAGATAATTGGGAGTGAAGTCACTGTGACAGCCTGAATAACTAAATTAACCCTATTAAAACCCGTTTTCACTGGGTCAAAGGCTTTTCAGTGGAAGAAATCAGGTGTAAAAGAAAGCACTCAGTTTTTGAACACTTTGTAACACTTGCTAAAAAAATAAACCAGTCATTTGAAGCAGCAAGCAAAGAAATTGACTTAGTTCATAAAAAAATGAAATAAGGTCATAGGCATTTTCTATCTTTGATTCAAATTCTGTTTGCTTATAAAAGTGCACATTATTTTTTTCTTTTATCCCAGTAAAAGTATTTTACAATAAATACTCCAATATTCTGAATGTGACTTGTTTTAACAATTCAGGGAAAAAAAAAAGACAGTAAATAACTAGAAGTTAAAGAAATTCTAATTAAAACAACAGAATGATTTAATAGCCAACCTATCAAATTTGGAAGGGTTAACAAAATGATAAAAGTTCAGTGCTGGTAAGGCTGTGAGGAAGCAGGCTCTCTCAAACATGGAGCCTCCCTTCCCTTCTAGAAAAGTAAAATTACCTACTACCTAAAGTAATAAAATGCTTATAAATTAAGCTACAGGATATAAGTTCTTTGAGGACAGGGGTTATTTTGGAATTGTTTTACCCTCTTTTACCTAGTATCAAGTTCAATTGCTAACATAATGTGACAGTCAATAGAGATTCATACATAAATTAGTAAATATGAATTGTAGTGTTTTTACATTAAAAAACATCTAAATGCTTAACAGCAGAGATGGATTAAATAAAATATGTCCTCTTCAAATGAAAGCCTAAAAAAAAAGAAGAAAAAGGAAAATATGGTCTATAATGCAAAAAGATATGAGGCAGTTATTAAAAATAATGCTGTAGAAAGAAATTTCTACAACACACCAAAATTACATTTTTGATTCCTTATTACCTGAAAAATAGCTGGTTTTAAATAAAATGCTATAATCTTAATTTTTCTATAAAAACTGATTATATAAATATATAAATACTGGTAGGTATATACTTAAATATAAACACAGTGGTTCTATCTGGTTGCAGTTTTACTGGTATTTTTCCATTTTGTTCATATTTTCTAACATAAGAACAAAAGATGTTATAATAAGAGTAACAGGAGGTTAGGAATAGGGCTGAAATAATGAGTAAACTGCCTATGAGCAAGAAGAAATAGATATTTTTCTGAATGCCCCTAGAGGAAAGACCCAAGACCAATGGGAGAATGATACTGAGAAGCCAATTGTGACTTAATACAAGCAGTTAAAGCTGTTCAACAATACAATGTGCCACAACTTGAGATAGTCACTCCCTTATTCCTATAGGTATTGAAGCAGAGGCTAAATGACCATCCAAGAGGGGTTCATGTTAGAAAAAAATCTTGGACTAAATGAGCTCTAAGTTCTATAAACCCAAGGCTGGAAGACTGATGAGTTAATTGGCAGATAGCCCACTATAAGCTCCATTTGACAAGGTAAAGAAATCTTTATTTATCAATGAAGAGGAGGTTCCTTTATCCCACTGTCTTCTGTAGTACCTTCTCCTTCTTGATGCTTCTTTCATAAGCAGTCTTTTAAGCTGTCCCTCTTAACTTGCTATATTATCTACATGATCAAAGTTTCATTGTTTTTCTCTCTTGATAGCGTCTGGATCTTCAAGAATACTCATAGAGTGTTAGATA
Source organism: Eulemur rufifrons (assembly GCF_041146395.1). Taxonomy (NCBI): domain Eukaryota; kingdom Metazoa; phylum Chordata; class Mammalia; order Primates; family Lemuridae; genus Eulemur; species Eulemur rufifrons. Next base: position 225,591,172 of record NC_090989.1, on the reverse strand, counting down.
ATATTTATGGTTGTCATGGATATTCTTAAGTGAATTGGTTATCTAACAGCTGAGAGCCTGCTCTTTATGTATGTATTTATTTATTTTTAGAGATGAGTTCTTGCTCTGCTGCCCAGGCTGGACTCAAACTCCTGGGCTCATGTGATCCTCCTGTCTCAGCCTCCTGAGTAGCTGGGATTATAAGAGTGCACCAAGGCACTGGCTTTGCCCTTTGTGAATGGCCATAGGGTAAGCTCTGGGAAAGGGAGAAGCTAGGAGGAGGATAAAGAGCTGTGAAATAGAGCAGAAGAAGGGTTCTGCTCACTTGATGGTTTTTCTGAGGGTTGTTCCTGGCTAATTAAACTGGCAATAGATAAGTCATTGACTTTCTTGAACTGCTATACATTGTACATTATCTATTCATAGCTTTTTACTTTTTGTTGACAAGAAATTATGAGAATTTTGATTCTGAGTTTGGAGCTATTTAAAATAGTTTGAAGAAGGCCGGGCGTGGTGGCTCACGCCTGTAATCCTAGCACTCTGGGAGGCCGAGGTGGGCGGATCGTTTGAGCTCAGGAGTTCGAGACCAGCCTGAGCAAGAGCGAGACCCCATCTCTACTAAAAATAGAAAGAAATTATATGGACAGCTAAAAATATATATAGAAAAAATTAGCCAGGCATGGTGGCTCATGCCTGTAGTCCCAGCTACTCGGGAGGCTGAGACAGGAGGATCACTTGAGCTCAGGAGTTTGAGGTTGCTGTGAGCTAGGCTGACGCCACGGCACTCACTCTAGCCTGGGCAACAGAGTGAGTTATTTTATAAAATAAAATAAAAAATAAAATAGTTTGAAGAAGCATTGATTAGATTCATAATATGAATAACTCTGTACAAAACCAGTGAAGAAATGTCCTATCAGCATATACTGATTATGGCTTTTGAAATTGTTCAATCTTGGGGATAGTCCAGGGAGTAAGGATCTATTCTATGCAAAGAGAACATCTTATCTTTGGTTTGCAGTAACTGGACATTGTATAATCTTTGATTCCATACTCTTTTAGGTTTGATTCAAGCAAACCTTCTCTTCTAGGTTGGTAGAATAGAGCAGGAAACTTATTTGGTATAGATCCAGGCACTATATAGGGACTGGCTTAAAGGAGATCTCAGAACCTGCCAAGAAATAAGTCAGAACCCAATGCTGGTGTAAAACTTATTCAGTCCAGTTTGTAGAGCAGTGAAAGTGTGGGGACATGTATTTATTTTGTGCTAAAACTCCAAAACTACTTAAGACATACTTGTTCCCTTTATAAAAGAACACAAAGTACCAGGTTCAACCCACCTATCATTCATTTGTGTGATCAGTTTCTTGGACTACTTTGAAGTGGCCATCTGGGCTCTCTTGAAGAGGGTGAAAAAGAGGAGGATTAAGATTACAAAACCATCCCAAATTGTAACTGCCATGGTAACTGAAGCCTTGTGTTCAAGGAAGACTGCTTAAACATCACACTTCTTCCATTGCCAAGAACTCCTGGAAAATTACGAGGTAAGTGGATTAGAGAGAAGGCATTCGGGATGCTCGATCAAGTCTGCTGGAGCTCCTTTGAGCAATATCCCATTCCATTAGCTATTCAGTGGAATGAAAATAAGAGAGTGGGGATGGGATACTGACCAACAAAACAGGTCATTCAGAGGAGATTTCTCTCTTTTTCTGCCCATTGCAAAGTGCCACTGTTAACACATTGCCAGTTCAAAAAGGCCCATCAGCAAATCTCCAGGACAGAGAACCAGGATATACTCTTCCCAGTTGTCCTCTAAAATATGTGGTCTCAGAATAGCATGGTGGCTAATTGGGAGACATGGCACAGTTCCGGTGGTCTTTCAAGCTTCTTCTGTACTCACCAAATCAATCTGTGTGCTTCCTACCATGCCTTCAGCCTCAGACATTCTGAAGATGTAGACAACAAGGGGTGCAAAGAGGGCGAGTATGTACAGAATACAGTAGGACGATGTGACCTGTACTTTGTTATGAAAGAAAGCAAGCTGTAGGCTTTTGAGAGGAAAAGACCCGCTCAAAGAGGTGGTCTTACAGCACCATCTCCACAGATACCCAGAGACAGGATGATGAAAACAGTAATGAGCATGATAAAGGCTGAAAAGCCACAGGAATATCAGACTGATCTATTCCATGGCACAGATGTCTATATAAAGAATTTTTGCTAATAATATTTTAATGCCAAGTTCTTTTCATTGCTTTGGCTGAAGCCCAGGAATGGTTCAAACATATATTTGGCATCTGGGCCATCTCTGGTGTACTAATTTCCTTTTGCTTAGTCATGTAGTCAGCAGTAGAGCTGATCTCAACTAAGGTGGCTGGTACTAATTGTTAGTTTCCAATTACTAGTTGTTCAAGGTTTATCAAGTATTGTGACTTTAATTAGGGCCCTGAAATGTAAACTGCAATGTCTTTAACAGACACATTCCGATGGGGATAATTTGATGAGCCAGTTGCTGTTGTATAGTAATTGGGAACCAAAGAGAGATTCACATATGAATAGTAAATTAAGATGCACAGTAGTAGCTGGGATTTATACCTGGACTGTTAGAGGCCTTAATGACCCCATAAAAGAGAATAAGGTCATTTGTTATTTAAAGGATCATAAGATATTGCATTTCATAAGGATATTGAGCATGTACAAGGTTAAAGCGCTCATGAGTGAGCCAGATTTCCCCTTTATTCCATTTATAAGCAGAACCAGAAGAGTTAGCACTTCTTTGTAATAAAGCTCTAAATTCCAGAGTGACTTGCTGCTCTACCTCCCAAATCCCCAAGGACAGCTGCTGCTGGGCTGGGCTTTGTAAAATGTTAGTTTCATCCCCAAACTCAGCACAGACACGGAATCCTCCATTTTAGAACCAATTAAAGTGAACGGTTTTCCAATTTTCTGGGACAAATTGTCACATGTGGTTGAATGGGGAGACCCAGAGGTCTGGAAAGGTGGCAGGGAAAACACCTAATTCTTGGTATTCCTTGGGCACAGCAGGTCTCATTTTAGGTTGAATACAAATTTAAAGGGCTTAGCTATATATAGATGAGAGAGTGAATAGTGAAAATAGGGAACTCCAAATTACCCATAGAAACAAAGAGATAATCCCAAATAGCAGATTACTGGATACAATATTGTTGGAATTTGGAATGTATGGTCTACATCACGTTTGCATCCTTAATTATGTTTTTCTTAGGCTGCTGTTGCAGTTAGCCTCTGTTCTCCTTACACACGACCTATCAGCAGGAGGGAAAAACTGAGAAATGCATTTGAGGATTCTACCCTGGGGTTCAAATCTGGTTGTGGATAAACCCCTCTGTAGATAAGGGAGCAGTGACGTTAACATTTTTCATGCCTATTACTTGTTTTGTTTCATTCCTTTTGTAGCAGGAGGCACATCTGTAGACACACGCCCAAAACTTCACAGAGAGCCATGCAATCATTTCAGTTATTATCATGCCGTCTACAGATGTTTTTGTTAGCCACAGTCTAACCAGGCACAGCAGAGGCCTGTAGTAGGACAGGTTAGGAAATGAGGAAACAATTTCTCCAGGTAAGTAATTAGAACAACAGGAGCAAATCAGAAAGCTGAATGTTGCTATTTAAATGGAAATTCAGCCAAGTCCCCGACATGCTACAAATTTTATCCATACAATGTTAAAGGAACCAGGTGGTGAAAATCTTAGGTGTGTAACTAAGGGTTATTGTGTTGGTTTGATGGGACTGAGGAGATATTTCTGGTGTGGCAAGATGACAACAAAATGGAGTTTTAAATGTTATTAAAATGATCAATTATGAATTATTTTAGGCATGCAGAAAAGTTCAGAAATAACAGATGCCCTTATATCTACCCTTCAGAATTTGAAATTTTGAACCAATTTTTTTCTTCTGATTAAAAACTAAAGCTAGAGATGTGGCTGTGGTGGGTTACAAAAATGCACAGGGATAGGCTCTCCACCTCTCCCTGTGGGCACAATCCTTCCACTGTGACTTTGCAGTTCCTCCCATCGAGGATAAAGTCGATTTTACCACCCTTTGAATCTGGGCTGGCCTTGTGACTTGAGTTCGCCAATACAATGTGACTTTGTGACTTGCTTTGGCCAACTTGTACCAGTTCTGAACCTAACCCTTAAGAGCAACGCTATCTGCTCCTATGTGGGCAAGATTAGGTTGACCTGCTGGTAGTGAGAGACATGGGACCCAGGCACTCCTGCCACCTTGGTGCCAGCCAGCCCCCGGCTGATCAGTCGCTGACTGCAGATGCATGAGTGAGCCCAGCTAAAACCAGAAGCAGTGCCCAGCCAGTTGCAGCCCAGATTGTCAATCCACATAATCACAAGTAATACTAAACGGTGGTTGTTTTCAAGCCACTAAATTTTGAGATAGTTTGTTACATAGCAACAGATGACTGATAACAATAGTTAAAGCTAAATCCTATTCACATTTTATTCCCCCTTTTCCTTTCCTACCTCATTCCCTTCCCAGAAATTTCTATTCCTCTGAAATTAGGATTTATCTTTCCGGTACATATAAGAATACCCTTGTTATTTACATGTGTATGCAAAACCAATATTAAATGTTCATAAAATTCATAAAAATGTTATGAAAGTGTTGTTTCAATGAAATATAAATTGTGCCATATGCTACATATTATTTTTCCCCTTGTCATTATGTCCCTACCTTGATTTTATGGATATCTATGTTGATACAAGTCATTTATTTTCACAGCTGTATACTTTTTCAGTGTATGAATACATCACAGTGTATCCATTCCTTTACTGATGGATTGATGAGGAACTGGGCTAAATGACCTTCCAACCTTTCCATGCTATAATTAAAGTAAGTTTGAAGAGGTAGAAACATTTTATAAAGACTCAATTATGATCAGGGAGCAACACGCAGGGACATGTTCTACCTCTAAAGCTTCGTGATGTTTGCCATATTATTCTTTATACCATATATATAATCTTCTTTATGATTTGCATTTTATAATAACTTTTATAAAATAGAAATAGAATAGAGAGAACACAAACAGATCCACTTAAAAATGAACCCTTCATCAACAACATTAGTGGCTTTTGAGACCAATGGGGAAAGAATGTTCATTCAATAAATGCTGCTAGGACAACTAGCTATCCAGATGAAAAAAAAATTAAATTTCTTCAATACCCCATACACAAAAATAAATACCTCATGAATTAAAGTCCTGACTATAAAAAGTGGTGGTTTAAAACATTTGGAAGAGAATATTTCTATCACCTTAGTCACAACTCACTTTCCTCTCCACCCATATCCACTCACGTTGACTCTGGACATGAACAACAGCCTTTGTCACTGGGCTGAAGTCCAGCTGGGCCCTATAGGTGGCACGGAGAGGACAAAGACTTTGGCTACTTGCTGATACATTGTCTTTATTCTTCTTATCTGTCCACCTAAAGTTATCAAGCACTTATCCTGAGTCCTCCAAAACATACGTTATTAAAAACAATAGAATAAATGCAAACAGAGTCCAGCTTTGCTTTGTAAATTGGATTTACCTGGAAATTCCTCGGTTCTGCCTGGGTTTACCCTGCCACTGGATTCCGGGCTCTTGCTAGCTCAGCGCCCTGTCTGTTCCCTTCCCGTAAGAATTCTGCTCACTCTTTCTTATCCAACGCCACTTCTCTCACAATTGCTGCCATACACAGGGGCCTGTGTGGAAGACCTCATTAGAACTGCCAGCTCTTTTTCCTTTTCATTCAGTACTTATTGAGTACCTCCTAAGTGTTAGGCACTCTGCTAGTTCTAAGATAAAGCAATGATAAAAACAAACGAATAAACAAACAAAACAAACAAACAATGGTCTCTTCCCCAAATCTAGACGATTTCATTTTTTTCTTCTATGATTCTCATTTCAAAGAAATCTTAATTTCCAAAAGTCATGAAAGAAAATGTTTGTTCCAAAATTTTGTTAACTGTGGGCCAACGTAGAGCAAGTGTTATAATCTTCCTAAGCCTCGGTTTCTTTATTTATCAAATATTGATATTAATATCTATTCTCATTTATTTGAAGATCGTGCTGTGAAGATCAAATGCATTCTTGTCTGTGAACACTGAGGGCTACAAACACGAAACCACCTGTCCTCCTATTCCACAAGGACCACATTCCTTACGATTTGGAGATTATTTCTGTGATGCTGCTCAGAGGAAGAAAGAATGTTCCAAGTCCAGGCTATCATATTTGTGGCCTTCAACCCTCATTTTGTCCTTTTAGTCCAACTCACCTGCTAAAGTTGGCAGTCATAGAAGCAGTAACTTTCTCCTGATATTCAACATCTTAATTCTCTCTAATGTCTCTCTCTTGCGGAAGAAAATCAACCAGAACGTCATTAGTATAAGCCTCTATTCTTAAAGGTCAGGCAGGAGAGGCTCTGAAGAGGCTTTCTAATTTGGGAAGGAAGAAGGAATCTTTCACAGGGCTTTAGCAGGAGGGGGTCAGCCGAAGTTCAGCTAGTTTCTTAAGTTGTTGGTTAAGGATGGTTCTTAGAAGGGGGAGGGCTTTTCTTGTGGAACAGCACCTATTGTTTGGATAATGTGGATTTTATCAAGAGGGGAGGGATAGTTAGGGGGTAAAGTCCTGTGCCAGAGAGGTGGAAAGGAAAGGACATGTGAAGGCCCCAGCAGAATAGTGGCAATATTTCAATGTCTCTCATATTCTCTTTCCCTCATTGTTTTATACTCCATTTTATCTCCTGATCAAGATTCCTGAAGCTATTGTGTACCAAACACCTCTTAATAATTGATAGTATAAAGTAAATGACATTGGTTTTGAGGTTCAATTTTCGACATTGTTAGGTCAGGATTTAGAAATATAAGCCTGGGAATATTTAATGTCACTCACCTATATTTAAGGGCTGTACAAAAAAAAACATAGTTTCACCTTGAGGAAAGTTTAATTAGAGTATTTCTCTCAGCCAACAAGCTCATGGAGAGCAGGCTTCATGTTATATCCTTACTATCCTTTCAAGAACTGATCCCACTCTGTGGTTGAAGAGGAGAGTTGGAAGTGTAAGGGAGGGACGGATGCTTGTCCACATCAGCACATCACTGTGTGCCGAGGCTTCCTGTCAAAGTGTCTGTTTGGGGGTGTCATCAGGAAGTGGCACAGCAAGGGTGACCACATGTCCCCATTTGCCTGGGATGGATAGTCCTGGTTGATGCCTATTGTCACAGCAGCTTTATCAGTATGCCCGTTTGTACACAAAATGGTCCTGATTCAGACGCTCAATTATATGGTCATTGTGGTGGGCATGGGGTGTGCTTCCCAGATCCTCCTCATGAAGGACTCTGTGCCCAGCCGCTGGGAACACTGTGAGCAGATGGCCTCAGCGGCCTGCCCCTTCAAAGCCACACTCCTTCCAAGGGGTAGCTCACATCCTGTGACTGTCAGGGATCACGGAGGCCTAGCTATCTCGGCACATCTGAAGGGCTCTGCATTTCTACTCTCCGTGCTCCACGGGGTCCTCTGACTCACTTCCTCCCTCTTCCCACCCTGCTTCCCTCCACTCCCATGCACAGATATTGATCCCCAGGGCACTTCTCAAGAAACACCCTGCACATTAAACTCCACTTTGGAATCTGTTTCCTAGGGAACCCACCCCACAACAGTTCATACTGAAAGGGGGCTTTTAATACTGGGCCAATTTGCAGCATCAAAAGAAATCAAGGGTGGATGACCAAGAGGCTGAGAGTAATTGCTCCAGTGAAAAGCCACGATCCATTGTCCAGTTGCCAAACCTGAGTCAGCTTTCTCACTGGGAACCCTCTGAGTTAGGAGGCTGGGCCCCGCAAGGAAGGACCTTGCAACAGCTGAAAGTGGGAATGGTGAAAATTCGGCCAGTCCTTTTCCAAAGGGACTGATGGCCATTTACTTGGGTAACTGTGAACTGGGGGAAAGGGCATGCATAAATATCCTGAGGACTGTTGGACCCAGAATCCAAAATGACATTGAATCCAAAGCATCATCATGATACCCTTGTTCGATTGAAGGCATACAGAAGCCAGGTTATACATGCAGTCCTGGCCAAGTTTCAGATCACAGAGGTCCATTAAGTCTATGAAATCATCCAGTAGTCACTTCTTTGGTCTGTGCTTGTATAACCTAAATAGACATAAGTGGCATGACCTTCACATGGAGTCCTTGGCCTGTGGAATAAGACCTGTAAGTGGGGAAGGCCAGAGGGAGGTCTGTTTGAGGGAAAACAGCAGGAAACACAGCAGGGGTTGGACATTGATGCCAAGAGTGCCAAGAGTGCCAACACCCCAAATCTAGCACAGTATTGCAATAAAAGGTCAAAATACTTCTTCCTCCCTTCTGTCTTTTGCCACAAACCCCAGCAAAATGGAATTAAAAGAACCGTGCTGAGCGGGTCAATGTGGCAGAGGAGATCTGCTTTGGGAAATGACTGGTGTGCTCTTCCAGACACTGACTTATTGCTTAGGGACAACAGCTATTTACTTTAGCAAAGCTACTTTACATTACAGTAAAACATTCCAGTCAGCCTATTGGCCTCTTCCTTTTAATAGCTGTTCTCAAGGTAATCAATGACTTTTAATAGCCAGGCTCAGTTATCAATGTCGAAGAGTAAGTTTATTGATTTGACACCTACTTTTCTTCACTGAGCAGCAATTATTGCAATCTGAATTGTGTCACATTAGGCTAGAAACACCATGTAATCTTGCTAGTTACTTAATGCATTCCAGTGATTGGCTTCAAGAAGCTTTATAATCACACTGTTGATTTGTGAGTTAACAATACTTTAGATTCTGCTGAGAGCTATGAAGCCGTCTGCTTATAAAAGGTTACTAGAATAAGACATCCAATCTATCTCATTTTTGTAAGGGTAAATAAATGGAAATTCTACAAGGGTATGTAAATCTTACACTCACTTGATGTTCTACTAAAAACTTGTATGTTTCTAAAATAGAAAAATCACCCAATTGTGAGACCTGTAGCTCCATTTAAAATGCAGACTATTTGATTTCATAAACATTCCTAAAATTAGAAATCATTAAAACTATTAAAAAGACATGTCTCCATTTCTGATTAAAAATGGGGAAAAATCAAGACTTGGAATGTCATTAATATTATTAACCTAGGAACTAACCTAGCTGCTTAATTAAAAAACAACAATATAAAAAAATGCAGTGAGGGCTGCAGACAGCCAGAGCAGCCTCAGGCTGGCAGAGGTTATACGAGGTCCATGTAATGACATGTTCTTATGTCCCAAAATTTAGCCCCCGGAGACATCCGACATTCCCTTGTTCTGCTGGTTGTGCTGTAGAATTCAATACGATTGCTAGAATTAAGACCTGCACTTCTTTAACATCTGAAGCTTTTTCTTTGCTTCATTCATTCTTTCTTTCAGTCTCTTATTCCACAAATAATTACTGCACTCCTACAATGTGCCAGACCACACATCAGGCCTCAGTGATACAGCGGTGAATAACATAATGATGGAAAACAAAGAATTTCCTCCTTATACTCAGTTCTACCATCCACATTTCTTTTCAGATAAAAATAACTTGATTGCTGCCACTGGGAAATGACTATGAATTCTGAGTATACCTTGATTATCAATAATAATGGATATTTGGAGCCAAATTCTAAGTTTTGGCTTACATTAAGAGTCTGTTGGGTTTGTTAAATCTTATTTGTCCAAATATTGAAATATTAAAATTTCACATTTGAATGTAGAAACTAAGCAGCGCTATAAAGTTCAGGATGCCCAGATAGAAATAGAATTAGTTAATACAACATTTCATTAGGAGAAAAGTATGCTTAGTTTTGCCATTCTGGGACCCTGGGGTCTTCACTAAAATGGTCAGGTGGCATTCTCTCAGCCCAGAAATCCATGTGCAATAATACTTGGGTAGGTTAATGAACTTGGGACTTCATGGGAATGACAGAAGTATGTATTGCAACTCACTGATCCCAAACCATGAAAATAAAGAGGATATACATTTTATTAGAATTAACAAAGGTATAAATCTATATAAATGCCCTAAGTATAGAGTGGAGTTCTAATCTAAATTCCAGTTTCTTTTTATTAAGAAACCAATAAAAGCATTTTTGCTGTTGTGGGATAGTCTCCTGTTCTGGTCCAGTCTGGATTCTACTTCCAGGTTCTAATGATGAAATATAGTTTACATTTCATCACATAATATCTCTATTGGTATAGGTCACCTCTGTCTATCAGAGCCCTTATTTATTTCTGCTTATAGAAAGTTCTTGGTCTTTGCTTCTTCAAATGTTCAAAGTACACGGTAAATATCATCTTTGTTCGTGGATTTCTATGGAGATCTGCAAAGCACTAGCTGTCCACTTTTCCTGTTACTCCAGAAAGACTCTCATGGATCTGCCAGCCTCTGAAGTTTTGTCTCCACTGTAAATACTCAATCTTGAATCTATGTTCTCTGTTATGATCATTGTTCTGTGTTTTATGGCTCAGGTAGTACACTTGCAATTATTTTTCACAATATTCTAGTGATTAATTTTATAGAATATAAATGAATTACTAGGTTCCCCATGTCACCCACCTAGGAAAGGCCAAGCTAGGATTCAAACTCAAGCTATTTTATTCCAAATGTCACATACTTCATCACTTTACCACTTCATGAACTTTTTGTGCTTCCCAGTCATATTCTACTCGTTGGAGTTGCATTTTGGATATCCATTAATGAGTAGTTTAGTCTGTTTTTGTCCTCTCTGCTTATTGGTTCTAATTACCCAGGGTAGATGTTGGGAGGATGGCAGCATAAGCTTTGCAATTCATTTTTTTAATTTATGGAAATTAGAAGTAATTTTGAAAATTTGGGTCATGTCATGAGACAACAAAGATTATAATGTTATGTTGGATTTTCATGGAGGAACTTTCTTGTATATGAAGTTCTAGAAACATAAGAGGCACTTGATTAATGCTGATTGAAACCACACGGAATGGAATTTGGTTAAATTTTAATAGGACTTTGAGTGGTCCATCAGTAGGGTGCTGGTGTTCTCTGGTTTGCTCAAGGTTAACCCAGACTATTTTGTTGTTCTGGTATAATACAAATAGTGCCTCTTTCTCAAACGTATTTTGGTTTGTGTTGTGATCTGAATATCTGTGTCTCCCCCAAATTCATATATTGAAATTCTAATTCTGAAGAGAATGGTATTAGGAGGTGGGGTCTTTAGGAGGTGATTGGGTCATGAGGGCAGAGACCCTGTGACTGGTCCTTATGAAAGAGGTCCTAATAAAAGAGGTCAAGAGAGCTAGCTAGTCCCTTCTATCATGCAAGGTTGCCATGAGAAGATGGCTGTCTGAGAAATTGGGCACTTGCCAGACACAGAATCTGCTAGGGATTTGGTCTTGGACTTCCCAGCCTCCAGAACTGTGAGAAATAAATTTCTGTTGTTTATGAGCCATCCAGTCTATAGTATTCTATTATATTACCTTGAAAAGACTAAGACAGTTTGAATGATAATTTTTATCAGCAATTCTTTCTATGAACAATCCCTCCCTGAATAAACAAAGATCATCATTCTTCTCAATCTGACCCCCAAATATGGCATGCAAACTTTGCATTTTGTTGGAAATCAAAGTCTCGTGCACACACTGGGAGGAATCCGCAGTTGTCAGCGGCATACACCTCTGATTGAGTTTGGGAAAACAGATCAGTTCAAAATCACTAGCCTCTCAGCGAAAACTGCAGGATGATCAATTCCAAATACTACATATCTCAGCGAGCAGACGTTATCTACACATTTGTTTCTTCACATCCTCTTCTCCACATGCTCCCGTCTCCTCACTCAAATAGCTATTAACAATAACTCCAAGAAGCAGTGGGAACTAATGACAAGTTTCATCCCCTCAGTTTAATAACGCAGTCCTAATTCTCATATATTCATTATCCCCCGGCACCAAACCATTTCCATTTGCACACCAAAGCAATCCTCCATATCTTTAGTGTTAATGTCAGCTTGATCTGCACTGATCACTTTCATTAAGAATACACATTTACTGAGTAATGTGATCCAAAAACAGATGCTTCTCAAATAAACCTCTCATTGTGTTGACAAAAAGACACCAGCACCAAGGTCAAAAGCCCTGGAGTTTTTCCATTTACCAAAGGGAAAAATAGATAAAGAATGATAAGTTCATTAATTTTGTTATTCATTCAACAAACACACTGGCTATGAGTTACACACTGTGGTCACTGGTAGGACACAAAGATGAATAATAAAACATAGAACAGACTCCTAAGGAGGCTTTAGACCAAAGGGGATGTGTGTCAGAGCCCTATATTTGGAAAGGTGGGCATCCAGGACATTGTGCCCTGGTTGGGATCCCAGAGGGCCTGGTCTGTACTGTGGAAGGGTAAGCACTGGCCCACTGGTTACAAGGCACAGAAGAGAAGCAGATCTGAGAGACAGAGAAGGCAGAGTTAAGAGCTGAGTGGACAGTTCAACTGAAGCAATAATTACAAGGGCCTGGTATAAGTTTGGTAGGGCTGCCGTCACAAGGCACCACACATGGAGTGCCTTCAATAATAGAAATTTATTGTTTCACACTTCTGGAGGCTAGAAGTCTGAAATCAAGGTGTTGAAGAGTTGGTTCCTTCTGCAGGTTATAAGGGAAAATGTGTTCCAGGCCTCTCCCCTGGCATCTGGTGGTGTGCTGGCAATCTCTGGCATTCCTCATCTTGTAGAAGCACCATCCTAATCTCTGCCTTTGTTTTCACATGATGATCTCCCTGTGTGTGTGTCTTTGTGTCCAAATTTCTCCTTTTCATAAGGGCATCAGTCATATTAGATGAGGGTCCACCCTAATGACCTTATCTTAATTTAACTAACTATATCTGCAATGACACAATTTCCAAATAAAGTCACATTCTGAGAACTGCAATACACAGATGTTTGAGGGACACAATTCATAACAGAGCTGGACAATGAGGCAGAAATAAGGTAGCTAAAAGGGCTGAAATTAGAGATACCAAGGTAAATCGGGACACAGAGCCTGGGCAGAGTCCCCAAGGCACTGGCATGTAGAGTTGTTTTTTGTTTTGTTTTTTTTTAACTGGACTTCTAAAGCGCATATGTGGAGAGAGAGCCACTACAGTAAGGAGCTCTTTCCAGGAGAGGTAGACACAGTGTTGGGTGTCAGAGCAGAAGAGCTAATCTGGGTGGGTGAGAGGCTGGCTCTGTGAGAACCATGCCAGGAATTATTAAACTGGATCACACCCAAGCCTGTTCCCCTCTCTTTCCCCTTTCTTCATCGGGACAAAGAAAAATCCATAAGTTACATTCTGTTATTTGACCATTCACAAGATCCTACATTCTAGGAGCTGCTTTTGGTAATAGAACCCACAATTATTTCAAACACTTTGGGAAACCATTTGCTTTTACTTGTTGGTGTGAGGAGAGGAGGGTGGATGGTGTCTGTACATGTATTGCCTACTGTGTGAAAGGTGTTTCTTTTGTTCTCTTTTCTTTCTTTTGTTTTTAACCTCATTCAAGTTTCATATGACAGATATTCCTTTTGCTAGACTTCCCTAGGAAATTCTTAAAATGACTTTATCTCATTCAATTTCATTGAGACACTCTTTGTCCTAATATTCTCTAGCATTGGTACCTCAGCAGGTCCCTTCAATATTACCTCCAAAGTTCATCTCAAATCAGCTGCTTTGCTCGACCTTCATTGTCATCACAACAGAGGTCAGTGGCCTCTGGACCAGCAGCATCAGGACCATCTGGGAACTTAGATTTGCAGATTCTCCACCTAACCATCCACCGCCCACTTACATCACTACCAGACCCAGGGAATCTGAAACTCTAGGAGTGGAGCCTGGAAATCTGTGTTTTAACAGCCCTCCAGGTGACTCTGATCAATATGATTTGTCACCTGGCCTGATGCATTGGCCTCCTAACTGGTATCCACACTTAAACACTTATCTGTTATTCGTAGAAGAGCCAGAGCGACCTCCTCAAAACGTCCATCAGATCGCTTCATTTCCCACTTAAAACTTTATAAGCAAAGGCTTTCTACTGTACTTAATATAAGGAAGTTCTCACGCTAATGTGCAAAGCCTCCTTCTATGCCACCTTCCCCCTTGCCCACTGTGCTCCTGGGATACTGGTATTTGAGTTGATGGAACGTGCTAAGTCAACTTTGCTTGCTCTTGTATCATTACCACTTGGCACACAAGAGACACTATTTACTCAACAAATCATCTGATTGGTAAAAAGTGTCCATATCTATCTTATCCACCCTGTTTATGATTTTGTTGAATTCAAATTTTTCCCTTCTTAGGTTTTATCTGTTTATATTCTAACAAGCCCTGTTCTGTTCTCTGTTCTTTTCAGATGCCTCTTAAGCCCCATCCTTTGGATTATTTTAGTTCATCATTACTAAACTTGACAAAATATTAACAAAGCACCTCCTTGCACTATAAAGCATGGGCTCATCTCCAGAAGTTCATATGCTAGTAGGAAAGCAGACATATAAATACCTTCTTTAAAAAATTTATAGGAGGTGCCACGATGCCATAATATAGCTTTGAACCACAAAGGTAGTACTTGAGCTGTGTCTGAAAAGAAAGAATTCTCCAAGTAGAGAAATGTATGAGGATAGTACTGGCAGAGGAACAACATGTGCAAAGACACTGAGCTATGAAGAAAACAAAGATGGTAAGTTCAGCGTGGTTGGGTCTTGGGAAAGAGATGTGGCTCATGAGGCTGGGAGTCAGAGTAGACCTCACATATAGTAATGAACCCTATGTGTGGGGCGGGGGGGTTAGATTTTACTCTGTAGAAAATGGGAAGCAATCAGAGCTTTTTAATCTTGAAAAGGGGAGGGCCATCTTTGAGTTTAGGGTCCCTCTGGTGGTAATGTGGGGGATGGATTAGAGAGGAAGGAGAGAGGCATAAAGCCCATTCAGGAGGCTGTAATTTCTGAACCTTCTTTACTTCTCTTCCCTCTTCCTGACGTGGAGGACACCCTGGGCCCGCCCCTAATCACTTCATGCAAGCTGATGCTCCACAGTGCTTTCCTGTTTCCTTCAGTTGCTCTGTGTGCAGTCAGTCTTGGTTTTGGAACTGTGCAGGCTCTGTGCTAAGCGACATTCCCTCGAGCCCCTTGTGCACTCCGTTACCCCATGAATCCTCTTTGGAGTCACTTTCTCAATGCCATCTCTAGACTGCCACACTTACAGAGGCCCCATCGATCACAGAATCACATAGTCACTACTCCCGCTTTTACGACACTAGCCAGCCTGTCCCTCCTTGTCTATTTCCTGGTTCTTACCAAGTCCCAACCTTTTATGCCTGGAAGGGACATTGAGGAGTATCTAATGTATTTTGTAGATGTGGAAATTAGTACTTAAATGAATGAATGATTTGTCCAAAGTTACATACCAGGTAAGTGTCGGAGGCAGGGCTAGACTCTTTCCATGACAAAAGTATTTAATCCTTAAATGATATCCTTGTAGATATACACACACACGAGTGAATAATGAAAATCATCATAGTAATAACCTTGTAGGAATATCCATGGGAGTTATAGTTTACAAAGTGATTATTATATCCATTGTTATTTACATTAAACTATGTGAGGTAAGTATCACAATCATTCCCATTTTATTGACTAATACATTGAATTTAGAAAGATTGAATGACTTCTGAGATTTTCACCGCCTGTGCTGGCTGAGAGGAACCCCAAATCCAAGTACTCTGAATCCTAACCCTATTCCTTTTCTATCATGCTCAGTGGCCTTGAGTGCATATTAGGGTATAAAGGAGCCCTCATAGCTTCCTGACGTGACTTTTGGTGTCCTGGGTTTTGCATTTCTAAACACTGTCTATGAGACAAGGATCCGTAACTGCCCATCCACTGGTTTACCGAGCACATTGACTTAAATTAGGTAGATGAGCAACCTCTTGATTAAAAAGAATTTGAAATCAGAAGATTTTGAATAAGTACGAATTTGATAAATTATAATGAGCCCATAAAATAAGCAGAAGGGAAATTAGAAGGGAATAGGAATGAGAAAAATAAAATTAAAATGGAATTCCAAAATATTAGGTAAGGGAAGTTTCACAAATGCAGTGGAAATTCCAGAGAACATCACCAGAGCCCACAATGCAACACCACCACCAAAAAGTAGCCACAGGAAAACCAAGGCATGATGTTGCCTGTGTTTAAGCAGATCCAACACAGAAACATGCACATCATTACCATCCATCAAACCCAGGCAAGAGAAAGCATGCCTCAGAATTTCAATACTGTTTTATATTTGAAATTGTATTACACCTTCAAAAAGTTTGTTATGTCACTGCACAAAGGTCTCTATTTTTTCTAATGACAAACATATTTATAATAGCCACTGCCATTTAGTGAATACTTACTATAAATGAGTGGGAACTGTGATGTATACTTTATGTGCAATTAACCCACTTGTACCCATAGTCATTACTAATGTTTCCCCCTTTTAGGTGAAGAAATTGAAGTTCAGCAAGGTTAAGCAACTTAAGAGGTCATACAATTAAGAGGTGATAAAGCCAGGATTTGAACCGGAGACTGTCTGACTCTATAGCTTAGACTTTTAGCCACTGAAACCATTTTTGGAAAGTAGGTTTGCACAGGAACTGGTATGAACTTTACTTGTACATCAATCCTCTTGCATATGCATTCTCCCTGAAATGGCAGCAGGTAAAAGACTAAGTCTGCTTCCCTCCTGTATTCAGCAAACAGATGTGTGGAAAACTAGGGGCCAAACCTCCTAAAGTAGAAGTGCTATGTTCTGATTTTTTTTTACACTATTGTTATGTATATTTGCATACATCAGATTACTCTTTTTGTGTGTATATTTTTGTATAGCAAAATTATCATCAGGGTGGTATATTTTATAGTAAATATCAACACTATATTAAAATCTAAACATGATTCTTAGAATTATTCAAGCAGATGTATTTGTTTTTCATCATGTCTCACAATAGTACCAGAAATTTGGGTGCATATTTAGTTTGACCCACAGATGTGGTCTGGCATTATTTCATGTTATCGGAAATTCTTGCTTCGTGAAATAAATGGATGTCACAGAGATAAATGAGAATGATGACATGGGTTATTGATTCCTAAAAGTATCTAAGATGATTTTCAATAAATCATGAATTATATTTTATTCTTCTGCTTTAATATTTTAATCATAACTCTCTAGTCCTAAGGTAGTGTATCTTGCCCAACAATTCCATAACCTTAATTCATTAGAGTGCCCTTGAAGATAGCAGTCAGATAAAATAGTAATTCCCCTCTTAGGAATTAGACCAACTAGAGCATTTGTGAATTGACTAAGGAAATGGAGTAGAAGATTCCAGAAAGCAGCTTCATATACTTAGCGAATCCACCACCAAAACCAGAGTCAGCAGCCCCATGACGTAGTTCAGGAGCCAGCAAACTGTGGCCCGTGGCCAAATGGCCTGCCACCTTTTTCTGTATGTCTCACAGCCAATGATGATATTTACATTTTTAAATGGTTAAAAAAAAAGAAGAATGGCATTGTGCGATATGTGAAAATTGCATGACATTCAAATTTCAGTGTCCATGAAGAACGTTTTCTTGGGATATAGCATGCTCATATTGTCTATGGCTGCTTTTGTGTTATGGCAGCAGAGTTGAGCATTGTCCACGGAGACTATATGGCCCATGAACTCTATTCAGCATGCAGCCCCCTACAGAAGTTTGCTGGTGTCTGATTAGGAGCATTACTCTTACCTCTTCAAAGGGGTGTCATGCACAGAAAACTACATACATATGAACAGGTACTGCTCTCATTCTTGAACCTAGAAAACCACAATCACTCTTTCTCAAACACTTACTGAGCATGTAATATGAGCCAATCTCTGGGGAAGGCATGTGAGATACAGAGGTGAGTAAGACCCAGTCCCTTTCTTTAAGGAGCTTTCTATCTAGAAAGAGATAAAACATACACTGAAAATGCAAAGGCCACAAGCCCAGGACAAATAGAGGTATCAGGGAAGATGTGGTGCTTACAATGGGAGCTGGGTAAGAGCCCTAACGGGGTAAGACCTTAACATGATAATTCTGCAAACGGAATAAGAGTTAGGTGTTGGGTTGGTGATCACTCCTGTGTAGGCTGGGAGCCGTTCATTGAGGAAGTAGCCACTTGAATGTTATTCATTCTTTGAATGACAAAGTTGGAAGGATCTTGAGGCTTTCTGCACACAAAGAAATAAAAACATTTTCTTTGTAAAGAATAAGAAGCTCTATTTAATAGTTGTGCCTAAAGGTGAAGACATTGTTTCGAGTTGAGGGAACTGTGAGAGATGATGTCATCATGGTCAGTTAACTGCATTTTTTGGAATCCTTCATAATGATCTCATCATCATAAATTCCTTCAGTGGTTTGTTATAATGACATAAATCTTGATGAACTCATCTCATGAATGAGTGAATACAGCTGTTTTAGACCCTTTTGTTCATGTCGCCCTGCATTTTCTGTCATTGCCACCATATTTCCAGAAGCAGCAATCCAAAGATAAGCCCTTCTGCAGAAACGACAAATAATGATCTATTGAAGCCAGGCAGATTGCCCTCCCCATATTTGTCCCATTAACCTACCTCCTTTAAAAGTTTATCACTGTCTTTTATTTCCTATCATGCTCCATTTCTACTCACTCTATGACCATTTGCCTAACAGCCCAGAGAGGCATTAGATTGTCTCCTTTTTACAGATAACAAAAAGGAGGTAAGGTAGGACTAGTAAACATGCCAATGTATTGCACAGAATCAGGCTTTAGAGAGCCTTGAGTTCAGGCTGCAGGTATCAGCTGAGATTTCAGCAAATATTGTCTGTTTTCTTCTTTACTATATGCTGAGCACTCAGAACAATATCTGACATTTATAACTACATGGAATCATTGCCTACTCTTTAATCAGAAAGTTATTGGTCTTTCTCATATTGTTTTTACATAGATGCCTTTTTAAGAGTCAGTATCACTATGGATAGCAACAAATATTTATTGAGCAATGACTACATTCTTACACCATTGGATATTATGAAGGATCAAAAGGAAGTACCATGCTGCCCTCATTCTTGATGCATGTGTGACCTTTATAGAAGTCAGGACACCCATTTGAGAAATCATTTAGAAAACAGTCTTAATGAATTAAATAAATATTTTAATTATTCTTGCAATTTTATCTAGGCAATACCTCTGAGAGGTGTACAAAAGGCTGACATTGAATTCCAGGGAGCCTGTCCTTCCTTGTGGTTATGGGTCTTCCTCCAGAAACCTGAAGCCCCGCTGTACCTCTGCAAAGGAAACAATGGGATATAAAAGAAAGAAGATGGAGTGAGGAAACTGAGTTCTAGTACTGCCTCTGCCATTGATTTCATTCTGAACAAATCAGACCTGCTCACTGAGCCTCATCTTCCTTATCTGGAAAACGGAGGGTGTAGCAGAGACAACACTCAGGGTTCCTCCCGCACTCACGTGGGAAGAATACAACTTGTGCATCTAGATGACGCCATGTGATTGACTTCTGGCCAATGAAACATGGGCCACTTACAACTCTGGCCATAAAGCTCCATGTGATCTTTCACCTTCTCCAAAGGACTCTGAGCGTTTCTGCAATGGTTGAGCATCATGTTGGCAGGAGCCTGGATCCTTCAGTTCACTACATGAAAGGAGATTTGTCCAATCAAGAACATCCAGATCAGACTGTGTGTGAATGAGAACAAAGCTTTATTCTGTTATGCCACTGGAATTTTGAAATTGTTATGGCAATTAGTCTATCCTGACAAAAACAGGTATGTTGGTCTAAAGTTATCTTTAAGGGCCTAAAGAAAGAATTTATATTCTCCAGTGTTCTTTTTTTCTTTAGCAAATTATGAGTGGGCAATACAGTATTTGGATAATTTGCATTGTCTTCTCTTACCTGAAGTATGTGCAAAGCATTGATCTTCCTGTGAGCATGAGGCAGCAGATTCACCTCTGTTTTGTGGAACTGACCACAAATGTATTTGTTGTCTATCTCTGGGAGTGATTCTTTTTCAATTATAGTCTGGTTACAAAACAACTGAAAAGAACTATCAGTGTGCGTATTTTTTTTTTCTCATTTCTGCAAAGAAATTTCAAAGAATAGGAAGTTGTGAAAATTCTATCGGTCTTGCAAAATTTGCATTGTGATATCTCAAATGCCAGTCCTTTCTCCCAAGTTCTTCCTTTGCTGCCTTTACCAGAACAACCCTGGACTCTCAAGATTGGAATAGGCTTATTAATAGGCCGAGAGAGTCTGAGGATGCTGAGCCCCAGAGAGGTTAGACATCCTGGAGTAAATGCATTACAATTTTCTAGAGCTACAAAGGAGAGCCCACATATTTGCGATGCTTCAATCCCCTGCTGGCTGCCTCCCTTCCCCCTTCCCTCCCTCCATTTCTCTCCCCTTTTTCCCTTTCTTTCAGGTCTTGATCCTCTAGGCCAGTTTTTTATTTATGTGGTTGTTTTTTATATACCGAAAATGAAAAGCATAATAAAGGGAAAAGGAAAGCGAGACTAGATAAGATGCAGCAATTGTCTGCCTTTCTGACAGGTGATGTTTGTAGTCCAGGATCATTAACTGTACATAGAAATGGAAGTGTTTTTCTAAATAAGTCATGCTGGATGTGTGAGGCTGTGGCTGTTTAATTTATCATGATACAATATTGCAGGGCACACCTGTGTGAGTACACACTTCTGGATATCACTGTGCATAAATACAGCTCACTGGGTCCTTGTCTGTGCAGACCTGGCAGGAGTCCAAAAAGGAAATTTTCATTGATCTTCCAGTTTAATTATATCTGTGGCGATATCTACTACCTTGTGAATCATCATGTGGGCTCGTTAGGCACCTGTTCTCTCTCCACTTGCAAGGAAAATGTTTCAATTAGAATAAAAAAATGATTAAAGATCTTTCCTCTTCATTTCTTGCCCTAGGTAACTGGGAGGAAATTGACATGAATATGCAGCTAGTCAGGCGGAGAGCAGGTCAAATCACAGACGGGAACTTATTAGCTGGTTTCCACTTCCCCCATCGCACTCCCGCCTTTCCAACCCACACATGCAAATCCAGCACTCATTCTATGGATGTCACATATATATTTTTTACTCAAATGAAGGCTCCATAAAACATTAGGAGTCAAGTTGTTGTATTATTTCTTTTGCCCTGAAAATCTGGATGCGGGGATTTTATATGTGGCTGAAGATGCAACTGCTAATGATCAAATTTCTTAGGAAATAAAGAGAGAGGGGATCCTATAAATATTTAGTGTGCTAGGCTCTGTATTAGGTACCCTTTATGTGGTGTATCTCAGCCCATATTCCCACAACATGGCAGAAAAGGTGTTTCTAGTTTTATTTATTTGATGAAAACACTGAGGCCAACCAGTATTGACACTTAGATCGGTCCAACTCCAAAGTTTACCCCAGACTTGTAAGCTTAAAAGCTGATTGTTGTGTGCCTCTGAGACATTGTGTTGTTATGCAGTAAAAAAATACAGGCAGTGAGTAGATGCCATTTATCCCATTCTCTCAGACTGGATTCTTGGAGGAAGTTAACAATAGCCAGGAAGCAGATCGAAGGTATCAGCACACTTCAGCCTCAGTAAGAAGGCTCTTAGCGCCTTGTAGTTTGGATAAGAAATAAATATGATCACTAAGTCAATGTGGTGAGCAGCCTGCTATATATCGGCTGTTTTTCAGTCTTTTGAAAGTTTGTATCAGGATTATAGTGGACAATGAATCACAAAGACAGAGGCCCAGCACCCAAGGCTTGGACAGTTAAGGATACATATGAAATTAGGAATTTTAGTTAAACCGAGCAATCAGCAATCAGGAGAACAGTAAGGGCTGTGAGACTGTGTGCCATAAGCTGCCCAACTCAACTTTTGTACCCACCTGACACTAACAGAGGATCTGACCCATTTTGAGTGTCACAGTATCATTTTCTTCACTAAAACTACAGATAATTACTTAACTCATCTGTGGGTGTGGCTAGATATAGATGATTGAATATACTAACTAATACACAGTAATAACACAGGGTCTGACCTGAGTGAGGGCTCAGAAAATGTGAGTTCACCTTCCCTGCCTCTAGTGGACACATAATAAAAATATGGCTTAGTGACTAGAATCGAAATCTGAAACCAGGGTCAGAACAATCCGATAGATCAGAAGCAGGGTAGGAATCAGAACCTGGCAACTCTGGTGATCACACTTCAGGACCAATCATTGCTCAGGAATGAGGCAAGGATACCCTCCTTCCCTTCCCACCTCTAAGGGTACAGGGTGCTCTCTGCGCCTTGACTTTGGGGTTGACCACATGGCTTGCTTTGGTCAACTGAATGGAAAGGGGCGTGATGTGACTGAAGACTTCAAAAGCACTTGCACAATTGACCTTGCTCTCTGGCACTCTGCAAGTGTCAGAAGAACATGCCCAGGTGAGGTTTCTGATTCAGCAGGAGGATGAGAGTCATGTGGGGCAGAGTCACTTCAGCTGAGCTGGCCCAGTCACGCCCAGGCAGGCTCAGCCAACACTCAACCCCAGACATAGCTAAATAAATGCTGATTGCTATGTGCCTGTGAGACTTTGTGGTTGTTTGTTATGCAGTAAACAAAGACAGGTAGTGAGTAGATGCTGTTTATCCCACTGTGTCAGATCAGTTGCTGAGACTGAGAAAGCTGACAGTAGCCAGGACACAGACAGAAGGCACCAACACACTTCTGCCTCAGTAAGGAGCTGCTTAGTTCCGTCCAGTTCAGATAAGAGTCCATCATCAATAGCTATGGTAAAAATCATCACACTTAAGGGCTGGAAGAGCAACTAGTGATTATTACATCTTATAAATGAGAAATCCAAAAGTGACATGGGTGGTCCAAAGACACACAGATAGTGGATTTGCAGCTCCTGGGTTTTAGAGAATGGCCTTTCTAAAGAGCACATACAAGCCTGGCAGAAATGGGGGGTGTTGGATCAGAGATTATCAGATAAAGAAAGATGAAGCCTGTGGCTCAGCCTGAGCAGAAGTGAAACTGTTATGATTTTTTCTGTTTCTTTCTTTTCTTTTCTTTTTTTTTTTTTTTTTTAGAGATGGGTCTCACTATTTTACACAGGCTGGTCTCAAACTCCTGACCTCAAGTGATCCTGCTGCCTCAGCCTCCTGAAGTGTTGGGATTACAGGTGTGAGCCATTGTGCCAAGCCTCCAATTTGGTTTTCAGGACTCTAGCCTGAGAATGGCCATGAGCCAAGATAGCCACTGTCAAGGAGAACTCTGATGGGGAGGAAGTAAGGTTTGAGTGTGTGTGTCAGGTGTCAAGTGAGGACATGAAAACAAAATGCATGAAACAAAAGAAATTTATCATTCACAGGTCCCAGAGAGGTTAGGGATGCTGAATCGAGGCCAATGGGAAGGAAGAGGGGAGCTCAACCTCTGGATGGGGAGCAAGTAAGAGACAGAGGCCCTGGAGGACCATGCCTTTATTACACTCTAGGGGTGTTATCTTCCAGGCTTTCCCGCAGGGGTTGTGAATTGGCTAGTTTAAACAAAACATGAGCAAAGAGGGAAACTTATTTACACGACTCTGGTGTTGACCCTTACGTTGTATAATGGTCAGTAGCTGTAAGGTGTATTGGGTTTGGGGTTGGTGGGATGAGGAATAAACGGGTTATATCACAAACAATCACACAAGGAGGGGAAGTTTTAACTAGGCCAAAGGTGATGGAGTATGACTGGATTTCAGATAACTTAAGTCAGGATGTCAAAGCAGCAACTATATTAAACAAATTTATGACAAGGGCCTATGTCTCTCCTTCCTGGGATATGTTGTGTTGTTGTGGGCCTAGTGACCTACTGTGGCTGGGAGGTGGTGGTGTAACATTTCATTAATAAATTCTATACTACCACTGTCATTAGTTTGCCCATCAGCGTAGCATATTTGCTCCTTATAAGGTTCATATCATGATTTTTCTCCTCCATTGAGTTTTATTTTATGCCTTTGGACTAGACGCCCTCTCCACTCCTGAAACAAGAGATTTCTAAGTTACTTTTTGTCTGTTTAGTAGGCAGTTGTTTGTGGAGTTGTCCCTACACTGTTTTGTTAGTGGCCTTATGCCAGCTGTGAGCTTCAGTATCAAAGTTGCCCCTGTGTACCTAGGGAGTCTAAATGTTCAGAAATTAGCTTGCTGCACACTCATTACTGGCATTTCCCATATCTTCTCACCACGCTCTGGGAGCTAAGTGGTATGTGTGCTAACTAGGAAAGGAATATAACTTACAGACAGTCTCCCTGATCTAAGATGCCACCTATTCACATGTTGTCAATTCTCCAATGCCATCCATTGCAGGGTGCACCATACATTTAATCACACATTTTTGGAGGTAGAGGAGAGCAACACTATCTTACATGTACAATTGGCGGTAAAATGCATACCAATTTCAGTACTATTAAAATGTGAAAAAATAATGCAACTCAGAACTGAGAAAATACGCATTCCCTGATGGATACAGATGCCTCATCCCTACATTTTCTCCTTTCTTTTCATGGCCATGGTAGTTTGATTCTTGTCTTATTGTCTCAACTCAGGAACTAAGACTTTACCCATGTGTCTTATCTGGGTCTCTTTTGTCTTTCCTTTTTCTGACATAAAAGCATCTTTTTCAAAGGAAGCCCTTTGTACTCCCATTTTTATCTCGAGTCTGTGATTCTATCTGCTTGTTCTTAGAAATGTGTATGTGATTCCATTTCTTCTGGGCAAGGTAGCTGACAGCATGACATAGGGCTAAAAATCTCTCATGCCACCTTGAACAAGAGCTGTGGGTAAGGGAAGTGGGACAGAGGTTTCCTGTAACTTCAGAGACCTCAGCTCCCTAAGGATTGGGAACTCGCTGGAACTCATCAGGGTTCTTAGCCACTCCTGGCTGCCATAAGAATAGGGATTTAGTAAAACAATTTTAGGATGCTCAGAGAATCACTCGGAAGGCTGGAGAACCAAGTTCATAAACAGGCAGATAAAAGGAGGCTAGCAGTAGTCAGAACCACAACCAACATCGCATCACACAGCCATCTGGTGAGGACACCACTGCCGAAGCTGCCCCTGTGCCACAGCTGTGACCTGCTGCCACCGGACAGGGATGCAGCTACTGGCACCAAAACTGCTGAAGACCTTGGAGAACTGGATACTGGGAGATGCTGCTGAACCACCACCCAAACGTTTTCTCTTCTTGAAATATTCTTCCTCCCATAGCCACGTGGCTTGTTCCCCCACCTGCTTTTGGTATTTGTTTAGGTGTCACCTTTTTAGTGAGGCCTTTAGCGATCACACTATTTAAAACTGTGTACCCTCAACATCTGCTTTCTCCTCCAGTATATTCTAATCCATTCTGCTTGCTTTTATTCTTTTCCTTATCAGTTATCAACATCTGATATACTATATAGTTCACTTATTTACTTGTTTGTTTTCTGCCCACTGTACAATGTAAGCTCTACGGGGCAGGGATTTTCATCTGCTTTGTTCTCTGCTATAGGTCCAGTAACTTGAAAAGTGCCTGGCACAGACTAAGCAATCAAGACACACTTGTTGAATGAGTGCATCAATGAATGAATCGATTCTCAATTGTTCCTGCTTCTGTGAGTCACTGATTCTCAATTCAAAATCTGTGGTGGGTGTAGCCGATTAGTTGAGTCCAGGTCACATGCTTAGGTCCTAGCTTCAAGGAAGTCTTGAAATATAAAACTATTATTGTTTTCTATAACGATATTTGTTTTTGCTTAATATCTTACCTGGGATAATACCAAAATTTCTTAACCATCCTCTCTGACTCAATTCTTTATCTTCACCATCCTTTTTACTGTTTCTACAGAGATGTCTCTGAAGCACAAATTTAATTATGACAAATTAATCACGTCATCTCCAGATTTAAAATATCTCTGTCCTTCTTCTCTGCCATCTATAGGCTAAATACCAAATAATTTGCCATGGTATAAAAGACTCCCCATGTTTGGGCACTGCCTTCCTCTCCTCCTGCCATCTGGAACGCCCTCTCTCACCTGTGCCTACAGGGTACCTATTCTTTCTCTAATACCTTGCCCAAGTACTTCTCCCTCCCGCCCCTACCCCTGAACCCTGTCTAATATGATTAGTAACATCTGACCCCATCCTCGCCCTTCCCCAGCACAGAGAAACCCTCATTCACTACTGGCTCTCTATAGCTTTAGATAGCACTGGCACAGCCCTTGTCACTAGTTCTTTCTTTCATTCATTTGTCAACGACATTTACTAAGCGCCTCCTGTATGCCACATCCTGAGCTGTGTGCTGGCGGTTCAGTGGTGATGAGGCAGACCTAGACCATGCCCTCATGGAGCTTACAATAAGCAAACAGCTATGTAAATGATGCATTAAGTGACATGAAAGCCAAGTGCAGAGTCCTGTGATAGCATCTAACAGGGAACAGAAACCCAATTGAACAGCTTCAATCTCAGCTGAGACCTGAAGGTGAATTAAGGTAGAGGGTTGGGAGTAGCTGGTGGGAGGACAGCGAGGGAAGAGAAAGGATGAGAAAAAATTTTCAGGCAGAGGGTAGAAATGTCAGGTTTGAAGTCCCTGAGTTATGAAGAAGCTGTACATACTCAGGAAGCCAAAAGAAGGCCAGAGTGGATGAAGTAAGGCGGTGAAGGAGGAGCCTGGTGGAGATGATGCTACACAGATAGAAAGACCTGGATCACACTGGGCTTCACAGACCATACTATGAATTTTGGATGTTATCCTAAGGACAATGGAAGCCATCTAGGAATTTTCAGTAAGGAAGGCCCAGATTCTGATGCAAATATATTAAATATATCATTTGATATATTTGCACGTTAAATATATCATTCTGGCCACAGTGTTAAATATGGTTGAAGCAAGGCAAGAGTGGAGATAGGGAAGCTTTCTGGAGCCCACTGTGATAGTCTGGGTCACAAGTGGCTATCATAGTGATGGAGCAGGCAGTGAGGGTAGAGAAAGAAGGTGAATTGGGGAAGAATTTAGGAAGTTATTGTTCTGGTTAATGATTGGCTATGGGGTATGAAGCCAAGGGATATGCCCAGGAGGACTCATTAATTTTTAGTACACAAACTATGTCTATTTCCCCTGACTCTTTGCTACTCGCAGTGTGGTCCATGGACCAGCAACATTGCATCTCCTGGTACTTGTTAGAAATGTGGACTCCTAAATTACAAGCTCCTAACATGAGTCACAGGCACATTCAAGTTTAAAAAGCATTGTCCTAGTAGACTTTTGGACTTGCAATCTTATGACAGTACTTATACATAGAACACTGCAAACACTGGGCAAAGGATTATATATATGCATATATATGTGTGTATGTATGTGTACGTACATACACATACATACACATTGAGGTCCTTGCACACAAAGCAAGCAATAGGCAAATATTCCTAAAGACTGGAGCTTTGTAAATTGCCATAGAAGACAATTTACAAAATGGTATATTTTTCTGTTTTGAAAATGTACTCTGCATAAGATCTACAGGAGAAGTATTGTATTTTCCAGATAACCATAACTAGAATAATAAGGAAAGAGCAAAAATAAAATATTAAATAAGATAATTTTGTGGGTATGAATATGCATATGTGATAGCCGTGAATAATTCTATGGGCCTGTATCCGCATGAAGCTTCTCAATTGACCAGTGTGGAGAAATGGATTCACTTTGCTGGTTCTCTTGGATTATTCTTGACTTGTTTAATGAAGGGCTGTTTGAGAGAGACCAAGACAAGTACAGAAACAGGGTGACAATATGTAGCATATTAATAGCAGCACAGTCTGCTGACTGGCCTTTCTCGGCCTTTAGTTTTTGCTGGAAAATGAGTTAACTAGTAGGTTAATTGAATGCTATCTGGGAAGCACACACATGTCCTCAAATCCGCGTGTATGTGTGTGTGTGTGTGTGTGTGTGGGGGGTATATTTTCAGTTGCTCACACTTCGGGAGCTCTTGTGTTCTGGGGAAGGAGGGTGGCTGTTGAAACCACCCTCCCACTGGTTTCTGCGTCCTCACTGGCCACCCTGGAACCCTGCCCACCCTAACTTGCCGAGATGTGTCTGTCATTTTTGACTGGGTGTGATTATATCAGCCCAGTGACTTGTCAGGTCCCAAAGAAATTAAAAAAGGAAAAGTCCAGATGGTGACATTTGTGGTGAAAAAGAAAAGTGTCTTTTTCAGTCAAGCTGCCTTCCAATTATTTAAATTTATACAGATTTTATTTATTTATTTGCCATTTTCTCTTCTAGAAGGAGAAAGTTCTGGGCCTGGAAAGGGGCTACCTCTTGCCTGTGGCATGGCTGGCCCTTAGCTGCTCCTGGCTGAATGACTGCTTTACAGTGGAATGAGAGCACGGCAGAAATGACCTCCAGGTAGCAGCCACTCAGCCCGATCAAAGGACTATGTCCTATTGCTCTTTGATTTAGTAGCACCTCCAAGCCCCTGCTCTCAAAGGGTTAATTTTTAATAGAATAAAATTCAATGTTATTAATACTTTGAGAATTAGAGGGGAAATGTATACGTCCTTGCTTCTTTACTGAGTCTGGTACCATGAGAGGCCCCATAAATGCTAAGATTAATATCAAGTAACATTTAATGAAAGCTTAAAAGTTTTAAGCACTTTTTAAAATGCTTTACATGCATTATTTCATTGAATCTTCATAATGACCAGATGAGATATGTATGAATTATCATTCTCATTTTTCCAGATAACAATACAAGAAAATGAAACTTTAGGAGGTTATGTAAATAGCTCAAGGTCACACACTAGCAGTTGGCAGACCCATAGCAAGAATCAGGTTATCTAATTCCTCTGTAGCCATCAAACTTATGAAGCATGGCAAACTCCACAGCATGACTCCACAGTCATAGAAGAATGAAGCCTCGGTCCTCTGGAGGTGTGGAGGAAGGCTGAGTAAGATATGACAGTGAGAACATCAGGGGAGATGAGCTTGGAGGTATGTGTAGACACTGACCAAATGAAGAAAGTTATTTAAGAGCAAGAAATGCAGCATCAACAGAGACATGGAGGCATGGATATGGTGGGATTTGGGAAGTACCTATGGCTAGAATGTAGGAACATGTGAAAGATGAGTTTAGAGAGGCCAGAAGGGAATGCCATGTTGTGAATGGTATCTGTCTGCCAGACTATGGAGTTTGTTCTTCCCTCAGACATGGGGACATTTGAAAGTAGTCATGTGGACAGGTGAACATTTTTAAAAAATCACTCATTAGTCTGCTAGAGGATAAACTTGATATGTTTTTCCTATAACTCTTCTCTCCCTGCTTCCACATCCATGTCATGCCTACAAAGAGGCAGAGACCTCAGGGCATTGGGTACTTGGTATGTCTGGCTCCCAGCACCCTGTCCCTGCCTAGTCAGTCTTGAACTTTGGCCTTGGCCCCAGAGCCATCCTGACTCTGATGAGTCTTTCTCTGGAAAGAGAAAACAGCTCGGGCTATCTCCTGCTTCTCTGATCCTCTCAAGAGAAGGTCTAGGTATACTAACAAAGTATGAATATTCTGGGAGGCTGTGGCCAAAAGGATGTGGGTGGGGAGCCCTTTGCTCTCCCTCAGGACAGCCTTGTCCCATCTCCACGCAGCTCAGCTCAGTCCTCGTGCCCATTCCATCTGTCTAGAGCCCCAGGACACCTTAACCTAAGACTAACTGAGTCCATATTTTGAGATCACATCCTTTCCTTTCAACCCAAATTCTCATCTCTTCTATTCCTCTCTTAATTTATAAGTCAGTCCTCTGTCCCCCTTACTCAGCCCTGACCCAAACCCACCCTAAAAATTCTGTATTTTTATGGAGCCTAGTGAGAACTGTTCTGCAGATGACCAACCCCCCTCCCACCAGGGGGACAATATAGAAGCTGGTCTGTAATGAATCCTTCCTGTGAACGCAGCTGTGAGTCTCATGCTGATAATCAGGATTTTTCAAATTGCATGCAAGACAGACACGTTCATATCACTGTTAGTGGTGGGAATTTACCATTGGGATTCATGGAACATTCTTTCTGCAGCATCTCTAATAGTCCCCCAAAGCACTGATTTATCCTTTATCGATATTCAAGGATATAGTATTGGACAGTGGAAATCCAGTTTTTTTATGTGGGTCAAGTGAAAATCTCCTAACCTGAAAAAATGCTAGCCTATCTGTCCTGAAGCAATTTACTGCCCCATCTCTGAGTATCCTCCCTATTCCCATTCTCATCATGTGCTAATTCCTAAAATCCTTCCAAGTTCCTACACAATGGAGCCTTCAGATGGGACATGATCCATGTGGAATCATCTGATATAAGACAGGGGACTTAATGGGGTTAAGATCATGTTATGTGGCCATTGTTCAGACTAGAGGACTCCTGCAGGTGATAAGGCTGTGGGGAGACATGCATATTTAGTAGGATTTACTGCTCCTGGCGAAGACATTTTCAGGGAAGTGGAGAGATCTCCAACAAGCAATACTACTGAGGACCAAGGCATGTCAGTCTGTCTCCAAGTACCTGCATCTCTGGAATTCGGCTGCCATCAGGACATTAAAGAAGATTTTCAAACATAACCAGAGGTGATAGATACCTGGATTAACATGTAAAAATTTTGAACTAGGTTTCAAGCATATGTTTTAAATTGCCATGCATGAGGATACAAAAGAATTGTCTTTTAGAGATAATTTATGATAACAACAGGTAGGAGGTGCTTCCCTTGTCACTTTAAGTCAACAGGACCATGCAGACAGCTTGATATGTATCCCATGACACTTTGGTCTTGTGTCTGATAACCATTTGAGTAATCTGGAGGGAAAGAGAGAGGCTGGGTGGCTGCTTTGGCAATGGAGTGCAGAGTTGCTGCTGCCTGGGGCTTGATGCATATTCCAGATGTTTTGGATAAAAGATGAAGGAGGATTTTCCGTGGAATACTTGAGAGCCACGTATCACTTGGAAAGTGCAACTGATGTTCCCAGTAGGGCCTGTGAAGAACTCAGAAGTATCCCCAAAATAAAGGGTCAGTTTTAAACCTTCATCAGGACAGAGAGCATAAAGATTTCTTAGCTGAGTAACCACTAAATAAGCATATTCTGCCCTCATTGCCTTCCTTCTCTTCCTCTGGTTTTGGCCCTGGTGGTATTATGATTATGATCTCAGACAAGCGAAAAATTCTGTTATTAAGTAGGAAAAAAGGAGAAGGAAGGACCATGCCCCCCTTCCCTGTCTCCTGGCTTGTCAAAAACCCTAGTCTGGGAAAAGAAAATAATTGTAACTTGGATGAAGTTCAATGTTTTAATTAATATATAGAATTGGCCACTTCCCTAAACTTGATCCTCCCAGTCCTGGTTTCATGGATTGATGGGAGACGAGCAAGTATGAAAATGGAGGCAATGAATATAGACCATTATATCTATATAAATGTTATAAATTATAATTAAAAAGAGGACTATAAGTTTAAAGAATCTGGTTTATTTTTTTTTAAAGATGTGAAAGACTTGAGCAGTTTACTTACTGTAATCACTAAGAAAGGGAGAGATTTCAGACTTAAGTAACAGTGGAGATAATTGATGGGTCAGGTCCTTAAAGAGGCTAGAAGGGAAGAGATCTTTAGGTGAAGGAATTAGTTTTGGAAATGAGAAAAGATATCGTCCTCTGAGACTAGAGATAAATAGCTGAGGATGGTTGAGAAGATAATGTAATTAAGTCTAGAGTTTTATTACAAAAATTGAGGAAGTTATACTGCCAAGAAAACATTCTCACCAGGTTTTGATGTAGGATGCTCAGTGCCAGGAATTAAAGAATGAGTCCAATACTATGGGCAGAATCAGAATACTTCTTGGAGGCATCTTGGGAGGTCTCCAAGATGAGCATTCCCAGCTTATCTTTTCAATTCTCTGTGTCCCAGGCTCCTTAGTGGTATCTTTCTCCCTACTCCTTGTTTCATTATAGCTATGAGATAAAGTGAATTGGGATCCAAGAAAATTTATCAAGTAGACAGTGTCCAGAGAAACACAACAGCAAGAACTGGGCTCTGTGGTAGCCTGCTCCCGCATTGAATGGCTTGAGGTCATCTAGCCATAAGCAAGAATAATGGGTGTCATGGGGGAGAGCCAAGATCGTGAAAAACAAAGAATGGCCAAGCACACACTGAGGTCAAGAAATTGTCCATGCTTTATTTGTAACAGATTGATCTGTGCCTTTTTAATGTTATCCCAGGTTCTCAAGATATCACCTTTACAGGTGGTGGCACGAAAAGGAGAATAGTTGTTTTACTGCATTGACCAAATCAACCATACATTTTACTTTCATGTATCTGTGACCATTGATGTCAGGTCAACCAGATTTGCTAAATAACATGGCTAAATAACTTGTACACTTCACCCTATGCCTTTATGACTGATCGCATTCACAGGAGCAAGTGGAAAAATGTGGTGTTGGAATTAGGCTAGTCATATTCAACTGTATTGTGAGTCCTTCATTCTCTGCTCCTTCTTCTATGTTCTGTTTCTACTCTTTTCAGCTAATTAGAGGGCTCATTCCTAGGCACATGGGTTAGTCCATTTGTGCTGCTATGACAAAATACCTGAGACTGGGTAATTTAAAAAGAACGCAAATTTATTTTTCACTATTTTGAAGGCTAGGAGGTTCCAGATCAAGGTGCTGGCAGGTTTGATCGTCTGATAAGGGCTGCTCTCTGCTTTCAAGACAGCACCTTGTTGCTGCACCCTCCAGAGAGAAGACATGCTGTGTCCTCACATGGCAGGAAACAGTGAACTGAATGCTGTGTGAAGCCTCTTTTATAAAGGCTTTAATGCCATTCACAAGGGAAGGAAGCCTCACGACCTAATCACCTCTTCAAGGTCCCACCTCTTAATACCGTCATGATGGCATTTAAGTTTCAACATCTGAATTTTGGAGGGTACACATTCAAACCATAGTATTTCCCCTTTTCATAGCCATCAGGACTATTCAAAAATGACTCGACAGAGTTTGACATGGTACATATTAAGTCTTCTGGAGCTGATGTAAACTAATTCAACCTTTTTGGAGCTCTTCCTGTGTGAAAAGCTCCACCCTAGGTACTGGGGGGCAGAAGAAGATTGGATGAGATGTCTGCTCTCTAGGAGGTCACAACATCTCACTGAGAAGGCAAGCATAGATGTGGTAGGCACAAGGTAGATAATGAGTGCTATCTTAGCAGTAGAGTTCCTCCTCATGGATTCAAGTACATTTTTAGTTAATTTTTTCAGATTTGTTTTCCTAAAGGCAGAGGACATGTTCAAAGGTCTTAGAACTACATTTTTACAATCACACACTTTAAAGATAACATAGATAACCTCTTACAGTAATCTTACCCTTTTGTATCAGCAATATTCTTTTTTTCAAAAAAAAAAAAACTTTGTTTTTTAAAGAAGTTTTAGGTTCAGAGCAAAACTGAGAGGAAGGTATAGAGACTTCCCATATACCTCTGCCACCACAGACACACCTTCCCCATTATCCATGTGCCCCACCAGAACGGTAGGTTTGTTACAACTGATGAATCTACACTGACGCATTATAATTACCCAAATGTTTCTTTCAAACAAAGAATCATATCCCTCATTACTTTTTATACCTTCTTAGAGATGAAATTTTGAATAATGCAGGGATTTATCAGATGTTCTTTGGAGATGAATGTGACCATTTAGTAGATTCATGGAAAGGTGAGTGACCCCAATCCCTATATGATACCTTGCTTACTGTCTGACTTAAAATCTGGTTTATGGTCACCAAAGCATCCCTTTGCAAGAAAAGTTGCTGGTATGTAGAGACCTCTGTGCAAATTGCTTTTTGTTGAGCTTCCAGTAAAATACACTCTGTGTTTTGTTTTTTTTTTTTTTTTGAGTATTTTTGAGCTACATTCCAAGTTCAATGAACTATGGCAAGCCTAGGCATGTTTATTTAAATGGATTTTGTTGAAATGTAATACTATATTTCTAACACCTGTTTGCATTTTCATAGATACTCAATAGAAAGGAAGTGCTGTTCTTATGCTGAACATACAGAATAATATCCCAATTTTTCTGCCTCTGATTGAGGTAGGAGGGGCAAGTTGTCTTTATCTTTCTTTTATCATTTATTCATTCACTTAATCTTTCATTCATCCATCATATTTTAGGCACTTGCTCTTTACCAGACCCTGTACATAGTCACTGATTATACAAAGATGACTAATCATACAATAGGTGACGAAAGTCAAATTAGTGAAAGGCTTTATTTCTTTCAAAATTATCAACCATAATGGCCATTGCTGGATTTCAGCTATTTTTTTTCTAAGTGACTTATTCTGTATCGAACATTTACAGAGAAATTGCTGTATTCTAATAATTAAGAGTGTGGACTCATACTGTTTATATTCAAAACAGAGTTCTGAGAATTATTAGCTGTTACCTTGTAAAGTAGCTAAATTTTCTTACCTATAAAATGGAGACAACAATAATTGTATCTACCTCAGAGGATTTTTGAGAAGACCAATGTCTCTAGCAGATAGCAAGCATTCAAGAAACATGAATTTGCTCTTGTTTTTATTTTTTGTGCAGACCTGACATAGCATTTTTGTATATTTGACATATCTGAGTGTGTGTTGTATTTTTGTGTATGGACATATTTTGTGTATTTTTTGAAGATGGTCAAAATAAGGCGGTTTATCCTACTTCTTGCCATCTTGCATCTCATTTCAAGTGCCTCTAGACAGATTCCAGGAAGAAGTCTTGAATTGCAGATGGAGCGAGGAACCCATGATAGTTAAAAGAAGTCCTAGGAGGACTAGCAAGGCAACTGGATCAGAATCACAGGCCGTGAGGTGTTAGCATTCAAAATATCCCATGAAATCCTCTAGCCTAAAACCCTCCCTTTTCAGATGATGAAATATTACTAGAGAGGGTGGTCTTACAGATAATGACCGATATATTTGGGACTTGTGGTTCTTTCCACAAATTGAAGATTCAGAGTTACATAATGATGTAACAGAGAGGTAGGACTAGAGAAAAAGACTAAAAGCTGGTTTCTATCACTTTCTTGGTGGTGGTCTGCTTGCCTCATTTCTTTTTACTCTCTACTTTTTCTTTATCTGTAGCTTATATACTGGCTCTGAAGGCCCCCACCTGTGTTCATCTTTTGGTTTTAGTCAGTGTAAAGCCATCGAGTTGACATGACTCCTGGTTTGCCTTCCTGAGTAACTGAGAAATCCTGTATAGGGTAGACAAATCACTTCAACTAAAACATAAACATTGGATAGAAAAGAAAATTAATGATGTCAGAAGCTTTAGTTATGAGTTTTCACTTAATCCTTATACCAACTCTATGAAGTAAGTATTATACTGTTGGGAACCTTCCAAGGCACAAAGCCCAGTGACCTGCTCAACATCCTACAGCTAGTTAAGTCAAAACTAGGTCTGACCCTGAGAAAATGTTCATGAGTTCTTGATAAGTGAAAAAAATGAAATTATCAAACAGAATAATCCTAGCTTTATTTGAATGAACTACCTTATATATGAAATTATAAAAAAAAAATCTACCAAGTATTATAAGTGTTTATCTGTGGGTGAAGTGAATATAAGTGATTTTTATCTTTCTCTATTATAAGAATTATTTTCAAATTTTCTACAATAGGAAAATTTGCTTTTATAGTAAAATGATAAATATCATCCTGAAAAAGAAATTATGTCTGCAAATGTAGCATTAAACAAAGAGTTCAATGGTAAGAATGTAGGGGTCAACTAGTCTTAATTTTTCTCAAAGTCAAACGGCTAAATTTAATTAACTGGCCTATGTAAAAGCCCTTATATCTTCCACTTAGCTTCAAAAATACAAGACAAAAGACTTCTCATCTAAATTATCTTCAAACACACAAGCGTTAAAATTTTATCTGCCCCACATTTATTCTATATCTAGTCACTAAATCCCATTTAATTTCAGTGCAAACATTTAATCTCAGTGCAAAGGAACTTGCTATCACCTTGATTTTCTCACCTTAATTGTCACAGAGGACTCTCCCTTGATTTTATAGTAAAACATAATTTAATGTAAAGGGTAAGATCATGGATATCACTAAACAAAAACTACAAACTCATGACTTTTAAAAAAAAGATCATTTGCATGGGTTCCATTTCTCCAACTTCCAGAGATCAGCCGTGAGACCTTGACAGAGCAGCACAGCCTCTCTGGGCCTAAGTTACCTAACCTGTGAAATCAGGAGGTTAGACTAGATTGGCACTGTCCACATCAGCTATTGAAATTGAAACTGAAATTAATTATAACTAAATACATTAAAAATTCAGTTCCTCAGTCATACCACATTTGAAGTGCTCAATATCTACATGTAGTCAGTGACTAATGGCTTGAATATTGGATAGTAATATACTACATTATACAACATTTTCACCCTCACAGAATGTTCTATTGGGCAGTGTAAGAATGACAAATGCTAACTTTATGGAGCATTTTACAGGTGCGCATGTAAATCTCATGTGATTCCCTTTACAGCAGATCTTTTACAAGAAAACGATGATAATCCTATTTTATAGATAGGAACTGAAGTCCAGAGAGGCAAAAGGTGACTTGCCCAAGGTCACACAGAACTCAAACAAACATCCTCTTTCAATTCCAAGTCTTTCCTGTATTTTCCACTCCACTATCCTGCCTTCTAAAACTAAATATCCCTAATCCTGACACTGCTTAGGGAGGCCATTGATGTTCACTGCTACCTACAGATTCTGAGGACCCTCAGGAAAGGTTGCCAAATTTGATCAAGCAACAAACAGCAGCTACCTTCTCTGCACCTGACATTGCAGTATAGGTACCATAGAGGACAGAGTACCCCTAGATCTTTGCACCTCAGGATCTTGCAATCGGGTTGAGAGCACAAGTTTTGTGAATAAAAAAATAGATAAGCAGAAGTTTCTAATCCAGACTTGAACATGATATATTACTAAATATAAAAAAAATAGGTAAAAAAAGCAAAAGTATATGCTTTTGATTATCAGGTATCAAGACGTGGGGAGAGGGGGCAGAGAACCGCCGTTTTTCAGTAATTACTATTTGCTTTTTAAAATTAAGTATATGCATTACTTTGATTAAGAGAGAAATTATACAAAAGAAGAAAATCATGGGGGCTTTTATGACTTTATGACATTATATATTAACCTTCCCCTCTATAGATCAAATAATCTCGGTTCTAAAACTATTCCTTCTAAATTTGTCATTTTTCAATTTTTATTCTTTTTATTCCCCTATGTATTCCCAAAGAAAGTCTCAGTCCAACTAAAATACTTCCCACTAGGACCCTCAAATATATGTAATCTAAGCAACTCTTTCCTTAACTTTTAGCTATTTACCATGTCTTTCTTGGTATTTACCATTAACGTCTAATTTAAATGTGTAAAATCAGGACTATACCTAGCATAGAGTAGGCACTTGAACAGTATTTGTTAAGTGAATATGTAAATATGTACTCAAGCTAACAATACACCTAGGCATTGAGGAGGTATTCTGGTGAATAACAAACAGAGTTAATGTAACCCAGAAAAACAAAAGGTGAGAGAAAAAAGCTGTTGGAACTAAGTAGGAGATCTTGCAATCTGGTTGAGAAAACAAGTTTTGCAAATAAAAAATAGATAACCCCAAACAGTTTTTGATGCAGACTTGAGAATGACTCTTTACCCTGTCCCATGCTTATTTCTCCCACCTAAGCTTCTTTTTAGTCTAACTCTATGGTTTTACAAATGGTGAAGTAACTTGCTTCAGATCGCATTTTCTCTAAGCCAAAGATTTTTCTCCTTATATCAGGATGTTTCCCATTAGAATGTAAGGCCATGTGTTACTTCCATTGGGAGAAAGAAAGAAACAAATAGCTGGTCCCTGATTTTAAGAGGCTTACAATCTAGTTGAAGTGATCAGACGTGAAAACATTAAATAACGGATCTGGACGTGCCAACTACCATCCACAAGTAAGTAAATAATTAAGGTAGCTGCTGCCGCCCCCAGTCTCACAATCTTTTGTTTGACAAACAAGATCTAATCTCTGTGTGTGAGCACATGTGCGTGTTTGTGTGATTGTCCTGTCACATCACTATCAAGGAGAGCCCTTCCCTTCATTAACTGCATCCCTAAATTTCAACATTTAATACATGATCAATCAATGTCTCTTCTTTCTGAACAGTCCCAAAACTACAAATTCTGGCATGGATGCAGAGAGATAGGAACACTCATACACTGCTGGTGGAACTGCAAACAAGTATAACCTCTATGGAAAGTAATATGGAGATACCTCAAAGAGCTAAAAGTAGAACTACCATTTGATCCAGCAATCCCATTACTGGGCATCTACCCAAAGGAACAAAAGACATTCTATAAAAAAGACATCTGCACTAGAATGTTTATAGCAGCACAATTCACAATTGCAAAGATGTGGAAACAACCCAAGTGCCCATCAATACATGAGTGGATTAATAAAATGTGGTATATGTATACCATGGAGTTCTACTCAGCCACAAAAAACAATGGTGAACTAGCACTTCTTGCTTGTATTATCCTGGATGGAGCTGGAGCCCATTCTACTAAGTGAAGTATAAAAATGGAAAAACAAGCACCACAGGTAGGTACTCACCATCAAATTGGTACTAACTGATCAACACTTATGTGCACATACAGTAGTAACATTTATTGGGTGTCAGGCAGGTGGGAAGGGGGCAAAGGGGATGGGTATATTCACATCTAATGGGTTCAGTGTGCACTGTCTGGGGGATGAGCATGCTTGTAGCTCTGATTCAGGCAGGGCAAAGGCAATATATGTACCCTAAACATTTGTACTCCCGTAATATTCTGAAATTTAAAAAAAAAAAGAGTAAAGAAAGCTGAGACAGGGTCAAATGACTTTTTCCCACTCAGAAGAGAAGTACAGTAGTCCCCAAGCTTTGAAAAAACATGATGTTATCCTATTCAAAGCTGAATCTGCCCTGTCCTTTAACAGTCAGGATATTCCTTTTCTCCGACAATCTCCAGCACAGATTTTCCCCCTCCTCTCACAGTACAGGGTGGAATGTCAAACCATGTTGGTCAAAATGCTCAAAAAAAAAAAAGATATAGACAACTTAAATTATGGAAGGCAAGCACTGGGATAACCACATTTGTAGGAGTTGTCTTGCCATGGTGATCCTAAGAAAAGAATTTTTCTTAATAACTGGCATTCTCAAATACCTCTGATTCCAAATTATTGTTCAGCCTCAGAAACTCCATTTGCCTGATGTCAAGTCTCTGTGATTTAAGCCTATAAACTCCCTGGAATTCAGAGGGAAGGTGGTTGCTTTTCAATCTTTCTACCTGCCTGTATATCCTGGCACGTGTGTGTTAGTAATGATGAACCAATGGTGTTTCTGTGCATCTCTGTAATCCTTCAGTATAATGGAAAAGCCAATCTGAGCTCTGTACTCTAAATCAAATTCTGAATATTAACATTTACTTGGTCAATCTTGTTTCTTCCACGTTTCCCTCATGGAGAAAAGTAAGCCACCCAACTAAATTATAAATCATTATATTGTATAAATACTTTGGAGGTGCCATGAACTAGCTAATATTGACTGGGCCCAGTAGAATGGCAAATAAGTGTTATAACAATAACAACAATATTCAACAACAGGATCTATCAGAGGTCTGTTTAACAAATATTCCTCAAGACTAAACCTTTTATAGATTTTACTATGTGTGAAAACTCTCTTGATCTCACACCACTCTACCCATCAATTTTTTGCCATTTTTAGGGAGTGAGTTCTCCTGTACTGGAGAACCAAGTGAGAACTGATGGATATGACTCTTGGAGAAAGGCTATATATTCTAATATTCGGAAACATAGCTGGCCCTTTTAAGAATACCCATCACTCAATCAAGAATGATTTTGTTTTTGTTTTATATGGTTCTGAAACAGGAGAGGACAGCAAAAATCCATTCTTCAGAAACTGAAGGCATTGATGTTGGTGAAGGTCTAAATTACTTTACTGCTTGTTATGTGCTTAGGGACTTGCTCTAAAATATAAAACCAAACAACTAGTAGTGCTATAAAATCACAGAAATCATCAAATCTTATAGTTAGTAGGGCCATTGAGAGGTCATCAAGTTTATTCTCTTTTCAAATAAAAATATGAGTCTTTTTAATTTAAGAAGACATTAAACTAAGAAGGTACTCAATAAATGTTAACTGATTTATACCAATGAAAGGGATCCTTCAATTTTGCAGCCCAGCAAAGCATTCCTATAATTAGCAAACCTCATTGCTAAGAAATTATTTCATTTATTCACTTAGGAAATATTTTAAAGGACCTACTATGTGCCTGGTATTGATATAAGGTGCTATTTAATTATTTGACCCTTATTCTACCTATAGTGGAGAACAAGAAGAGGTTTTCATTTTCTTTGAAATAGTTCCTTACGTAAAGTCCACTCTAACTGTTTTACCGAAAGGTGCTCAGTTAATGATTATTAACTCCATTTGGCTTTTTTCATGCATGCAGATAGGAATGCATATACCATCTCACTGAACAAAGGATACGAGGTGTCTTAGTTGTTTCATGCTGCTATAAAAAATTCCTTGCGACTGGGTCATTTATAGAAAAAGAAATTTATTTTCTTACAGTTCTAGAGCCTGGGCAAGATCAAGGCATTGGCAGGTTTGGTTGTCTGGTGAGGGTTGCTCTCTGCTTCCCAGATAGCACCTAACTGCTTCAGTCCTCAACCCCCAGGTACCAGTCTCCAGCCTGTTAGGAACTGGGCCACACAGCAGGAGGTGAGCTGCCAGGGAGAGAGGGAAGCTTCACCTGTATTTACAGCTGCTTCTCCATCACTTCATCGCTTGCATCACCACCTGAGCTCTCCCCCCTGTACCCCCATCTGTGGAAACATTGTCTTCCATGAAACCGGTCTCTGGTGCCAAAAAGGTTGGGGACCGCTCCTCTAGAAGGAAGGAATGCTATGTCCTCAAATGGTGGAATGCAGAGGGAAAGAAAGTCTAACCTGGCATGAAACCTCTTTTATAAGGGCCTTAATCCTGTTCACCAGGGAGGAGCCCTCACCATCTAATCACCTGTTAAAGGCCCACCTCTTAATACCATCCCATTGACCTTTAAGTTTGAATACCTGAATTTTGGAAGAGACATATTCAAACCATAGACTGAGGCATCTTGAAAAAAAAACCTTATGCAAAATGTTTGAACTCAAAGATAGCGAAGATATAAGAACATAAATTTATGAACAGGAGATGAAAGAAAAAGCCTATAATTTATAAATATTTAGTTAAAAATCTCACATTTGATTGTGAGCTTTCTGGAAGCCTAGGTGCAAAGTGA
The DNA here is from genome assembly GCF_041146395.1 of Eulemur rufifrons. NCBI lineage: Eukaryota > Metazoa > Chordata > Mammalia > Primates > Lemuridae > Eulemur > Eulemur rufifrons. The sequence goes on along the minus strand of NC_090989.1, from coordinate 225,549,674 downwards.
GGCATAGTAAATTGTATAGTTTATACGGGGCAGGATATTTACTCTTCAGGAGAAGCAAAGATTTTCTGAGAAATTGAAGGCAAAAATAATTTCTGTAGAGACTTATGTGTTGAGTGTTTTCCTTAACAACCTTCTTACAGCAATGGCAGAAATGAGTTTCTCAAGAGGAGACTGTTTCTTGCAATGTACCTAACGTCTCATTCAGCTTGGTAGAATGTCTGTCATGTAGTGTAGGTGTTGAAAATGTGAGTGAACAATAATAAAGAGAAAACAAAAACACTCCTCAGCATATACAAATCTATCCTGGAGGATGAGCCAAGGCAGAGAGAATTAAGAACAAGAATCTTGAAATTATGGCAGACAGACATGTGCTTTTACTTCTATTATTTCTTAAAATACACCTGAAATCACAGTAATGATTAAAATGATTTTAAAGGAAAGATCGAGCAGCATGGGCTAAGAGATCTCAGCAAAAAAATTCATGAAAGCAACAAAGCAGATGATTTTGAGCAGTTCAATTAGAGGGCCAAAGAGAGCTGAAAACTATACCTGGAGTTCTTCTGGAGACCCAGAAGCTGGCAATTCACATTGCAGAATCTAGGAAAACTCAGGAACTGGAAATATCAGGAATCTATGAGAGTAGGAGTGTGGGTGGGCTTGAAAATAGAATTAATTTAAAGTCTATATATGAAGAAGTTCTCTTTCCAGATCCTCTCTCCAACCCACACAGCAAGGAACTGCCCCTTCCCCCAACCCTGGAAGATGCCAGGTTAAGGATTTGGACAGGTCTGAAACAAAGCTATTCTTATCAGTGGCTGGTATATCAAAATGTAGCGATAAGTAAGGCAAGAAGCTAGAAAAAGGAGTATTGAGTAAGACCTGACACCACCAGATCTCTTCCTCTTCTGGACTCCTCACTACTTGGCTCCTTCAAGCATTGGCAGCCAGGCAGGAGAATGGAGGATACTTTTCTAGAGAAACGGACAGGACCAAGAGATTCTGGCACCCAGTAGTCATTCGAGAAAATGGCGAGGCTCCTACCTGATAGCCCTGAAGTGAAGCCCACCAATCCATATCTGTCTAAATATGGAGACAGAATTTCCAATCAGATGAACAGTCCCTCATTCTTAAATATGAATGACTACTCATGAATCACTAGACATTTGAGGAAAACATCTAACATAAAAGACAGAAAACAAAACAGACAAACATAACAGAGGAAACTGAAGGAAACACAGACTATGTGAGGAGAGAAGAAAAGTAAAAATATATATAACTGTAGCTCTCAGATTAATGAAAGAAGATGGAACACAAGGAAGGCACAAACATAGAAACACACCAAATTCAAAAACTTAAAGTTTGGAAATTGGAATTAAAATATGATAGCAGAAATGAAAAAAAAATCCAGTAGAATATTTACAATATAAAATTGAGGAAATCGCCTAGAAATTAGGGGAAAAAGTCAGAGATAGAAAGTAGATGAGAAAACATAAGAAACAAGAGGCATCATGTAACACATGAAAGATAAGATTTCCAGGAAAAAAAATATAGAAAATGAAGGGGAGAAATTTATTCAACAATGCAAGAAAATTTTCTAAGAATTAAAGAACATGAGACTACAAATTCAAAGGGCTCAGTGAATGAGCACCACAACGGACACATACCAAGGAATGGACACATACCAAGGTAGATGACTGAAGTTTCAATACCTCGGGCCAACATAACTGAGAACAAGATAAAGATCCTCTGAGCTTCCAGGAAAAAAAAAAAAATATATATATATATATATATATTTTAGAGGAATGAGGAATCTGAATGGCAGTTGACTTTTCAACCACTCTACTGAAAAACGAAAAGAACAAAGTAAGATTCCCAAAATTCTGATAACCAACACAAAATTCCATGACCCATCAAATGATTAATCAACTATGAGAATGGAAAAAATAGCATTTTCAGACATGCTAGTTCTCAAAAAAAAAAAAAAAATTACTTTTCATGAGCCCTTTCATAGAAAGCTACTGCAGAAGGTATTGTACCAAATGGTGCAGTAAACTAAAACAGAGAAAGGCATAGGATCCAAGAACCAGAGGCTCTAACAAAAGATTCAAGTGAAAGGAATCCCAAAGATAGTGGTAAAAGGAGAGCATCACAATAGCTGTAGAACAAGTCTACAAACTAGGAATAGAAGGAAACTACCTCAACATAATAAAGGTCAAATATAAGAAAAAAGAACACAGCTAACATGCTACTTAATGGTGAAAGACTGAAATCTTTTCTTCTACTATATGGAGTAAGACAAGGATGCCTGCTTCTTCTGTTTAACATAGTCCTGGATGTCTAGTTAAATCAATTAGGTAAGAAAAAGACAGAATGTTCTTTTTCTAATTTTCTAATTCAAATTAGAAAATGTTGCGGTAGTTTCCTTATATTCCTAGTTTGTTAATCATTTTTATCATAAAGGGTCTACAATTTTGTCAAGTGCTTTTTCTGTATCAATTGAAATGATCATCTATTTTTTATTCGATTATTGTGAAGTGGTTACATTGATTAATTTTCATTTATTGAACTATTGCATTCTAGAAGAAAGCACAGTTGGTCATGGTTTATAATCTTTTTAATATGCTGTTCAATTCAGTTTGCTAGTATTTTGTTGAGGATTTTTGTGTCAATATTCATCAGAAATATTGGTCTTTAGTTTTCTTGCATTGTCTTTGTCTGGCTTTTGTAACAGGTTAATGCTGGCCTCATAGAGTGAGTTTGAAAGTGTTCCCTCCTCTTCGATGTTTTAGAAGAGTGAGGAGAATTGGTGTTAATTCTTTTCTCAATGGTTGGTAGACTTTACCAGTGAAGTCATCTGGTTCTGGGCTTTATCTTTTGTTGTTGCTGGGAGGTTTTTGTTCACTCAACCAATCTCCTTACCAGTTACAGGTCTGTTCAGACTTTTCTGTTTCTTCATGATTCCATCCTGGTAGGGTGTGTATTTCTAGGAATTTATCCATTTCCTCTAGGTTATCCAATTTGTTGGTGTACAATTGCTCATAGTTTTCTCTTGTAATTATTTTTTATTTCTGTGACATCAGTTGTAATCTGCTGTTAGTTACTTGAATTTTCTGGGTTTTTTTTCTTCAGCTAATCTAGCTAAAGGTTTGTTAATTTTGTTGATCTTTTCAAACAACCAACTCTTAGGTTTGTTTATTTTCTATATATTTTTTATGCTCTATTTTTAAAATATCTGCTCTAATATTCACTATTTCCTTCATTTTGCTTTGGGTTAAGATTGTTCTTTTTTTAATAGATCCTTAAGGTGTAAACCTAGGTTGTTGATTTGAGATTTTTCTTCTCTTTTAATGTAAACATTTACTGCTATAAATTTCCCTCTTAGAACTATGTTCATTGCATCTCACAAGTTTTGGTATGTTGTGTTTCTATTTTCATTTATCTGAAAATATTTTCAAATTTCCCTTGTGATTTCTTCTTTGATCTATTGGTTATTTAAGAGTATGTTATTGAATATCCAGATATGTATAGATTTTCCAGTTTTTCTTCTGGTATTATTTCTAGTTTCATTCCACTGTGATCAGAAAAAAAATACTTTGTATGATTTAATATTTTTAAATTTTTTAAGACTTATTTTGTGGTCTAACATATGTTCTATCCTGGAGCATGTTCCACGTGCACTTGAGAAAAATGCATATTCTGCTGTTATTGGGTAGAATGTTCTTTATATGTCTATTAGGTCCAATTGCCCTATAGCATCGATGAAGTCCTTTACTTCCTTATTTCTTCTGTCTCATTGTCCTATCCATTATTGGAATTGGGTCTTGAAGACTCTTACTATTATTGTAGTATCTATTTCTCACTTCAATTCTTTCAATATTTGCTTCATATATTTTGGAACTCTGATGTTTGGTGCCTATACACTTATAATTGCTAAATCTTCTTGGCAAATTGGCCCATGTTTGATGATATAATATCTTTCTTTGCCTCTTGTGATAATTTTGGAACTAAATTTTATTTTTTCTGATGTTAGTATAATGACCACTGCTCTCTTTTGGTTACTATTTGTGTGAAATACCTTTTTTTACCCTTTCATTTTCAACATCTATATGTCCTAGATTTAATATGAGCCTCTTGGGGAAAACATGGTAGCTCATGCTTATCATCCCAGCACTTTGAGAGGTCGCAATGGGAGAATCACTTGAGCTCAGAAGTTCAAGACCAGCCTGGGCAACATAGCAAGACCTCCTTCTCTACAAAATAAATAAATACATAAAAAAAAATAGCCAGGCATATTGGTGTGCACCTGTAGTCCCAGCTACTTAGAAGGCTGAGGCAGGAGGATCTACTTGAGCCCAGGAGCTCAAGGCTGCAGTGAGCTATGATCACACCACTGCACTTCAGCCTGAGTGACAGAGCAAGACCCTGTCTCTAAAAATATCTATCTTTTAATTAAAAAATAAAACATAAAATGAGTATCTTATAGTGTAGACAGCATATTGTTCGATCCTGTTATTTTATTCATTTAACCACTATATATATTTTAATTGGGAAGTTCAATTCATTTACATTTAAAGTAATTACTGATAGGGAAGGACTTACTATTGTCAATTTTTTAAATTGTTTTCTGTATGTCTTATAGCTTTTTTGTACCTTATTTTTTCCCTTCCTTCCTTTTTTGTGTTTAGTTAATTTTTTTGTAGTGACATGCTTTGACTTCCTTCTTATTTCCTTTTGTATATAATCTGTAGATATTTTCATTGTGGTTACCATGGGGATTACATACAACATCTTAAGGTTATAAAAATTTATTTTAAACCAATAACAACTTAACTTCAACTGCATACTAAAATGCTATTTCCATATAGTTCTGCTCCCCCGCTTGTAATAAATTATATCTTTATATATGTAATATGTGCCCATTCACATAGATTTATAATTTTTTAATGCTTTTTTCTTTTAAACTCTACAAAAGATTAAAATTTAATGTGACACAGGCATGATATTCAGTGATGTTGGTATGAAGAAGTTGACCTCCAGGGCATAATAATTTTAAAAACTGGGTAAAAATATAAATAATACAATTATTTGAAGGCACTGGAAGATGATCAATGGCAGGCAGACAATGGAGAAGAGTATACTCATGACAGACTTTTTAGTGCTTTGAGTGAGAACTGTGATTTTGTGGCTTTGCTGCCTAAATATCTTTTCAAACCCCCATCCCAGCTCTGGGGACAGAAAATTGTAGCCTTGTCAACTTGTGGTGGCAAACAACAAAGTTCAGATCATCAGAGCAGTAGGAAATTTAAAGGAGCAATTTTTGGAAGTGAAAGAGGCCCAGAAAAGCTGAATTCCAAAATACAAGGATACACTCTGCCCAAGTCCCTGGCTGACTGCTAAACTACACATGTACACAAGAGACCCCAGGGAGCTCAATGAAAAAAAAACAAAAACAAAACAAAACAAACAAACAAACAAACAAAAAAACAGGCAGAAACTAAAGGATTTTCTACAATGGAAAGACAATACTATTCCTGATGAGATTTGTAAATTTTCTATGCCTTTGACTGAGTGCATTCCCTACACACATACAGTTTGAGTGGCAAAAGGTGGAGGCTTTCCAGGCTTAAGATGTCAGAGGGAAGAACTCTGGGTTGAAGAAGGAAGTAGAAATTTAGGAGGAACCACAGAGGCAAGGGAATTATAAAGAGAATGAGCCCCAAAGTCTTAGTGTAAATCTGCCCAAATTCCTGATTGTTCTTGACTGACTGCTAAACTATGCAAGAGGTGGAGAGATAACTAAGGGGGCAGGGGAGCAGCTTAAAAACCATCAGCAGATGGAAGCTGGAAAAAAAAAAAACAGTTGTACATGAGAATTCAGATTTTGTAATTTGAGTCTAGGTAAGGTAACTGTATATTAGAACAAAAATCCCAATTATCTTCAGAACAGTATAGAATCCAGAATCACTATAGTATATTATTTATAATGTTCAGTTTTCCACCAAAAATCACTAGAGATGCAAAGAAACAAGAAAGACTGACTCATATCAAGGAAGGAGGGAATAAATACAGACATCAAGTGGCCCTAGAAAAGCCACTTTTATTTATCAGAAAATAGTTTAAATCAGATACTATAAATATGTTCAAAAATTCAAAGAAAATATGGCATTAATGAGTGAAATCTCAACAAAGAAATGGAAACTACATATAAAAAAAGAACCAAGTAGAAATTCTAGAGCTGAAGAGTACAATAACTTAGATAAAAAATTCACTAGATAGTCTCAACAGAAGATTTGTGATTTCAAAAAAAAAAAAAATAGTATGGAGATACCTCACAGAACTAAAAGTAGAACTACCATTTTATCCAGCAATCTCACTACTATTTACCTACCCAAAGGAAAAAAAAAACACATTCTATAAAAAAGGAAACTTCACTCAAATGTTTATAGCAGCACAATTCACAATTGCAAAGATGTGGAAACAACCCAAGTGCCCATTAATATATGAATGGATTAATAAAAGGTGGTATATGTACACAATGGAGTACTACTCGGCCATAAAAAACAATGGTGAACTACCTATTGTATTATCCTGGATGGAGCTGGACCCCATTCTTTTAAGTGAAATATCACAAGAATGGAAAAACAAACACCACATGTACTCACCATTAAATTGGAACTAATCAATCAACACTTATATGCACATATGTAAATAACATTCATCGGAAATCAAGAAGGTAGGGGGGAAGGAAGGGATAGGTAAATTCACATCTAATAGGTACAACGTACACTATCTGGAGGATGGGCACATTGTAGCTCTGACTTGGGCGGTGCAGAGGCAATTTATGTAACCAAAGTATTTGCACCCCTGTAATACTGTGAAATTTTTTTTAAAAAGACTCAGTAAACATGAAGATCAATAAAATTATGCAATCTAAAGAATAGAAAAGATTAAAAAATTTGAAAAATAAACAAAGTCTTACAGATCTGTGGGGAAGTGAAATGCTGTCCAGCATGCATGTCACTAGAATTATAAATGGAGTGGAATGAAAAAAAGGGAATCAAAAATATTTGAAGAAATAGCCAGGCACAGTGGCATGTGCCTGTCGTCCTAGCTACTTGGGAGGCTGAGGTGAGAGGATCACTTGAGCCCAGGGCCAGCCTGGGCAACATAATGCCCCCTCATCTCTTAAAAAAAATTGAAGAAATAATTTTTGAAAACACAAAACCTGTATACAAATGTTTATAGCAATTTTAGTCATAATCATCAAAAACTGGTAGCAACCAAGATGTCCTTCAATAGGCAAACGGATAAGCAAACTGTAGTATATACATACAATGGAATATTATTCAGTGATTTTTTTTAAAAAAGCTATGAAGCCACAAAAAGACATAGAGAAAGCTTAAATGTACATTGCTAAGTAAAAGAATCCAGTTTGGAAATACTACATATTGTATGATTCCAGTACATGACATTCTGAAAAAGGCAAAATTATAGACAGGATTATGCATTTGTCAAAATCCATAGAACTGTACAACACAGTGAATCGTAATGTAAATTTTAGACTTTAGTTAATCATAATATATCAGTATTTGGTTCATTAATTGTAACAAATGGACCACACTAGTAAGATATTAATCATACAGGAAATTGCGTGTGAGAGAGAGGGTTATAGGGTACTCTTTATATTAACTGCTCAATTTTTCTGTAAATCTGAGACTGTTCCCAGAACTAAAGATAAATAAAAACTAAAATTAAAGTCTATTGAATTTTTTAAAGCTTCCTAAATTTGATGAAGAATAATATAAATTGTTCAGTAACACAAAATTTTCCTTAGTCACCATGTGCGATTGTAAGTATTGTGCTGATTTGTGATTACTTACAGAACTATGAGTTGGGAACTAGAAAATGGACACTAGGAACTCCTGGGAAATGAGTCTTCCCTATACAAAAATCTGAGAGGAAGGATTTGACAAGTGAATTAATTTGTTCTTTGTCTTTTCTAAAAGCTTCTGCCACTCAAATCATTGCCACACTATGAGGTGTTGTGTGTGCATCGGTAGCGTCACAACCCACCAAATGTCAGGCTTTTTTGATTTTAAGACACAGGGAAAGAAATGTTGAGAAGTACTTCCCTAGGGCTTGAGTAGTAGCAGGCATGGGTGCCAATGTTTAGAATAATAGTTTGTTCTGTGTGAATACTGAGCAACAGATCCTGAGTGATGGAGGTGCCTGTGTGTTTTATAATAGGTGGTTGTTGTGTCTTTGTGACATGTGGGGCCCTCTAAAGTATGAGGCTATTTTTGCTAGGGTTTAAAGGAAAAACCAAGGAGCAGTAGCATAAGCATGTTATTTATAAATATCACACTAAATGTCACAAGAAGCAAGTAAAATAAGCAAAAGTGAATACTTCTGGTGATCAGGTGTCCAGACACAGGAAGGGTTGGCAGGAAACTGAACTGCTGTTTATTAGGAGTGATTACAGTTTGACTTACTGAGCACATGTACTATTTTGATGAGAAGAGAAATTAAAGAAGAAAATAATTGGGACTTTTATGATTTTGTGACATTATATTTTGGCTTTACCTTCTGTAGTTTGAACTGTCCCAGTTCTAAACCCATTCCTTTTAAATAGGTCATTTTCCAATTTTTATTCTTTGATGTGATTCTTCCTATTTATTCCCTTAAGAAAATCTCAGTTCAAATAAAATAATTCCCACTAGGACTCACAAATATATGTGATATGGTACATGTTTTATTAACTTTTTATAGTTATCACATCTTTCTTGGTATTGACCACTGTCTAATTAAGATTCATAAAGTCAGGGACCATACACAGCACACAGTATGCACTTTATAATTATTCACTGTGAGCATTTACATATGTAAATACATAACTAACAATGCACCTAGGCAGTGAGAAGGCATTTTGGTAAATAATGAAGAGAATTAATATTGACCAGAAAAATGAGAGAAAAACATGATGGGGCTAAATAGAATTAAATATTCTCCCAAAAGATGGGGAGCAAAATGGCAACTCAAAAGATCTACAGAAACTTGTCCCCATGTCCCAACATCCCCATATCTGTCCCTAAGCCTTGGAAAATACAGATGTATTAGAGTGTCAAAGATATGGGAGTTTAGAACTCACAGCAGGGTTTCTCAGCCTTGGCAACTGTTGGCATTCTTAGCCAAATATCTTTTTGTTGTTGGCTGAGGGCTGTCCTGTACACTATAGAATGTTTAGCAGAATCCCTGGGCTCCACTCCCTAGATGCCAGCAGTGACATTCAACCAAAATGTGTCTAGAGATTGCCAAATATTCTCTGGGGAGAAGAATCTCCGTTGGTTGAAAACCACTGACCTGGTGAAATGTGTTACATTTACTCCATTGGCTTTAACATGCAAATGTGGAAACTGGCCTGGGGTAGCCTTCATACATTACTTTTATTTGTATTTTATATATATGTGTGTGTGTGTTTGAGAAATATACATGCATAAACCATTTGATCTATCTAAATAAAACTTTCCTATTAATTCACCTCCCTCATTTTATTGGGGTAGGGGTAGAAGGCCACAGTTCCTTAATATTAGGAGGGTATATGTGATGGTCCATTTCATTAATTGCCATGTAGATACGGTTGTTTCTTTATCGCTTTCTCACTCTTTTGCGCTCTCTTTTTTGATGTCGAAGTGCTCACTGTGGATTGGATGTGATATGAGTGGTCTCATCAGAATGAAGTCCAGAGTTTCTGGCCAGACTCAGTTTGCATTGTCAGAATAGTGGTGAGACAGCTTATACCCCTGTAGCAGGAGCATGTATTACAAAGCTGTGAAAACTCAGGGCATTTAAAGTTAGTAAAGCCATATATGATGGTCCATATATCATTAGTGCATATACTGACTCCACGACCTCCCACAATCTGGTTGTAGGTTTCATGTATATGCAAATTAGGCAACACTAATATATTGCTACTAATAAGATATGGCATTCTTCATGGGGCAAAGGCAGTTTTTATGATAAAGTGCTATGGCCAGAATGAGATTTAAGAGTGACCATTAATCAAAACAAACATTCTACATAGAGAAATAGAATAAATTGTTAAGGATTTTGAGTCCTCTACATAGACAATTCCTTTACTTTCAGTGTGTTGGGGCAAAGTTGTCAAAGACAGGCTGATAACTCAAACTTTTAAAATTTATTGTGATCAGTGTGCTGCTGAGAAATGCATAATTTGGGGATTTAACACCTGATTAGCTATTAAATGGCTGTCAGGAGAAAATTCTGCAGTAATCGGTTTAGCTTTTAGCCCCTAATTATCACTTCACAGTGGATTTGGGGTGAGATAATTGAGAACTGCAACACTTAAAGTACTCCAATTGGGCATTTTTAAAAATACAATGAAGTGAATTATTTCTCTATTAGGATTGCATTTAACAGGTATTGGTAACAAGGAAGGAAATGTTATAGTGTACGGGATTTTGTAAAGTGATTTAAAGGAGTTGATTCATTCATTATGCAATTAAGTGGAGCTCAGCTGTGTATAACTTCTCTCGTGTCTAGGTCAAAGAATGCCTTTCAAAACTCCCTAAATTCATTGGAAGGATTTCATTTTAATGGAGGATTGGAGAGTTGGGGTGGCTGTCTGGGCTATGTAATAGATTCTATCTTAGGTAATATGACCTTGGGCTGGCTCATTTATTATTCTTTGGTTTTCTTTTATGCCCAGTGAAGTCATTCCATATCCTATTTGTATAAAAGCTTTTAAAAGCTCAGCCCTTGGTAGATAGTTCCTCATTTATTACCAACATGGACTTTCCAGCAGAGCTAGGGTGTTACATACTGCCCAGCCCTTACACACCCCACACTCACACAGTCCTCACGACTGCCCTTCCCAGCACACACACACACACACACACACACACACACCATACTGTTGCATTCCCCTCTAGAACTATCTTTGGACAGTTCCTCTCTAATACTTAAAGTTCCTTTCAACAAATGACAACTGAATACTTTCTATGTGACCACATATTAGCTACAAAATGATATAGTCTCTGTCTTTATTGAACCTCGTAGGGCACACAAATAGACATGTAACTCAGTTAAAAAAATAGAAAGACCAATTGGGCATACTTATCTGTTGCTCCCCATTCATGCAATCTAAAATGGATATCTTGTCATTTATACATTATTTATTTATTCAAGGAATCAGGCGCTGACTACATAGTATATTCCTTTGTCTCTATTGTCACCTGTTTTAACTACAATGAAATAGAATGTGATTGTCCACCCAAAGGTCATTCCATATCACCCTGCTTCCCTAAGAATAGAACCTTGATCTGGAATGGGGTGATAAAATGCCCATTCCTGGAAAATAAACCATGATTGATGTAAATCAACAGTGACAATTTCATTTCCCTTTTTGAGATACTTTTCTAGACCCCCTCATAACCAGAAGTAGGAACATGTGATTTAGTTCTTGTATTTGAGATATGCAGAAAAGCATGTTTGGAGGCTCCTGAAAGTAAAAGAAGGATTCTTTTCTATGCACCCCATTCTATCATAATGGGATACTGGTATAAGTAGTATCTCAAGTTGCAACCAGGCAACAAAAATCACAGGGTAGAAAGCTCTCACCCTGAGATGGACAAAGCAGAAGTATATAAAGGACCTGGAAGGACTTCCACTTTGGGATGGTTGGAATAGCTTGTATCAGACCAATGTTACCACTTATGACAGCTCAAAATGTCAGGGAAATGCAGCAATCATCTGTTTAAAGGCATTGGATAGCTGCTGAAGCTATGAGAGCTGTATGTGTTAAAGATCTGGAGAGGAGAAGATCTCAAAGAGGTGAGTTGAATTCTGCAACCATTTTTATTCTGGCGGCATTTAGTGATTCTGGGCTTGGGCAAGAGGTTTAGATTCTGGGATTTGTACCAACTGCTGCTAGGGAATAAAGAAACTGGCAGAGTTTTTGGCTGAGACTTGGGGTGAGGTGGTGGAGTGGAATTTAGCATGCAACTCGTTTTTCCTTAAGAACACTTGCTGAATTCTGGGACTGGGTGGAGAAAGAGGCTAAAGAAGTAACCAGAAAACCTCTGAAAATAAGAGTAGTATGTTGAATAGTTTCATAAGACAAATATTAGAATACAGTATGCACCAAAAGGAAGGATCTTAATACAGCAGGATTTTAGTTGAAAACCTTGGAGGGCCAGGGTGAACCAAAGATAGTCAAACTTGATTCAGCTCTGTCTCTAACTGGATTAAAGGCGCAATAAGTCACCACTCTATCTGCCTGACAAAAGATAAGACCACATGACTTAAAACCAAGAGGAAAATACATACTTGTATATGCATGTGCATGTGTGTGTGTGCATGCACACGCATGCACATACATGCACACAAAAGACCCACAGGTAATTTAGACATTGTCGTTAGCTGAAAAGAACTTTAATATAATCATGGTATGTGATTCATGTAATAGGTGAAAAAATGCAGAAGATAGATAAAAGTCTATAACATTAACAGAGAATTAGAGTCTATAAAAAAGAAACAAGTGTAAATTTTAGAACTGAAACGTACAAAATTTGAAATTAAGACTTCATTATGTGGGTTGAATACCAAACAGGCATAGCAGGACATAGCAGAAGACTGGATTAGTGAACTGAAAGAGAGGTCAACATAAATACAAACTTAAACCACACCTAGGTACATCGTAGAAAGAATGCCAAAAACCACGGTAAAGAGAAATCTCATAAAAGCAGTCAGAAAAATGAGATCCACTACCTCCACTAAAGTAACAATAAAACAAGATGATTTCTCAACTGAAACAATGAAAACCAGGAAACAATGGAATGACATCTTCAGTGCTGAGTGAAAGTACTAACAACTTAGAATGGTATCCTTCAAAACTAAAAGTTAAACCAAGGCATTTTAAGGCCAACATGAACTAAGATAATTCATCACTAGCAAATCTTCTCTAAAAAAAAATAGCAAAAACAGTTATGTAAAGAGAAGGAAAATGACCTCAGAAGGAAGCACAAAGCATAAAAAGGAAAGACGAGCAACAGAAAGAGTGAAATGTGGGTAAATATAAATAAATCCTGACTTTACTAAATAATAAGAGTAATATTTTGTGGCATTTAAAATATATGTAGAATTAAAATACCTAATAGTAATAACACAAAAGGCAGGAGGGGATAAACAGTAAATGTTAAGTAACAAAAAGAAGTGATAATCATGTGTTTTAGAACAGCGGTCCCCAACCTTTGTGGCACCAGGAATAAGTTTCATGGAAGACAATTTTCCACGGACCAGAGTAGGGTGGATGGTTTCAAGATGATTCAAGCACATTACATTTACTGTGCAGTCAAACCTCTTTGCTAATGATAATCTGTATGTGTAGCTACTCCCCTGCACTAGCATCACCACCTCAGCTCCACCTCAAATCATCAGGCATTAGATTCTCATAAGGAGCCACAACCTAGATCCCTCATATGCACAGTTTACAGTAGGGTTCACGCTCCTTTGAGAATCTGATACTGTCACTGATCTGACAGAAGGCAGTACCTAGGCGGTGATGTGAGCAATGGGGTGTGGCTGTAAATACAGAGGAAGCTTCCCACACTCACCTGCTGCTCACCTCCTGCAGTGCAGCCCAGTTCCTAACAGGCCACTGACAAAACTATCAGTCTGCGGTCCGGGATTGGGGATCGCAGTTTTAGACTATTATAGGTTAATGATAAATGTTGTAATCTCTAGTGCAACTACTAAAGGAATTGTAAAAGAATATATAATTACACATCTAGGAGAGGGGAAAATGGACATTTAATATATTTGATTATTCTAAACGAAACCAATAAAAGAGAGGAACAAGAACATAAAGCAGGTGAGTCAAAAAGAAAAAATATTAAGATAGTAGATAAAATCTTAAATACATATGTAATTATATTATACCCAAATTAACTAAATAATCTATATAAGATATTAATATTGCCACCTGGATAAAATGATAAAACCTAATTATATGCTGTGTAGTAGAGATATGCCTTAAATATAAAATGCTAGATATAAGGCAAAAATGAGACTAAGGAAGGTCATTTCATAATAATGTAGATGTCTGCCCACCAGGTAGATACACAATACCTAATCTGTCTGCACCCAAAACATAGTTTCAAGAACGAACAAAATGTTTTGGATCATGACGACAACATTGATTCCACAGTCAAACCTTACCTTCCAAAACCATCTCATTCCATGTTTCCTATGAAGAAAATAATTATATCTTCTTTTGAAAAATTTCTATTCATGTCCTTTGCCTACTTTTTGATAGGGTTGTTCGATTTTTTTCTTACTAATTTTCCTGAGTTCTAAATAGATTCTTGTTATCAGTCCTTTATCTGATGTGTAGTATGTGAAAATTTTTTCCCATTCTGTAGGTTGTGTGTTTACTCTCGTGACTGTTTCTTTGGCTGTGCAGAAGCTTTTTAATTTGATCAGGTCCCATTTATTTATTTTTGTTGTTGCTCTGATTGCCTTAGGGGTCTTCCTCATAAATTCTTTGCCTAGGCCAATGTCTGTAAGAGTCTTTCCTACGTTTTCTTCTAGAATTCTAATAGTTTCCGACCTAAGGTTTAAGTCTGTTATCCACCATGATTTGATTTTTGTGAGAGGTGAAAGCTGTGTGTCCTGTTTTAGTCTTCTACATGTGGCTATCCAGTTTTCCCAGCACCATTTATTAAATAAGGAATCTTTTCCCCAGAGTATGTTTTTGTCTGCTTTGTCAAAGATTAGATGGCTATATGAGGATGGTTTTATATTTGGATTTTCTGTTCTGTTCCACTGGTCTGTGTCCCTGCACTTGTGCCAATACCAAACAGTTTTTATAATCACAGCCTTGTAGTATAGTTTGAAGTCTGGCAAATTAATACCTCCCATTTAGTTTTTGTTGCTTAACATTGCTTTTGCTAAACGGGGTCTTCTCTGGTTCCATACAAAGCGTAAAATTATTTTTTCCATATCTGTGAAAAGTGATGTTGGTAATTTAATAGGGATTGCATTGAATCTGTAGATAACTTTGGGCAGTATAGACATTTTAACAATGCAAACATATGAAAAAATGTTCAACATCTCTAATCATCAGGGAAATGCAAATCAAAACCACATTGAGATATCACTTAACTCCAGTGAGAATGGCTTTTATCAAAAAGTCCCAAAACAATATATGTTGGCATGGATGCAGAGAGACAGGAACACTCATACACTGCTGGTGGGACTGCAAACTAGTGCAACCCCTGTGGAAAACAATATGGAGATACCTTAAAAAGATTCAAGTAGACCTACCATTCGATCCAGCAATCCCATTATTGGGCATCTACCCAGAAGAACAAAAGTCATTCTATAAAAAAGACACCTGCTCCCGAATGTTTATAGGAGCACAATTCACAATTGCAAAGATGTGGAAACAACCCAAATGCCCATCAATTCATGAATGGATTAGCAAAATTGGTATATGTATGCCATGGAATATTACTCAGCTATTAGAAATAATGGCAATATGGCATCTCTTTGGTTCTCTTGGAGAAAGTTGGAACCCATTCTATTAAGTGAAGTATCCCAAGAATGGAAAAATAAGCACCACATGTACTCACCAGCAAACTGGTTTCCCTGATCATCACCTAAGTGCACATTTAGGAATAACACCAATTGGGTATCGGACAGAGGTGGAGGCTGGGGGGAAGAGATGGGTGTATACCTACTTGATGAGTGCGATGCGCACTGTCTGGGGAATGGACACGCTTGAAGTTCTGACTGGGGGGGATGGGGTGGGGGGAGGGGATGGGTGCATACCTACATGATGAGTGTGATGTGCACTGTCTAGAGAATGGACACACTTGAAGCTCAGACTCGGGGGGATGGGGGGCATGGGCAATATATATAACCTGAACTTTTGTACCCCCATAATGAGCTGAAATTAAAAAAAAAGAAAAAGAAAATAATTAATTATATCATGGCTTAAATCACATTTAGTTGGACTTTCTGTCACTTTCAGGGGAAAGTATTCTTTACTATTTACCTAGTTACTAGGCTGGAGATCAGGAATCATCATTATTTCATCTTTTTCCCTCAACCATTACATCAATTTCTATTTTCCAACAATTTTTATAAATGTTCTCTCTTCTAAATCTGAATTGTACACATTACATGGCAATAACTGAACCTATTTCCCAATTTTCTATATGGCTGGGCATGATGTAACCCCAGTGTATCTTTTGCCAGCATCATGGCCCACCCTTCCCTCTTTGGTTTCTGTGCTGTCTTGTAAACATGCCATTCTATACCTTGCTTATGTCCCTTTGCACCTGGGGTTTCTCTAGCCTGGAATGATCTTTTCCCACCCCACTCTTCTTAACTGGTGAACCCCCTGCCTATCATCCAGGCAAATGTTATTTTGTCTGGCAAATCATGGCATGATCCGCTCCCTCCACCACACAGCATTAACCACTCTGTCCTTGGTGTTCCACACCTTGACAGCTATTGTGCTGTAGTCCTTTTCATACGTGTTTATATCAATCTCCCCACTGCTGACCCTCCTGAATTAGACTGTGAATTTTATGGAAGCAGGACCATAGATGATTTATTCCTGAATCTCCAAGATCTAGCACAGTATAAGGCACATAAGAGTAGGGAAATATTTGTAGGTGAGTAAAAGATTTCTGCAAAATGATGGTGATCAGAATCTGCTGAAGTAGAAAGAGATCTTGTAGACCACCTGCAATTCTGTTCATTTTGCCAGTAAATAAACAGGAACACAGGGAAGACAAATGACTTGGCTAAAGTCACATATTGGTACAGTGGTAGCATGAGGACAAGCCCTCAGGTTCCTGACTCCCAGTCCACACTGCCACCCACCATTCCAGGTGCGGTTGAGCCTCTCTCCAAGCTGCTTTAATATTCTAGCTACAACATAACTCAGCTTTATTTCCACAATGCCGTTTATCCCTGCAACATGCCAAAACGCTTACCAATGAAAAAGTATAATTTCACAGTTAAATAAAAGGAGAGAGAATTTAAATACTGTAGGTGCATACAGAAAAACATCAAACCAAACTCAGTTTGGAGGGAGGGTTTTAGATTCATTACCCACAGACACACACACACCAAAGCTCTGTGCACCATGACCACTTGTACTGTTCTCAGATAATGTCAGGTTATCTCTATCTTAAGAGAGCCAGGATTGGGAACAATGTACAGTGTGCTCAAGTGCCATGTCTGGGGCAGAAATGCTCCCTTTACCATAAACCCTGGGGCCCAGTGAAATCATGACCTCATTTCGACATGGCTCCTTCTTCTTAATGGCTGATAACTCATGTTCGAAAATGGATTTCTTGTTTAGCTGCTTCGCATATGCTGGTGACAGGAATTCAGGCTTCAGTCCACCAGAGTACCCTGGGGCCCCCTACTGCGGACATATGGGTATCTAGACACACTCAGTTTCAGATTGCATGATTGCAGGCAGCCAAACCCCCAGATGAGGGATTTTTAAACAAGTTGGTGATTTTCAGATGAAGGATACCAGCCACAGAAGTTTAAAGTGTTCCTGTGCAACTTGGGCTGCCCGTGAAATACCAATTTTTCCTTTTTTTAGAACAATTATGTCTTTTATTTTTCCCCAGACAAAGCCGCAGACATTCTTCTCCTCCCTTCTGAGGCTTCTCTCTGAAAGAGCCAGCGCAGTAGATCACGCAGGGTTACTCCCCAGATAGGACTGTCGAACACAGGTGCATTCTGGGGCTTCAGTGTCGGGCTTAGTCTCTGATTTGTTGCAGGAAAAATACTTGCTGTAGTTTCCCAATTCCCAAATGTGGATACTTTGAAGATGGATATGATGTATTAATTTTGTGTTTTTACAGATTTATGCTCTGCAGACGCAACTACATTTTTCCAAGAAATGAAGCAAGAACTGACTTCAGAGTCTGTATGTCAGCAATGGCACGACAGTACTTGTGGGTCTTCCTGCCTCTTTGTGTCTAAAATAAAAATAAAGAGCCTCGGTTTAACCTAGAGCTTGGAAGATCCCACTTCCAAACTTCTCGTTGTCAATGTGAAAACTGAAACAGGCAACATGTAAAGCATGTGGCACAGTGTCTGGCAAATAGAAATAATTCACTTGGAGGTAAACGAGGATGTTATATAGGTAGAAAGGAGCTCACGGACTGGTGCAATGTACCAGACTTTTGAAAACTGTGAGGGGAAAGTAACTATAGTGACAATAGATTTCAATGATTAATACTAAACACAGCTTAGATGACATTCCGGAAAAAGATAATGAAAGGCTGAGAGCAATTAACAGGCAATGGGAAGCCAAACGTGAAAGTGAGAGGGCTACCTTGCTGACACATGAAGACACTCTCTTCTGCAGTGAAAGGGCAGAGAAAGCTTAGGACCAGGCTCAGAACTTAGTTATAAGAGCAGCCAACCTCCAAAGAATGTTAAATTCTGAGCCAAGGTTGGTCTGCTATTTCACGGTCAGGACCCTGGTTGGGAAACCCTGGGACCCTGACATATGGGATGGAAATATCTGCATTGGTGGCTCTGCAAATCCTGAATATTTAGGTTCTCCTAAACTCCCTGAGTCTGCAGATATGGCCTAGCACTCTCTATTAACATCTAGCACCACTAATCTGGAATGGGATCTTGAGGTAGGTATTTGATCAAAAGGCCCAGAACATTAAATTGAATTAGGGAGAGTTTAAAGATTTGGGAGTGCTCTCCTGAGAAACAGGATTTAACACCCTGGCAAGAATCCCAGGAGACAGTGTGAATATGCTGCTAGGAAGACTCTAGAAACTCAAAAGACCGTGCTGATCACTCTGAGGTTCAAACATTGAATTCTCATGTGGTTGGTGGAGGAAGGGAGTGAAAGGCAGAGGGAAATGGGCAAGCTGGAGTGGGTACGTTATGTAAAGCCAGACAACAGCAGGTTGATTATGCACCACAGGAAAACCCAGGACACACCAGTTGGTAAGGCCATAGAAATGCCCCTGCAAGAGGGACATGAGCACCACTAAACAGCTCAGGGGAGCCCTTGTCTACAGATCTGAGATGTTGGTAGGTGAAGTCATTACAGAACTAGGCTCACTGAAGCAATGGAGATGTTAAGACTCCAAACAATAGAAGTCAGGTGGTAGTGCTTGCAGTTGGAAAATAAATGTATGTGTCATTGTAATGAAGAGGAAGGTCAGAGTGGTAACCAAGGGGGACTGATCTACAGAGAGTTATTGAGATGGTATAAAGAATACAGCATTTCTACAGGCAAGATAGTCAGGCAGCCAATGGGGACACTATTCAACTTCCACCATTAGAGGAAATCAGGGATAATCAGGAGTCTGGGTGCAGTCACCTCAATAAAATGTCACAATCCCTTGCCCAGTTTCTAGAACTGATGCAGTTTTTGGGTCTAGAATCCATTGATTAATTCCACAGGAAGAAGGACTCTACTACATGATAACAAGTATGCATAATAATTATTCTCCAGTCTCTTAAAAAAAAAACCTTAGCCATTTACCCAGGTAACTGAACACTGGGGAAGGGAGAGATTCAAACATTTTTAGAATTGTTGGATATAGGTTTGGTGTCTTAGTACATCAGGCTACTATAAAAAATACCTTAGACTGAATAATTGATTAACAGAAATGTATCGTTCACAATTCTGGAGACTGGGAAGTCCAAGGTCAAAGCACCAGCAGATTTGGTGTCTGATGTGGGCCTGTTCCTCATAGATGGCACCTTCTTGCTGTGTCCTCACATGGTGGAAGGAGTAAAAAAGCTCCATCAGACCTCTTTTATAAGGACACTAATCCCATTCATGAGGGCTCTGCCCTCATGACCTAATCACTCCCCAAAGATCACACTTAATATATTATCACTTTGGGGGTTAGGTTTCGACATAGGAATTTTGGAGGGAAACAAACATTCAGATCATAGCAGTCAAAGTGGCTGGAGACCTGAAGTATCAACATATCCCCTTTGTTATAGGGGCAAGTTAATAAATTGAATCCTGGTAAAAGTTCAGCTCACAGAGGTTCCATTAGGTCCTCAAACCCATATGTTTAGTCTTTTTCCCACTCTGCGTATGTGTAATTGGGATAGATATAGCTTGTGGTCAACACAGCTCCCACAGTGGGTCCTTTGGCTCATGAGGCCTTACCTTAATGAAAAGGCCAAATATAAATCTTTGAAACTTCTCCTCTATCCACTCTCCTTGAGAAGATAATAAATAAAAATAATGTTCTATACTAGGGGGATGGCAAAAATTAGCACTACCCTTAAGATCTAAAAGATGCAGGAATGGTGGTAGCCATCACATCCTTATTTAATTTACCAGTGTAGCCCCTGAAAAAAAACAGATGTATCCTAAAAGCTGGTAAGAGGCTTCCACAAACACAACTAAATAGTATCTCCAATTGTAGCTGCTGAGCCAGATGTGATATCTCTGCAAATTAACATGACCCTGGGTACATGATATATGGCAATGATTTTACAAATGCATTCTCTTCTTTCTACATTAAATAGAATACCAGTAACAGTTTGAATTCACATGTAATGAACACTAACATACACTTATATACTCCTATAGTTTTGTTCTAGGATTATGTTAATTCTTCCCATCATCTGTCATATATAGTTTGAAAAGATCTGAACCACCTGGACATCCCACAGAATATTGCATTAATCCAGTACTTTGGTAACATCATTTTTATTGGGCTAATTACACTTATATACTCTTATAGTTTTGTTCTAGGATTATGTTAATTCTTCCCATCATCTGTCATATATAGTTTGAAAAGATCTGAACCACCTAGACATCCCACAGAATATTGCATTAATCCAGTACTTTGGTAACATCATTTTTATTGGGCTAATTGAATAAGAAGAGGCTAGCACTTTGTAGACCTTAGTACATGTGCTCCAGTATTTAGATACATTCTACAAAGATCAGTTTCAGTACATTAGTAAAACTGTGAAAGGTCCAGTGATTGTGGCATGCTAAGCCATCCAATCAAAAGTAAAGTCAAATTATTTCATCACGCTTTTCCTACTACAAAAAAGAAGGAAGAACAGTGTCTGTTAGAACTCTTCATGTTCTGACGGCAGCATAATCCACACCTTGGAATGCTACTTCGGTCCATCTAAAGAAGGCTGTTCATTTTTAGGTAGCCCAAAGCAGAAAGGGATCTTGAGTAGCAAGTTCATGATGCAGTGCAAGCATCCTGAAGACCTTACTGTATTAAAGGTACCAGTTCTGGGAAAAGACATCTTATGGAACTTATGGCAAGCCCAAAGGGGAGAACAGCAATACAGATGCCTAAGCTTCTGGAATGAGCCCATGCTATTTGCATTGGGGAATGATCCACTTTTTGAAAAACAACTTCTGGCATGCTTTGATCCCTGACAGATACAGGGCATTTGAACACGGAACATTAAATGACTATGCATCCAGAATGGCCTACCATGAACTGGGTTCTGTCAGGTCCAAAAAGTCATAAAGTCAGGCAGGCCCAGCAACAACACATGATAAGATGGGAGTGACATCTGGAATAAAGCACAAGCAGGAAAAAGGGAAGATGTAAGTCAGCTGCATGGAGCCCAGACTTCAATACCATCCACCACCATTGCGCCATTGAGATCACGGCCACAGCTGTATAGAGCAGGTAGGAGAGGTCCCTTATGAGCAGCTGGCTGAGAAGAAAAGGACTTATGTGACACAGATAAATGGGTTGGCTCATTCCATGTGTCAAAGCTGGAAGTGGATGGCTTTACTACACCTTCACTCAGGTTGGCCTTGGGAAAAAGTTGTGAGAGAAAATATTTCTAAAGGCAAAGTTTTGGAAGTGCACCTGATCATCCACTCTTCTCTGCCCTGAGAAGGGCTCCAAGATCAGGTGCTAAGACACTTCCTGCTTGAGGATTTAGGTCAGCATAGCAGGTAAGCAAGCAAGAGCAGCAGGGGGGAGCTAGCCAAGGGGAAGGGAATATGAAATGGATAGTGGAGGAAGAAGAATAACAATGTCAGAAAAGAAGTGGCCTGAAGTCTGAATATATAGACTCACAGAAAGTATAATAGTTAATAACTTGGGTGGCCGGTGAAGGATTTGGAAGGGAAAGTAGAAGACAATGGGGGTGGCATCCACATATGCCTGGGAGTAGATTCAGAGTGTGAAAATCTTTATATTGCCAATTAATGCCCATCAGAGAGTTTCTACAGCAGTAGAGACAGTAAACAACCAAATAGACAAAATGACTTGGCCAGTTCATGTCAGTCACCCTCTGTTTTTGGCCAATCTAGTTTTGGTATGATGCTCAGTTGAACAAAGTGGCAACAATAGCAGGGATGGAGATTGTCTGTATTCCAAAAGCATGGTTTCCTTTTATAAAAGGTAAACTAGAAACTAATGCCACTGAATGTCAACCTATCAAAAACTGAGACCAATGCTAAGTCCCTTATACAGTTCCATTCCTTCAGGAAATGAATAGGCCACTCGGTGGCAAACTGACTGCATTAGACCCCTTCACTCTAGGAAATGGCAGAGATTCATTCTGACAAAAATAGACACATATGTCAGGTATGAGTGTGCCTTTCTTGTCCCTGGGGACTCAATAAAAAGCACTATCCAGGGGCTTACAGAGTGATCCATCAGCATGGGGTCCAAAAAATCTGAGAATTAGACCAGGGGACCCTATACAGTGAAGACAGTGAGAGAATGTGGACCATGAAATTCACTAGTCATGCAACATAACTCACCATTCAGACACAGCTGGCCTGACAGAGTACTGAAACAGCTTGCAGAAGATACAGCTGAAGCACCAGCTCAGAAGTGGTTCTTTACAAGGATGCTGTGCCAACCTTCAGGACATAGTAGATACCTTGAACCAAAGATCTGCATATGAGGCTCTGTATCTCATAGTCAGAATACACAGGCATGTGAATCAAAGGGTAGAGGTGGTCTGCTGCTCCAGTTACCATCACTCCCAATGACTCAGGAAATTTATGCTTCCATCCTCACAACATTGGGCCATGTGGGTTTAGCAGTCCTGGTCACCCACAGCGGAGCACTTCAGCCAGAGAACACAGCTAAAGTACAATAAGTACATAGACTAAGCTACAGCTTTCATCTGCTTAATTCAGGATTTTTGTCCCAGGGACCAACCCTTATTAGAGGGCTGCTTTTATACAATAGGGGCAGGCAAAACTACTTTGGTGCCGAGGAGATCCATTTGGGTGCCTCTTGGTATTTGCTTGCCTAATGATGTAAGGAAACGGGCAGGTAAAGCAAGCCTGGCCTGAGAAGGGCACTGGGACCAGGTGTTCAAACCCATCAAGCTTGAGGGTCTGGGTCACCATACCAGGTCAGCATCTGAGACAAGCAGAGGTGCTAGCAGAGATGAGAAGAACCCTAAACAGACAGTGGAGGAGGGTCAGCAAAAGTATCTATTGTAGGCCTAAGATCAGTTGCAGCAGCAAGGACTTTAGTTTGTCCTTTTCACCTCCCTTTTCAAGTTTCCCCCAAGAAAAAGAAGCTCCTTAAAATCCTGGAAGAGCTGTCCCCTCAATGTATATGAAGATGTGAATTTGGACAGTGCAAGGGGTAGACCATGGTAGACATTGGGATGCACTACGAAGTTCTCTTTTCAAGGAAAGAATTTTGCCCCAGCTGCTAGGAATGCAATCAGCAGACAGCCTTCACCTATCAAACCTCAGCTGCAGAGAGCCACCTAGCCTGAGCTCACACCCCTTCCTGAGGCAAAGGACATCCAATGACTAATTGATGCCAGCTGTAAAGGCTTGGCCATTTCAGCAAAAGTTGAGACAATGCTGACAGGCCATGTTAGCTCTAGATCTTATCATGGGGGTGGCTGAAGTTGTCACTGGGCCTGCATAATTACCACATTTCTCCCTCTGTTCAACATCGCCTCCTTCTCTTCTAGACATGTGATCCCAAGGGCACTCTCCAATAAACATCCTGCACTCTAAAATCTGTCTTAGTCTGCTTTCTGAAGAGCTAACCTGCTCTCAAAATGCTTTCATATACGTTGTCTCATTTGCTCTTCATCGTAACCTTGTGAGCTAGACAAGGCAGATTTCATTTCACAGATAAAAGAGGCCCAGAGAAGTTCAGTGGGTTTCCAAAGTCTAACAGCTAGCTCATCAGCGACAGACCCACCAGTGGCACCCCAGACAGTTGCCTGTCTCTTTTTCTTATACCCCCATATGTGTTTTCCCCATGGAGAAGAGTCAGGCTGGGCTGCAATGTCATCCTTCTGCTGTGACAATGACATGCCTGGATCCTAAGGCTCATTCTGTCAAAGGTGCTCTGGGAGATGTAGTCACAGCACCATCAAGGCAATTTATAACCAGTAGAGAGGAAGGTTTTAATGATGTTTTTATGATATATTGGTCCTGTAAAGGCTTATTAAAAAGTGGACCATGCTAATAAAATGCAAAGGTTGTCACTTACAATGAAAAACCTGGTGATTTAGAAGTAGCGCCCAACTTCTGGATCATCTTTTAGACAATAGATAAATCAAAACAAGCAAGGGGCCATGTGCTGGGACTTGCACTGGTGACTCTGATCTCAAACTGGATGTATCTTGTCATTGAGGTTGATTGCCCCATGATGTCTAGGATCCTTAACTGAATGACGTGATATCCTGAAGCAGTGCAGTGTCTGAATTATTTTTTCTCAGCATGCCCTCAAAGGCTACATCCACACCTCACCTGAGGCTTGGAGACGGGAAACTGGAGCTGTGTGGAAGAGGAAACTCTGGGCGTGGTTGTAGGGGTGTGCCTTGAAGCACCAGCCTTAGAAGATCTGGATTCTAAACTGAGCTTAACTCCTTGTGTGACCCTGTACACATCAGTCTCTCTCTGGGCCTCAGGGTCCCTTATCTCCAAAGTGGGAAAAAACCAAAATGATCATCAAGTCCCTCCCAGCTCTGTGACTGCACGTTGCTGATTCATAGCTTTTCTGGTGTTTTCCTCTGACCTGAGCAGTTTTGTAGCTTGGGATTAGGATCAACAATGATTTCCAGAGTCAGAAGCAACAATATGCTACCCAAGGTGACTGCTGTAGAATCTAAGTTCCCTCCAGTTTTCTCACATTAAGTAGATAACCAGGAAAGTCTGGGACTGGGACTGAGAATGTCAGGGGTGATGGTACAGGGAGGTGGCATAAGGGGGTGGCTCATGTCACAGCTCTGCCATTTACAGTGAGTGGCTTGAGTAAGTTCAGCACAATGTGTGGGACTTAGTATACCCAACTGTATAATGGCAATAAAAGGATTTACACTGGAGTATTATTATGAGGAATTCAGTGAAGTCATTTCTACAAAGAACCAAGTACATAACTCGTGCTCAGTGGATATTATCTTTGTCAGTGTCTCTTTCCAGTTCTTTCAAAACTTTCAAGAGAGTGAAACAAAATGAAAACCTCTTTTTCCAAGCTCCCTGAAGGAGAATATAACAAACAGCAACCCAAGGGAAGGCATGAATCATCCCTGTAAGGATGATTTTGAAACTGTCCTCATAAAATTAATACAACTAAATTGTTAGGATTTTAGTAGAAGCATGGCTAAGCATGAACCACATTGCCCTATAGCCCACTTCCTTATAGCTGCTTCCTGCTTAAAAGTCATATAGCCCCCGTCACAAGATCCTAGCTTCTATAGATAACATCTTTAACATTAAGAAAGCTCAAGTTTTCCATCTGAGATATTTTCCAGATCTTGCATTCCAGTGGGGCCACTGATGCAGCCCGTCTGAAGACCCTCTCTGAGGAACCAACTCAGCACAGGAATGCGGTTTCTTCACCTCCCTGTCCCGTGACTTCACCCCTCACTTCCTGACTAGTCAGCAACCCCTAGCTCCTCAGCCCCCTACTCACCAAAATTCCCTTAAAATATCCAGTCCAAAACACCTCCGAGAGGCAGATTTGAGGTTCCCTCCCATCTCCTTGCTTGGCTGCCATTAGATCATTAAATTCTTTCTCTGCTACAACTCCTGCTGTGTTGGTGTACCGGCCTGTTACCATGCAACAGGCACAAACCTGGTGGTCCTAAAATAATTTAAATGTCAATGGTACCTACTGTTTAAGGGAGAAATTATTCTTGCAATCTAAGCAAGAATAGCCTCAAGTTAAATGGAGTAGTTGACTATTTGCTAGTGTGATTTTAAAACATGAAGATCACCAACTCCCCTTCTCCTCCCCCCTTTAACAACTTCTTGAAGCCTAAACATCTATCTTCTGTAATTTTCTTATTTTGGTTGAAAGCAGGGATTTATAACATTCTTTTAAGGGGCAACTATTTCATTTATTTATTTTCATTTCTGCAATTGTAAGACCAGTTGGCACTCGGTTGCATATAAAGAGAAATGGCTGGGTTTGACTAGATTAGGAAAGAGAGCCTAGCCTAATAATGGTTTCTCTCATTTCTGATGGAAATTCCACAAACCATAGAAATAAGGCATAACAAGGGACTGTAAGAGTAGTCTCATTTGGGTGGGCATGAAGGTCCTTGCTCTTCCTTCTTTCATCTTTTCTTCTTGTGAGCAGTGCTTTTAACCTTACACTTAGGCCAAAAGACAGCATCAAATATAAAGATACAGAAGAGGAGAATCTGCAAATAGAGTCAGAAGCCTGCCTATGGATGCAACAGACACACTACAGCATTCTTCCCTGGTGACAATATAAATCTAAGAGCCTTATTCTAGAAGCAGCCACAAATGGAGACACCATGCCAAAAGTGGGCTTTAAAAAAAAAAAAACCTGGCAGGAAAACTCTTTCAGGTAAGATTCTAAGGTTTCCAGACAGATGCCAATGGCTGATCAGGGACTCTAGGTCAATGCTTAGTTCCCTATTAAAATACAGATGTTCTTGAGAGGGTTGAAACCAAAAAAGATTCTTGGGAATTTTATGCCCTGACATGAAGCCAGGATTTGAGGGCAGGTTTTTGAATGGAAGGAGAAGAAGGCTTGAGAAGAAAACTTTTTAGGAGAAAAACAGAAGAGTTGAGGAAAACTGTCCATGTCAGCATTTTGTTTAGGCCAGCAGAGCCTGGAGGCATTAGGACTAGTTCTGCTGTGGTTTGAATGTGTCCCCCAAAGTTCATGTGTTGGAAACTTAATCTTCATGCAACAGTGTTGAGAGGTGAGGTCTTTAAGAGGTGATTTGGTCAGGAGGGCTCTTTCTTTATGAGTGGGTTAATGCCATTATCGCAGGAGTTGGTTCCTTATCATGACAGTGGGGTCCTGATAAAAGGGTAAGTTCGACCCCATTCTTCTCTTGCATGCATGTGCTCTCTTATCTTTTTGCATTCTGCAATAGGATGATGCAGCAAGAAGACTCTCACCAGATTCAGGCCCCTCAAGCTTGGACTTCCCAGCCTCTAAAACTGTAAGAAATAAATCGCTGCTCTTTATAAATTATCCAGTCTGTGCTATTCTGTTATAGCAACACAAAATGGACAAACACAGGAAACTGGTACTGAGAAGTGGGGCTTTTGCTATAACAAATACCTGAAAATGTGGAAGGGGCTTTGGAACTGGGTAACAGGTAGAGGCTCAATGCGTTTGGAGGAGCAGACAATTAAAAACATAGATTGCCATGAATGGTGTGTTAAGGGCAATTTTGCTGAGGTCTCAGAATAAGACATGAAATATAGGAAAAGTCTGGAACTTCTTAGAGATTACTTAAGTGGTCATGATCAAAGCGTTGGTAGAAATATAAACAGTAGAGACCATTCTGATGAGGTCTCAGATGGAACTGAGGAATAAGGTATTGGAAACTGGAATCAAAGACATCTTTGTTATAAAGTAGCAAAGAACTTGGCTGAATTGTGTACATGCCTGAGGGCATTATGGAACGCAAATTTTAAGTGTGATGAACTAGGATATATGGTGGAAGAAATTTTTTTTTTTTTTTTTTTTTTTTTTTTTTTGAGACAGAGTCTCACTTTGTTGCCCAGGCTAGAGTGAGTGCCGTGGCGTCAGCCTAGCTCACAGCAACCTCAAACTCCTGGGCTCAAGCGATCCTCATGCCTCAGCCTCCCGAGTAGCTGGGACTACAGGCATGCGCCACTATGCCCGGCTAATTTTTCTATATATATATTTTTAGTTGTCCATATAATTTCTTTCTATTTTTAGTAGAGACGGGGTCTCGCTCTTGCTCAGGCTGGTCTCGAACTCCTGACCTTGAGCGATCCACCCGCCTCGGCCTCCCAGAGTGCTAGGATTACAGGCGTGAGCCACCGCGCCCGGCCTGGTGGAAGAAATTTTTAAGCAAAATATTGAAGGAGAAGCATTGGTACTTTTAACTATATATAGCAAGATGCTAGAGGGTAGAAATGACTTAAAGATGAAATTTATAATTAAAAGACAAACAGAATGTAAAAATTTGGAAAATCCATGGCCTGGCCATGTACAGAGTGAAAAGGCATCTTTAGGAGATGTAAACTAAGAGTTTGGCCAAGAGACTGTTTGTTAAAGAGATTAGTATAGCCAGAAGATAGCCAGGTGCCATTCATCAAGAAAATGAGAGAATGACCCCAAAGGCATTTCAGAGAGCTTCAAGGTAAGCTAGGACCCTGAAGGCAAGTTTTCCAGAGAGGTGCTTACAGGAACTTAGCATTTGCTGCCCTGTACTGCCTTAGGACTTTGCTCCTAGAAGAGCACCCCTCAGCCACCCCAGCCATGGCTCAAGTAGGCCGGGTTGGGGCTCAACCCACTGCTCACAGAAGAGACAAGCCATAATCCCTGGTGGCCTCCACAGAGTGCTAATACTGAGGCACACAGAATGTAAGACCTGCGGGGACAGGGCTTCCTCCCTCTAAATTTCAAAGGACATCATGGACAGCCTAGGGGCCTAGGCAGAGATGTGTCACAGGGGCAGAGCCACCACAGAAAGCCCCCACTAGGGCAATGCCCAGTGGAGCTGTAGGAGTAGGGTCACTGAGGAGAGTCCTCACTAGAACAATGCCCAGTGGAGCCACAGGAATGGGACAACCCTTGAGACACCAGAACTATAGGGCTACCAGCATGCAACCCCAGCCTGGAAAAGCTGCAAGCACAAGATTCCAATCTGTGAGAGCTGCTGGGCAAAATCAGGGCTGTCTGGGGCCCTGGGGGCCCAAGCCCATTCTGGTGTGCCCAGGATGCACGACAAGGAGTCAAAGAAAATTAGTTTCTATATTTAAGACTTCATGTTGTTTTCCCTGTTGGGTTTTGTACTTACTTGGGACCAGTTACCCTTTCTTCTTGCCTATTTGTTTCTTTTGGATGAGAGTGTCTATCCTATGCCTGCCCCACCATTGTATTTTGGAAGTATATAACTTGTTTGGATTTCACACGTTCACAGTCAGAACTGCCTCATGATGAATCATGTCTTGAGTCTCACCTGTATCTATTAATAATTTAGATGAGATTCCAAACTTTGGCCTTTTGAGTTGGTGCTAGAATGAGTTTAAGACTTTGGAGATATTGAGATAGTATAAATGTATTTTGCATATATGAGAAGGACATGAATTTTGGGGGTCAGGGGCAGAACGTTGTTGTTTAAATGTCTCCTCTAAAGTATATGTGTTGGAAACTTAATCCCCAATGCAACAGGTGTTGAGAAGTGGGACCTTTAAAAGGTGATTAGGCTATGAAGGCTCTGCCATCATAGATAGATAGATGAATAGATTAGTGCTATTACTATGTGAGTGGGCTAGGTATCACAAAAATGGGTTCCTGATAAAAGGATAAGTTCATCACCCTTCCTTTCTCATGCACATGTGCTCTCTTACCCTTCTGCCCTCTGCCATGAGATGTAAAGCAAGAAGGCACCCACCAAATATGGCCCCTTGACTTTGGACTTACCAGCCTCCAGAACTGTAAGAAATAAATCTCTATTCTTTATAAATTATCCCATCTGTGGTATCTGCCATAGCAACACAAAATGGACTGAGATGATTTCCTTAGTTGTTGTTTCCATGGAAGCCATTTACTGCAATGGCTGCCATCTGGCATCCATATGGGACAGTGGGATAGGGAAGGACTTCCAAGTCCAGTAAGGTTAAGAAACATTCAATAATAACATAGCTAGTATACTGGGGAGGCAGAGTTACGACCCAGGTTTGTTTCCTCATCTGTAAAAATAACATCTCCTTCACTGAGCTTTCACAAGGATTAAATGAGGTAACACAAAATGGCACCAGCACTGAAACACTGCACAACTCCACATATACTACAATGTAAATGGTGTCCCCTGCAAATAAGCATCAACTTATTTGCCCAGAAGGCTTCTCTCAGTGTTTGGCACATAGTATGTGCTCAATAAATGTTAGTTTTTATTTCTTTTTAGGAAGCTTTTAGTTTCTTTATTTCTGCCAGAATTTGGAAGAGCAATTTGTCTTCTCAACATAATAGAATCAAATGTGTTGAAACTTATCTTTTTCTGAAGAAATTTCTTTTGAGTTCAGTCTTACTCTTCCCCTACTGGTCAAACCATGTGAAGTCCATTTTATTTTTGGCTGTCTTCACCCTGACAATGTGTTTGACATTCTTTAATTAATTAGTTCCCTTCTAACTCCTGCATGTTGGGACCTGCTGGCCAACTTTGGCACGTCTTCCAAGCTGGTGACCCTTGGGTGTTGTGTGTCTGTTTTGTGATGGGTGTAACCTGTCAGCACTTCCCTTTCAGGAGCTTTTTCTTCACCTTTTGTGTCTGTTTTCTTCTTCCATGACAAGATCTGGCAGAACCTCATTCTTTTTCAATGGGATTCCAAAAAGCACACTAACTATCCAATTACTTTTCTGATTACTGCAAGAATAAAAGAGGTTTAATCCCACATTGAAAGCCAAGCTATATACTGACTATTGACATTGGAACTGCAAACATTGGCAAAGCTATTAAGAGAATAGCAGATTGTGGGTAATATTTTATCTTTGCCTAAGGGGATCCTTAAAAGATATTAAGAGAGGGTGTATTCATGAGAATGTATCAGGAGAGATCAGGTTTAAGAAAAAATGCTATTTATAGCAGCCATCCTGCCATAGATATAGCAACCTTTTCTAAATTCTTCTTATACCCCAGCTGCCATGTTGGGGCAACATAAACACAAAAAGTAGATCATGAAAGGGGAAAATCAGGAATTCTGTTACTTATGAATTCATTCTTCAAGATTGGCTCAAAATTAACCTTCTCTGTGACATTTTACTTCTCACAGTCAATAAGTGACCCTAAAAATCCCATAGTTCTTTGTACATATCTCTATTTTGGTTTTTAAAGGTAAATTATTTTATTTTAAGTATTTGTTAACATGCCCATGTTTCCTACTGTACTATAAATGCTCTGAATCACATGTTTTATTGATAACTATATTTCTGGCACTTAGGAGAGTTCCTGACACATGACAGGTACATAATAAATGCTGAATGAATGGATGGATGGATGAATGGTGAATTGAATTCTGGGTACATACTCTGTTCCATTTATGATCTGCTATGGACACAAATAAGTACCACACTCTAGTCAACCATTACTAGGGCCATTCTGCTGAAATGCAGCTGGACTTTGGGAGCCTGCAGGAGAAAAGCTGTAAAGGTTCCTCAGGGCTGTGATGTGGTGGAGTCTCTGCAGCATGTCACGTGACTTGGACATTCAACCAAATAGAACTGGATCCTCCAGCAGGTGGCAAAATAATTTTATTGCTAGAAAGGACTGTCAAGCATTTACTCCAGACTTTTCACTATATGTACAAGAAAACTGAGTCCCAGGAAAATAGAGTACCAAGTTTAATTTTATATAGTTACTTGATGGAAGATCTGAGACTAAGACTCATATATCCTGATTACCAGAATGCATTTGTTGTTGTTGTTGTTGTTGTTGTTGTTGTTGTCATCACCATAATCTGTCCAGGCTGCTATAACAACATCCCATAGACCAGGTGGCTTATAAATAGCATAAGTTTATTTCTCACAGAGGTTGGGAAGTCCAAGATCAAGGCACTGGCAGATTCAGTGTCTGGTGAGAGCCCACTTTCTGGTTCGTAGATGGAACCTTCTAGTTCTGTCCCCATGTGGTGAAAGGGGAAAAGCAGCTCTCTGGGGTCTTTTTTATAAAGGCACTGATCCTATTCATGAGGGCTCTGCTCTCACATCCTAATCACCTTCAAAGGCCCCACCTCTAAATACCTTCACAGGAGTGACTGGGTTTCAATATATAAATTTGGGGGGGGGAAACAAACATTCAGACCACAGCAATTGTGGTAAAATATACATAATGTAAAATTTACAATTTTAACCATTTTAAGTGTACCATTCAGTACCATTAAGTACATTTACATTGTTATGTAACCATCACAACCATTCTTCTCCAGAACTTTTTTATTATCCCAAATTGAAGCCCTGTATCCATTCCTCTTTCTCCCTAGCCCCTGATAACCACTACTCTACTTTATTTCTCTCTGAATTTTTACTATTCTAGGTATCTCATGTAAGTGGAATCATATAACATTTGCTCTTTTGTGTCTGGCTTATTTCACTTATCATAATGTCTTCAATATTCATCCGTGTTGTAGCATGTATCAGAATTCCATTCCTTTTGGAGTCTGAATAATATCTCATTGTATGTATGTATACACCACATTTTATTTATCTATTCATCTGCCAATGGTCATTTGGGTTGTTTTCACATTTTGGCTAATGTGAATAATGCTGCTATGAATATCAGTGCACAATATTTGTTTGAGTCACTGCTGTCAATTCCTTTGGACTCAGAAGTAAATATACTCAGAAGTGGAATTGCTAAAGAAAAGTGCTTTCTTGATTGCACCATGCTGTCTCCTCTCCCAGGCAGGCTGGAGCCCATACTGATTTCAATATGTGATTTATCCTCCTTTATCTTAAACATTTAGTAGAAGATTTCTGGATCTAGGTCTGGGTTGCATTTCAGTGAAATTATTCAAGTATGTCCTGAGCCTCTACTCTGTATCAGGCTCTGTGCTAGGTGTCTAGGGCACACAGGTAGTAAGACACAGTACCAAACAAGTGGGAGAGAATTCAGGTAAACAAACATAACACGTGAGATATGGGCAATAGTACAATACACTGAATGGAAGAGAGGAGGGAATGATTGATTACATTGAGTTGTGGTGGGAGCATTTAGCAAAGTTGGTCAATAAAGTCTTCAAAGTCACAGAGATGACACTTAAGTAGGATTTTTAAAAAATAAATAAGAATTCACCAGTAAAATAGGTTGAGAAACTGCATTCTCAAATAAGAGAGTGTGAAATGCCATGGTTTATAGTTTAAAATGTCTAAAGCATAAAATGGGAAAAAGTAAAATCAGCAGAAAATGAGCCTGAAGAGCTAGACAGAGGCCAAGCCATGAAAGCCCTTAAATGCTATGTTAAGGAGCTTAAATTTTACATTTTCCACTTTAGGCAAGAGGAGCTACTGAATGACTTTAACAAAGAATATGCCACAGTGAGACTAGTGCTTTAGAGAGATCACTCTGGTGTCCATTTGGGCTGATCAGTGGAAGAAGGGCCAGTCAGGTGTAAGGACTGTTACTCTTTATAAGAATCCAAGCAACAGAGAATGAAGGTCTAGCAGTTGCAGAGACGATAGAGAACCCTGAGATCTAGGATTTGGTGACTTATTAACTGATTGTGGAAGAGAGGAGGGAAATTGGGAGGGAAAATAGTTAACGATGATTCCAAGTCTATTGGCTTGGTAAATATGCTATTGGGTAGAGCTACTCACTGAGATAAGAAAATCAAGAGGAAGAGAAGGTTGATGAATGAGAATAATGAGTTCATTTTGGGGTATGTTGACTATGGGATGCCTTTCAAGATGGGAGAAGATTAGTAAGAAGTTGGAAGTTAAAAATATAAATATTGAGCTCAAATGGGTTCATTTGTAAGAAACAAATTGCTCTAGCTACTTTACTCAGCAAGGGAATTAATAAAGGAAATTAAGTGTTTATAAAATCATTGGAAAGGCTGGAGGAGCAGGATCTAAGTTGGATTTTCAGGAATAATGCCGAGAAAATGGCTGTAGAAATAATGTGCCAGGAAAGCTACACTTGCCATAATAATTAGGAGGCTCAATTAAGTAACTTGGAAGCCACCACTGCTGCTGCTGCAACTGCCTCTTGCCATATAAGAAGTCAGTAACTGGATACTAAAAAGCTGCTGCAGAGAAACCCAGTGCTTCCATGATTGTGTGTGCCAGCAGTGACAATCAAAAGTGGCAAATAGATGGCCTTGGCCTCACTTTTCCTTTTAAAACTCACATATTTTCTTGGCTGTAGTGGTGGTTACACAGCTGTGTGAATATACTAAAAGTCACTGAATTATACACTTTACATGGGTGAATTATATGGTGATGTTAAAGTCGTACATATTTTCTAATGGGCAAAACTTATTCTATACCCTGAAACCTAGCTGCAAGGGAGTCTGGGAAATGTCATCTTTAACTTTCCAGCTTCTACAGTATAGGAAGACACAATAGAAAGACATTAAAGTGAATGTGGAACAAACTAATCTTTGGTTTCTAAAGGAGGTGGATGAGTTTTTTCAATGACAGCTTACCAAAAAAAGGAGGAGAAGGGAAAGGGCAAACAAAGATCTGGAATGCCAGTACTTCAACAATATAAAAAAAATAATATAAGGAAAAATGATCAAATGGTAAATGAAGAACCAAGAACACACTGTCCTGTAAACCAAAAGTAGAGATTCAGAAGAGAGGAAGGGCACAGAAGTAATGAAAGTAGCACCAGTTCTTAGGCAGGTAGACTGGGCAAGCCACTTAACCTCTTTAAGTCTCTGTTTCTTCATCTTTAAATGGAGATGATAACAGTAATACTTGTTCTACCCACTTAACTGTTTTCTGGAAGATCAAATGGACAATGTATATAAAATTGAATTGGAAACTGTATCTTATTCAATCATTGTTCATTGTGATTATTTCAAAAAGAGATGTGTAGCAGCTACTGCCAATACATTCCTTAAGGTTAAGATATTTTCCTAATATCTAACTGAACAAAAAGCCCTCCTACACTAATTTGACCATTTTGTCTCAGAAGAAATGAAGAATGACTGCTCACAGTTACCCATATGCCATCCAAGTTTGTCCATGAAGACTGTCATAGAGCATTCTTCTCAGCCAACAGCTCACTGCAAAGATCTGAGAATTGATTGACAAATAGAAACTAACTGCTTCCCACAACAGTCCTCCACGGTCATGATTAGGTGAAAGACACAGGTTCACAAAGCCAGCAGACGCATGGAGCCTGGCTCCCACTCTCACCCTCAGGTCCCATCATACCCCTTCCTGCTATCTCATTTACCAACTCTCAAACATCGACAGCCTGTGTGCTTAGGAGTGGGATTCCAATCATCCCACTTCTTAAGGCACTCAGTTGCATTTGTAACACACCAGCTGTTTCTGAGAACACATTCTTAATATAGGAACAGCAAGAAATTCTGCTGTAGCTGTCCCAAGCCATACCAGAGTGCTATCATGGCAGTAACATCTTGAGGAAGAATAAAAATCAAGACTGAGTCTTTAGGGAACTTGTCTAATGTCTCTCTCTGAATGTCCCTTTTTCCCTGAGTTTGCTCTCATCATAGAACGCAGGCTTGGGGGAACAGGATCAGGTAAAGTGGGATTTGGCCACAGTAGAACATGGTACAGAAAAATCACATAAATCCCAAGCAACATGCCCATGAGGAAGAAAAATCAACAGTGGGGATTCAGAACTGATTATACAGTCTGTGTGTCAGAAGTCCCGTATAGAGTGGCCACAATGCATTTGCTATTTCAAAGGCCCTCGTTATGAAAAGGAAAGTAGAGTAGATTTTTGGTCTGGAAATATGGATTTTTTTCCCATATAATCAGAATGCACTATTCATCATAAGGATGACTTGACATTTGTTGATCTTTCATTATGGGAAATATGGTATTTAAGAACGTGGACTTTGGAGCCAGGCTGTCTTGGATTATTGGATTCCTGGATCTGCCACTTTCTACCTATGTAAATTTAAGCAAGTTATATGACCTCTCAGGACTCCATTTCTTCATCTTTAAAAGAAATAATTCATGTAAAGTGCTTAGCACAATGTTTGTCCCATATTAAGCCTACTATAAATGTAAGCTCTTATTATTCATACTTGCAATTTTGCCTTAAGAGTGCTGTATAGTATCTTTAAAACATTTTATTTATTTATTTATTTATGTATGGCATATAAGCAAAGAGGAGATGCTCTTCTTAAGATTATTAATATTCTAAACCAAATTGAATGGTAGCAAAAGCATGTCTAATTTAATCTTACTTTCTACTGTTGAACACTTACTTTGTATTAGTGTTCACAAATTGGCATATCCTTCTAGGGGGTCCTTATATAAACTGATGACCCTGCCTGTCTTCTTTGGCAAGGTGAACCTGTTCAACCAAGAAAAGCATTGGTGATGTGGGGAAAAAAAGGCTTGCTAGCAACAAAAGATGAGTATCAGGGAGGGATGGGAAAAGTATGTTGAAGTTCTCAAGATATGAAATTCCTGAACTGTTTTTAACCAAAAGAAAAAACTTTGACTTATATCACCTTTGTATGAGATAAATGCTAAACCAGTAAGGTATTCCATTAAAGTTTCTTTTCTGAATTTGGTTAGAGTAAAATATTAAGTAGATTACTCTGATAATGAGGTGTTTTGTTTTATTTTAACTGAGAGTTATCTTTTGAAAGTTGCTCTTTTGATTAAATACTTGGGATATCAAAGATTTGAACACATTTCAGACTCTGGTCATTCACTTCATTCTCCTAAAATTTGAAAATTGAGAAAATTTGAAAGTGTACATAACAGAGTTCCCATCTCTTGAAGTATTTTCAATTTCTGGTCCAGCATAAAATAGCATTCCCTTGCTGGACCTGGACCCAGCTGGCCTTGCTGTGCCCATTCTCCCCACAGCTGGGTCTGGAAGTCCACAAGGAGCTGCTGTGTTCTCTACAGCAGGATCAGGCTCCTCAGGGAAGCCATGACCGGCTGACTGGGTATGATCTGAGAACTCACCTATTTCCTAGGCCCACTCCAGAAGAAACAAATGTCCTAGATTTACATCAAGAGAGAAGGTCTGCTCGGATTACAAAGATCCTAGAGGGACTCCAAATACAATTTCCACTTAGTTATAGATATCGAGAGCATTTCATAGAAAGAAGATCTTGAAATCACAATTCATATACAGAGAACTTCAGATCAATTCCACAATGCACTTCCAACCCATTGGAAGAAGGGTGCTGCTCCTACCCCTATTTCCAGCATTTTTTATCACATTGCTTTATTTATCAAGCTGCTTTACTTCGTTCACAACACTTACCATTTTTAAAAATTATTTATTTATTTACTTTTCAAATTATTGGCTTTCCCTATTAGAATGTAAGCACCATGAAAGCAGGCTCCTACTT
This sequence comes from Eulemur rufifrons, assembly GCF_041146395.1. Taxonomy (NCBI): domain Eukaryota; kingdom Metazoa; phylum Chordata; class Mammalia; order Primates; family Lemuridae; genus Eulemur; species Eulemur rufifrons. Next base: position 225,512,170 of record NC_090989.1, on the reverse strand, counting down.
TATGATAGTCACCATTACCCCATCCCTGGCATTTATAACACTGCCTGGCACAATGTAGGCAGGCAATACACATTTTTTTAAATAAATGGGTAATATTCATCCACGTACCTGACTAAACTGGAATGGTTTTATTTTTATGACCTAATGTAGCTTAAGAGTAGAATAAATTTACGAATGTATAAAAAAGATGTAGTGTATATACATAATGGAATATTATTTAGCCATGAAAAACAGAAGGAAATTTTGTCATTTGCAGAAACATAGATGGATCTGGAGGACATTATTTCAAGTGAAATAAACCAGGCACAGAAAGACAAATATTGCATTTTGACACTCATGTGGGAACTAAAAAAAAATTGATCTCAAGGACATAGTGAATAGAATGGTGGCTACTAGAGATAGGTAAGTGTGGTGGGAAGGGGTAATGAAGAGGTCTTGGTGAAGGGGTAATTATGTTAAATAGAAGCAAAAGGTTCTAATGTTCAATAGTGCAATAGGGCAACTATAGTTAACAATATTATATTTCAGAATAGCTAGAAGTTGTCAAATGTTCCCAACATAAAGCAATGATAAATGTTTCAGGTGAATCATGTCCCAATTACCCTGCCTTGATTATTATATGTTATATACTTGTATCAAAATATAATATGTACTCCATAAATATGTACAATTATGTATCAATAAAAAAATTTTAAAAAAGTACCACTTGGAGAGATTTTTCAAGACAGAGCTAAGTGTCATATTAACTTCCTAGAGAATTAGTTTTGAAACTAATATACTAGTTAGTGTAGATGAAGATCATTTTGGCACACCTCTTAGATAATTTAAAAAATACCTTATATTAATTTCTTTCTTTCTTTCTTTTTTTTTTTTTTTTTTTAGAGAAAGACAGGCTCTCACTCTATGCTCAGGCTGGAGTGCAGGTAGTGGCACAGCATGATCATAGCCCACTGTAACCTGAACTCCTGGGCCCAAGTAATCCTCTTGTTTCAGCCACCTGAGTATCAGAGGGGACTACAGGTGTGCACCACCACACCTGGCTAATTTAAAAAAAATTCTTTTTGTAGAGAATCAGTCTCACTATGGTGCCTGGGCTGGTCTTGAGCTGCTGGCCTCAAGTGATTCTCCCACCTTAGCCTCCCAAAGTGCTGTATTTCAGGCATGAACCACTATTTTAATTTCTTAAACTAGTCTAGTAGATTCTTAATCTTTGAAATAGTATTCAAAAATAAGTACCAGTGAAAAATTCCGGCATAGAGAAAATTATGAGTTTTGTTTACAAAATCTTTCAATACTAGGCTGATTGATTTTTTTATCCTTTTCTGTTAATTTTTTTTCTTATTGGCATTTGGGAATGGCGGTATCCATCTACAAGATTTTAAACAGACTATACAATGCATGCACGTTTGTAATAAAAATTAAGAGTATGTAAAAAAAAAGTAGAATAAATTTAAAAATTTCATATTTAAAGAAAATGATATTTTTCTAATACAACATTAGAAACAATAGCTTAGAAGGCCATGGTGTGCAAATAATTTCTGAAAATAAAAATACTTTATGTACTTTTCATGGTCCAGAATCCAGAGCCCAAAAAGAGAGATGTATTAATTAGGATAAATAGTGCTAATTGCTAAAAGGTATAAACCCCCAAATCTCAGTGGCTTGACATGATAAGAGTTTTTTTCACACCCATGTCAGAAGCTACAATGGGATGGAGGTGTGTGTTCGGGTAGAGGGGAGAAGGGCACGGTGAGGTCTCTGCTCCATGGGGTCATTCAGGGACCAGGATCCTTAGTCATGTGATTCCACATCCATTAGGGCCTGGTTCTCCTCTGCATGCACCCAGTGGAAAGGGAAAGCACACAGATGTAGGACACGACATCAGCGCTGGAAATTAGCCAGAAGATAATCATGTGGCTCCACTTAACTGCAAGGGAAGCTGGGAAATGTGTTTCTAGAATGCAAAGGAAAGAGGGTTTGCTGAGCCCACTTAGGGTGCTGGACTCTTTCCGTTGCTCACCTTGACATTTACTCTTCAGCCTTCCTGAAGGTAATATTTCCCTTTAAGATCCTGAAGCTTTTGGCTGGTCCTTCAGAGGGCTCCACTTTTTAAAAAATAATAACTAACCCTAACTGAAAGGTTAAAATTTAAAAGGTCATTGATGTTTTTCCTTCAGTATCCCAGATCTTGTCTAACGGTAAGACCAGCACCAATTAAAAAATTATTTACTGAACTTATAACGGTGGGCACCGCTGACACGTGGGCATCAGGGCAGGGGCAAGGTAAATATTGATGTCAGAGCTCATCATGTTCTTCCAGGCTTTGAGATTATCACTGGGCTTTGGAGGACACGGTCTCCTAAATTGTAAGCAAATTTTTGTTATTAATAGGCTGCCTTTAACTGTATGGATAAGTGTAGGTTTCTGTCCGATGATCCAAACACGCCTTTCCTCACCTCGTGAACATACTGACTGACCTGAGCAGCTCACAGTGAGAGCCAATAGCCCCTCTGGCACCTTAGACAGCACAGCAAAACAAGAAGGGGAGGGTGCAGAAGCAAATTAGTGTCTCACTGCATCAGCTACCCTTAGGAAAGCGAGAGCAACACAGACATGTCAGGAATAGTGAATTGAACTCAGACTTGATCTTTGAGAACAAGGACAGTGCACCGTGAGGAAGGACAATGAAGCCTTTGGATCTCTATGTTCCAGAGCCTGTGCTGGAGGCAAGCTGTCCAATAAACCTGGCTCAACATTTCAAATGCCCATTGGCCCCTTTGGTTTCAGAAAGTGATTTTGTTGTGATTTTGCTTCTTAAGTGGGTAAGGAGCTGAGTGGCAGCAGCCAGACCCTCAAGGAATCTGAATTCCTACCAGAGAATGACCAAGATTGGCACCTTGCAGGGCGGGGCTCATCACTTCCTCTCACTGGGCTTGGGGCCCTGCAGGCACCCATTTGACGACACCCCACCAGGCTCAGCTTAACGCTGATTCTACCCTGTCTTAGCAAGGATGCACCAAATTGTAAGTGAAATGAACGAAGGAGAGAGGCAAACATTTGTAGGGAGCTTCTGTGTTTGCTAACAGCAACCACTTTCCCCATCTCAGCCTTGTGCAAACCCTGTCTAGTTTCTGTACCGTACACCTGAACTCTCTCTGTCATGTCCACCGTCTGCGGTGTGGCTGCTGGACTTTTGTTAGAACTACACATTGAAATTATCATTTTCCCCCAACACACACCCCCCACATCTCTAAGAACCTGAGTGTTGTGTGTCCGTGAGCAGGGAGGTAGTGAGAGGCTGAGGCTTGTCCAGCCAGCCTGCATTTTTTCAGTGCTGCAGTGCAGAGAGAGTCTGCAGTTACTGGGGTAGCCAACCTCCGCAGCCCCTGACATGCTTTGCTCCTCTAGGAGACAGTAATACATTACAGGTGTTATAACTTTTCCTCAGAATCAGACTGCCTGGGGAACTGTAAATCTAAATCATGGCTGCCCTCAGGAAACCTGTGGGCCTGTAAACACAGTGAAATGAGTGAGATGAAAGCATCCGAGGGAGAAAATGAATTTCAGGCATCCCACTGAAGTCTATTTCATTTTTACAGTCTGGTCACCCCCCTGTGGCGGGGGCAGCGCCTGGGAGGAACGGGCTGCCTCCTGACTGACAGCTGACAAGTGAGGCTCCTCCTAGAAGCCTTGGCTCTGGGGCCTAATAAAGACACAAGAACCGCAGCAGATTCTGTGTCCCTGGCACCACTCGAAGTGCCACCTGAGATGCCGCCAAGGCCATGGCAGGTTTTCTTTCTGAGAGGCTGGGCTTGCCTGAACAGGCATTTGTAATCAAGGCCATTCTTAAAACCAAAAGCAGAACGGAGCGTTTGGGGGGGCGGGGGGAATATGTGAAAGGGAGCAGAGGGGGAAGAGATAGAAACATAAGGAGGAAAATGAGGGAAAGAGAAATGAAGAGAAGTGCCTCCCCGGAGAATCCCCAGATGCTGGTGTTTCAGTGCAGAGTCCCAGGCACCCGCAAAGGGGTGGCAGCTGGCCAGAGCGAGGCTGCTCGGAGTAGTGAGCTCACCACCTTGGATTTCAGCAAGCATAAAGCAAGACCTAGGAAGTCATTAAATAATAATAATACTATTTTCAATATGACAAGCTCAATGTCACAACAGGCAAACCACATTCTTCAGCTATAAATGGGGCAGAGAGCTCAAAAGCTGTCACCTAGGAGAATGATGTCACTCTCAAAGGGGGAAAACATTTGGACCCAACTTCCCTCTGATTTTCGCAACTGTTAATTTTTAACATAAATCCAACCAAATTGCCTTCTGCAACATGGACTATTGATTGATTGACTAAATGGCTAACTGAAGTCAATAAGAAAGAAATTAGCTCGGTGTCCTCCCTATTATGGATGGGTGAAATGCCAAATGCTTATAATAATGAACCTGGAGTCTCTTTTCCTGTTCCCATGGAATTCTACAAAGGATCTGAAAGTGATTTTCAAATTCTTAGTAAACCTCCCAAACTAACATTTTACATGCTTTGGCAATGACTGCAAAACTGTGAAGGCCTGTTTTTAGAAAATCACCTAGACTAGTTTGTAGTGTAAATAATATTTTAAAGCGTTGGAAATAACGCCTTGGTATTTCAACTTCCAGATTGTTGCTGTAGAGACAGTAGAGTGTAATGGATACGAGCCTAGACTTTGGAGCCAGACGGTCTTGGATCAGATCTCTGCTTTTTCACTTTCTAGATGTGTAATCTTTGGCAAGTATCTGCACATGTCTATGCTTCAGTTTTCTCCTCTGTCAAATGGGTATAATAATAGCAGCATCCTCAGTGAGTTAAAACATATAATGTACGTAGGAAAAAGCCTCATATTGAGTAAGCAATAAATATTACCATTTGTATTGGAAGTGAAATTTCTAAACATTTTTATTTTGCTTTTCCATAATACTGACACTATCTAATTATGATAGATGGCTTTTTGTCTAAGCCAATGTTTCCTGCTTAACAATCCTGCTAGGAAACAGGTACACACAGGTCTCAGTTTTGCATTATGCCTTATTAGCCAATGAAATTTTTTCATTGCTGGGAGAAATTTCATTCATTCCTGAATGAGAGGAGGATTTCTGTGGACCCTCCTCCCTGAAGCTTTCTCAGACTGCTGCAGGCAGCTTCAGCTGCACTCTTTCATCCTCCAGTGTTTCCTTATACATGTCTAGAACAGAGTTCTTCTCATGTCAGAATGTGAACTGATTCCCTAGTACTCAACAGGGCAGGAATCTCATCTGGTGCACCTTTAAATTCCCAAGAACTCCTTGGGTAGGAGGAAAGGGAAGAAAGCTACTGAAGGAAAGCACATTATTTCACAGGGGAAGATAAACTAATGGACTAACAGACTTGTTAAAGATTCTAGTGAGAGCAAAGACTTGAAGTCAAGTCCTTACTAGCTACCTTTCCAGATGATTCACTGATTTTTTTTCTTATCCTTCAAAAAACAAATACTATGCTTATGTCATAACTGATTAAAATGTATCCATTTTAAAGCATACCTAGTTTTCACATTTGTTTTCATGTTATCTTTCCTCCAACCACAGGGCAATTATTACCATTACACAAATGATACTACTGAGGATTACACATAAAATAGCTGCCCCAGTCACAAAGGACATGACAGGGTTTGAGTGTGAGTTTGTCTCTAGATCTGATATCCTTTTCTTCATACCTCTAAGCTAATATTCATTTCACTGAATATGAATCAGAAATGAGATCAGAACACATGTAAACTTTGATTTTCAGTATGGGAAGATAAAACTTATTTTTGTCTCCTGGGACAATTTAATCATTCAGATTCCTTTTAAATTCAACTTCTTTTTCCAGTTTCTTCTAATATCTATAAACATGAAGTTTCTAAAGCAAAATAGCATTTGACAAGAAGAGAAAGTCTAGATAACAACAATGATAACTAAGGAACACTTACTACATGCCACACTCTGTTCTAGTATTTCCCATGGATTAATTAATTTAATCCTCAGGTATTTTTTTCAGATGGGTATATCAAACTTACAGTAATTATAATTCATCTCTATTTCCACGATCATATTGCATGTCACATATTTTCAAATACTTCAACAGAGCAATAGCAATATTCTTTAATTATCACCTCATCTCACAAACTGGTCACTTGCTGACAAGAGTAGTGTTTCACGCAGAGTGGTAAGAAAAAAGTTCAGATGTACAAAAGTGTCATTTCCAACAAGTTGTTTGGTCTGAAAGTTATTTTCCACTTATTCTACAAGTCAAACAAGGGGAAGGTGAAATAAATGCCTAGAATCATCCAGGGATCACTCTCCTTTGCAGACACTAATATTAATTCCAGGTACTTGTTCAAATGAAGGAGTAAATACATCATTGGGACAGAGGCTGGGAACACATAGTGTTGGTACAGTGTTTTTCTTTTTCTACTTTTCCCTTATGTTCATTTATTGTCCTTTCTCTGGATTTCTCTTTCTTGGTGCCATGAAACAAATCTCTCCTATATTTCAAATGTAAAAATGATGGGGGAGAGTTTTCTGATGAACTTATTACTTCACATTCTTACATGAGAGAGAGAGAGAGAGAGATTACTTACTTCAGTGTTTACAACTTCAAATCAGACCAGTTCCCAGAATCAGCAAAAGTCTCGATCCAAAAAGGGTTTCTCCTCCTTCCAAACCCATTTTTCCCAACCACTATGAGAAGCAATTGCCTTCAGACTGTAATGTTTCAGAGAGTAAGCAAAGAACGAAGCTTGTAAATACAGAAAGCAAAGTTTCCATTAAGTTTTCACAGGGTGAAGTGTTAGTCCAGAACCAATATTTACTTTCTCTGAAATATTTGGGAAGGGAAGCACCAGGAGATGAGGGAAGTTGGTGAAAACTACTAGGAATGAAATGCAATGGTGAGTTTCCATGATTGTTTTCATTATTTTAAATCATTCTTTTGTGAAGAGATTTGCTCTTAAAAGCTGGCAGATTTTTTCTGACTCACTTAAAATCTTCAACACTGGACACTTTAATATTTCATCCTTGTTTGCGTCACCCCCAGGGCCATCTAGAGCATACTGTGATGCAAAAATTCTCAACACATAATTTGAAGATGGGTGGAAGTAAGAAAGAAGAAAGGAGCATTCTTTGCCTCTGATTTCAAGGATGGCAGAAGAAACATAAAAGAAACATGTCAAATCTGTAATAATCTAAGTCAAACAATAAATGCTATTCTAGGTTTGATTCATCCCAAAATATAGAATCTATAGTATTCAAGTAGGCAACACAATTTTTTTCCTTGAAATTTCTACTCAGAATAACTCCATGTCTGAACACCTCAAAATGTCGTATTTGAGATCCCGATGAAAAGCGTACACCCCAATGTTACAGTTTGTCAGGTCAAAAGCAGTATTTTTTTGTTTCTTTCTCATTAAAAAAAAAAGATCTGCCTTTAACAGTATTAAAGTCTGATTGGAAGAGTGTGTTTTTAAAACGTTTTTCTACCTTTAGAGAATTCCAGACACTAATGGCTTTGAAGTAATTCTTACATACTTTAGAATAAATGACATCCTTAAAAAATGTCTGACTTGGTATTTACACGTATTCATATTCCCCAAGCTTCCTGTCTAGTTTGTCAACGTTCACATACGTCTTTAAGAAGAATGCTTTAAAAGAAGAAAAATTGCAGTGCCGGAAAATGTAAAAATGACAAGAGGAGGCCCCCGGTTCACCTTTACATATGCACACCCGTCGAAGTTAATGGAATTTATCTTTATATAGGTAGCTTTTTCATAGCTTGAGTTGACAAACTCCCTGAAATTTAAGCCAGGACTAACTCTTATCCTGTCGATTTCTATCTTGGTCTCATAAATGTCAAGGGTTGTCCCAGTAAACAGTGTGTTGCAAAATCATCACGTGTTGCAACTGGTAGGATATGGGTTTTTCCTCTGATAGGTAGTCCTGGTTGCTGCGACCCACAGGGGCTCTCTCACACATAGTTGGCAGGGTTTTCAGAGTTTAGTATTTTTTGCCATGTTCTGGTTCATCAGTCTTGACTGGCAGATTTATAGTCTAGGCCCAAAGGCCATGCAGCTCCAACCTCCACACCGTCCAAGAGCATCATACAAGCTAATATTTATTTAGTTCTCACTGTGTTCTAGCCACAGTGCCAAGTGTTTTAGGTGCAATATTCCCTTTAATCTTGTTACCAGAAAAATACCCCAAATTCTGCAAAATAATTTAAAGAGGTTTATTCTAAACTGAACATGTGTGACCATGGTCCGGGAGCCACATTCAAGAAGTCTTGAGCAAGTGGTCCCTAGGCTGTTGGGTGACAGTTTGATTTTATCATCTTAGAGAGACAGGGATTACAGGTAAAATCATAAATCAATACCTAGAAGGTGTACATTGGTTTGGTCCAAACAGGTGGGATATCTCAAACTGGTGGGTTTAAGAGGTTACAGGTAGATTCAAAGATTCTTTGTTTTGTAATTGGTTACGGAGATGAAGCTTTGTCTAAAGGCTTGGAATGTTTTTAGTTAAGACAGGGAAGTCTGTTAATCAGAGACAAGCCACAATATAAGAGATTCAAGCAATCTGTTAAGCAAATTGATGGCCCGAAGGCGATTTAATCTTTGCTCTGCATGGCCTTAGGTCCTGTTAGTAATTTAGTGTCTTATTGTCTGAGGTATGTCCCCCTCCTTTCCCTTAATGCCAGGAACTCAGTTTCAAGGTTTTTCTGGGATCTCTTTGGCCGAAAGGGGGTCTGTTCAGTCAGGGTGGAAAGAGGGGGAGGGTGTGCTTAGGATTTTCAGTTCACTATCTTCACAAGAGTCCTAGGAGTTAGAAACTATTATTATGCCTATTTATGTATAAACAAATAGCAGCTTATAGAGTCTAAATGTGAGGAGACCCCATGACAGAGCTGGAGACAGAATCTAGCCCATCAGAATCCAAAGCCCCTTGTTTTAACCACAATACTCAACTAGTCCCTTTCCTTTCTGTGTCTTCAACAACCTTCTCTCCACGGGCTCTGTCCTCTCAGCATGGAAACATATCCAAGCATTCTCCTTCGCCTCCACGGCTTGTACAAGACATTTTCTACCATGGAACCCTGCCTACAGTGGCAATCTCAGGTGAGAGAAGACCTTTTTGATGAATAGCTAGAAGTTGGGGCTTCCATCTGCTGAGGCCCTAGAATAGGACAGCAGAGCAGGTCAGCAAAAGCCTTCACATCTCCTCTGAATCCCAGAACGCCCCCAAGTGCCTGCCCTGCTGCCACCCCGTGATGCAGCCCTTGGCCCCTTCACTCAGCTTAACTCTTCTCTTTGACTCTGTGCTTTAACGAATGGAATCCAAAAGATATGCATATATTAAGAGGCTGGTCTGTGCCGTGTAATTTCATATACAAGTCCCATTTATCTTTACTATAGCCCTGCAGGGTGGTTTTTGATAACCACATTTTACAGACATTAACTATAATAAGAACTTTTCACCACGCACCATTATGAGCTAGAACCCGATCCACAATTTGACTTGAGAGGTCATACAGCCCATTGGTTAGGGATGTGAGCACTGGAACTAAACGCCCTGAGTGTGAATCCTGGCTTTGCTATCAGCTGGGCAACCCTGAGCAAGTTATTAAATCTTCTCTGAGCCTTGGTTTCTTCTTCAGTGAATTGGGGAGAATAACAGTACTTATTAAAAGGGGATGTTGTGAAAATTAAATTAAACAATTTACCTAAAGGACTGAGAACAGCACCAGACACAGTAAATTTTCACAGTAAAAATGCGATTAGCTCACAATAAATATGAGATAGTATCATTACATGAATTATCCTGTTTGATCTTTACAACAACTCAATAACCATTATTACCCATATTTGCCAGATGGGAAACAGATTCAGGAAGCCTAAGTGACTTATCCAAAGTCACACAATTGGGAAGTTGGGGAACAAGGATTTTTGTTATTCCCAATAAATCACCTGAATCATATTCTGCCCCCTCTTGCCCTGTGCCACAGCTGCCCTAACAAGTGACTGATCCCTCCTTTTGAGTGGCAGTTAAAATAAACATAGGGCCATGCATACATTTATTGTTGTTACTATTACTATTATCTCAAAGTGAAGGTTAAGATTATAAATTAAATGTGCTGAGGATAATTAATATATTAACTAAATACATTAAAGTTAATATGATCATCTTTCAAATCAAGCTATTTAAAATGGTCTTTGTGATGCCAATTCTGCCCCAGAATTTTTCTTTTTCTCTCAGAAGTTTGCTTTTTAATGACACATGGCACTTTCTTTTCTTAAAGCAAGGCTAGGATATTTTAAAAATATAAGTAGATAAGAAAGGTTACAAAACACAACTAAGAAAATAGACCTTCATACTAATACCCACAAAATGGCAGTGATATTAAAAGTGGAAATCAAATAGAAATTAAAGCAATAACTAAATTCAATGGTTCTAATTCAAATTTCTAAGATTGCTCTGCAGAGGGTTTCAACTACCATTTCCTGACTCCTTATTGCAGTAAAGGAACAGTGCTGTAAGGGCACATTATACATTTTCCTATGAGGACCATTTTGTGTTTTCCTCTGTGATGCTATGGTGCCACTGCACCATAGATCCTCCACTCCAGTCACTGGTGCAAGGGAAGATGTTTTAGTTTTGTGCAGTGTTGAAAACTAAATAAGGCAAATCTTTGAACTTAGAGAATCCAGCTACCCGAGACTCTGGCAAGATGTAAAATATAGCTATGGAAATCAATATATGAAAGGTACACCCACTTAGCCAATAATGGAGAAGTATAAGCACCTAGTATGTATATTATAAGGAATGGTCTATGCCAGACATCTTTTTGCAAAATGACCTGTAGGTGAGAAGAGTACCTTCAGGCTTTAATGTAGACTTCTCAAAGATAGAGCAAGGTCCTATTAATCCCTCTGCTTCCTGTCCTTAGCAGAGTGCCCAGGCATGGAGTAGGTATACCAAAGTCTTAGAAGCTGAAAGAGAATCCAGTATCTGTAGCCAGTGGTGCAGAATTCTTAAATTCAACTCTTCCATTTGCTAATAAGTATGTCCTTGGCAAGTTATTTCGTCTTTTTGAATCTCCATTTCTTCATTTGTAAAATGAATAATGATTGTGATACTCAATCTCACAGTAGGATTTTGATGATTAAATGAACTGGTGATATGAAAATTGCTTTGTCTATCATATATTACATTATGATAAGTTTGATTATTTTTGTTATTTGTTTGGTAATGGGGCTCCAATATGAAACTTAGATTAATTGCATAATTATCTGTGGGTCAAGAGTGGGAATTTCTTAATGGCAGGACTCCTGGATGCCAATGCAGTGACAAATGTATATTTCTAAAATTCTAATGAAAACATAAGAAATAAATTACTAAATAATTAGAAAGTTATATCTTCTTATATTATAGATTACTTGGATTATACTTTTTTGTTTTCAGTTCAGAAAAACATCTTTTGCTTAAAATTATGGTATTAAATGTGTATTATAGAGAATTTAGACAATACAGATAACAAAGGTAAAAATAAAGAACACTTATAATTCCGTTACCCAGAGATCACCTTATTAACAATATTATCTATAGCCTGCTAATTTTTTCTCTACATATAAATGTATTTGAATATTATTAATATATGTAATAAAAGTGAGCCATACAATTTTGCTTATAAAACAATATGTTGAATACATCTTTTCATGTTAATATATGCAGATTTGTAGTATTATTTTTAACAGAGGAATAGTTTTCTCTTATGAGCATGTGGGGCAATTTATTTACCAATGACTTCTTTTAGACATTTATATCCAATGGTCTTATCATAAAAATGGGCATAGTTTACATAACTATTTTAATGCCTTTATAACTTTTCCTTAGGGTAAGTAACTCAAGGTGAAATTTTAGGGATAATAAATTTTTAATATGGATTTAATATATAAAATTTTAAGGATATCTAGATTTTAAGGGTATTAAGACATACTACCAAATTAAACTACAAAATATATACTAATTTATACTCCCATTAGCATTGCTTGAGGTACCTAGTTTCTCTCTATTCTCATAACACTTGACATTAAAAACCTTTGTCAATCTGATAAGTAAAGATTTTTATCTAATTGCTATTTTAAATGGCATAGATTACTAGAGAGTTGTACCATTTTCATATATTTATCTGACTAAGTTTCTTCTTTGAAAAAAATGGCTATCCATTTTCTTAATATTTTTTCCACTTTGATGTTCACTTTTTAAAAGGCGAAAGATTTATACGATCTGAAGAGAAACCAGAGTATGACGTTCACTTTTTAAAAAGATTGATTTATAGAAGTGAGGTAGGCAGTGGTTCCCGATGATCCTTGCCTCCTGGTATTCACATTGTGTAATCACATTACCCACCCCTGCCCCCACTGAGTATGCGCTGGAAAGCGTGACTCACTTCTAATGAAGAGAAGATAGCAAAAGTCATGAGATGTCACGTCTGAAATTAGGTTACAAAAAGACTGTGACTGCCATGTTGCTCACTCTCTACTACTTTCTCTCTCTTTCCCTCTCTCACAGCCCTTACTCTGGGAGAAGCAAGCTGCCATGTTGTGCGTTTTGCCCCTTGTAGAGAACTACATGGCAAGGAACTAATGTCTCCCACCAGTAGTCAGTGAGGATGTGAGTGTTGCCAACAGCCATGTGAGTGAGCCCTGAAGTGAATATTCCATGTTTTGCTCAGAAGCAGATCCTTCCCCAGTTGAGCCTGGAAATGACTGAAGCCCAGGCCAACACCTTTATTGCATCCTTGCAGAGAGATTAGCTGCACACAAATACCTGACCCAGAGAACTTATGAGATAATAATTGTCATTTGAATATGCTAAGTATTGGGATAATTTGTTATACAGCAATAGGTAACTAATACAAAGAGCTTTATAACAATATGGTAAGTAGGTTTTTATAGATCTCACACCTAAAGATGCTGCGTAAAATATAGATGACATAATTCTTAATGCACATGAGCTGCCAGGAAAATAAAGGAATCCTCAGAAATGACAAGAAGTGAAGACGTAGTAACTGATAAGCAAATACTAGAGTCTGTTTTGCCCTGGAGACATCTACCAGTCCCTGGTGGCTTACGCCCTGGGTTTTAATAGACTGATGATAGAGGCAAAGCCTTGGGCCTAAGAAGTTTGGGAAGTCTGTTTGGAAATCTCCACCTGCACACACGTGTCATCGAAAATGTGACATGCTCAGTAGGTGACCTAGGAAAAAAATCTACCATGCAGAAGGGGATAGCAGTAGTGTCTCTGCCTTACCCCTGGATAGAGCAGAGAAAAGAGTAAAAAAGATTAAAGTCTCCCATTAAAATCCCTAATCACAAACTCACAAAAACCAGAGGTTTGGGGCTTCAACTAATACTAACTATGTGACACACAAAATCCTAAACTGAAATTCAGCTTAAAGTCTTTCCTGATTAATAATTCTCCAAGGTGCTTAGAAGAAGCAAATGAAAATTCTTTCTGGAGGAACACACTTCATACACACGCCTAAAAGAATTTCCATAAATCCATAGATAAAATTTCCAAGGCACAAGAGCTTAAAAACTCACTGAGCACAGGAGGGAACAAACCACCATGAGCAAGAGTCAGGAGAAACAACAGAGCACATTATTAGATCTATAAAAAGTGTAGATAATGGAATGATTGAACACAGAATATAAAATCAGTATGTTTTATGTTTGCATAAGTAAAACAGCATATTGAATGTATGATGAAAGAACACAAGGCTATCAAAACTGACTAGATGTATATGAAAAAGGACCAAATAGAACTTTTAAAAGTGTAAAATACAGCAATTTCCATTAAAAAGTCAATGGGTAGAATAAACAGAGGATTGGATACAGCTGAAGAGGGACTATGGAAAACAGATTTGAGAAATTAAAGAGGATATAGCACACAGAAACAGAGCTGTGAAATAAAGGTTTTATATTTACAGGGGAAATAGAGTGGAAAAGACCTGCAAACATAATTGGGTTTTCAGAAGGAGATAACAGAACAGAGGATAAATGATATTAGAAGAGGCAATCGGTGAAAATTTCCCAGCAACAATCAAAGACACCAGTGAGAAAACCCAATGAATATCAACCATGATAAATAAAAAGATATCCAAAATTCAACATCAAAATAAATTTGTAGAATACTAAACAAAAATTGAGGACCTACAGTATAGTCAGAGAGAAAAAAACAAATGATCAATAATACAACTATAATTATACTGACAACAGATTGCATTAGTTTGCTATTGCTGCTGTGACAATTACTGTAAGTTTAGTAGCTTAAAAAAAAAACACATATTTATTCCCTTACAGTTCTGGAGGTCAGAAGTTCAAAATGAATCTTGCAGGGCTAAAATCAAGATGTCAGCAGGGCTGGTTCCTTCTGGAGATTCCAATAGAAAACCTGTTCCTTGCTCCTTTCAGCTTCTAAAGGCCACCAACATTCCTTGGCTGCATTGCTCCAATCTCTGATCACATTTCCTACTACTGACTTTGATCCTCCTACCTATCTCTCATAATGACTTTTGTGATTATTGGGCTCATGCAAAAAAGATACTTGACTTAATCACATCTGTAAAGTCCCTTTTACCATGTAAGGTAACATATTCATAGGTTCCAGGGAGGAGAATGAGGACATTTTGGTGGGATCATTATTCTGCCTACCACAGCAAATTTGGACGATGAAAGACAGTAGCATGGTATGTTAAAAATACTGACACCTGGACTTCTATATCTGCTAAAACCACTTTTAAGAAATGAGATGAAATAAAGATATTTTTAGAGCAATTAAAATAGAGTTTGTTCTCTAATTTACCAGAACTCCTAAAGGATGAACTTCAGAAGAAAAAAAAAATGATCCAGAAAAAAAGGTATGAGTGCAGAATGATAAACAAAGAAGTCTTTAATGCATGGGAGAATTTAAACAAGCATTGGCTGAATAAAATGGTAATAAATCTCAAAGGAAATTAAAAAGTATCTTCAGACAGGCTTGGTGCAGTGGCTCATGCCTGTAATCCCAGCACTTTGAGAAGCTGAGGATGGAGGATCACTTGAGGTTAGGGGGTTCAAGAGCAGCCTGGGCAACATAGTGAGATCTTGTCTCTACAAAAAATATTTTAAAAATTAGTTGGGCGTGGTGGTGTAGGCATGTAGTCCTAGCAACTTGGGAGGCTGAGGTGAGAGGATCACTTGAGCCCAGGAGTTTGAGGTCACAGTAAGCTAAGATCACATCACTGCACTCCAGCCTGGATGACAGAGTAAGACCCTATCTTTTAAACAAAACAAAACAAAACAACTATCTATCTATCTATCTATATATATATATATCTTCAGACAGATGAAAATGAAAAACAGTACTAAAACTTACAAAATGTAGCAAAAGCAGTGCCAAGAGGGAAATGTATAGCTGCAAACCCTTGCATTAATAAAGAAGGAAGTTCTCAAATCAATAAACTAAACTTACACCATAAGGAATCAGAGAAAGAAAAATAAATTGAACCCAAAGTTAGCAGAAGGAAAGAAATAATAATGATTGCAGCAGAGATAAACAAAATAGGGGAGAGAAAAACAATAGAGAATTAAAAAAAATGAAGATTCATTTCTTTAAAAACATCAACAAAATTGACAAGGCTTTAGCCGGATGGACTAAGGAAAAAAGAGAAGACTCAAATAACTAAAATCAGAAATAAAATAGGGGACATTACTGTCAACTTAACAGAAATAAAAAGAATTACAAGAAAAAAATATGAACAATTGTAAACCAACATGCTGTCTAGCCTAGATGAAATGGATAAATTCCTAGAAACATACACCCTACCAAGACTGAATCATGAAGAAATAGAAAGTCTAACAGACCTCTAACTAGTAAGATTGAATGAGTAATCAAAAACTTTCCAACAACAACAACAACAACAAAAAAGCCAGGATTCAATGGCTTCACTGATGAATTTTACCAAACATTTAAAGAGGAATTAACACCAACCCTCCTCAAACTTTTCCAAAAAAACTGAAGAGGAGGAAACACTTCCAAACTTATTCTATGAGGCCAGCATTACACTGATACCAAAGCCAGACCAAAGTAATACAAGAAAATGAAAAACCAATATCCCTGATGAATACTGATACAAAAATCCTCAACACAGTAATAGCAAACTAAATTCAACAGCACATTAAAAGGCTTATATGCCATAACCAAGTGAGATTTCTTTCTGCAATACAAGGACAGTTCAACACATGAAAATCAATGTAATATACCACATTAAAAGAATGATAGAAAAGATATACACATGATCATGTTGATGGATACAGAAAAAGCATTTGACAAAATTCTAAACTCTTTTATGATAAAAGCATTTAAAAAAACTAGGAATAGAAGGAAGCCAACTCAACACAATAAAAGCCATAACTGAAAAGCCCACAGCTAACATCATACTCAATGATAAAAAACTGAAAGTTTCTTCTCTAAGATCTGGAACAAGACAAGGATATCACTTCACTACTTCTAGTCAACATAGTACTGGAAGTCCTAAGCAGAGCAATTAGGCAAGAAAAAGATATAAAAGGCATCCAAATTGGAAATAAAAAAGTACAAGTATCTATATTTGCAGATGGCATGATTTTATATGCAGAAAATCCCAAGATTATACACACACCCTATTAGAACTAATAATAAACTAATTTACCAAAGTTGAAAGATATAAAATCAATATACACACCTCAGTTGCATTTGCATACACTCACAATGAACCATCCAAAAATAAAATCAAGCAAACAAATCCATTTACAATAGCATCAAAAACAATAAAATACTTAGAAATAAACTTAACCAAAAAGGCAAAAGATTTGTACAATTAAAACTATACAATGTTGCTTTAATAAAGAAGACACAAATAAATGGACAGACATACCATGAACATGGATTGGAAGAATTAATATTGTTAAGATGTCAATACTACCCAAAACGATCTATAGATTCAATGCAACCCCTATCAAGACCCAAATGGTGTTTTTGCAGAAATAGAAAAATCTATCCTAAAATTTATATGGAAAATCTCAAGGGATCCCAAACAGCCAAAACAATCTTGAAAGAGGGGAACAAAGTTGGAGGTCTTATACTTTCTGATTTTAAAACCAATTATAAAGCTACAAGTAATCAAAATAATGTAATACTGGAATAAAGCCAGGCACATAGATAAATGGAATAGTATAGAGAGCCCAGAAATAAGCCTTCACATATATGGTCAAATGATTTTTGACAAGGATGCCAAGACCATTCGTTGGGGAAAGAACAGACTTTTCAACAAATGGTGCTACAAAAACTGGATGTACACATGCAAAAGAAAGGAGTTGGACATATACTTTACATCATATACAAAAATCAACACAAAGTACACCAAACACCTAAATGGAAGACCTAAAACTATAAAACTCTTGCAAGAAAGCATAAAGTAAAACTTCTTAACATTGTACTTGGCAACAATTTCTTAGATATGACACCACCAAAGACACAAACAACAACCAAAAAAATAGACAAACTGAATTTCATGCAAATTTTTAAAATTTTGTCCATAAAAGACAATATCAACAGAGTTAAAAGGCAACCCACAGAATGAGAGACAATATTTACAAATCATATGTCTGATAAATGGTTAATATTCAGGATAGATAGAAAACTCCTATATATAAAACCCAACAATAACAACAACAACAAAAACCCCCAAAACCCAGTTCAAAAATGGCCAGAGGATGTGAATAGACATTTCTCTACAGGAAATATACAAATGTCCAATAAGCACATGAAAAGATGTTTGACATCATTAATCATTAGGGAAATGCAAATGAAATACATCCATTAAAATGGCTACTATAAAAAAAAAAACCCATGAAGTAACAAGTGTTTATGAGGATGTGGAGAAATTGGAATCCTTGTTAGTGGGAATGCAAAATAGCACAGCCACTATGAAAAACAGTATGGTGGTTCCTCAAAAAATTAAAAATAGAATTACCACATGATCAATCATTATCACATGATCAATCAATTCTACTTCTGGCTATGTACTCAAAAGCATTGAAAACAGGATCTCAGAGAAATATTTGTATATTATCCATATTCATAGCAGCATTATTCATAATAGCAAAAACATGGAAGGAACCAAAGTATCCATCAATGGATAAGCAAAATGTGGTATATATGTACAATGGAATATTATTCAGCCTTAAAAAGGAAGAAAATTCTGACATAGGCTACCAGGATGAATCTTGAGGACATTATGCTAAGTGAAAGAAGCTAGTCACAAAAAGACAGATACTATATGAGTCTATTTATATGACATACTTAGAATAGTCAAAAATCATAAGATAGAAAGTAGAACAGTGGTTGCCAGAGCTGGGGCAGAAGAGGAGAGAGTTTTAGTTTAATGGGTACAGAGTTTCAGTTTTGCAAGATGAAAACAGTTTTAGAGATGAATGGTGGTGATGGTTGCACATTATAAATATATTTAATACCACTAAATTGTACATATATGTATGACTATATATTTTTCTGTTTTACTTTATGAATATTATGGATAGTATCACTAGATTTCTTTATGTTGAAACTGTCTTTATATTCTTCAATTAAAGCACTATATTGTCATGTATCATTCATTTAATATACTGATGGATTCTATTTGCTGACATTTAATTTTGGAATTTTACACCTATACTCATTGGTACAATGATATGTTTTGTTGCCATTTCTTTATCTAGCTTTGGTTTCTAGGATACATTAACTTTGTAAAGTGAATTGGGAAGTTTTCTCTTTTTCTGTGTTCTGGAATAATTTATATATAGAGAAATATCTATTCTTCAAAGGCTAGAAAACTCTTTTGTAATATCATTTGGACTATGAAATCTCTTTAGAGTGGTTTTCTAACTATGTTTAATATTTTTCCATGGTAAATGGTCTTTTCAGATTTTTTTAACCCACATTTTATATTTTTCTACCTAACCCCAGGGCCAGAGAGCAAGGAAAGGACATGGCTGCTTCACCTCTCAAGTCATGGAGAGAAGCAGGCTCAGAGGCAGAGTGAAGACAATTCATGGAGGCGAGATACTCGTGAATGTGTGTGTGTGTGTGTGTGTGTGTGTGTGGTATGTGTGTGTGCAGGGTGTGGCGGGGGATATGGGTGGTGTGTGGTGTGACTGTATGTGGGGTGTGTTTGCAGTGTGGTCTATGGTGGTGGGGAGTGTGTGGTGTGGTGGCAAAATTCTCTATCCTGAAGGCCTGATCTTTTCTGCTCTTTGAATCTTCAGGTAACTCTATGTGCCACTTAAACACTGGGATTTCCATTGGAAAGATTATTCTTAGCCCCTACAGATTGAAAACTTCATGCAAGTATGTATGTGTAGCCCCCCCAAACTCTAGGGCTCATATTGTGGAAACTGAATCACTCACGTTTAAGGAAGATTCTCATGTCTTGTTAAACTAATAGCCAAGAGTCTTCATCTTACCAGAGAGAAACTGAATGCTTACTTTGTTTCATACACATACAAATCACTTATATCTAGGTTATCTCAGTCCCCATAGAATTTACGGAAATATTAATAAATAAACTATCTCTGTTCAAGATCTACAAAGTGCATAAAAATAGATGTAATATCACACAAGAATTACTGGCACACTGAATTGTATTAAAAAGCATTCAGTGAATAGGATGGACTGCAATGTTTTCAAAACAAAACCCTATAGTATGAGTTTATAAAATTCTGCATAAAATAAGTTTCTGCCTGACTATGCTGTGTTCTCTCACTCTTTGCCAAGTAGCTTTGTCAGACATCAGCACCTCCAGGCCTCCATGGCACCAATCGGAGACAATGAGCCTAAACAGAGGTGGTCACAGTACGCAGCAGGCCTCAGCAGAACCAAAGGGAGGAGGCCGGGGGCAAGACAAGAGGCAAAACATTGTTGGAAGTCACACGATAACTGAATAGACTTAATCGTCATGTGGAAAGAAACCCGAGGCCCTGCAGAAATACTTGGGGTGGGATATCAGATGGGTAAGGTCATGTATTAACAAGCAAAATCAAAGTCCAGACTCAAACATGGGTCACATGTAGTGATAGACCAGTGGTCTGTAAATGTCACCATGCATCAGAATTACCTGGAGGACTGTTAAAACACAGGGTGCTGGCCCCTTCCCCAGAATTTTAATTCAGTAAGTCCGGGGTAGGACCTGAGAAATTGCATTTCTAACAAGTTCCCAGGTGATGCTGATGCTACTGGTCCTGGGTCCACACTTAGAGAAGTGCAGATTTTCATAATTAGGTCATTCTTAGTACTATTACTTAACTAGGGAATCCAGAGCTGGTCCTTGGTCCTGGCAATGGCCGTTAGCTTAGTAACAATCTCAAGACTCTGGCTTTTTAAGAGATGAAGCTCCTTGGTCTCCAGATCTTGGAATCATTTCAAGAGGGAACCAGTATTAGGTCTGTTAATGTAATTCAAACTTTTTTTTTTTTACTACAAACCACAATAAGCAATACAATCCATATTACCATGTAATTGTATACACACACGCATCACTGAAATTTGCCTGTGAAGCACTCAGATCTATTCTATTTTGTTAGATACTGTATGAAATTCACTAAATTGTTTTCATGACTCACTAAAGGATTGCAACAGACACTTTGAAAAATAATGTATTAGGGGCTGGATGAAGAAAGATCTGTCTAATTGGATATGTGAGTGTTACTGTGGTGGAGGAATGTGATTAGGATGGGAGTAGTTAATTCATCAAACAGAATGGGTCAAGCCAACCCACCACATCAGTTGAACTTACAAATGTAAAGTGCCACCTTATATTTTCCTGAATTTGCCAGTCTCATAGACTATTATTTGTTCTAGTCAAATACCTTCTCATATGGACCTTGTGGAGTACAAAATATTATTTAAAAGCTAAAATAATATAAATAACAGGATATTTTAATTTAATGTAAAATGATATATTACTAGAACATAGCCAATTAAGAGCTTTATCTTTGCACTCAGAGCTCCCCAAATTAATTTAGTAGCCTCTAAAACAAATCCCAAATACTTACTGAGCTAGCCCATAGGCATAAATAGCATGATATATGCCTCCAAAAATGAAATTGCGGGAACTACATATCATCTGGGCACACCTTAGAAATGTTGACACCTCTTTCCAATTGCATTGAAGGTACGTGGGCGGGTGAGAACTGACACTCACTTAATAATCCACAGGCATCTTGTAGTAAAATGAAAATAAGTGGTGAAATTGCCATTGTGAAGGGAATTTAATTATCAGTGAAGTCAGTTTTGCTTGTGAAATGACTGGAATAAAAAATACATAATTTTAAGATGCCAAACAATATGCACTAAAATAAACCAAAATACCATATCTGCAGGAAAACAAGCGAGGGCGGCTTGGTGGATTCTCTTTAGCTACTGTTGAGTGAATGATCTATTGTTGTACATATCAGATGCAGCTTTTATTGACTTTCATTCCCAACGTAATTGTGGTTTGCAAAGTAGAATGTCTTTCATTTAACCAGTTGGGTTGCAACAGAAATATAGACAGGGAGAAAGGCCAGAACCTGAAAGGCCATTCCAAAATGGCAGTTTCTAAAGAGAAAACTGGGAGTGGTGTCTGCCAATGTTGCACTCTCTTCACCAAACTAGCAGTACTCTCTACATGTGTTCCCAGCCTCCCTCCTCCCACCCCAAACCTAACATACTAATAAACGTTGCTCCAGAGAGCCCTGCACCACTGAAGAGCCAGACTGAAGATCAGACGACTCTGAAATGGTCAAAGTAGCCCTCAAAGGTCCACCTGAGTCTGCCTCGTTGGCCAGATTTCCTCTCTCAGCGGCCAGCCCAGTTCTAGAGTCCTCTCCCCTTAGGCGAGCCTGAGTAGAGCTATTTTCCAGAGTGGGAAGAAGAGAAAATGAGAAGGGACAATTGTAGCCAAAGGGGAAAAGTGAAGAATCAGGAGTGAGTTTCATCATCTCTCAGATCCTGGAATACAAGAATTCTCATTGCTGAGGCAATGAGTCAGAAGGCCAAGAGATGAGGATCAGATCTGGAAATCTGGGTATGGGCAAAAGGTGATGAAATTCAAGGAAAAGCTTGTGACCATAACCAGAGTTCACACTAATGGGGCTGGATGCATGGTATGGCTTTAGAGCCACTTCAGACTCAGACCTTTGCCTGACAATGCAACAGTGTGATCCTAGTAACTGATTTGGCAGACTGGCAGTGAGGAAATGATACTGAAATCTCTGTAAACTAGATCCATGGGTACTTTCAATTCTCAGCCATCATTTCATCATCCTATGAGGGTCCTCATCACACTTTAATGGACACACAAAACCACTTGGGCAGCTTGTTAAAATTCAGATTTTGATCTGGTAGGTTTGATGTGGGGCCTGAGATTATGTTTTCCTATCAAGCTCCCAGGAGATGCTGAAGCTGGTGGCCTGAGGACCACACTTTGAGTAATAAGGTCCTACAGAAGACACCATGTCTTCTTTGAGTCATCATCATTTAAAAAGAGACAGAATTCAAAATTGTACTTAGACATCTTGGTCTCCTTCAGAGGGATTTGGTTACTAAATACCAAAGGCCCCACTTATAAAGGTAGAGGTCAGGGTAAGGTATAGTAATAGAAGGAAGGGAAGGAAAAGAAAGGATTAACATTGATATAGAGTCTACCCTGGGCCAGACACTGTGTAGGCAGTGCACAGAGTGGCTAAGGCCTGCTGAACTCTTATACATGCCAAGTACTAGTCTAAGTACTTTTCACATATTATCTGATTTAATGCTCATACCAAACCTGTATGTTAATACTTATGAAAATCTGTATTTTACAAAAGGGAAATCCAAGGCTTACAGAGGTTAAACAGTAGCGTAGAGAGTTTAAGCAGTAACAGGGGTTCCAGATGGGGAAGACATGATCCCATCCAGGGAATAATAACCCAGAGAAGTATTAATTGTTAGTTCTGTTTTTTAAAAGATGAGTAAACATGGTCAGGATAATACAATTAGTATAGGATGAAATGTGCTTTCAACCTGTCCTTACCAAGTAGTGTCAACCCTTAGGGCAAATAGGAAATGCCTAGGGAGCTTTAAAAATAATAATCCTTCTACCCTCAACCAATTAAGTCCCAGTCCCTCAAGACAGAATCTAAACAGTCATGTTCTAAAAGTTTTCCAGGTCATCTTAATGGGCAGCCATGGTTAAGAGCCATTGCTTCTATACCAGACCCCATACGAGGTCCTAGAGAATGCTAGATTACATATATTTTAAAATTTTGATTTTAACATGAGCCTTCCCTCAGAGCATACTATGCAATGGGAAGATAAGCCAGGTAAGCCCCCTTCATCAATAAGGAACTGAGGAGTGCATACCTGTAAAATGTACCATGGTTGTGCTTCAATGACAGGGCTCAAGCGAACTGGTTATATTTCTAAGTGGGCTTGTGATAATGTGGGAAGATTCCTCATAGGAGATGGCTACTGAAATGAACTTACAAAGAAAAAAGAATACAATGTGAAACTGATGTCAAAGGAGAAAGTTTGACCCCCGATCATTAGCTCTTTACGCTGCTGTCTTTATTGTAGAAGAATCTAATAAACCCAGTTTTAAAAGTCAGGCCTTGTCAAGTTCCATGGTATACAATGTTTCTCAGCACTTCTTTTCCAAGAGTAAGTAGATTTTGCTAATACCAAAATTGCTGAAAAGAAAATTGTTTTCTCTTCCAGGAGTTTAATTAAGATGTTAGATAGGGTAATACTTCAAGATTCGGGATAAGCTTGTTTGGACTCTCACCATTATGTCACAGCGTTTTGCAGGAAGACCTGGACTTCTATTAGCACCAGATGTGAACATATGTGCACAACACTTGTCCCAGCAATTGCCTGCAAGTGAAAGTTAGCTGTTGTGAGTGTGTGGCGTGAAGGGGTGTGTGCGTGTGTGTGTGTGTGTGTGTGTGTGAAGGTGGGGAGGGGTCGATTGTAAAAAAACAGTCCAACAATTGGAGCAACGTTAAAGGCCAAAGAAATTGATAAGCCCAAATCAACAGATTCATTGATGATTCAACAGAGACAACCAGCTGACCTGCCCAGAGGCATTCCCACCATTTTCTCTATGGAGCAATGTCGACAAGATGAATGGATTGGAAGAAAAAAATTGTGTTAATCATCAAGAAATTAGTGCAGAGACTGTATTTGCTTTGTAAAATAATTGTCCTGTAAAGGAGAGCAAAGTATCTACCTGTAGATATATGTTTACATGTATATGTTTTCATACATTGCTTATCATGAGGTTAAACGAACCTTTGATATAATACTACAAATAGAGTAGGATATATATCAGACATATCTACTCTTTGTCCTAAATACCTAGCCACGGCCATTTATTTTAAGCCAGAAAGTTTGGTTACTTTGTTTGAGCATCACATACTTTTTTTGCTCACAGGGAACAAACAGATGTGGCTTGTCTCCCCTTTTACTCCTAACCAGGTTCCTGTTAGACCACTGCATCTCAAAGTAGAGGTGTGTCACTTAGGAACAGGACTTCTACTACTGAGACACTGCTGCACAATTTCCGCCTTCTTCATATTCCCAGTTTCCAAATTATTTAATTTTGCTTTGCATGTTGTCCCAACTTGATAATTTCTTGCATTAGTAGAAAATTGAGAAGAGTCTCATAGTTCTGTACCTCTTGCCTCCAGAAATACTAGTTCTCTAAAATAACCAGGTAAGAAGGGAAATGCTGAGTTTTATTCATCTTAAGGAATTGCTTCAGTTTTCTACCTCTAGTGCTTTAATCTTCTGGGCCTCAATTTTCTTATCTGAAAAATGAGGGAATTCATTTATTCAGCAACTATTTATTAATCATGTACCACATACCGGGAGCTGTTTTAGGGGCTGGAGATATAAGAATGAATAAGATAAATTCCTTGCCCTCCTGGAGCTTACATTCTAGTGAGGCAGACAGACTATTAATAAACAGAATATGATATAACAATATAATATATCAGGCTTGATAGTATTAAGAAGAGAAACACAGGAGCTCCCCTACTTTTGATGTGGTTACATCCTGATAAACCCCTTATAAGCCGAAAATAGCCTAAGTCGAAAATGCACTTAATACACCTAACCTACTAAGAATCGTGCCTTAGCCTCGTCCCCACAAACCGTCTGGCAACGGAGCGCACTGCAGAGATGGACCTCGTGGCTGACCAGGAGCAGCAAGCAGGTGGCGGCCACTGCCCAGCATTGAGACGGAGTATCGTACCGCATATCGCCAGCCAGGGAAAAGATCAAAACTCCAAATACGAAGGACGGTTTCTACCGAATGCATATGTCTTTTGCACCATGCTGAAGTCGAAGAATCCTAAGTGGAATCATCGAGAGTCGGTGCCCCCTGTACAGCAGTGTGAGGGGAGCAGGCAAGAGGGTGAGTTTGCCACCTCAGACGGAAGGGTCAGTCAGGGGTGGCCTCTCTGAGGAGGCGACACTTGAGCAGAAGCCTGAAGACGTGAGGGAGGGAATGTGAATAGTTGGGAAAGGCGGGGTCCAGGCAGAAGACAAAGCGGGTGTAAAGACCTGGAGGAGGGGCCTGCCGACCGCAAGCAGGCCAGGGTGGCCTGCGCACGCATCTGCGCAGCCCCGAGGAATCCTGGGGAAGGGGCGGGGCCGACCTGGGCGGGGCCGCGGGCGCTGAGCTAGGGATGCGGTATTTTCATTCACTCTGTGACTGGAAGCCACGCAAGAATTTGAACAGGGGATTGCTGTGATCTCATTTATATAGTTTAAAATTATTTCTCTGGCTGCTCTGCGGCGACTGTAGAGGGTTAGGGGTAGAAGAAACAAAGGGAACAGTTAGGATGCCATAGCAGGGAATCACAGGAGGCCAGGGGGAAGCCGTGCAGGCGGTGAGAAGTGATGGGATGTATTTTGAAGATAGAGCAGATTCAGGACTTGCCGAGGGATGAAATACGGGGATGTGAAACGGAGAACAGTCAAGAATTTGGTACGGATGGCTGTATCCGGAGTTCAGTTTTGGACATGTTAGACTCGAGCTGTCTAGTGCACATTCAAGTGGAAAAGCTTCATGGGCTGCTGGATGGGGACGTTGGGGGTTCAGAGGCAATGTCAGGGCTGATGACATATGTTTGTGAATTGGCAGCATGTAGATGATATTTAAAGTCAAAGGACTGGACAGATACCCAGGCAGTGAGTGGGAAAAATGAAAACCAAGGACTGAGCCCTGAGGGACCCCATGCATGGAAGTTTGGATTAGGAGGGGTATCCAGCAAAGAAAACTCATTGCCATTAAGCCAGGAGCAAAATCAGAAGTGTGCCAGAGATGTTTTCAAACTTCTGTCGTACAAAAGTACAACTCTTTCAAAAATTATTTGGAAATTGAATCATCCAAAGACACCAACAAAGAAAACATATTAAAACCCTGCTGTTTTAGGAAGTGGTGTTGGGGGTGCTCATATTCTGTCCTTTGGTAGAGAATTCCTCCTGAACCCTGGGCTTTGCGAAGGTCAGTTGTCCCACCCACTGGGAGAGTTTGAGGTTTCTGACTAAAGCTTCATTGCTTGTGCATTTCTCATGCTACCAAATTCCAGCTGGAAACTGGGGATTGAGGAATAACACTGTGGTAAATCCACCATGGAGGAAGAAGAGAGAAGGGTTTGGCAGGTGCTGTGGACTGAGTGTTCATGCCCTCCTAAAATTCATATCTTGAAACTCTAATCCCCAATGTGATGGTATTGGAGATAAGGCTTTGGGGAGGTGATTAGGTCATGAGAGTCTAGTCCGCATAATGTGATTCATGCCCTTATAAGAAGAGACAGAAGAGCTTGATTCTTCTCTCTTTGCCCCCACCCGACAAGGATATAACCTGGTTATGTTTGAGGACACAAACAGAAAGCAAGCCCTCACCAGTAACCAATTAGCTGGCACCTTGATCCTAGACTCCCAGCTTCCAAGACTAAGGGAAATAAATTTCCATTGTTTAAGCCACCCACTCTGATATGTTCCTATAGTACTCTGAACTGACTAAGACAGCAGGAAATGTAGAAGGCATCCCTAAATCAGCCAGAGGTCCAGCAACGGCAGGAAACTTCAGGAGAACATGCAGTGAGAGAGGCGAGGATAGCAAACACCTACCTTCCTCTTCTGAGTTTTGCTTTTGAACAGTTTTTACATGATGGAGTCAGGTCAAAGTGATGCTGTGGTGAGTAAACACATTTTTTCCAAAAAGTTGGACATTTTCTCTTTCTTTCATGTGTCACCATTCTCCCGTAGATTCCCGGCCCCAAACCTGGTGAAATGAGGGAGCTATCAGGCAAGCAGCAGGCAAATAATAGGTTTAACAATGAACTAGAATAAAATATCCTATCACCCTGGACCAAAAAAGCATGCTTTGTTATTATTTCACATCTCGGATCTTCATCTTTGGAGACCACAGGGACGCATCTCCCTGAGAACATATTAACCTTGCTGTCAGACCCAGAGCACAGAGAGTGGGGACTCCGTGGTTAATTACTTTTCGAACTCACCTCTAAATATGTTCAGAAAAACTGGGAAATTGATTTTGGTTCCCATGAAGCAGTATGTCTTCCTTCCTTTAAAGCTATTATTTCTCAGTGAAACTGCAATTTAAACAGCTGCACTGTGAAGGCCCTAAGCTATATAGCTCTTTTACTTTCTCTAACTTTTTCCCATATTTAAATGGGTATCTTCTTTGATACATTCATGCATTAAAAAAGTCATTTACTTAGCAGATATTTACTGAGCACCTACTAGGATTCAGGTATTGACCTGGGTACTGGGCACCGTAGGAAACAAGACAGACGTTCCTGGAGTCACAGAACATGCATTTTGCAGAGGACGGTGTGTAAAGGGAAAACAGCAAATGAAAATGTACGGAGAATTTCCAATTATGACTAAAAAAATAAGGTCATAAAGGTGCCTGGGCAAACCATTTTAAATAGAATGATCAGGAACATACCTTCTTGAAATAATGACACATGAACTAATGAATAAGACTGAGGCACCCCTACAAGTGATCTGGAGAAGAGTCCAGGCAGAAGGAACAAGTGTAAAGGCTCAGAGAGGAAAGTAGTCTGACATAATCCAAGAAACAGAAAGAAAGTCATTCTGGTTGAGTCTACTGAGAAAGGAAGAGAAAGAAAGAAAGAGCAAGAGAGAGAGAGAGAGAGAGAGAAGCTAAAACACAGATCATGCAAGACCACATACAATACACGTTTTATTGATTTTATTCTAAGAGGAATACACAGTTGAATGCTTTTTAGCAGGATGGAGACTTGATCTAGTTTACATTTTTTTAATTAAACTTGTTTATTTTGAGATAATTGTAGATTCCCATGTTACAATTGTAGTTGTAAGAAATAAAATAGATGGATCCCATGAACCCTTTACCCAATTTCTCCTAATGGTAATATCTTGCAAAACTACAGTGTAATATCATTACCAGGATATTGACGTTAGCACAATCCACCAATCTTATTCAGATTTCCTCAGTTTTATTTGTTCTCATGTGTGCATGTGTGTGTTTAGTTCTATGTGATTTTTCACTAAACTTTATTTTTTAAAGTAGTTTTTGGTTCACAGAAAAATTGAGGAGAAAGTACAAAGAGTTCCCATATGCCCCCTGCCATGACACAGGCACAGACTTCCCCACTATCATCTTGCCCTACATTTATTACAACTGTAATACATTTATTACAACTGATCAACCTAC
Organism: Eulemur rufifrons; assembly: GCF_041146395.1. Taxonomy (NCBI): domain Eukaryota; kingdom Metazoa; phylum Chordata; class Mammalia; order Primates; family Lemuridae; genus Eulemur; species Eulemur rufifrons. The sequence goes on along the minus strand of NC_090989.1, from coordinate 225,483,295 downwards.
ACTGACACATCTTTATCACCTGAAGTCCATAGTTTACCTTGGAGTTCGTCTTGGTGTTACACATTCTATGGGTTTTAAAAAATATATTATGACATACACTCTTCATTATACTGTCATACAGAATAGTTTCACTGCTCTAAAAAGCCTCTATTCTCTGCTTATTCATCCCTCCTTTCTACCAACTCCTACCAGCCAGTGATCTTTTTTAGTCTCCATAGTTTTGCCTTTTCTAGAATGTCATATATTGAATCATACAGTATGTCACCTTTTCATATTAGCTTGTGGTACTTGGTAATATGCATTTAAGATTCCTCCATGTCTTTTCATGACTTGATAGCTCATTTCTTTGAGTGCTGAATGATATTCCATTGCCTGGATGTGCCACAGTGTATTTATTCATACACCTACTGAAGAACATCTCGGTTAGTTCCAGTTTGGGGCAGGTATGAATAAAGCTTCTATAAATATCCATGTGCAGGTTTTTGTGTGGAGATAAGTTTTCACCTCCTTTGGGTAAATACCAAGAAGCATGATTGCTAGATCTCATGGTAAAAATATGTTTCGTTTTTAAAGAAATCACCAAACTGTCTTCCAAAGTGGCAATACCATTTTGCATTCCCATAAGCAATGAATGAGAGTTGCTATTGCTTCACATCCTTACCAGCATTTGGTGTTGCCATTGTTTTGTATGTTGGCTGATAGGATGGCCTTACTAATAAACTACCTAATGGAGAACAAAATAAATTATCTAACAGAAAAAAGGAGAAAACTCATAGCACTTAATTGCCCCTTTGAAGGAAAAGATCACAGCACAACTTCCCCTTTGTTAGATTAACCACTTGTGGCTTAAATTGTTTCATTTGAAAGTTTGTTCTCCAGCCCTTGAAAAGAACTGAACACATAGAAGGAGCATGATGTTCCACAGCTCCTGCTCTCGCCAGACCACATTCCAAGGATTCTGATAAGCCAGCCTCACAGAGAAGAGAAAAAAAAAAAAAAAAAGGAAAAACAAACACAGCTATTTCACAGCCATTTCCTGCTATTAGTCTGCAACAATAAACTTTTCTTTTCTCTTTACTCTCATAAAAACCCCAAGGCCCATCTGCTCAGGGCCAGCACTTCTTTCTTTTTCCCATGTGCCAAGCCCTTGCCTCTAACTTTCTCTCAGGGAAAGTAAAATACACTTCTACTTCTTTCTATCCTAATCTTTGTGTTGAGAATTCTTAATCTATGCTATGAGTTCCCACCCTAACATTGGCCATTCTCATAGGTATGTGTAGTGATATCTCATTGTTCTAGTTTGCAATTCCCCAATAATATATGATGTTGAATATCTTTTTATATGTTTATTTGCCATCTTTATATACTCTTTGGCAAAGTGTCCATTTAGGTGTTTTGCTCAGTTTTAAATTGGTTTGTTCATTTTCTTATTGTTGAGTTTTAAGAGCTCCTTTTATATTTTGGATAATTGTCTTTTATTAGTATGTCCTCTGCAAATATTTTATGCTAGTCCATTACTTAAGTTACATGCAATTTTATCACAGATGTACGTTCTCATTACAGTCAAGATACAGGAATTTCCGGCCGGGCGCGGTGGCTCACGCTTGTAATCCTAGCACTCTGGGAGGCCGAGGCGGGTGGCCAAGGCGGGTGGATCGCTCGATGTCAGGAGTTCTAGACCAGCCTGAGCAAGAGCGAGACCCCGTCTCTACTAAAAATAGAAAGAAATTATCTGGCCAACTAAAATATATATAGAAAAAAAAAAAATTAGCCGGGCATGGTGGCACATGCCTGTAGTCCCAGCTACTCAGGAGGCTGAGGCAGTCGGATCACTTAAACCCAGGAGTTTGAGGTTGCTGTGAGCTAGGCTGATGCCATGGCACTCTAGTCCAGGCAACAAAGCAAGACTCTGTCTCAAAAAAAAAAAAAAAAAAAAAAAAAAAAAAAGATACAGGAATTTCCATCACTGCAGTGATCCTTCAGGGTGGCCCTTTTATAATCACACCCACCTCTCTCCTGCTTCCTTCTACATTCTTCTTCCCTGGCAACCACTAATCTATTCTCCATTTCTGTATTTTTTTCATTTAATGAATGTTTTATAAATGAAATCTTAGAGATTTAATATTTGTATATTGGATAATTTTACCCAGTATAATTCTTTGGTGATTCATCCAGATTGTTGTCTATAGCAACAGTTCATTTTTTTTATTGCTGAGTAGTACGTTACAGTATAACATACCACAGTGTGTTTAACCATTTTTTCATTGAGGGACATCTGAGTTGCTTCTACTCTTCAGCTATTAAAAATAAAGCTACTATGAATATTCATGTACAGGTTTTTGTGTGAACCTAAGTTCTCATTTCTCTGGGATAAATACCCAAGAGTGCAATTGCTGGATCATATAGTAATTTCATGTTTAGTTTTATAAGAAACTGCCTAACTGTTTTGTAGAATGTCTGTACCGTTTTATATTCTCTCTAACAATATATGAGTGATCAATTTTCTCCAAATTTTCTCTAGCATTTGATGTTGCCACTATTTTTAAAAAAAATTTAGTCATCTTTATAGGTTGTAGTGATATTGCATTGTGGGTTTGCCTTGCATTTCCCAAATAGCTAATGATATTGAACATGTTCTCTTGTACTTATTGGCCATCTGTATATCTGTTCAGTTAAATGTCTGTTCATGTATTTTGCCCATATTCTAATTGAATTGTGTTTTTTAATAACTATTGAGTTTTAAGTGTTCTTTATATATTTTTAGATACAACTTATTTGTCAGATATGTGGTTTGTAAATGTTTTTTACCGTTCTGTGGCTTGTCTTTTTATCTTCTTAACAGGGCCCTTTGTAGAGCAGGAGTTTTTAATTTTGATGAGGTCAACTTTATCAATTTTTCTTTTTACGTATTATGCTTTTGTTGTTAAATCTAAAAAGAGGTTACCCACTTTGCCAATTGCTGCCTTTTAATTAGTGTATTTAATCCATTTAAATTTAAGGTTATTACTCATATGTTAAAGTCTACCATTTTGCTAGTTTGTTTCTCAACTGTTTCCTCTGTTTCTTGTTCCTGTGTTTCTCTTTTCTTGCCTTCCTGTTGGTTTTGTGAACAATTTTAAGAATTCCATCTTACTTTTTAATAGTATTTTTGAATGTATCTCTTTGTATAGTTTCATTAGTGGTTGATTCATAGTTTATATTTTTTTTTTTTTTTTTTTTTTTTGAGACAGAGTCTCACTCTGTTGCCCAGGCTAGAGTGAGTGCCGTGGCGTCAGCCTAGCTCACAGCAACCTCAAACTCCTGAGCTCAAGCGATCCTCCTGTCTCAGCCTCCCGGGTAGCTGGGACTACAGGCATGCACCACCATGCCCGGCTGATTTTTTCTATATATATTTTTAGCTGTCCATATAATTTCTTTCTATTTTTAGTAGAGGTGGGGTCTCGCTCTTGCTCAGGCTGGTCTCGAACTCCTGAGCTCAAACGATCCGCCCACCTCGGCCTCCCAGAGTGCTAGGATTACAGGCGTGAGCCACCGCGCCCGGCCCATAGTTTATATTTTTTAAGCAGTCATAGGCTGCTGGGTGTAAAATGGGTTTGAAGGTGGAAATATTGGAGAAAGAGAACCCAGTTGAAAGGCCACAGCAGTTATTATACCAGTTTGAGATGATTACTTTAAGTGTTACCATTGGTGTAAAATTCCAGGGAAACACATGTGGTTCTCAAGCAGGGTATGCCAGTCTACACTCAGGGCTGCCTGAATTGTGGAGTCCAGTCATCACAACACTGCTGGAGTGACCTCAGATACAGCACATTTGTCTGGGGTTGAGTGCTTCCATCTTGGAAAACATCTTCCCTGGTCCCTGGTCATCTTCTAGCTACCATCTTCTTCTCTTCATCCTATCTCAAACAAACTTTGTGAAAGAGCTATCTGTAATTTCTGTCTCTAGTTTCACCTTCCATTTACAATGCCTGTCACTAATTCCCAGCAAACCCAAGTCTACCTTTCTTTGCTGCCCGCTGAAACTACTCTCCATGTGGTCATCAATAAGTTCTGTGTCATTGTATCCAATGGGCTCTTTTGATCCTTATCTTACTAGATGTTACTACATCATTTGATAATGTTGACTGCTTCCTCTTTCTGGAAAGCTTAATTTCCTTTTCCTTAGTTTTCGTAACACTGTGCTCTTCTGCTTTTCCTTTCCCTGGAAGGTTCCTCTGTGTATTGCTTTGTCACTGCCAAAATACTAATTGTATACTTTAGCTATCTTCCTTTCTCTTTTTACATACTCCCTTGGTGACCTCGCCTATTGCCACATTAATACCCATATGCAGAAGACTGTCAAATATACATGTCCACCCCAAATCTCTCACCTAAACTGTCTGAGTACAGGATGGTTCTACTTAGAATTTCACAGGCCCCTCAAGTGCCTCAATATTTTCAAAATGCTTTCATTATTTTCTTCCCCAAACTCATTGTTCTTTCAGTTTCCTCTCTTGGTGTTTGGCACTTCTACCCACTAAGTTAACTAAGCCATTAGGAAATCTAAGAATTATTCTAGATGCTTTATTCTTCCTCACCACTCCCTTCCCTCCGCACCATACAAGCCCAGTCTGACCTCTGTTTAGTCTTCATCTTAGGCATCTCTTGTTGAATCTGTTCACTCCTCCCATCCCCACCACCATTGTTTTAGTTCAGGCCACCATTATCTCTCTTCCGTATCACTTCCACAGCCTGATCCCCTTTCTGACATGCTTTCTGATCTAGTCTCCACCTTGTAGCAATGATGATATTTCTAAAACCAAATTTTATGATGGCACATTTAAGGTGGCTTGTCTGGGAGAGAGGGGTTTCCTGAAATACAAAACTTTCAGTGTTAGAACTGGGACAGTCCCAGGAAAACCAGGACAGTTGGCCCCTGTAGCTTGATTACTCCATAGCTTCCCTCTGTCCTCAGGATAATGGGCACATTCACTGACATGAATTTGAAGGTCCAGTTGCTCCCTTTCTCTCAGATGCATGCCCATCTCTTATTCTTTTCCCCAGCATTACTCAGGTACTTCTTATTCTCTGAGCCTAAGATCCTCTATGTGTTTGATATTTGCATATGTTCTTCTCTTTGGGTAAAATATTATTTCTTATTCTTTCACTTGGTGAACTCTTTCTCATTTTTTTATTTTGTTACTTTCATCTAAAAACCTCCTATGATTCCTAAGGTTGGATTGCTGTGTTGCTCCAATGTTTGCCCATGTAACTCCCAATTCCCCCCTTTACAGAACTAACCATGTGCATTTGTGATTACTTGTTTACTTATCTGTTGCTCTCATTACACTGTGAACTCCTCGAATGCAAGAACCACATCTTACTACTTTCTGGGTACCCAAGCCCTCATAGAGTATCTGGGACCTAGTAAGCCCTCAAAAAATATCTACTGACTAAATAAGTAAGTTAATTTTGAGAGAAATATTTGAGGTCTTGAAAGGGCAAATTGCTTTTGAAAACATAGTGTGTTTATTCCCATAGATGTTATCAAAGTGTTTTAATACCATATGACAAAGTAAAATTTGAATATTAATAATTTAAAACTATATTTTTATATAAGTTTGCTTTTAGTAGATTCTACTGGAATTGGATTATAAACAAAAGAAACATTAATTGGTCTGCTTATTATACCTAAGAGTATTCTGTGTTCTATTGCAGGGTTTTTTAAAATGCTGTTTCTGGTCACTTATGAACAGAAAAGAGATAGGATATTGCTGCAGGAACTATTTCAGTGCATGAAATCATTACTTCAACTCAGAGAACACCATGGATTAATCGCTTCAGCATCTAAAATGAGCTCTGGTTTTGATTTCCCTGAGGTTTCAAAGGTAACAAACCCAAACCTCCTATTTTTATGTTCCAAGGAAATATAACTGAACCCACAGTACTCACATAACTCCAAAAAGTGGCCCAAACAGCTGCTGCTGCTGAAACTTTTATGTGTGGGTTTTAACCCAGAGGAAACATTTTCAGACAAGTGTGGATGAGAGCTTTCTGCAGGTGATTCAATACTCAAAGTGCTGACACGCAGGATGACAGTGTGGCATGGGACCCAGTATTCCAGGCTATGTTATTATAAAAAAGTAATGTGTAACTGCTTCCCAAGGTAAACAAACCACAGAGCCAGCCTGCCTCTATCTTTCTGTCAAAAGCACAAATGGACTAAGGTTTTTTAAAGACAGAGAGTAAGATTTTCCCATTTTAGAGTGACCTGCTGCTTTGTCAATAATCTCTCTCCTGTTTTTGTTAGGTGAAGGCTTAGAGAATGATGGTTTAATCTGCAAAAACATGATGGGAAGGAACACTAGTGGTGAGATTTAAACAATGACCTTCTTGAATTTTCCAAGGAATGATTTTCACAAGAACCACAAGATGGCATTGTCTACTGTGGGACTGTGTTCTGACGCTCAGCAAGAATTGACGGCAGGAACGGAGACAGTTGTTTCCCATTCCTCATTTAATTTGAAAGAATTTGTACCTCCCTCCCACATCAGCTTTACTCACTGGCTTGTGTGGTTGTGGTGAGTCTCGGATTAAAAAGGAGGAGAAATGATTGGAAATGAGTCTAGGGCAGGCTCAAAAAAGGCCCTGAAGGCCTATAATGAAATAAAGAGCACAGGAAGTTTGGGTGAGAAAATAGGTGCTCCCACCTGCCACAGTGCCAGATTCAAAGCCACCTTGTCTTTACATAGCAATAGAAAGGAGCTTTAGACCTGATCCGGTTGTTGTAGTTTAAGCAATTCAGATATTTGTCTGGATTAATCATATCCCAAAGATCTTATTATTTCCTCTTGGTATCATATCATATCTACCTACGCTGACAGCTCCATAACTAAATTTCCACTACAGGGTATGTAAGGTGGAAGGCAGGCTCTCATCTCATCTCCAGTCCACAAGCATGGTACCACAATAAGAAGCAAAAGGAACAAATTTGAAACAAGTACCTATACTGGAACTTGTACTTTACAAAAGTTGCTCAATTTAATCCTCACAGCAACTCCATGTGTAGGTATTACAGATGAGGGAATTGAGGCCTAGCAAGGTTAAGAAACTAGTCCAACTTCATAAAGTGGTACCCTACGATTTAACTGCAGGTCAGTTTAACCCTGAAGTCCAGGGGCTTTGCACTATACCACACTGCCTTCAAATATAAAGACACTGTGTAACTAAGCAAATCTGAAACAAACAGATCTAAGTTCTCCCTTTATCCTCCCTTTATCCAGTTACCTATCTTTATGGATGGTGGAGGCTGGCCACAGACTATAAGTGCCCACAAGCATTACAGGCAGGTCTATACCTGCCCCATGCTGCTGTTCTTCAATGTTCTGGCTGAGAGGTCTGCTATACATGAAGCAATTGGATACTTTTACTTTTTCCCTCAATGGACCAGAAATTCAATTACATCTGTCATGTTGATTTTATATCAACGTGTTATGAACCATAGGTTTTCAGTTTTCTCTGCATCATGTGCATGCTCAGTACCATGCAAGAGAGAGTTTACAGACTGAAGACTTAGAATTGCTATAAAGTGCGTACTTGTGCATAAAAATCTGTGGGTCAAAGTGGGCCATTCTAGATACTTGACACCATGTTAGATGCACAGATACGTAAGATATAATCCCTATCCTCAAGGAGCTTAGAGTTGAGTGAGGGAGACAGACACATAAAAAGGTAAAATTTCAGCATAATTTGGTAAGTGTTATGAAAGAGGTAAGCATTAGAAGCTAAGTAAGCATAAAGTAGGGCATTTATTCCATCCTGAGGGTTCAGAGAAGGATTCCTAGAGGATACAATGTCTCAGATCGCACTTGAAGGACGAGTTAAAGGCCAATCCTAAAATGGACTATGTCTTCACCTTACTTCCTACTCTTAACTAGATACCTGTTTGGTAGGGAAATCTTCACCATCTCAGATGCTGAGTCTCAGATTTGGGGGTATATGCTGGTTATCATCCCTCCATCCTTCCTTAATGATTGCCACCCCTTTCCTGAGAGACTCACCTCTAAAGTCTGTGTCATCTGGGATCATTGTCCTTGGGCTTCAGTTGGTTTTTGCCAATGTGGAACCACCAGTAGAAGATCCCACTCACAAAAGAAGGAGAGAGGTTTTTATCACTTACATTCCTTCTGGCTTTGTTGCAATTATGCTAGTCACTGTATCTTCCTAGGACTATAGCTTCTGTCTTCCTTAGCTGGGCTCCAGGAACAGCATTTCCACCCATTCTTCATTGCTAGTGCCTGGGTGCCTCAATACCCCTTGTTGGGTTCCCTTCACCCTACTCACATGTCTCTTTTCATTTAAAAATTTATTCATGGTTCCCACGCAAAGATGCCATCTGTTTTCTGTGGGACCCTAACTGATACAAGTGAGAGAGGAGGGAGGCTTTTAACTAGCCCCAGCTTCATCTTTGGTAGCCTCACAAACCACAAAAGCTGAATGGAAGCAAATTTGATGTCTAGTGGATTGAGTGACCTTAGGCAGAGTCATTTTTCTCTTCTGAATTCCTATAAAATGTGGAAATTATAATAGGTGGTTAGGGAAGATGAGACACAGTTTAATCCAGCAAGTATTTCTTGAATTTAGTATGTGCTAGCACTCTGTTGGAGTGAAGGCTGCAGAGATAAAAAGGAGATAAAAAACAATCTCTTCCCTTAAGAGCTCACAGTCTAGAAGAGAAGATAGAGACTTAAGTCACCAATTCCAGTGGAACTATGCTGAGGAGTCAAAAAGGAAGGGGTCCTTTATTCAGTTTAGGGGGAGGTGGTACTATTCAGGATAGCTCACTTTGCAATGGCAACAAATCAACCCTGAAACTTAAGGGGTTGAACGTAATAAAAGTTATTTCTCTTACGTAAAGCCTGATGCTTGTTGTGCAGCCTCGTGTAGCTATACCATTTATAACACGCAGCCTCCAAGGTTCCATGTCAGAGAGAGGATGGAAGCAGCACATTGACTTCTAAATAAGTAACAAAGTTACTTTTGCTCACAGTCCTAACTTCTGCTTAGCTGCCTAACTCACTTCTGCTACAAGGGTCCACAGAGAGCTTTTTCTAGCAGGCAATGTTTGAGCTTGGTCTTAAAAAATAAGATGGAATTAACCTAACAATAAAGAGAGGGAGGGTGTTCCAGCCAATGAGAATAGCATGTTTAAAGGTAAGGTAGAAGGGAAAAGTGTGGAGTCTTCAGGAAAGGGCATATATTTTGGCATGGGTAGAAGCCCAGGAGAACATGAAAGGACGAAATGTAAAGCTGGAGAAGAAGGCAGTGTCAGGTGATAAAGGGTTTTCTTTGCCAGGCTTAGGATTTGGGGGTTTACCCTAAAGGTAATGAGAAGACATTATAGGATTTCAAAGGTAGGGAAAGTAATATGAGAAACGTTAAATTTTAAAACAACCCTTCTCCTAAAAGTGAGGATAAAGCATATCAGAAGGGAATGAACTGGAAAGCAAAGAGGCTATGGCATTAATCCAGATACAAATGGTAAGGGACAGAAGAAAGCCACCAGCGCTGGGGATAAAGAGAGTCTGATGGATTTGGTGTTACCAAGTTGGATTTCAAAGGTTCTGCAACCTGAGGGGAAGCAGGAGTCTAGGTTGACCTTCAGGACTTCTGACCAGCATTCCCAGATGGAACATGTGCCATTCCCTGAGCCAGGGAGCATAGGATGAGGGACATAGATAGAGGAGATAGATGCTCTGAGATGTGATGAGTACAGGACAGTTCTCCAGGTGGCCATGAACTGACCTAGTTCTCCCTTCTCACTTGTAGTTCTCAGAACAACTGTAGGATGTGCTGAGGATTCAATATCCTCAGATAAGGAGGAAGTGGCTGGAATAGCCTGGGCTCTGTTCAGTCTCTCCTAGAACAGGATGTCCTACAATGCTGTAGCCCAGCACTTCATGTTGCCGCTGGGTGTAACACCCAGAATGGAGCATGCTTTCCAGGGAACCTCCACTTTGGTGCAAGTGGGGCACAGGCAGATGAGACTCCATCCATCCTGGACAACCTTTCTGAGTCTTGGGGGACCAGCTTGCCATAAATCCTAGTCTTCTGTTGTCCCTTGATACCTACTTATAGGTAATAAACCTGCTTCATGTAATTTGTTGTGTGCAAATGTTGTGCCTCACCACACTTATACAAGTCATAGAAATTTGCACAGCCCAAGGTATTTAGAATCCTTCCTAGGGATTGATACAAGTGCACAGTAAACCTGCTTTGCAATGAGGTTGTGGTTTCTATAGGATCCACAGGTAGAAATGTCCAATAAACAACTAGAATCAGGATCAAGACCTTGCTAAAGATATGGAACCAGGAGTCAAGACAGGTGACCACTGTAGCCATGAGAATAGGCAAGAGTGTCCAGGAAGAATGGATAGGAGAGCCCCAGATGCACCCCTATGAGACATGACAGGGAGGAAGTACTACTAAACAGCCAACTGCAGAGAGACCTTAATAAAGGGCGCTCCATGAGGGCAAAGCAATGGTCAGAAGTGAAATACAGGTCAGCATGCAGGTGAAGGAAAAGGAAACACTATCAAACAATGAGTCTGGGAGTGGAAGAGAGAGAGAAATGATGGACTACATATTGCAAAAGAGGTTGTTATAAGTCAGAAAGACAGGAGTAATAAGGCAGAGCTGAGAATTTCTGCATTGTCAAATTAGAGAATGGCTGAGTGTGCAACTTTGAAAACATCTTGGTTAACACACCTAAAAACAGTTTGTCAGTGTTCTCCATTCTCAATGCCAGCCATGTGGATTGTGATTTAGACATTTTTCTAAACTATGGCGCACTATTTAGAGAACATTTAGAAACTGCTAATTTTATAAATTTGGGGATTGCTCAGGCAGCAAATCTAAAAATTTCTAAGTAATATTTTAAATTGAGAACTTAATATAGATCAGCCTGTGAAGGGAATATCATTATTTCAACTGTATAGTTTCAATCTGTATAGATTAAGAATCCAAGGCTCAGATAGATAATGTGTCACATCTAAAATTGAACAGCTGGCAAAGGACAGCATCAAAATCCACAGCCAGGTCATTATAATAGCACAGTATCATCTACCAGTCATCCTGTCTCATTTAAGTCATCAACTAGGAAATACCCCGAGATAATAGAGCTTTGTAAATTCACAGGTGAACAAATTTGGAAATTGCTAAGTCTTAAAAACTATTTTCTAAGATCTCCTCACATCTTCATCCAGCATTCATTTTTGGTGGTTCTTCTTCCTATTATTAGCTCCTTAAAACAATATTAAGACTTGTTATTAAGCAGTACTTCACTCTATCTATGGGTCCCTATTTGGCTTACTCTAAGTTGCAAAGGGTAAAGACACCAGAAAACTAGATACCCACCTAGGCACTGCATTGGAACAACCTTCCACACTATGCAAACTTCTCTTCCCCACTTCAGCTATTCACACAGAAGACTAAAGGAAGAGGGAATTGTAGTTAAAAGATTTCGAGTGTACAGGAAAACTAATCAATATATACAGTCAAATGACAACAATCGTTCTTTTAAAATATGACTAGTATTGTCAGAACATAATAATGGTATAATATCATAGGTGGTGTCTTAAACCCCTGCTTAAATTGACAGATAGGAGAGCTGAGGAGTAGGAAGGATGGAGGCATAAAGGCATGCTAAGTTGCTCTTTGGGCACGGACAGACCAAATACAGTTTGTCTTTGATTTTGGTAAAGAAATGCACATTTAATTATGTATATTGTAAATCTGAAATCAATCTCTAATACACAGAGAATCAGAATATTCTGTATCCTGACTGCTACTGTAAAAAATTAAACCAACCATGATAAGAGTGTAATCACGCAATAAAAACAAAATAAACCAAGAAGAGCAGATGAAAAAATGAGCAAGCACCAAAATCAGAAAGAGTAAAACAAAACAGGATATGCAATATAAATTAAATTAAGGTCATTTGCTTGAATTTCCTTATTAAGACACAAAGATAATAAATATAACATGATTATGTTTCTTTGTCAAAAGATAAATATCTCCAAACAAAAAATGTAGCATATTTATATATGGAAGACATATAAAGCGAAATGACACTAAAAAGTTATGAGAAGAATGGATGAGCAAAGATCCATCATGCAAATGTAAATTAACAAGAAAGAAAAATGGATATTATTACTATGCAAGAAGGTAGAATTTGAGGAAAAAGTATTGTGTGGGATAAATGAGGCCATTTTAAATTGTCATGATATATAATGAAGTTATAGGAGACACTAACGTTAGATAATGAATCAGTTGCTCCCTAAAGCACAAAAATGAGGGAAACACAGAGAGAAACTGACAGGAACACAACTATTGAAGGAGATTAAACAAAGCACAATTTGTTTGCGTGCTAAATAGAGATGGTCAGTAGTCTTCAACACCACACCTTACTGCTCAGACAGCTCCACCTCCCAGCCTTCTGCTCTGATGTCAGCCCTGTTCCCTCATCTTCTACATGACAAATGACCAACGTGAAGACCTATGAAGCCCAGGCAGATACTGTAAATGAAGGAAGTGGGCCAAGTAGGAACACATGCCCCATCTAAAGTGCATGGCCACCATGCAGCTCCCTTCAGTTTGCAACAACGCCAAATATAAAGTGGTGTTGCAGTTCTTCAGTTTTTCAAGAGAAGTCAGAACCTCAGATGCTTACGTGGGATCTCTATTTTTCAATGTTAGCCTAATTATAAACAAAATAAGACTCTTGTGTGTGTTGGATCTAGCTTGTGCACCTCCAGGTCAACACTTTCGTTCTAGGTTATGGCTCTCAATTCTGGAACTATTCAGCAAACTCCTGGAATATAGTTGGATTAAATTCTTGTGGAATGGAAGAATGCATGCATGAATGAGTTGAAGCTGTCTGTCTCCAAGGATTTTTAGTCTAGTCAGGAAGAAAGACAATTAATAATGAGAAAACAGTATGATAAATGCTACAAAAGGGCCATACTTAGCTAGGGTATAATAGAAGCACAGAGAAAGGGTTCTTAAATCAAACTTGACTCTTATTCCCAGAATATTTTTTATAAAAACAAGCCTCAGTAGGGGAGTGAATAAATAAGAGAGAAGGTTATTCTTACAGTGGAATGCTGTATCAAAGGGATGTTGAGTGAATTGCATTTACAAGTATCAACATGGACAAATGTCTAAAAAATAACGTCAGGTAAGAAAAAAGCCAAGTCACAAAAAGATTCATAGAGAATAACATCAGGTACATGAAGTTTTAAAATGCAGACTGTAATACTATACATATATATTTTTAAGAATATGCATGTGTTGCAGAAGTAAAAAAATATTCCCTGGAATGATATGTGCCAAGTTCAAGACAGGATTTATCCCTTGGGAGGGAGAGAATCTTGTGGGGGGGGAGGTGCTAGGGCTTTAGTTATATTTGTAGTATTATATTTTCTTATAAGAAAAAAGATTTGAAATAAATATATAGATGTATGTTGATACCCATTAAATTCGAGTGGTAGGTACACTGGTGTCTGTAAATTGTTCTCTACACTTCTCAGTATGTTTAAAATTATTTCATAATTAAGAATAGCAATTATGATACACTGTTAAATACTAGAAGAAGGAAGTTATGAGTCAGTTCTTGGAATCTGGGAATTATTCTTCATGGGTCGATGAGGCCAAAAGTGTGGTAAAACGCCAAGCTTCACCGTGTAGCTGTGACACGCTTACTGCTTCCTATTCAGATTGTGTCACTGACGTATGGCAGTCCGTACTTTCCCCAGCCCCTCTGTTTCCCTCTGCCCTCAGCTCCCTCCTGGCAATGGATGGGCCACTGGTCACACCCAAGCTCAGGCAAAGCCAGTTCCCAAGTCTAGACATGGACAACACACAGGAAAGAAAGGAAATGAGTTCCATACAAAGGATATAGAGCATACTCCAAGAAAGGAAGGAGATAATATTACAAAATGCTAGGTCCAGGAAGAACCTTAAGAATTATCTAGTACAGTTCCTAATTTTACAAAAGAGGAAATCCTCAGAGAGAAGGACTTTCCTCAGTCTCAATAGCTAATTAATAGTGAGGCCTGGATACAGCAGAGGTTTCAGACTCCCAATCCAGGAATCTTTTCAGGGCTGTACCCATGCTACTAGGGGAATTTTGGAGTTAGAAAGGAGCCTGGAGATCACCTAATCCACATCCTTTATACTACAAGTACAAGAATCAAGACCTCCAAGGATCCTCTCATGGGAGAATTTAAGAATTTCCATGTTAACTTCATCTACTCTGAAAAATACAATGTTAACAAATCTAAGAATCTCACTCTCGAATATAAAAATTTTCAAGTCACTTAACCTGCAAATTAATGAGCAGAATGAATTCTGAGAACTGTTGGGTCATCTAATTTGAATTGCTTGAATCATCTCTGTACATATTGTACATTCTGTTTGGTGGCTTTCTCAATCTTTTTTGTCTAAAAAAATACTGTTCATCTATTCACCTGCCACTTTCTTTGAGGAATCTTTCCTGTTGTGGCAATACTGAAATGGCATCCCCTTTTCTTTACTCCCACAAGATTTCCACAGTGAGTAAAAATAAAATATCATGTGATAAGTGCTATCATATAATTTTATCCTCTCCCTGCAAATGGCAAGTTTCTTGAGACTCTGCACCATATCTGATTAATCTCTAAAAAGTAATGCACAGTCAGCAAATATTTATGGAATAAATCAAGGCAGTGATGATTCATTCTCAATGTTTGTATATTTTCCAGAAAAAAGTGGATTTGCTTACTCTAATAAGTAATAACTGACTCTAAAATTCCTAGAATTAAGTTTGACCTATCATAAAACTCCCCATAGAGTGTATCATGAAACAGACTTTGAAGGGCTTTGACAGAACATTCATTCTTTCAACTAAACCTGTCTAAGGGAATAAGCTCCCTTGTGCAGGACTGAGTACCCCTACCCAGGTATTCAAGCAAAAAGGTTGGAGGACCAACAGTTTGAGATGTGGTTGGGTGGGTTTTTATCCTCATTTGAAGGTTCTGTTATATTCAAGGTGTCTACACATCTCAGTTTTCCCAGGACAGTTCTAATTTACGTATGTTTTTCTAGCACAATTACTAGTTCTGCTCCATTTCATTGTCAAAATTGCCCCAGTTTGAAAGATAAATCTATAGTCACCCCATTTATATTAAATGACCCTAAAATCCCTTTCAGCTTTAATAATCTTGCTTAATGTTTTGTCTATAGGTGGGATCTTTATAAAATAAAGGGCATCTTGGCTGGAATAGAGGAGATTTTAGAATGAAAGAGACATTCCCCAAGATCCCACTGGATTATCTCTTCTATCTCACAACTCCAACTACCACTATACGTGAAAAATCCTCAAACCCGTGGATCCATTTCTAATCCCCCTACTAATTCTCAATTTTCACCTACTCTGTGGTGAGCAGCACTATGATGTCCAACAGGCATCTCTGATGAAACATAGTTTGCATAGGTTAAGGAAAAATATCATATACATTCATTATAGGTACATTTCCTAATAATTCATACTTTTCATAATAAAAATCCATATAGATATAGTAATAAAGTTAAAGATTAAATACATGTGTTAATATTATGTATTGATTTGTAACAATTTATATAAAGCTTCTTGAGCTTATCACAGAACAGAGGAGTTGTGAAAAGTGAGAATACGCTATGCTAAATCTCACACTGTAATGAAAGATTATCATTCTTTGCCTGATGCTAATACTATTTGCCTTTTCACTAAATATTTAAATGATAGTGGAGTCTTCAAACAAGAAAGTGTGTGGGCATTTAAAATTTGTGTTTTCCTGTCTCTGAGCGATGTTACTGAATACCAGAGCTGAAGAAGGGCCAGAAACTTGAACACATATTCAAAGCCTTGTCCTAGCTGTCCCTAGAGTACCCACAGGTAAATTAGAAAATGACTACTCTGAAAATGTAAACAATGCTAGTGGCCACAGCACAGTAAGTTCTTTGCAGAAACCCTAGTGATTTATGACGTAATGGAATCAGAACTGGGCCAATTTGCCTTTGCATTGATGCATTCAACATCATTGGAGACCACCTTGTGTAGCATCTCTTGTCCCAGAGAGTTCAAAATTTCAATGGTGTTCAGAGTTGTAAATCCCCAGAACTGTGGAAATGCCTGGGGTTTATACCCCAGTCGTGGGAGTGTGGTCCAAGAACCTACAGCATCCAGCATCACCTGGGTGCTTCTTAGAAATCTTGGGCCCCACCTAGATCTGCTGAATCAGCACCTGCATTCTGGCACTATCTTAGGTAATTCATATGCACTTTGAAGTATGAGAAACACTGGCCTAGCTCACTTAGTCAGCCAAAGCTTAAAGGCCTGGATTTAGATCTGGACTGTTCCACTCACTATAATACCTAAATTGTAGGATTAAACCACACACGACTGACACAGAGGAGGAGACCCCTATATGTTAATTTCCTTGCTCATCCTGTACAAAATCTCTCTCAGTCTTGGTCAGCCCCCCAAAATGAACTCCTCTACACATCTCCTACACCCCCTTTTCCCTCAAACTCCTTTACCTTTAATGGGTATCCTTCATTCTTAGAAAACATCCACAGACCTTTGCCCAGAAGGACCCAGTTGGTCTATGAGTTATGATCATCTTCTCACCCTCCACCTTCCTTCTGAAGATTCGGAAAGGGCTTTCTCCTGGGGCAAAAAAATCAGAAAAGCAGAACCTGGTGCTGTGTTTTTCACACAGCCTTTGCTTTAGGCTTTGGAAGAGCATGAAATGCAATTAACACCAATGTGAAATCCGCAGTTGTTCATTACGAGGCTATTCAATGCTATTGTTACCTGACCTATAAGCAGCTGTTGCCAACTAATGAAAATTGTCACTGGGATCTGGAATTATTATATACAAGTGAAATAAATCTTCCTTTTGAATTGGCACGATAAAGAATGTTTCCCTCCCCCTCTCAATCCCTACCATAGCCTGGCCATGCATAGCCAACGGTCACACATCTCAGTTTCCTTTATGCAACTCATTTCTTTTAATTTTTTTTCCTGAGGTTCTGCTTTATTAGACATTTTCATTCCTGCGACCCAGGCTTTTTGGCTATTGAAGACATAGTAAAGAGGTTAATCTGAGCTGAAATAGATCAGATCTGTTACACTCATTGTGATTTATCTGACTCCTTTGCTGGTTCACCAGCTTGAAATCTTTGGCACTGGTTCAGGCCATGTCTCTGGTAGAAAGGATTGGCTTTTTTTTAAAAAAAAAAAAAAATTATTTTAAAGGTTGTTCTGTTTTCATTACAGATGATATGGTTGAATCTCAAAGTGCCACAAAGTAAAACGCATATACTAAATTTGATAGATATTTTCCCCCCTGGGGCCATAAAAATGGAAACAAAAGCAATTTAAGGAGCTCTTTTCAAATTTCTGGGACACGCACTGGAAAATATATTAGGTTTGTTGGACTTATTTTTGCTCTTGGGTGCTGGAGACCCAAAGGCAGCAGCTGTTTTTTGCATATGCTGATTTTTTCCTACCATGATAAATACAGAGGCACTTACTGCCTCCTGGACGGAGAGGCATTGGTGCTCTGCACCACAGGCCTGGACTCTTGGGTTCCTCAACAATGTCAGGATGTTGGAGCTGCCTGGCATAGAAAGGGCACAGTGACCAAAAATACCAAGAAAATAACAGAAATCCTGCCTTGAAGGCAAAGAAGGGAGAAGGACAAAGGGGACCCAAGCAGGAAAATCCCTTGCTCCTGGTACGGGGCTTTGATATGCTTCTCATGTTTTCATGCTTGTCCAGGATTTTGGAGGTCATTTTGGACTCCTTGATTATCATAAACAAACTGATTTGAAGACGATTCACATTGGATATTGGTAGAAATTAAGTACACAGTGTAATGAGTCTAATAGATTCTAAGAGAGTTTTTCTGATAAGATGATGAGATCTTTGCCACTGATGAGTTTGGTTTTGAATTGCAAGCAGGCATAATGCTGGATGATTTAAATTTGAATTCTATTGATTACAGCATGATTGGCATCCTTTGCTAGGCTCAGTGCAACAGCTGCCCCAGGAGAGATAGCTTTAGTTACCTTACAGAAGCCTATGAAGAGAACTCTCAGCCAGAGCAACCTGGGGCAGCAGCACCAGTTTCCTAAGTCTCAAGTCAGTAACGTAGTGTTGTCTCTAAAGAATTTCACTCCCAGAAGAACAATTCAACATTGTTTGAGCCCCAAATCCTAAGACCCATGGGCAGATATCAGGGAGGGAACAGGGTATTGACCCCCATGTTTCCTTCAAGGGCTTGTGTCTTTGGGGAAAAGTATGTCAGCAAAACCTTCATGATCATAAACATCCGTTTTCCATAAACCAATGTCTTATTCTACCTTGGGCTACAGAAGCTGGATCTCACGGTTGAATATAGAGCAAAATCATAACTCCACCTTTCCTCATGGAAGAAACTTTGAAACAGACTCAGGAAGCATCAACACCTCAGTTTACCAGAAAGCTTTCCTTATTTCCCAGAGGTCCGGAGATCTAAGAGATTGTTAAAGATTCTACTAAATCAATGTTTCACACCTGTGGCTCTGTCGTCTCAAAAGTCCCGGCTATTCCAGAAAGGGAGGAAAAAAGCATGCCCAATGTTACTTACACATACAATTGTTTTGAATCCACTTGTCTGCCCAACTTCAAAGAAAGCCTCTGTTGACAAATTAGTCTCCAGTATTTTTTCACTTGGCCTATAAAATCCCTCTGGCTGTGGAGACACTGACAAAGGTGGCGTCAGGCCATCCTCCACACATCTGTCATCTGCACTGAGGGCTCTCACTGAAGGGACACTGGAGCTTCCCATCTTAGAGTCTGGGAGATGTAATTGCTGGGGGGCAGTGACCGATGGATTCATGCTGGCTCCCGGGGAACAGCACATGCATCAATGTCTCATGAAGTTTTTTGTTTTTTATTTTCTTGAAAAGATGAAACCTACCAGGAGGAACAGCTGTTTGTTTGGGTTTTATTTTCAAAATGCTCCTGAGGTAAAGGAAAAAGATAAGGACTCTAAAAACACCACTGTGACCACTCTGATGCTTATGGGGTATCCCAGGTTCTCCTATTTGGTTGCAACTAAAAATCTTTTTTTTTTTTTTTTTTTGTTTGAGACAGAGTCTCACTCTTTTGCCTAGGCTAGAGTGCCGTGGTGTCAGCCTAGCTCACAGCAACCCCAAACTCCTGGGCTCAAGCAATCCTACTGCCTCAGCCTCCCGAGTAGCTAGGACTACAGGCATGAGCCACCATGCCCGGCTAATTTTTTCTATATATATATTTTTAGCTGTCCATATAATTTCTTTCTATTTTTAGTAGAGACAGGGTCTTGCTCTTGCTCAGGCTGGTCTCAAACTCCTGATCTTGAGCGATCCTCACGCCTCCCAGAGTGCTGGGATTATTGGCATGAGCCACCGCACCCGGCCCAACTAAAAATCTTAAGTATCACGGACCTGCTTCTCTGCCACTTTTGTTTTTTATTAAGCAGCTCTCTTCTGTGATTTCGACAATGCATTGTCAAAGCCTGGTATGAACATTTTTGGCCCTAAACTTATAAATAGGTAATTTCCAAAGGTCCATTTATAAGTTGGTATTCTTTGTCAGTCTGAACCCACTCCACAGAGAAATATGAATAGAAATTATGCTTATAGCTCCTCAAAACCTTAACCCATTATATGTTTATAAGATCCTATGTTTTCAACAAAATATAATTAATAACAACAAAAATAATTTTTCTACTCTATGTATTATTTTTGGATGAAAACATTTTATCAAGTGGAGCAAGTGGAAACTTCAGTGGAGATATAAATAATTGGATGCTTTCTAAGGCTTTAGGATATTATGGCAATTGACAAATTTCAAAGCTTGTGTTATTTACCTAATCAGATGTGTTAGGTAGCCATGCTTATCAGACCATGTCAGGTTCTTCTTTATCCTTTCGTAATTTCAATTATACGACCCCCTCCCCGAAAAAAAAAAAAAAAAAAAAGAAAGGAAGAAAATGAGAAGAATCCTTGCTATAAAGTTACAAAGAAAAAAAGAAAAATGAGAGTAAAGGAAAAACAGAAAAAGACTTTTCTGTGATGTCTTAAGTAAATGCTGGACAAGACATGGTACAAAAACACAGTTATGTAAGAAGCTGTGTGTCCACATGGAAAAAGATTGACCGAAAGTATGAATGAAATTAACTGATCTTGGTCAGTAAAATTGTTGAAAATCATAGAGTACAACCTGTACATATCCTCCTTCGAAGAAAGAACATTACGGTACAGCAGAGGTTCTCAGACTGTGCTTCCCAGACCAGCAGCACTGCTTCACTACATCACCTGGGAGTTTGTTGGAAGCACAAATTATTGGGCCCCACCCTAGATCTCCTGAATCAGAAATTGGGAGTGGGGTCCAGCAACCTGGGTTTTAACAAGCTCTCTTGGATCCGCAGACTGCAGATTGAGAAGCACTATGGCAAAACAACGCCGGGTTAGAGAGTTTCCTATGGCGACCATGAGGCACCTGTGTTGATCAGGACAGACTGGTTGAAAGAGGGAAGTTAGGCGATCAGAGCACAGAATCAATGTGAATGAGGACTTATCTGTTGCCTCAAATTTTTTTTTAAAGTAGTCAGGAAAAAAACTACAAATAAATACACAATCTTAACTTGCCAACTAAATTTATAGAACACCTCTAAGTTTGGTTTTTATAAGGAGGGTGAGTTTACTTGAAAAATGGAAATTTTTATTAACAAGTAGAAAACATAAAATATCTGTTTTCTGTACTGTGCTGCCAAATATTACTACTATTACCTAAACATTTTATTTAATTCTCCCTTGACTTAAATACTTTAAATTATATCAAAGCTATGCCATGACATAACTAGCAAAATTAGAAATTAGCCCTTAACTCAATCTTCAATCTTGGATTCGACTGCATTTTCACCGCCCGCCCCCCCCCCCCCCCGCCTTTGCTATTGACCCATACTTCACTCGTTGGGACTATTTGTAGGTTTTTCTCTGTTCCATCTGCCCCCCGTAGCCTTTCTAGGTTTGTTCTAGTCTTATACTCAACCACCTCTGGCAATTCTCACTCCCTGCTCTTGTAACAGCAACTTAAGGTCCCACCTTAAGCCCCTGGGACCCTCCCCAACAGTCCAGTCAGGTTACTGAGAATTCCGATAGCCTTGGCCCACTCCACTGGAAAGAGCAGCAGGGAAGGGAGAAAGCTAGAGCTGAGGCCCTCCACCATAGCAGCTTTGGGCTGGGCAGATTTTTGTGTCTTTATTGAGGAGATGTTATCACAGTTCAAATGTTTCTGATAAAACTCTGCAAATTCTTCAAGGAAAGGCACTGGAAAGATCCACATAAGTATTATACATCTCTCTCTTTTTTTTTTTTGTCACACCATTACATCTTTATGAAAAAAGAAAGATTCTGTACCCATAAGAGTTTTTTTACCTAGAATTTTCAACATGTCTATTTCACTATAATTATTTTCTTTTGTAACTTTATATATTTTTTTATTATGAGAAGAGTTTTATGGTTTCATCAGACTTCCCAAGGAGTCCATGAGCAATAAAAATGAAGGAAACCTGAATAGTCCTGGGAGACACTGCCTTTACATCTCAGGAAGTAATGCTCACCTCTCTGGGCCTCACCAAGGGGCAGTAGAAACAATCGCCCCATGGCAGAAGGTAAACTGAGCCCTGGCAAAGCTGAACAAGGATAGTCATGCTCCCAAATTCAACAAACATCTCAGGCCACCAAAGGAGAATTATTCCTGCCTATTTATCAGGAACACATCCATAATAACCCATCTTAGGCTCCCCAGAATCCTTAAGAGTGTAAGGCACATAGTAGGCACTTAATGTGTTAATACATATTATTTGACTGAAGTAGAGAGGACCCAACTATGACAAATGACAAATGGGTGCCAGAGCAGGGTCTAAGACTTGAGTTCTTATTATGCTGTTTCAGCAAACAAAATGTGCCTCCAGTTTCATAAGAACCAAATAACCACCTTAGTCTTACAGTAATGCTTAGGGGCAATTGTGGCATTGGCAATGTATAAAATGCAACTTTTAATGAGAGAAAAAAAAGCATTTCCTATTTCAGTATATGTTTAATACCATGGTAGCTTTTATAGCTATAAACTAATCTTAAGCATCTGGCTACTGGGGAGCAAAGTCTACATTTTACTTCTGCCAAAGCCAGGTCCTGACATTCTGCTAATCTTGGCTGAGAACAACAGGCTGGGAATTCCAGGGCAGAGTTAATAGAGAAAAGAAATCAGTTCTTCCCTACCTTACAGAAAATTAAAATTCTATACCTTTGTAGAAATCAGGAAGAAATTAAATATTGCTATGGTGGAAATAAGCAATGATCTTAAAACTTACTCCCCTCCTTAAGAATCTATCTTAATAATTGTCACTCTTTGTGATTACAAAATAAAGCTTTCGCCTATATTATTTTATTCTCTTTAAGCTCTTTTTGCGTGAATAGGGCAGTATTTGTTTCTATTTTACAGTCGAGGAAACCAACAAACACACCCTTTGTTCATGTTTACATGACTAATTATTCCTAGAATTAGAAAGAGTCTCTTCACACGTAGTCTCTGGTCTCTCAAGTGCTGATGACCCACAAGGACATCTCAAACAGTCCATGGACTTTTCAGGACTCTCTTTTCTTCACCACTCATCATTAATAGGAGTTCTCATCTCTGGCAGGCGAAACACTCAGCCCTGACCAGGCATGGCTGTGACAACATAAAAGATAATCCCCCATCCCTAAAGCAATAAATCGTTTTAGGTGTTGTTTGTTTGCTGTGGTGCCACTGATTCGGCTACAAGCCAGCCAGCGAAGGGGTTGGGGAAATCCTGAAATTGTGGATTTGGGACTGCGGGCTCCTATTTCAGTTTTCCACTCTTTCTATCACAGATTGAAGACTAACTGTAAGGTATTTGCTATAGTGGGAAAAAAAATCTTAGGATCTAAATTTAAGTTTTCAATCACTAGGGAATTTAGACATAGAAGAATTATCCATTACCGTTGTCTGGCTCCATAGATGAGATGAAACTAAGATTATTGTTTCTCTTAGAATGAAAGACTCTGCTTCATTTCATAGTACTTGAGGAAACAGAAATCTTCTCACCAGTACTGAATATACCCTTTATGTTTAAGCTAATATCTGTATTCAAGTCAGAAGCCCTGTGAATGATGAGGATGGAGGTGGCAATGCTGGCCAAAAGCTGGTCCCCTAAGAGAGTAGCGAGGAGTCACAGGATGGGGATGGGAGCCGGATCCCAGTCACCCTCAGAGGTAAGGCAGAACTGAATGCTTAGGACAGTCAAGCCTGATGGGACTTTATTAAGATTTACGAGGCAGACAACTTGCTGTAGTTAAACAAGTAAGAACTAGAAGTGACAAGCTAGAGTTGAAAGATGATTGGAAAATAAGACACTTGCCTACTCACATTGGCCAAGACAGGTGACTTCTTTAGAATCATTAAAGCCTAATTTATGAAATTAGTAGTTAGACCTAATTCTATAAAATACTGGGAGGCAGAGGAGAGCTGGAGGCCTGAAGTGCAGGCTACATTTGGAAGTTAGAAGGTTAGCATTGTGAAATAAGAGAGGATCTGTAGAAAAGGAAATTACTGTGTCCCTCTCATGTGCAGGGCATTCCATTAGCCAGTAAGGGATGGGAGAAAACAGGAAAGTTAGAGAAGGACAAGAGTATCCACAAAGGAAAATGCTTCTCATTTTAGCTGAATTTAAAAGTGATTTTTGACTCCTAGAGGGCTGTGTAAATAATTGTACAATTAAAATGAAAAGGAGAGAGGAATCCTGTCCATCTTGTTGGAGCATTTATCTGACTTCACAACTCACAGCTACCCCTCACTCCCATTTCGACTTCCTTTCCCCAAAGCATTAGAGGCACGTGTACCAGGTGTTCTCAGTATCCAGGTATGGCCACTGGCATTCACCACTCCAGGACACATGGGTAGCATCTTATTGTAGCACCTGCAACTCTGCATAAGAGAACATGTCAGGCAGACGCAGGGCAGGCTGCAAGTACCAGAGGTTTAATGACCCCCAGAGGCGGACCCCTCAACCAAGGGCAATTGAGAGTTGGTGGATAAATACCCTGCCTTTTCCACACCTCTCGTGGGACAACTGAATCTACAATACCTTCCCTAACAGTATTGAGTTCTAGTTTTCCCAGCACTAGCCTGTTCATTCACATGCTTGGTGCTGATTTCATACCAGTGCTGTCTGGGATCACCAACTAAATATTAATAAATATTCATCCCAAATCCATGTGTCAGGGTATACTTCTGGGGAAACTTCACCTAAGAAGTGTGCGTGTGTGTGTGTGTGTGTGCATGTGTAAATGTGAATATATATTTAAAACAAAAATGATTTCATTAAGATCTGTTATCTATTGAACAAATTCCTCTAGCTGTTTTGCAGTGTTCCTAAGTTGCCAAGCACAGTGTTTCAGGAGGAGTGAGGTGGCTATGAATTGCTGCTTTAGAGCCAGAGGCAGCCACAAAGACTGGCTTTCACATGCCATTTTCCTGGCCTCAGGCTCTGCCTTGGAAAGAGGACTGTCCTTCCCTCATCAAAGGAGAAAACCGGACTGCTGTAGGGTGTACTTACTGAGATCATCAAATCAATCAAATATGAAATAGGAATTTTTTCTTTTATGCACAGCATTTAATAAGCACAAACAATAGGATATCTTATATAAGTCTACAAAAATACAAAAAATTCTGTTGTCATAATAAAAAATAAGCCAATACATTAACATCTGGAGGAACTGAAATCTGTTATATATGTTCAAATATAGCAAGACAGGAGACAAACATATTATATTGCAAAATTTTCTTTTCCTCTTCCCAGAAATCTATAAGAATGAAGGGATAAGGAAAGAGGGAAAGGAGAGAGTAATTTTAACACCAATTTTACATTTTTGTTTAAACATCTCTCCCAGAAAACATTTTGGCTAGAAATGTACATTTCCCAGCTGCCTTTGGGATAGGAAGTTCCAATCTATTTTATAATATCCTTCCCTCAGTTAAATATTTTCTTGGGAAATTGCCTGGAAAGCTTATAACAACCAAGGATAAAATCACTTTTTGGTGAAATAGTCACATCCGTATGGGAGGCAGGACATTGTAAAGGCCAAAATAAAACTGCCAAATGCTGAGCTTTTTCACTGTGTTACTCGGCCCCTTGAATTTACCAGGTAAATGGATAATTTGTAGGGTAAAGAATTACCTGCCAGAGAAGGGTTTGCATGAATTTGAGGATGAAGAATTTCCCATCCCATTTGCCTTCCTAGATGCCTAGGACTCTGTGAACAAGGTCAGATTATTTTAATACAGAGTGAGAGTTGAGGCATCTTAGTGCTCATGAGCCTGTTACTGAGCACAGTATCTCCAAGCAGCACAGGAAGTGATTGTGTTACCACAACACTGAGTAATATCAGAGCTAAGGCAACAAAGCTATGTGTTTGATCGGAATAAGAATTGCTTTAAAAAGGAGAAAAGCTTCTTAGAAGCAGAATTCCAGGCAAATATTGACTACTGGGCAGGATGGAGAGTGTATCAAAAATTTGAAAACAGAAAGAGCTAGAGCAAGGGGCAAAAGACCCAATTCTCAGTAGAACACCTAATTCCCATTGCAGTGACGGGGACCCATAGAAATATTTGCAAACTGCTAGCTTCTCCACAGTACCCACGTTTTGGGAATTAAAAGCTCTGAATTGACCTGGCATTTCTAGATAATCTTTTACGCTAGATATCTCACATCCAAAGTACCAGCCATCCTCCAGTTGGCCTGTTTCTAATATCCAGCTTGAAATAATCACTAAACAATGTCAGGAGTGATCATCCCTTGATTACAAAAATAGACTTTCCAGAGACACTGAGGTCTGATTTTAGGTTAGCTCTCTGCAAGCAAAGGAGGCTGACCCAAGGAGATGGGACGCCAGGGGAGCTCAGACAAAAGCACTGGAGAAGCTCCAGGTCCTTCCAAAAGCAGCATAGACAGGCAGCTGCTACCTATCCACTTGGAATTCCTACTGAGGAGCGGAAACAACAAGCAGAGAGAGATGAGCAGTTAGTATGTAGTAAGCACCTACTGTATGCCAGGCACTGTGCTGGG
The DNA here is from genome assembly GCF_041146395.1 of Eulemur rufifrons. Taxonomy (NCBI): domain Eukaryota; kingdom Metazoa; phylum Chordata; class Mammalia; order Primates; family Lemuridae; genus Eulemur; species Eulemur rufifrons. Next base: position 225,457,055 of record NC_090989.1, on the reverse strand, counting down.
TGCATTACATAGAATTAATATATACTGAAATTTAATAATTATAAATATAATTCACTGTGCTAAGTACATTCTATATTTACTATATAATGAAGCTACAGCTACATAGAATGTTACTGGCAGAGTTAAGATTTAAATCTCCATCTGTTTCTTCTATGTCATGAAATCTCCTGTTACAGAACAGATGCCAATCTTGTGTTTTCCTTCCTCCCCTTCTGTGTCAAACAGAGGGAGATGGCACAAATGTCAGCCATAGGAATATGTGAGTATCACAAAGGTTGGGCAGACACGCTTCCTGAAGAATCCTTTCAATACGTGGTGGGGGAGATTTAGACATATAAAATGTTCACACGGAAGAAATCTTAGAAACCATAGACTTCTATGAGAAAACTGATGATCAGAAAGGTTAAATTACTTGCTTGCAGCTGCACAACATGTTAGAAGAGTGGGAACTTTCTTAACCAATCAGGGTTCTTTTAACTCTATTTTGCCCTTCCCATCACAAGTATCAGAAGTGTCCATTCAAAATTAAACAACAAAGTGACAAAAAGCCCACTGTTTCAAAAAATAGGGGAGATCAAAATGTAGAGGGGATTAGGTATTCCAAAAGCTCTCCAGATTCTTATCTCTGGGTCACAAACTCTGTCTCAGTCTCAGAATCTGATGAATTTGGACAAATTTCAGGTCCCAGAACGTGTGTGAAACACATATGCTATGTTCAATTGGTTATAACTCACAAAAAAGCACACATCAGTCCAGTCTGGCGCACCCTCTGCAGAGATTTATGGGGCTGCAGAGGGAGGCATTCTGGGGTGAGATGTGGCACCTGGCAGCGGCTTCCTGGTGGTTCCCTGCAGTTCCCGCGGCAGGAACAGCAGCCTACAGAAATCCTGCCCCAGGCAATTTCACATCATCCCTATTTGCTCAGAGAAAGAGCGACTCTTTCTTGCCTTCACTTAATCATTGCACTAGGCTTAACAGAGTTTTTGTCCGGGAAGAGAAAAATGAGTCTCCGAATTTGTAAGCACACAAGATAGCGCGAGAATGAGCAGAGAGCACTTTACTGGTGTCAGAGCCCAGCAACATCATCAATTAGCTGTGAGTCCTCAGGCAAGTTCCTTCACTCTGGAACTCCATGAACTCATCTGTGAAATGAGTGGGTTAGAGGCTGATCTGGAAGGATCCTTCCAGGTCTGACAGGTTAGTCAGTGTTTACTGAGTGCAGAGCTGGGTGCTGTGTCCTAAGCATAAGAAGATGAATACACCTATGTCAGGGAACCTCCAGCACAATGCTGAAGAGATAGGGTAAGAGTGGGCATCTTTGTTTTATGCCTGATTTTAGGAGGAAAGCATTTAGTTTTCCATCAAGTATGATGTTAGCTGTGAGTAGTTGATATAGTATTTAAGTTTCTTTCATAGATTCTCTGTGCGTGTCTGTGTTCATTCCCTCCTTCTATTTGCATGTTTTTCTCTCCCTAGAAGAAAACCATTGCCTGAGGTAGTCGATGAAAACATTGAGGTAGAATGGGAACTGGAAGTTAACTGATGCAGCTCTTCTATAGATTTGCAATTAATTCTTTTCTCTTAGACTTCATCCTAACTCATGTCTACCTCCCCCACAAAGGTCGATTTTACCCTTTCTCATGTGAATATTTTGGAACATACCTTTGTTTTTGGCCATCTAGATGCTTATCAAATTTTTTTGATTGTTTTTGGATTCTGTTATTGTTTGTATTGTTTTTAGTAGTGACTTGATTAGATCTCTGTTTTAGTGGTATAACTGTCATTATCTCTCATTTAAGCTGTGTAAAAATAATTTATTTCTACTTCATTTCTTTGAAATAAGGAAAACCAAAAAGTAGACAAGGAACATCGACTGGGTTATGAATTTGTATTTTAACAGGTAGGTTTACTGGCTATAGGCATAGCACATGAAGAGAAATATCATGCATTTCTGTTCATGCTTATGTACCACTCATTAAAATAATATTGTTTTGTTCATATTAAAATATCTATTCACATCATTAAAAGAAGAAATATGGATTTAAAGTACACTTGTGTACCTTGGGACTAGTCCTTAACTATTACAATTTCAATTCTTTATTTTGTGCTCTTCTGTGAATAAAAGAGACTGTTGACTTTTTTCTTTCACATCATTGGTTTGGTGTAGAAACCCAACATGTTCAAACTTGTGACTTCTAATGTTTGAATTAGAGGACAACTTCCTTTCCCTCAAAACTCCTTTTGTACTTCTGACTTACTTTCCTACCTATTAATGGAAAACTACAAAGAGAATGGCAGAGACAGAGAATTGTTGGTCCTGGGTGTCTAGAATAGTGGCTATCAAACATCAGTAGGTACGAAAATAATCTGGGAAGTTTCTTTAGCAGATTCCTGAGCCCATTCCCAAAGATTCTATTTCTGTAGTTGTGCAAAGACCACTGGCTTCTTAGCAAAGTCCACTTCCTCTTTTTGAAAGTGGGCACAAAGCTAGACTATATATATCCCAGCCTGCCTTGCCCTGAGGTGCAGCCACGTGACCAGGGCTGGTAACTGTAGCTAATAATGTATGAATTGACACTGTGTGCCTGCTCCAGGTTGGACACATCAGTTTACCCACGAACTTCTGCATGCTCTTTTCCTTTTCTAGTTGCTTGGGAAGCTAAACTGTAGAATAACATTTTTATTTCTTTCCTTTTCTTTTTAATTGAGGTAGATTTCACACAATATGAAATTAATAATTTTAACCATTTTAAAGTGTACAATGCAGTGACTTTTAGTTGTACACCCATCACCACGATTTAATTCCAGAACATTTTCATCTCCCCAAAAGATACCCTATACCCATTATGGCATCACCCTTCTTCTCCCCTCCACCTACCCCCTGGCAACTACTAATCTGCTTTTTGTCTGTATGGATTTGCCTATGCTTGACCTTTCATATAAATGGAAGGTCAATATGTGGTCTTTTGTGACTGGTTTTGTTCATTTAGCATGATGTTTTCACAGTTTATCTATGTGTGGCCTGTCTCAATACTTCATTTCTTTTATAGCTGAATAATATTCCATTGCACAGATATACCACTTTTTATTTCTCCATTCATCAGCTGATGGATATTCAACTTGTTCCCACTTTCTGGCTATTATGAATAATACTGCTATGAACATGTGTATAACAAGCTTTTGTTTGAACATTTATTTTCAATTCTCACATACTTAGGAGTAAAATTGCTGGGTCATGTGGTAATGTTATGTTTAACTTCTTGAGGAATTGCCAAACTGTTTTCCAAAGCTACTGCACTATTTTACATTCTCACCAGCAATGTATGAGAGTTATAATACAACTTCTCCATATCCCTGCCAACACTTGTCAATATCTATCATTTTATTTTAGCCAGTCTATTGAGTGTGAAGTGGTATCTCACAGCAGTTTTGATTTTCATTTCCTCGATGGCCAATAATGTCGAGCATCTTTTCATGTGCTTGTTGGGCATTTGTATATCTTCCTGTGGAAATGTCTATCCATATGCTTTTCCTGTTTTTAATTGGATTATTTGTGGTTTTATTATTGATGTTTAAGAGTTCTTTATATATTCTGGATTTTATGCCCTTATCAGGTATTATGATTTGCAAATTTTCTTCCATTGTATTAGGTTGTCTTTTAACTTTCAACTTTCTTGATAGTGCCCTTTGATACATAAAATTTTTAATTTTTACGAAGTCCAATTTATCTTTTTCTTTTGTTGCTTATGGTTTTAGTGTAATCTTAAAAAAAAAAAAAAAATTGCCAAATCCAGAGTCATAAAGATTTACCCTGGTGTTTTCTTTTTATAGTTTTATAGTCTTAGCTTTTACATTTAGCTTTCTGATCTATTTTGAGCTGTTTTTGTTTTGTTTTGTTTTGCTTATGGTGTGAGGTAGAGATTCAAGTTCATTATTTTGCATGTGGATATCCAGTTGTCATACCATCATTTTTTGAAAACACTATTTTATTCCCACTGAATGGGTTTGGTACCTATGTTGAAAATACATTTGCTATAGATGTATTAGTTTATTTCTGGACTCTCAATTTTATTCTTTTGGTATAAATATCTATTCTCATGCCAGTACCACACTGTTTTGATTGCTTTGGCTTTGTAATAAGTTTTGAAATTGGGAAGTGTGAGTCTTCCAACTTTGTTCTTATTTTTCTAAGTTGTTTTGACCATTTGGGGGCCATTGCAATTCTATTTGAGTTCTACAATCAGAATTTTCCATTTTTGCTAAAAAAAGATGTTGGGATTTTTATAAAAATCACATTGAATCTGTAGATCACTTTGGGAAGTATTGCTATCTTAACAATATTAAGTTTTCCAATCCATGATCACAAATGTCCTTTCATTTATTTAGGTCTTTTTAAAATTTCTTTTGACATTGTTTCGAAGTTTTTGGTGTACAAGTCTTGTATCTCCTTGGTTAAATTTATTCCTAAGTATTTTATTGTTTTGATAATATTGTAAATGGAATTGTTTTCTTAATTTCATTTTGAATTATTTATTACTACTGTACATAAATACACTGATTTTTATATATTGTTCTTGTATACTGCAACTCTGCCAAACCTGTTTATTATCTCTAATAGTATTTTAGAGATATAAGGGATTATGTCATCTATAAATAGAAATAGCTTTAATTTTTCCTTTCCAATCTGAATACCTGTTATTTCTTTCTCTTACCTAATTTCCCTGGTTAGATCTTCCTATATAATGTTTATTTTATGGATGTGTCATTGGATTTAGGATTAGGTAAACTAATCCAGGATGATCTCATTTCAAGATCTTTCACTTAATTATATCTGCAAAGATCCTTTTTTTAAAATACAGTTATATTCATAGATTCCAGGTGGGCATACATTTTGAGGACCACCATTCAACTCACTATAGCAATTAAATATCAAGGTGATATAAACTTCCTACAAATCAAAAAGGAGATCCCAAATAGCCCAATAGAAAAATGGGCAGAAGTTAGGTACATGCATGAATAGACATTTCAGAGAAAAGGAAATTACATGGCCAAGAAACATATGAAAACATGTTTAATCTCATTAGTGATATGGGAAATGCAAATGAAGAGTACACTGAGATATCATTTTATGCCTTTATAGACAAAGATTAAAAAAATTTTAAGTAGTATACAAGCAACATTCGCTATGACTATTCTAGGCTATATTGGGACAATGATTGTGATAACTCCAGCTTTATGACAACTAACCAGCTCTCAGGAAGCTATAACTCTGTTCCTTTCCCCTGCATGGGCTGGTGCTGGCCCTAAGTAGGGTAGATATAGAATTTCTTGCTTCCAGGCCCTCTCTTGTCTTGTTTGGTCTTGATAATCCTCTCTTCCTTCTACAGCAGAACTCCAAAATGAGAACTTTTATTCTTCATACACTGTTTAAGGAAATTTAAATCATCCTTTCTCCCAATATAAACCACTTCACCAATGTACTGATTGAGTGAACTAATTTTTTTTTTCTTTTATCAAATTGAATCTTTAACAACTGCTGAATTTTGATGCAGACTTACTTCTAATAATGAACATGGGCCCATGGAAATCACAGTAACAAAATAGAGCACATCTTCAAATAGCCTATTAACGTCATGATTTCCCAATTGTCTTTTTGACATTATTCAATGACATTCTGCTGTCACTTTCTGAGTATTATAATATGGATGCTCAATAAATATTTATGTATAATTTTTATTATAATGATCATATATTATGACTATAATGACAGACTACATGCTCTTAAGTAAATCAAAAGTTTATATTTTCATCACTTAGTTACCTTGTCACTGACAGAAAACATTAAATCAACCCAATTTTTAAAATTACTCTTGTTTAGGAGACTCTAAACTTAGGGAGGGGGAAGACTATGTTTTATTCATTGCTATAACCCAAGTGCCTGCTATGGTATCTGATACATAGTAAAATTTTTGATTGATCAAATAAATTAATCCCCTGGTACTATTCTATTTTAGTTTGCTGAAGTCTAGGAATATCTTTTCTAGTAAGAATAATAAAAATGGCTAGTGGTTATGTTAAGTAGATGGCGAGGGATTCTGGGTCTCCTAGGGATGAAAGTGGGTGCTATTGCCCCCAACTTGGTCCTGCCCCAACCTAATTCTCCACATCTGGGGGAGGAGGGAATACTCTATGAATCTGCCAATCAGAACTTGGTGCACCAGCTGCAAAAGAATGCAGAGGACTCTCTAGCCCACAGGCCAAGCTGCATGGGTACCATAGAGTTCAGAAAGTGACCTAGAACTCACATGCGTAATTAAGGCTCAGGTCATGTGACTCCGAACTGTCCAATCAAAGTGGTTCCATGGTGACCTCTGAACCATGAGGGAGGTCCCTATCCAGGCACTATAAAATAAGATGCAGACAATAGCCAACCTCTCTCTTTTGCACCCTTCCTTCTGCTCTCCCTTTGCTGCGACTATGGACCAGTTTGTCATCTGTGGCCTATGTACCATGATCTGTAAACCTGTATCTTGCTCTTGCCCCACAATCTTATCTTTTTCTTTCCTCAATAAACCTCATTTTCATGCTTGCCCAACTTTGGCATGTCTGGTCATTCTTCGGCCATGGACGCACCAAGAACTGATATTTCAGACTGAAACCTGACAGTTATTTAATACTTAATCTGTGCACAGAATTGTGCCAAGGCTTCATATGTGTCTCGTGACATTCCCACTAGTATAGCATGTTTAATATTATCTTTTGACCGGTGAAGAAACTGATGCTTAGAGTTTGGAGTTTTCCAAAATCCATACAATAGAATTAATAAATAATGTTACCAGTATTGACCCCAAGCATTAAGTCCTAGGCTCTAAACAACTGATCCCAAATCTAACCATCAGCCTCTACACAAGGCTTTTCAGCCTCCAAAGTGCATATGGAGGTGGAACTTTTCCTGTAAAGACCATTAGTTTCAATTTCTGACTAGGATACTGACCTCCTCTTGGATCCTGACGTCAGTATATCTCTGAGATAACTCTTCTTCTCATTTTAGGACATAAAGTCCTTTGCTGAATTTCTAAGAACATATTCATGAGCATTTCCAGTCTCCTATGCCTTCTTTATTCTATCTCTTTCTCCATAATTTAAATTTAAATTTAAGAGCATTTTAGGGAAATAGTACATATTTTTATTATTGCTATACCAAATAAACACATATTTTATGGCTTCAAACAATACAAATTGATGATCTTATAGTTCTGTAAGTTAGAAATGCTACATTGACCCATGTAATTAGATTGGGCCCACTCAGGCAATACAAAATAATCTAACTTAATCTCATTGGCGAAATCCCTTTTGCCATTTCAGGTAACCATATTCACAAGTTCCAAGGATCAGGTCATGAATATCTTTGGAGGAACCATTATTTTGCCTACTGTAGAGATTTAACCTGTCCTCTATATTCCATAAAGGATTTCTTTATCAAAAGTTCCCTTTATTCATTATAAGACTATTCTAGTCAATTCAATTAAGCTTATTTCTTCATCTTATTAATTGTTCAGTGTGTAGGGGACACCACAATAGATGTTGTAGGAGAAAGCAAAATATAAAAAGTGTATATTTTGGTTCAGGACCTTAAAGTGTTTACAATCTTGCTGGATAAATACGATATAGAAGAATTAACTAGATGAAAAAGTGTCCTGAGTTGTATCTTGAATTAAATATACAATGTAAGGCTTTTAGCCATTTGAAACTTTGGGAGATGTGATTTTAAGTTCATTCTGGCTTATGGAATAAAGCAAAATGCTAAGAAAGTATAGGAAAGTCAATATTTTTATTTTCACTTTTAACTTGGTTATGAGAACTGTTCGTAGATGAGGAAACTGAATCTCAAAATGTAATAAATAACTTACCCAAGGCCATATAGAAAATAAATTGAAGAGCCTGTATTTAAGTCCAGTTGTATCTGACTCCAAAGTAAATGTTCTTTCCACATGTGCCTCTAGACAGTACTAAATATTCCCCCCCAAAATGGATTGATTCCTTACATTTCTAGTTGGATATCAAGCCACTGTTTTATTAAATAGCTCTGCACATTACAAGAAGATATAGTCTTATTATTTATTTTGTTTCTGTGTTGGGTGAAGCTAGGGGATGGATTCTAAAAAACTGAGCTCTCATCTCTTTGAAAGTGAAGCACTTTGTTTTATTTAGTGTGTGTGGAACAATGGCCTTCCAGACACAACTGACAAGTTTTGTTTCTGGTTATTCATTTGATACCTACCACTTTAAAAGTGAAAAGTGATATGTTGACTTCAGCTCGTTAACAACGGAATCTACAAGAAATATATGGTATGCCTGACAGATATCCTTTTTCAGTAACTGCTTTAAAAACAAGCCTAATAGACTCAAAATTCTTATGGAAAAATTAATTGCAGTGGATTAAGGGGAATAATTTTGTGATTTCCATTGGCATCCCTTCCAAAGTACCTGGACACAGTTCAGTTTTCTTAGTAATTTAAGGAAATACAAACTAAAACTTAACACAGATAAAACTGAACTTGAGAAGAAAGAAAGAACATAGAAAAGAAAGAAAGGAAAGATCAATCAGTCCCCCAAACAAAGTGAGATATAAAGTAGTTGTTGAGAAATTCCAGAGACTTGAGAAGTCCAGCTTCTTTTAAATGATATGGTAGAAAGTTGAGAACAGGTAATTATCTACCAAAGAGAATAAATATTTTCCAAAGGCCACACGTGTAGAGATGCTAAAGGTTCTTCATGTTTAATAAAAATAGTATTAAGTTGGGGATGGAAAGAAAGAGGAGACCTTAAATAAGTGTTTAACTCTCTCTAGAATTGTTCTCTCCATCTTTCTGTCCTTCCAAAAAATTGCATTTTAATTTTTTTAGGATTTGTAGAACAATTTGTGTGCCTCTCTAAAGAGAGAAAAAGAGCCAAAGGTAAATTCCAAATTTGCTACTAACTCATCTAGGGACCCTGTATAAGTCACTTAAATTTCTTGAAGTCTTAATTCCCTCAGTTATAAATAAGAGGGTTGGACTAGATTAACTCTCAGGCTCATTTTGGTTAGATATTTTTAAAAATAATTCTCTGTAAATAATTGTGGAAAAGTCTAAAAACACTTCTCTACCAAGTTGAAAGTAAAAAGTGAAGTGTTCATGGATTTTTGTCATCCAGGTTCAAAATCAGCTTCATTAGCTGACTGGCAGAATAATTCATGAGTTCCATTTTTATTAACATTTCTGTGATAAAGCAAAATATAACAGGAGATAGCACCTGTTATATTATTCATTCTTCCCACTACAAAATAGTCAAACTTGGAAAGGTATGTTAATAATTATCAGGAAAAATACTAAAATAAGGAACATCCTAAATATAATGCTATATACTGGATTGGGTCCCATGACAGAATGAGGAAAATGGCAGAAAAACTCGTGGAACTCAAATAGTTATTAGAATCATATCAATGTTAATTTCTTAGTTTTGACAAGTACTATATAAGGTATTTAATATTCACATTACAGGATACTGGCAAAAGGATATATGGGAACACTCTGTACTATTCTGTAACTTTTTAATAATTGTATAAATAAAATTATTCCAAAATAAGAATGTTAAATAAATTAAATACACCATTTGCAATTATTTTAGAAGTTTTTTAAATCTCCCTTGTCTAGCACTTAGTCTTCCTTTATGTCCACTAGTCTGTTTTACTAAGTAATCTTCCATTTTATTCTGTGATGTATCATACATCTCTGTGTGTCTCACAGTCTCTGGGACAGTGCTATGCATGGAGTAGTAGTGCTCAATAATGTTCCTTAACCAAGTGAAGAAGGGAAGAGCTGAATATCTCTCAATAGCACAAGATGGTATTACATACATACTGGTGCTCAATTTGCATTTAGTATGTGAGTGAATGAAGTTACTATTCATAGAGAGATGCTTGCCCAATTGACTTGATTTCCCTGGAGTTCGGGTATTATAAATGCTCAATGTCCTGCTTTGTAATGAAAAACAAGTTGGGGATTTGAACATCTGCGATTAGGACAAAGTCCCAGAATCACTTTTTGTATCACTTGTGCTCAGTCCTCTATCCTCGTCTCTTCTCTATGCATCCTCCCTGAAGGTACAATATACTTAGATCTTGCTAATAATTTTTTAAAATCAAAACGTCATATGACCTGCAAATGAGCAATGGGCCCAGTGGCCTGTTCCAAGCTGTTTACTTCCCTTTGCTTATTTCCATTTTCTTCTCTATGCATCATTAAAAATGGTGAAAGTAGCAGAGAATAATAGTTACTGGGGAAGTTTGTGGATAACAGGGTAGATGGAAACAGGCATACAAATTCTGGGTATGGAGTCAAACTGCATTTCTAAGCCTGGTGAGCCAAGGAATGCAGAAATGTCTTCCCTCCCCTGCCTGGCCTCCCTGTCTGCTCCACCTCTATTTGTTTATCCCCAGACATCCTGGACAACATGAAGAGGATTTGATATAAGGTGTTAGCTCCATTCAGCTGCACCTGTGCAGAAGCATTAGTTAATGTCTCATTGAAGTGTTCCACATGTTTCTTTTACCCCAAGTCGGATTAGTGACAGCATTCTCACATGCTCCCTTAATCCTGGCCCTCATAAATCCTTTACAGGTCCCTCCCTCTATTGTCCTTCCCATCCATCAAGAACTCAGTAAAACCCTTTGGCATGTACAGTACATCTTTTCCTTGAGCTCATTCACAAAGGAACCCTGTCATTGTTATATTTTTGTCCTCTATTTTCTCTCCCAACATTTGTGTTTGAGTGGTAGGAGTAGGGATGGCTAGTGAAAGGAGGTTGTAGACAGTTCTACATATGGTAAAGATTTGTGAATGGTGTGGGAAAACTTAGGTGAGGGTAAGGATGGGTGGAAGAGGTTATCCAATGTGGCACATAAGTCCTAGTAGCTTTTATGTAATCTTATTATGTATCCATAGACATAAACTAGGCTGAATTTAATCAGTAATAGTGATCAGTAATCAGTATCTCCAAATAATATTGTAATCCTCAAAAACCTATTCCTTTTCTTATATCCAGAACAACTGAAATAAAAAATAAAATAAAATAGAATTACAGTCTGGATACACTTCCTTGGAGGGGATTAAATACTCCTTAGTGAGTTCATGTATTCCAGTATTTTTCAACTTCTTTATTTTCCCCTTAAGAAAAAAAAAACTTAATTCAATTTAAATTTTACTACTGTAAATAATTTAACATAATTAATTAATTAAAATAATTTATGTTTAGGAGAATGATGTCAGTAAGATGCCATCATAGGAGTTTCTAGCACTCATCCCCTCACAGAAACATTAATTTGAATAACTGCCCATGCACACAGACACAAAAACCTTAACAAGAGCTAAGGAATCTAGATAAGAGATTATACACCTGGTTAGAGCACAGAAATAAGAAAATACACATTGAAGAGAGTAGGAAAGACAGTTTCACATTACCTTCATCACTCCTCCCCCAAGCCCACACAGCACTAAGCAGACAGAGATGTCCTATGAGCACCTAATTTCACTATGGACCCCAGCACCTGTCCCACCCCAGTAAACCCTGACACCAGGCCTGCCCCCAAGGCCTCAGGTTCCAGGCTGGCCCCCACAACCCCAGTCCCTAGGCCACTACCCACAGACCAAGACTCTAGGCTCATCTCAATGCCAGGCCAGGTTCTGAAGACCCAGGCTCCAGACTTGCCCAAGCTCTAGGATGGCCCCCATGGACCCAAAACCCAGGCCCTCCCCTGTGGACATAGGCTCCATACCCATCCTTACAGACCCGATGCCAGTCCTGCCTCCATGGTCCCAGGCATCAGGCTTATCCTCATGGACCCACGTGCCAGGCCCACTCCAATATCTACATCTCAGTGCCAGGATGGCCTTCCGATACTCAGGATCAAACCTAGCCCAACAAACCCAGTTTTTAGGCCCACCAGAGCACCAGGCTTGCCCCTGTAGACTCAGGCTCAAGGCCCACCACAGCACTGAAGTGCCAGGTCAGCCCCTGTGGATCTATGCTTCAATATGGTCCCCATGAACACAGGTTCCAGGCCCATCTCTACAGACCCAGAATCTAGGCTTGTCCCCGTGGACCCATGCTTCACACACACCTTTTCAGACCCAGTTTATAAGCCCACTTCAGTGGACTTAGGCTCCAGGTTGGCCATGTTGAACCAGGACCTAAGCCTGCAAAATCCATGCCTGCATCCAAGAAACAAGGCTCCAGTCTTGCCCACACAGAACAAAGCACCAGGCTGGCACCTGTGGAGTCCACAAACAGGCCCATCCACCTCTGACACAGGCACCAGACCAGCCTACCTGAAGACTCTAGTAGCAAGCCTGCCCATGGAGCTCATCAATTGTCCTACCCAGAACCTCCAGATGGGCTGACTAATGAAGGGCTTTCCCTGCCAAAGCCAGTCTGCAAAGACTGGAAGAGGTGCCTACTTCTTCAAATATACAGATACCAATGCAAGGCCACAGGTTCAAGAATAACAAAGGAAACATGACACCACCAATTGAACAAAAGAAAGCACCAGTAACCAACCCTAAAGAAATGGAAATCTACAAACTTCCTGAGAAAGAATTCCAAATAATTGTCTTAAAAACCTCAGTGAACTATAAGATATCACAGATAGACAACTAAACAAATAAGGAAAATAATATATGAACAAAATCTGAAGTTCAATAAGACATAGAAATCATAAAAATAACCAAACAAATTTTGGAGCTGAAGAACAAAATGACTGAATTGAAAAATTCCATAGAGAGTTTCAACAGCAGATTCAATTAAACAGGAGAAAAAAAAAATCAGGGAACTCAAAGACAGGCCATTTAAAATTAGCAACAGGAAAAAAAAGAAAGAAGAATATAAAACAGTGAGAACGCATACTGGACTTATGGGACACCATCAAACAAACTAATTTATGCATTATGGAAATCCTAGAAGGAGCAGAAAAAGAGAAAGGGCAGAAAGCTTATTTAAAGAAATGAAATGTAATATTGAGAATTAACTTGTTAAGTTAAATAAAAAGTCTTGTCATGATTTTATTTGAAATTGTATAAATTGAAGGACCATTGGCATCTTTATGATATAGAGCTTTTTCAAATATGAACATTTATTCTGTGTTCTCCAATGAATGTCTATAATTTTCTAGGTAAGTACATTAATCAATATATGTAAAAATATATTTGTAGTATATAATAATAATTAATAATTGTAATAATACATATGTTAAATTAATAATATACATTAATAATATTTTACATATATATTATGTATTTCTTTTCAAAATGTATAGGTACTTTTCACCACCTCTATGTTAGTTTGCTAAGGCTGCCATAACAAAACACCAACTGGGTGACTTAAACAACTGAAATTTATTTTCATTCAGTTCTGAAGGCTAAAAAGTCCAAAATTAAGGTGTGAGCAAGACCATGGTCCCTCTAAAATCTGTAGAGAAATTTTTTCTTGCCTCTTCCTAGCTGCTGGTATGTTGTCTACAATCCTTGGAGTTACTTGGCTTGTAGATCCATTGCTCCAATTCCCGGTCTTCACATGGTGTTCTGTCTGTGTGTTTCTGTCTTCACATGGCTATCTTCCTAAAAGGACACAGGTCATATTGGATTAGGGGCCCATTCTAGTCCAATATGACCTCATCTTAACTAATCATGTTTGCAATGACCCTATTGCCAAACACAGACACAGTCTGTGGTACCAGGGATTAGGATCTCAACATATTGTTTTTGAGAGGACACAATTTAACTCACAACATTCTGCTTCCACAATCTCAGGGTCTCATCAGGAATACTGAAATGGTCTCCAAACTTCTCTTCCTGCCTCCGCACTTAGCCTCACACCTCAAAACATACACACACACTCACTTGCCTACATACAAACCTATTCCACATAGCATGCCAGATCATTTTAAAGTTTAACTCAATCACAACTCTCTAATTAAAGTCATCCAATGGCTTTCCATTACCAGTATAATAAAACCCAAAGTTCTGACAGTGGCCTCTGAGGCCCTGAAGGATCTGGCCCTGCTGCCCAGTCTCCTCTTATTCACTTCACTGCAAGCCCCCTGACCTTCTGCTCACTCTGACAATGTTCCAAGCTCATTGCTATCCTAAAGCCTTTGCCCATGCTATTCCTTCTTTTGGAATATTCTTCCTTCTTTTGCTATCACAAAAAAACATCATATAATTGTCTTTTCTCACTCTAGCATATCAAATTTTCCCTCTCTACTGGAGTATTTCCAAATACCTTACACACCTGCTTTAAAATGGGAGATAACATGTTAAACACAAAACAAATTTCCTTCTTGACTATAGATCTCTACAGATAATACTTTATATTCTTCGTCCCTTTATAACAAAACTCCTTGAAAGAGTTTTCTTGACCAAATACCTCTTTCCACTCTTTTCCCTTTTTCTCTTCTTAACTTTTAATTTAGAAAAGAAGAGAGAATAGTATATGAAACACCCCTGTACCCATTATCAACTTCAACAATTACCTATTGTGTACAATGCTGTTGTACTTTGGATTATTTTGAAGCAAATCCCCAATACCATACAATTTCATCTGTATATATTTTAGTATGTATTTCTAAAGGTAGGGGTTCTCCTTTAAAAACAATAAAAACCTCAATTACAACATTATTAAGATATGTTTTTACTCTCAACACCACTTCTGACACTAAATGTGTGGGGTATTTTCTCCCAACCAATCAATTCTCCAAAATCAGTTCAGTGCCCTAAAATTCAATTCAATTGTGAGCTATCTGGGGTTAGCACAGACCCCACTGGTTAAGGGCTCAGTCCCAAAAGACTGCTCCTACTCTAGATGTCAACTGCAAGTCTGGGCCACCTGTACTTCTGACTAATGGGCTGTAAGTCAGGGGTTCCTGTGACCACTCCTTAGATTTGATAATTTGCTCACAGAACTCAGGAAAGCTCTCAACTATTATTGGTTTGTTATTTATAATACAACTCAGAACAGCCAAATGGAAGAGACGCATAGGGCAAGGAATGGAGGAATGGGCACAAAGCTTCCATGCCCTCTTTGGGCTTGCTACCCTCCCAGCACTTCAATGTATTCATCAAGGAAGCTCTCGGAACCCTATTGTTTAGGTTTTATATGTTGGCTTCATTATGAAGGCATGATTAATAAATCATTGGCCATTAGTGATTAACTCAATACCAAGGAGGTCCAGGGGTGGAACAGAAAGTCCCAATGCTCTAATCACCTAGTTGGTTCCTCTGGCAACCAACCTCCATCCTGAAGCTATTAGGGGGTCCCTCCAAGAGTCATCTCATTAGCATGAACTCAGATGTGGTTGAAAGGGAATTATTACGAATAACAAAAGATGCTCCTCTTATTCATATCACTCAGGAAATTCCAAGTGTTTAGCAGCTTTGTCCCAGGAATCAGGAGGAAAACCAAATGTATATTCCTTATTATATCACAATATTATAAGCATCTAAACAAAAATGGCAAAAGTCTCTTAACATCATCAAATACTCAGTCTGTATTAATATTTCCCAAGTGCATTGAAACAGAAGTGCGTCAACTCTGTGCTTACTAATGGCTGGTATCAGCAGTGTTGTAGAGTCTTTTTAGTCCTTGCCATGGCCTTGTTTCTAGGTTTATCATAGAATGATTTTTTTTGTTTGTGCTTAATTTTGAGAAGTTTTACCATTTTATTATTAGCCCTATTCTGCCTATGTGCAAAACAAGAAAAATGTTGTAACATGTAAAATGATGATGAAAATATATACAAAAATAGAGATAATTAAAACAATTGCAAGTGTTCATAAAATAAATTATTAAGAGAGAGAAAAGGCAGCACCCAATTTGGTGGAGATATTTACTATATCTGTAACTAATAAAATCATCATTCAGAATAAATCAATAATGTTTATAAATCAATAAGAAAAATGTAGACAATGCAGTAAAAAATAGGAAAAGAATTAAACAGACTTTTCATCAAAGAGGATACCCAAATGGCATAAAAAACATAGGTAAAGATATTGTACTTCATTAGTCATCAGGGAAATACAAATTAAATGCACATACAAATGGTTAAAGCTGAAAAGACTAACAAAACCAAATGTTGGCACAGATGTTGAGAAACTATAACTCTCATATTCTATTCAAGGCAGTTTAAACAAATTCTTTGGCAAACTAGTTATATCTATTAAAGCTGAACATATGCATGCCATTTGATCCAGCCATGACACTCCTGGGTAAATGCCCAACAGAAATATACATGCATGTGCACCAAAACTTGTCAAAATCTTCACTGCTGCATTATTTGTAATATCAGGAAAACAACTCAAATGTCCAGCAATAGTAATATGAATACCATTTGATGAAATCATGCAATGGATACTAGTAATGAAAATGAATTTGCTACACTAAAAAACATGAATAAAACTTGCCAATATAATACTGAGCAAAAGAAACCAGACACAAAAGTCATACTATGTGATTCCCTTTATATAATGTCCAAAAATAGGCAAAACCTATCAATGGTAATAGATACCAGGAAAGTGGTTACTTCTGGGGAAGGATTTCATGACTGGGAGTAGTTACAAAGGGGGCCTCTAGGGAGCAGATAAGTTCTACTTCTTGAGATGCTGGTGTTTAAATGGATGAGTTCACTTCATGAAACCTGGTCTACACACTTAGCATTTTCCACTTTTCTTCTTGTAAATTATACCTGAATATAAAAACGTCAAATGAAAATGAAAATTAATTCTAGGCCGTTTGCAGACAAGCTCCAAGAATAGCAGGAAAAAACAAAATCTAATGATTCCCAGCACAATGATGATCATTTGCTAATGGAGGAAATATTATCTCTCTAGTGTATGTTTAGACCAAGGTCCAAAAATTCAAATGAATGCAAAGGATGTGGCCTTCAAAAACATGAGTTACAAAGCCAGACATAGGAGTAGGGATGAAATGGGTAGCACTATTTCCAGACAAAATGCAAAATCTAGTTACTTCATGTTTAAAAACACTGTGCACATAACTCCACGACCAATGAGTGTACAGGTTAGGATCATTGGGACTATTTTGTCTGCAAGGAAAAACAAAAATATTTGTCTTTATACATGCTTTTTCTTTACTAGGCCAACTAGTAAAGAAAACAGGAAGCTTGTCTTAGACACTTAATTGATGGGTATTAAAGCTTGAACTGGAGAAGTGACATTGAACTTTGTAGGACTAGAGCCCATTTCTCCCACTAGTGCCCATGAGCCCAGGTGGCAATGAACATTGATTGTCCACCTTGCTGAAAACCAGGAAGCTATTTGACATTGCAGGATTTGGCAGGCTCCTAAGGGTGGAAACTCTTCCTCTGAGAACAAATTTGTTTTCTCTTTGGAAGCCAATCTTGCCTGTTCTTTCCAAGCTTCGGGATCTTGACAGTATATAGTCTCGAAATAAACTAGGAAGAACCTTGGAAAAGTCATAGGTCTTGTAATGATAAATAAGGTACCCTATCCTAATTTGTAGTGGGGTGAGGAGAAATATTTGCTTAGCTTAGCTTTGCTTAGCACTGATATGTTTGTTATGTATAGCAAAGAGCACTGACGCAGCATTACTAAGTCCAAGTTCTGGCTTTGCCACTTATTAGCTGTGTGACTTGGACAACTTAATAAACCTCGCTCCATCTGTAAAATGAGGAAGAGTAAGCCCCATGGTAAGCAGTAAGGCATGAATCTTAGTTCACAAACTTGAGTTTATAAGAGATATCAATTGATTTCCTTTTAACTGACATGATTCAGTAGGTGTCCAAACAAGAACTAGATGGCCCACCCTAAGGTACTTATCTGAAGGTATCAAATGAGAGGACTATTTACAGAAGTGGGCAGAGTTAAATTTGTTTGAACAAGGGAGAGCTACCATGGGTTTAGCAAGAGCAAGAATCTGTGACCTCTCTCAAGGCTCTCTGAGCAGAAAGAAGGCAGAAGAAATGTTGCCAGAGTCAGAGTCAGTGAGAGAGCTGGAGCCTCAAAATGGGGGCTGATAACCAGGATCTGTGACCCCAGGAACACAGCCATGACCAGAAAATGGCCAAGAGAAATAGAGCTGAGGCACCCAGCATCTGAACTCATACCCGCTTTCATCCTCCGGTGCCTAGCTGCCAGTGTCTCACATTAGCTGAATCCATTCCTCCATCCTGCATCTGCCAGCACCTCCCATTGGCTGAGCCCATTCCTCCCACCTTCCTGCATCTGCCAGTGTTTCCAGTTGGCTGAATCCAAGTAGAAGTCAGAGGCTGAGAGAACATGGGTGACCGATACCTTGGTGGTCATCCTTCCAAGACACAGAGCAAGGAAGATAAGAGCAGAGAGGTTCTAGGGATGGGGCATACAGAAAACAACCATCAACTAACTCAATTCTGCCCCCATACCCTGTTCCACCACATTGTCAGTTTTAGTCATTACTTCCCACCTGCCCCTACTCAACCGTCAGTGGCTGGGCCAGGCTCCTGGGCCTCGCTCAGTGTCAAAAGACGGAGGACTTGAAGAGGCTGGCTGGTTATTGGTTTACACTAGTAACTTATGAGTGCCTCTTAGCTCAGCTTGAACGGGCCCTTCAGGTCTGGTGGTCCAGGTGATTTCTCCATGGAGTGTCTCAGAACTTTTGAGGTGGGTAGAATTCCCTAAGGCCTACATTTGACTTCCACAGGTCGCCATATAACTATTTCCAGTGGAAGTCATGCCACTTCCCCAAGGTATATTCAAGGAACAATTTCCCCCCAACCTCTGGAATGGCTAACCTTTGTTTACTTCTGAGTATCTGGGAACTCTGCCTAGGAAGTAAACAAAGGTTAGCCATTGCAGAGGTCTAACAACCAAGGAAAGACACTTCCCTCTCTCCCTTACTCATCCAGCCTTCCGGCTTTATCATACTTACAGTAAACTAAAGCTTTTATAAAATACCAAAAGAGTCTTCTTTTTCCAGCAGATTTTGCAAGATTTCCTTAGGCAAGGAGGTACCAAGGGCCTCGCTACTTGTTTGGAAACCCGAAGGCGAAGACTTTCACCTCTTTCCTGTCCCCAACCTCTCTTTTCTCAGGCCATAGCAGCATCCTTTCTGCTCCCACAGCCGCTCCAGCCCCTTCCTGCGTCAGCGACTTGTGCTTGTGGTTGTCTCTTCCCAAACACCCCTTCTCAAACTCAAGGCACAGCCTGCCTCCTTCTGATACTTTGGGTCTCAGCTCAAATGCCTCTTCCTCAGAAAGGTTTTCTGAGGCAATCTTGTTTTTAAAAGCCTATTAATAGATTCTGTGTATTTCCTCTAGCATCTGCAACTATCTTGTGTGCTTATTTACTGGTTTGTTATTTGTCTCCCCCAAGTAGAAGTCTGCCATATATATATGTGTATATATATATATATATATTTGAAACAGGTCTCACTCTATCACCTGAGCTAGAGTGCAGTGGTGTCATCGTAGCTCACTGCAACCTCAAACTTCTGGGCTCAAGTGATCCTCCTGCTTCAGTCTCTCTGGTAGCTAGGACTACAGGCTCTCACCACCACGCCCAGCTAATTTTTTCTATTTTTAGTAGAGACAGGGTTTGGCTCATGCTCAGGCTGGTCTCAAACTCCTGACCACAAGCGATCCTCCTGCCTTGGTCTCCCATTCCCTGTTTATTATTATCCTTAGTGCTAGTCAAAATTCCCAGCACATAGTAAGACATCATAAATATTTATTGACTAAATGAATAAATGACTGAGTGAAGGGATCAATAAACCCATTCATTGACATGAATATCAATAAGTTACCTTGCCACATTGCCTACCTCAGAGGGTTATTCCAAGGATCAAATTAGATAAATTACATGAACAGGCTTAAAGTACTAGACAAATGTTTGTGCTATTATTCTTTGCCTGTGGCTTTTTTTTGGTCTGTTTCTTTGATACCAAGATTTTTGGGGGCCCTGAAGCATTCATCTTCTTTACTTGAAAGAGAGATGGCATGTGACTCTTGGATAAAGCGCAGAGAATTTCAAAGTGTCATGAAAATATTATACATTCCAGTTCTTTTGAAAACCAAATCTCTCAAAGTTTTGCTTTCTGTTT
The DNA here is from genome assembly GCF_041146395.1 of Eulemur rufifrons. Lineage (NCBI taxonomy): Eukaryota > Metazoa > Chordata > Mammalia > Primates > Lemuridae > Eulemur > Eulemur rufifrons. The sequence continues at coordinate 225,436,907 of NC_090989.1, read as the reverse complement.
TGCCTTCAGATTTATTGAGGTATAATCGGTATACAAAATATACACATAATTAATGTGTACAATTTGGTGAGTTTGTGTATGTATACACATGTGTTGCTATCACCACAATCTAAATAATAAACATATCTATCTCCTCCAATAGTTTCCTTATGTCCTGCTGTCTTCTTTGGGTTTTTTGTTTGTTTGTTTATTTTTTATGGTAAGAACACATAATATTTACCTTCTTAACAAATTTTTAAATACACAATACCTTATTGATAACTATAGTCACTATGTTGCTCAGCAGATCTCTGGAATTTTTCTGGTATACTGTTACTTTATACCCATTGAACAACTCCTCATAGTGCCCTTCCCCCACCCCTTGGTAATCGTCATTCTGTCTGCTTATATACCTTTGAATATTTTAGATGCCTCATATAAGAGGAATCATGCAATATTTATCCTTCTGTGACTTACTTATTTCATCTGGCATAATGTTGTCCAGGTCCACCCATGCTGTTAGGTGGAAATGGTAGGATTCTTCCTTTTTGAGGCTGAATACTATCCTTTCATATGTATATACCACATTTTCTTTATTCGTTTGCGAATAAAAACCACAATAAGATACTACTTCACACCTATTAGGATGGCTATTATTAAAAAAAAAAAAGCTTGGCAAGGTTCCTTAAAAAATTGAAAATGGAACTACCATTATGAAGCAGCAATCCCACCTCTGGGTATATATCCAAAAGAATTGAGATCAGGATCATGAAGAGATTATCTTCACTCTCATGTTTAGTGCAGCGTCATTCACAACAGCCCAGATATAAACACAACCCAAATGTTCATGTACAGAAGAATGTTCAAAGTGTTATTTGCTAAGAGTCCTCTCACTGGCCATAAGGCACCATGATGTAGGCATAGACATAAACAGATATCTCACAATCTCCTCACCTACACACAGTAACTGTTGATGTTTTCGTTCATTTTCTTTCCCTCTTTTAATTTTCTCCTTCCTATACTTACGTTTGCTTATTTATTTTATATCTTTGTGTTCATACTGTATTGTCTATACTACCAATATCTAGAATTCAGGGAGACTGTACTCTGGAGTCTCACTTTAATTAATAATTCCTGAATGCTTTCCATTCTTTGCTGCCTCAACATAGAACAGGAATCTGCTGCCTCCTCCTATTATTTTTCTTCCTCCTCCCTACTGTCTCCCCCCAGGGCCATGACATGTACTTGGAATAATAGGTGGTCTGGAAATGTTTGTTCTTAACAGACTGCTATGTTGAGAATTTGCATTTGGGTAACCAGACCCAAGGCAATTAGTAGGGCCCAGGCTTCCCTGAGTCTTTACGTAACCAAGCCGTGGGTTCATGAATACTATTCTCAGGATGCCCATCTGGTGCAGGAAGCGGAGGAAAAGGCAGGCAGCTGAGGGTAGGAAATAACAAAAAAATACTGGATAAGACCGATGACAGCCAGTGTTGGCTTCTCCAGGTCAGGAGGGAACATAAGCTTATACAGGGACACTTCATTATTGGTAACTTTGATCAGACCATCCAGGAAAGGAAAAGTGAAACTGTATCCTGTAGCAAAGATGACAGCATCAATATTCTCCTCGATAGTGCCGTCCTCAAAAATGGCATCTGTGAGCCAGGGAAATGGGATGGGGCCCGGAGAGCTATCCTGACCCAGAGAGAGCGGATTCTAAAGCCTCTGAGGACTCGAATTCCTAGTGAGGACAGTCACTCATCCTCAGAGCTCTCCTGGATAAAGATAGCACCAGTGGGCCTGGCATTTCTGGCTGCTGGCTTAGCATACTTTAGATATATTCATTGTAGTAAGAGGAAATGAATGAATGAATATTGAAGAGAAAAAGCATGGAAGAGTTTCTACTCAAACTGGATCATTATATGACTTATTTTTAAGACAATAACATATGTCCAATATTATCTAGTACTACTATAACTACAATAGAAAATGTTTAGACTTTACACATAGATTTATTCCTTTAAAAACAGGTATACATTGTATTTCTATATAAACACTATGAATGCACAAGAAAAACTTATCATTAAAAGCAATCCTATTTAAGCCTTCAGAATGTTTTTGCAACATAAAATTTACCTGAATTGTATACTTGAAGCTATATTCTCCTTATAGGAATTGATAAATAAAGTTTTACTTTATCACTGAAAAAAAAAGGCTAATATTTATTGAGTATTTTCTATGAACCAGTTGCTATCTCAACAAATTCTCTCAAAATTCCTATGCCATGATTATTATTTCTTGTCCTCATTTTTACAGATGAGAAAATTGAGATGCAGAGAAGTTAAGTAACTTGCCCAAGCTCACACGTGCAATAAGTGGTGAACCTAGGACTTGAACCCCAGCGGTCTAAATTAAGAGCTCAGGTTCTTGCTAGCCAAGAGTAAGAGAAACCTGGGGAGATCAAAACACCAAAATACATAGAGAAATAAACACATATAAGAATTGGTTTTGGAAGAAGAAATGCCCTAGGACAGGTTGTAGATTTGTACCCTTTCCTAAGAGCTCAGATCTTATTATTTTTGCCTCCATATGGACGTGCCCTGAGACTCAGGACTGCTTAGGGGTACCAAGACACAAGCATTTTATGAAATTTATATTCTCTCCTCTGTTACCAAGTGCTATTTCTCCTTTGTCCCAGTTCCTTGACCAGTTTTTTTTGTTGGAACAAATCCCATTTTAGCAGTCACAAAGAGTTTTCCAAAAATATGAAAAGGACAAGGATTTCACTGCCTCTTTTTCCTATTTCTTTCTTACTTTTCATAGATTCAATGAATCCACACCATTCTCAGGTTGATTAAAGTAATATATACATCTGTCAGAATTTTGTTTCTCATGGCACTTAAGGAATTCGGGTGGTATGTCAAGATGGACAGGCTTTTAAAATTCCTTTATTATTGACTCCTACTTGATGACTGACACTACTGTTAGGGCTCCAGCTGCAAGCTGAGCCCAACAGAGAGCTCTCTTCCACAGGTGCCACAGAAATACGGCAGGTAAGGTAACTCTCCTTACTGCTTAATGCATGGCTTGTCCAAGTCATCTCAGGACCACTCTGATGGCAAATTTAGGAGAAATTCTAAATAAAAGAAGAAAATAGAAATATACAGGAAGAAAAATAGCAATTGTTCCAAAGACACTCATGGAAGTTTACTAAATATACAAACATTTGTACTCACTAGCTCAATTTCTCTCTCTGTCTCTGTCTCAGTCTTTGCGTCTCTATCTCTCTATCTCTTTCTCTGTCTCTGCTTATCTTTCTTTATCTCTGACTTTCTCTCTCTCTCTCTATCTCACACACACACACACACAGAATCTTAAAGTCATCTATGTTGGTAAAATTACCCAAAATGTGCCTCACAGACACCATTTATTCAAGACACCCACACTCCCACCTCCAATCATTTTCTTTTTCTTTTTTAAAAATATCTTTAATACTGATGTTGCTTCACCATAGAATGTGAATTACATATTGTGGAAAGACTCAGAGAAGAATTGGGTTTATCTGTATCCACAATCATAGCCATACTTTACTTTTATTTAAAAAATTGAGGACTGTATGAGGCTTTTTTGTCATCTCGGGTTCAAATGCCAAATTCTAAATGCTGAAGCCTAGCCTGCCCATAAAGACAGAGGACTGTTCCTTTATCTCTCTGTGAATCTTTTCTTGATTCTTTTGCATGATTTAAAATCCATTTCTTAGGGATAATTATACCTTGTTTTTCCAATAAACCATTCGCTTCTGAAGGAAAGAAGCATACTGTAACACTCCTCATTCTTATGTAGCTTCACAATGCAAAACATCATTCCTATATGTAAAAGCCAGGTGTAATATTGGTAGCCAAGGAGGATGATACTGGTATTTGTTTGTTTTCTAACACTAACATTATTAAGGCATTTCAGACTAGTGAAAAATGTGCTATAGAGATATCTCAGATGGGCTTTCTTCCAACCCAACATCTGTATTGAACATAAAAGTTCCCTAGACATTCCCTGGCGTTTCCTTTGTTATCCTCATGGCTTATGCCATGCAGTTGATCTCAGTGGGTTCCAAATGCTACCATGGGAGCAGGCATCCCCTCAACTGTGCACGCATGGTGCTCAGTGTGGCAAACATCATGGCAACTACTGGGGGCAGTTTCTAATGGCACTTTTCTGGTAATGTTTTATCACTTCATTTCTCATAGTTTCTATCAGAAAGGTGGTATTTATATTTTAAAATTGATACTACTTTCAGTGGTTTCATTGGAGATACAATTTATTAAGGCACAATTTATAAATAACAAACTACAGATATTTAAAATGTACACTTTGATTAGTTTGACCTGTATACTAATATATACACCAGTGAAACCATCACCATAGTCAAGATAACAAACATTTCCATCACCCCTAGAAGTCTCCCTGGGCCCGTTTTCCAGCCATCTCTACCTCTACCCCAACCCAGGGGAATCATTGATTTGCTTTCTGTCAATATGGATGAGCTTGAATTTTCTAGGATTTTTTATAAATGGAGTTATACATGGGCATTCTATTTTTAATCTGACTTCTTTCACTCAGCAAAATGATCTTGAGTTTTATTCATCTTGTTGCATAGCATGATTCCATAGTTCTTTCCTTTTAAATGCTGAGTAGGATTCCATTGTATAGATATACCTCATTTTGTTTATTCAAATCACCTGTTGATAGACACTTAGATGGTTTTAAGGTTAAAGCTACTGTGAACATTTGTGTACAGGTCTTTGTGTGGACATAGGTTTTCAGTTCTCATGGTAAATACTGAAGTGAAATTGCTGCATCATATTTTAAATGTAATATACAGTTAGCTTTAGAAGATAACAGTCAAACTGGTCTCAGAAGTAGCTGTAACAATTTTACTCCCCTACCAACAACGTTTTGATAGTTCTAGTTGCTCCACATTCTGATCGACACTTGGTATTATCAGTCTTTTTCATTTCAGCCATTCTCAAGGGCAGGAAATTGTACCTCACTATGGTTTTATTTGCATTTCCCTGGTGACCAGTGATGTTGATCATCTTTTTCATGACTTACTGGTCATTTACAAATCTTCTGTTATGAAGTATCTATTTAAATCTTTGCCAATTTTTTATTGGGCTGGCTATCTGCTTATTATTGACTTGTAAGAGTCCTTTACATAGTCTGAGTGCAAATCCCTAGTCTGACTCATGTATTAGTTACAATAACATTTAAATATCAGTTCTAAATTGTTTGCTATAGTTACTAGCAAGGCATCAGAAGTTTAAATGAGGTAGAGGTTTTGTATTCATTCATTAAATATTTATTGAGTATCTCCTAAGTGCTAGGCACTTTAATAGCCCTTGGTAAAGTGGAGAAAAATACTTTCCATCAAGGAGCTCACTGTTAAAGGAAAACCAAAACATTACACACACACACACACTCTCTCTCTCTCTCTCTCTCACACACACACACACACACACACACACACACAAAAGATACAAACAAATGACATAGAAGCAGAGAGAGGGGAACAATTAAGTTATTCTTCCTGAGTGTAGAAATCAATGAAGACATTGAAAGGAGATAACATTTGAGTTAAGCCTTTAAGGATGAATAGAAGTATGCCACATACAGAAACCATACAAATAAAGTGACAGTCCCATTGAAAGAAATTATATTAATTTAGGGCAATGGTTCATTTTTAACCTGAGTATGAACATCTTCAATAAAGATAGCACATATCATCATAGGACCTTGGGATGCTCCAGGTACAGCCCTACAGAAGTCAGTTGCTAAGAGGTTGCGTTTCCCTAAAGCAAGAGTACCTTTATAGGAAAAGGATATGTTACTTGGTTCCTAGTTTCTTGCCTTGTACCTACTAGTGCTCAATAAATACACTAAATAAATATTACTAAATAAACATTAATATTTAACTAAATTAACTAAAAAGTGAAGGTTTTGGTTTATTGCAAGGGATTCAAAGATGCAATAATACAGACTTTCATGTTTCTTATAAACTAGTAGAGCAGATGAGCCCTGTGCCCATGGGCATAAAAGACAAACACAGGAAAAATGTACCCTTTTTTTCTGACACTTTCGTAGACCTTACATTCACAGAGAATTAATTGCAGTCCCTGCTGTACTTTCATAACAATTTAGTAATATATCCATGTGATATAACTTACACCTTTATTCAAGACTGTTCTGTTACAAATGAGAGTTGATGTGGGTAGGGACCATATCTCATTCATCTTTGCAATTCCAACACCTCCTGCAAATTGCTCAGTTCCTGACATATGTTAAACAGCTAAAAAATTCATATTGTTTTGGAAGCAAATTGAAAGTATCTAAATATATAAGTATAAATACCAAAAGTAATCAGTATCCCATGAGATGTGCATTTAATGTCCAGTGGGGGGAGAGGTCAAAAGAAGAGATTAGTTACATCAGGCTTGGATGGCTGAGACGGCTCTTAGTGGAAGAGGAGGATTCAAACAAGTTGTGATGCAAGGAAAGCAAACTCCAAGTGGAGGCAACAGCATAGGCAGAAGTGTGTAAGTATTGGGTTTCTAAGTGAAATGGCCCAACTTGGTTCAGCTAGCACTGAGAATCCATGTATTGGCTGATTCATTAAACAAATACATATTCAGTACCAAAAGGAATTGTGGGAGATAGATAATGAAAACACCTTGTCAGGAAGAACCCACCTCCATAGACTAAACAAGCATTCAGGTCAGCAGGTCAGCTTGCCAAAACTCCATAGTTGACAAAAGTAGACAACAAGACTCAAAGGATCCAGGCAAGAGAATTCATTACTCACAGCATAGCAAACAGCAGGGGCATCATCATGATCCCAGTGGCTCCCCTGTCCAAACCCCTTGCCCCAAAGGGACCATGCAATGGACACAAGTATGACTACACATGCAGTGGGTTATGGTACCACTGAGAAACCCAGAGCTAAAGGCTCAGCACCTTTCATAGCAAGCAGTAAGCCAAGCCAGTCCCCTTCCTCCAGAAACAAGCAGTCTCATGGTAGTCAGGGTGCAGTTGCCTACTTAGTAGCCTACATGACTAGCTACGGACATGGTTCAGGGGCAGAGGACAGTTAGGCCTGGCAGTTGGCATCCTCAGAGAGGACATGCAGCCATTCTTCTGGCCTACAGTGGACTGCTTCCCTCAACATACATGAAGCCTGGACTAGAAGTTTGTATTCTCATATGTTTATAATAACAAGTTGAGAAGCTTTGAGCAAAAGAGTGATTTGAGTAAAGGGGCATCAGAGAAAGCCTAATCTGATGGAAATATATAGGACAAAATGGATCAGAAAAGATGAAAGGCAGAGAAGAACATTCAAGAGGGGCTGCCCTCCAGAGGGAGCAGAGGAGACTTAAGAGCTCGCTGGAACATGGCTGATCAATCGTGGGACAGCAAGATGGCGGATCTGCCACAACTTAGCATAAGCATGGAGGGGAAAGGAGAGGAGAGATTTCTTAGCAGTTCCAGGTTTTCTGTAGGCATTTGGCTGATTAGCGTGGTTAATGTGAAAGAATTGGTGGAACTGGATGAGGGTATATTGGGGAAACTAGAGCCACGTGAAACATGTGAAGGCTGGAGAAAGGCTCAAGTTGGAAGAAGATAAAGGAAAAAGGTGTGCCTGTATGTTAATAGGACTAAAGCCTCAGGTTACCCAAAGTAAGCCATTTCAATCTCCTTACTCAGATGTAAGCTTGCCATAAAGACTTCAGCTTCTATCTTATCCACATTCCCACCAGCACGTAGCTTCCTGGCTTTCATCTACTTTCTCCACTTCTCCTGCTCATCCCACGAACTGATGGGGTGTCCAGAGTCCACAAAAGCCAGAAACATCAACAAGGGGCGGCCTAGAGTCACATCACCCACTTCAGTGTGGTAGTTTTTTTTTCTTTCTCAACCTTAAAAAATGTTCTATTTTTCCACTCTTGGCACTGACTGACCAAGAAAACAAATATTTCTGTTTGTCTTTTGTTTGGTTGGTTTTTCTCTGCCTCTGGTGAATGTCTTTTAACAGTTTCATTTATGTTACCCTGAGCAGTGGATCTGGGAAATGGTTTTCCCTATTCACATGGAAATTACGGGGCCATTCTTCTGTCTTTCTCCTTCCTGGAGGAGCTGACAGGTGGAGCCCAGAGCACAAGATTTGTTCAGAATTATTCTGTAGACAATGAGAACTCTTAAGAGAGACTTACCTTCTATTTTTATCTTGTCATCATTTTTTTTTATTTTTTAACAAAAAAAAAATCTGGCAATTGGAACTTAAGGTGGAAGATTAAACAGTATTTGTAATAATAAACACAGATGGGGGGAGTTTTCCACTCTTTGCTTTGCCTGCAGGAACTTGCACAACTATAGTGCTTTTGTCTTTTCCCACACAAGAGGGAACTAAACACTGGGTATTTAAATTTGACCCTTAACTATTTCAGGACTGTCTTTCTTGAACAGTGTTTTAGCAAAACTCTTATTTTTATGTAACTATGTGAGTTTGATTTGTCTGAGATGGAGAAATGGCTTCTGATTAATTCCTTTAATAAAAGGTGTAGTTTATTAAATCTCAAACAAAAAGCAGTATAATTAAAGTATGTGCCCAAATTATTGACACAGTTTTGCCATCTTAACGGTAGCTTGTTTATGCCAGCAGTGAAGAAGCCTGGAGAGTGAGTGGCCATGAAATCACGAAAGGAGTTTTCCACAGCTTGTTGAGAATGGAATATTTTTCCTTGCAAGAAATGGTCCAAAGCCTAGAAGAAGTGGTAATCAGTTGGTGCAAGGTCTGGTGAATACAGTAGATGACAGAGAGTTTTCAAGTCTAGCTGGTATAGTTTGAGCAGCATTGTTTGTGTGACATGTGGTCGAGCACTGTCTTACAAGAGGATTGGCCTGTCTCTATTGACCAATCTTGGCTGCTTAATTGCAAGCATCCTCATCATTTCATCCAATTCGTTGCAGTAGACATCCACTGTAATTGACTGACTAGATTTCATGAAGTTGTAGTGGATATTAATAATACCAGTGCTGGACCACTAAACAGACACCATTAGTTTTTTTGATGAATATTCAGTTTTGGACTGTGTTTTGGCACTTCATCTTTATTCAACCATTGTGCTAAATGCTTGCAATTGTCAAAAAGAATCCATTTTTCATTACACATAACCATACAGTATAGAAATGGTTTGTCTTTATGTCGTGACAGAAAAGAAATGCAAGCTTCAAGACAGTTACTCTTCTGATGCTCATTTAATTCATGCAGAACCCATCTATCCAGTTTCTTTACCTTGCCCATTTGTTTCAAATAGTCCAATATTGTTGGAATAGTAACATCAAACCTTGTTGGTAATTCACGCGTAGGTTGAGATGGATTCGCTTCCACTACAGCTTTCAACTCATCATTATCCACCGTGGTCTCAGGTCACCCACATGGCTCATTTTCAAGATTAAAATCACCAGAACAGAACTTCTCAAACCATCAAAGTACTGTGCGTTCATTAGCCACATCCTTCCAAACACTTCGTTGATATTTTCAGCTTTCTGTGCTGCATTGGTTCCACAATGGAACTCATATTTGAAAATAACATGAATTTTTTACTTATCCGTGGTTTCACAAAAATTGCTCTAAAAAAATTTGAAAGATAATCACAAGCCACCACATGCCTTTGAAAGACTGAGGATGTTCTTTCATAATAAACATAAAACAAGAAGTATCAAAGTGAAATGTCAGAGACATCAACTGTCAAACTTAGTACTTAAGGAAATCGGACATTTCATACTTTGTAACTCAATATCATGTAATGTAAAATAATACAATACATATCTTCTCTTCCCTCCTATTTGGTACAGTTTATTAAAATTATGCTTATCAGGAAAATGAGCAGAAAGAATCCTGGGTGACAAAAAGGTCTAGAAAATTTGGATTTTAGTTTCAGCAACACCATTGAGCAGCTCTTGGTGAATTAGTTCATCTCTCTGATCTCGGTTTTCTTCCATCTTTAAGTGGGAATGAAACCACTTTCTCTGCTTCATAGGAATACCAAAAGTATCAGAGGAAGTAATATAAGTGAAACGCCTCAAAGAATTATAAAATGCTATAAAGCAGGAAACATTTGTAGCAGTCCTGAAAATATCATCTCACCTAAGGTGACAGAGAATGAGTGGATTTTTTAAAGGGTTGTCTCATACTCAATTGTGAAGCTTCATACCTGTATATTGAGGAACAAACTAAATTACCTGAAGCTATTTCTAAAGACCTCAACCTTCGTACAGGTGAAATATGAACCACCAAAGATAATTACCCAATTTTTTTTACTATTCTCTTTTTGAACCTTACATTTCCAGGAACTCCAAAAAATGAAGGTGATAATGTCTGTTATATACCTTACTGAAAAAAATAGTTTAGGTGCCTTTTGCATTCAGGAAGTAAAAATATATCCAACTTGTTCTGAAAAATCAATATTTCCTACCTGAATGATCTAACAGATAACCAAGGGAGGAAAAAAGCCACTGTTGTCCTTCTCCATTACTAATTTTCTCTGCAGCAGATAGATCCAAAAGTAACCTGGAGAAGAAATAGAGGAAGCAAGGCTGATGGGTGTGTGTAAATAATGCTGGGAGGTAAGAGGCATGGATGGAGAGATGACTAGACTTGAACACACGTGAAAGAACACCATGTTTCCCTAATTGATGCATTATATAAGTTGTGCTACTGTCTGGACATGATTGGGAAAATGACATGTCCAGACATTGAAACTCATAATTGTTGCAGTAAGCCATTTGTTTGCAAATGGGAGTATGGGAGTCTTTTTTATTTGCCCCTTTCTACTATCCCCCAGTTCCCCACGGGTTCTACATTGGGTCAGACTTGCAACTGCCAATCTATAAAGGAGATGGGTTTTAACATGTTTGCTATGTGGGGAAAACTTTAAGGAAGAGCTGAAAATTATTTAATATTCTTGATTTAAGTTGCCACGTTGGCATGTTCCCCAGTGTGCAGAGCAAAATTACAAAGGGATTACCAAGGAGCTAGATTTCACTTTGGGGGGTAATAGATATGCCCACAATCTTTATTATTGTGATCATTCAAAGGCACATGCTTATGTCAAAACTTATCAAATTATACACTTTCAATATATGCAGTTTATTATGTGTCATTTGTATATCAATAAAGCTGTTAAAAGTAATATAGCAATTTTTAAATGAAAAAAGTTAATATAACTTTACACTGAATTATTCTGCAGGGAAATCAGTGAGACTATTGTTTTTTCACTCATTAAAATCTAAGTTTACTTTTTCTTTTTATCAACTCAAAGGCATTCATATTGACCTTTTATTTACCAAATCTCATTTTTCTTTTACATGTATATGGATATCCAATGAGTTATCTGTTGTCCTGCATTTGAACAACTGCTTGTTATGTAAATTTTATATTGCTGCATAACAAATCACCACACATTTAGCAGCTTAAAACAATACACATTGGTTATCTCAATGTTTCTGTAGGTCAGAATTCCAGACACAGCCTAACTGGGTTCTCTGGTTGAAATCAAGGGATTAGCCGGGCCTCTGGTCTCATCTGAAGCTGAGAGCCCCCTTCCAAACTCATTTCATTGTTGGCAGTATTCAGTTCCTTGTAGTTGTAGGACTAAGGTCCCATTTTCTTGCTGGCTGTCAGCTGGAAATCACTGTCAGGTTCCAGGCACGTGTCACCCTCTGTGGGTAGTTCACAACGTGGCGTTGTCCTCATCTCCAGCTGCTGCTGTTGCTTATTTCTTTTAAGGCCTTATGTGATTATACCAAGCCCACTCAGGAAAATTCCCTTGTGCCTAACTGAAAACCAACTGATTATAAACCTCAATTACCTCTACAAAATCTCCTGTGCTATAAAATGTGCTATAAAATGTAACGTAAATTATGAGAGTGATATCCCATTGTATTCACAAAGGGCATGGATTATACAGAGCTTGTTCACCAGGGGGTGAGAATATTGGAGGCCATTGTAGAATTCTGGCCTGCCACAATTATTTGTAACTAAAGCAAGTTTTTACTCTTGTTTATAGAAACTTTCTCTTTTGGTTCCTTGTCCAGGGTTTAAGGTATTAAATATTCATGTCAACTTTATTTTTTCATCTTTGGTAGTAGCAAAATAGGAAGAACACTTTATAATCCAAAGAATAAAGGATGCTGAAGTGGGTGGTTGGAAGCTGAGCCTATTCTATCAATACCCATGAAGTTATGAATTGCTAGCATGGGCATTCTGGGCACAAGTACCGTGGGTTTAACTAAACAGGTAATCAGTGATCTGTGGCTGTAAATAAGAGACAGCACCAGGGAAAGCCAGAATCAGATATTAGCACTGATCCAGTAGGGAAGTAAGGGCTAACAGGAAGGTGTAGCTGAGAATTAATGATTTTTCTAGCCAGAAAGGCTTACCAAGGAAATGTTACAATACTTAGACATCCTCTATAGAGTAGTTTTCAGCCCAAAGAAATTGGGCAGAGTGCTTTATCTGAGTATATCATAGGACCATGTGCATAACATCAGGCAATACCTGATTGGTCAATGTAGAGGTAGGGGTTCTGATCCAAAACTTCAGCATCTGGGGAGGTGGAATTGACAAGGAAAAATAAATTGTACTTTGATAGGAAAAGCCTGGGATATTATGCAAATTACCCCCCAAAAAAGAGAGAAAGGGAGCCTAGGTGAATGGGCTGAGGCAAGGTTTGGAAAGGAAAGATTAGCTCAGGAATTAGAGCCCTGGGCCCACCTAATCAGAATAAAGATCTGGCATAGGCAGCTACATCAGTCAGAAGAGGTTAGGTTACATTGCAGTGGCAAACAATCTCAAAATCTACCACAATAACATTTAATTCTTGCTCACACACTCCTGCTGTCCTAGCCATCTTTCCCAGGCAACTGTCCTCCATGCAGCCGCCCAGCAATTTAGGCTGACAGAGGCTCTACCATCGTATAGCTAAACCATCTGGCGCAAACAACCTCTTTACAGATGGGAGAGAACACAAGAAGTAAGCCGATCTTTTCTGATAAAATTACGTTGCCTCAAGGAAGTTACATAGCCATTCATAACTTCAAGGAAATTCCATCTGCCTTTGAGCTTGAATATACTGGTGAGCAGTACTTCTGTCGACCACAAAATCTGGCTATGACTTAGAAGCTACCTGGTATAGGCATTAAGAACGAGATTCTGAAGCCATAAAATCTGAGTTTGAAGCCTGATTTTTCTACTTACTAGCTGTGGACCTCAGATAAGTTAGTCAATTCCTCTTTGCCTTAATTTTCTCATCTTAAAATGGTAATAGTAGCACCTATCTCAAAGGATTGTTGTAAAGATTAAATGAGCTGATATATGTTTTGTGCCTAGTATGTAATAAGCACTATGTAAGTGGCAACCTTTATTATTAGGGAACAAAAATGGGGACCCAGTGGTTAACTCATAAAAAATCAGATTATCAGTGGAGTTTATGGGTGGCTGTGGTCAGTTTTTGGCCACTATGTCCCTATTCAGTCTAGAATTTCACTCTTTTTTGAATTGTTAGTCCATTCATGCTTGCCATATTTTCTTTACCTGGAATACCCTTGGACTTCCTCTTCCTGATAACTCTTATGTCTCATTCAAGATGACAATTCTATAATTTTTCCTAATCCCACAGGCAAAATTACTCCCTATGTCTTCTGGGAGTTCTCATACACTCCTGTGGTCCTAATCATCTTTATAATAATAACAGCTACTATTTATCAAGTACCTATAGACACTGTATGTGGCTTATTTTACAAACATATATTGATCCACTACTCTATACCAGACACTATTCTACTTGGTAGAGATAATAACAGTGAACAAAATAAAGTGCCTGCCTTCATTGAAGTTACATTCCAGTGTAATTGGCATTATTGGCCTATGTACTAGGCATTAGTAGGAAAATTTATGGTCAGACAAATTAAGCAAATTGCTCAAAGAATCACTGCTAGTAAATATGAAAATCGGTATTTGAAACCAAGCCCATCTAATTCCAGGGTGCCCACTAATTACTGCTGGAAAATATTTTCTCTGGGTTCCATCAGCCCTTTGGAAGTAACACTCTAGTAGGAAAAGTATATAGTTGCAGAGTAATTATTGTTTTTTAACGTCTCTCCCAAGAAATTATGAGCTCTTCAAGGTCAGGGCCAATGTTCAATGTTGAATTTGATAAATTAATATGACTACTGCTAAAGCCCTTAAAATGATTCAGGGTTTAGGCAATGAGTCTACAAATTAGCATCAACTATAGACTGGGGATGAGTTGGAGGTGGATCTGCAAGTGGGGAGACAAGCTGCAGGGAGCTAGGAAAACGAGGGAAATAGGCTGTCGTCTAGGAAGCTGTCTTAGGCCTAATTGTGTGGGAATCAAATTCATCTTTGAATTTTTGCCTATTTTTCATTTCTGTGCTCCCATCTTACTGTTACCTCTTCTCAGCTGGGCTGAGCTCTTTAAAAGGAAAACATTAATGGAACAAAAGGATCTCTAATGGCAGAGTAGAAAATGTCAAATGAAGTATTCCAGGTGTCGGGAAGATTCTTTTGAAGGGAGGACAGAGGAAGACGTCTCCCTAGCAATCTTAAGTCACAGAGCATGGGCAACCTCTCCTCCTGGCTGTAGGCCTGAACGGCAGAAAGACAATGAGTGGTAGCTCCACCAAAACAAAGTAGAATGGCGTGTGCATATATGTGTATGTTCACGTGTGTGCTCAATAATGATAATATCCTACTGTTTGCTGTCACTGCAGAGCACTTTCTTTAACAGCAGTAGTTAATAATCTATGGCTATTGGTGAGTCACCTACAAACTATAAACTCTCCTGGAGAATCTGTAATAATGGTACTTTGCCTGGTTAATCCCTTCCATGACTGATCTATACAAGATCCTTTAGAAGGCTTCTCACAGAAGAGGGTAAGTGACGAATCATAAGGATGGAAAAGCAGACTCCAGATGGGATGAACCAAAGGTAATTCTTTCAGGCTGTACCTAAAGAGCTCTGCAATTCCCTAGTAAAGGGAGGCTGGTATTAATACCAGAATTAATAGACTCACATCATGTGTGATTTTAGATTAGATTTCTGTGTGTACCGCATGTACCTACCCAGTGGATATTCTCTGAGTGTTTCTACCGGGGCTGTGCTGAAGCCAGCCCTTCCTGGCTGGCATGAGCAGATTGTGCACATCTCTTCCTACTCCACATTCAGTGGCATCACCATGGTAGCTTAAAATTGGCCACAGCAGGAGTATTTACATGATGGAAATTGCCAAACACCACAAAACACAGGATTTTTTTAATATTGCCTTATTTGGAGAGCTATTCATTAAACATTTATAAGGATATCATTATATACCTGTATGTATATATGTATAGGTATTTATATATGTATGTATAAATATGTACATACATATGCACAAACATGTCTGTGAGTATATATACATGTATATGTATGTATGTGTGTGGGGCAGTAGGCATATATATTCTGTCTTAAGTAAATGGTCTTCCAACTTAATTCTATACTGTGAGTTCATTTCCCAATCATATTGTATTGCTATTAAAATGTTCTGACTTAAAAGGATCCCTTTCCATAATGTAAAACATAAACACATAGATTTTCCAAATTTTTTCTATAATTATCATGTCATAGACAAAATACAATAATGGCTATATATATATGGATTAAGGAAATCTCAACTGACCATTACAAGTAAGTCATGTGCTCAGAGTACCCAACAGTAAAAAAGCCCATACTTCTGTAAATAAGTAAATCCATTTAAAAGCTCAGCTTGCTAATGTTTCAATCTTCTTCACTCTTAAAAGCAGAGTTAATACTGCCAGACCTCTACCTCAAACAGACCCATGTGTACGCAGAACAGGTAGAAATCTTCCCAACCTTGGACACAACCTGGTAGGCTCTGGAGCTGCCTTTGGGCTCCTAGACTTCAGAGCCAGGTGCTTGTACGCCTTTGTTTAATGACTTGTCAACACAAGTAATTGGCCCAAGCTCCAGTGACTCTCAACAATGGAAGAAAACTCTTTGCAAATAGGGGAGTTGGAGGAAAGAACTTAAATCAAACTCAAAGCTTAGTACCTGCCAGATTTAATCCTTTCTTCTTCTCTCCACTGACAGAGCTAATGAGTGGATTGCAAGATTTTACACCTCACCTCTGATGTTTTAAATACCTCCGATAATAATAGAAATACATTTATATAGTGCTTTCTAGGTGTTGGCTCATTTAATCCTCACATCAATGTAAGAGAGAAGTATTAGCCATGTTTTACAGCTCTGGAAACAGACACTTGGGGAGATCAAATGACTTGTCTAAAATCACACAGCTGGTAACAGAGATCTTCTGACTGAAACCCCGCACTCTTTCCTCCACACTTTCCCAATGGATGATAAGCCGAAATAGAATCCTGCCTTTTGGCAACAAGTACAAGTCAACCATCAAGCCAACCATCAAGCCAGGTAAACTGAGGCAAATTTAGTGAGTAGTTGCCCCCCCCAATCCAGGCTTCACCAGACTGAGCCACTGCCCCTTTCCAGTGTGTGCACAGTACTCCCCAAATCAGACCTCATTATCAAAATGTCAGAACGCTGAAATGCAAACACTCATTCCCACCAACACACAGATCAGCCCAATAACTTCAGTATTAAACTATTTATATTTTCATTTAAGAGGTCATCAGAGCCTTAAATAAGAGGAATAAAACTCTAGGGATGGAATCTCATGCATTGGGCAGCTGAGAGAAGAACATCTGGGCAAACAGCAGGCATCAAGTGCATGGCTGCAGAGCTGGGATCACCACAGAGCTATTACAGAAATGGCTAATATCTAACATCATACCCTAGATATATTAGAAAAGGAAATCTTTCCCAATGGTTTGTCCAGATCGACTTGTACCTGCCTAGCCCCTTATGGCATCCTTATATCAGGAGGCGAATGAATGACCATGGTAATCACAAAGGAGAGTTAATATTTAGGTGCTTATTTGTTCAACAGTGTCATGAAAGTTTTACCATCAGCAGTTCAGTCTCAGATAGTTGGAATTTGTTTCTGTCTCTGCTTTCCTCCATCCACGATGATTTGAGAGACATAAATTAGGAGTTGGATGTGAGACAGTGATACTTGACTCCATTCCCACCCACACTGTCCTTTCAAAATGAGACAGAATTGCTCCCATTAGTAATGGAGTGGATTGTGGTTGTCATGTACATAAATGCAATATGGTTTCACATCTTGTCCACTTTGAGTTACTAAGTAGGAACTCCCAAGAAGCAGCTCCATTTAAGGAAAATGCAGGTGCTTTGATACCATGCCAAGGACTACATTTCTAAAAAATAGGGTTTTCATGGCAAATCAAGGAAGCAAAATTTCTTGCCATTGTCAAAAAAATATCTGGCATATAACATAACAAAAGCAGCACACACTTGACATCAAATGGAGCCCTTGTTCCCCAGTGGCATCTTCAATCACAAACCTAATCAGGCATATAACCTATTCTAAAAAGTTTAAAGAGTTTGCTAACCACAGTTTGATTGTCTTTCCAATTTTTTGCTATGTCTGCATATTTTGGAAGCCTAGAGTACAGAGCTGCTTTACAAGTTTCTTCCTTTCTACAAGAACTCCCCTGAAAACCTCTCAAAACATGTTGACTTAAACCTAAATGAGATATCCTTAAAAATAAGGTAAGAAGAATAAAATCAATTTTAAGAACCTAGTTCCCATTGAAAAGAAGAAAAGAAGGTATTTACAAACCATGGAGGGTGTGTGTAAGAAGCTGGTAGCAGGAAAGCAAAGTGGGAAAGGGTGATCCATATTGAGATTGACTATGTCAGAGAATCCAAAATTAGTCATCCAGAGTGGCACATGTAGATTTCCATGGAAAGTTTGACACCTGAAGTTTGTTTGAAAGTATAATATTAACAGTAAATCAAATGCTGCGATAGAGCAATCTAACCCTGAAAGAATCTCCACGTTGAGCATCCACTGATGGCTGATGCAACGTGCTCTTACACACTGGAAAAATTCTCCCAAAGCTTTAACCTGATGAATTCAGAATCATCTTGGTTGCATGATGAATAAAGTTTGATTATGCTTAAAGTCAATGTTCAAAAATTTATGAACATCCGAAATAGAATTAAGAGCTCAGAGAGAAACCTACACATGTATGGCCAATTGATTTTTACCATGGGTGCTAAGATCATTTACTAGAGAAAAAATAGTCTTTTCAACAAATGGTGATGGGAAAACTGGTTATCCACACAAAAGAATGAAGTTAGAATCCTATGTCACATAATATACAAAAATTAACTCAAAATGGACCAACAACCTAAATATAAGAGCTAGAACTATAAAACTCTTAGAAGGAAGCATAGGGGTAAATCTTCATGACCTTGGACTTGACAATAGTTTCTTAGATATGACACCCAAAACACAAGCAGCAAAAGAAAATATATATAAATTGGGGTCCATCAAAATTACAAAAAAACCACTTTTATGCATCATTGTCAAGAAAGTTAAAAGGCAACCTACAGAATGAGAAAATATATTTGTAAATCTTATCTTTATAAGGGATTAGTGTCCAGAATATCTAAAGAACTCTTACAGCTCAATAATAAAAAGACAATGCAATCAAAAATAGAGAAAGAATTTAAATAGACATTTCTCCAAAGAAGTTATACAAATGGCCAGTAAGAATCTGAAAAGATGCTCAGCATCATTAGTCATTCAAGAAATGCAAATAAAACCACAATGGGATACCACTTCAGACCTACTAAGATGGATAGCATGAAAAAAATTGAAAAATAACAAGTGTTGGTTAGGATATGGAGAAATTGGAACCCTTGTACATTGCTGGTGAGAATGTAAAATGGGGTAGCCACTGTGGAAAACAGTTCTGTCAATTGCTTAAAAAGTTGAACATGGAATTATTCTAAGCAAAGTAATTCCATTCCTAGATATATATCCAAAAGAATTAAAAACAGATACTCAGACAAGTACTTGTACACAATTGTTTATAACAGCACTATTCACAATAGTCTAAGCCCAAATGTCCCTCAACAGATGAATAGATTTTTAAAAATGTGATATATCTATACATTAGAATATTAAGCAATAAAAATGAATGCAGTACTAATACATGCTATAACATGAATGAACCATGAAAACATCATGCTAAGTGAAAGAAATCAGACACAAAGGTCATGTTTTGTTAGACTCTATTTATATGAAAGATTCAAAACAGGTAAATGCACAGAAACAGAAAGTAGATTGGTGGTTGCTAGAGGCTAAAGAGAATAGGAAGTAAGTGCTTAATGGGTATGGGACTTTATTTGGGGGTTATGAAAATGTTTTCCAAACTAGATAGAGGTGGTGGTTGCACAACATTGCAAACATACCAAATGCCACTGTTCAGTTTAAAATGCTTAATTTTATGTTATGTGAATTTAGCCATAATAAAAAGTATACATGTGGACATCAATCAGAAAATTCTTGGAATTTCTCTTAAGAGTCAAGGACCTACTATAGATTTTAACTTCCAATAAAATTGATATTCTTATTTTCTCCTTTTACTTGGTTTTCCTTTTTGTTCAGGGGTATTCTTTTTTTTGCTCTCCTTAGACTTTGGTATAACAGTACCAAACATACCTCAGAAGATGCCATCAATGACTATAGGTTCTATCCCTCTGGAGAGATCTTCACTGTCTTCCCTCTTATAAATGGAATTTGGATGTCCTCACTGAAGTAGGTGTTTATTGTTTTGTTGGTTCAGAATAACACCACCCATACCTACCCCTATGTGTTAGTCAGGATTCTGCAGAGAAAGAGAACTAATAGGAGATAGATAGATAGATGACATATAGATAGATAGATAGTAGATAGATAAGAGATTTATTATGAGAAATTGGCTCACATGGTTATGGAGCCCCACAATATGCCATCTGCAAGCTGAAGAACAGGAAAGCCAGTGATATAACTCCATCTGAGTTCAAAAGCCTGAGAACGTGAGGAGCAAATGATGTAATTCCCAGTCCAAAGGCCTGAGAACCAGAGGCCCTGTTGTCTGAGGACAGGAGAAGATGGTTGTCCCAGCTTAAGAAGAGAAATTGAGATTTGTCCTTCTTTCCACTTTTTGTTCTATCAGGGTCCACAAAGGGAGGATGATAACTGCAAATCTTCTTTAATCAGGGCAAATCTTCTTTACTCAGTCTACTGATTCAAGGGCTAATTTATTCTGGAAACACCTTCACAGACACACTCAGGAATAATGTTTTATTAGCTACCTAGGCATCCCTTAACCCAGTCAAGTTGACACATAAAATTAACCATCACAAGTCCATCCCTTGTCAACTTGGCGCTCATACATATCTCCTTAAACTTTACTTAACCTTCTTCCACCAGGTGGCTGGCTGATCACCCCAGGGAATGGCATCAAGTTTGGGGTTCAGCATTGGTCTCTGCTGGCTGTAGTTTCAGCGGTGGTCTCAGTGGTGGCTGTAGCCAGGTCCACCTTGATGAGTAGAAGTCCATTTGGCTGAGCCCATGCATAACTGCCATTCTCTTCCCATGGCTACTTTGTTCAGGAGGCCATTGACAATGACAGGGGTGGCTGGGGAAAGAGGCTGACTGGTGTCCACAGAACAGGTCCTCCTATCCACTTGATTATTCAAGTTCTCCTCTGCTGAAGTCACCCTTTGGTGAGCATTCACATGATTTACAAATAGCTTCACGTTTTTAGGCTCATTCTAAGTGGTCTATCCACATACCTCTTCCCTCAATGTTTTTGTCAGGAATTTTCCAATCATGCTCCTTCCAAGTCCTTGATCATCTGCCAAACCATTGGCTACAGCCCATGAATCAGTATATAATCATACATCTGGCCATTTCTTCTTCCAAAAAAAGTGCACAACTTTGGTGCAGTACCCAAAGTTCTGCCCACTGAGAAGATTTCCCTTCACCAATGTTCTTCAGGGATGTCCCAGAGAGGGCTATAGTGCTGCAGATGCCCACTTTGGTGACTGCAAATCCTGCAGAACCATCTTAAACTAGCCCTAGAACTTCTCTTCCTGTGTCACTTGATCATAGGGAACTCTCCCAGGTGCAGTCTGGGAGAGAGAAGGCAGTCTAGCAGGAGTGGGACTATGAATATTTAAACCACTTCTTTATGTAATTCTTATAGGCCTAATCACATGTATATCACTTCCACTTGATGATGGAATATCGTGCATATTGTGCACATCCAACTTAATTGCTTGGTGAAAGAGATAACACCCAGTTCATGCTAGGCAGCTCAGGTTATGTGGTAACTTGGTAGCCCATGTTCAAGTATTTAGCTTCTACTAAGGCCCAGTACCATGCCAAGAGCTATCTTTCAAAAGGCCAATAGGTATCTGTGGATGATGACAGATCCTAAAGGTTTGTGTTGCAGTTCACCTCTGGGGGTCTGATAAAGTGTTCTTCAATTCAAGTGATGCTAGCAGGAGCTGGAAGTCATGGTATCCAGGCCACTTGCCTCTCCATGTCTCCTCCATAAAGGCGTCCTCATAGCTCAGTGCGGACACAGCCAAGAATAGGCATGTGACACAAGTCATGACAATCAGATGACTTCTCCAAGAGTTGCTAAACTCAAGCTGAAAGCAGAGAACCCATTTCTTTGGCTAGAAAGACGTAAGAGTGGAATTCAAAAGGTTCCCTCATTACTATTTTTTCTCCACCAATTCCACTTGACAGAATGGAGCAGAAATAGCACTCAGGGAAAAGTAAAGCAAAAGATGACTAGAGAGTGCTCTGGTCACACATTTCTGGTTCCAAATGACACGAAGGTCAATAACACCAAATGGTCTCTCTGACATATTCTTACATGAGCCAAGCCAAATTTTCCTACTTTTGGCAGAACTTTGACACTTCTGAAGGACTTAACTCCTATGTGCAGGTACGGCTGGTCCTATAGCTATTGCTTGTTTAACTGCAGGGGGGAATCAAGGACCAGAGTCACGCGTTTCTGGTGCTACTATCTGCATGGGCTTTGGATCCTCATCATTTAGGGCTGGGTGAAAGAAATATCAGCCCTCACGTTTCTGATCACATGCCCCAAAACTGAGTTGATATGGAAACTTCCTTGTAATAAGAGACCTAGATGGAAGGTTTGAAATCCTCAGTGCAAGATCCCTAGAAAACTGTCTCAGATAAACTAAGGGTACATTCCTAGGCATCTCTATCCTGAATTTTGTTGTTGGAAAAGTCAATATAATTTGCCATTTATGTACTCAGCAGCATTAGTAAGGCAATTCCTTGAAAACAAATAATGCCTTGCCTGGTATACACTGGGTACTCAATTTGCTTTTGCTGCATGAGAGTCTTTTGTTGTGGGATGCTATGTTAGTTTCGTAAATGAGGATGGAATTTAAAATAGTTATGAGACAATTCCCTGGAATTGAATTAGGATGCACTGATCCTTATAGAGGAAGAAAAAAATGTCATCATATGTTACATTTCAAGTTTAATTGTTTCCTGTGGAAGGAAGGAGGAAACATTTATTTAAAGACCATGTAACAGATAGATGGGTAACTTCATATGCATAATACTGTTTAATTATCAAAAGCAGCATGTGAGGGGGATATCGTTAGCTGCCTTATTATACACAAAGAAAATAACACTCTGAAACATAAGTAATCTACCTATGGTTACAGAAAAAGTATGGATTCAGATGTTGCTATCTTTGACAGCAAAATCATTCTCTCTTTATTAAAAATCCTCCCTGAGCTTTGATTTCAATATCTGTGCCATGAAGGATTTGAACTAGATCAGGGCTGGCCGATACATAGCACATAAGCCCACGACTTCCTCAGTGGTATCCCTGGTGGCTGTTGTAAAATTCAATTATGACATTTTTCTTCTGCTGAGCTGTGTTTTCAGAATCCCTATAAATAAGGGATTCTGCTTCAAAATTATGTCCTTTAGTCAATCAGAGGTGGCACTCATACTACACGTTTTATCCCATTCCTTTTTCTTAAAAATGACATGAAGCCCCTTCCTAGGCCACCAAATACAAGTTAAGAATTTCCGACAATAGCAAAGCAGATGTAAGGAGCTCATCAGTGCTTTACTTCACAATACAGATGCTCTAACTACAAGGAACTTTCACCAGTTAGCCAGGGAGCCATGACTCCTCACAAAAGAATCCCTTAGCCCCATAGACAGCAGAGCCAGGCAGCCCTAGACCTCAGGGCAAAGTAGCTTCCGAAATGAAAATCCATGTAGAAGCTACTGTCTGGTTTTTGGCAGTTTCAGATACAAGATAAGTTAAGCGTGTAGTTTGAAAGGGCTCCCTCATTACTATCTACTCTCCACCAATGCCTCTTAACAGAATGGAGCAGAAACAGCACTCAGGGAAAAGTAAAGCAGAAGTTGGCTAGAGTTCAACAGAAGGCTGTGCAACAGGAAGCAGCAGGAGTTTGAGGGTTTGGCAGTTTGGGCAGGTGGGAAATGGGAGCTGGGAGGAGCTGAAAGGCAATGAAGGGACCCAACATTTCAGAAGGTTCAGGCCTCACTTTGTCATGCTTTCCCCCCTGGCCTAAAGAATATGCCAAGATGGTTTCAAGCAAAGCCTCAAATTTCTGTCTTGATGAAAGAGGCAATATTCATTTTGAATTATGTTTGCAAAAGGCTGGCAGTGGAATATAAGAGGGCAGGAAAGGTGAAGCAAAGTGGTGATATCATTTGGAGTGGAGGTTTTTTGCATAATAGAATTTTCTCCTCTGTACGGCACCGTGGAGAGTGACATTTCAAAAGAGCACGGCTAAAACAGAAGTCCATCAAATGAAGTGGAGTTATCAGACTTGAAAACGGACAAAACTTAATAACCAAAGAGCTAACCTGGGCAATGCCTTCAGCAACATCTCTGTGCTGTGTGCTCCCATCTGTAGAGTCCTACAAGTACAGAATTGGAAGTCCAACGTCCAGCTTTCAAACTTGTATTAGCAGTTAAGTATTTCATCAAATGAAACCCTATACATAAACATACATCTAAAAGGAACCCTAACATACATGAAAAGGTGATGCAGAGGGGTCCTTGTTGAAATGATGTGTGGGCTAGAGTCCGGGACACCTGGTCTCTCCCCCTCCCCTCCTGCCCAAGACTTCTTTGAAATCCTGGAGGTTTGTGGAATATATTTTGCAAACTGCTCTAAAGCCAACATCTATATTTTCCAGATGAGAAAATAAGGCATAGAGAGATTAAATGACTTGTCTAACGTTACTCAGATATTCTGTGCTGGGATTGGGGCCCTAGCTCTCTATCTTAATCATCACCTTCCTGACATTCATCACATTTCAGTTTCTCAAAGCTTTTGGTGTAATGAATTAGGCAAAATATGCACTGGCTCATGGCATAATAGAAATAGGCCTGGGTTCAAGTCCCAGCTCCACCATTCACTAATGTGACACTATAAAGCAATTCTCTTCCCTGAGCCTCCATGTCCTCAGTTGTCAAAATTAGAGATTGGTGTGATGTTATAGTGGGAAAATGAGTATGTGAAAAAGCCTTAATCTCTGAGACCTTCCTCCTTTCTCCTTAAAGAGGAGGAAGAAGAAAATAAATTAAAAGATGGATTTTTTTCTTTTGTTTTTTGCTTTTAGTATCTCCCTACTTCTCCCCTCCCTTAGTTGTGATAGTCTTTTTAATGACAATGGAAACAATAATTACTCTGACTTGTGGTGTTAGTTAACATAAGAATCGCTGGTCGCTGTAACAAACAAAGCCCACAACTTCAGAAGCTTACCAAAATATGTTTATTTCTTACTCAAGCCAAATGTAATGTACATGCTCCTAGTCAGCGGACGGCCTTCCATGTAGCTTCACCCTCCCCTGTAGCCTCAGAATCTTCTGCCAGACCCCTGCTTGCTACCAGGAGATAGTAGAAGACAGGATGAAGGATCGTGGGGGAGGTTTTTATGCATGAAGCCTGGAGGTGGTACTCATGAATTGTGACCATTCCATTGTCAAAGCGCAGTTCTATGGTCCTAGAAAGATGCAGATCCTACAGGAACTGGGAAATACAGACCTGTAGAAGTCACATTATGGAAGGACAGTACAAGTGTGTCAATCCTAAGTGACACACTACTTGTCCACCATAGAGACTTATCAAGTAAACACATCTTCCTAGAGAGGAAGCCATTCTTTGTAAATGCAACTGTAGAAATAAGAAACGTGGAGAATTCATGTTTTTCCATGTATATAATTTTATACAATAAAAATTCCTATCTATTCATAAAATAATGTATCAATAAATACATTTTTTAAAAGCCTGTACAGTCACATGCATGACTCATGTGTGGGGAAAAAATGTTGCTGCAGAAAGGAGAAAATAGGTGTGTTTTGCTTTCCCAGTTTGGAGATGACACTGATTTTTCTCTGTGACCTTTTGACCATTATTTATTTTCTCCAAATATTCCATTGTTTTTTTTTTTTCCCTGCTGCTTTTGCAAGGCACTTTTAACCTAATGTATTTAGATGTTTATAAACTACTGTTTATGGACTTCAAGTTCTATGAGTCTAAAAGGGACTATTTATGTGGAAAATATTACAAGCTTAAATTGTTCCTTGTTCACAAATTAATTCTCTACACATGATTTGTTTAAGCTGGTTAATCAGTAAATACTGTGCAAACAGGTGTCATCGTGATATTCAAAAGTGATGTAATATGCAAACAATTCCAAGTCCACGTTCCATTCATGGTGCTTACTGATATAAATGTTTCTCTAAACTGGTGTTAGATTTGTTTACATGAAAAGACCAAAAGCAACAGCTGGAACAGCCAGAGGCCAAGGCATCCATTTGGCCTGGAAGTCTGCCCACGTGCCCTGCTGTTGACCATGGAACTCTCCTGCCATCTGCTTCTTGCAGGGCAGCTCCTGCCGGCCCTGTGGAGAATGGACCTCAGCCTCTGCAGCCACTGGCTGAAAGCAGCGCTCGTATCCTCAGGCTCTGACTGCTGTCATTCCCCACCTTCCTCCTGTGCTTGGGGATTGTCTACCCAGGCACTTCATTTCTTCCCTTCAAGGGGCAGTGGCAGTTCCTCAACAGGCACTTTTCCTGTTTCAAACCTCTTTCACCTCTAGGGACCGCCTGTCAGTTCCAGGGCCAGGCTTGATGGATAAAGCTAGTTCTCACTGTCCTAACATAGGGGTGATTTTTTTTAAAAACAGTTTCATTGAAGTCTAATTGATATACAATAAACTGCACATATTTAATGTATAAAATTTGATGCGTGGGTCATATGTGTATACCTGTGAAACTACTACCACAATATTAAGGTAATAGATATATCTATTGCCTCCAAAAGTCTCCTTATGTCTCTATGTGTGTGTGTGTGTGTGTGTGTGTGTGTGTTTGTGTGTGTGTGTGTGTAAGAACACTTAACATGAGATCTACCCTCCTAACAAAATGCTGAGTGCATAATACAGTATTGTGGACTATGGACACAATGCTGTACAGCAGATCTCTGGAACTAATTCATCTTGCATTACTGAAACTTTATACCAGTTGAACAACTCCCTATTTCTCCTCCTCCCCAGCTCCTGGAAACCACTGTTCTATTCTCTGTTTCTATGAGTTTGACTATTTTAGATTCTTCATATCAGTAGAATCATGCAGTATTTTTCCATCTGTAACTGGCTTATTTCACTTAGCATAATATCCTCCAGTTTCATCCAGATAGTTGCAAATGGCACAATTTTCCTCCTTTTTAAAGCTGAGTAATATTCTATTATATGTATATGCCACATTTTCTTTATCTATTTTTCTATCAATAGACATGTGGGCTGTTTAACATAGAGGTGACTTGATTCCTTGGGGCCCACAACTGGGAGTGCTCTAGCCCAACGTTGTCCTAAATGTGTTCCTGCAAATTCTATTCCTGTAAGTTGTTGACAGATATCACCAACAAAGAGGTGTGGCTGGTTCCCATAATCAAATAAGTGCCAGAAACACTGAGTGAAACAAATTAAACATGTGTCTCTAATGCAGGACTTCTCAAAGCTTGAAATACACCACCGTCATTATGAATCTCCAGGAGAGATGTAGCATGTAGTACCTCCCAGATGGATTTGACTCAAGCACTTTTATCGCTCAGAGTTTCTCATGGAAGTAATTATAATGGGAAGATGCTTCTGGGGAAATGGTGATCCAAGCTTTTCTGCTTCAAGTTGGCAACTCTACCCATCACAAGAGAATTCTATGATGACATTCTGATGATATCACTCTAGTCATGATGAAGTGGCCTTGCAATTATATTTGATATCATCTCATATGATGGCAACTCCTGAACAATAGCATATGTGGTAGACACAGGGATGTGTTGCCCAGATCCCCCTTCAAGAAAGGACTTGCTGCCCAGCTGCAGTGAGCAAACAGTCTCTTCAGGGCTTGCCTCAGCTTCAGAGAGCCACCTTGCCTAAGGCCACACACTTCCATGGCATGCTCTGCCAGGTGGCTGAGAATAGCAGGGATCTAAAGGCATAGTCGTTTGGGCTTAGTGTGGGAAACTCTGATGTGCAATTTTTACTCCCTGCCAGGCTAACTGAGGCTTTGTCAGGTCTGTTTTGCAGTTTTCCTCCTCCTTGTCCAATCTTGCTTCCCTGCCACGCCTTTCGTATCACAGATATTGAGCCATAAATATCATACACTAAACTCCAAAGAACCTAACATGTGAGAGTTTTTCTAGAAGAAAGAAGCAATAATAACATGCAGTTTTGGAGCTGGATCGTCCACCTTTAAGCTAGTAAACCGAGAAATCCACCACTGGGTGGTAGCTGGAATGTAAACAGCTTCCGGCACAGACTGGAAGTCCAACTGTTAAGGTTTTACTGGAAGCAAATTGGGGTGGTGAATGAGAAGAAGGGAGGCACTCATGGGTGTGATGCTTCAGGCATTTGAGATGTGAAAGAAATCAGAACTATCAGAATAATGGTATTGATGACTTTTGCAAAGCACCACTGATGTGCCACAGAAAGACAATGAACATCTGAGGGTGAGCAGGAAATTGAGTACGAAATTTCAGTTCCAAGAAATTGAAAGCGAGGTACAAAAGACAAAGGGCCACTTTGGGTATAGAGGAATGGCCAGGAAAGTTAAGGACCAAACCCAAATCAGACAGGCTGGGTTTAAATGTGGTTAAATGCCCAACCAAGGCAGGTAGGTAAACCAATGTCAAGGCCCTACTTGGGAAAAACTAGAACCATGACACATAGAATAGGACATACAAATTAGTGGAGACTATAATGTTGCAGGTATCAGTTGTGGGAACAGTTATCCTGTGGAGTTTGCAACAAGCCCCATTGAGAGAATCACAACACAGCCACCTGAAGTTCATCACCAAGGTTACGCTATTTACAACAGAGAAACATACACCTTCTGAAAAACAACCCCTGACATGTTACTAGACTGTGGGAGAGAGAGAAAGCCTAAGCATCAGCCACCCAAAGACCATAAAACCAGAACTGCCCATCATGAGTTGCATCCTATCAGATATACTCAACCATGAAGTTCAATAGGCCCAGTGACAATTGCTCAGAAGTTGGAAGCACTATATTTTGCTTCAAGCATGATCATAGATGCAGCTCAGACTTCCACAGTTACCACCACTGTTGCACAAGTGTGCCTCTCTCAGTTCACACCTGTATCTGTGTGAGAGATCCCTTATGAACAGCTGCAGGAGGAGGACAAAACTGAGTTTGGTTTACAGATAAATTGGCTCTATATGTGGATGCAGCTGTACTACCTTCAGGGAAAGCCTTACTTGATGGTAGTGAGAGAAAATCCTTCCAATGGGAAGAGCTTTGGGCAGTGCACCTGGTCATTCACATTCTCTGTTTGAAAGAGAAGAGACCCAGGTTCATATTAATAATACATATGGACTGGTGGATAGCACTGAATGGCCTGGACCACTGGCCGGGGATCTGGAAGGGAAAAGATTGGAAGATCAGGGACAAGAAAGTTGGAATTTACTCATGTGGATGGATATATAGGAATGGGCAAGAAGCAAAAAGATTTTTTTTGTGTGTTTGTTAATACTCACCACAGAAAATGATTTATCCAGCTAACATCAGCTAATCTCTGTCATTGGCTACCTCAGTGCTGGCACAATGGGACATCAACTAAGTGGCAACAATGGCAGAGATGGAAGCTATGCATGGGCCCAACAGCATGCACCCCACTTACAAAGCCTGATTTAGCTGTTGCTGTAACCAAATATCCAATGTGCCCACAACAGAGACCATCACTGAGTCCCCCATATGGCAACATTCCTCAAGGACACACAAATTGGCCACTTGGTGGCAAGTTGCATACATTGGATCCTGAAAGGATCAATGGTTCTTTCTCATTGGAATAGCCACTTATTTCATGAATGGGTTTGACTTTCTAGCCACAAGGCCCAATCCAACATTACTATCCGAGTAAGGAGTGCTTGCTCCAATGGCATAGGATCCCACAAATACCAAATCAGACCAGGAGGTTCACATTACAGCAAAGGAAGTGTGAGAGTGGGCCCATGACCATGGCATCCACTGATCCTATCATATACCACAGTACCCAGAAACTGTCAGCCTGATAGAGCATTCAAGTGGCCTCCTAAAGTCATAAAGTGCCAGCCCAAACAATAATCTGTAATGATGGGATGCCATCCTTCTGTGTGTAGCATACGAATCAAATCAAAGACCTTTATAGGGCATCGTGCTTCTGATAGGAAGAATGTATGTGTGTAGGAACCAAAGGGTAGAGGCAGCAGGAGCCCCACTTACCATCACTCTCTGTCACCCACTGGGGAACTTTGTGTCTTCTATTCCTACAGCTCTGTGCTCTATTCAGTTAGAAGTGCTGGTTCCCAAGTGGGGCACACTTTCACTGCCAGGAAACACAGCAAGAGTCTCATTAAACTGTCAGATACACTTGCCACCTGAGCACTTTGAACTTGTGTCCAGGGATAAGCAAGCAAGAAGAGAAGTCACCATGTTGACAGGAGTAATGACCATAATCTTCAGGAGAATGTAGGGCTGTTATACACAGAGCAGGGCAGAATACACACAAAACCCAGGTGACCCACTTGGTACTCCCTTGCCCAATCTGCCCCTGATCTGTGAAGGGCATAGCAACCAAGTGCTTAGGCCCCTTGAGCATGATGGCTGGGTCTCATTAACAAGTAACCCATCAAGGCAGAGGGGATAACTGAGGTGAGGGCAACCTAGACTGGATAGTGAAAGAGATCTCTGATGAGGACCAATTGGTGGTCCTGAAACCAACTGCAACAACCTGGACTGCAGTTAACCCACCAACCTCCCTCTTCTAACTTTCTCTCAGGAAGAGGGGCCCAGCGGAATCCTGGGTGCATACAGAGGAATGGATCCGAAGGGCACCATGGTAGACAGAACTGCAAGGCCCAGATTCCCCTTCAAGGATGGACTTGGTGCCTGGCTCATGGGTGACAGCTTCCAGTTGTCAGCTCCTTCAGCATTGGCTTTAGCTGCAGAGAGGTACGTACCTAAGGCCATGCCCTTCCTATGCAGACAACACCTGGTAACTGAAGGAGGCAGGGGTACAAAGGCTGGTCCATTTCGGCTCTGTGTGGAACACTCTGACGGGTAACCTTTAGTCCGGAGCTCGCTGCTGGGTGGATTGAAGCTTCACGGGGTCTGCCTCACAGGTCAATTTCTTCCTATGTTCAGTCCTGTTTTCTCCCCATTTTGTTCACAAGTGTTGATCCCTAATAAGCATTTTTCACCCCAAACTCTATATCAGTGTCTGCCTCAGGATAATCCAACCTTAGACAAATATTCTTACCAGCAATGGGTAAGATTCACTGAGCACAAACATGCACCAGGAATTTTGCCAAGTGCTTTATATTCACTATATGTGTTGTTTTAGCCTAAAGAAAATGATAAACCTGTAGGATAGATATTATTATCATCATCTCCACTTTACAGATAAAGGCACTTGAGGTACAGAAAACTTATACAATTTGCCTAAGGTCATATTTTTAGGAACTCTGGAGCCCATGTACTTAATCACTACATATATTAAAATTTAGGATAGCTTGAGATAAGATTATCTTGTAGAGCTTTGTAAGCTCTGACACATAAATAGTCACCATGTGTAAGTGTCAGGGTCCCTGTAGAAAGGTGATGACACACTTCAAATTGAGTTGTTTAAGGACAGATTCATGAAGAAACTATTTACAAGGGTGTGGGCTGGGTATAGGGAAACCACAAGTGATAGTTCAGTGGCCCAGGGCAGGGCTAATAACACTGGGGTGTTCTTCCCACCCCCAGGTCTGAAGGAAGGAGGGGAGGAAGTGGTCACAGGAAGCCAAAGGCAGAGAAAGCTCTGTAGGGTCTGACAGATCTGGGACCCTAGATTGGTGATGAAGAGGAGCCAGAGAAATACAATTGCTGACTTTCTCCCTCCTCCCTTGCTCTTCACATCTTCTGCTGCTCCCCATCGGCTGAGCCTAATCAGGAGCCAGAAGTCCACACAGGTCAGGCTTCCCAGGTAGAAAGCAGGGTACAGAGGGTGAACAGAGGATCAGAGGGGCAAACAGAAACCATCTAGAACACACAGTGAGCTACGTAGCAGGTGAAGAAGCAGGATCCAAGCAGACCCTCAAGCAACACCTTTCCATTTAGGTGGCACAATCAGAACTTGAATCTTCCCACCCCAACCCTAAGTGTGTCCCAGCCTAATAATTTTCTTACCGCACTGGCACTTACAGAACAACCACATAGCCTGCACCGGCTCCTGGTAGACTTGTTCACCCCTGCAGACTCTGGCTAATTTTCCACCCCTATGGTGGAAAGAGAGTTCATATACCTCCTTAAATAATATGTCTTCATTTTCTAGAAACTTCTAACACACCAGGAAAACATGAAGCAAATCCTGCTAATACTTACAAAGATTTCCTGCCCTGAGGGCCCAAAAGAGTATATAGAAGTGAAAGAAAATCAGGGGCCTTATGCTGAAAAATTGTAAAGTTCCATCTATTATAAAGCCAATTCACTAGAATGATAGAGATAAAATAGAATTGGTCTTAACCGAAGGGAAAGAAAGAAGGAAAATGTGGCAAAAAGGACATTTATTGAGTATCTATAGTAAGCCAGGCCTTGTACTAAATATATTGTCTTATTTAATTCTCTTCATGAGAATATATAGTAAGTATATATAACGGGCATGTGAATTTGGTTACTCAGGATTCATTCCTCTTCCATCTAGAAACAGAAACTAAAATCTCCTTTGGAAAATTTGTCATCCTTCATTCTTAATCATGAAGTTGAAAGAGGTTTGCCATATTCCCATATATAGGATTAGGGCCTGACTGGCTCATACAGATCAGTGTGTCCTGTCTCCCTGTATTAGTTTGCTGGGACTGCCACAATAAAATACCACAAACTGGGGAACAGAAATTTATTTTCTCACAGTTCTGGAGGCTAGAAACCCAAGAGCAAGGTGTTTGCAGGCTCTTGTGAGGCCTCTCTTCATGGCTTGCAGATGACCATCTTCTCCCCTTTGGCTCCACTCCATCCTCCCTCTGTGCTTGTCCTAGTCTCCTCTTCTCATAAGGACACCAGTCATATTACAGTAGAGCCCTCCCAGATGACCTCTTTTTACCTTAGTGATCTCCTGAAAAGCTGTATCTCCAAAGACAGTCACTGCGGGTTAGTACTTCAATACATAAATTTGGGAGGAGACACAGTCCAGCTTACAATACTCCATTTGGCACAGTGATTGGTTCAGGGATGGAAAAGTTCCATCAGATTCCAGTCAGAGTCCGTGAGACTCAAGGAAATATATGTTCAGATTTCTGGGAAAGAGGAGTTTCCTCTCTTCGACTGGTTTGGTAGTATGGTAGCATGAGGAATGAGGCTTGGGGTTCCTGCAGCCACTTTTATACCATGAGGAAGTTCAGCTCAGGATGAAGCCATCACACAAAGGAAGGAAGAATAAAGGATTCAGGGAAATTATATCCGAGTATAAGGTTTAAACCTCTGGGTTTCCTCTGGACTTAAGATACTTGAGCCAATAAATTTCCTTTGGGTTTAAACCAGTTTGAGGTGGACTTCTGTTATGGCCAACATCAAAATTCCTAACTGATATAATATCATATCTTTATTTTTAAGGGTCACACACCTAAGTACTAAAATTTATGTCTATCTCTGGCAGATGCCAAAGTTATGGCATTTTCCACTATACCGAGTTTACTGTTTTCTTTCTTTAGAGAGCTACAGGCTGTAAGCCAGTTACAACTAGGGCCTAAACTCTATTGTGCTTCTAATATCAGAATGTGACCTATCCTTCCAGAATCCATACATTTCCCACAACATGCTCCAAATCCAGTGTGTGAAAATGTTGCTGTAAAGTCAGTCCAGCCAGTGACTCTCTGTTCCAAACTCCAGAGCAAAGCCTGGGTTCCAAAAATATCACCTATCTTGGATAAACCTCCTAAAGACACTAAAAGACGTGAAATGTCTCCGATTCATAGTTATTTTGAAAGGGCAATGACTTCATTGTCATCTTTCAATTCAACTGAATTCAACACATTTACTGTGCCAGGTGCTCCGCCATGTGCTGTAGGAGCTAACAGTGACTCTGACATGGTTCCTGCCCTGGGGATGCTCTCATTGATCACAGTAAAGAGAACCTGCCAATGGCTAACAAAATACAAATAGAAATAACCAGAAACAGGATCTTTCCTAGCTTGTGAATAAATATCTTTGTCCAGAGAAGCTAAGAAGGAGGATGCTGCCTCAGACGTGGGGTTGCTGTCACCTTTGGATGGAGAAGCTCAGTTATGAAGCAGTACCTGTTGAACTCTGAAATCTATTACAGCTACATAGTGTTTTGCATTTGTCCACCACTGACATTAAAATGCTTTTAACCACAATTACAATGAAAAAAATATGGAAAACCCTAGAGCCACATGGGAATCTAATATCTCATCATACTCTGCTCCCTTTATCAAAGGAAAAGAACAAGGCTGTAACCATAATAATCATGCAGTACAATGAAAACTATACAAAAAATCATGCAATTAAGAGCAACTAAAAAGTTTTTTTTTAGGAAAGTCATTTCTTTAATAATAACATGTTTTTCTTCTTGAGTTAATCTGATTATGTAGTTTATAAATTGAAGGGACTGTTTGGTTTTCCTCCTTTCAGTTTTAAAATGATGTTCTTATGTAAGCTAAAGACTTAATACTCATGGCCAAAAAAACATGTTTAAGTGGACCTGGATACAAATGATTTGAAATCTAAAGGGCCTAAAAATTTTACAAGGCTGGTGTTCAAATACATAATTCAATTATTTCTCCCTCTTATGTTTTTATTATAATCAAATATTTAATTAAATAATATACTGGGAAGATTATTAAGTGCTATGAGAATTGTAAAATTTACTGGAACAGCCTCTTCTATTGCAAAGCTTACAGTTTAGAGAAAACCTCACCACTTAGTACTGAATCATTTTGGAAAACAGATGACTTGCCTGCTTCCATTCAAACTGGCATAACAAATGGTCCACCCATAACAGAAAAGAACTTTACTAAAGTAGCATTCGCTAGGGGGACATACTCTGCTTGAATCAGCCCAATCTGAGTAGCAGCATCCTGACAACAATAGTCAGATAGGGTATACCAGGTGTGTCCCTTATCTATGGCAATACCTGGAGGGATACTTTGAGAATTATTCAGCCTTCTTCTACATAAAATGAAAATGGCATCCATTGACCTCAGCATAGCTATGCCCCATAATATGTACTGCTTAATAGAATTCTGATTGTGTATTTCCAATTCCTCATCCCTGCGACTCCAGGTGAACTCCTTGAGGGGTGCAGCTCAGAGAATGTCCCTATTGGATCTCTTTTGGGTCTAGGTTCTGTTTCCCCTTTTTTGTATCTACTTTATATGCTGTGCCCTACAGGAGTCTGTATGGTCATGGTCACTTACCCACATCAAGGTCCCAGATTACCAATCTTCATTTTCAAAACCCCAAACTCTCTTCATATAAGAAGCTCTATCTACTCTAAAAGTGGTCACCTTCCTCCAACACTATCTACTAAATGCCTTGTGACAACAAATTGGTATCCAAGAAGTAGCTTTTCATTCCAACCACAAAGTAGAAAAGTTTCTTTTCCTCTTTGAGCACCCCCTTGTCAGCTGCCCCTAGGTGTGGCTCATACTATAGTGATGAGGGAGGGATCATAATCTACTTACTTTTAATGGAAAAAGTGACTTTCATATTGGCATTTAGGTAGAACCTGGAGCAGAAACCAACATCAACCCGGGCTGCTACAGTTCATTTTGCCATTTTACCATTTATTACCCATAAGCTGTGTGAGCTACATTGGCACCTGTAAATTTTGGATGTTATTGAGCAGTACATATTTGGAAAAATATCCATGCTAGGTACTATGGAGTAATACGATAGTACCTACTTTTGGGAAGTCACACTCTATCTGTACAGCCAAGACAAGACACATAAAATATATTATAGCTTAAAAGACTTGATATTCCTAAAAATTATGTAGAAGACTTTCTTGCATTCTCAGATACATATAACACATAATTCCTTTCATAAAACACAGTCAAAAATATTTAAAAGGCACTTCCAGATATAAGCTATTTTCTCTATATGGGATAAAAATCATATATAATGTAACCATTTCTGGCTATTTCTGGCTAAATACAATCACTTCTTTCTAACTCTTCAGTCACTTTTTACTCTCGTTACTGGCACGATGTTCCTTTTTGGATAAAAATCTACCCTCAAAAGCAAGTTTTATACTACAGTTGCTGAGTTCACAAAGAAAGACAAGATATGGATTATGAGTAGTTAGCTAGATTCAGTCACTAGCCATATACCTCACAGTTCTTAGAGTTTAAAACAAAATCTCAGATTTCAAATTATTACCCACTGTGGACCTCTCCAGGTTGCTCAAAGTTTATTGAAATTATATATGTTAAACTTATGAATGCCAAGCTCAATTATTTACACTTAGTGTCAATGGTAGAATGGATCAAAAGTACTTACCCTGAGTGTTTAGGGAAATATTTTGGTAGAGAATGGAATTTGAGCTGAAATGTAGGTAAAGTTAGAGAGTTAGAGAAGAACAACACTGGTGGCAGCCATGAAAATGAACCTCTCAGGTCTCCTGCTGCAGGGGTCTATGCTCTGAAATCCACCACCGGATTTGTGCCAAGACCATGCTCCATGTGGGCTGTTTCCAAGTGATGACTGAGTTTGCCAGGAAATCTGGGAAAGGCACAGTCCTGACAGACATGGGACTCAGACTCCTCTGATAGTCAACTTTAGCCTCCTGTTCACCTGGTGAAAACTTTTATAGAACAGCCCAAGAGCTTCTTTCCTTCCTTCCTTCCCTCTCTCCTCTTAGGGGGCACACCTACAACAGGGTTAGACAGTACTTCCAGCCTCCTCCTGTTCCCTCCCAATTTTACCTCACAATATATCTCTTACATGTCTAATCCCATTGTAGCATTTGCTTTCTGGCCGCTTGGGTGAACACAACTATATTTTAGATTGTTTGGGAAATTTGGGGAGAATTTTTGGTTGTCACAATGATAGTGGGGTTGTAGAGTAGGGACCACTACTGGAATATAATGGATGTGGTTAAAGATGCAAATTCTTTTGTAATGTATAGAACGATCCCTTTCAATGAAGAATTTCTTCATATCTTCCACAAATTTCTGAAAGTCTTGCCAGATATCCATATAGATGAAATGACTGTTTCAAATTAAGCAAGCTAGACCCTAACTCTATTTAAAATATAAACATGATGTATTTTTTCTTAGTTTTAATATATTGGATTATCTAGGAATGTAGCTACCTTGCAAACTTAGGAAAAATTATCTGTCTGCTGTTGGATATTTACTAAGAATGGCTCACCATTTTAGAAAAATCATATCATCAATAGCAATTCCACTTGTGATATTTGAGTGACCAAAGTAAACACCTGTATTGAACTGCATTTGTAGGTCTGTGTTGATTATTTATATATGTGTAAGCATGTCTTAGAATTTACTTGCACCCAAAAATGTGTATGTTTTCAAACATAATATTTTATTATTTACATTCCTCATATTTTTCTTTTATTTTACATTTAGGGCATTACATTGGCTTCTATGAATGTAGGTGCAGGTACATTATTTAACAAACTTCCATTTCAGGATAGAACAGGGAGAAGTATAAATATTGTGTGTATGAGTGTGTATGTGTGTGTGTGTGTGTGTGTGTGTATATATATATATGTATATGAAGAAAGAGGTGTCCAGTCTGTAGAGTTTACCTCTGACTTCAAAGTAAAAGAAGAAAAGAAGAACAAGGTAATTTTTGGAAGGAGGGTCATAAAGGTATCTTGGCAGATGTAGATACCTTTTTTCCCCATGTCCATAGATCTGAAAGTTTTAAACCATCCTCCTCTCATAGCCTTACCTTGATGACTTTATCCTTTTCTTCAGGATCCCCAGTGAACTTTCCTGACTATTTTCCATTACAGAACTTGAGTCTTGGAAACCAATGGCTAATGGGCCACGGGATCCTGGGACATTGGGTTAAGCACACTGTTCTTTTAGCTAAACGGTCCAAAGCTGTCAAGGACCACTGATCCAGGACTCCACACAGCTGTGAGCATGCTTGCTGTGTGGAAGTTGCCATAGGATTCCAATAGCTCAGAGATACATAGTAAGATCAGAGGATCTGGAACCAATCAACTTTCCCCAGCCCAATAACAGGTCTCACTTTCTTTGAACCAGATGGCCATCATTCCCAGATGTTACCTTGATCTCATTTACACCTAATCCTTTGGGCTGCCAGTTTCTGGAGTCCACACCACACTAGAAAAGTCAAGTTACACCTTGGGCTAAGAGCTGTTATAAGATCAGAATAATTTCTTACAAGATAAGCAGAATGCTTATGTGTGATTCAATCCCTCTGGCTCCAATAAACATTTATAAAGTGCCCCAGGGGGGCTGTACAGTTCTAGGCATCTTATAATAAGGGAATAGAATGTAGGAAAGACTTGGTTTCTGCCCTGTTGGCAAGCAGCTTAGTAAAGCCAAACCAAATGAGTATCAAGAACAATAAACCTTTACCTAGAAAAGTCTTATATTGTTAGGAGGAGAATTAACATCTCCCTGTCCTCCTAGGATTTATTAATTATGTTATTTCTTCACAGATGCTCCCTCTAGTACAGATACTTCAAACTGACATTCAGAAGAGCAAGTTCTCAACTTAATGAAGGAAGAGGCACCTTCAGCCTCCAGGTCTACCCTGAGAGTCCTTTATCAATGTCCCAGAAGCTTGCTCATATCTCTGTTGCAACATTTGATACCAAGAATTAGATTCCTAGATTTTGAGTCACCTCCACCCAAAAAGACTCTATAAATTAGTTGGTTATTTATGCTTGCGATTATTCATCTTAATTAGTAATGCAAATTGAATTTTATGAAATTATGCTAAATGCTATGGCACTTTGCTTCATATGAAACTGGCATCATGATACAAATGAACGAGTATTATAATTGCCTGTTTCTTGCTTTGGGGAATAATATGTCTTCTCATTAAGTCTTTGCTGTTCCTTTCCCTGGAGTTGAGTAGTCATAGTCCTTTTTATATGTTTTATACTCTGATCAAATGTAGAGGCTCAGGAGGCCTCTGATTAGGCTTCATGAATCCTCTGTACAAGGTGAAATATTCCTTCCCTTTCTCCTCTTATCTCTTGGCCACTATACGTCTGCACCTTGTCGGGAGTTTATATGGCAGTGCATTGCACTAGATGGTTATTGACTCTTTATACAAAGGGACTGTGTCTCTGATCTCTTATTTATTCTCATCTCCTTATGGTACTTTAGTGTTTTACAAAGAAGACAACAAAGCAAGTGGCAAACTTTTAAATTCTGGGCTCAAAAGTAAAGAGTTCCAAGTTGACTACATTACCCTTCATCATTAACTGCTCATCAACCCCTCCCCGTCATCTCTCTTGCTATCAGGAGCAAAGAAGAGATTTGAGGCTTTTATCCCCATTGAATACTTTTTGTTAGCTAGGAGCCTTCACTATCATCCACTTTTTCTTAGTGAACACAGACAAGAGGTTCCTTTTCCAATAGCAAGTTCACACGGAGTGCCTCTTTGTCTTAAGAGATCTGCGAATCAAACAGGAAGAAAGAAGAAAATATTTATTATCTACTGTGTGGCAGAGAGTGTTGCTACTATGAATATCTGATGGAAAAGGAAACGAATCTGCTGGTGGGAGGGACTTAACCAAGGTCATGATCCAGCAAGTGGCAAACCAAGTCTCTGACCCCATTGTCCCCACTTTGTCCACCACTGCCTCAGAAGAAATGGGAAGGCAAGTTCAGATTTTGAAAAAGACAATGGTTACAGTAACAACTAACATGTTAAGGATTTACT
The DNA here is from genome assembly GCF_041146395.1 of Eulemur rufifrons. NCBI lineage: Eukaryota > Metazoa > Chordata > Mammalia > Primates > Lemuridae > Eulemur > Eulemur rufifrons. The sequence goes on along the minus strand of NC_090989.1, from coordinate 225,397,361 downwards.
ATGTGCCAGGTATGAAGTGGTTTCTTTACATAAATTAACTAAATTCTAATAACAAGCCTCCCTCACCTGTTTGTTCACCTGTATGATGAGAATGAGGAAGATAGCAGATTCTAGTATACTCTACTAATCCTCATCCCCCCTTTAGAGGTGAAGGAACAGAGAGGTCAGAGAAGGAACTGACCTGCCTAGGGTCACATACCTAGTAAGCAGACAAATCAGAATTAGAGTGTAGCTAGTCTGGTCCCAGGATCCATGTGCTTAATCTTAGGCTCTACTTAACCTTGGGGAAATGTGGAAAGCAGTAATAGTGGAGAATGTTCTATTAAAAAGGAGGATACCTACAAAGAGGCACACATGGCGAGATTCAACTTGTTGCCTGTAAAATTCAGTGATAATTGTCATTGGCTGTGTGTACTGTAGTGGCCCTGGAGTCCTGTCACAGTGTTAGTATATGGAGACAATGAGTTGCCCCATATCATAGATGTTATCCACTCTAGGAGGACTATTTACTCATTGGTAACTTAACCACAGATATTCTTATATGTGTAGACAGCCCCAGCCTTTTCTCATGGGGATCTTCTGTACTTAAGCATAGACAGTATCTTATATTTTGTTTTTGTCCCAAAGGCTATGCCCTGTGGTTAGAGGACATCTGGCAGAAGGATCATTGAACTTGAAGTAACTTTGGATTCTCACTCTGAACCACAAAGTGTTCCTTTTCAGAAAACACTGGTCACCAATTCCTCTCTCATTCCTCTATTATTTTGTCCCCTTTAAGTTGTCCTCCTTCTATCTCCTATCTGATTTTATAGCTAAGTAAAACAGAAAATCCACTTAAGAGTGCGGAGACAGAAGTGTGACACAGCTCCAATAAAATATTTAAAACCTACTTGAACCATTATTGTTATTATTACTTTTAATGTTAAAGGTATTTTTAGCATAAAACATTCTATGAGCATTCTCAGACATTATGGTTTGATTACAACAGACCAACTATAAGCCCCACATCCTTAAATATGCCTATGTAAATTCAGTGTGCCTAAAACTAGTTTCAGAATTGACATCTTTGATGCCCCTCAGTCTTCACGTTTAGTTCAAACCACAATCTGTACATTTTTTCCTGAATGATCTCAGCCAGGCCTATGGTTTCTCTGCTATTTAGACCCTGCTAACCCTCAGGCAGTTTTTAAGACTCGCTGAAGACAGTCCCCCACAATTCAATAACGTTTACATATGGCCTCCTCCAGTACCCAGAACCTATGCTTTCATTTGCCTAATGAAGAACCCCCCTCATGACTGATTTGGGTTGGGACTTGCAAACTTCCATTTTGTATTTAACCCTGAGCTTTCCTCTCTAGAAATTTAGTTGTAGGAATTTGATCCAGTGTTTGTCCCCATTATTTATCTACTTTAGTCTCAGTTTCTCTTGCTACATCTCCTTTTGTGGCCTGCCCAAGACATAATGCAATACTTCAAAATCTTTCTCTCCAGGCCCCATGTCTAGAGTGAAGTTTGATCCCTCAAGGACTAATTTTTCCCGAGACTATACAAATATATACACCACAGAGAAGCAGAAATGAGCTTCCTCATAGCTCAGGACAAAAACATGAACTTAAATAACCCACTTATCTTTGCTTATCTTACGTCAGATAAACTAGGTTGTATTATAGTAACAACTTCTGCAAAACCATTCTCCAGGTGGCTTTGGACCAACCCAGTTCTCCTCTCTTTCCAGCTTGTAGTTCTCAGGAATAGTGGTAGAATGTGCTGGGAAAGCAGCATATTGAGAAAATGAGGGACTGGCTGGAAAAGCCTGGGCTCTGTTCCAGTTGTCCCCAGAAACAGGATGTCCTTCAATGCTTTAGCCCAGTGATGGCTTTGTCCCTCATAAAACACAGGGTGGGCTACATTTCAGGGTTCCTCAATGGTAGTGCAAGTGGGACATGCACAAACAAGATTCCATCCAACCTGGGCAGCTTTCCTGAGCCTTGGGAGACCAGCCCATCATGTATTCTAGGCTTACTTTGTCCCTTGCTGCCTACCTGAAAGTAATAAACCTGCTACATGTAACTTGTTGTATGTATGGGCATTCCATCTAACCAAACTTGGGCAGGTAGTAAAAGTGCAGCTCAAAATGCAGTGCACTGACATGGTAACCAGTGCATGGTGAACTTGCTTCAAAACCTTAAAATCTCAATGGCTTAAAACAACAAAAATTTAGTTCTAGCTCATACCACGTCTGTTGCAGGTTGGCTATGGGTTCTACTTTAGAGTTCTTCATTCCAGGACATAGACTGAAAGAGACTACACCTCAATATATTTTCTATAATCACGACAACAGGGGACAGGAGGACACTGCAGTGATTGACTGGGCAATTCAATGTTTCTACCCAGAAATAGCACACATCACTTCATCTCAAATTTTATGGGTCAAAGTAAGTCCATAACTACACCTAAGTTCAAGAGGGTGAAAAACTGGTATTTTACCATGTGTTTGGAATAACAGAGAACTGAAATGACAGTCAACATCCCCAATGACCACACATGGCACTTATGCTCCCCAGAAGAGCAGGTTGTTAGGGGTAGATTTGCTGCCCCTGGATAGGAAGCACTCCTGTGTGCAACATTTTCCCTCTTGAGGTTTCTGAGCATCTTCTGAGCAACCAACCTCTCCATGGCTATTGCTTTGGTCTCATGCATGTACCCCTGCTCTAATCCACTATAATTAGAGAAGCAGGGTTAGTATGCTTTATAAACATGCCACAATAGCAAAATAGACCACAGCAATGAAAGACTAGCTGGGGCCATTTTATTAAAGTTAAATGTGTCCATGGCAGAGTGCATATGAAACCATCTATGTATAAATGGTCCTTCTCCACCCTGTCAATTACATCAAGACAATAGGGAACAAGAAATGCTTCCTAACTAATCTTTTCACTCTGGGAATCATAATCTTGTCTCAATGTGAAAATGAAGAAGATGATGACCATGATCATGATGACACTAGTAACGATAAGACCTGCCATCTACTGAGCTAGGCCAGGCATATCATCTAAATCTCAAAGAGGTCAAGTTATCCAAAGTCATAGTCAGCTGTAGAGCTGACTATGATCATTGTGAAGGTCAGGACTTTTGCAGACTTTAGTAAAAGAGAAATTCTCTTTTTTTCCTGAATGAATCATGTGGTGAGCACAGCAGCTGTCAGTCTACTGAGAAAGAAACCAGCCTAAGGATGGCGTCAACACGTATATCTGAGAGAATCACAAACATGTATCCAGAACCTTGATCAAACTATGCCTGAAGTTCATGATACTGGTGGACTTTTGAGTCACATGAGTTAAGGAATTTCTTTTGATATTAAGGTCAATTTAAGTTTCTATTTCTGTAAACTAAAGCAATCTAATAAAGATGCGTTCATATTCTTGCATCCTCAAGAGCTGTCCCTGCTTCAACCTAAGGCATACTAAGTGTACAACTTGGCCTTTTCACAGATTCCCAAAATGCAGTTACTCATGGTAAGCCCTTTCCAGGTTTTAATAATATTAATGAAGACGTTGAAGGTCAGGAAGGTGGCAGTATCGTTCAGTGTTGATCTTCCCCTTTTCTCTTTTCCCTCCTCTTCCTTGTGCCTTTGTCTCTTCTCTCCTATCTCACTTAGAGCAAAGTCTAAGACCTTTAGCATGGCTTGTGAGGTCCCACAAGAGGTGGCCCTCTCTTCCTCTGGTCTTGATTCCCACCACTCGCTCCTCTCCTGCCACTGCAGCTTCCTTGTCCTTCCTCAAAATGCAAACTGCATTCTCATCTCAGACCTTTGCATTTGCTGTCCCACTGCCTGAAATATTCCCTCCACACATATTACCTACATGGCCTTTCTCTGAAATCCATCCAGACATCTGATGAACTGTTATCTCATCTAGACTGCTAGACCACATACTATAAAATAGCTTTTCATTTTTGTTGTATTATTTTGCTCTACAGAGAATCCTATCCAACATTATGTAATTTTATTTGTTTCTTTCATCCCGCATCTATAGAATATAAACTCTAAGAGAGCAAGACCTTTCTGTTTTGTTCACTGCTATACACAGAGCATCTTGCAGAGAGCCTGACACAGCACTGATGCTTAAATAGTTGTTGAATAAATTGAATGAGTGAAAGTTTGCCCATCTCCAATATGTTCTATAAATTGTGTATGTGTGAGTAGCTGCTTGTTACCAGGGGATGTTTAGTTTTGTTTTCTCTCTGAATTTGTGAGGTGGTGTCTGTGGCACACACGCATTCCAAGAAAGATTGTAAAGTACACATTTTCAGAATCTGATGATCTCAGAATTCACTTAGAGAGTAATTCAGTAATGTTTTGGAACAGAAAGAGCATCTTCCTTGCTGGAGAGTTCTAGACACAGTGTTTCTCAGTAATACACTTGCTCATGTTGTCCACCTCGTAAGAAAATGCACCTACACAAATGCTCTCTGTCTGCCTGGCGTGAAGCACCAAATGTTGTCATAATAGAGTTGGTTTTACACACAGGCCTAGGAGGTGTGTACCTATGAGTATTTATCAAGGTTCTGCAATGAGTGCTCTATCAAAAACCTTGCATTAGAGTAAGGTTTTCCATAAAAAATGCCCAGGAAGGGTGTGACCTGAGCTACCCCTAAAGCAAGCTGTCTTTCTTGAGAGACATGTTTCAGTTAAACAGAAGGTGGAAAACAGGAAGGAGTTAGCACCCAAAGGGAAGGAGAATGAGGTATCGTCAAGAGGGTGATGAGGTTTGCTGAGACTGAAGACAGCAATTTTCTTGGATAAAGTTCACCCGTGTACTGGAGGGACAGGTGATGGAGCAAGGAAAGGAATGATTGGATACATGTCCTGCCTTTCTCATTAAATAATTTTGTGACTCTGGGTACATTTCTTAACTTCTCTGGGCCTCAGTTTTCTCATCTATTAAATAACTGGGTTGGATAAGATGGTAATTAGTGTCCCTTTCTCTCCACTCTCCTCTGATCTGACCTCCAAGTTTTTCTTTGAGTGGCCATGCATAAAAATCTTAATCACACTAAATACCCTGGCTTCATCCCTGATTTTCAGGTCCTGGTGGAAGCTCGTCAGGGCATGGGCTTGGAGAGCCATTACTGGCATTGACTTGAAGGATCCAAGAAGCACATAAAGCGAGAAATTAGTCTACATTCTCTACATCACAAGGCAATAAATTGAATTCCCTGCCCTGAAAAGTGGGATAGAAACTCTGGGGTTTAATTAGTGGCTTTATAATAGCCTTACAAGAGTCCTAAGAAATGTTTAATTCATTAAGCCAACACGAACTTCAGTTGAATCACACCTTATTCCTGACTCAATCTCTTTTATTATTGCTAAAATACCTGGAGTCAATGCTGTTAGACTGGAGGTGAGGTGGAGACAAAGATAGTATGTCCTAATTCCTACTTATTTATGGGGTGCCCTTTGCCCAGACTTGCAGGTGTCAGATGATACCAGCTATCGGAAGCAGAAAGTTACTATTGCCCATATGGAAGGAGCTTCATTAACAATGAAATTGAATGCACACTTCTACATGCCGACAGACCACAGAGCAGCCATGGTGAGAACTCTTCTTGAAGTAGGGGTTTCAAGTCATGAGCTTCTGTCATGGCTCCATGTCTGTCCAACCAGGGCCATGGTTTTGGGAAACATCGGAAGAAGTAGCTCTTCCTTAATGTGTGAAATCTACAAGTGGCCACCTTTGGGGCAACCACCTAACTGATGTCTGTTTGATACAACAGCTTTATGGAAACACACGTACAATGTTGCATGCATATTTCTTGGATTTGACTTACTGCTGCTGAAGTCTCAGCCCCAAATGCAATTTAAAAGTTTCTCACGCCTGAATAAGAATTATGGAGCAGGGGTGATAGGGCAATTGCTGCCAAGACTCTAGGGTTATGGGCGTGCAAAACCACAGGCTGAAATCGCAGAGCTGACTGGCTGTGGGTTATGTTGCACTTCGTGAAAAAGTGTGGGATCAGTGGCTGGGGAGTCATAGCTCATGAGGATGTGTGCATTTAGAAAGGGCCCCTTCTTGCCACATTGGACCTCATGCCCCTGACCTACACTAAGCAGTGCTTAATGCGTGCACATTTACACAAGCACGTGTGGAGGGTGCTGGGAAAATTCCAACCGGTTGCTGTTTCTTCTGGACTGTGTCTCATTTTTCCCTCAATGGAGACGCAATGAGAATGGATGCTTTAAGCAGCAGGTGATGCAAATATTTTTCTCTTCCTCCACTTCCCTTCTAGTCTAACTCTTTGACATTTTTGGAAACTGCTTTCGATCATTTCAAATGTGCATTTGTATAATACTTCATTTTTTATTCTCACCCACGGTATTACCTTTCTCTCCATATATATATATTATTGCTTCCTTCTTTCTCTTTTACCATGTTCTCACCTTCTCAAAGATATAGCATCTGCAAAATCTTGCAAGCTTCCTGATCTTGTTGAACATTAGCATTTCTAGAACTGGAAATATGTTGGCAGGGGGTAGGGAGTGAGGGATGAGGGTTGCAAGAACCCAAAAGATAAACAATTGCAGTGAAAGAGGCTTTTAAAAAATAAGAGAATACTATATACATTTTTTTTCAGCAATTGCAGTTAAAATACCTTACTTTCACAAAATGTACACAAAAATGACCACAAGGATCCCTCCAGAGCTTAGGAAGTACAAGTGAGAGACCCTGACCTTTAAGCATCATTAACTTCACGGTAAACTCACTCCCAATAGATTTGGCCACTTCCTTATTTTGCTTTTAGTGTTCTTTGTACTTATTTCAATTATAGCATTTATTAAACTAAATAGCATAAATTACTTTTAAAATGTTTTCAGTGCTAAAATGTGAGCAAAGAACCATATATTGTCAATCTCTAAAAACCCAATACCCAGCAAGTGGTTTTTAACTGTGTTAAGATTTAATACCAAGGATTTATTAATTGAAAGCATAAAAATACAGTTAATCTAGGTAAATTAAACTTCTAGGTTTTGTTGCAGGGATACAGACGTCCTGAATGCCAACCTGAAAAATGAGGCACCACCATATTTGTCAGGAAAAGGAAGTGGAGGGATGCTCTGAAGTTCAGGCAGCCCTGGTACCTTGCCTTTGGAAGCTGGTGTTCTACCATTAAACTGGCATGTTGTCTGTGTCTGCTTCTAGAATCCCGGAAACCCATCTGTGACTTTCCACAGTGTCTAAGTTCAAATTCTCTGAGAATTTGTCTCATTTCAGACAACTGTCATCCTCTCTCCCCCGTATGCCAGTCCGATCTGCTGGGTTGGGTGGGTCATTGGATATAAAAATGACCAGTTAATTGTGCCTTGCCAGCAAGGGCTGTGAGCAAGGCTCTTCCCGGAGAATGGTGGGCAGGAAGGTGCCACAGAATGAATCTATTACAGTTGCTCTGGGCCACACACATACCCTCTTTCCCGTAAATCAAGTGTTCCTCTGCTTAATATGATACAGTTAGCATCAGTTCCCCAATTTTGCTCATTATGGTACTCTGACTGTCTGGCCAGACCATTACCTGCTGTCCAGAAATCAGAGTAAACCTTGACCTTAGCCATTTCTTCTTCCGAAAAGATATACTGCCTCAATTCTGCCCACTGGGAGTGTTTACTTCTCCACTATCCTGTAGTGCCCCTTCTATGAGAGGCTGTAACATTGCAGCAATCCACTGGTACTGGCACATTGGAGAGGATCATTTGTTATCCAGGCTCATGTGTTTTCATCTTTTGCCTCTTGGTCATGGGGAAGCCCTCAAAAGCCAGAGGAGCTGACTTAGGTATACCTGGACAGGTGTAGACATACTGGGATTGAGCAATCTATTCCTGCAACTTGTCACTCATCCCAGAGCCCACTTCTGTGCCTAATATTTCCCCTTTCTTGATAGACTACAGATGATAGAATCAAGTGGGTACGGCAGCATCTGTAGTGGATCACATGTTAGGGAATCGGGATGCTGGACACCATTCTTATTTTGTAGAAAACTTACACATAACACAGTGCCTGGCACACAGTAAGCACATAACACATGGTAATGCCTTCATAGTCCCTTCCCTTTCTCACCTTCGTTTTTCTAAACTAGGGTGGTTAGAGCTGCATTATTTTGGTCCTATTTTACAATTAAGGATTTATTATTTCATATTCCCCAAAACTTTGTGTCTGAAACAATGCATACATTGAATATGACAACACTTAAAATGTGGATGGAAGCACAGAGAAGCATATTCTCATTGCAGACCTAAGAGTGATATGTTCAAAAGTGCCATTCCTAAATATGACAACCCTTCAGGAATATAAAAGAGAAAAACTTCACATAACCATCTTTCGCCTATTTAATGACTCCATCCACTTCAAAAGAATGCTTTTGTAAATCAGTAAAAATAAGAGAGGAGCTCAAAATCCACACAGAGAAGAAAATCAATGATTTTGCCAGGAGCATGGGATGACTGTCATACGTACAGAATCACTCCGCTTCATGTTGTTCTGCATCCTAGAGGCTGACCTCAAGTAATACATCATCCCAGCTTCAGGTGGGGCTCAGACGATGGAAAACACAAGCAAGAAATCAGAGAGAAGACAAAGAGTAGGGCATTTATTTCCCCAGCCTTCTTTCAATCTGGCTGTCATGGGGTAGTGGAAATATAAACCATTTTGGAAAAATTTTCAGCAATATCTATTAAATCTGAACACAGTCATAAGCTAGGACCCAGCAATTCCACTCCTAGCTATATACCCAAAAAAATGTGTACATCTGCTCACCAAAAGACCTGGACTAGAGTGATCACAGTATTCTAGTGTTAATAACCTCAAGTCAAAAAAACTAACCAAACGTCCATCAACAGTTGATAGAAAAATTGTGATCTAGTCATACTATGAATACTATACAGTAAAGAGAGTGAATATTCTGGAAGTACAAATAACAACATGCATAAATATCACAAATGTAACACTGAGCTAGGGAAGCATCTTGTATGATTCCATTTGCATGAAGTACAAAAATAGGTAAAACCAATCTATGGTGCCAAAAGTCATGATAGTGATTGGCCTTGGGTGTGGATACTGATTGGAAATTAACACAAGGGGGAGGGAGAGATAGGTATATTCACACCTAATCGGTGCGGTGTGCACTGTCTGGGGGATGGACACACTTGAAGCTCTAACTGGGGCAGGGCAAAGGCAATATATGTAACCTAAACATTTGTATCCCTGCAATATGCTGAAATTAAAAAAAAAAGAAAGAAATTAACATGAGAGAAGCTTCTAGGGTGCTAGTAAACATTGAATTTCTTGATTTGGCTGCTGGTTGCAAGGTTGTATTTAGTTGTGAAAAATCAATGGAGCTACACATGCCAATGCATACTTTTCTTTATGTGTATTATAATCAAATGTAAAATTTTAAAATTTTCATTTAAACACCTGTACATTTCTCTACAAAGTAGAAATAAAGGATGACAATTGGGCCCTATGGTTCAGAGCTAAAGAAATTTTCATTCTACCAAGAACCAGTAATCCAAAAAATAAAATCATTCATGAGCCTTCCAAGTAGAGGGTGAATTCATTTGAAGGACACTTGTCTTCACCCTTGAAAAAGAAACATCCACGTAGTGGATAGGGCATTGCACTTACACTCCAAGATCCAAGTTTGATTCCCAATTCCACCCATTACTAGCTGTATGACAATAGCTAAGTTAATGTCACGTATGAGGAGCTTGGGACACAGAGAGGTTAGTAGTGACCTCTCTACTGCCTTCGAGAAATATTCTAAATACGAAATCAAATCAAACAGTGCAGATAAAAGCTGCTTGTAAACCACACAGTGCTGTGGACTTATAAAATATCAGCTTTTATAATTAAAGAAAAGAAACATAAAATAATACAGTGGTGAAAAAACAATCTTTAATGAAAAAAAATACTAAGAGAAAGACAGAGACCAAAGACCCAGGGACTAGTTTTAAGCCAAGGAATCCTGATTCAGTTCTAGAGTGTAGTGTGTTTTATTAAACTAGCAAATTATTTAAGAGATTCCTAATGGCACATATTTAAAATAAAATCATATGAGCCATGAATAAAAGTAAACATTTAAAGTTTCTATTCCAGGAATTAAGAAGGTAGACTGGAGCATTCTTCCTAAATGAATTTGAGACAACATAAACCATAAGCTATTAATATTAAAAGTTCAAAATGTAGCTATTTTTTTTAAAGATGACACACAATCTGGAAGTGCACATATCAACATACATCTTGATGAATTACCATATTGACCCTGTGTATTCAACACTGGGACCAATAAATAGACCATCACCAACATCCCAGAAAATCACTGCTACCCTCCCAATCTCTAGCCCCTTCCTGTCCCAAAAAATTAGCCACTAAGAAAACTGTCATAGTAACTATTCTTTTCTTTATACGTTCACAATCTAAGCCAGCCTTTCTCACTTAATTTTCTATGGACATCTTCCCATGCTAATAAATTCAGCACTCTTTTTAATGGTTCTATTTTTAAAGTAGAGGTACCTGAATATATTTCTGTAACTGCTCAGATTTTGAATGTCTACTTGCCATCCATATTCATGTGAATCATTTTACTGTGCCAGTCCCTGTGAATGCCCCAGGAGCCAGTCACTTAAATAAGCATGGCCATTTGCCCCCAGTTACATGGCCTCAGACCTCTGTTTTGATTTGTTCCTTTGTTTCTTTAGTTTGTAGAAATCCTGTCCCCTGGTATTTTTGCAAACCTACTGCTCACTTCCAGCACCTCTCCCTCCATCAAAAAACTTCCCCCTAGATGGCTTGTTTTCCCTAGTTAATATCTTGGACAAAATAACAATCACATAAAAAACCTTGTCCTTTTTCTAGCCTGTAGAGAAGAATAACTGAGTTTTTTGTTAAAAATGCAAATTCCTAAACCCCATGAAGTTTTAGATTCTGGAGGTATGAGAAGAGGTCACAGAATCTACAGATACACCTGGTGGTTCTGTTTTTGTTGATCTTTGATGGGTAACCACTGCTGTACACAGTCAATCAGCCTGCTCCCAGGCCAGAAGTCTCATTCTCCATCTCATAAACTTGTATGTGCTATACCTATACACACCACACACACACATACACACACACACACACGTACACACAAAGGAAAAGAGCTCTGCAACAATCTAGGAATTAAGAGGTAAAGTATCTCTATTCTAGTTGCAGTTTTTGCGCATGTTACAACTGACTTTGGATGAAGACTACCGCGAGGGCCAGAGGACAGTATTTTCCTGAAACTGAACAGATGGCATTTAAACCCACATGCTCTCATGAGTTCACTAGTTTATAATTTTTAAGTTTCTAAAGATTGGGGGAAATTTTCAAAAGGAAGAGAGTGAGCAAGGGAAAGATGCTAGGGGAGGGGATAAAAGAAAACAGAAAACTGGACATCCCAACAGGAACAGGTGTTAACAAAATTTGGTTCCCAGCCCCTATAAGTAGCTGGCCAACAAAGAGACAGTGACATGGGTATGTTTAATGATTGAACAATTATGTATTGGAAATCTATTAATATATCATCCAGGTACTGTGCAAGGTGCTGAGAACAATATGAACAAGAAAAACAGCGTTCTTGCCTTCATGCAGCATAAAATCTTAAGGGGGTGAAAAATGCTGAACTTCAGAACACTGGAAGTGTCAGTCTCACTGTGCATTGTTCTCATAACTTCTTTGAATTGCACGTTTGGTTCTAAATATACCAGAAGTCAAAAGGGTAATGATGAAGGAGAGAGCCTTTGGGAGATTGTGTGCTATAAGTAAGGAATTGCACATCATGTCAAAATAAGGAAAGGCTGAATACACTGGAACAGTTTAGCCTCGAAAAGATAAGCCCAAAGAGAAGTTTGAGAGCGATCTTCAAATATTTGAAAGAAAAACTTGCAGAAGCAGGAAAGGATTCACTTTGTTTCACAACAGGCAGAAAGAACCAAGAGGGAGAGGAGAAATGGACAAGGAAGTAGAGCACAGCTCCACCACCCAAATGACTTTCGAACAACATGAGAGGCCAGTAATCAAATGCCTGCCTGTAGGTATTGTGAAGTCCTCATTATTGAAGTGTTACATGAAGCTTGGGGGGCTCTGTCAGAAAGTCTTCCTGTACATAAGTGGAAAATGAGACTCAAAGTTTCCATTCAGATCTAAGGTTCTATGATTCCATAAAATAAAGGTCACAAATGAATTAAAAGTATGGTCACTTACAAAAAAGTTCTGTTTCAAATTTTTTGCATTTAACAAAGAGCAATCGGCCAGGCGCGGTGGCTCACGCCTGTAATCCTAGCACTCTGGGAGGCCGAGGTGGGCGGATCGTTTGAGCTCAGGAGTTCGAGACCAGCCTGAGCAAGAGCGAGACCCCATCTCTACTAAAAATAGAAAGAAGTTATATGGACAGCTAAAAATATATATAGAAAAAATTAGCCGGGCATGGTGGTGCATGCCTGTAGTCCCAGCTACTTGGGAGGCTGAGACAGAGGATCGCTCAAGCTCAGGAGTTTGAGGTTGCTGTGAGCTAGGCTGATGCCACGGCACTCACTCTAGCCTGGGCAACAGAGTGAGACTCTGTCTCAAAAAAAAAAAAAAAAAAAAACCAAAGAGCAATCTTTCTGATCTGTATTATCTTCATGAAACCTTTCTGAGTACTACTACAGAAACAGTTTTCTGTAACATTAGTGCATTTACTTGCAGAAGTTGTAAACTTACAGAGTGTGGGCTGGATTCTGGCTTGTAGATAAATTTTGCCTAGCTGATACAGTGTCTTAAAGGTTGAATTTTCTTAGGTGGAGCATCTCATTTTGCTATAAACCCCCATCATTCTTCATCTGTCCACTCTCTACACTTACTTTTCTTTCCTCATCAGTGACAGCATTTGAGTCTGTAATCCTGATTTAGAGTGAGATATTGGAAAAAGAAATACGAGGAACATAAGTGTGAACCATATATTAACTTTGGTAAAGGACGCAGTTGTCTCTTGGAAATTCCAATGTGACAGTTGGTTTCTTAATTGACTAAAAATAAGACTCATGCACTCAGATTTGTCCTTGGGAAGTTCTCCTGTAGAAGGAAATCACAGGTAATCCATAGAAGATTTCTCAGTGGAAGAGAGACCAGGAGGAAAACATTGCCATTGCAAGCTTGATTTGGGTTAGAACTAAGAGAGGGTAATGAGAAATTTAGTGACAGAGTATGCGGCTAATATATCTCTAAACTTTGTTTTAAAACCTCAATAGTCTTAAACCCTAAACTGTAGGAATTAGGGTTACCCTCTGAACTAGTGTGCTTGGCTTGTGCCAATTGTCTTAGAGACTCATTTGACTTACTATTCATTCAGGATCTTTAATTTTTCTTTTCTAGAAAAATTATCTTACAGGCACTGTGCAAGGTGCTAAGGACAATACAATGAACAAGAAACTAGATTTCATTTCTTTTCTAGAGGAAAAATTTACATTATATAAATTTAACCACTACAAAACATATACTTCTTTGCCATTTGGTATATTCACAGTGTTGTACAATCATCATTTCATTTAGTTCCAAACACATTTTCATCAACCTAAAGGGAAACTCCACACCCATTAAGTAGTTACTCCACTTTCCCCTTCCTCCAGGAATGGCAAACCCTAATCTGCTTCCTGTCTCTATGGATTTACCTAAGCAGAATAATTCATACAAATGGAACCACACAATATTTGACCTTTGGTGGCTTCTTCACTTAGCATAATGTTTTCCATGTTCATCCATGCTGTAGCATGTATCAAAACATCCTTTCTATGGCTGAATAATATTCCATTAGGTGAATATACCACATTTTGCTTACCCATTCTTCAGCTAACAGACACTTGAGTTGTTTCCCTTTTTTGGTTATTTTCTCTTTTATGTTCTAGATATCTTAGTGTGTGCTATCTCCTTATACTTTTGATTTGCATTTCGCTAATGACTAATGATGTGGAGCACCTTTTCCTGGGCTTATTAGCCATTTGTATATCTTCATTGGAGAAATATCTATTCAAGTACTTTGTCCATTTTTTAATTGGCTAGTTTGTCTTTTCATTGAGTGATAGGATTTTTTATATATTTTGAATACTAGTCTCCTATCAAATACATAATTTGCAAATATTTTCTCCCATTTTGTAATTCATTTTACTTCCTTGATAGTGTACTTTGCTGTACAAATGTTCTTAATTTTGATGAATTTCAATTTATCTATTTTTTCTTTTGTTACTTATGCTTTTGGTGTCATATATAAAAATCCATTGCCAAATTCAATTTCAAGGTTTACTCCTATTTTTTCTTTTAAGTTTCATAGTTTTATTTCTTACATTTAGGTTTTTTATCTATCTTGCATTGATTTTTTTATATGGAAGTTAGGTAAAGGTCCAATTTCTTTATTTTGACTACAGAGACCCATTTTCCCCAGCACCTTTGTTGAAAAGACTATTCTTTATCTCAGTGAATGTTCTTGATGTCCTTCTCAAAAATTAATTGGTCATCTATGTATGAATTTATTTCTGGACTGAGTTCTATTCCATTGATCTAAAGCCTATCTTTATGTTAGTATCACATTGTTGTGATCATGATAGCTTTATACCAAGTTTTGAAATTAGTAAGTGTGAGTCTTCCAACTTTGTTCTTCATGACCTTGGATTAGATAATAGCTTCCTAGATATGACACCAAAAGCTAAAGCAATAACAGTAACAAAAATAGATGCACTAGATATCATCAAAATTAAGAACTTTTGGGCTTCAAAGGACATTTTCAAGAAGTGAAAATACAGTGCACAGAATGGGAGAAAAGTTTTTCAAATCATACATCTGGTTGTTGAATACAAAGAAGTATTACAACTCAATAATAAAAAAGACATATAATCCAATCTTAAAATGGACAAAGAATCAAAAGGATCTAAATAGACGTTTTTCCAAAGAAGGTATAAAAATGGCCAGTAAGCACCAGGAAAAAATGCTCAACATCATTGGCCTTCAAGGAAATGCATATGAAAACCATGATAATACACGGTTTCAAACCCATTAACATAGCTATAATAAAAAAAGAAAGATAATAGGGTTAGGAAGGATGAGGAGAAATTGGAACACTCATACACTGCTAGTGGGAATATAAAATGGTACAGCTGCTGTTGGAAATAGGCTGACAGCTCTTCAAATAAACATTAAAGTACTATATGATGCAGCAATTCTGCTCCTACCTATATTCCCAACACAAATAAAAACATATGTTCACACCATTTGTCATGAATGTTCATAGCAGGATTATTCATGGTAACCAAAAAGTGTGACTACTCAATGTCTACCAACTGATGAATAGATAAATAAAAGTTGGCATTTTCACACAATGAAATATTTGGCAACAAAAAGAAATGAAGCATTGATGTAAGCTACAACATGTATGAACCTTGAAAACATATGCTAAATGAAAAGCTCAGTCACAAAGGACCATATATTGTAAGACTTCCTTTGTATGAAATTTGCAGAATACGCAAACTTACAGAGACAATAGCTAGATAAGCGGTTGCCTAAGGCTGGGGGATGAGGAAATTGGGGGGTGATAATTAACAGGAATGGAATTTCTTTGTGGGTTAATAAAAATGTGCTAAAACTGATTACAGTGATAACTGTAAAATTCTGTGGAAATATTAAAAGCTATCCAATTGTACACTCCGAATGAGTGAATTATATGGTATGTGTATTATGTCTTGATAAAGCTATTTCAAAATAAATCGAAGTTGTAGTTCCCAGCAAAATTTGTTGTAAACATAGACAGGCTTACTCTAATATTTATATAGAAAGGAAAAGCAGAAAAATAATCCTGAAAAAGAAGTTTAATTGGTAGGCATCACTATATCTGGTGTTAAGACTGAATTTATAGCTATAGTAATCAATACAATAAGGTATTGGCAGAGGAATGGACACATAGATCAATAGAACACAATAGAGAATCCAAGAATAAATCAACACAAATATATTCCATTGATTTTTGACAAAGGTACAAAAGCAATTCAATGAAGAAAGGATGTCTTTTCAACAGATGATGCTGGAACAATTGGACAACCATAGGAGAAAAAGAAAGATGCACTGAACAGAAGCAATATAACAATATTTATGAAAATATTTAGACTGGAATATTTATTCTTTTCAGTATTAAAAAAATTATGACTTAAAATATTTTTATTTGGTAAAATTAGCTCTGAGCTTTTCTGCAGAGAAACTATTTTTTTCTATTAAAAATATTATGTTCTACAGAATAGTCAATGAAAGTATCAAAATGTCAAAGTTAATAACTATAAAATGCTACTTTGAAGAAAAATTCAAGCTACTTAAAAATAATATGGTCATATTAAAAATATATTTTTTTAGGGAAAATATCAGTGACATGGCATAAGAAACACATTTGGCTAAAAAGGCTGATTAAAGTACCTGATTAATAACAAAAATAATTATTTTGCATATGTCATTTTTTGTCTTTCTATAATCAACACATACTTTTTAAAAATTTTTTGGTTTATATTAACTGATATGTATTATTTCAGAAGGAATTTTGTATATGAAAATTATTTTTAATAGAACTGTTAACATTTAGTATACAATAAGTAAATATTTCAAATTGTCTAATTTTATCATTTTTATTGCTCATTTTAATTTCAAATGGACAATAAATTTTATGGTCACCTTAATAAAAGTGTTCTCTTTGGGAGAAATTAACAGCAATTACAAACTTAGAGCTCTCACATACTGAATTTCATGCAAAATTTATTGAGATACAGCTAATACTTCCTGACAGAAGCATGGCTGGCTCAATTCTACAAAGGAGTATGACACAGACTTTGCTTGGGAAGTGACTCTAAAAGTCAATATTGACAGAGAAGAAAGGAGGGAGAGAGAGAAGGAGGTAAAGCCAAATATTGGAGTTAAAACATTTGGATTCTTTCCTAATAATGAAGGGTTTAGCCTGTGACCTTCGGGCAAATCATTTTGTTTCTCCAAGCTTCAGTTTCTTCATGTGTAAAATGGGGATAGTAACGATACCCCTCAGGATTGCCGGGAAAGAGCATGCATGGGAGTCTTTGGTAAACTGTGAAGTATGGGGAGGGAGGGGGTGACTTTTCTGACTGTCACCCTTAGCATCAGCAGCAGCCCTCGGAGAATCAAATGAGGAAGAACATTGGGAATGGCCTTTGGCTGCCTGTGGAGTGAAAATGGAAGGAGTGGACAGCAGGGCCATCCAGGATCAGTCAGCTCTCCTCACTAGACCTTTGGTTTGGGATCTGTCCCTCATGACAGTGCTGGTCATTTTGTGTAGGCCAGGAGTTAGAAAACACTAGCTTGTAATTGGTTCACACATGCTTTTATAGTATTCCACCACACATAGCTCAGCTGCCATTCAGCCCTGGTCTATGAACCACAGAAGCCCATGCCATCAATGTGTTACTGAAATTCATCTGTGTGACACCAGGGTTCCTCCTCCCTGCTCCAAGATGTCTGTCCTCCCTAAGGTGGCTGACATAGGCAGAAGCCACCAAGACGTACCCACAGCCATAATGCAGGCCAGGTGTACCCGGCTTGGCAGTATTCTGGTTATAAGATCCCTCCCACCTGAGAGACTTGTCACAGTCAGGCTGCCACAGTCATTTTGGGGAGATTTGTAATTTGAGCCATGTTTGTTCCCCAGGATTAAGTTACAGAGGCACGTTAAATCTCCACTAGTTAAACATAATCATGTGTCAGTTTTGAATTATTTTTGTTTCAAACCCTTTGGATTTAAAATTGGTTACATTTTGCTGTAAACCCTCTACCCTCTATCTTCAATCCAGCGACCTCCTATCACTAACCCCCGACTGCCCTCCCACACCAATTCTTTGGGTTCTTAACCAGCTCCATTTCCTATGCTATGCCAGGCTTTCCTGATTATCTTGGCAGATGAAGCAGTCCTGGTAATAGAATGCAACCTTCCCTAAAAGTTCACTTTAGAACTGATTTTCAGAACATCCTGTTAAAAACTCATAAATTTGAGCCTCACCTCAGCCTGGGAGAGATCCCATTTCCTCAACCATCACAGTAAACAAACAAAAAGCAAACAAACAAACAAACAAAATCACTTTACAACATGTGGAAGCATGAAATTAGAGTAGACCCTTATCTTTCCCTATATAAAAAAATCAACCCCAAATGGATTAGAGACTTAAATGTAAAACCCAAAACTGTGAACCTACCAGAAGAAAACATAGGGAAAAATCTCCATGACATTGGTCTGGGCAATGATTTTCTTGTTATGACCCCAATAACACAGGAAACGAAAGGAAAAATAGACAAATGGGATTACATTAAAGTTAAAAGTTCTGCACAGCAAAGAAAACAATCAACAGAGTGAAGAGACAACTTTCAGGGTAGGAGACAAGATTTGCACACCATACATCTGATGAGGGGTTAATATTCAAAATATATAAGGAACTCATACAACTCAACAGCAAGAAAACAAATAACCCAATTAAAAAATGGGCAAAGGACGTGAATAGACATTTCTCAAAATAAGACATACAAATGGCTCATAAGTATATTAGAAATGCTCAACATCACTAATCAGAGACATGCAAATCAAAACACCAATGAGATATCACCTCACACCTGTTAGAATAGTTATTATCAAGAAGATAAAAAGTAAGTCTTTGTGAGGATACGGAGAAAAAGGAACCCTTGCACTCTCTTGGTGGGTATGTCAATGTCATGCAGCCATTATGGAAAATGGTACAGAGAGTCCTCAAAAAATTAAAAATAGAACTACCATATGACCCAGTAATCCCACCACTGAGTATATATCCAAAGGGAATGAAATCAGTTTATTGAAGAGATCAGCAAGCCCATGTTTATTGCAGCACTATTCACAATAGCCAAGATATGGAAGCAACCAAAGGGTCCATCAACAGACACATAATGAAAATGTGATATATACACACAATGGAATACAATTCATACACAAAAAAGAATAAAATCTTGCCACTTGTGACAACATGGATGAATCTGGAGGACATTAAGTTAAATAAGCTAGGCCCAGAAAAACAAATATTGCATGATCTTACTCATGTGGAACCTAAAATGTTGATTTCATAGAAGCAGAGAGTAGAATGGTGGTTGCCAGAGGCTGGGGTGATGAAGGGGAAGAGGGAGTAGGGGGAATGTTGGTCCAAGGCTATATATTTATAATTGGATAGGAGGACTAAGTTTAAGAGATCGCTTGTACAGCAAGATGGGCATAGTTAATGATGGTATAGTATATTCTTGAAAAATGCTAAGAGAGCAGATGTTAAGCATTCTCACCATGAAAATGATAACTATGTGAAGTAATGCATTTATTAACTAGATTTAACCATTTCACAATGTATATATACTTAAAAATATCATGTCATATGTTATACATACAATTTTATATGTCAACTTAAAAAACAAATTAATTAAAAAAAAAAAACCACCTATAGTGGCTTAATCATTACCCAAATCAGAAAGAAAAGGGGAAAGAGAGGCCCTCATCAGAGTCACTTTTATCCGCTAATCCAAAGAGTTGAAAACAACTCAGCAGAACACTTGAGAGCCTGGGCCTTGGCGTCCAACAGACTCAGTTTGAATCTTTTCTGATCTCTACTAGCTTGTGTCACTTTGCACAAGTAATTTTTTATCCCTGGATCTGTTTCCTTACCTGTCAAATGAGGATGATATCTAAAGATACCTCCCAGGGTTGAGATATGGGTCAACTGAGATAATACATGTGAAACAATCGTTATCAGAGAAATGCCTATACATGAGTAAGTAATCAATCAAGGTAGGTACTCAATATCCATTAGTATTATAAAATATCTAATGCACTAAAATATAGCATTATAAATTATATAATTAATGTCCCAAGAAGGTAAATGGCTTGCCTTAGACCATGCATTACAGTTCTGAATCTGTCAGTGTGTGAATTTGTACATGGGCTTACGAAAGATTTCTCAACACAAAGATTAGGATATAATGAAGTGAAAAGTTTATTTCGCTTTCTCTTGAGAGAGAGAGAGAGGGAGAGAGGGAGGGAGAGAGAAGGGAGAGAGAGAGGGTGAGAGAAGGGAAGAGAGAGAAGGGAATGAGGGAGGGCAGAAAGAAAGGGAGAAAGGGAGAAAGGGAGGAATGTGCCAGGCTGCTAAGGAAAAGCAGCTTGGTGTTTTTAAAGGGTAAGCATTGTTTCTTTTTTTTTTTTTTTTCCCCTTGCTACAGACTGATAACAGGAGTGGCTGGCTCCACCCCCCTCCTTTTTTTTTTCTTTTCTCTGTGAGGCCGGCTTTATCAGAGTCCCTGGAATCTGGTTCTGACAAGAGCTGGTGCTGGGCTCTCATCCCCGCTGTCCACTTAGGGCTGTTCAAGGCTGTGAAAATGAAACTCTCAAATAAAAAATTGTAATCTTAAAGACAATGAGTTGAATCCCAGGTGGTTTATCAAACAAAAGGACAGTCATGTTATGAGTTTTCTCTTTAAAAGGGCAATTATGTGCTGTGAGTTTATTCCTCTTACTTTCTGTTTGATAGTTTATCTTTTTCTATTAGCTAGTTTATTAGCAAGGCGGTCCTTTCAGAATGAATAGCAGAGCAGGAACTTCCACCAAGCATTCATTTTACTTAGCATTTACTGAAAATCTACTTACATCTAGGCACTGAGCTAAGTGCTGCAGATGCGGAGATGAATGAACTAGGTCAATATCCCCAGTGAGTTTATACATTAATAGAGGACATGAACCATGTGTGTGAATAATTAAAATTTGTAAAGAGAACTAAAATAAGTACATAAAAGGAACAGAATTAGCAGAAAAAAACAATTCTTTCTCAGATAAAGTGAGTCACAGAAAAGTTAAAAGACTTGGTTTCAAAGAATGCCAGATAGGCAATGTATAGAAAATAGCACTCTAGAAAAACAAAGCACATGTGCAAAAGATGTGCAAAATACATGGAGGGCTAAAGCTTCATGGTCTATAGCAAAAACCTTAACATAATTAATTGATTAAATTTGCAAAGCATGAAGTAAAGGCAGGGATTGAAGGCAAAAACCTGCTGAAATGCTCTCCAGCTTATCCTCCTCATCCTGTCTTGCTGTAACAGACTCAACGATAACTGAAATCAAATCAGAAGTT
Source organism: Eulemur rufifrons (assembly GCF_041146395.1). NCBI lineage: Eukaryota > Metazoa > Chordata > Mammalia > Primates > Lemuridae > Eulemur > Eulemur rufifrons. Next base: position 225,376,136 of record NC_090989.1, on the reverse strand, counting down.
CCTAGAAGAGTTGAAGGATATAATTGTGATGGTAATAGGCATTGCTTGGGAAGTAGCAGGGATAGTTATCTAGGATCTCCCTGCTTAACTGACAGTACTGTCATTTATCCTTTAGGTCAGCAAGAGGAGCTGCAGGCAAAAGTCAAAACCAACTCAAGGCAACACTGAAGATGCACAAGCAACAAAGAGCTGAATCTTGGAACCCACTGGAGCTTTTTAGACAGGAGTGACTTGATCACCAGCTCCTGCCTCGTGCCCTAGAGTACAATCACACCCATGAGGACCTGCATGATCTTGCTTTAGCCCCACTCTCCAAGTGCATCTCATCCCTTTCCCTCCCACTCTCCCAACCTGGCCTCCTCTCGGTTCTGAAAACGCATCATTTCCTCCTTGCTTCCAGTCCTTTGTCCTTGCTGATCCTTTTTCCTGGAATGCTCAGTGTTTTCATGGCTTCCTGCTGCTCATCTGTTCCTCCTCATGGTCTCAGATCTAAGCATCACCTGTCCTTAACCAAATTACAAAAAAGACCACCTCCCTACACATGTATCTTCTATCGTATCACCATACATTGTTTTCAAGAAATTTATCCAACTCTGTAATTATATTTTTGTGTTTAATTATTTTGATGTCCTTCACCACCTTGTGAGTTCTGTGAAAGCAGCAATCATATTAGCCTCATTGGCTTATATCCCCAACACCTGGCCCAGTGCCTGGCCTGTAGAGTACTCAGATTAATATTTTGAATAAAGAAGAGGTAGGATTTAAGGAGCAACTTTGTGGGAAGGGTAGAGGTAGGATGGGAGATTTGTATCTCCACAGTCTGGTGCCAAAGGTGACCTTTGGAGTCTTGCAGAGCTGTGATTGAATCCTACTTTCTCCATGTATTACCTGTTTGCTTTGGGGCAAAGTGTTTGTCTTTTTGGTATCTACTTCAGACTCCTCATCTCTCAAGTAGGGGGTCATAATACTTATGGAAGGTTTTTAGATTGACAAGACACTAGCTAAATTATGCTAAATCATCTTGGTCAGTCCCTGACCAATTCCCTTTAAACCCTCACCCTTACAGAACTCAATCCAAAATCTCAGATTGAGGCTCATACAAGACTATGGTGGGAGGGCATGAGAGACAAGAGTCCCCAAAATGAAAACTGGAGCATGAGGGTCTAACACAAGAGAGTAATTTCATTTGGGGCCAGTGAATAATTATTCTACTCTTCAATTTATCTGGAACTAGGAGTATTCTCAGAGGAAATGTTGATATGTTAGGGAGGATAATTTTTATGGAATAATCTCTGCATAGTAACAGCCCATGCTTCTGACCCAGGCCATATTTAAGCTGATCAAAAAATCCAAACACAGGCTCTTCCAGCATCACTCTTACAGCTCAGCTTCGCGCCTGTGAAACATTATCGTTCGACTCTCACGCTCATGTTGATTCACCCTGGTTTCATCTTCTGATTGTAAGATAATGCTCCCTGGTAACTGAGCTTCTGCTACTTGATGCCAAGGATGCATGGAAGGAAGCAGCATTTATCCCAGCAACAGCATCCCCATTAATCACCTGGACAAGACACTGAGATCAGACGCATTCTTCCCCGTTAACAAGCAAGTACGAGGGGGGCTATGGGACCATCCAGAAACTGGACCAGGTGAATGAAACTGAAAGCAACTCGGGGTGGGTTTTGTACATTCCATTTTGCCACCATCCCCACACCCCTCCAGCCTCTCTGAAAAGTTTTCATTCACTCGGAACACTGCTCACATTGTTCCTGCTTGACTGAATTTGACAAATCCCACCACTTTCTGAGAGATTTTCTTCCCCTCTAGTGCTGTCTGTGATCCCCTGTGACGGAGATGATAAGCAATTGTTTCACTCTTCTTCCCTGGCTCCAAACTCTACTGCCTCCACCCAAAATAAATTGTTGCAGTCACAAGAAACTTTTTATTAAACAAACAACAAAACAAAACAAAACAAAAACCCAGAAAGCACCGTGACCACAGAACTGTGACTAATAATGGAATTTAGCAAGAAGTCAGCTCCAGTTTCATGAGGCTGCACTAAGAGTTTGGGAACATTTTGCTACTAAAGTTCATGATGAATGACTCTAGGAAGAAAGTGTTGCTATTTCGTATGCTTCTTCTGTTTCCGTGTCAGTTTCATGCTGGAGGTAATAGGGAGTGGCATGTAAGCATGTATCAAACTTTCTTTTGACAAAAGTAAGCTACCAACACATCAGTCCTAGCATCAGAGAGCTGCTGGACGTTGGGTCAAATTTGATTTGGAAAGGGGAAGCTATATAGGAGAGAAATATAAATCATTTTACTTTCCCTATGTTTACACTGAACCCATCAACTCTCCCAAGAGGCTAAGCAAAGTATACCTAGCAGTAAAAAGAAACTCAATCCTGTGTGTTTGAGCCTACTCATTTTTGGTAATTTTTTTCTTCATGCAATTTCAACCTTTCAGAGAAGTTGCAAGGATGATATAAAGAATTTGTGTATACCCTTTCCCCAAATTATGTACATTTTGCTCAGTTTGCCTTATCATTTGTTTGTGCGTGTGTGTGTAATTTCTTAAACCATTTGAAAGTAAGTTGTATACATCATACCCCTAAATACTTTAGAATGTATTTCCTAAGAACAACCACAGTACAACCATCAAAATCAGGAAACTTGACATTATTATACTACTATTATCTAATCCATAGTTCATATTCACATTTTGCAATTTTTCCAATAATGTCCTTTAAAGTTTTTTTTTTTTAAACCCCAGTCCAAAATCCAATCCAAGAATCCAGGATCATTCATTACATTTAGTTGTCATATATCTTTAGTTTTTTTTAAATCTGAAAAATTTTCTCAGTTCTTCTTTCATGACCTTTACATTTTAAAGAGTACAGGACAATTATTTTATAGATGATTCTTCAATTTGATTTTGTTTGCTCTTTGTCCATGATTATATTATACTTTTTTTTTTTTTTTTTTTCAGTCAGAATACTGCAGAAGTACCCCTGGAAAAGAGGAGGTAGAAATTTCTGGAGCTCTTAAGATCCAATGATCTAGTTCTAATTCCTACTATTCTGAATGGAAACACTTCCTAACACACAAGGCATCAGGTAAGGTCCTCAGCAGGTGAGTGCTTACCAGTAAGGACTTACCAGGTGAACCCTTAGCAGTGGTGACAAATTTACACTAGACTAAAGGTTTTTCTGAACCTGCTTTGACAAAGTCAAAAAGTAAATTTCAAAAGGATTAAACTGATTCCAAATAACTAGATTCCAAAACAAAATCCAAAAATACTTTTAAAAATGCAAAAGAACCCAGCACCACATAATGTAAAATACATAATTTTTAATAAAGATAAAAAATTACCAATCATGCAAAAAAGCAGAGAAATATGACAAACAACCAAAAAAACTCCAATATAAATAGACTCAGAAATGACATAAATTATAGAACTTAGCAGACAAGAGAGTTAAAACAGAAATGAAACACATAAAAGCCCCAACTAATTTTTAGAGATAAAAATACAACATAGGAATTGAAAAATTAATATCCTATTAGACACTACAGAAGAAAAGGTTGGCAAATCAGAAGACATAGCAATAGAAACTATCCACAGTGGAATAAAGATTAGATAGACTTAAATGATAAACAGAACATCAGTGACCTCGTGGGCAACATCACACAATCTAATATATGTGTAATTAGAGCCTTTGAAGAAGGTTGAGGTGGGCAAGAAAAAATACTCAAAAAAATTACAGAATATTTTAAAAATTTGAAGAAAACCATAAGCATACAGATCCAAAACAGTCAACAAACTCAAAGCAGAAGAAACAAAGATATCCTTAGTGAGGTATATCATAACCAAAATTTTTAAAATAAATGATAAAGAGATACACCCAGGGAAAGACAAAACTGAAAGGAAACCTCATGTTAGAAGCAACTCAAGTCAGAAGAGAATACAATGAACTCTTTAAAAATAACTGTCAACCTGGAAAATCTTCTGAATCAAATATAAAGATTTTTTTTCTGATATAAACAAGCTGAAATAAATCACCAACAGAAGACCAGCACTACAAAAAAATATTAAAGGAAGTCTTTATTAAAGAAAGATTGTATATATGATATACAACTCACAACACATTATTATTTTGTTATTATTGCTTCAAGAAGTTATGTATATTTTCAGGGAATTAATGAAAAATTTTCCTTTATATTTACTTATATTTACTATTTCCTGAATACTTCTTTCCTTTGCATAACTCCACATTTCCATCTGGTGGCACCAAGCCTTTAAGAAGTCTTCCATATATTGTCTACATTAAGCCCATTTAAATATAAAGACAGGTATTAATAATTGTAATTGGAGGGGGTGGAGCAAGATGGTTGATCATCCCTCCTTGTGAAACAAAACTCAACAACTATCCATGTAAGCATGCACTTTCAAAAGAACCAAAAAGCAGGTGAGCAATCATACTACTTAGTTTTTATTTTTATTTTTATTTTTATTTCATCTTATTGTTATGGAGGATACAGAATTGCAGGTTACATACGTTGCCCATGTACCACCTTTCCCTCCAAGTCAGAGCTCCAGGCGTGTCTGTTCCCCAGATAGTGCGCGTTGCACCCATCATGTAGGTATATATCCCTCCCTTCCCCACCCCCCCCCTTCCCGAGTCAGCACCTTCAAGCGTTACCATTCCCCAAACGGTGCGCAATGCACTCATTGTGTAGGCATACACCCATCCCCTCACCCACCCCCAACCTGCAAACTAGTGCAACCCCTGTGGAAAGCATTATGGAGGTATCTTAAACAGATTCAAGTAGACCTGCCATTCGATCCAGCAATCCCATTACTGGGCATATACCCAAAGGAAAAAAGGTCATTCTGTAACAAAGACACATGTACCCGAATGTCTATAGCAGCACAATTCACAATAGCAAAGACGTGGAAACAACCCAAATGCCCATCAATACATGATTGGATTAGTAAGCTGTGGTATATGTATACCATGGAATATTACTCAGCTATAAGAAATAATGAAGATACGACATCTCTATGGTTCTCCTGGAGAGAGCTGGAACCCATTATATTAAGTGAAGTATCCCAAGAATGGAAAAACAAGCATCACATGTACTCACCAGAAAATTGGTTTCCCTGATCATCACCTAAATACACATCTGGGAACGACACCAATCGGATATCATACTACTTAGTTTTAACATTGTATCAAGGAAAGAGGAACTGAAGAGACCAAAAAAGACAATCTTGCATTGCCCATGCCAAACCTACCCTATCCAGGAGGGGTGCTAGCATGCTGTGTGCAGGAGGGAGGGAGAGTGAACTAAACGTGAGGTTTTTCATTGAAATTCAGGGCTGCCCCAGCACAGGAGAAAGTGGCACAGAGCAGAATTCTGCCAGTGCCCACAGAGGGAGCATATAGACCAGCCAGGCCATAGAAAAATCCTCTACCCTGAAACCTGAGTTCTGGCTAGCCCCACCATCAGTAGACAAAAGGCAGCCTTGGTCCTAGGTCCTAGAGTAAATACCTAAGGCAGTTGGGTCACAAAAGCTGCAGCCCCTTGGGCAATTCCTGCAGCTGTGTTGGCTTGGAGCCAGTAGACTTGGGGTGTACATGACCCAGTGAGACAACACTAAGGGCAGCCAAAAAGCCAGTGCCTACATCACTCCTACACCAACTACAGACATTGCAGCTTAGGGAGTTTTCTTCCACTTGAGAAAGAAAAGGGAAAACTTCCAAGGGCTTTGTTTTACAACTTGGGTACTAGCTCAGCCACAGTAAAAAAAGTACCAAGCAGACTCCTGAGGCGCCCGAGTCCAGGCCTTAGTTCCTGGACAGCATTTCTGGACTCACCCTGGCCCAGAAGGAAACATGCTGCCCTGAAGGGAAGGACTTAGTCCTGGCAGGATTCACCACTTGCCCACTAAAGAGCCCTTGGGCTTTAAATAAACATCAGAGGTAGCCAGGCAACAGTCACCATGGGCTTTGGGTCAGACTGGACTGGCTTCAGGTGTGACCTGGCACTGGCAGCAACGAGGAAGTACCTATGAAACTCCTCCCACAAGTCCAGCAGCCCATAACAAAGAGTTGCAGAAGACAGTGAGAGACTTGGCCTAGTAATCCAGTGAATTTTCATGTATCTACCTAAGTACACCAACGTGGTACCACCAGGAGTCTGCAACAGTCACAGTATTATTGCGCTTGGGGCACCCCAAGTGCTGATGTGGCTTCAGTGACCAAAGACTTAGATCACAACATTCAATTCCCTTTGAATATCTGAAAAGCTTTCTCAAAAAGGGTGGGTTCAAACAAGCCCAGACTGTGAAGATTAAAATAAATACCTAACTCTTCAATGCCCAGACATTGAAGAATATCCACAAGCATCAAGATACCAAGGAAAACATGACCTTACCAAACAACTACATAAGGTACCAGTGACTAATCCAGGAGCAATGGAGATATTTGACCTTTTAGACAAAGAATTCAAAATAGCTGTCCTGAAGAAGCTAAATGAAGTTCAAGACAACAAAGAGAAGGAATTCAGAAGCCTGTCAGAGAAATTTAGCCAAGATGTTGAAATAATAATAATAATAATAATAATAAAATCAAGCAGAAATTCTGGAGCATAAGAATTCAATTGACAAACTGAGAAATGCATCAAAGTCTCTCAACAGCAGAATTGACCAAGTGGAAGAAAGAATCAGTAAGCCTGAAAACAGACTATTTGAAAATACAAAGAAGAGAAAAAAGAAACAAATAATAAAAAAGAATTTTATAAAATGAAGCACACTTACAAGATCTAGGAAAAAAAGAAAACATCAAAAGGGAAAATCTAAGAGTTATGTGCCTTAAAGAGGAGGTAGAGAGACAGATTGGGATAGAAGGTTTATTCAAGGAAGTGACAACAGAGAATTTTCCAAACTTAAAGAAAGATATCAATATTCAGGCACAAGAAGATTTAACCCAAATAAGCAGATTTAACCCAAATAAGACTATGTCAAGACATATAATAATCAAGCTGCAAATGTTGTAGATAATGGAGAGATCCTAAGGAAAGCAAGAAAAAAGAAAAAGATAACATATAAAGGAGCTCCAATATGTCTGGCAGCAGACTTCTCAGTGGAAACCTTACAGACCAGGAGAGAATGGGATGACATATTCAAAGTGCTAAAGGAAAATAACCTTAACCTAGAACATTATATCCTGCAAAAATATCCTTCAAACATGTAAGAGAAATAAAGACTTTCCCAGACAAACAAAAACCGAGGGATTTCATCAACACCAGACCCATCATACAAGAAATGTTAAAAGGAGTTCTTCAGTCTAAAGGAAAAGGACATTAACGAACCATAATAAATCATCTGAAGGTGTACAACTCACTGGTAACAGTAGGTACAAAAGTACACAATACTCTATTGCTGTAATTGCAGTGTATAAACCACTTATACCTTGAGTAGGAAGACTAAATGACAAACCTATCAAAAGGAACTACAGCTTTTTGAAAGACAGATAATATAAAAAGATATGGGGAGAAATAATAAAAACTTAAAAAGCAGAGGGGGATGGAGTTAAAGGGTGGTAGAATTTCTGTTAGATTTATCTTTCTTGTTTATTTGTTTGTTTGTAAGCAGAGTTGTCATGTGTTTAAAGTAATTGGTTATAAAATGTTTTTTCCAAGCCTCATGGTAACCTCAAATCAAAAAACCTACAACAGATAAACAAAAAATAAAAAGAAAGAAATTAAAACTCACTACCAGAGAAAATAATTTTTAACAAAGGTAGACAGGAAGGAAGGAAGAAAGAAAACGAGGACCACAAAACAACCAGAAATCAAATAACAACATGGCCGCAGTAAGTCTTTAATAATAACATTGAATTTGAATGGACTAACTTCTCCAATCAAAAGACAAGTGGCTGATGGAGGAAAAAAAAACAAGAGCCAACTATATGTTGTTAGCAAGACACAAACTTCACCTATAAAGACACACACAGACTGAAAGTAAAGAAATAGGAAAAGGTATTCCATGCAAATGGAAACCACAAAAGAGCAGGAGTAGCTACACTTCTCTCAGATAAAATAGATTTCAAGACAAAAACTGTAAAAAGAGACAAAAAAGGTCATAATATAGTGATAAAATAGTCAATTTAGGAAGAGAATATAATAATTCTAAATACATATGCACCCAACACCATAGTACCCAGATATATAAATCAAATATTATCAGAGCTAAAGAGACAGAGAGGTCCTACCTAAAATAATCATTGGAGACTTCAACACTCCTCTTTCAGCATTGAAAATGTCATCCAGACAGAAAATCAACAAATAACATTGGACTTAATCAGCACCAAATGGACCTAAGAGATATTTACAGAATGTTTCATCTAACAGCTGAAGAAGTCACATTCTTCTCCTTGGCTCATAGATCATTCTCAAGAGTAGACCATATGTTAGGCCACAGAACAAGTCTTAAAAAATTCAAAGAAATTGAAATCATACCAAGTATTTTCTCTGACCACAATGGAATGAAAATAGAAATCAATAACAAGAACACTGGAAACTATAAAACACATGGAAATTAATCAATATGCCCCTGAAAGACCAGTTTGTCAATGAAGAGATTAAGAAGGAAATTTAAAAATTTCTCGAAACAAATGAAAATGAAAACACAACATACCAAAAACTATAGGATACAGAAAAGCAGAAACAAGAGGAAAATTTATACCAGTAAGTGCCTACCATCAAAAAAAGTAGAAAAGTTTCAAATTATCAACCCAATAATGCATTTTAAATAACTAGAAAAATAAGAGCAAACCAAATCCAAAATTAATAGAAGAAAAGAAATAATAAAGATCAGAGAAGAAATAAATGAAATTAAAGCAAAATAATACAAAAGATCAATGAAATAAGATGGGGGTGGGGGAAGGGATGGGTGCATACCTACATGATGAGTGCGATGTGCACTGTCTAGGGAATGGACACACTTGAAGCTCAGACTCGGGGGGATGGGGGGGCATGGGCAATATATATAACCTGAACTTTTGTACCTCCATAATGAGCTGAAATTAAAAAAAAGAAAAGAAAACAAACAAAATTGACACACCTTTAAACAGACTAAGAAACAGAGAGAATACCCAGATAAATAAAATTAGAGATGAAAAAGGAAACATTACAAATGATGCCACAGAAATCCAAAGGATCATTAGAGACTGCTATGAGCAACTACGTCCCAATAAATTGGACAACCTAGAAGAAATGGATAAATTCCTAGACACATACAACCTACCAACATTGAACCAGAAAGAAATAAAAAATCTGAATTAAACAATAACAAGTAATGAGGTAGAATCAGTAATAAAAAAATCTCCTATCATAGAAAAGCCCAGGACTCAATGGTTTCACTGCTAAATTCTACCAACTATTCAAAGAAGTAATACCATTTCTACTTAACTGTTCCAAAAAAAAAATCAAGGTGGGAGGAAAACTCCCGAATTCATTCTACAAGGCCTGTATCACCCTGATACCAAAACCAGACAAAGATGCAACAAAAAAAGAGAACTATAAGCCATTATCTCTGATGAACACAGATGCAAAAATTGTCAACAAAATATTAGCAAATCGAATTCAACAGCACATTAAAAAGATTATTCATCATGATCAAGTATGATTCATCCCAGTCATGCAAGAATGGTTCAACATATGCAAATAAATCAATGTGATACATCATATCAACAGAATGAAGGACAAAAGCCATATGAACATTTCAATCAATGCTTAAAAAGCATTTGATAACATTCAACATTCTTCAGAATAAAAACTCTCAAAAAAACTGGGTATAGAAAGAGCTTACCTCAACACAATAAAAGCCATATGACAGACTCACAGTTAGTTTCAGACCAAATAGGGAGAAATTGAAAGCCTTTCCGCTATGATCTGGAACAAAACAAAGATGACCACTTTCACCACTGTTATTCAACATAGTACTGGAAGCTCTAGCCAGAGCAATCAGACAAGAGAAAGAAATAAAAGGCATCCAAATTGGAAAGGAAGAAGTCAAATTATCCTTATTTTCAGGTAATATAATTTTATATCTAGAGAAACCTAAAGACTACACAAAAAAACCTATTAGAACTGATAAACAAATTCAGTAAAGTTGAAAGATACAAAATCAACATACAAAAATGAGTAGCATTTCTATATGCCAGTAGTAAACAATCTGAAAAAGGAAACCAAGAAAGTAACCTATTTACATAGCTCCATGTAAAATAAAATACCTAGGAATAAATTCAACCAAGGAAGTGAATGATCTCTATTACAAAAACTATAAAACATTGATGAAAGAAATTGAAGAGGACACAAAAAATGGAAAGATATTCCATGCTCATGGATTGGAAGAATCAATATTGTTAAAATGTCCATACTACACAAAGCAATCTACAGATTCCATGCAATCCCCATCAAAACACCAATGACATTCTTCACAGAAATAGAAAAAATAATCCTGGCCGGGCGCGGTGGCTCACGCCTGTAATCCTAGCACTCTGGGAGGCCGAGGTGGGCGGATCGTTTGAGCTCAGGAGTTCGAGACCAGCCTGAGCAAGAGCGAGACCCCATCTCTACTAAAAATAGAAAGAAATTATATGGACAGCTAAAAAATATATATAGAAAAAATTAGCCGGGCATGGTGGCGCATGCCTGTAGTCCCAGCTACTCGGGAGGCTGAGACAGGAGGATCGCCTGAGCTCAGGAGTTTGAGGTTGCTGTGAGCTAGGCTGACGCCACGGCACTCACTCTAGCCTGGGCAACAGAGTGAGACTCTGTCTCAAAAAAAAAAAAATAAATAAAATAAAATAAAATAAAAAAATAGAAAAAATAATCCTAAAATTTATATGGAACCACAAAAGACACAGAATAGACAAAGGCATCCTGAGGGGGGAAAAAAAAATTGGAGGAATCACCGTACCTGACTTCAAATTATACTGCAGAGCTACAGTAACCCAAACAGCATTGTACTGGCATTAAAAAAACAGACACATAGATGAATGGAACAGAACAGAAAACCCAGAAATAAATCCACATATTCATTGTTAACTTATCTTCAACAAAGTTGCCAAGAACATACAGTGGGGAAAGGACAGTCTCTTCAATAAATGATCCTGGGAAAACTAGATAGCTATGTACAGAAGAATGAAATTAGACCCTTATCTCTCTCCATATACAAAAATAAAATCAAAGTGGATTAAAGACTTAAATCTGAGACCTGAAACTATGAAACTTCTAAAAGAAAACTTTGTGGAAACACTTCAGAATATTAGTTTGGGCAAGGACTTCTTGAGTAATATCCCCAGAGCACAGGCAACCAAAGCAAAATTGGACAAATGGGATCACATCAAGCTAAAAAGCTTCATCACAGCAAAGGAAACAATTAACAAAGTGAAGAAACAACCCACAGAATGGGAGAAAATATTTGTGAACCACCCATCTGACAAAGGAATGATAAGAATATATCAGGAACTCCAACTACTCAATACGAAAAAAGTAATAATTCAATTACAAAATAGGCAAAGGGTCTGAATAGACATTTCTCAAAGGACAACATACCAATGGCCAACAGATACATGAAAAAATGTTCAACATCATTAGTCACCAGAGAAATCCAAATGAAAACTACAATGAGATATTATCTCACCCCAGTTAAAATGATTTTTATCAGAAAGACAGGCAATAATGAATACTGGCAAGGATATGGAGAAAGGTTAACCCTCATACACTGTTGGTGGGAATGTAACTTAGTTCAACCACTATGGAAAACTGTGTGGAGGTTCCTCAAAAAACTAAAAATAGACCAGGCCGGAGGCTCACACATGTAATCCTAGCATTCTGGAAGGCCAAGGCAGGAGAATTACTTGAGCTCAGGAGTTTGAGCTAGCCTGAGCAAGAGTGAGACCCCATCTCTACCAAAAAGAAAAGAAAAAAACCCATCCGGGCATTGGGGCATGCACTATAGTCCCAGCTACCCAGGAGGCTAAGACAGAAGGATCACTTGAGTCTAGGAGTTGGAAGTTGCAGTGAGCTACAATGATGCCACTGCACTCTATCCGGGAAGCAGCAGAGTAAGACTCTATCTCAACAAAAATAAACAAGGTAAAGAAAAAAAAAACTAAAAATAGAACTACCATATGACCCAGCAATCCCACTGCTGGGTATATACCCAAAGAAGCGGAATTCAGTATATGGAAAAGATATCTGCATTCTCATGTTTATTGCAACAGTATTTACAATAGCCAAAATAAGGAATCAGCCTAAGTATCCATCAATGGATGAAGGAATTATGATACATATACAATATGGAATATTATATAGCCACAAAAAGAATGAAATCCTGCCATTTGCACCAACATGGATGGACCTGGAGAAAATTATGTTAAGTGAAATAAGGCAAGCACAGAAAGACAAATCTCTCATGTTCTCTCCCATATGTGGGAGCTACATATTAAAAACAATGGAGACAGAGAGTAGAATGATGGTTACCAGGGGCTGGGAAGAGTAGCAGGGAAGGGGCAATAAAGTAGGGATGGTTAATGGGTATAAAAATATAGTTACATAGAATGAACAATATTTGATAGCACAACAATAAGTTAGAGTATACTCTAAATTAACTAAAAGAGTGGAATTGGAATGTTCCTGACACAAAGAACTAATAAATGCCTTAAGTGATGGATACCCCAATTACCCTGATTTGATTAATTCACATTATATGCCGGTATCAAAATATCACATGTACCTTATAAAGATATATGATTATTATGTACACATAATTAAAAATAAAAATTTAAAAAATAAAGACAGGTAATTCTTAAAAGTTAAAAAAATGGCAAAATCTATATCATATAAACATAAGATGTTTCAAAGGAAGGATGAAGTGGCTCTATTATTATTAGACAAATTGAATTTTGAATGAAATAATATTACTAAGATTATAAAAGATCACTTCAAAATGATAGATGTCGCTTATCCAGAAGACATAATATCAAAGGTGTATGCACTTAAAAACAGAATTTTAAAATATAATAAGCCAACAACAAATAGAACTGAAAGGAGAAAGAGACAAATCTAAAAGTTTATATCTGGAGAATTCAGTACTTCTGACTCAATGATTGTTAGAACAAGCAGACAGAAAATCCTTATGCATATAATAGACTTGACCAATACAATCAACCAATTTGACATTGACCAACACTTTATGCAATAGACATTATTGTCAAAACATTATTTTCAAGCACACACAGAACATTTACCAAAATAGACCATATTCTGGGCTATAAAACAAGTACCAATAAATTAAAAGGACCTAATACAAAGTATATTATCTAATCAAAACATAATTAAATTTCAAGTCATTAAAAGTACATGGAAAATCCTAAAATATTTGAAAATTACTCTTTCTCAAAGAAGAAATAAAAGAGAATTAGGAAATAGTTGAACTACTTGAAAAGGCACACACAACATATCAAAATTTGTTGGATTCAGCTAAAGCAGTGCTTATAAGAAATTTTATAGCATCAAATGCTTATATTAGAAAAATTAAATATCTCCAATTATTTAAGCATTAGCAAATTAAATTCAAAGTGAGGTGAAAGAAAATAAAGAGCAGAAATTAATGAAATACAAAATAGACAACACAAATGTAACAAAAACTTGTTCTAAAAATCAATAACCTGGATAAACCTGTAGCAAGTCTGATAAAGAAGGAAAGAGATACAAACGAGTGTATACTTATCTTCAAATGCCAAAGATATATACATTATGTTCAATTTTTTGTATGTCAATCATATCTTAATAAAGTGGTTTTAAAAAATAGGTCTTGAGAATTAAATTTAAAAAGGAACTGTTACATCAAATCTAAAGCCAATAATTTAAACTGTAAATATTTTAAGGCAAAACCAATGTTAACACACACACAAAAAAAGTTAGCTGTGAAGACATTTTCAATGCTTGGGAACTTTTTTTATTGTCACAGACACAAAAAAGAAATGTGGTCAAGAAGCATAGGTTTTATTTTTTATCCTATTGTTGATTTGTTTTATGTTCTAGGGCACATTTTTAATGTTCCTGAGTGTAATCAAAGTTACCTTCATGTATACTCTAAATATAAAAAAAAAACCTCATTGAATATTTGCCATTTCTTTACTGGAATAATCATGAGCTTTGGAAAAAACAGCTCAAGGCTCATATCCTGACCACCAATTCTTCATTTGTAAAATAGAAATAATAACAACCAAATAAAGATTTTGTGAGAAATCAATGAATGTTATTCATATCTTTAAAAAAGTTACATATATAAACACTCCCATTCATCTTATTTTAAATAATAAATTTTTAAAATTTTTATGGTTACAAAATTAATTCTGTTCAGTTTCACAGAACTGTATAAAGTGAAAAAAAATTAAGAGTTCTAGTGTTTACAAATTATTTTGTGAAAAAAAATAAAAACCAAAAATAAGCTCCCTGCCCCAGCCCCCCCCCCAAAAAAAAAGAAAAAGAAAAAAGAGAAGATACAAATTACCAATATCAGTAATGAGAACAAGGACATTACTACAAATCCTACATACATTGATAATTCAATAAGGGAATACTATGAACAAATTTTATGAAAATAAGTCCAATAATGATGAAATTGACAAATTCTTTGAAAGACACAAACTACCAAAGTTCAACACAAAACAAATGGTAACCTGAAAAGCCTTGTATCTATTAAAGAAATTGAATTTATAATTTTTAAACTTCCCAAGAGAAAACTTTAAACACAGATGGCTTCACTGGAAAATTTTGCAAAACACCTAAAGAAGAAATAATGACAATTCTAAAAAAAATCTTCCAGAAAATATAATAGGAAAGAACCCTTCTCAACTCACTGATGAGACCAACATTGTTTTGACACAAAAACCACAGAAAGCAATTTCAAGGAAAAAAAACTACAGAATAATATACATTATAAACATAGATACAAAAGTCTTTAACAAAAATTCATCAAATTAAACCCAGTAATATATAAAACACAGGGGTTTAACATTTACAAGTCAATAAATACAATTCTCCATTTTAAAGGTCTTTAAAAGAAAACAGAGTCATAAAACAGATAAAGAAAACAGAGTCACGACTCAATAGAGTCATAAAATGGGTTTAAGAGAATTTAATGTTTATTCATGATGAAAAATCCACCAAGTTAGGAATAGAAAGGAACTTTCTCAATCTGACAAAGGGCATCTAAAAATAACCTACAGTTAACATTACACTTAATGGGTGGAGACTGAATGTTTTCCCTCCTAAATAAAGAACAAGGCAACAATGTCTGCTCCAATTATTTCCATCCAACATCATGGTGTAAATCATGGCCAGAGCAATAAGGAAAGAATAAATAAAACAGATGCAGATTGGAAAAGAAGAACTACACTGTCTTTATTTACAAAGAATATGATCATCTATGCAGAAAATCCTAAGGAGTGCACAAAAAGGCTCGTAGAAATAAGTGATGTTAACAAGATTCCAGGACACTAGGTCAAATATGAAAGTCAATCATATTTCTGTTAATTAGCCTCAAATATATAATATTGTGATGGCAATGTATAAATTAAGTTTATGTCTAGTATGTAGGTTAAAAGACAAAACTACTAAAAACAACCATAACTGCAATTAATTTGTTAAGGGATAAAAATTATTAAAAGATATAAACTGTAACATCAAAAATGTGGAACGTGGGAAGAGAGGAAGTGTAGAAATCTGATCACTGTATATGTGATCAGAATTAATTTATTATTAGCTTAAAATATCCTGTTATAAGATGTTTTATATAAGCCTCAAGGTAACCACAAAGCAAAAACCTATACACAAAAATGAAAAGATTCAAAGCATACCACTACAAACACACACCATGCACACACACACATACAAACACACGAAGAAAGCAAGAGAGGAAGAAAGGAATAAAGGATCTACAAAACAACCAGAAAACAATTAACAAAATGGCACTAGGAGGTCCTTAAATATCAGTAATTATGGTAAATGTAAATGGATTCAATTCTCCAATCAAAAGGCAAAGAGTGGCTAAATGCATTAAAAAAAATAAGACCCAACTATAAGAGACTCACTTCACCTTAAAGGACACTCATACACTGAAAGTAAAGGGTTGGAAAAGACATTTCATGCAAATGGAAACCAAAAGAGAACAGAGGTAACTATGCTTACATCAGACATAATAGAACTTAAGTCAAAAACTGTAAAAAGAGATAAGGAAGTTCATTATATAGTGATAAAGGGGTCAACTCATTAAGAAGACATAACAATTGTAAACATATATACACCCAACATCAGAGCACCTAAACATATAAAGCAAACATTAAGAGATCTGAAGGGAGACGTAGACTGAACACAATAATAGTAGAGGATTTCAATATCCACTTTCAACAATAGAAAGATCATACAGACAGGAAACTGATAAAGAGACATTGGACTCAAACTACACTTTAAACCAAATGGACCTAACAGTCTTATACAGAACATTCCATCTAACAGCAGAATACATATTCTTCTCAATTGTACGTGGACCATTTTCCAAATCTTAACAAATTTAAGAAGAACTAATTTTAACAAATTTAAAAAGACTGAAATCATATATCTTTTTCAATCTCAATGGTATGAAACCAGAAATCCATAATAGGAAGAATCAAGGAAAAGTCATAAATATGTGAAAATTAATCAATATGCACCTGAACAATTATTGAGTAAAAGAAATTAAAAGAGAAATTTTAAAATGCCTTGAGATAAATGAAAATGGAAATATACCAAGACATATAGAAGGCAGCAAAATCAGTTCTAAGAGGAAAGTTTATAGTATTAAATGCCTACATCAAAAAAGAAGAAAGATCTCAAACTACCTAATGTTACTCATCGAGAAACTAGAAAAAGAAGAATAAGCTAATCTCCAAGTTAGCAGAGGAAGGAAATACAGATCAGAACAGAAATCAATGAAATAGAGACTAGAAAAATGAAAAAAACAGATCAACAAAACTTAAGAATTAGTTTTCTGAAGAGCTAAACAAAATTAACAAACCCTTAGGTAGACTAAGAAAAAAGAGAGAGAAGGCACAAATAAATAAAGTCAAAAATGAGACATTACAACTGATACCACAGAAAAACAGAGGATAAGAGACTACTATCAGCAATTATACATCAACAAATTGAATAGCCTAGAGGAAATGGATAAATTCCTAGAAACATATAACCTACCACAACTGAATCATGAAGAAATAAAAAATCTGAACAGACCAAATAACAAGTGAATATAGAATGTGAAATTTTAAAAATACCATTTATGCTAGCATCAACATGAAAAATATAAAAACACATTTAACAAAAAATGTGCAACTCCTATTCATTGAAAACTGCAGGATATTGTGGAGACAAAGATCACTTAACCAATGGAAAGCTATAGGATTTTCATGACCAGAGATTTGATATTTTTTAATGTCTATTATCTATAATTACATCTATAAATTTAGTGCATTCCCAAGCAAAATCCCAACTGATATATTTATAAAAATTGGCTGAATCTAAAATTCATCTAGAAACCCAAGTGATCCAGAATAGACAAACCAACTTTTAAAATGGAGAACAAAGTTGGAGGACTCATGCTGATTTCAATACCTACTCTAAAGCTATAGTAACCAAGACAGCCTGACATTGGCATGATATATAGATCAATGAAACAGAACATCCGGAAACAGAGCTACATATATATTGGCAATTGATGTTTGACAAATATGCCAAAATAATGCCATGGAAAAGGATATTCTTTTCAACAAATTGCATGGGAATGATGGTACCTTTATGTTTTAAAAAATGATAATATTGACCTTCACCTCATACAATACCTCAAAATGGATCAGAGACCTAAATAAAACACCTAAAACTATAAAACTTCCAGAAGAAAAACACAGAAGAAAAACTGTAAAACTTGGGATAGGCAAAGATTTTTTTGAAATAGGACACAAAAAGTATGAAATAGCAAAGAAAAAATAATGAATTATACTTTACCAAAATTTAAAACTTTACTCTTTAATAGATACTAAGAAAATAAAATGGCAAGTCATATATATATATACACATATATATATACACACACATATATATGTATGTATATGGCTGTAAAATATATATCCTGTAATAAAATACTTGTATTTAGAATCCATAGTAACTCTTATAACTCAATAAGACAGATAATCTAATAAACATTTGGACAGGAGATTTGAGCAGAAACTCTACCAAAGAATATATGTGGACAGCAAATGAGCATATGAAAATATGCTCAACATTATTAGTCATTAGGGAAATGCAAATAAAACCCACAATGAGATATCATACACATCCATTAGAAAGGCAAAAATTTTACAAATTGGCAATACACACATATGTACACATACGTATACATGCATTCATGCACACAGATGTACACACACAAACACACTACTATCAGGTAATCAAACTAAATCTATGAGGTGAAAATATGGCAGATATTTGAAAACATATTGCCGGATGTTAGACTCTGCTATAAATTAAAAAATGAATTTTTAAAAATTGCTAATTAGAAATATTTGAGGTCATCATTCCATTAAAAATACAAATCAAATCATCTTATAAGCAAAAGTAATTCTAATTTTTTTTAAAAATTATATTAAAGCTATTTGACATACTTCAAAAATAAGAGTGAAGAAGAAAGGAACTAAGATTCTCTGAGTGATCATCATGTGTTATGTCTTTTCAATATATTTATTACCTCATTAAATCCTCACAAGAACTCTGAAAGTTAGCTGAGCTATTACCTCAGGGATGTCAAGCAGTTGTAGATGTAGACGTGATTCAAGTTCAAGACTACCTGACTTCAAAGCCTTTATATCCAGCCTTATTCTCTATATCCAGGAAGATAGATTTTTATTTCAAGGTCATAAAAAATCTGACAAGACATCCACATTTAGAGCATTTGTGAATACCCTCAAGTAAAGACTAGGTTTTTCTACATTCCGTTTACCAAGCATTGTACAGGACACCTGTCACATCTCATTTAAGCCTTTTGACAATCTAATGAGCTAGGCACTTTACAGCCATTTTGCAAATAAAGTGACGTTCTTAATTGTTTTTATCTGATGCCAAATCCTGTGTTGTTTTCACATCAACCACTGCTCACTTTCATAACTGATCTTCAGTAGATTTGGGGTCGCCATTTTCCATTAGAAACAGTAACCATACTCCGTGATTGCAAGCCAAATGCTTAAAAATCAAGTGCATACCCAACATGACAATTCCTTCACATTGAGCCCACGTGACAAGTTCACTTACCCTTGTTTCCAACCCACTCCATTTGTGTCTGCTGTGCAGTCTTTCTCTCTCAGTTATTCCCTGTCATTACAATTCTCTTTCCTATCTCTTTCTTAATCTTTCCTCCAGGTATAGAAATTCAGAGTTATACAAAGCATGCCCCTTGCCCAAGTTTATCTTGCCACCTGCTCTATTTTTTCTCCTCTCTAATGCTTTCTATTAAACATTAACAGTAGCTGATGATGCTATACCATGGGTATAGGGGATTTTCTACCCCTCTGAATTTCCTGTCTGCATCATCCAGTTCCTGGGCTTCTGCAGGTGGGTAATAGCAAAATTACTTCTGCTGTGATTTTTATTGGTATGGTTTATTTTTAATTTGGTCTTGAGGTCTCTTTAGAAAGTGACCATAAGTCAAGATATCTACTCTCTAGCAGAGCCCTGATGGGGGACGAGTTAGGTTCAACTGCATTGTTTATGAAGAGGTAAAAACAAAATGCATGAAACAAAATAAATGTATGACTTACAGATCCCAGAGACGTTAGGGGTGCCAATATGGGTGCCAAAGAGAAGTCTAGAGGAGGCAGGGAGCTCAACCAGCAGGTGAGAAGCGGAGAGGAAGTGTAGGACTATGTCTTTGTTAAGCTCCGTGAATGCTATCCCTCAGGCTTTCCCTAGGGGTTGTGGATTGGCTAGTTTAAAGAAAACACCTGTGAAGGGGAGAATGTATTTACATGACTCCGGTGTTGACCATCAGGTATTTTTTGTGGTCAGTAGCTGTGAGGTGTGTTGGGCTTTTTGTCAGTGGGATGAGGCACAAGTTGGGCTATCTCACAGATAACCCTACAGGGAGGGGAACTTTTAGCAAGGCCAAAGGTGAGGAGGACTACTGGGTTTCAAGACTTATGTCTGGCCTAGAAATAAGTGCCAATGCAGTGACCATATTAACAAATGTATGACAGCATCTTATGAAGGGGCTAAATTCTAAAGTCAGGGGTAGAAGAAAAGAAATGTGCATAATATCAAATTTTTTTTTGAAAAAGTCTTAGAAAGGGGCCATGCTTCAAGTCAGTGTACAGTTTCTCAGTAAATCTATCAAAGTCGTCTCTGGAAAATAAATCACCATTTCTTTAGTTGAGCTGCAGTGGTAGTAGGTGGCTTGTACTAAGGGCCATTCTAGGTAAACACATACATCTGTATATTTAGTCACTAGAATTACTTTCAGTGCTGCAAGATGCTCTAAGAAAGTTACTGGAATTGAGATCACCTGAGGCTGAAGAGATTTGTCTCCCAAGCCAAGCTCACTGATTAGAATGGCAACTGGAATCACATGCTATCATTATTTTTTCTTCTTTCTCTTTTCATGTTAAGATTTGGACAGCACTCAGAGTTGAGTTTACATCTATTAAATACATTTATGATGCAATGCCACTACATTAAGATATAAAGAATATAGTATGTAAACCCTTGAGAATGTGTAGCCCCAAATAAAGATTTTATGGATAACCGGTGTGTTTCTTGTGACTCTGTCTTTAGGACAGTTGTCTAAAGAATTGGAGAAGTTCATCATGATGCCAGATCACTATGTCTAGGACTTCCAAGCACACCATGACGTTTACAAGTCAATGACACAGCTTCCCTTCCCCACACTCAGAAACAGGAGCAAGTGACATCATCATCTAATACATAAGTTTTATATATCCATGTGACATGATTTGGGGAACTACTCTCTCAATTCCCTATGGGAAGTAGAAACAGTAAGAGATAACTCATTGATAATTAGCTCCGGTTAGATAAAAAGACATCCATTTTAATGGTGTATTTTGGATTTATTCATTTTCTTCCAAACTTTTGGGTCTTTAAAACATTGCAGGCTTTTCCAAAGTCCTATTCCCTCTTAATTTTTAGAGCTTTCTTTCCTTTGAGGGCAATTTAATCCATGTGTTTCTTATTGGCTTTCTCTTAAAACATCAGTATTTTTGTATGTGTTTTTTTTTCCCCCTCAGAGGTATACAGTATCCACAAAACCTTTTTTAAAGTATATTTCCAAGGAATATTTCTCTTGTGTGTGGGGTTTTTTTTTATTCCTTTTTAAATCCTGGAAATTACTCTTCACTAAATGTAAATTAACTCAGACACCAAAAAGTTTGAGTTCAGGTTGAAACTTCATATCCATGAATTTTGAATAGGTTCTAAACTTGGCACACCCTATTGTATATTTAGCCCGTACAGCCATTGACTAAAGAAGATGGTCTCTTGATCAAAATGAATTTTGAGTTTTAAATAAAATGAGAGAGTTAAAACAAATGCAGCTAATGATAAAACGATGAATGTCATCATGTGGCAAAGAGAAGGATCCAGACTCTCTCTAAGTTTTGGATCAACCATACGTATTATATAAGCTCACAGGCTACTTGCTTTGTTTCCAGAAACCAAATACTGGAATTTCAGAGGTTCAGCTAAGCCCTTTGTCAAACGTTCGTGGTCATAAAATTGCAGAAAATGGGGTTGGGAGAAGCACAAGTTCATCTGCTCCAATACCCCTCTGTTGTGTAGTATTACGATTCTTCTTACATTGACTCTATCACTCTACTTGGTTTCCTGGGAATTCAGCAGTGAACTCAACAATAGTTTTTGCGAAAGGAAAAATTCTCCTTCAGTTGTTTCTCTGCAGTCTGAAGAAAAATGTACATTTCTGTGGTTGTAACTTAAGGATTTCTTGGTTGTGACCACCATAATCATCCACTCTTCCCACCAAACGAAGCTTGCTGTGCCCAAAGCAGCATGGAAACTGAAAAGTGCTGTCAAGCTAAATCACTGGTGTGGGAGGGGGCTGTGTCAATTTCCCATTGCTATAATATTCCCAAGTCCACCATTCCTGCAGCTTCAAAGCCCGTGGTCACATCTGGTAAGTACAGAAGCCAAACCTAGAAGTGTGAAAATGGGCACAGCATTTTGCACTTCAGGCACCCAACAGAGCAGAGCTTTCTTCTGAGGACCTGTGACAGTCTGCCAGTTCACTGCCTAGTGATAGCAAACCAGCATCTTTCATCAAACACCATCTCACACCCCTGTTTGTTTCATTCGGACATTGCTTACTCTTTATCTTATGATTAAATCACATTCAGCTACTTGACATTTCTTCAGATGTGCCATGTGTTTTTACCACTCCTCAGCCACACACAGCCCTAGTCAGAGTTTATCACTTCCTATTCTCCTCTCCGTTACCATTATGTTCAAGACCTCTATTAGCAGTACTATGGTTAGGACTCTGCAGGTCTTCCTACTCCACTAAAACATGAATTCCTTGAATGTGTTATTTATTTAAAAATTTCTAGTGACAGGCTTACTCACTATTAAACTGGAACTAACCAAGCAGCACACATGTGCACAGAGGGAAGTAAAACTCTGTGGAAATCAACCAGGGGGGAGGGGGGAGGAAGGGATGAGCAAAAACCGACCTAATGGATACAATGAATGCTATTTGGGTGATGGGCACACCTAGCAGCTGGGACTCAAGCATTACAAAAGCAATCCATGTAACCTAAAACATTTGCACTCCCTTAATATTTTGAAATTAAAAAAAAAAGATTTTCAATAAGTATATATTTAACTGAGTTAATGCTCAATAGGCATAAGCTGTATACTAAATTCCATACCACAACATAGTGAAAAATACGATTCTTGACCACAAGCAGTTACATTCCAAAATGCATTATACAAACATACCCATTTAAGTGCTTTATTATCTAAGACAAGGTTGACAACCTTTTTTCTGTAGAAGGCCAGATAGCAAATATTTTAGGCTTTGCGGACCACATATAATCTCTGTCACATATTCCTCTTTATTTTCCTTACAATCTTTTTAGAAGGTTAAAAAAAAAAAATTCTAGCTTGCAGATCACACAAAAACAAACCAGCAGCCGGATTTGGCCTGGGGCCATAGTTTGCCACCCCTGATGTACCACAATGCTATGCAATAGGACTTTCTGTGATGATGGAAATGTTCTCTGCACTGTCCCATATGGTAGCCACTAGCCATATGTGGCTATTGAGTACATGAAATATGACTAGTATGACCAAGAAGTTAAATTATTAATTTTATTTCATTTCCATGAATTTTTATTTAGTCATATGCGGCTATTGGCTTGCCTTCATGTGCAGATTATTTAGAGATTATTCAAACTACTAACCCCTGGAATTTATACAAGTAGAAAACTTTGGAACTGGGCAGTCAACCACCAGAAATGTAACTGTGATGATGGGTTTCTTGACTCAACATGATACAAGAAACAGAAAGCACCTAAAGTTGCCTAAGTATTATAAAAAAAAAAAAAAAATTCTTTATTTGTACACATTCACAGCAAGGGAAAGATTTTCAGAGCCAGTGGCTGCATGAAGTTACTTCAACTGATGGGATTCAGAAAGTCAAGGTTAATTCTTGCCATCTACAAGGAGCCCCCAACCTGATAAACTTTAAAAAAAACAAAACAAAACAAAAAACCTTTATTACCTTTATTTTACTTGGGGAGAAATCTGTTTCCAATTCCTTAAAAGCCTTCAAATGTCCCTGCCACCTCATCACCTGTCCTAAGAACATACTACCCTTCAAAACAACGAGGGTCTAGTCCCTTGAGAACGAACCTATGTTCAAGGGGCCAATGAGGTGCTTGCATTTTCCCTCCACCTGGTTGGAGGCATTAGCACAATGAGGGACTGAGTGATGGTAAACTGAGCAAGGAGGGGGGGCAGGCAAAACAAGAAGGCCTGGGTGGGTGGTGATAAAGCAATGAATCAGAGAACTTGTGGATCTTCCTGGTCAAAGAACTGTGGCAGAGAGATATGGCAGCAAGTAATCTGGAAGGGTAGGAGGTCGTATATGGAGTGAGTAGAATTTGAAACTGAGACTTTGGAATTGGAGCAGTTACTCGTGATGACAAGGTCCAAGAGGAAACTTGGCTGCAGTGGGGTAGAAAATAAATAGTATGTTGTTGGCTCTGAGGAAGTCAGGGAAGGAGAGGCCAAGGTGTTGGGTGAGCCATCTGTTGTAGATGCTGAAGTCACAAATATTATGCTAATAAAAGTTTTCAGGGAACTGGTGATGGGGTTGGGGTGGCATGACCAGTGGTAAATAGATAACAGCAATAATAAGGGCAGTAGGTGGTATGGCCAGATGGCTCCCACCTCCACTTCCATGCACAGCTACTTCCTGGGCAAAAGCTGGTATGAGAACGCAGGCTCAGTTTGCACTGAGACCTCTGCCAACGAATAGACCCTGCCTTAACCTGGCTCATCCTGTGCTAGGGCCACTTCCCATTTTGGCCCCAAAATTAAAAAGGGCCAATTAGAACCTTCTATTTTTGCCCAGTCCACCAAAGGCACACATCATGAGGGCATTCTGGAGTTGGGGACTTATACCCTATCCTTTTGAAGGAGACTCTGTTAAGAACTTGTAGTGCTCAGGGTTCTCCAAAGAAACTAATAGTGTGTGTGTGTGTGTGTGTGTGTGTGTGTGTGTAAAGGGAAAGACAGAGAGAGACAGAGAGAGAACAGGTTATTTCTGGGAATTGGGCTCACGCGATTGTGGAGGCTGGCAAACCAAAAACCTGCAGGTAGTCAGGTAGGGTAGAGACCCAAGGAAGAGTTGATGTCGCAGCTGGAGTCTGAAGCCAGTCTGGCAGAATTTCCTCTTCCTTGTGAAGAAGCCAGTCTTTTTTCTAAAGTCTTTCAACTGATTGAAGGAGGCCCGCCCACATTAAAAAGGGTAATCTGTTTTATCTAAAGTCTACGAATTTAAAGGTTACTCTCATCTAAAAAAATACCTTCACAACAGCAAAGACCAAAAGTATAGAAAATTGATGTAACTTATTCATGATTTTAATTTAAATATGAATGTTTCCAACAAACTATGTTTGCTAACTCAGATGATATAATCTCTTGCAACACTGGCCAAACTCTTGCCAGGATATGAAGGGACTTCTGTAGTATTTGATAGTCTCATCTTCTTATGGAGTCACCATTTCTTCTGCCTTTCCCTCGTTTATTCTCAAGGGAGTCTGCTTTCTCATTACTTGCCTTATTTTCTGGATTTATAGCACGAAAAATGAGCCTACATCTGCCTACAGAGAATATGCTCACTCACTAGGTGACACATGCAGGCAATTGACATATCTCTAAAGAAGAGTCTAGTGAAGTAATTGTGAATTCAGGGTCTCTTATTCCTGCCTTCATTTTCAGAAAGTCTCTGTTAATTTCTCATGAATGCACAAGATTCTAGATTTGAGTATTACTTGATTCATTGATAACTAACTTTATTATTTACATTATGCAGATTTATGTACGATAGACATAGACATCTCTAATTATAAATATTCACAGCATACCAAACTATATAGAAATCTATTATATATGTCAGAATTTTATTGGCTATGGACAATTGATTGTTGCTTTGGCAGAAACCTGTTATTAAATACAGTACACACAGTGCTTGGCATCTAATATTTTTGTTCTTCTTGTTGGAGATGAATACTAGAAAACAAATTCCTGGGTAACAATAATCGCTGTTTAAGACCTATGCAGTACTTGCTGTCTGAATTGCAATGGAGTTGTTTATTCAAAACTGTGACATTTGTTGCCTGACTCCTGTACTTATTAAAGTGTTTTCAGTGGAATCTTTATGGAACCCAAAGGAAAAAAGAGGCCATCCCTTTCTATCCCAGAAAACTTCCCGTTAATGTTCCTCATATAACTCAGCATGTGGTGAGCAATTTCTCATCTTAAATTATTACATAGAAACCTGGAGGCCAAGTGACCACCCAAGGAGGCTGCTTTATGAAGAAACAGTCTATCTTTGATTGTTAGAGCAAGCCCAACATGGAATATAAGAGTGAACAATGTTTGCAGGCCATCTGCAAGAAGGAAGAAAATGATACATTTTGGACTCATTGGCTGATAATCACGGAAAGCTGGAGTGGCCATGAAAGTGTGAGGACAGAGTCAAGTTCAAGTGAACCTCAAAAATGTATGGATGGAAAACCTCATCTGGCTAGATGCTTTAGACAGGCAGTCATATTCTTTTTATCCCACATCCTTCAGAGAATACCAGTTATAAAATGATCTAAATGTCTACCACGGTTCTCATACTGGAAAGGAGTCACTTTGCCAACATCCACCTTATTCTCCTCAGCCTTACCTTTCCTTCTATTTATCTCTAAAGCTGCAACTTCAGTTAGAGTCGGGCTCTTGTTTGAGCACATAAGACTTCCTCTACTTGACAAAGTTCAACTGTTTCATTTAGGCAACTTATTAATTGATGTATTGTTTTCATATTCTGTTATGTTGACATGTTTAAAGTTGATAGGAATTACAGAGGTCCTAAGTACAACACTTTGGGAATTTCCCATTTAACCGACGTAAGTGCTCGTGAGCACTAAGGAACCAGAAAGAATGCATTGTGTCTGGGCCAATGCCACGGCTTTTATTTCCCATACTCATACCTACCTAAGGCAATTCAAACTGAAAACAAAATTTTCTCCCAGCCTTTTCTCCTTTTCATAATCTAAATGTATCAAGATAAGGACTCATTAAACTAGTACTGTTAACTACATATCAATCACTGGCAGTTGAATGTAATGAAAATAATTGTGATTCATTTCACCACCATTTAAGGATAGAGGAAAAAGTAATTTCCTCTATTCATGTATTTATGCCTCTTCAAGTATGGAAAAATTGTGAGATTCTGCATTATATTAGCAGTAGAGGAGAATTTCTTAATATGAAAGTCTAGTAATGACGCTTGGAAATCCATAGAGAGAAAAAATTCAGATGATCTTTGAACTTGAATGAGAAAGAAAACACATCTTCAATTTTGCTAAACTTTAACTGAAATTTAGCATTTCTTTCAACTGTGAAAGTAGACCACAAACCATAGTATCATGAACAGTACCTGTGACAGACATTTTCATATCACATGTGCTGTAGATATTTCAAAATATCATTAATACTTGTCACTACTTTAAAATTGTGGTAATCATTAAACTTACCATTAGATTTGTTTATTTAAAGCCGTAATAAAGAAGCACATTTATTCTATTATTTAAAACAATCAAACTTATTTTAAATAATTTGATGACTGCTTCAATGTAGTTTCATTTGTAATCATGTTTTATGCATTTGGATGCATTGTAAGAAGGTGTCCATCTACATTGTCTGAAACAGAGACTTAGGGGAGTTTTTAAAACACTCCAAACTTCTTAATGGTTTTATAATTTCTATTATGAAATATTTTAGGAACTACTGTTTCTCCCATTCCCACTAGATTGAGGTATTTCCGTTTCCTTTCACTCTCCCTTCTGTCTCTGTATAGCACACTTACCTTGCTAGGATTTAATTCTTCCTATTTTGTTATCCAGCTATCTTTACTCAATTTGCTAAGTTGTAGCTCTATATTTAAATATAAACTAATTTTAAATTTATATTTACCAAGTATTTTCTGTTTCTGAGCTCTTTCTTTTGGTTCATGTGTTTTAGGAGCAAGATGTTATTGCACAGTTGATTTTCAAGACATGCTCATGAGTGCTGTATTGCCTGATTTCATGCATACTTGAAATTAACGGTATTCTCCAAATTTGAACAACAGCTAAATGGATATAAGATTCCTGAATCTGCTTTTATTTTCTTTCCCTCAGAACTTTGGCAGTCATTTCTCCATTATATTCTGCCATTGAATAGTGCTGTAGAGAAGCCTTAAGCCTAATTTTTGTTCTCCTTGTAGATGACCTGTTATTCCTATACATTTGCTTTTAAAAATATTTCTCTAACATTCACACTAATTCTCTATCATTTGTATTAATTCATGTAGCCAGAATATGTCTAGATATTTTTTGTTCTAAATCAAATGTTCCTGGTACTCAATTTTTTGCTCTGCATATAATTCTTCTTTCATGTCTGATAATTTTTCCATCATACATCTTTAGATGATTCAATTTCTTGGGTTTATTATTTAGGAGTGCCAATCTATATTTATTGGGCTATCCTTTGCTTCTCGGTATCTATCCATGTCTCTAAGTGCTCTCTCTTTGCCTTTTTGCTCTATTCACTATAATTGTAGGTCATACCTATACATTATGATCCAATTTTTTCTGTGAATATTCTATTCATTAATATTTCTATATAGATTTATTATATCAAATATGGTATCGTTTTTGGTTCTCAATCTGTTGTCAGCTGTTCATCACAGCCACCCATTTATTTTCAGGCATTTCTGCTCTTATGATTTTTTTTCCTTTTAATAGCAGGGAACATTCTCCAATAAAGCAATTTTGTTTCTTAAGTTATGTTTTCATCCAGACTTGATTCCAGGTTCTCTACCAGTCTTTCATTTATTATGTCCCATTTCATTAAGTAGGAATGGCTTCTAGATATTAAAAGGGGAGCTTCGGATTTCACATAAAATTCACCCTCCCTCTTACCCCTGCTCAGGCTTAACCTAGAGCTCAAGTAACTACACTGAAAGGAGTTGAGACATAGTCTTTTCTTCACTCCTTTATTCTTCCCTTTCTATGACAGGCTCCTCAGGATTGGGTAGGAGGAAATAGTGGTTAAAAGGAAAGGGCGAATGTGTAGTGGATGTTCAAACGTTGGCCCTCTCATGAGACATATCTGTGGGCACTTCAGAGACCCATTTGGTGCCTGTACTGCAGCTCCCTGAGCTAGCTGAGGTGCTCTCCTACTGACCTCAAGATACCCTCCAAGCTCCTTCCCCAGAGGGTTATTCCATTATCTCTTTTTCCTGGGTTCCTCTTGCTCTAGAGGTTGCTCTCTTGGGTGGTGTTTCAACAAAACAGCTAGAGCCCACTATCTTCTGCAGCACCCACTTGGCCCCCAGGAAGCTCTACATACTGGCCTTATCAATTATGAGAGAATGGAACACTCCACGATGGCCCTTTCTTGCCCTCCTATCGCTAGCTGTCCTAGCCAAATACGTACCTTTGAAATCTGTTGGAGAGAGGCTTGTTTTGTGTATATGCAGGGGACACAAGAGATCATGCCACATGTTCCCAAGAACTTTCACCATGCTCTGCTCTAGTGCATTGAGTGGGCCTACAACATTTTCCTCAGGAAATGGCCTGATATTGAGATGCCTTCTCCCCTTCCTGCAGATTTTGTAGATTGTTATCTATCTATAATCTTGATGAGTGATTCTCTTGAACTACCCATGCTTGGATCTGGTTTGGGACTAGGAGGGAGCCTCCCTTAACCATCTCCAACAAGAAAGGAACTAAAAGCTCCCTCCCACTAGTCAAATTAAAGCTCTCTATCTACCTCCACGAACTCTCCTCCAATTTTAATCATCACTTAAAATGGCCTGAGGAATGGGGCATTGGGTGGGGAGGTAGCCTGGAGGGAATATTCTGAAGACCCTTGGCATTCTCTGTTAGAGTGGACGTACTTATCACACACTTCCCTCAGCCTGGAGGTTTAGCCCACTTTCCTGAGGTATCAGGAAAAGGCCCGATTCAACACTTAGGACACAGGTGGTGAAAAACTCTGCTTCCCTACTATTTCTAATTGTCTGCTTAAGTAATAATGCTTATAGACCGGGGGACATTGGGTGTGAACTGGTTAATTTGTGGCACTCCTCCAAGTCCTGCTGTTTGGGGAGTATTTGATGGTGTTACACAGGAAATTTCATGGCTTCCACATTTCCGTCCAGTAGTAGAAGCCAGTTTCACTGCCAAGTCCACTGGAGAAGTAGTTGCTCCTCATTAAAAGGAACCGAATAGCACACCCCCCTCCCTTTACAGAAGCCAGAGAAAAATACAGAGGAAGGAGCCATTGATTGTATAGGACAAAGACCACCCCATGTAAAGGGTAAAAGGTTACTAGTGCCAGATTGTTTTCAGTCACCCTGGAGTAAAGCAAAGTCTTCTCAGGATGACAATTTTTTTTTATGAGATCCTACTTTACTGAAAAATGAACTTTTTTGTCATAAGCAGAGACCGAAAATAAGATGCCTGATTCAAGAAGCCACCATCCTGGCATAAACTGGTTGAACTAGTGTCTTAGTCTTCGCAGGCTGCTGTAACTAAATACCATAGACTGGGTGGCGTAAACAACATTTATTCTGCACAGTTCTGGAGACTGGGAGGTTCAAGATCAAGGTACTAGCAGATTTGGTTCCCGGCTAAGGCCCACTTCCCGGCTTGCAGGTGGCTGCTTTCTCACTACATCCTCACGTGGTGGAGAAAGACAGAGATCTGGTCTCCTCTTCTTGTAAGGACACTAATCCCATGACCCAACCCCATGACCTCATCTAAACTTAGTTACTTTGCAAAGACCCTATCTCCAAATACCATCACATTGGAGGTTAGAGCTTTAACCTATAAATTTCAGGGGGACACAAACATTCAGTCCATAGTAAGTAGGAACAAGATGGAACACAAAGCAATGAGCTGTGAGAAATGATACGAAGCCAGCAGAAAAAGCTTTCAGACCAGACTAGAGCAAATTCGGTTCTCATCCACCATTTAGTGGGAAGAACCTGGAAGTCAATAGTAGGATCACTCTGTATATTCTTCAAGAAGGGATTATATACTTATACTAAAGTAATGCTAAAGTGTATATAATTTTTATCACAGAGTGAGTTCCAGTTTTTTTCTCTACACATTTTCTGTTGCCATTCCAAAGTCTCAGGTAAACAATCTTTCCAGTTGCTATAATAAAACTGTAGGAAGAGTCTACTTAATCTGACTATTGCTATATATCTAGTGTATAATGAAAATAAAAGGATATCCCATACACTGTGTCTCTGAGTAGCAAGATGTTCAAAAAACACAGTTCAAGAGACTACAGTCATTTGCAAATAGTTCAGCTTTCCTCCCTGAGTTTCTCAGTGAAAGGAGACAGACATCAAAATATCAAAATTTTCTTTGCCTCCCCCTTTCCTAAACTGTAATAGTCACTGCCTCATCTCTCACACCAAAAAGACACACCTCCCCTGAAAATAAATATTTGCTACCAGGAGTGACTATCACTCACCCCCAAGCTTAAAAGGGCATTTTCAGAAGGCCAGAAGACCAGGGTTTTTATGGCTTCTCCCCTCCTGGTTCCAATCCTTGGGAAAATGAAGTTCCACCCTTGTTACTTCCTCCTAAGAATCTGCTGGTGGCTTCTGGGTCCTCTGCCATCCTCTATTGGGAGAGAGAAGGCACATATCTGTGACCACATGTGTCAATAACCTTGACCTCACCACATGCTGAAATGGATGCTCTTCCAGTAAGCTGCATTCTGGGTTCAATGCACATTAAAGATTCCTAAAAGAATCTATAAAATTGGGAGATTTGTGGGTTATGTGTCCCCAGAGGGATGCTTACAAAATCTATGATGATTTCTATTGTTCCTAAAATTTTCATTTGGAAGGAGTCCATTTTAAATAAATACAAGGCAACTTTAAACGTTGCAAACTAAAAAGGGAGGTAGGATGGGCAAGGGGTAATCCTACCAGTTTTGTCTGCAGGACTGTGGGTGTGACAGGATGAGATTAGACTTAATTTTAAAAGACTGGGAACCTAGGTCTAATGGCACACCTTCCAGGGCTAAGTCCTGGCGGGCCCATGTTCTTGCCTCCCAGGGAGCTGGAGAGCAGAGTGGTTAGGGGCATGGACCTGGAGTCAGACTGCCTCGGCCACTCCGGCGCCATTCAGCAGAAGATACGACATCACTTGACCTCCCAGTTGTGTCTTTGTCTATAAAATGAGGCGATACTTCACAGGATTATTAAGAGCTTTAAGTAAATAAAATACATTTAAAGTACTTAAAAATAGCACCAGATGGATGCGAGGCTTATGCGAATTCTCTGTACTATCTTCAGTTTTTCACCTAAATCTAAAACTGTTCTAAAAGTTTATTAAAAAAAAATAAGTGCCAGGCAACATGTTACTTATTATCTATTATAATTACATGATCTTCAATAGAAGCCTGCATTATGGTTATCCCCATTTCACAGATAAGGAAAGTGAGGTCAGAGAGAAAAAGACTACTCTCAGTCACACACAGATAGTGGAAACCGGGCCAGGATTCAACTATAGGGTTGATGGAAGGAAGGAGGAAAAGATGGAGGGATGGAAGGAAGGAAAAAAGAAGGAAAGAAAGGAGGAGAGAGGGAAGGAAGGGAGGGGGAAGGACAGAAGGAAGGGAGAGGGAAGGAAGGAAGGAAGGAAGGAAAGAAGAAAGGAAGGAGGGAGGGAGAAAGGAAGGGAAGGAATCACTGTATTCATGGTACACCCCTTTGCCTCCTTTTCTATGTGTAATTTGCTAGCTCTATGACCATGGACAAATTACTTGAACTCTCTGAGCTTCGGTTTATGATCTATATAATAAGGAAAGTGATGTCCCTCCTTACAAGACAAGATTTATGGGAGGATGAAAGGAGCTAATGTGGGTAAACATGCTGTGTGAACAACGCAGAGTTGGAAAAATACAGGGAAGATTAATATCATAAATGTTTCCCATTTTTTACAGCCCATAAAAATACACACCACGGTTAATTCAAATGACAGCTCTCAGGACTTCATTTATTTACTTAATGCATTTACTTAACTCCTCTAGTGTTCTAAAGACAGTAGCTGGCACCGGGCAGGCATAGATGAGCAAGAATCAGCCCCTGCTTTGGGAAGTTCATGGTCTTAGGAGGAGAGAGACTTAATCATGGATAAATGCAATATAATGTGAAGCATACCAGAGGGAAAGGCCATCTGTGCTCTTGGAGTAACTCACCCTACTCCTGGGGATATTGGGAGGGCTTCACAGAGAAAGAGAGGCTTACACTGGGTTCTGAGGGATGAGTAGGAGTTTGTGCCTCCTTCTCCCCTGTCAGTTGACCCGAGTTACTGCCCAGCGGTAACTCTTAGGAGTCACTGAGCACCAATTCCAGGACTCCCCGTGACTTTGGTGTGTAGCCTGAGGACAAAACGATTCTGGACACTGTCCAAATACCTTGTTTTTTCAACATTTACATTGCCCAGAAATTATTTTCTATCCATTCCCACTGCAGTCCAAGAAGACCGTCTCTCCACACCAAAGTCGTTGCTGATTGAAGACAGGAGATGTTCCCCTGCTGATTCTGGGCTGTTTGCTTCTATTTCCTGATCAGAGAAATTTCAGGATAAAATCTGCTCCCCTTTGGAGAGTTCTGAAAATACACACTGTTCTCTTTGCAGAGATGAGGTTGCTTATTTTCCCACTCAGTCTTATAACTGTTAGATAAACATTTGGATTCTGTGTTCTCATTGCTGGTATTTTAGTGAACTGCAAACAACCTGTTGCTGACCTCCCAGCCTGGCATTTCACTGGTGCTGCACTGATTGGCAAAGGAAATGGCAGAAACTCCACCGAGAGAAAGAATGCATGACGATGCATGGCATGACCTGGATAGAAAGATGTGCACCTTACCAAAGTGAACTTTCGACTTCATTAAGTGCAAATTATATTTTAGTTGGTAAATGTACAAATAAGGGGCTGCTGGTGAGACAGCAGCATGGAGTGGTGGCAAGAGCATGAACTCTGAAATCAGGCAGACCTGGATTCAAATTTCCAGTACTTCACTTGCAACTGTGAAGTCTTGTTACTAAACTCAGAGTTTCTATTTTTCTCTTGGAAACTGAAACAAAATCAATGTGTTGGCTCTTAGGATTGTCAA
The DNA here is from genome assembly GCF_041146395.1 of Eulemur rufifrons. Lineage (NCBI taxonomy): Eukaryota > Metazoa > Chordata > Mammalia > Primates > Lemuridae > Eulemur > Eulemur rufifrons. The sequence continues at coordinate 225,342,043 of NC_090989.1, read as the reverse complement.
GGGCGCCTTTCATTGTAATAATCCAAGATTATATTAATGGTGGCACTGTAAGCAGCAAATATTTAAGAATCACTCAAATAATTTCTGGGTCTTCACTATATTTAGGGTCCCATGCCGAAAGCAGGGGCCAGACAGAATAAGAAAGAAAACTTTGCATCTGTCCTCAAATAGATGCTGATTGAACAGGGGCCTTCAATTGAAGGAAATGAGCACACAGTGGTTAACAGACAATAAGTAAGTGGCAATAAGTGCCTGGAGGCTGCACAGAGAAGGAGGAAGGAGGAAGTCACACCCTCAGAGTGGAGCAGAAGTAAGATAAGCAGAGAGAGAAGAGAAAGGGCATCTCAGGCATTTAGGGGGACAGATGAGCAATCATTCTACTTTGAACGTGCTGGGAGCTGTGTCAGAAAATAGAGACACAGGGTCTCACATGTTTTTATGCCATTCTGGGACACAAAAAGTAAGGTATCCCTTTGTTTTCTCTGACTACCTGATTAACAAGTCCAATGGCTACTACTTAAATCCTCTTGTCCTTGGATTTCTCTGAAACACTTTAACATTCCTAAGCAACCTCCTTTTTGAAACTGACCTCTTGGTCTACCAAGAGTCAGATGCCTCCTGAGTCTCTGGCCTCTCCACCTTGGTCTCCTGCCCTTCCTCTGGCCACACCTTGACGGTGGTGCTCCCGTGAGGTCTGTTCTTGGCTCTGTTATCTTCTCCTTCTATTACCTTTCCCTGGAAAGTTCATCCACTCTCACTACTTCAGCTACTGCCCCAAGGTTAATGACCCCTAAATAAATACATATATTGCAGGCTGGATTCCTCCTGAGCCCAAATCCCAAAATTGGAGGGAGCAGGGAAAGTAGAGAGAAGGGGAGAGACAAAGGACTGACCGAGTCCTGCAGAACTCTCACCTGTCCTTTCTTTTCCAGCCAGCTGCTCACGCTGTAGGTCAGGCCTCCTTCTCTTTCCTCGCCTCTCCCAGCCTCCTGGCTACACGCTTGGCCTCGATCTTGACTTGCCCCATCCATCTTCCACACTTGCCCACAGCAATTTGGTGAAATGCAAAATTGAGCATGTCGCTCTCCTGCTTAAAACCCTTCCTGGCTTCTCATAATCTTAGCATAAACATTCTTAGCTCAGTGGCCCTGCTTCACAGGTTTATTTCTTGCCACCCCCAACCCCCACCCATAGAAGTCCCCTTCCACATACAGGTATTTTTTTCTAACATCCAACAGAACTTCTTTGATAGCCACAAGCACACTCTGATCTCTGACCTCAGACCTCGCCCATGCCACAGCTGTTCTGTTCAAAGTTCCTGTCTTACCTCCCTCTGTCTGGCCAGCACTCATGGGCCCTGCAGGGCTCAGCTTATGTGCTCCTTTTTCTAGAAAGTCTTCCCCCCCTTCCAGCCTGCACATGGCTGCCCTCCTCTGTTCTCCCAGAGACAGGGTGCACCACAATCCTGCACGCACCATACTCTTTCATAATTCTGTGTCTCCAGGCCTGCCTCCCCTCAACAGTCTATGCTCAGGTCCCCAGAATCTCTGGTTCGTGTCATTAGCCCCTGGTAGCCCATCTGGTGACAGTAGGTGAATGCTCTACGAATATTTCTTATTTTCAGACCCACACCCATGCGATGGCATTTCTGAAACATTTGATATTGAATAAAGGCTACAGGACAGAAGACATGAAATTAGCAGTGTCTCTGAAAATGCAGGTATGTGGCTATTGTAACACAACACCTGCCTCGGGGCATGTTATTTATTTGGAATGAGAGGATTTCCAAGACTCAAAGCAATATCCCTCCCATCCAGGAGCTCGCTACCTTACCTAATAGATTTTCTTAAATAATGCAGAGTGAAATGATCTGAGAACCCAAGTGGCTGTCTTCCACTCCTGCTGCACAGCTCACCAGTGGGGCTCATTTAGGAAACTGTATCCTCCTTTCTCACTATGCCATTAGCCCTGTGCTTTGGGGACTGTGCCCTGGCCATGGGTGAAACAAGGCTCACCTCTGCAGCCGGGGATGAGACACCAAAGCCTCCCCCCAGGACTCTTACCCTCCTGACTAGATGGCTGTCTGACCAGCAATCCCCTCAACCACCTCCTTCCAGTGGTTTGTCTTTCCAAGTCCTCGTTACTCATGGATGTCATTGGCCTCCAGTACTTAATTTTGCACAGAGTGCCTGTGCCCCCAGCCCCTCACCAGTGCTTCCCCCTTGCTCTGTACCCACACAAAGCTGGAAGCACAAAGTACAGTCTCCTTCTGTTGCCTCCGAGGCATGCCATCCAAGAGCACGCCCTGTTACGGAAAGTACCCTAATAAGCCTTAGCCTTAGTATAGTGTGCTTGTTTTTGTTGTTACCAGCACACTCAAGGTGCCCCAGGATACATCCACACCTCAGCCCTTTCTGCCTTAAGCCCCCATTTGTCCATTTCTACTGGTCTCTGAACAAACCTTCAATGTTTGCACATTGATCGAGGCATTTCACCGCACGTCCCAGACAACCCCTAGTGGTTAAGAGTATCACAGCTGACTTTCCCTTCCTCTTCTTCCCACCCTGCCTGGCAGTCACCACCTCTCTGTGCCTCATTCTCTGCACGTGTAAACTGGTAACAATCCCCAAGTATTTGTGGAGCACAATGAGAAAGTGTAAAGTGAATTTGAAAACTGCAATTTTTAAATATACATATAAGAAAACTGCTTTGTAGACAAAGCAGTTTTAAAAAGCAGGACTATCAGGAAGTGACCTAGTCACTATAAAGGAACTAAGCCATCACTGGATAAATAATGCATTCAATAGAAAAATTTAGATTTATCAGAGCATCTCTTAGGAAAAGTACTATATGTGATTAGGGCCTTTATAACCCATTTGGAAGAGGGAGATTAAGACTCTTCCAAAGACATGCCAGAGTGACCACAAATGGTCACAATTACCACCTTCTAAGGAGTACAGGGGTATTTTCTGCACAGCTTCTGTTTTCCTAAGTGGGGTGTGGAGGTCTTTCCAGAGCGGAACAGCTCTGTACAATCAAGGATCCACTGGGTGCTACCTCAAGCAGTCAGGACCTTCTTCACACACTTCCTCCAGACGATGCCCAGTTTTCTTTTCTAAATACAGGTTAAAATACATAAAGGCTTAAAGGACCCCCAAATAATCACCTTCCAAAATTGTCCACATATCTCCAACTAACCTCTCTTGCAGGCATACTTGCTAATGGAAAATGGGTGTGGTCTGCATAAAGAAAATAAATGGTAACATCGCAGTGGACCATTGATGTGGGAAGAAAAATCTAGTTTAGCTCATTAAATAGGTACTTAAATCTACGTTAGGAGTCAAGAGTAACATCAGTCTGCTATGTTTCCTGGGTTCGAGTGAGGTGCTCTGTTGTGGTACATTGTCTTATTGAGTTTTTGAGCTTGTGTTGCACTGTTCTAAAAGGCCCAGGTGGGAGGGGTTGGGCTAGCATATTATGTACTCTGTGGAGCAGACCATTGTCCAGAGCGTTGCCAACCATGACATTGTACACAATTTCCTTTTGTGGTGCTAATTTCAGGCCTCCCGGAGGTTTGCTGTTTCCCATTCAGGCCTACTAAGAGAGAAATGTACTGGTGATGTGCTGGGATTGAATACATTCTCCCTCCCCATCACCCACAGCTTTAGCCTGATTCTTCTATAGAACTGTACAATACCTGTGTAAACTTGGATAATTGTTTGAATTCAATAAATGTTTCACACATATTAAGGGGATTTTTCCAACAGTCTTAGCCCCATCATGAAATTTGATTTCTTCTCCCCACCCCCCAGTCTCACTGTAAGCAGCCCATGAAATGCTTGCCACATCCCTATATTTGCATGGGCTTCCAATTATAGCTTCAGTGTGCTCATGCTCCTGGGTCCTCCAACAGGTGTATAATTATGTTATGCTGTACAATGTCATTCAAGGAATTTCCCAACAACCTCATGCAACTATATGCTACTACTACTATTTTAGACAAAATTTATGCTCCAAAACAGTCCAAAGAATTGTGTCAATTGTGTCAATGTAGGCTTCATCTCTAGAAGCAATAACATTCAGTATGTCGTAGCTGATTTTTCATTCTTAATTTCTGTATCAAAATACCCAGAACGTATATATAATCATTCTGTCATTCTTCTTATCTCCAAAAAGGAACCAAGTAAAGCCCTGTGTAGTTTTAAGGAAAAAAGATTGGCGTGTCATTGGTTATGCTATATGTGTTGGACCCACTAAGTTCAATTGTATAATAGGTCCATTAAGCATTCTTGTTGGCATTCTTCTGCCTCTCTGGACACTGAATTTATGAGCTCTGTGAGGTCCCACACATATACTCTGCCTTAATCTTAAATTTCAACCCAATTTATGACTCATCACCTCAAGTGGAAGAATGCCCGATGACATCTGCTACAACACAGAGTAATTTATCCTCATGAATGAGCCCCAAAGTGATCATAAATGTGTCTCTGGCATTCAGAACCACTCAAATGTGGTTGCACTAAGTTGTCTCATTTGAATACAATATGTTTTTATTTAAAACCAACAGCAATCATAATCTGGGAGATGGGACCTTTTCCCATATTATCAAAGAGTTGAACTACAGAAGTTTCCACCTCAATTTCTGTAAATGGTTTTCACCAAGGACCATGGTATACTATCAAATCAATGATGCATTGGAATGATTGCATTGAGCTGAATCCCTCAGCTTCTCAACTGGAAAATACAGCTAAGTTTTGTAAGAATTTATTCCTACTTCATTCACTCATGTACATTTATCAAGTATTTATTGAGTTAATATAGTTTACCATAGGGAAAAGTTAATATGCTCATCTGCAGATCTGAGTTCTGGTGCTAATAGCTAATAACAAGCTATATGAGCTTGGTCAATCGATTTATTTGAACCCCTTTCTCATTTATAAAATGATTGCTTGTACCATATAAGGTAGTTGTGACTTTCGAATAAGATAAATATATTTGAAAATGCCACCAGTAAATTATTAAGCAATTTTTATATCCATTCTGCCATGATGACAGTCTCAAGTCACTGGCAGCTTACCCATTGCCAAGAACACAGGCAGAGATCATGTCTTTCATTTCTGTGAATTACCCTCACATCTACCATAGTGACCTATATAACAAAGTTCCTCAAACGACTATTTGGAGTTCCATTACTACACTAGAAATTTTATATTAAATCTAATTGTACTTATTATAGAGGATTACATAGTAATCCTCTTTCTTTTCATTTTAACTGATATTATTCATCAATATAAGATTTTTACATCTATTGATTGATGGTTTCATTCTGATGTATGTTCTTCAGTTCCTAAGAATGAGCAATTGATGTGATACATGAAGGTTAACAGCACATAAAGAGACTTGGATAAAATGATATCAGATATAATATTTCCAGGTTCCTTTTAATGTTCATAGTTTATCTCTGTGTCCTGTGTAGGTGCCTCAGTCAGTCTTATGACTGCATGAAAATGCTCACATGACTGTTTCATTTCCCTGTAAGCCAAAGAACGTTAGCACAAATGGAATTGGGTCCAGGAGTAGCTGTTGGAAAAGACAATACTTTTATTATCAATGATCCATTATGATAATAAAGGAAGTCAGAAATAAAAATATTCAGAACTATGGGAACACTAAAACCATTATTAAGAAGTAGCTGAAGTGAGAAAAGTATAACCCACAAGAAAAGAAAATAAGTTTTTAAAAAAATCTATCAAAAGGAGTACACTAAATGCTTTTGTTCAATCTTTCTCTTCTTGGCTTCCAGTCATTGAAATCTCTTGGTTTTCCTCCATCCTTACTGGTCATTCCTTCTCAGTCTTTTTTGCTGGTTTCTTCTCCTAGATTTCCTTCCATTAGAGTATACCAGGTCCCCATCATTGGTCCCTCCACTTCTCTGTATTTACAGTCACTTGAAATCATGTCTCTTAGCTTTAAAACCACCTATTTACTGAAATCTACCAAATTTTTAGCTCAGCCCATTCTTCTAAATTGGCAGACTTGGCCAGGCAGGGGACAGTGGCTCACGCCTGTAATCCTAGCACTTTGGGAGCCCAAGGCAAGAGGATCACTTGAGGCCAGGAGTTTGACACCAGCCTAAGCAACACAGTGAGATCACCATCTCTCAAAATTTTTTTTAAAAAACATTAGCCCGGCGTGGTGGTGCACACCTTTAGTCCCAGCTACTCAGGAGGCTGAGGCAGGAGGATCACTTAAGCCCAGGAGTTTGACGTTGCTGTGAGCTGTGAGGATACCACTGCACTCTAGCCTGGGCAACAGAGCAAGACATTGTCTCCTTAATAAATAAATAGCAGACTTATATATCTAACTGCCTCCTCAACCTCTCCACTTAGATGTCTAATAGTCACCTCAAAGTTAACACACCCCAGGTGGACTTCTTATCTTCCCCCACCACAATGTTACTCCGCATGCAGTCCTTCCCACTTCAGCTGATGGCAATTTCATCCTTTCAATTGTTTCCACTATGACTCCATCTCAATATTTTCCCTCTCAGTTTTGCATGTTCACTGATCTTCTTGCTGTTCTTTGAATTTGTCAAACAAGCTCCCATCTTTCCTAGGGCCTCTGTCCTAGATGCTCTCTGCCTGCAGACAACCCCAGACAGCACATAGCTAATGCCTCACTGCCCTCCAGTCTTTGCTCAAACATCACCTTTTTAAATGAGGCCTCCCACAACCACCCAATTTATAATTGTCAACTCCCAGCATGCTTTATCTGTTCCCTTACTTTATTTTTAAATAGCACTTACCATGTTCTAACATACCATATAACTTATTTATTATAATTATTTTTCATTGTCTGTCTTCCTCAATGAGAATTTAAGCTCCATAAATACAAAGATTTTTGTCTGTTTCATTGACTAGGATGCCCCAAGTTTTTAAAACACTTCCTGGCATATTGTAAGTAGTCAAGTTGTAATTGTCAAATTAGTGAATAAATATTTACTAAACATCTACTTTATCCTGGGCATCCCGATAGACCCTGAAGAGAGAGCATGGCCAGCAGACATGGCCCCTGCTATCCTGGAGCTTACAATGTAGTTGTGAGCTACAAAAAGGCCACCCTGATGAACTCAGATGGATACATAGTATTTACATAAACTGGAAAAAAGTATATAACTGACTCTAATGAGATGCAATGTAGAAACATACTACAGAGAATGGTTCTTAGAGGACCAACTCTCTAGAATAGCCAAAGAAAGACCTGAAATAATTCTTCAGGGAGATGTGGAAAAGGACACAAACAACTGCCTACTTCTGTGGGAAAAAAAAAAAAGAATTAAATTCTTCATTCCATTCACTCCATGATATTGACAAGGGTCCTGCAATACACAGGTTGTGCACAGAATCAGGGCCCCTGGATTCTTGGCAAAAAGAGGAGAATCTAGCTTAGTTGAAGTATAGAGTTTACTATTAATGACTCCAATGTTTAGTGTGTGTTTGGGGAGGGAGGAGTATTCAGTACAAGAATGCACTGCAGAGCTCAGTGAGAATCCGTGCAGTATTGAACTAGGAAGGTTCAGGGAGCAGAGACTGCAAGAAGAGCTAGGAAGTTGGAAGGCTCAACATCAAAGTCAACACAGCCTATAATCTCCCATCAGTTCAGGAGCAGAAACAGGGGTCGTTGATGCGCTGATGGGTTTTGCAGACTGAGATGGCCCACAAATCTCCAACACCTGTAAGACATCTCCTCACTTATTGCTGGACGTGTATATTATATACCAATTTTTGTAAGTTGTAAGTCTTAATATAAGTTTTTAGAAGGAATGCTGGTCTCCTCTTTCAGATACTCCCAGGAGACCTATGAACGGAGGCTCTGCTAGCTTGCATGAAACTATTACCTGGAGTAAGTTACTTAAACAAATATACTGACTAAAGTGTTCCACAATCCCAAATGCAAGACAGTGTCACAGCCCTGCCACAAGGATAACACAAGTTTTGAAAGTCCCAAGAGAGGCAGGAAAATGGGCTTTTCCTACTGGACTCTATCTCCAAAAAAAGGCCCTGCCACTGCAGGAGGCCATCCAAGGGACTTCCTTAGTCATGGTCAGCACAGAAAGTGTAAAAGTGCAGAATTGGTGCATTACTTCTACTTGAGACAAGGAATACGTTGCTGTATGGCAAAGAGAAAAAGGAACTCATCAATCCTATTTTCTTTCCATCAAAAAAAGCAATTTTCAACCTGTAACGATTAATGCTGACAATATAGTTTAAGTGAAAAAAATCATACTACACTGCAGATTGTGCATTACTATCTCAATTTTTAAAATATAAACATATGGACATGTATGTATTTGCATGTGGATGTATATGAATGTGTGTGTCAGCACATATATATGTGTATGGGGGCAGCGATGAAAGGAAAGCTAGAAAGATACATCCCAAAATGCTAAAAGTAATCATCACTAGGAATATTTGGAACATGAGTGATTTTTTTCCCTGCTTTTATATCTTTCACAATTTGCCACAACATGTATTACTTTCCTAATCAGAAAACCACATATAACAAATACATTAATGGCAGAGGGCTGTTGCCAAAGCAAGAAAAGGCGAGACAGAGGAGATGGCTGCAGAGAGCGGGTTGAGGTTTCCTGTGCCGCACATCAAGATCCCAGGGTATTAAAAGAACTTGCAGCTGTGGTCACAGAACCAGCATCAGCCCTCCTAGAGGAAGCATAGAAAGCAGGTGTGATTCCAGAAGATTGCAAACTTACAAATGTTGTCCAGATTTTCAAAAGAGGGGGACTGGTGAATCTCAAATACTCAATCCCAAGGCGTATGACATCAACCCCTGTGTGATTTCAAGCATAGATTATTAAACAGATGGCTCTGAGCTCTCAGCAAAGGCAGTAGTGGGCTCACTGGAAAACATCATGCCAAACTAGCCTCATTTCTTTTTTGATTGGACTCAGAAATTCACAGGAGAGAGGGGCTGCCGTTTCAACAAGGCACCCGATACTGTTTACTGACATCTGCTAATGCTAGAGTTTCCTTCACTGGTGGAATCAGGCAAACTATTAAAAGAGACAAGAGCAGACACACCCTCCGAGATGGAAGAGGCATTTGGGAAATTGACCATGTGGCTGCGATGGGAGGGAAAGGAAGAGGCAGGTGGTGGCGCAGTTCTCTCTGTGACAACACTCTTCCCGGAGGCTCACGAGGCTGGCTCCTCATCACTCAAACGTCACCTCTCTAGGGAGGGCTCCCTGCCCTGACCACCTAACTTGAAGTCAGCCCTCTCCTGCCCTTCACTGGTCACTCTGTCAATTTGTTTTTCCTTCAGTGTACTTCCTCTCTGAAATCCTGTTCATCTGTTCACTTGTTTGTTGTCTGTTCCTTTTCAGGAGACTCGAATGGAAGCCCTGCATGAGCAGGGGCAATGTATGTTTTGTTCGATGCTGGGTGTCCAAGACCTGGGCACATGGTAGATCCAACAAATATTTGCACAGTGAATGAAATCTGCTCTTACTCTGCATTCTGTTCCCCTCGGTAGAATGTACAAAACTGTCTTATTTTAGGGACCTGTCCTCTCCATTCTCTTATCTGTGAGCGCCAAAGCCTCAAAATGACCTCCCTGCCTTCAGTGTCTCTACGCTGAACCCCTTCTCCTCACTGCCCCCACCGTTCTCTGCGCTGCAAAGGAAAGATACTTGGCCAAATTCCCAAACACCTAAATCCTCTCCCAACCATTAAGGAAAACCGCCGGTTCGTGAGGCTGATAAGCAGTAGTGACACTAGCAAACGGCATGCTGATTAGTACTAACAGGGTCTCTAGCCCCAAACTGTGGTACGGAGCACCTCCCCCAGTGAGCCAGGTTTGTTATGTGTGATTAGTGCGACCTGATGTAGGACAGGCTTTCCGCATCTCAGGCTGAACATGTCCCTCCGTCTCCAGGAAGAAGAGCCAGTTCGCTGGTTGCATGAGGAGCAAAGCACTTTCCCCAACATATCCCCCAGGAGAGAGCAGAGGTCTCCTCTCTCTCGGCCAAGACAGAAATGCAGGAGAGGAGACAAGTACCCCAGTAGCCTAGAATTCTGCCACGCCCTATTGATCTGAGCTCTCCAGGGCTTAAGCTCAGCCTCATAACGTGCCCATTACTGCAGCTTTATAGTTCTTTACACCAGAAAGCAGCCTGGTATAGTTGTTCAGAGAATGGATTCTGGAGCCAGGCTGCCTGGCTTCAAATTATAACTTTACCACTCATTATCTGTGTTGCTTTGGACAAGGTGGTTAAAAAAAAAAAAAAAAAAAATCTCTCTGTGCCTCAGTTTCCCCAATTTTAAAATGGGTATAGGCATAGCATCTACCTCATGGGATTTTTGCTAAGATTACACGAGTTAATACATATAAATTGCTTAGATAATGACCATATATATATATAGAGAGAGAGAAGTATATAAAGTTTTTGTCATTGTTATAAATCTGCAAACACCTAATATTTCAGTAAATCATCTTAAGAGTTCTTAGTCTGTATTCAGCACCTGCATTTTTATTGATCACTGAGCTCAGTATTAAATTCCAGACCTTATAATAGAAGAATAAGGATGGTCAAGTACCACACCAAAGGAAAAGAACACTAGAAAAGATCCAGCTTTAAACTCCATTTCTGCCACATTCTACCTGTGAAACATGGATCACTTCATTACTGCTATCCAAAATCACATTTAATCACTCCTCAAATTTAAAAAGAAAAGTTCATAGTAATTATTTGAATTTTCTGGTAGGATTGTTGTGGATCTAGCAGAACATGCATGTGATGGATATTCTGTAGAGAGAACAGTACTGTTATTCAGATATGTGGTGTTCTTATACCGAGCAGTTATAAAATAAACTAACCACCAACAAAGGGGAAAGAAATGCAGCAGATTAAGTACACAGACAGGGAGAATGTAGCAACTTCACTTGTCCTCCTGACTCTGCAGCTAATTAGTTAAGTAACCTTGAGAAATCTCTGTGGGCTTCAGTTTCCTCATCAGTGAAATAAAATGAAAAATCACTGATGTCCCTCTGATTTTCATCTTGTGGGAGAATTGCAAAGCAGGGGCTTTTAGGATACAGGTTTTGTGTATGACAAAGCATCGTATAGGAAATAGTCTCCTTAATAATTTAGTTAATAATCAACATACTGGTGCATGATTACTGGTTTCCATTAACAATACACCTAAAACATGCCGTTGCCAAACATAGAAATATTGAGTTATTAGTAAGCAGAAACAATTTAATTCAAAGTATTCTCTCAAAGTAAGGAGTTTATTTTTTTCAAGATGCTATAGATGGATTTTGCAAGTTCATTTGTCAAACAAAATAATTGGGAGTGTAATTCTTACAATGCCAAACTACTGCTGGTGTACAATTTATTCATTCCTCGAATATTTTTGAGTACCTACAACTTGCTAAGTACTAGAAAAAAACAATGAATAAGACTAGAGGAGTCTTGGTCTTAAAATACTTACATCTCCTCTATTGACATAAAGGAGACCGCCAATAAACTCAAGTACATATAAATAAGCAAGAGTATCACAAATAAGTGCTAGGATTTTGATAAATGGACAATTGTGCTAAAAGATAATTTCTAGAAGTAGATGTGCCATCCTAAAGAGGGTGGTCAGGAACAGTGTCTTTAAGGGGGTGACATTAGGTTAAAATCCAAAAGGTAAGAACTTACCCCTTGTGAAGAGATGAGGGCAAGTGTGTCAGGCAGGAAAAAAAAGCAAGTGCCCAGTCTAAGATAGGAAAGAGCTTGCAAAGTCTGAGCAGTTGGAAAAAGAACCGTGTGACCAAAGCAATATGAGTGTAGGAGAGAGAAGTAAGAGTTGAGATGGAGAGACCAGATTGGATCATGGAGAACATTGTAGCCCATGGAACAAAATGTGGAACTATTCTGGGAGTTGAGGCTGAATGGGGACATGCCATCCGTCAGCCTCTCATTGGTTGAATCCATATAACCTGTAGCAATCCACCCACCACTACTGTCGATCACCTCTGGGGCTTTTTTTTTTTTGGTTCTGCAATTTGCCAACAAGCTCCACCCACTTTCTGAATGAATATATAGAGTCTCAGATTATTCTAAAGTACACCACTTATCCAAGAAGACAGTTATGATTAGAGTGATGGCTTTTGGACCAGGAAGATGCTCAACCCATCCCAAGTAGTCTTATGACTAAATAATCTCAGGAGGGTTCAAATGTCTTCTATGGAATATCCAAAGGTGATCAGGAACAGAACACAAGAACTATTGAAAGTTATAGAAAGGCAGACCTTAATTCAAAATAAGGAAGGCATCTCTAACAGTTAAAGAGTATTTGCGGATAAGAGGTCAACCAACTTTTTCAATAAAGTTCCAGATAGTATGTATCTCAGTTTTTGTAGGCCGTATCTCTGTGGCAACTATTGAACTCTGTCACTATAGTGTGAAAGCAGCCATAGGCAATACATGAACAAATAAGCAAGGTGGTGTTCCAATAAAACTTTATTTACAAAAATAGGCATGCGGTGGGCTGGATTTGGCCTTCAGGCCGCAGATTGCCAATCCCTGGTGTAGGGATGTCATCTAGCCTCCAGACATGTTTCTTTTTTTTTTCTTTTCTTTTTTTTTTTTTTTGTCCCATACTGTGTTTTAAAATAGAAAACATTTAAAAGTTAGATGAGTCTACTAAAAATCCAGATTCCTAGCTTTTCTCTAGCAAAGGGAAGATTGGTAACCAGGGCCGCATTCCTATGTGTCAGCACATGTCAACAATTGTCTGGAGTTGAGTAGTAGCTGCCCACTTTGTGGGGAGAATGGGCCCTCCAGGTCACCACAGACCCCACCACTGTCTTACTGCCTTCCTGGCTTTGGGGTTTAATATCAGTTGCCACTTAGCATCATATTCACCAACTTTTTTTTTTCTTATGGTAGAGAATTATTTCTCTGAACCTGCATCTATATCAAGTGTAGGAAAATAAAAGACAGATTGAAAAAGCCACATTTCCAGAAAAATGAGAGAAGGCATATGGGTTTAATATGCATACAAAGGATGCTGTGTTGAAAGAATCAATGTTTCTATTTTTCAATTTGTATTTTTTCTATTTTGGATTTAAAATATTTACATATTTATATATTTATATCATGTTACATCCTTATGCCACAGTTCAGTAATAATAAAAATGGTTTGAATCTATTTCTGCATTTGATTTTCTTATTCCAGGCTTGTTTTATTCATCTATGTTACCTGATCAACTCCCATAGCTATTTGAATTTGTACCTCTAATAGAATAGACCCATATTTAGGTAGTGAGCCCCTTACCCCTAGAAGACTGAAAGCTGGTGAATGACTCAATTGGAAATACTTGTGTTGTGGATCCTGCTAATCTCTAATGCCTGTGATTCTAGAACCTTGGAAGTCTCTGGATAACAACAATGGTAGGGCAGCCCAGTAAGTAGTGCAGTCATTTTCAGCATTTGACCAAATAATCTATTGGTCAAACAGGAGACCATCCTTTTCATAAATACAGACACAGGTACCAGCTTCATGAACAGAGCTCAAAGTGAAAAACATGTGGATAACCTTTATTTAATTGAGGAAGAAAGCCAAAAGCAAAAATTTAGGCACAAGGAAGATGAAGACTACAGAGCAAGCTGAGAAAATTCCTTGTTTCCACATAGAATAAGTCCTTCTTTCTTCCTCTTTTAAGAACAATGAGGGTCAGGCACAGTGGCTCATGCCTGCATTCCTAGCACTTTGGGAGGCCGAGGCAGGAGGATTGCTTGAGGTTGGGAGTTTGAGACCAGCCTGAGCAAGAGCGAGATCCCATCTCCACAAAAAATAGAAAAATTAGCCAGGCGCAGTGGTGTGTGCCTGTAGTCCCAGCTACTCAGAAGGCTGAGACAGGAGGATTGTTTTAGCCCAGAAGTTCAAGGTTTCAGTGAGCTATGAGGATGCCAATGCACTCTAGCCCAGGTGACAGGGTGAGACCTTGTTTTAAAAAGAAAAAAAGGAATGATCAGGTAATACATGCTTCCTTCTGCATTTGACTTCCAGCCTCTGGAGAAAGAGTGTATCCTAATTCATTCACTTGGTGATTGCCTTATTCAATTTTCCTCTTTAGCCTTTCTTTTTATTTTGTCCTGAATTAATTCCTTCAAAAAGGGGATATCAAAAGAAATGAAGAGGAAACGGAAAATTCAAGCACGCACAAGAACCTATACAAATACTCTTCAGCCTAAAGAATATCCCGGTAAGTATAAAATTACTTACACCAATCGTAACAAAAAGAGATTTATACAACCCAAAACAGAATGATTATAACTGTGTAAATACAAATTTTTCACTGAGATGACTGGAGACAAATATGCAAAAATAAGAGTTATTTGGAGATTAAAATATTATGGGAGCTTAATATTGCTTTTTAAGCTTACTGTAACGTTATATTATTTTTATAGTAATAAGCAAATAAAAGTGTAAGATGGCATATAAATACATTAAGGAAAAATCATCTGTAAACAAGGAGTGTGTGAACTCTGTTGCAAATCTCAAATAACTGTGATGCTTTCTGATAATTTTTAAAAGACAAACTGAATATGCCTTTTTTGGCAGTTAGAAAATATGAAGGTAGTAGACACATCTACTGCAGCAGTTAAGAACATCTGATAAGGAACCTTTGGAAGAAGCCTGTCCCACAATTCAGCAAGATTTTGTGCTCTAGTATGTGCTAGTATATGCTGAAGGAATTTCAGTTCACCTTCCCCTTGTCTAAGGATGCCACTTAAAATAACTAAATTGCATGTAATTAAAATGAACATTCTCCCAATGACTTCTATAGGTCTAATCCTTTGACAAGCAAGAAAAGGCTAAAGAGGTGGCAATTAAAGTTTGTCTTCCCCTGTCACAGCTTAAGTCCTAAGATTGCTCCCCTACCACTCATCAATGCACGGATGGCCTAGTCAGATACAACATAAATAATTTACCTTGCACATTTTGCTTCGGATCAGTGCTCATTAAATCTTTGTGACTTAAGATCACAGAATTTTTACAAATGACAAGGAAATAAAAAGTATCTAGACTAACTTACTCATTTAACAGATGAGATATGAGGCCTTGATTGATAGATCTGTAAAAGGTCATACATTCACTTAGCATCAAAGTCAAGAATTTGGCCCTGTTTCTCTTTATACAATCTCTGATGGGGCTCCAATATGTCATAACTTCTTTGTAATGACAGTGATAATTGAAAGCCACAGCAACTAAAATGCTGCGTTTATTGTTATCAACTGTGAAAGAACTTTGTTACTTTGTTTTCTCATAACACTTAGATAAAATAGTAACAACAGTATTGACATTTTTAGTTAATCATTATTATTTATATAATACATTAACTCCACAGAACATTATCAGATTCTTTGTTATTTTCCTAACAGTTTAGGCATCTCTTATAATAAAGACAAAACCCTTGAAGAGGGTCTTTGCCTATGCCAAGTGACCATTTCACTCCCCACCCCACAGAATCCAGAGTGCCTAACATGAGTGACACAAATGGTACATTCATTCATTACGTTATAAAAATTGTCCCCGTGGCAACATTAGCCAGAAAAAGAACTCTAAATTAAGTGGTCATGCTCACCTGGAAATTAGTTTCTCATGCATGACTTTTGATTTGCAAATCTATCAGTCGACTGTCCTCAGTGAATTTCCGGAGGTGCCCATGTCACGATTTCCCAAATAAACCACAGCAGAGACCACAGAAACCTCAATTTTTATGCAACGAGCTTCCTCAGCTCTGTGCTTCTCACCCCCACCCCTTCCTTGTTATTTACCACATCTTACACATGTATTTTATTTCATGCCCTTATTAATCCAAGTCTTCCCTGTCGCCATTTCAGCAGTAACAAAAGAAGCTGTATCAAATCAATGAACTCAGAGCTGAGAAACAGGGCAGTCCTGAGTACCCTTTTGCCCCACCGGGCACAGGCTTGCTGAGCATAAACCGAAGTCTTATAACACTTGCTAGACCAGACTGAAAGTACAGATGAAAACTGATTGTCTCCCCAGTCAATGCTTAAAATGAAAAGGCTGATGCTGTTTACGGTGAGGAAGAAAGGGTGACAGACAGTAATCCTTCACCAAGAATTACTGCGAGTGAGAAAGCAGAGTAGAGGTTCTGTTTTCACTTTTAAATTACAGAACTAAGACAGGGAACAGGGGACGGGGGAGGGTGGTTGCTGGGTGTCTAGGAGGCTGCAGACATGCATAGTTTCGTGGGTTTGTCCTCTGGGCTCAGTTACACACACCCACCATGGCTAAACCGAAAGGGCTGTGTTCAGCTGATGGACTGGCAGCACCAATCTGTGTGGAACGGCAGCAACTGGGAACCAGAGGCCAACTCTGCTCTGGAAGGTGGCCGTCAATATTCATGGCCCAGTAAACTTTTCTTCCAGGAACAGTTTGACCAACTGGCAGGGTGGACCCTGGCAGCCTGTGCCAACAGGATGTTCTTGGTGTCTCTCAATGGATGGAGGTTGAAATATTAAACCAAGCAACCAAAAAGACTTTAATCCTCAAGTCCCCTTCAGAGTGGTAACTGGGGTTTCTCTGATGGGATGTGTATGTGCTAGACTTGTAGCACTGGTGCTCCTGAATTTCTGTTCCATCAAGACTGTGATCTGTGACAGGTCAGGCCACAAGGCCTTGAGCCCTGGCTTCTCACCCATCCCTCCAAGAGCTGAGGTTCCCACTTCTGAAGAACAAGAATGTTAGGATTTTGTAGTCCTTATTCTTGGGTGCTCTTGGTCATATGAGTTGAAAGCAATTGAGCTTGTGATGATACCTTTATTCCACACAAAGCACAGAAGCCACAGATATATCCTAACCCAAAGGGACATCGTGGCTGGAATGCATGGGGACCTAAGTGGAGAGGTCAATGTCAAGATCTCCAGGCATCTCAATGGGATTCAGTGTGGGAGAAAAAGTCAAATAATAAGCAAAGTGGAGTAGCCCATAGTGCAGAAGTGAAGGGACACAAAATAAAAATTAAACTGATTTCTAGGAAATACAGGGATTCAATATTGTTTGTGAATTGAGATTCATATGCGTACTTTCTCATATTCTCTCTCTCTCTCTCTCTCTTTCTCTCTCCCCCACCCCGCACCACCCCAGTTTCACACACACACATGCACAAGATTTAAAAACAAACAAGATTTATTTTGCTTTCAATTAATTCTGCAATTTGGATGGTGTTCAGTGAGGATGGTTCATCTCTGCTTCACATGGTGTCAATGGAGCAGCTCAAAATGTAGGCACTGGAATTATCTCTAGGCTCAGTCATTCACACATCTGGGGATTGAGGCTGGCTGCTGGCCCCACCCACCCGCCATGTCCAGGGCTTCCTCACAACATGGCGACTGGATGCTACAGATGAGCATACCAAGAAAGAGAGCCAAGTGGAAACGTACATTTTACGACTTAGCCTTAGAAGTCATGCAGCAACTCTTTTACCATTTTCCACCCGCCAAGGCAGCCACTAAGGCCCACATAATTTCAGGAGGAAGGACAATAGACTCCACCTGCTGGTAGGGGAATAGAAAGGTTCTGAAAGAATATATGAGACTGAAAATCCTGCTGTCACCATTTCTGGAAAATACATTCTGCCACGTTTTATAAATGATTGACACTTAGGTTAGCAAAATTAAAAGGATCAGGGGCCAGGTATTTTAACATAATCTGGAAATAGGAAAACAAAACACAGCTGGGTCTTCAGTGAAGTGGAGAATCTTCACTGACAGAGCTCACCTGCACCATCTTCCAGGGACCACACGTCCTCTCTTTTTTCTTTGTCTCTACACACCTACTACATTCTTCATCTTCTGTCCATGGACCAGCTTTCTACTCTTATTCATTAGCTCACATAAGGCCTAAAACTTTGCTTTTAGCCCCTCTGTTTAAAAAACTCTTCTACTGTCAGCAAACTAACTCCATTGTCAGGCTCTGTTGGTGCCCTCCCCACACCCCCTGAATCCTGAAGACTTCCGTACTGCCAACCCACTTGGCCATGCTGGCACCTGCAACTCTTCACCTCTCTGTGCTTTGATCTGCTCTGCCCCCAGGAAGTGCATGTGAATTAATATCTCCTGAAGTAGCACTTAAGCAATAACTAATATCAATTGATGGGTTAATATTAATATCTTAGCTCCCTTGCCCCATAACATGGAATAATTCAGACTATTCCACACTGGCTACCAATGTCTTCTAACTGGAGTAAGCTCTTGCTCCCAAATGGTCACTTGCTTGATAAGTTACCTTTTATTGGCAACCTTCCTTTCCCTGTTTCACTTCACTCCCCTACAGATGTTTCCTGAGATCTCCACTCAAATAAACTGCTGCACTCAAATCCTTGTCTTGGCGTCTAGGAGAAAACCAAACTAAGACACTATCTCCCTTTGTGGTCCAAATTTAAAACCCGAGGGCATGGCCAAGAAAACTATCACAAGAGCAAACAGACAACATACAGAATGGGAGAAAATACTCCTGTGCTACACATCCGACAAAGGGCTGATAACTAGTATCTATATAGAACTCAGAAAAATCAGCAAGAAAAAGTCAAATGACCCTATCAAAAAGTGGACAAAGGACATGAACAGAAACTTTTCAAAAGAAGACAGAATAATGGCTAACAAACTTGTGAAAAAATGCTCAGCATCTCTAATCATCAGGAAAATGCAAATCAAAACCACAATGAGATATCACTTAACTCCAGTGAGAATGGCCTTTATCAAAAAGTCCCAAAAGAATAAATGTTGGTGTGGATGTGGAGAAATAGGAAAACTCATACACTGCTGGTGGGACTGCAAACTAGTGCAACCTCTGTGGAAAACAATATGGAGATATCTCAAAGAGCTAAAAGTAGAACTACCAATTGATTTAGCAATCCCATTACTGGGCATCTACCCAAAGGAAAAAAAGACATTCTATAAAAAAGACATCTGCACTAGAATGTTTATAGCAGCACAATTCACAATTACAAAGATGTTGAAACAATCCAAGTGCCCATCAATACATGAGTGAATTAATAAAATGTGGCATATGTATACCATGGAGTTCTACTCAGCCACAAAAAACAATGGTGATCTAGCACCTCTTGTATTATCCTGGATAGACTGGAACCCATTCTACTAAGTGAAGTATCACAAGAATGGAAAAACAAGCACTACATGTACTCACCACCAAATTGGTATTACCTGGTCAACACTTAAGTGCATATATAGTAATAACATTCACTGGGTGTCGGGCAGATGGGAGCGGGGAAAGAGGATAGATATTTACACACGTAATGGGTGCAGTGTGCAGTGTCTAGGGGATGGACATGCTTGAAGCTTTAACTCAGGTGGGGCAAAGGCAATATATGTAACCTAAACATCTGTACCCCATAATATTCTGAAATTAAAAAAAAAATAGAAAATAAATAAAACATAAAAAATAAAAAATAAATAAAACCCCAGGGGAGTAATATGATTAGTGAACTTGAGTCATGAGACCAATCCTCACCCTGTCTTCTGTAATTGAAGAAATGGGTCATGGAACAGCATGGAGGCTTCCTAGGCCATCATCAGGGGTTATGGGTGTGAGCAGTTCCTAAAGGGAGGGTCTGAGGGCAGAAAGGCACTCCAAAACACAGCCACCAAATCACCATGGTGCATTTCTAACGTGCATTCAGAGTTTCCTTTATACTCAGACACTGTTACCCAAGTCTTTTTAAAGTAAGTCTCCAAATTAAAAACAGAATGCCCACACCTGAAATCCTGCCTCCACAGACTGTATGAAGTAAGGCTCTTTATAATTTATAGAAGTAGTGGACTACCAATTACTTAGGACCTACTGTGCTAGACACTTTACATGCAATCTTTCTTTTTACCCTCACAAAAACTATACATTTTTAGAAGTGAAAACAGATCAGGAAATGACTTTAAGTTGGACAACTGTTTTAAAAGCCAATGCATGTAAGCATCGGATGATATTATTTCAGATCACTAACCATCTCGTTACAGATTCACCAGTATTTGAAAGGTCTTTTAAAATAAAATCAAACACATAAATAACATTATATGGAAAGTTGTACATGTTTGGCTTCAACTGTTTTGTTGTAAAAACTTATGAATGATACAGTAAAGAAATTCCTCGTGGGCTACTAACTACAGCCCTACCCTAGAATTCTTTTCCAGTTCACTCTAAAGAAACCTCCAAAAGTGGTTACACCAATATATTTCCCCCCTCAAAAACTATGTTTTATTATAAAAATTAAGGTCACAAATTTGAATTTAAATATCAAAATTACAGTAGTTTTAGTAGCCCCTGTTCACCACCAGTTAGATCTACAAAATTTCTCCCGGTATTTTCTGTGGTCCCCAAAGTAAACCACTGGGTTAGCCACAGTTACTGTTGGCCTCCAGTTTTTCCTTTCCTGTTCCAACTAAACTTGTCAATGTCAAATGAAGCTTCTGGAAGGATCCTTCTCTCAAGTGCCATCATGAGCAACGATGCTCGGAGCAGTCAAAGAGCTGCCAACTCCCACGGGCCAGGACAGTGTAAGATTCTGAGCAGAGCTGGCAAGACTGTGCTCCACCTTCTGACCTGAGGCCAAAATAGTCCAACCTGGACCCAGAGTGTCCCATGAATTCAATCAATTTCTGCGTCTCATGCTCTATCGAAAGAGGCTCAACCCCATCCAAAAGGTCAGATGGGTAAAAGACACCATAGGAGGCTCTTCCTTCAACATTTCTCCATCTTATTCAAATAATGTTCTTTTTATGCATATCTATTGAGGCAGGCAGACAAGGGTGAGTATGTGGACGAGGATCATTATGACGCTTCTTCCTATCAGTTTCTGACCCCACTTTGCCGGGTTTGTCACATCAGAGGCACTATAACGTTATGCCCAATTTTGTGAACAATGGTTATTATTGTTACCACTCAGCTAAATTAATTTTAATTGATGCAAAATGACCATATCAGTAGTATGCATCTAAACAATGCTCATTACCCCACTGGGCTAGACTCCTCAGTGGCAGAGCAGACCATGAGACAGCCCAAGAGGGACTAAAGTGATATAACTGGAAGCAAGGAAAGCTGGAAAATTGCTCCAAATACACACTGAGGCACAGCTGAAAATAACAGGGCAAGCCTGAAGATGCCTGAGATTGAAATAGCAGACAGCTCTGCATGGAGGATGACACTCATACCTAAGAAATGGAATCGCAAGTGACACCAGGCTCTGCATATAGTAACTGCCATTTCATATTTAAAAATGACTGTTCCATGCACACACCTTGGAAAGCACATTCACACCTTCCAAATGCACACATGGAGTCACCTCCTGACACAGAACGGAGCAATCCACTAAGTATCACCCTTTAAAATATAGGCACTAATGCATATTTTTAAAAACTCTCAGTTTTGTCAAGGACATACTCTGTTCAGTGGACACTCAATACCCTTGTTGCATTTCCACCCAAGTCCCCGGAGCATAGTCAATTAAGCATCCGTGGCTATGAATACGGGATGGGAACCTAACATTTGCTGTCAGTTACTTGTTTCAAAAACATTTTTTAAGCTAATGTAAATTGAGTACATCGTGCTACCACTGTTTTTAATGTGCTGAATTTTTTACCTGGGCTCTCATTTAATCCCTGTCGTAACCACGTGAGGCAGTTCCTATTGCTATTAGAAACCCAGGCTCTGAAAAGTTAAGTGATTTGCTCAATGCCACCGTGTAACCACGTGAGGCAGTTCCTATTGCTATTAGAAACCCAGGCTCTGAAAAGTTAAGTGATTTGCTCAATGCCACCGTGCTAGGCACCGTACAGTCAGGAGTGAAACCCCAGCAATCTATGTACTGTCTCCAGATTTTTGGATCATTGACTCTGTTCTAGCCTGTTCTTCTGTCCTGGACAGCTGGGGTGTCAGTAGGTGCTTATTTTTATGAACTCCATGTCAAGGCACTCAATCATCCATCCTTGTTGATGAATACTACTTCCAGCATCTCCTCCTTGAATTAGGCTTGGGCAGGGTTGAAAAGTGGTTGCTGGTAATTGGTTGGCTCCAGTGGGGGGTTTCAAAGTGAGCAGAATAACATTTGCAGAAAGACCAGTTGTACAGCCCACTCTTCCATGTAGTTATTCAACTCGGGAGGTACAATCCATTCAGTCCAAACCTCCTCACGACTCGCTCGTATTAGGGCAGAAACCTTTACAGAATCAGATGGCCTTTCCAAAATGTTCAGAGGTCAACCTCTTGCCATTGTGCATGTGGCAAAACCAGGAAATGGGGAACATGACCACTGTGCCTTGGTATGGTAAGGGTCACTATTCATCCTCCACGACTCATTTCTTCCTCCCACTTCTGAGCAACTGGTGTCACTTACAGGAGGAGGAGAGGGAGCCCACGTTCCTTATTTAGGCCCGTGTTGAGTATTCTATCTACATGCCTTACTTACACTTCACAAGAAGCTTTTGTGACTTATATTTCCCCCTATTTTGCAAATGGAAAAATAGATATTTCAAGAAGTTAAATATTGTGTTCAAGTTTATCTGACTGATTACGGCCAAGTTAATATAAGAACTCAAGTCCCACATCAAAGATCAAATGTTCTTCCGACTGATGGGGCAAGTTGTCACATTTTCCAGGTTCTGGTCTGAATGAGTTCAAGAGCATCTCTGCAAGCATAAGGGTATGTTATAAATATGGCATATGTAAGCAGTAGGTCTGATTAAAGAAGCCCACTAAAGATGAGAGGGGGAGAGAGAGAACTGCAGAGACGGGATGATTCACACTTCTGCCACCTCAAAATCCCAAAGTTGTTTTCTTAGCTAAAAAAAAAAAAAAAAAAAGGAAAATTTATTCCTACTATTTTCCAAAACACATTCAAACATAAATCATATGGAAAAAATCATAATTTTTGTAGCCCCAGCATGTGTTGTCTGGGGAAATAGCACCCCTCTACTTCATCCCCACCCCTGGCCCCAAATTAAGTTTACAAACCTCTTACAACTGACACTGCTGTTGCCTAGGAGATCTGGCAAAGCAAGAAAACAGTGGTTTCACACTGGTCTGGATGTAAAAGTTTGAATAAGATATTGTATTTTAAAAATTGATTTTGTGCACTCCTTAGGCTAACTTCCTGGGATTAGAAGTTTCTTTAACATTTCACATTCTCTTCAGGTTTCTCAGTAAAAATAAAGAAAATGGAAACCATGGCAGAACAAAACCATAATTCAGGAGTTGGCTAATAGGTGAAAGATGCTAATCCCAGTTGAGAGGAGTTCATAAAAATGAATCCTGGCCCCCCTTTGGGCGGCAGAAGTACTGCATCATGAATATTTATGGTGGAATATGGGAAGTGCTGGGAAACAGACCCAACAGTGGTCAATCAACCTGCACAGCTGGGGATCGTTTGGGTGTTAAAATGAAGTTTTAAGGGACACCATTTAGATAAAAATCATATTTGAAAAGAATTATGCTTGTGTTCCAAATAACATCGAGTATGGAGCAATTTTGTTTTATATGCTTTGCAAACATCTGCTTGCTTTTAAACTTTACTCATCTTGTACCGTAAAGTTGGATTCAGTTTCAAAAATCTCCCATATTTTTTATGTTGGGGTGACCCAGTTAAAGGGGTTTATGAAAGTGTTCAAAAGAAAAATATTGTGTATATACATATATATACATCATGCACTGACTTTTCAAAAAGCATCGATTTTAAAGAGTTGATGTGTGTAGTGGTGAAGGGCACAGACTCTGGAGCCAGACTCCCTGAGCCCAGATTCTAGCTCCATCACTCCCTATGGTCTGTGTGGTCTGGGGCAAGTCACTTAACTTCTCTGTGCTTCAGTTTCCCAATTTGTAAAATTGAGATCATAATAGTGCCTTCTCCAGTGATTGTTATTAAATGAGTCCCTCGCCATAATTAGCATTGTGTTAGCATTAGCTTTCATCATTATTAAAATTATTCTCATTTAATTGGAATTTTCAGGGAAAGGGTGCAAAATGGAAATTATATGCTTATCCCAAAAAATTTTTGAAAGAATTAAAAGAGATAATGAGCACAGAACCTAGCTCTAGCTCAAATGCTAAGTGCAGAGGTATTTAAGTGGGATTACTGATTAGCCAATATCCACTTTTATAATCAGCTGTTGTCATTGTGTGTTCCTGAAATGAATTTGACCATTTTCCAACAAAAATTAAGTATCTACTCCCAATTAAATCAAAACTGTCATTAACGGCGTAATGCCTCAGTGTCATTACTTTTTATATATGTTGAAACTCAACTTGCTATGTGTGTTACCCAAGAGTTTATTCATATGGTATAGGCTGGGCTGACTCTCTCCTTTCATTTATTTATTTATGTGTTTATGTATTTATTTATTTCAATTTCAGAATATTACAGGGGTATAAAAGTTTTGGTTACATAAATTGCTTTTGTACCATTTGAGTAAAAGTTATAAGTGTGCCATACCCTAGATAGTGTACATTGTACCCATTAGGTGTGAATTTACCCATCCCCCTCCACCTGCTTGATTTCTGATGAATGTTATTTCCCTATGTGCACATAAGTGTTGATCGATTCATTTCAATTTAATGGTGAGTACATGTGGTGTTTGTTTTTCCATTCTTGTGATGCTTCACTTA
Organism: Eulemur rufifrons; assembly: GCF_041146395.1. NCBI lineage: Eukaryota > Metazoa > Chordata > Mammalia > Primates > Lemuridae > Eulemur > Eulemur rufifrons. Next base: position 225,317,333 of record NC_090989.1, on the reverse strand, counting down.
GAAGAATGGTCTCCAGCTTCATCTAGGATAATACAAGAGGTCTTAGTTCACCATTTTTTATGGCTGAGTAGTACTCCGTTGTATACATATATCACATTTTATTAATCCACTCATGTATTGATGGGCACTAGGTTGTTTCCACATCTTTGCAATTATGAATTGTGCTGCTATAAACATTTTAATGCAGGTGTCTTTTTTATAGAATGTCCTTTTTTCCTTTGGGCAAATACTCAGTAGTGGGATTGCTGGATCAAACCTTGCCCTAGAAGGCACGTAGGAAATTTTCTTTCAGACATAAATCTTGATTCTGTTCATGTATTATTTCATTTATCCAAAGCAAAAATAATAAAAAGAAATAAAATCATTGAAGCCTCCACTTAACTGGGATCTGATTGTTTGTAGATTTATCAGAGTTTATTTTAGCTCTGTAAAATTTCCAAATGTTGCTGTGATTAGTAATTTCCACATGCCCTCTTTCAGGAAATGCCTGAAAGAGGTTTCACCAATGTTTGAAATTCAGATTGCTTCACAAAAGAATTCCACCTTGCCTAGAGAGAAAATCACTTGCTCCCAACAGACCATTTGTTTCACAGTAGCCAGAGCGAAAGTGCAAATATGATCACGTTATTTCACTGCTTAAAACCCTTTGATAACTCCCAAATTCCCTTGGGATGGAGACCAGCATCTTTAAGAGAGAGTTTATGCGGTGTAACCCAGGAGGAGCCTCCAGCCTTCTTCCCCCACTTTCCTCCTCATCCCACTTCCTGTCCCAGCTGCCCTTCCTTTGGTTCCTTGAACTTGCCAACCTCTTAGCAGGTGAGCACCAGCTGGAGACTTAGCCATGCCCAGGAGATCAGTAGTCTGTAGCTCCTTCAAACAGACAGTCTTTAAATATTTGTTCAATATGTATCTAGTGAGACTGGGTTGAACCTAATTTTCTATTAATAACAATTGGTCACAGAAACATATTTGTATATGATTTACTTCACCAGGGTAAGTGTGGACTATCTTCATTTGTTCTCCAGTTTTTTGTCTCTCTTTGACTTTCTTTTTCAATAATTAAACAAGACAACTTCTTAGGGTGTGGGAGGATACATGTGAAGCGTTTTACGTTTAGATCACAAGGACTATCACTTGTCCTATGCTATGCAGTACACCACACTATCACGTTGTCACCATACTGTGCATAGTGTAGTTTGGGGGTTTTAAATGACTGTGACTGCCAGTTTCAGATATAGTTCTACCAAGCAACTTAGGTAACTACACATGAAAAGCACTCAAAAGAAGCAGACCAGTGATGGTTTATTTTATTTTATTTTGCACTCAAAAATTCTCTCAGCCTCAGTGAGGGTGAGACCTATTTACATTTCTTCAAGAAGATAAGCCCTCACAAGCAGAAACCTGAGAGAGCAGATACCACATGGCATGTTTAGTCTGGAAATGTGGCACCCCTGTAGTCTGGTGCCTGGAAGAGGTGTCCAGGAGGTCTGCCCTGCAATCTGGCCCTGTTCCCCACCTCATCTTGTCAATAACTTCTTAATTTTCAAATCTTTGACAAAATGTACCTCTCTAAGAGAAAGCCATTGACCCTGGAGACTAAGTCAGATTATAGAGTGACTGTCTTTCATTGATTATTATTTTCATATTTTCACATCGATTCTCTGAAATTAAGATGTGACTTTCTAACAATGGGGGTCTTTCAACCTCCTCAACGTCAATGTCAGGTGACATGGTTGCCAATGCTGGTATGTGCCTGCTGGTACATGAATGAGGGTATTAGCCATGGCAACATGATTTCACAATTGAAGCCCCTTCCCTTTTCAAACAATAAACCATTTAAGGACCATTTAAGGAAAGAATAGAAATCATAGTTCACATCTAGAAAGCTTCTATTGGCCCCTGTTGACCAGCATCTAAACTTGGAGAATCAGTGTCCGCCGCTGGGAAGATGACCTCACAGACAATAGTAGAGCACTCTTAAGAAATGCTGCTCCCCGACTCTCCCGATGGCCAGAGAATGACAGTATATAGAAAAGTGCGGACATTGACGACTCTGAGTCAAAAAGTGACTCACAAGAGTTCAATTCTCAATGTGAAAAGTTTTTTGGGAAACCTTTTTGAATTTATATTTTCCTATTTATGCATGTACAAGAATGATATATGATTTAAAAAGTCTATGTTGCAATAACTATAAAATGAACTCTTTCCACAAGTATGAAACAAAATGTGTAAGTGATAAGAAAGCACAGAGCTATAATTGAATTGGCAGGGTTTTATCTTTCTTAGAGGTATATGAAATAGTGATGTGACTTACAAGAAAACAAGTATCACAAAATATGATATACATTTTTAGAGTTGCCTGGGATTTTCATTCATGGCATTTTTAACAAATGTAATTCTATTTGTGTAATTATTTGTTTAATATCTATCAATATGGAGTGATGTCTAGAATAAAACAAGCCTCAAATAGTTTTCAGTAAATAAGTTGAATTCATACATTAATAAATGAGTGAATGAAGCATGCTTACACTTTCCTTCCCAGGTACACCAGTGTCACCTGGGATCTTGTCCATCTACTCACTGACGTCTGGTGCTAGATGGTTGCAGGCTGACTCTGTGCTGCAAACATGTGTTGCTTGATGGAGTGTAAATTCTTTCTTTTAAAAAAATTAACAAAATTAAATGCTTCTAGGTGGTGCATTTGGTCTCCAATTCACTGTCCCTACCACTCAGTGTTTTACAACTATATGATCTATCTGCCTCTTGAAGGCTGTTGAGTTTAAGGCTCCTGCTCTTTGTTTTTATTAATTTATCAACACATAATAATCACATCCTTCATACAGGGTGGGAATGATGGTTATTGGTTTGTTAGGGAAAGCCCCACCCAGACCATGAATGTACCCATGAAACACTGGTTGTTGGGAAAATTTTGGAACATCAGACTCACAGGATGCCCGTGATGCCCTATAATCAGCCACTGAAACTTCTCCTCTTGGGCCGCAGCACGTCGGCGCTAATGCTCGCTGCTGTCCACAGATGGCAGTGGTCCTTCACTATTGCAAAAGCCCAACCGCCAATGTTGCCTCTACACCTCCGAATCTTGGGCCCTCGGCGATGGTATCTGTGTTCCCAGGCAGTTTGTCATTATCATTCCATCTCTTCTGTACTGTTGCTTATGTGCAGTATTTACACAGGGAAGCAACGCAGCCCCTTGTATTGTCACACAACGTGTTTACATTGCTGAAATATAGAGGGAAGTTCGCAACCCAAAAGATTTTTTTTCCCCATGTGATTTAGTACCTCTTCCAGTCTTTCCCTTCAAATAAGAGAGCAGAAAGGGTGATTTAGCTGTTCATTTTATTCTTTTACTACTCTAATTTTTCTTTTAGTGTCATCCTAATAAATCAGTATATCTCAAACCTGCATTTTTAATATACTGAATTTTAAAAATTAAGACATTTAAAAAACATATGTATTTTCTTATGTGTCTTGCATTTTTAACCCCATTCTATATATGTATAGACACAATGGAAAACTCAGTTTTAAAGGGGTTGAAATTAAGCAATATTTTAGTCTAGCCAATTTTTACAGGTAAGTTAGCATTTGATAGATATAAACTCTAAAAACAAGGATCTTGTGCTTTATCATTCCTCTATTTCCTCTAGGCTGAATGTGTTCTATTTCTATAACCCAGTTACAAAAGTACTCTGGCTTTCTTAAGAACAACTCCACCAGTGTAAATATTCCTTAATAACACATGACAAAGTTTTAAATGCTTTTCAGTTAGACCATGATATTACCTACAGCAAGAAATAAGTCACAGCAGATAATTTTCAGTGAACTAACTTCCCCAGAGAAAAGTTAGTCCTACTGTTTATACGACCATTAGCAATGGTTTTTATTGATGGTGTTAAATAAAATCTTTCTTCACAAGAGGAAAAAAATACGGTTATGAAAGAAATACTTATATATAAAGGATCAGCAACTTGTTCTTTTTCATACTATGAACGTAAGAAATTTTCAAGAAAGTATAGCCTTTTAAAAAGTGTACATTATTGAATAAATGGAATCTGTCTTCAATAGGCCCCTTGAAGGGAAAAATCTTCTGCAAAGTCATTTGCGTATTTCTTGATCAGATAAAGCATGTTAAAGATAAATGGCCCCCGTTAGACTTTAAAATAAAGGGAGAGAATAAGTCATTAAGCAATAAACATTGACAATCTTCTTTCTCTCTACTGTGAGAGATTTATTTCCCCTTCCATCTCACTCAGAAGTAAAACAACCGGCGTGTGGCTTTTCTTGCTTTGGCTGGGTTGGCTTCCCTACTGCAGCTGTGCACATCTGGTGCCTGAATCCCCACCTAAACACGACTCCACAACATCATTACACAAGCAGTGAGCTCTGTGTGTGTGAGCTCTATCTGTAGTGTCCTGCCTGGAGCTGTTTTTTTCATCTGAGCCCACACTTAACCATCTCCACCCAAGGCTAATCAAGTACCAGTTTGTCAATCGTCCATAGCCTCTCAAAAATTAGTTTGTTTGCAGGTGTTTCAAGAAGATATTGGACACAAGGAATAATACAACGTCAGGCAGATTTTCTACCATTGATAACACCACTTGCATTGTTAGATTTAAATGTCAGAACCTGGGGTAACACCCATGGCTCTACACTGTGCAGAGAGACCAGGAAGGTGCCGATTTCCTCAAACCTCTTGGAGATGTGTCTTTCATTTAGCCCAATGTCATTCCCTCAGGGCTCTCAGTTGAGCCAACAAAAAACTAAGAATAACCTTCAGGGCAAAACTAGCACAAAATTTGAAAGCAGTATGCAAGTCTTAAATAGGGAGGGATTATCAGTATTTATTAAGTTCCTAATAAGCCAAGCACTTCACGCATTGTCTCAGTGAATTCTTAGAACAACACTGCAATAGAAGTTTTATTTGTCCCACTTCACAGATGAGACAATTGAGATTCCCTTGCTAAATCACCCACCTTACTCCCTGCATCATGTTAATCTGGGTTCATCTACTTGTGAATCCTGTGGTCTTTCCACTACCCCATTTCCAATGTCCCCTTTTCCTGCTTGTTTAAAGACAATTTTAACAATACATGCAATTATTAGGTACTGGGAAAATGGTAATTCCAGTACCTATGAAAGAATGTTAAGTATGAAATTTATTCTCTCAAACTTTTCCAGCAATTTGGAAGAAATCGGAGACCATTATCCCCAGTGAAGTATCTCAAGAATGGAAAAACAAACACCACGTGTATTCTCTAATGCACGGAACTAAGGGGCACACAAGTGCACAAAGGGAAGTAAAAGTCACTGGAAATCAAGCAGGGGGAGGGGGAGGAGGGCAGGGGCAAAAACCCACCTAAGGGGTACAATGGACACTATTTGGGTGCTGGACACATTTATAGCTCTGACTCAAGCCATGTAACAAAAACATTTGTACCCCCTTAATATTTTGAAATTAAAAAAAAGAAATTTATGTTTTGCATTCTTCTTTAAAGGATCTGGGGGATGGAAGGAACTTGATTCAGCTGTGGCTTTGGATGTCACAATTACTTTTATAATGAACATTATTTTCCCTGAGTGCAATAATAGGCATCTTTGACTTCGATGGAAAAGGGGATCCTTCCCAGATTATAATGATTGATTTCAGCACCAATGATACCAGTTACATAAGATTCAGTCCCTAGATGCTAGATAATTACAGATATGTAAGAGCCAGTCTACACTTGCCACCAAAGTCAATGTATTTCTGGGATCACTTTATCTTGGCCAGTGTCTGTAGCAAACAAATAGGGCAGCAGTATGAATTTTCCCCAGAGAATTTTCAGAACATACAGCACTGTGGCATGGCCTGAGATTCTTTCGACTTCCATGTCCCAACTGATCAATGTAGAATTACAAAGAGAGATGAAGAAGAGATGTCGAATTACAAAGAGCCTAAGCTTTTCTGCTGGGGGCTCTGGACAACCGAGCTACCGGGGATCATGCCTGCTGAGTCCAAAGCAAGCCAGCTAACTTTCAAAGAGAATTTCAGATTGACAGCTTTCAAGGGGATGGGCATATATGTTAGTCTCTTAGATATAGCAATTAAACCAGAAATCTTAAGGATTCTAGAACAGTCTGTGTTTGATTTGCCGTTAGGTATCAAAAGTGAAGTCTTCCTTATTCTGTTTGAACAAGGTTTCCGATTGCAAAAGACCTCCCAGTCCAGTTTTAGCCCCTTCCTCCCTTTACTCAAAAAAGATGGAAATTTGGGAAACACCAGATTATTAATTGAACCATTCATATATAGCCCTGTGCACACCACAAAGGGAGTCAACCCCAATGACGCCTGCTTTCGGGAGCCTTGGATTTCTAGATTTCTATCCACCAAGAATTGATTTTTCTGAATTAAAAAATAAATAGGTGAATTTGACAAATGCTGTAAAAAACGATTTCAGATTGATCACTATATTACATTTTTAGGACTTAGAACCCTGTCTATCGGAAAATAAGAGGGCATAATTATTAGCCACAAAATCACTCTCCATATTCCTGTATTCATAGGCTTGCAGACATCATCTCTATTTCCTTATTCCTGTATCAGTCTCAACCAGGGAAATTTGTGGAAGAAAAATAATTTCTTTCTACTACCAATATTTTCTTTGAAGCTGCCTAGCTATTTTACAGATATATTTGTTGCTTCAAAGACCATCAATAGGAACTAAAAGTTACGCTCTGAGAGAACACTCAGAAACCTAGATCCAGATTGATTTTCATTTGTTTACAGTGTAGACAAACTGATTTAATTAAATATTTTTCAAAAACCCTGCTTCACTGAGATTGTGACCCAAGAATTTCTATACCACAAACATGTCAAGTTTCCTGATAGACTAAAAGGAGGCCTGGAATCTGAGACTTGCAGCCGATTTTTAGAATTGCTTTGCTGTCATGATATCCCAGCAGTCACAGCACCTCCAGCCCTCAGTTTCTTTGTCCACAAAGAAGCTGAAACACTGGATGATCTGTGGGGCCCTTCAAGCTTTAACATATTTGTTGTAACATACTAGGCACCTTTTTTAAATATGTAAAATATGAAGAACAAATTTTAACATGTTTAAAGACTCAGAACTAATACCTCTTGATAAGTATCAGACCTAAATTATAAGTAAAGCAAAGCAAAGATGCAAGTGAGAGAAAAATGGAGGCAGAATTATGTTCCACGTTCTAAGAGCTCCTCTAAAAATCCACAGCTGTGAGAAGAAGCCAACACTCCCTTCTTTCCTCTGGCAAATGCCACACCCGAGCTGCAGGTGAGATTACCTAGACCCTGTATCCCCAGCAGTGCCAAATGGAGAGGGTGTCTGTGCAGAGAAGCACTGGGATCCTGAGAGCCCATCTGTGCTTCTGGAGTCCTTTCCAGACCAGGGCATGGGGCACCCACCCAGCACAGCAGCTGGCCCTCACAGCCCTGGCTCCCATCCCACGAGGGTTACCATGAAAATGGGGATTTTAGGGACACATCATTCTTCTTCCAAACTCAGAGTTTGGTTACCCATAATCCTTCTTGGATGTAGACCAGTGGAAACTCCTGTGCTAGAGTACCCACCTGTCACAGTGTTTTTGAATGTAACTTGACCATGTTAACTGTCAACACTGGCAGGACAAGGGAAGGGGAGCGGGAAAATGATTGGGGGAGGGGCCCTTTTTACCCCGAAGCATCTAAAACCTTAGAAAAATGAAGCTTTTAATTATTATTACATTAGATGTTTCCAGCTAACAAACTTGAATGTTTCAATATCTGGTAAACATTTAAGAAGTATGACTAACCACGGCTATTTGACGAAATGAGGTGAACTAGCTATTCCTTTCTGGAGAGTTGGATTTCAGTGAAATTGAACCCAATTCAGCTGCCACTTTGCCCATAACCTGGATCCATCGCTCTCTGGTGCTCACTGTACCATGCAAGGTTGTGCCCCGATATGGAGATGTTGAGATGCCTGAGACCTAACAAAAGTAAACTGTTGATTTGGTTCCCATCTTAATTCTTGTCCCAAAGTTAGTCCCTGGCTCTGATGGCAACACATTGGCAGTTTCCCTGGATGTCAAGGCTCACAATCATTCATTCAATAAGGATTTTAATGTCTGCCAAGGGCAGGCCCTGTATTATCCCCTGGGGAAAGGATGAGGCAACATAGTCGCTGTCCTTGCTGAGCGCCCAGACAGACAGGCAAAGGCGTATAAGTAGCAATTGCAATGACGGAGGTGTGTACCAGGTGCACATTAGGGACAGAGCCTCTACATCTGCCGGGAGGGATTAGGGAAAAGGTCATGGAAGAAGTAGTGCTTGAAGACACACTAGAAGGACAAGCAGGCATGTGTCTGCCAGACTGGTTTGGGCATGTGAAGGGTGGTAGTGAGGTCTTAAGAAAGTATGTGAACAGACAGAGTTAGGAGAGAGTTTAGTTCTTAGAGCATGAAGTTCAGAGAGTGTGTGGGAAGCTCATGATGATAAACAGGTGGGCAGGAGGCAGATTATCAGACCTTTGCTGATGGAGGGCTTCACGTGTCTCTAGAATTTGCTTTCAGTAACTCTACCAGCCCTGCCTTAGAAGTGGGTAGAGGGCCAGGTGAAAATCAGAACCTGTGGCTCAGGGCTGTGTATTGAGGGGAGAAAAGGGAGCCCTTCTCTCTAGGGGGTGGGGGCAGGAAAGAGCCTGGAAGTTTCCACAACAAAGTTTACATGTTACAATTTAATGTGTCCTTCTAAGGCTCCTGGATCCCCCTCAAAGTGAGGAAGGATCTCACTCTCTCACATACGTGTTGCAAATTTGACTCTCTGTGCCTTTCAGAGCATTGGGCTGGATGGATATAGTTATCTTGTAAAGTTTAAAATGCCACTGGTGATGTACCTTAACCGTCAGGGAGCAGGAACTGTGGTGACAGGTGGATAATAAAGGATGGGACCTGTGCCGTCACATACCCGTTTGACCACAATCATTGAATACAGTATTGCTGTTACATACATTATGTAGTGGAAATTATAGGGGGAATCCTCACCCTCTCCCAAAGTAGGAATCCAACCCAAGAAATAATGGAACCAACGGTGACTCATTTGTTACATGAGATCGGAAAACTTACAGTAAACCTTCCAGGATTATTAATGACTGTATTCCATATTCAGAGAAGCCAGAAGAGCTAATGTAAATAAAATTCTTAATTTTACACCTACTCAATATCCAATTTTGAAAAAGTCATATGACCTCTCACACGTTTCTTACCCTATCCTTAAATTGAGGTTCAAATTTCTGGTCAAGTACCAGGAAAACTATTACCATATTACCTTTAATGGTTAAGAATGTCAGGAAGGATAAAAAGTCACTACATGTGTGGTTGAATGAGACTTTTTCCCCACTTATTTACTATAAACACACACATACACACACATACCCCACAATAACAACAAATTAGAAGATTTTGTTCTAAAATCCCATTTTAATGAGACAAAGAAATGGCCACAAGCTCAAGTCATAAACTAGAAAATTATATTCATGGAGAACAGAGACATTAAAAATGTCTCAAGTGTGATGGAGATCTGAAAGTGTTCTCTCTGCCCTTTAAGGTTCAATTTCCTTCATGGAAGGAAGATTTCAGCCTATGGAGAGGGGAGGAAGCAGATACACCCCCCCCATACTGGGAACCAGGCAATGCTGTGCTCTGGCTAAGAGAAACAAACTGTGATATTACTGCAGGGTAAAAGCTCTAACCTGATTAGTAAAATCTGATTTTTAGCTATGTATCATTGAGGACCAGACTGAGACAACATCAAAATCCTCTGACAGGAGGGGTGAGCATAGTGATAGCTAAAAAGAAAACGTCCACTTAAGGTAACTGTCAAACACAAATTACAAAGTACACCAAACAATCTAGTTCTGGGAAAGGTAGTTAGCAAATAATAACCAAAAAATGACAGCCAAGAAAATAGAAATAATAAAGCATTTGAAAAGACTTATAGGTACATATTTCTATAATCTTCAAGAGGAAAATCATACCTATGAAACAAAAACAGAAAATGATAAAACAACAGCATCTGGTGGTAAATTTATGAATAGAAATTCTAGAAATTGGCCCAGCACAGTGGCTCACGCCTGTAATCCTAGCACTCTGGGAGGCTGAGGCGGGTGGATTGTTTGAGCTTAGGAGTTCGAGACCAGTCTGAGCAAGAGCGAGACCCCATCTCTACTAAAAATAGAAAGAAATTAGCTAAACAACTAAAAATATATACAGAAAAAATTACCCAGGCATGGTGGCGCATGCCTGTAGTCCCAGCTACTCAGGAGGCTGAGGCAAAAGGATCACTTGAGCATAGGAGTTTGAGGCTGCTGTGAGCTAGGCTAACACCACGGCACTCTAGCCTGGGCAACAAGAGTGAGACTCTGCCTCAAAAAAAAAAAAAAAAAGAAAGAAAGAAAGAAAGAAAAGAAAAGAAAAGAAAAGAAATTCCAGATATTATCTTTTTAAAACTCAATAGATAGGATAACCAATAGACTGGACATGATTAAAGAAATTAGTAAGCTGGAAGATGCGATTGATTAAATTGCTCAGTATAAAACATAGAAAAAGAGATAAAGATTATGAAAGGGAAGCTGATACACAAAATATGTATTGAGAAGCACAAACACAACTCTAATAGGGCTTCAGAAGAAAATATAAAAAAGCATATCTAAAGGTATAATTGCTGGAATTTTTCTAGATTTGTGACCTACCATGGACAAACTGGTAAAGGCTTATTCTTGTGGTTAAAATGAGCTAAGAGTGAATGTTAACAGAGTGGTATCTCTAATTTATTCTTGTTTAACTTAAAAAATCAAGGCCTGGCAAGGTGGCTCACACCTGTAATCCCAGCACTTTGGGAGGATCACTTGAACCCAGGAGTTTGAGACCAGCCTGAGTAACGGCGAGAACTCATCTCTACAAAAAATTTAAAAGTTAGCCAGGTGTGGTGGTGCGCTCCTGTTGTCCCAGCTACTTGGGAGGCTGAGGTGGGATGACTGCTTGGGCCCAGAAGTCTAAGGTTACACAGTGAGCTATGATCATGCCACTGCACTCCAGCTGAGTGACAGAGCAAGACCCTGTCTCTAAAAAAACAAACAAACAAACAAAAAACCCAAAAAGAAACATAAAGTCAGAAGAAAGTCTTGGTAACAGTGGAGATGTTATGTTACTAGTAAGTTGCACAAACAAGAAAAGACTGTTATTGCAAATGAAATGATATGTTGTCAAATAACAAACCTGTAATGTCCTACTGATAGGTGTCCTCTATTAATCTACTTTACTAGGCATGGTCAAGTAGACTGTATCATTCTTTTATGTTTGTTCTCTTGCTTGAACTGGCAAGGCACTGTGGTTTTTACTTTGGGTTCTTAAACACAAATGCATTAGATTCATTTGAGCTGAATGAGAAAACTTTGCTAGGAAACAGTGCCTGTCAAATCCTAGTTTTATAAATGACACAAAGAAGTGACGAACAAAATAAAGACCTCAGATGGAAATGGGATAATGGTACTTAGAAACATTTTGATCCAATCTTCCTTTTTACTGGTCTTGCAAATTTGCCATTAATTTTCCCCCAGTGCTTTTTAAATGCTGAACGTCCTTTAAAGATGATAAATATATTGTGGGATCTGATATTTTGAGGCTAGGAACAAACCCTACAAGGTAAGATGAATCATAAAGGTTATGAAATAGTAAGTAATGCTCATTTTGATGGACAGTAGACATTAAAGAATTCATCAATGATGGAAGTTAATGGAAGGGAAACAGAGTAGATATTGAGAAGCTTTGGGAAGGCCAGAAGGACTTGCACTGATTTTAGAATAAATCCGTGCACTGATTTTTAGAATAAATCCGTGCACTAATTTTAGAATAAATCTGAAGAGGTTGAATCTTCATCACCTTGGAGGGCAATTAATCCCAAAGCATTCCAGAGGGAAGCCAAGAAGTTGGTGCTGAAAGTTTCAAATCATATGTCTTTTTCTTAACCCCAATTAAAATATTTGAGAGAGAATTTACTGGTCTATTGAGAATGTTACCCTTTCCTGATATCATGTTAGTAAAGCATTAAAACATGGCACCACTCCTGAAATCCTAGAAGATGGAATCTCCATGAAGCCCTGAAAAATGTCATAGGCAAAAGAAATTTTAGTGACGTTAACAATACAAAACTTCCCAAAACATCTTCACCAAAACTTGCCACCTGCTTGTCACAAGAAAACCATTAATGAATTGATAGACTGTTAAGTCCTAGTTGTTAATATTGTGGCTAACATGACTTCTTAATCATCCACTTCTAAGCTCATCTTACCAACAGAGTTGGTTTAGTCTACTGATAAAGAATGATTATTACTTTAAGGCCATTTGGCTTAATTAGATGATCAAGCTCTAATTAAAAAAAATTTTCCTTTATAGCATAAAGTATATTTCCAACTTTCAAACCAATGGGTATAATACCAAAAACCAAATAGAATAGCACTGAGTCCCTCACTGAACATTTGGGTTCCTCATTGACTCTGAAAAAATGAAAATATCAAATTAGGTTTTACGGTGACTGCAATGTCTTGAATCCTGATTTTAGTAGTAATATCTATTTCCTAATTAAGAGGATTTTTTTGTACTCCTCTCTGCAGTGATGCATGAGATCTTGTCCAGAATAGAGCCACTGTGTACATTCACACATAAGTTTCTAACTGTGCACCTCTTAAAAAGCCTACCTGCCATGTGACCCAGTTTGGACACAAATTTGCATTTAAAGATCAATCAGACTTGTGGGTGCAGTGGACATGCCTGAAGCTCTGACTCGGGTGGGGCAAGGGCAATATATGTAACCTAAACATTTATACCCCCATAATATGCTGAAATTAAAAAAATTAAAAAAATAAATAAATAAAGATCAATCAGCCTTGAATCCAGAAATCATTGCAGAGCTATGTGGTACTTGAGTGTAATATCTTGAGAAAATGTCAAAAAAGAATTCATTCATAACATATGACCAAATTCTTAAAATCCTCTTCCGGGATCTCCTTATCTCATTTTTCACACTAAGAGAAATTGTTTCTGGACTCACTATATTTCTTCACTCTAAATCTCCCCCAAATCTGGCCACATTGACTTCAATGACTCTTCACCTTTTCACCCTTTGGAATTTTTTTCTCTCTAACATTTTCTAATGAAAATCAAACCAAGCCTGTCTTAATTCTCCTCAATTATTCCCTTCATTCATTACCCATTGCCCAGGGGACCCAGCAAGCTGTAACAAATTCTCTTTAGTGGGTAGGTAAGGGCAGAGGGCATTGCTATTTTCCTGTAGTGGAAGGATGGTATCTTTCTTGAATATTCACCAAACACTTGAGACATGACTCTCATTGGGTCACTTGGGAAGAACTGTCAATATGGAGTGTTCCAGGCATGCTGTTCTGGATCCAAAATGCAACTAAATTCTTGGTCTCCATAGCCGGGAAAATAATGAGAGTCCACTATACCAGCGGTGTAAACACCTGCCTCAGGCTCTGGACTTTATTCCACTGGCAGCTGAGTGGTTTTTTTCTCTTGCAGAATCTGCATTCTTTTCTCTTGCATCTTCAAAATGAAAGTTGATGTAACTTCTGCTTCCAGAATAAACACTGATAGGTTTAGTCAGATCTTCACATGCTACACAACTTCGATTTCCTGTGTTCTACCCACCCTGTTGGCAAACTCTCCTAATATATAAATGGGGGCAGTATACATATTAGAAACTGTCCTTTAATTCTGTGGTATGTGGTGAGGCAGAGCCATTTCTTGAATTACTGAAAGTGCATCTGTCAAAGGCAGGGTTGGAGAATTGAGCTGTGAACCCCATATAGAGAGTGGTTCCAAAATATACCACCCAATTTAAGAAGTCTCACAAAATTGCCACTTCAAGATAGATCTGCACTCAAATATTTATAGCAGCACAATTCACAATTGCAAAGATGTGGAAACAACCCAAGTGCCCATCAATACATGAGTGGATTAATAAAACGTAGTATATGTATACCATGGAGTGCTACTCAGCTATAAGAAACAATGGTGATATAGCACCTCTTGTATTTTCCTGGATAGAGCTGGAACCCATTCTACTAAGTGAAGTATTCCAAGAATGGAAAAACAAGCACCACATGTACTCACCATCAATTTGGTTTTAACTGATCAACACCTAAGTGCACATATAGGAATAACACTCACGGGCATCGGGCAGATGGGAGTGGGGAGGAGGGGATAGGTATTACATACATGAGTACGATGCGCACCATCTGGGGGATAGAAACGCCTGACACTCTGACTCAGGGTGGGGGGCAAGGGCAATATACGTAACCTAAACATTTGTAACCCCATAATATGCTGAAAAAATAAATAAATAAATAAATAAAAAGATAGATGGCCCGAGTCTGGCTCAACAAGGGCTCTAATTTTTCAAATGTCTGGTTTTAAAGAGATCTTTTCATGTCAAGTATTTGAGGTTGACAAATGGCTAGAAGCAGAGAAATGTTTTATTCACAACTACTTTTGTGGGTTTTTTGGGGGGGAGTGTAGGGAGTTGTTTTGCTTCAAAACATAGTGGAAGCCCTTTGTCACATTAACCCAAGAAAGCCGACAGACAACCAATTCTTCAGCATTTCCCCAAGTAGCTAGCCATTTCAGGCACAAAGTCCACTGAATTCCAAGCTGTCTACCAGTAGTGTCTGAAAGTGAAGTTGAATTTCCCACTCTTTCTTTGTGTGTATTTAGAGAGGAAGGAGAGCAGAAAGGGGAAGGACTTATTACATTATTGCTCCCATTTCAAGAAAACAATTCTTAAGACACACTTTCAGGTTTATTTTATCCATATCTATCTATATCTATACAAAATGAAGATTTACATCAATTCACTGATATTTTCTCACCTGGTCCCCAAGTGAGCCATTGTGGGAATTTATACTTCAACTGGAAGGATGAACAGTGGAGTTAGGAGCAACCAGTAGCTCTGGGACAGAAGGCAGGCTCCCTGGGATCAGTCTGTACCTTCAGTGACAACATCACCAGCCTGGTCCTTCCAAGCCGTCCTATTCACCTGTTCTTTCCACATGTATTTACTGCATGTTGGACGTGGACCAGTGCTACACCCAGGGCTAAGGAGACAGAAGGGAATCAGACAAACATGACCCTTGGTCTGCTGGAGGGGAAACAGACCCAAAAAGTAAATAAACAAACAACAACAAAAATAACTTCGGGTTGTAAGAAGTGCTATGAAGGAAACTAACCAAGGGCAGGAGTGCAGGAGAGGCCTACAGTAAGTTAAGAAAGTCAGGAAGGGCCTTTCTGAGAGATGGATTTCTCTTCCCTGTAATATTTCTTCAAAAATTTGAAGACACCTAAGGCCTAAGGACAATCATATTTTTTTTCTGGGTGAAACATTTGTAGTTTCTTTGGCCAGTCCTCCTGTGCAACGTGATCAGGGAGGGCCACTTCCACATCATCCTAGTCCACTTCTAGACATGGGTCTCCTATGATTAGAAAAGGGTTTCACAGTCCCTGCTCAAGAGTCTTTCTGTGGGGAGGGGGATAGTTGAAAGAAAAGTTTAAAAAGCTCTGATCCTACATCATTTACTAGCAAATGAAAAAAGCTGAAAACCTAAAATCTGATCTCGAAATCTTTGGTCGCAAACAGTTCTGGGTGTCTGGAAAAAGTTTCCCTCTTAGTACAGTTGTGGTGCCAGCTGCTACCAGCTACCACGGGGAAGCCAAAGCCGTACGGAGGTTTCCAGAGCTCTCATACCTGAGAAGACATCACTGAGCTGTTGTTCTCAAAACTGTAATTTCTACCCACCTTTGTCCCCTGCTTTTGACTTCTGTCCAGCTCACCTTCCACTTCTTCCTGGTCCCTGCTGTGTTTCACCCCACAGGTGGGCTATCGCAAGGGGATGGAGGCTAGGAGACATGTGGGCAAGGCAAGTACTGGTTCTTGTTTGTGCAACATTTGAGTAGAACCTCACTGCTATGCTCAGATGAATAATATGTGACATTCTGAGTGAATGAAACCAATCTGTTCACAAATGATGGAAACATTTTCGGTACAATATGCAGATATCGATCACAATATAAAGGAGTATTAGTTTTATTTACTAAACACCCCTGTGGCTGGGCTGGGCTGCAGCCAGTGAGAACTACAAAAGATGTGAGCCCAGCTGCTTTGCATATTGCCTTTTTATTATTATAGTTTCTCCAATCTCCCAGATCTATAAATATTTACTCAATATTTTACCGTACTTCAAATTTAAGAATTCAGTTGTCTGTCTTAACTAGTTTATAAACATCAAAAAACCAGTTCTTAATATAGAAGAGATAGCATCTGATTGACACACTGAACCTGGATTACATATTAAACAAGAAATGCCCTCCTGGAGCCAAGACCATTGTGAAGTGAAAAGCAAGTGACCTTCTCAGCCAATGATGTATCCATAAAATGGTTGGAAAGCTGCCCTGTTTGCACACGGAATCAGAAAATAAAATGAAATAAAAAGAATCCATCCCATTCCTCTAATTTCATCATCTTGCTACAGCCATTCTCCTCAGGGCTTTCCGCTAACCTAGTTGCCAAGAAGGCGTGAGGGGTTATCCTCTCTGAAACACCATTAAGAATTCTGTGGGCCCCCCTGGGGATGCTCCAAAAGCGTTCTGTAGGGAAATTGGCTTCTTCTCTGGGCTTATCATATGGAAAGTATATTTCTCAACACAGCTGGCAAACAAATCTCTTTGAAGGAGATAGCCAAGAGGCCTGAGATTGGCCCTCGAATAATGAGTTCAGCATCTTTCACTCTCCCTAGCCTGTAATATTCTTCCTCCCTTGTAGTTATTTATTATTATTCAGTATTTATGCAAGCTATAAATGTGCAGAGTGCTGCACAATATCACAAAGAGGGCCAATGCAATAACAACACCTTCTCCTAAGAAATGGAAAGGGACCCACAAGTCAAGTCCACAGACGGAGGCTTCCAAGGAGAGAGGCATTCAGGGAGGCGGTGGATGGCTGAAGTTATCCAGTGTCAGGGACCCATTCTGGGTGTGGGCGTGTTCTGCTGGATCAGAGCTCCCCTGCCCCGCTGTGGATTAAAGGAGGAAATGGCCTGATCTCTCCATGCCTTTGGCTATTCCACACTTGTTTTGTAAATAGAGGTAGAAATAGCAATCCGGAATTAAGACATGCACCATAAACTACAACTCCCATTCCCAGGCCACATCCAAGGTAGTAGAAACTATTAAAACAGCAGGACTTTACCAAACAGCATTTCTGAACTTGGGGTGTATAACCTGTGGAACACCCTTGTCAATATTACCTGTGTCCATATTCAAAAATAAACTGCCCTGATGTTTTCCA
Organism: Eulemur rufifrons; assembly: GCF_041146395.1. NCBI lineage: Eukaryota > Metazoa > Chordata > Mammalia > Primates > Lemuridae > Eulemur > Eulemur rufifrons. Next base: position 225,299,908 of record NC_090989.1, on the reverse strand, counting down.
CCAATGACCTCAGCATGTTTTCTGTTTACCAGGAAATGAGTACGATGAAGTTCAAGCCATGGAACAACTACCCAAGGTCATGTCATCAGAAAATGACAGAGCTAAAATGCAAAACTAAGCTCCCCAACTCCAAGGCCAACATTTCTCCATCAGGAAACTGCCGCCTCTGCCTGCTCCTTCCTTGGCTCCTCCAGGCCTTGGTTCCCTGGCTTCCTTCCTTCCTCTCCAACTCTTTCCTCTTATTTCCCCCCAATGGCTATTCATCTTTCACCTTTAACTCTGGGCCTTCCCCAGTGCCTTTGGGTTCTTTATTTCTCTCCTGAGCCCCACTGTTTTTTATTTCTATGTTCTTCCTGGGAAATCTCATCCATCTTCTCTCAAGTTTCAACCATCGGCTGTACATGGTGGACTCTCTGTTACCTCCCCAGCCCTAGACTTGCTACAGAAAAACGCCGATGAACTCTGGAGCCAGAGAGGCTGGGGCTGAAATATCGGCACTGCTACATACCACCTGTGAGAGCTTATTAAGCTCTCTAGAATCATTTTTCATCTTTAAAATAAAGATAGCAGTTACTTCATAGCTGAGGCAGAGACTTCTATACGCTGTCTAATGTCCATTATACCCTTCTTCCTTAGTAATGAAGTCCTGATTTATAAGAGTATATTAGGGCCAAGCTAAAAGACTATTACCCAACCTCCCTTTCAGCCTCACCTGGGCACGTGATTATGTTTCAGCCAATGAGATGTAAGCTGGGGCATTAGAAGGATATCCTTTACTCCACTTGCCTCTTGCCTAGAACACAGACGTGACAGCTGAGCTTCATCAGCCATTTTGGACCAGGAGGAGAACCTGAGAGTAGAAGCTATGTGCTAGATGTGGCCAAGCAGAAAAATACATAACTATGTCCCTAAACAGACTACAAAACTATAATACCATAAGAGCTCTGGACCACCTACATATTATATAACAGAGGAAAACCTCTTAAATTTAGCTTAAGCCACTGTTTGGCAAGGTTTTTCTCTTATGTGTATAGAGCCAAATCTAGCATATATACTGTGGTTCCACTTGCTCCCTCCTTTTCTTTTTCTGTCCAATTGGAGAGAATACCACAGAAGAGATATAACAGCAACTGCTACTGGAGATGCAACTGGAAGCAGAAGGGAGGGAAATATCTCTCTCCAGCCCTCCAGTCTCTCACCATGCCTCCCACTAGCCAAACCCAGCCTGTAGCCATTTTCAAGGAAGTCTAGGAAATGTCCTTGCAGGGGACGGCCCCCTTCAACGCAGAACAGAGCAAATAAAGGTCAGAGGATTGATTTGAGCACAAATAGACAAATGACACAGCCCTCCCAGAGAATGTGAGCCAAATGAAGGCCTATATGTAGAGCACTTAGCACGGTGCCTGCCGTATAAGATGCCATAAATGCTGGCTCTCTTCCCCTTCACTCATTTCTCTTCTGAGTCATAGGTTCACACAATATTCATCTCTGCATCGCTCTGTATCTCTCTATATATGTATTCCACAAGGATCCACCCAATTTGTTCAAGACAGAACTCAGCACCTTCTGCTTCTACAAAATTCCCTTACACCTGTGTTGCAACACACGCAAATAGAATCACTACCGTTCTAATCACTCAGAATTGAAATCTCAGAGTTCTCTTAAACTCTATCCCTTATCAAAAGTTATCTTCCCCACATCCATCTAGCTACCAAAACACAGATGTCCTGCCCCAGTGGATTCCTAGCTATCCCCTCTAACTCTGTCGCCATGAGTCAAAATCACCCTTGGTGTCACTGTATTTTCCTTCTCACACACATCCTCTGCCCTTCTCTGTTCATCTGCACCATCCAAGTCTCTCTCTTCATCATCAGCTACTCATTTTCTGGCTCGCATGAAGCTGTGGATTGTATTGGCTCAGTCTCAACTTCTTGGCCTCCTTTCGTCTTCAGTTCCATGGCTAACTAGCAAATTTCTTACAGATCAAGTTCACAAAAGCAAGACTTTGGCCCCATTCATACTTTCTGGCTACACCACAGGTAAATTGATGGCCTACAGCTTCACTGTCCATGAGGAATGTGATGACCCACTGGAGGTCAGGCCATGGCAGAGGGGAGGGCAGCCATAACTGAGATCTCTGAAACAACCCTCTGGCCACAGCTATTCTCATATGATCACAGCATCCTCCCGATCAAAACTCTCCAAGGCTTTGATGACTACCCCCACAGGAGGAAAAAAATGCCTGCCTTACAAAATTTACTGGGAAGTACTTCCACCATTAAGAGATATACTTGTCACTTTGCAATTCATGAAATGGTAAGTAAAGTGTGCTCACTGGGAATTTTTCACAACATGGAACCAATCTCCGATGGATCTTTCTATACTCATCCTATGCTCCAGTGTATGGGATCCAGTTTCTGGGATTACTTTCCATTTCCAAATGCAGTCTCCAAAGACTCTTCTCTGAGCTTCTGTTCTCTGTGTCTGGAATGCATTTCCCCTTGACATTTCTACGTATCATTCCCACAAAATTCCAGTATGGTCTTTGCAATTATCCCAGCCAGATGCCCTCCCTACCTTATACGCTCCAAGAGAGTAGGGGCAATATCTAGGGAGTTTTGGTCACTGTATTTTTCAGCACACAGGCGAGACGTTGGCTTGGCAAATGTTCAGTACATGTTGGTTGAATTGCTGCCCACATTTCTTCTCCACGTGACTACTGCAGTACTGATTGAAGCCTGCCTTAGATTCCAGCTATGTCAGTTCTTGTCTCTATTCCCTAACAGGAGGTGAATAAGAATACATCTTTTTATTTTGGCATCTCCCATGCACCTAGAAGATTACTTTAAACACGCTAGGTTCCTAGTAAATGTTTGTGCAATTGAACAGTTAAATTTATTTACACCATTGGAGGTCCAAAGAAAGTTTTAGATCTGATAAAATATAATTTTTTCTTCACAATGGAAAAACATATAACATGTGGGGAGTCTTAGCTATATAAACAACAAAAATCTCTGAAAATCATGAAATCAAATTTAGGTTTTTGACATTTCTTGATTATAACACTTGGAGCTATAATAACTATTTCAATAGTAAGTGATGTACATTGTTCTCACACTGCTGATTATTACTGCAAAAATAAGATATTCTTGAACTACAAGTTGTAGAAATAATATGTACTTTCTATTAGTTGAGAAATGGTCTTATTTTCAACTTTAAGTCATTTTGGGGAAGGAAATTCTTTTCAAAATAAACCCCAAATTTATTTGGGGTATCCTATTGCAACAGACAAATAGAGGATGCTAGCAAAAACAATTGTTGCTCCAAATAATCATTTCTGATAACTTTAACAGAAACAAAGTAAATACTAAAAATATATATATATATATGTTTTACTTATTAACCCTTTAGCCAAGGGTAACAGTATGTGAAATGAAACTAAAAGTTCAGGATTTAATTTTAAGGGTAAAAAAGTACCCACTGCAGAAGAAATTAAGTTTTCTTTGAAAATGGAATCAAGAAGAAAGACCTATCCCTTGAGGATAAAGCTGAGGAATTGAAAAAGTCATGGAGGAAATATTTATACTAATTTGTACAAGATGCAGTTTAAAGAAATAGGAAAGCAAAGTTTTCCGATATTGTGTCCATGTACCTTAATGAACAGACCCACGTGAACTCTTCTGTCCTTTCAGAGAAGTTCTGGAACTTTTGTTCCTTGATCCACCCCACACTCTACTTCCTGCCCCCCTGACTTGCTTTCATGGGGCCAAGTTTCTCCTTAGGTGGAGTTAACACTTACTTGGGTGGCCTCATCTCACTCCTAAGCCAGCAGCATCCAAGCTCGGGGCACTGCCTGGAGCTGCAGGTTATGTGTGAAATGCGGACCAGGCAGGGCCCACTCCTGAGTGGTACAGCCAGGATCTGCTGGCTTCTTTGGCTCTGACTCCCCTCCTGAATGAGTTAGCTAGGACAAGCCAGGCCAGTCTCCCACTCGGCCTGCTTCAGTGCCACATCAATTTTCATTCCATCACGGCTGTTACTAAAGCTCATCCTCTGATATCCATCAGTGCCTCTCAGCAGGCTTGTTAAAAGCATTTTCGGTACATTGGTCTCCGTTGTGTGAAACCGTCCTGAACGGAATAAAATGTCTCACTTCTCTGCCTCTCCCTCATTACATTCCAGGAATGCCCCTGACATATGACCACTAGAAAATACTTCCACGTATTTCCAAACCTGCATCTAGGCCTCCTTTTGGTCCAAGATCAAAACTGAGGACAGCTGAACCTGGACATCCCACACACAATAAATTATATATTTAAGTTGTGATCTTGGTGCCAGTGCAGTCAATATAGAGCAGGATTGGTCAAGAAAATGTATCGTTGTTACTACTCTGAGACATGGAAGACACAATTCAAAAAATGCTCTTGCTCCACAGAATTCAAAGGAAAATATTATCTCCACTTAGGAGCAGATCTATCATTGCATAAACTCAAAAAATGGCAAGTAGAGTGTGTTCTTAAACTCTTTCAGACAAACGATGAGAGCCTAATCCCAGCCTACCTCACCCCCATGCTCCTTAAACCCCAAACACATACACACACACACACACACACACACACACACACACAGCATGGCTCCCGCCATTGATGAGTTACTTGCATTCATATGGACAGTGTTGACAGTGGCAGAAAGACAGGATTTATATGAGAGAAATATATACTGAAGATTGACTTTTCAGGCAAATGCTTGTTAGTGTTGCACTGTTCCTTGGGGTATCTTGAGTTTTAAGATTTAATGAGGATTCTTGGAGGGCAGACTAAATGGTGGCCACAGAAGATAAATTATAGGCAATTAGGTCTACATCTGATCTGTTTTCCAGCACGCCAAGCTTCACTCACAACCTGTCTTCAGATTCACATTTTTTTTTAACCAGGAGCAAACCTGCTTTGCTTTGAGAACATAGCTCATTGGAAATGAAATGTCTCTGGGTTGATACCCAGAAGTCCAGCCACAAACAAACCCAGACTATATTTGCAGGCGGCAAGGTGTTAGGTTACCAAGTCCTTCCGGAGCGTATCTGTTACAAGCCCATTGAAAGTCAGCTGGCCTGGCAGAGAAGCTCTCATTTGCAAAGGAGAAAAGCAAGGGTTGTGCCCGTGGATGGGGCTGCAGAGCTAGCAGGTGTTTGCAGCAGTTACTCAACACTGGCTCTAGGCCTGGCTGTGTCAATGTTACCTGGAGACATGGCTAAAAATACAGCTTTCCTGGGGTCCACCTGTTTTGGGCTGAATGGTGTCCCCTGAAAATTCTTATGTCGGAGTCCTCCCATCTAGTACCTCAGCATATGACTGTATTTGGAGACAGCGGTCTTTAAAGAGGTACTTAAGGTTAAATGAGGTCGTTGGGGTGGGCCTTAATCTAATATGACTGGTGTCCTTAAAGGAAAAGATCAGGACACAGACAAGCATGGAGGGAAGACCACGTGGAGACAAAGAGGAAAAGACAGCTATCTACAAGCCAAGGAGAGAGGCCTCAAAAGAAACTAACCCTGACAGCACCTTAGTCTCACACTTCTAGCCTCCAGGTCTGTGAGGGAGTAAGTGCCTGTTGTTTAAGCCACGCAGTCTTTGGTACTTTGTTATGCAACCCAAACTGACTGATACACCCCCCTAGACATGGTGAATCAGATTCTCTAGAGGTCAGGGGCAGGGGTGAGTCTAACACACCATGGGTTGAGAACCAACTACATGGACTTCTTCCCAAGAGGCTAAAGGGTCTCTCTGGATGGTCCATCACCTTGACCTGCCCTGACTGTGGCCAAGTGGTAAGCTCACTTCTGCCGCAGGAACACCCTTAGCTGTCCACAGTGGGGTCTTGGTTCTTCTTCTTCCCGCCTTTAACTTGACCCCTTATAAAATAATTGCCACTTTTTAGTTCCAGGAGTTTCCAAGAAATGTCTTTCCTCAGAACTGCTTCTGCCAAAGCCATTTGAAAGATAGCCTAAAGGGGTATTTTAAGATAACATGAAAATCTATTTCTTAAAGAAAAATGCAGGGAGAGAAGAGGATTGGGTCAAGCTGATCAAAATGCTGGACAACTGCTAAGAGATGGAGGGCTGAAGGGGCTCAGTAGTTCAAGGATTATGTATGTTTAAGCATAAAAGCAGTTCTTAGGGTGTCACAAGTTAGTAGCCCTGAAAGTCTCCAGCATCCTGGGGGCTGCAGGGGTGGAGTGTGCCGGCATCCAGAATGGACAGCTGGGAAAGCCCTGGTTATTTCCTGAGGTTTGTCATGGAGGATTACCCTGCACATCCCAACTCATAAACACATGAGTCGTAGTGCTTAGCAGTTTGCAATATACAGTCTAGCTTACATGTTTGCTTTTGGTCAACCAGAAGCCACGCAGAGATTCATCATGTACAGAGTTCCTGAGGCTCTAGAATCCACCTAGACATAAGAGGGACCCTTGCATGTCATTCTGTTTTAGCAATAGCCAAATGCCCAAACCTTAGAGGAAATTATGAAGTTCCTCCTACTCCACCAATTAAATTAGCCAGCTGGTTCCCTAACATCATGTTTCATGATTTCTACTCCCTGCCCCTAGATTTGCAACTTCGTGTTTTATTTGCCTAGAAGCAAATTTGACCAGCAATACCACATATGTGGGCATAATTACAAGTGTTTCTGTAGCCCAACTCCACTCCACTCACTGCCAGCTAATAATCTTTCACTCATTGAACTTCCTGGTCATGTATTCATTTGTTAATCTTATAAATATTTATTGAGTACCTATTATAGGTTAGGCACATTACAAATCCTAAAAGGCATAGTAGTCAAACATAGCTGACTAAATTCCTGCTCTCATTGAACTTAATTTCTTGTGGTGGAAACAGACAATTGACAAATAAATATAAGGACGATTTCAGATAAATGCTATAAGAAAAATAAAGCCGAATGATGAAATGGAGCAGTGGTTTTCAAATTTTGGTCCCCAAATTAGCACTGTTGGCATCACCCGGGAATGTATTAGGAAAGCAAATTCTCAGGCCTCACTCACAACTTTTTGAATCAGATACTCTCCAGGTATGACCCAGCAATCAGATGCATACTAAAGTTTGAGAACTATTGCTATAAGAAAGAATGATGAAGGGAGAGTTACTTTAGAATGGGTGGTTAGGAATAGCCTCTCTAACAAGACGACATCTGAGCCAAGCAAGACCTGAATGTCACTTGAGGTAGGACATGCTCTGGTCTCAATTCCCCATAATGGTCACTTAAGGTCTCCTAAAGTCTTTGGTCTTTATTTCATGTCTCTGTGCTCAGAAAGTCCCAATTTGGTTTAATGCTTTGCCTTAGCCATCTTGGAATCCTTAGTAATTTTATCTTTGAACTTGTGTTTTGCAAATGAAGTCCAATAGGGCAATGGAGCATGTCCATGAACAAAGGAGATATCTCATTCATATACAACATTTGCAATGTCCTATGAGCACAGAATTCTGGTGGACGGGCAATGCATGGGAGTTCAGTAGTACTGAAAGTGAGTTTAATATAAGCATATTATATCTATAACTGAATAAGCAGGGCCACTGACAGCCCAGAGAGGCCATGCTCTCTGTTCTAACTGGGACTTGCTTCAAACACAGAATGAATGCAGAGGTATTTTAAGAAATAAAAACTACCAAGGAACCCTATTGTATCTTTTCTTACCCATGTTATTTCCCTATATTGGCCAACCACTTATGCTGAATAATATGGCCTAAAAGGAAGTGATAGGGAAACCCACAGTTCCTTTTCCTTTCAGTTCTTCCTTATCTTCAGTAAGCCAAGAGTGAGGAGTGTTGGTACAATGTAAGCAAATCAAACAATGAAATAAAAGAAGTGAATTACTTTTGTGCTATGATTCCACTATTCTAGTAAATACAAAATACATATGCATGCATGAGCTATGAAATACCCATTGTGCAATTTTGATGATTCCTCATATGAATCAAATGCTCTTAAATTTGCATTTAAAACTAGCATTCTACATCAAACACATTAAACATAAATGGTAAAATTCATGTTAATAATTTAAAATTTTAATTTTCCTTTACTTAAAATGACATTAAATAGCAAATGTTCTTAGGACAAATGAAAGAAAGACCATGGAAGATAGGGAAGAGCTTTATATTTTAGTTCCTTCAATAAAAATTTTTCCCTGCTTTTTGAACAATGGATCTCACATTTTCATTTTGCACAGGGCCCCGTAAATTATGTAGCTGGCACTGCTTGCAATTAGAAATCTGCCCACAGAGAGAGAAGGCACACTTACCATGCCGGCATGAGCATTCTAAGACATGCAGCTGCTATATTTCTCTTTGTCACAAATGGGTCATCAAGTTGAGCATCCATCTTTGGGAAGGTGCTGGCAGCACTGTTATCAGAAGAGCACAGCTGCATCTGTATCAGTGAGGAAGAGACAGTCTCTTAAGTTAAAAAGAAAACTTTTCTCTTCGGCTCACACTCATACCCATACCCCATACTGGTAGCAGCTTCTTTAGGAATAGACATGAGGGTAGTTTTCAAGACCGGGTACAATGTTGAATCTTGAAAGAATTGGCCCATTTTTTTGCGAGACCACTGGCCCACTTCCCAACAAGAAAAGATGCAAATGGGACTAGCAACATAGACACTTTCCAGAAGAACAAATACAGCATGAAAATACCAGTTAATAGATTTGTGCTAAAACAGTGTACACACAACTTAGTGAGATGTAAGAGGCAATTCAAACTGTTTAAAATTGTGAGGTTTGAGGGTCTTGCCTTACTTTTACCTTCTACTACAGACTCAAGTTACACTTGCATTTAATGGACATGGGTTCCCCTTCCTCTAATCCACTTCCAAATTACATTGCATGCCTTGAACAACCAACCAATAGGAAAAAAAAGGAAAATTCCCTTGACTTGGCCTGCCTAGAGTTCAAGACCGAATGCTAAGAGGGACCTTCATTTACAGGCAGTTCCAAGACCTGGTGTGTGTCACCTCACACGATCAGATACGTCCCTCCCGCCACTTCAGTTCATAAGAAATCTGGGCTTTCTCTCACATGTGGTGCCAGAAGAGGCACAAAGGCTGTTTAATGGACTTCGGCAGGTTTACGAGGCTGAGAGCGCCAAGACTTTGGAGTTATAGCTCTATCTCACTCACTTCTTGTTATGATGCTCCTTCATCAGGGGAAATTCCTTTCGGTCTCCAATGATTTTAGTCCTATAACAGAGCCATTAGGTAAAAGAAAAGGCTCAGAACCAAAATCCTTACCTCCCCATCGAAACCATTAGCTTTTGGAGATCAATTTTTACAAGTTTTCTAAATGCTGACCCTGGGGAATATAGTGTTCTAGGAGGTGAAAACACGAGTAACGAATTTATTTTTCACCCTCAAAATAAAGAAATAAATGCCTTTTATTGATAAGCAATGTGTGGGAAACATTCTGAAAGAGTTCAAACGTGCACTTTCTCCTCCGTTCCACTACACAATAAAGAGCCGCCTCCTGTATAGACCTTGCAAAGAGGCTGCAAGCTGGGGGAGTGGGGGTTGCGGGGACTTTGGCTCTGTCACTAACCAGCCTAGTCTGCCTGACTCCCTTCCTCTGTCTGGCTCTCAGTTTCTGCATCTTCAAGGTTGGACTAGATCAAAGCTTTCCATGAAGTTCTTAAGGAAGAGGTTGTTAAACCTTGGTGGGCATAAAGACTCACCTGGGAAGTGTGTTCACAGTACGGTCTGCCAGGGAGGGAGGAGGACCCAGTAGGCTAAAGTACTAATAGGCTCTTCGGCTGATTCTGACACTAGGATTGTGGAGGTGCCTCAAAAGTTTGGGGGGAAAGGGAGGTGGATATGAAAAGGTCCTACCACCTCCGCCGCCACGTCAAGGAAAACAGCTCAGCCTTCCTCTGTTTAAAGATTAAGCTTCCGGTAAGATCAAGCTCTCTGAGAGACTCAAAACCTAGCAATAAGGTTTGAAAAAGCCCAGGATAAACTGTCCTGTAATGCTCTGGGCAGTGGCAGTGTGTAGGATTCCAGGAAGCCCACGGTGAGATAGGTTTAACTTGGAGTAGGCACATTAGTAGCCTTCATTCTTTCAATGGGCAACCTCCAAGAGCATCAGAGAAAAGATATTTCTCCTCAGACTCTAGGGCATTTATCAAATAATTCTCCTCTCATAATTAAAAAATAAAAATAAAAACACAGAGGTACTTTACTTCTTTAAAAAAATTTCATCATCACCCAAGTGCACATTTGGGAATAACACCAACTGGGTATCAGACAAAGGTGAGGGGTGGGGGGAGGGGATGGGTGCATACCTACATGATGAGTGTGATGTGCACTGTCTGGGGAATGGACACGCTTGAAGCTCAGACTTGGGGGTATGGGGGGGCATGGGCAATATATATAACCTGAACTTTTGTACCCCCATAATAAGCTGAAATAAAAACAATTTCAGATAATTACTGTTATCAATTGAATTGTGTCCCTTAAAATGATACATTGAAGTCCTGATACCACAAAATGAGACTACATTTGGAAATACGGTCCTTGCAGATGTGATAAGATTGTGATAAGTTAAGACGAGATCATACTAGACTGGGGTAAGCCCTGAATCCATTATGACTGGTGTCCTTGTACCAAGACAGTGTGAAGACACAGGGGGAGAACGCCATGTGACAAGGAGGACAGAGATTGAAGTCGTGAAACTGCAAGCCGAGGATTGCCAGTGACACCAGAAACAAACAGCAAGAAACAGATTCTGCTGCTGACACCTTGATTTCGACCTCTAGCCTCTGGAACTGTGAGAGAATTCATTTCTCTTGTTTGAGCTATCCGGTGTGTGGTACTTCGTTATGGCATTACTAGAAACTAATAAAATTACTAAATTTGCAAATGATAAAAATTATTCTTGCAAAGGTTGCTCTATTATCATAATTTAATTTCCAGAGCAGGAGTGTGAAAGATTATGAAACTATGCCCAGGCAGTTGTGAACCTTCTACCCACCATCTTTTCAAAGCAACAAGGCCCGTCTCAACATTGAGTCTCAATGTGTCGTTAAAACGACCTCTGGGTCACAGCAGGCCATGTGGTCCCATCACTCAGTGTGTCTCATCTTTTCACAGAAAGAGGTCATTAATTGGTTTTGTGTATGAAAGTCAAAAGCTTTTTAAAATATGTTTAAAAGGGATAAGTGATCTCTATGTAAAAGTATTCCAAAAGCATAAGTTCCTACAGGATGGAGGAAAATATTGTACATTCTGAAGGTTCTGTGGAAATAGGCTGCGTTTCCATTTAGCAGATAAAAAAGAACTTACCATTTTTAATCTCATTGGATATTGTGGTAATTAAAATCCCCTGTCAGCCGAGGCGGGTGGATCGCTCGAGGTCAGGAGTTCGAGACCAGCCTGAGCAAGAGCGAGACCCCCGTCTCTACTAAAAAAAAAAAAAAAAAAAAATAGAAAGAAATTATCTGGCCAACTAAAATATATATATAGAAAAAATTAGCCGGGCATGGTGGTGCATGCCTGTAGTCCCAGCTACTCGGGAGGCTGAGGCAGTAGGATCTCTTGAGCCCAGGAGTTTGAGGTTGCTGTGAGCTAGGGTGACGCCACGGCACTCACTCTAGCCCGGGCAACAGAGTGAGACTCTGTCTCAAAAAAAAAAAAAGAAAAAGAAAAAGAAAAAAAAAAATCCCCTGTCAAAATACCAACCCCATGGTACGTATAAGCTACTGAGTTAAATTAGCCTCCCATTATTAAGGACCCTGAAATCAATTTTAAAATATTTTTAAAGGAGAATACATTTGGCTAGTACCCTTATTTTTATGAGTAATTAAAAATGGAATTCTAATTTCACAATTAGGACATTCATTTTTATTCTGAAATAAAAGCAAATAAATAGAAATTCAATTTTAGAAAATGATGTCATCAAATCTGATAAATATAATTAAGTGTGGCAGTTAGATTTTACATGTTAAAAATGCCCACAATCTAATGTAAGATCTCTTTCATTTTGCTTTAAGTTTTAAAACTTCTATTTATGAACTATGTCATACATATCTAAGACTATGTAAGACGAAAAATAAAAGGAATTTTGGCTCTCCTCCCATCTGGCTTGTGATATGGATTGTTAACTGATCAATAAATCCTCTGTAAGACACTCCCCTGCCAGATGGGTCTCCATTCTCCCCTCCTCCCTGCCTGCTATTTTGAATTTCCTACTTTAATCTTTGACAAATGCAAACCTGAGGTCTAAGAAGCTACAATCACATGCAGATAAGTTCCATTGTTTAAAGTGAGAAATGTTTACCCCAGTACCTTGGGATAGGCAAATCCATAACATGGCAAACCAAACTATCGGCAATATAACAATGTTGGAGGTAATCACATCCATCACAAAATGATTCATAGTGAAACTCTTTTATATAACACCTGACATTAATATGCTTAAAATTTGATTCAATGAACAAAAAATCTGTTTTCATGAGACTTTTGGACCTGAAATAATATATAAAGTGAAGTGACATGATTTGCATTATCATATATACTCATTTGTTCAATGTAAACACTCACTGTGAGCCCTAAGTGCACCAAGAACCAATTGGCACTTGGGACACCGGTAAATAAGATGCATAGTTTATCATAAGAGTACTTCATACAATCACATCATAAATAAGTACAATGGAAGTGAAGGAAATGAACAATTGCTTGTGAAAGGTACATACCTTGACAGGTAACCCTAGGTTTCACTGATGGCTACATGAGAGTTAGCTTAGATTTCATCCTCTCTCCCACTCTCCTGCTTTCCTGAGCAGTAGCATTCTGAGTCTGGGTCTAACAGCATACAGCACAGAGACACACCTCAATGGGTATTTGGGATTGCTGATTCAGAATGCTTCAGGAATGTCAAGGAGCTACAAAGCTGAAGTCTCTCCAGTTTAACATGAAGGTCATTATAAATCTCAGAAAATTATATCTTCAAAATGTAGATTACCAAAATGTAGAGTGTGTGTGTGAATACACATACCATAGAATACTACTCAGCCATGAAGAAGGATGACTTAACACCTTTTGCAACAATTTAGATGGAACTGGAGGCCATTATCCTAAGTGAAGTATCTAAAGAATGGAAAAACAAACACCACATGTACTCGCTATTAAATTGTACCTAACTGATAAGCATACATGTACATAGAAGGAAATAAAACTCAATGGAAATGAAACAGGGGGGATAGGGAGGAAGAGATGGGAGAAAACCTATGTAATGGATACAATGAACACTATCTGGATGATGGGCACACTTATAACCCTGACTCAAGCATTACAGAAGCAATCCATGTAACCAAAAACATTTGTACTCCCGTAATACTTTGAAATAAAAAAAACTGCATTTTGATTTGTACATTTCAACAGATGGATTAGATCCATTTATATGTGTTACAATTTTAACCACACAAACATTTCCAGTTCATCAAAATTTCCTACACAATTACTCCATCCTTCTCATTCCCAATATATGCACATTAAAATAAATCTTAAATTGATTATCTTGTATGTGTTACCAATTGCTAAAAGATATGTATGTTGTTGTTTTGGTTGCAAACAACAGAGATCAGTTCTGTTTAATTTAAGGGAAAGAGCAGTAATTTATTGGAATCAAAGGAATTGTTGAACAGGGAAGCCTTAAGAGAGATAGACACCAAGACACCCCTAGAGTCTCCAGGACTGTGCTTTCACTAAAGAGCTAACTTACTCTTAGCTTAGCCCTGGGGTCCCAAGCATTCCAGTAGGTGTCTCAGATTTCCAAAAGCAAGATCTAGTTAGCCCAGTTTGCAACACGTGCCTATCCCTAGATCAATCAAGGGGCAGGGTCAGTGTTCAATGTGCCTGTTAACAGACAGGGGAGAATGGCTGCAAACCAAGAAGTTATCTTTTACGTCAAATTAAGTTTTTAAAATATTCACACTCTTTACGGAGTTAATTTTCTTAATTTACCATACTGTTTCTTTTCTAAGACTTATTCGGGATATAAAAATCACGACATTCTGAAATGAAAAATATAAATTAAAAAATTAAAAATCATGACTTAAATGCACAATGAGATCTCATCTCACACCTGTCAGAATGGCCGCTATCAAAAAGATGAAAGACAACAGTGTTGGTGAGGATGTGGGGAAAGGGGGACTTTGGTGCACTGTTGGTGGGAATGTAAATCAGTACAGCCATTATGAAAAAAACATATGAAGGTTCCTCAGAAAACTAAAAACAGAATTACCACATGATGAAGCAATACCACTTCCAGTATTTACCCAAAAGATATGATGTCAGTTTGTCGAAGAGATATCTGTACTCCAATATTCACTGCAGTCATGCTATGGAATCAGCCCAGGCATCCATTAATGGATGAATGGATCCAGAAAACATAGTATATATGCACAATGGAGTACTATTTAGCCTTCAAAAAGAAGGAAATTCTATCATTTGGGACATGATTAGAATTGGAGAACATTATGCCAAGTGAAATAAGCAGGCACAGAAAGATAAATATTACACATTCTCACTTTTCTGAGGAACCTAAAACAATTGAAGTCATAGAAGCGGAGAGTACAGTGGCACTTACAGAGGCCAGGAGGTAGGGTTGGGGAGATGTTTGTCAAAGGGCACAAAATCTCAGTTAGATAGGAGGAATATGTTTTTCTTTCCTTTTTCGGTTCTATTGCACAGCATGGTGAATATAGTTAATAATAGAGTATTGTAAATTTTTAAATGGCTAAGAGTAAATTTCAAATGTTCTCACCACAAAAAATGTACTTGAGATGATGGATACGTTAACTAGTTTAATTATTCCACATTATATTCATAAATTATAACATCACCTTGTACCCTATAGAATTATACAATTAAAAGTCATCAACTTATGACAAAAAAAATTTAAATCACAATACAAGTCAAAAAAATAAAAGTCATGACTATGGGGACGGCTTGGGAGGAAGGTGAGTGGCACGAAGGTATAAAGAAAGATGGGTATAACCAATAACCTGTCCATGTTCATCTCCATACATGAGAGATAGTTTGCAATTTATTCTTCATCCCATGAGCACGGAGAGTGAAAAGTAAAGTCACTTAAGGTGATGAACAGATCAGATTCCAGAGTCAACAGGACAGAATGAGTTTACTCCAAAAGCCCTCAGTAGAGCGTTATGTTCTATTCAATACCCAGCAGAGTGAATCCTCAGAGTCAGTGCCTTGTGATATTTCCAGTATTGCTCTGTCAAGGAGACATTACCTTTCTTTGTGGTTGATTAAAAACAAAAACAAACAAACAAAAATCTTGCCTCCAAAACACAGGATAAGGAGGACGCAGGGACTCTGGATTGATACATGAAGATTGCCTACATATAGAAATTTACTTCTTCAAGCAGCAAACGAGTCTCCTGTTTCTGTTGGAAAGGCTGCTTGATGAGCTTGGTTTTGGATTACATGAAAAGACTTATACACAGGGAAAGCTTTGAGTCTAATGAGAAATGTCAAGTGGAAAATGTAACTGAAAGAGGCTTGCTCAAAAAAGTCCCTGCTGATGAAACCTGAAATCAATATTGATGAATTTGGCTTGCCCAATTTTTGCTGAATGGAATGAATGGGGTTGGTAGGAGAAGTTATTTTAGCAGCATTTCCTCAGCATGCCAATAGAGCTCTTTCTAGCATTCTTCCAGCCACACATGTGGCATACATTTATTATTTACAATACATACACAGGAAGTGCTTGATTGATGAGATAGCCCCTTTTTCAGAAAGATCTTTTCCAAATGGGCCTTTAAACTGTATGTGTTAAATGAAGTACCAAAAAGTCAGTAAGATACACTTTTTCACCCTGGATTTTATTTCTGATAAAACATATTACAAGGGTGATTTTTTTTGTAGATAGTATGTAATGTAAAATATGGCTACAGATAAATATAGATTGTGCCTCTATATTTCCCTCTTTACATACTCTCTAACACATTGTGTACAGTGTGTATACAGACTTATATAAATATGAGAGATGGGGGAGAGAGAGAACACGAGAGAGGAGAGAGATTGCCATTGAGACTGTTTCTGCATTCATATAGAGTAGGTCACTGTATTCAGATAAACTTTAATCCACACTCGGATATTCACCTTGTACTATTATGTTGACTGAGAACTATGAATGTTTAAAGTGTCATCTGTAGAGATTCTTAAATATTTTAAATTTAATTTTAAAACACTAATATTTTCATAATAAGAATGTTCCCATTTAGTGTTGGAAAGTAAATTTTGCCTTTAAAGGAGGGAATAACACTTAGGACAAAAATTTACATCATTTGGTTTGATTCGAGCTATTGGTTTTAAATCTGAACACATCCAAATATAGTTCTGTCCTGTTTTAAAACTTTTTGAGTGTCATATATACATATATATACACACACAGAAAGAGAGAGAAAGAAATAGAAAGAGAGAGAGAGAGAGAGAAGGCATACTAGGAATTTCCTTTTAAAAAAAATTAAAAACTCTTTCCTTCCCAAACAATTACATTACAGGCTTCCTTCTAACAGTATTCTCCAAGAATATATTTCATGGCCAATTACACTCACAAAGATACAATATTCACATACCTGTATATATGTGTGTATATATGAATATATTCATATGTAATATTATATTTATATATACATTTTTATACAAACACATATGGGATATTATATATATAATATTCTTTTTATATATAAACATGTCTGGGATTATATGTGATTTGACATAGTAATAGTTAACATTCTTAACTGCTATGAGGCATTATTCTAAAGGACTTACATATATTTATTCTTCATGAAAATTTCATAAAGTAGGCATTATTGTTATTATTCTCATTTTACAAATGATGAAATAAAAGCATAGGTAGGTTTTGCAACTGGCCTTAGGTCTCTCTCTAGATGGCTGAGCCAGGGTCAGTACCCAGGGGAACAAAAGTGCAGAGCCTGCACACTCATCCACCATGCTATAGAGCAAGGGTCAGCAAAGTTTTTCTGTAAAGAGCCAGATAATACATACAATTTCTGTTGCATAGTTGTCTTTTTTTTTAACTATCATTTTTAAATGTCATTCATGGCCCATTACAAAAACAGGCAATAGGCCAGATTTGGCTCATGGATGCTAGTTTGCCAACCCCAGTTTATTGCCAAAATTTCTCACACAACAATTTTTCTTAAATGTATGTGCAATACGCGAAGACAAACTGGCATTGTTTTTTGTAAACACCTACTTTGGTGACAGCCCAATTCCTTCCAAAGTCCCTCCAGCCACCCTTACTTAAGAATTGCCTTCCGGCCGGGCGCGGTGGCTCACGCCTGTAATCCTAGCATTCTGGGAGGCCGAGGCGGGTGGATTGCTCAAGGTCAGGAGTTCGAGACCAGCCTGAGCGAGACCCCGTCTCTACTAAAAATAGAAAGACATTATATGGACACCTAAAAATCTATATAGAAAAAATTAGCCGGGCATAGTGGCGCATGCCTGTAGTCCCAGCTACTCGGGAGGCTGAGGCACTAGGATCGCTTAAGCCCAGGAGTTTGAGGTTGCTGTGAGCTAAGCTGATGCCACGGCACTCACTCTAGCCCGGGCAACAAAGTGAGACTCTGTCTCAACAAAAAAAAAAAAAAAAAAAAAAAAAAAAAAAGAATTGCCTTCCCCACACTTTAAGGACCCACGTGGTTGGGCTCCTGCCACTCCAATTCTTAAACATGAGCCCACCCATCCAGTCTCGGCTGATTGGTCCAGGACGCGCCTGGGATCCACTCTGGGTCAAGGAACTGGGAATTCTCACATTGTATGATATTCTCCATCAAAACTGGTGGAGGGTCTTGTATCAAATGAACCTGGAGACCTTTTAATAGCCATGGTTTTCAGCACATGAACTGGACAAGCAGGGAAAGCCAGTCAGTGAGGAGAGAAAATGCAGAGAGAGAAGAGCAGAGGTGACACATGGAAAAAGAACCCTGACCGTGAGTCCGTTCCGTTTATTCCTGAGGCCTAGCTGCACGCCCACCCTTGGATTTCCTGAGAAAACTTCTATTTCCTTGCAGTAAATCTCCCTTTTTCCCCAAGCTATCTGGCATTGGTTTCTGTTGCTTACAACCAAAACTAATACCTTTTACACATTATTATCATTTTTAATTAGCCAACAATTTTAGACAGGGAAATTATTTTTAGGGAATTAGCTCAGGAAGAGTTTAAAGAGATACATTCTTCCAGATTACTCAAGATAATTTTAGTGCATAGATCTCCATTTAAACATTTAAAATATATCTTTAAAGTAAGGTACCAATTAAACTAAACACTTACCAAAATATTGCAGTTTACCATCAGTCCTCAATTTCCCATTCCCTCCTGCAGCAGTGGCAGTCACTCAAAGGCCAGACCCTGATGTTCAGAGCAGTTCAACAATTGTTTGAATTCCTACTGTGCTTCCAGCACTTTTCTTACCTTAGGCTGTCACCCATCACCTGGGCCAAGTGGAACAGTGCCTGGGCCAGAGCAGTCATTCAATACATATTGAGTTTGTTGAAAAGGTAAACTGAGGCATAATAAAAATTTTCAAGACTTTATTTGAGTAAATAATAATTTTTGAATCATATAAGATGTGTGGAGGCAAAATGGCAGATGAGAAAAACCGCCAGCCAGAGTGTCTCTGCAAGAAAGAGAGATTTTAGATGAAAGTGAAAAAATCAAACAGGCAGACAAACATAGATCAGATGAGGGTCGGAAGGAAGGGTGCCTGAAACTACAGAAGACTCCATGGTAAGAAGTTGCGGAAGAAAAAGTTGGAAGGAGAAAGGCATTGGCAGGGTCTAAACCCAGAGTGGCTTGGAGACCAGTGACAAGGGTAGGTGGAGCAGTTAAATTTCCCCTCTAATGCATCTTGGACTACTGGTGGGTTCCTGAGCTGCTGGAGAGACCTGCCAACACCAGCCCAGAGATGGCTGCTCCCAGTGAACCATGAGCCTCTTGCAGACAAGACACCAGGCTCCCAGCTCCCTTAGGGCACCTCCTGCCCCACAGACCCCAGCCCATCGGGCAGGCACCATATTGCTTCATTCTCCCCTTCCGCCCCCTCCCCCACCTGCTGCTGCCAAGGGAGAGAATTTAGCCACTACCTGGAGGCATCTGCAGGGAATGGGGCCTTTCCTTTTGGAGCCCTACATCAGACTGAGGGGTACTCAGACTGTGATCTCACTACCCGCCGGCATTCCCAGGTGCTGCTTGTCTGGTGACTCCAGCAGAGTGGGGCAAAACCCCAGGTGGAGTGACATTGATCCAGCTTGGGCACCTTGTGGATGACTTAAGACCAGCACTCTTCTCCCTAGCAGTGTCAGGGATTGATCTCTGGGGCCTGGGGGACAGGCCTGATGATAAAGGAGACACAAGTTATCAAAATGTGTGGGACACAGTTAAAGCAGTCCTGAGAGGAAAATTAATATCCATAAATGCCTACATCCAAAAGACAGAAAGATCACAAATCAACAATCTAATGAATTATCTCAAAGAACTGAAAAGGATGAGCAAACCAACCCCAAACCCAGCAGAAGAAAAGAAATGACAAAGATCAGAGCAGAACTAAATGAAATCAATAACAAAAAAAAAAACTATACAGAAGATTCACAAAAAGTTGGTTCTTTGAAAAAATAAACAAAATTGATATACTTCTTGCTAGATTAATAAGAAGCAGAAAAGAAAGTACTCTAATAAGCTCATTCAGGAATGAAAAAGGAGAAATTACAACTGATACCACAGAAATAGAAAATGTCATCTATGAATACTATAAAAACCTCTGTGCACATAAACTTGAAAATGTGAAGGAAATGGACAAATTCTTAGAAACATACAGCCCCTCTAGACTCAATCAAGAAGAAATAGAATTCCTGAACAGACCAATATCAAGTACAAAAATTGAAGCAGCAATAAAAAAAACTTCCTAAAAAGTCCCAGACCAGATGATTTCACACCCGAATTTTACCAGACAGATCTACAAAGAAGAACTGGTGCCCATCCTGCAGAAATTGTTCCACAACATTGAGAAGGAAGGAATTCTCCCAAACACATTTTATGAAGCCAACATCACCCTGATACCAAAACCAGGAATGGATGCAATAAGAAAAGAAAACTACAGACTAATATCCCTTATGAATATAGATGTAAAAATTCTCAAAAAAAATCCTAGCAAACTGAATCCAGGTGCTTATCAAAAACATAATCCATCACAACCAATAGGGCTTCATCCCAGAGATGCAGGGATGGTTCAACATGTGCAAATCTATAAATGTAATTGACCACATAAATAAAAGGAAAAATAAAGACCATATGCTCCTCTCAATAGATGCAGAAAAAGCATTTGACACAATTCAGCACCCTTTTATGTTAAGTACCCTTAAGAAAATAGGCATAGACAGGACTTACTTAAAAATGATAAAAGCCATATATGACAAACCCACAGCCAACATCATACTAAATGGAGAAGACTGAAAGCATTCCCACTAAGAACTGGAACCAGACAAGTTTGCCCTCTATCACTGCTTCTATTCAACATAGTGCTGGAAGTTCTAGCCAGAGCAATCAAACAAAAGAAAGAAATCAAGGGCATCCAAATGGGGGCAGCAGAGGTCAAATTATCTCTCTTGTTGATGATATCATCTTATATCTAGAAAACCCCAAAGATTCTGCCAAGAGACTACTAGAATTGATAAACAAATTGAGCATCGTTCGAGGTTACAAAATCAATGTACAGAAATCAGTAGCATTCCTATATGCCAACAACAGTTAAACTGAGAACCAAATCAAAAACTCAATACCCTTCACAAGAGCAACAAAGAAAGTGAAGTACCTAGGACTATATTTAACTACGGAGGTAAAAGACCTCAACAGGGAGAACTGTGAAACACTGAGGAAGGAAATAGCAGAGAAAGTAAACAGGTGGAAAACCATACCATGCTCATGGGTTGGCAAAATCAACATTGCTAAAATGTCTATACTTCCCAAAATGATCTACAGATTCAATGCAATCACTATTAAAATACCAGTATCATTTTTTCACAGATCTAGAAAAGAATAATTCAATGCTTCTTATGGAACCAGAAAAAACCCCATATAGAAAAAGCAATATTAAGCAAAAAGAACAAATTGGGAGGCATCAATTTACCAGACTTCAAGCTATACTATAAGGCTACAGTAACTAAAACAGCATGGTACTGGCACAAGAACAGAGACATAGACCAATGAAACAGAACTGAGAACCAGATATAAAACCATCCTCATATAGCCATCTAATCTTTGACAAAGCAGACAAAAACACACTGGGGAAAAGAACCCTTATTCAATAAATGGTACTGGGAAAATTGGAGAAAATATTCGCATGCTACACGTCTGACAAAAGGCTGATAACTAGTATCTATATAGAACTCAGGAAAATCAGCAAGAAAATATCAAACAACCCTATCAAAAAGTGGGCAAAGGACATGAACAGAAACTTTTCGAAAGAAGACAGAGTAATGGCCAAGAAACATGAAAAAATGCTCAACATCTCTAATCATCAGGGAAAAGCAAATCAAAACCACAATAAGATATCACTTAACTCCAGTGAGAATGGCCTTTATCAAAAAGTCCCGAAACAATAAATGTTGGCATGGATGCAGAGAGATAGGAAAACTCATACACTGCTGGTGGGACTGAAAACTAGTACAACCTCTATGTAAAGTAATATGGAGATACCTTAAACAGATACAAGTAGAACTACCATTTGATCTAGCAATCCTATTACTAGGTACCTACCCAAAGGAAAAAAAGACATTCTATAAAAAAGACATCTGCACTAGAATGTTCATAGCAGCACAATTCACAATTGAAAGATGTGGAAACAACCCAAGTGCCCATCAATACATGAGTTGATTAATCAAATGTGGTTTATGTATACCATGGAGTTCTACTCAGCCACAAAAAACAATGGTGATCTAGCACCTCTTGTATTATCCTGGATGGAGCTGGAGCCCATTCTACAATGTGAAATATCACAAGAATGGAAAAATAAGCATCACATGTACTCACCATCAAATTGGTATTAACTGATCAATACTTATGTGCACATATAATAGAAACATTCATTGGGTATCAGGCAGGTGGGAGGGGGGAGGAGAGCATGGGTATATTCACACCTAATGGGTGCAGTGTGCACTGTCTGGGGGATTGACATGCTTGAGCTCTGACTTGGTTGGGGCAAAGATAATATATGTAACCTAAACAGTTATATCCCCATATGCTGAAATAAAAAAATATTAAAATAAAAAAATTTTTTTGAATCAGGCAGCTTCAAACCAGAAGTGGGTTGGGAGCTCTATCCACCAAGGGAATGCAAGGAAGAGTATTTTATAGTAGCAGTCCCCAACCTTTTTGGCACCAGGGACCAGTTTCATGGAAGACAATTTTTCCACAGATCGGAGGGTGGGATAATTTAGGGCGATTCAAGCATATTACATTTATTGTGCATTCAAACCTCTCTGCTGATGATAATCTGTATTTCCAGCCGCTCCCCAGAGCTAGCATCACTGCCTCAGCTCCACCTCAGATCATCAGGCATTAGATTCTCATAAGGAACGTACAACCTATATCTCTAGCATGTGCAGCTTACAGTAGGGTTTGTGCACCTATGAGAATCTAATGCACTGCTGATCTGACAGAGGCAGAGCTTGTGCAGTGGTGCGAGCAATGGGGACCAGCTGTAAATGTAGATGAAGGTTCGTTTGCTTGCTCACCTGCCACTCACCTACTGCAGTGTGGCCCGGTTCCTAACAGGCCATGGACCAGTACCAGTCTGCAACCTGGGGTTGGGGAGTACAGCTTTATAGGACGAACACAGAGGTGAGGTAAAGAAAATATTTGATTGGTTACAGTTATACAGTTGCCTTAGTTGGTCTCTCCCATTGTAAAGTTCCTAGTTATATAATTGTAAGTTAGTTGACTGTTTTTGATTGTGCTTAAGCTCTGTTTTTCTTTAATGTAGGCATTTACAAGAAATAACTCAAGTTAAATTTTGCTTATGTTTGTGAATCAGGAAGGTTAAGGTCACTATGAGGTCTAATGGCTTTGTCTACTCAGGGATTCTTCAGGTCTGGTCTCTGTTTTAATTTACTTTAACAAGTTGAAAGAATCGACAAATGTGTATCTTAATGATTTTTTAATGTTTCATCACACTCAAAAGGTGCCTGTTTATTTGAAAAGGATTTTTAGCTTAGGCAATTGGTTACAAAAATGATTTATTTAAACCTGAAACTTTCCAAAAAGGAAAAAAAAAAAAAATCTAGATAGAAGTAAGGAAAAGGGTGGAATCAGGGTGAGGAGAGTCTTTTTTAAGATGGCTATGCTTAAGGAAAATGTAATGAATGAGGCAACCAAAGGTAAAGGCTTTGGTTTTTATGTTTTTGATGCTGTTTTAAGTAAATCAGTTTGCAACAATGCATATAGAATTTTCAAGCCCTCTAGGAACATCAAGCCTACATCCATGTGTGGAATTAATGGGTCCTATTTCTCCATCATCTCTTCTCCTAGAAGCCACATAAAACAGTCACACTTTCAGGGCAAATGGCAAAATTGCTCACTTGCTCTCTCTCTCTTTTTTAATGTGTTTTGAAGAATGGCCAAGGAATCGGCCATCCTGGTGAGAGCAGTCTCCCCAGCTGCTTTCTTGAGGTTAGTTCCACTAGCCAAATGAATTGACTTACATGGATGAGATGTTGTATGGCAAAGTGATTTCTTTCCTTAAAAAATTCATAGGTGTAGAGATATTTTAAGTGAATAATCACATGGACTTTTCAGGTTTTTCCCTGCACCATCTTCCAAAGGACCAGCTTTATTGAGTCCTAGTGAGCCCTCTAGACTGAACCAATGAGACTAATGAATAATTTGCCATCAAACATTAGTTGGATACAACACATTTGCTATTGCATATTCTTCCATGTATGCCTGGGGATTTTTTGTTTCAAAATATAAAACAGCCGAAGATGTAGTCTGCCATTTCCAAGGCTAGTCTCATTTCATTTCCTCCCACTACACAAGTGCCTTCAATTGTTCTTTAACTCTACCCCTTCAAGTCAGGAGGTCATTTGGAAACAGTCCCATCTGAAAAGTAAGAATCTATATTTAAAATACAGAGATCCACTCTTCGGGGTTTGAAGGTATTTTTATTTGAGCTCTCAGTCTATAATGACTGCCGTCCATCGGTTGCCAAACTACTTCTCTCTTGGGATTCTTTTTGTTTCTTTCTTATTACCCAGAATAACAGCTCTTTGGTACTCATTTCCTGAAGAAGATTACTTTTCAGTATCAGGCTTCGCCAACAAGCCTTTTCCTAGCCAAGGACTGAAAATTTACATTGTAGCTAAACTAGGTGACTTTCCAGGTAATACTAACTATAGAAACAAACAAACAAAGTATTTGCTGAGCTTTTCTGTTACATATTTATTTATGGCTGCTCATAAGTGAGCATTTCACTGGGCGTCCTCATCTGAGAGAGAAAAGTGTAGCCAGAACAGTGATGCAACTCCCCAACCAGGATTTAGGGGCTCGCCAAAAAGGGGAAAAAACAACATCCATGACTTAGAGTGAATTCATGCCAGTTAGAAAAGGGACATGGAGTGTTTCAAAGGCTTTTAAGAGATTCCACTTCATTACAGATGATTGCTTAATGTGGAGAGTCACTCAGGCATGGTCCACACACCAGATCTAAATCCACACATGTGGAGAGGCTATCCTGTTAAGGTGAGGAGGGAGAAGGCAATACTAGACATGGAGTCAGCATCCAACTTTGAATCTAGACTATTAAAACGTGCTAGCTAGTTGTAGTGATAACATATTTCAATCTCTATGAGAGTCAGTTTTCCTTATCTGTTAATTGGACATCATATCTAGTTCCCAATCTTATTAAAGCTAAATAAAACAATCTGTGTGGAAGTGTCCAGCCAGTACCACAGGCACACAATAATGAACCAAATTTTTCTCTTAACAGCATCCAGAGGGCAATGACAACATGGGCCAACTCAAAGCATCTGAAAATAACAGCTGGCAAGGCCACCAAGTAAGCCCATAAGAAATGCAAATGCACACCAAGATGCCTTCTACAGTGGACACTTTTTCTGCAGCTGAGAATTTACAGAATTTCTGTGTCTCTAATTAATGCAATAAGAGGAGAGAGGACTATTGGAATGCATATAGGGTACACTTAAAATCCAACAACAATATCAGGAAAAGGTCCCCACTTTAAAAAAAATGAAATTAATAAGACTCAACCCACAACGATTGGGAGCAGTACATGTCCGTTATATTTTACAGTTTAGAGATTGTTTATCTGTTATAGTTTGGGTTTCTCAGGAAACAGGCCTTGGGATGATTTGCATAAAGGTAATAAATTGGAGAATAACTTCAATGAGGAGGCGGGGAAATAAGATTGGGTAAAGGAAGGGTTAAACAGTAGTGCAGTAATGACAGCCTCAGCCAATTCTCCAGAAGGCTCTGAAGCCAGAATGGCCCATCAGAGGTGTCCCAAAGGGAGACAAAGAAGGCCAGACACTTGTCCCCAAGCCTTGGCCAGTCGTTGAATGCAAGGTGCTTGCTGAGAGAGGGTGTAAACTTGTGGGAGGAAGCTTCATCAGCTGAGGGCGTCTCTCCAAAAGGAACTCAGCCCTGAGTGGTCAGCAGTCATGATTTGTGGCAGCTGGGGAGATAAGTACCTCAGTCCTACTGTGGGACCTGGTCAATACCACAGATCCACTGGAGACCACACCTTGCCCCTCAAAGCCACTTGCTCTGTATGGTGAAGCCACTCCATCAAGACACAGCTCCCACAGGATTCCTTCTGGTTTGTGTATTTTCCTGAGAAACTTTTAGGAGGACAGTACTGAGACAAATTAGAACTTCTGCAATGACATGGTCACGGGGGTCCACCTGGTGCTCACTCTCTCCCTTCTCAACCATCCATTCTAGACTCCGCTTCCTTCTGCAAGCACCTCTACTGGGTTGGTGGTTTATCAGGTGGGGTAAGGAATATGAGCCCCTGGGCAACATGCTGTTTTCGGGCTGTAGCTGCTACGCTTGTGCACTTACTGTCAAATTTGTGTGGAAGAGAACCACAAAACACCCCCATTAGGGCACCTGGGGGCCAAAGGCTCTTACCTGCCTCTATTACATAAGAGCATCCCTATCTTCTCCCAATGACCAGGATCACCTATTCCTGCTGGGAAGATAATTCAGTTTCTTGCCTGCTCATCTCTTAGCATAAGGAGCCCCAAGTGAACACAGGGAAGCCATAGTTTAAAATGTCATAGGATTCTTGTTTTGTCCCCTGATGAATGTGTTCTGTCTTTGTGAGTCTCTAAAACCAAACTGAAGAGCTTAGAGTTACAAAAACATGAAGCATAAATGCCTCCAAGTGAGTTGCTGGGAGTGAAGATAAGAAAGGCTACCTTTCTTTCCAACCCTTAGTTCCTAGACCCAAATATTGGACCTATTAGGGACACAGCCTATGTAAATTAATTTAGCATGTGCATTCCCACTTGGAGGATGGTACTCCACCCCTGCAGGGTGCCACCTCCAAACTGGCACCTCAGCTATACTTCAAAAGGCTCTTCCACTTCCCTAGCAGGCTGATGGATTCTAAATGGTGTGAAATATGACAGAACCAGTGGACCCAATGGTCATGTGCCCACTGACACACCTCTTTTGATATAAGTGAGCCCCATTTCTGAGTGAATATTATGTGGTATCTTGTTTCAGTGAACAAGACACTCTAGAAGGCATCAGATAGTGATGGTGACCACAGAGTTGCCATCACAAAAGGCAATTCCCAAACATGGAATTATGTAAATTCCAGTCAGGATGAATGCTGTCCCTTTTCAGAGTAAAGAGAGCCATAGTGGCTGGTTGGTTTTGAAGAACAGTGCTGTGTCAGGGGCTCAGGTTGGATGACAGGTTGGTAGGTTGGACGTTCAGCAGCAGCAGTAGCTAGATCAGCATTGGTGAATGGGAGCCCATGCTGTTGGGCCCATGCAGAGCTTCCATTCCTGTTATTGTGGATGCTCTGTTTATGATCCCATTGTGCCAACAATGGGGTGACCAGTGATAGTCTGGCTGACATCAACTGTTGGAGTCATACTATGCAGTGTCTCTTCCTCGAAGGATGCTCTCTGGCCAGAAGTAACAAGTGATACAAAGACCTTCAGACATCATGCCCACTCCAATAGGTCCATTCACATGTCTGTTATTTTCAAACCCTCCTTGTCTCCAATATTCCCCCAAGCTGTCGGCAAACCACCAACCATCTGCCACTACCCATAAATCTATTAATATATATATTCTTATATCAGGTCATATCTCTTTCCACACTATGTGGATACCAGATGCACCTGTCAAAGTTCTGCCCACTGGGAGGATTTTCCTGCTGCTTTCTTTCAGGGACACCCATGAATAGGGCTGTAGTCCAGCCACAAACCATTTTCAGCTTGCACCCTTGCACTGAGCCACCCCATGCAAGCTCAGACCTTTCTCTCTCCTGACATCTAGACATAGGGACCCTCCCCATGCAGGTAGGAGCTGAGGTAGAGAAGCTGGGATGGTGGTAGATGACACGGTGGTCTGGGTGTGTGCTTCACCATCTTATCTTCATTCCCTGACCATGTTCACAATCAGTCTTGGATGTACCACTTCCATCTTATAATGGGTCACTGCTGGGCCTGCCTGGCCTTACGACTTGGTGGGTATGAGAACCAAGCTCATAATGATCACTTAACGTCCCATGTTCAGGTGGTCCATCTCTTTCAGGGCCCAGTAGTATATCGGGAGCTGTTTTCCAAATGTGTATAATATTCTGCTACAGATACACATGGCATGGCATGAGTGTGGCTTTCCATAAACTTTCCACATGGCCTCTTTTCTCATTACACAATTACCTCTAATACCACAGGACCACAGGATGTACTAGGTTGTATGACCTAAAGGCACCCTCAACTTGCTGCATAACCCTCTCTGCTCTAGGTCCCACTTAGAGCTGGCAGCCCCCTTTGTCAACTGGTAAATGGGTCAGAGCAATAGTCCAAAATGTGGAATACACTATCTCTAGAACCCAATAAGACCTACCAGACATTATGTTTCCTTCTTAGTGATGCAAGAAGAAAGATGCAATATTGTCCCCTTTATTAAAGTGGATGCCCTGGCATGTATCAGATCATGAGACCCCTAAAATTTCATTGATTTTGCAAGACCCTGAATCATTCCTCCCACTCTCTGGCCTCCAGTGTATTTTCCACATTTTTCTCATCTGATCCAAATAAAAAGATATCAATATTGTGGACCAATGTGATGCTCTACAGAATATGCAAATGGTGCCATTCCCTTTGGACTATATATTGTGACAGAGAACAGGAGAATGGAAATAGCCCTAAGGCAAGATGATGAATATATACTGATGACCATTCCATGTGAATGCAAACTGCATCTGGCCTTCCTTCTTCATAAGGACATAAAAGAGATTATTTGCCAAATCAATGGGCATATACCATTACTTGAGGAAATATTAATTGCAAAGGTTATCCTATTTGACACAGCATATGCAATTGGGGTATTTGGTTGAGTTTGTGGAAACCCACTATCATCCTCTAGGCTCATTTGGGTTTTTCTTAAATGACAGAGTAGTGAATTAATTGTGAATCTGATGGAGACCACCAGCTCTGCATTAATTCAGTCTTTAAGAGTGTCTCTAATCTCTGAAATTCTTCTGGAAAGTGCTGTTATTTATTTACTATCCTGGATAGCAGGTATAAAGCAGATACAGAGGCCTCCAATTGGTCTTCCTTATTATGAAAGCTCTTACCACATAACCCATGGAACCAATGTGGTAGTTCTTTCAATTACCAAAGGTATCTATTCCAACTATACATTCAGGGACCAAGAAAATGACCATGGATGGGTTCCTGGATATAGTGGACCCAATATGAGCCAAACCTGGCCAATATGTCATTTATAACTTGGCCCCCATATAAACCTACCTTAATAGCAGGGCAATGATGATGCTTCAGGGCCCTGGAAATCAATGTCAGCTTCGACCAACAGTCCTCAAAACATTTGGTTCATGCCTATTCCTCAATGCCTGGTTTCCCACACATCCCTTTGGCAAATGACTGGAAATATAATTAATATATGTATTTGTCTTGGTGTTGGAAGGCCTTTCTTCCTGAATACTTAGCCCTTCCTTAAGTCATTGGGTTTCGGGTCTGAAGACTGCCTCAGGTCATGAAACAAGTCTAGAAATTGTGGCTTTCTATTGAGATAGGTGGCCTCAGAATCCTAATCATCTATCCTTGATTTCTTTAGGTAATACTATCATGGCTGCCCATATATCTTGCCCCTAGGAACTCTGTATTCTATTAACCTTTGCCATAGCTTTCTATGGGTCTGGCACACTGGCTGCCATCCCAACCCTGCTGTGCATTACAATAAGTGCTCTCACCTTGCTCTGACAAGCAAGTGCCACCACTTGGCCTATCAATCCCATTCATCAGAGCCCCATTCTAAGACAGCACCCTTTCCATCAGCCCTGGCCTCAGAGGACAGATACCACTGTGCCTCTCAATGCCAGGGCCCCTCTCACCAGCGCATTCTTTATCACTTTGGTAAGTAGAGTGTCCTTTAAATGCTCACATAGAATCTAATTCACTATTGGGTTCTTATATACTTATACATAGTATTTCCACTCTAGCACACTCACTTCTCTGAGTGTTTTAATTCCTCTGTCCACCACCTGCCATGGCAGTTCTGGCATCTCTCCTTCACTTAGTGTGGGACACCACTTTCTCTAAGCTTTAAGAGCAATTTTAGCTGTATGTTAGCATCATATTCTTAGGTTTTCCCCAAGTGTTTAATCCTATATCATAAAATAATACTCCCATGTCAATAAATGTATCTTATACCCCCCTACATTCACACACACACATACACACACACAGACTTGATTCAGCACCCAGAGGAGCCATACTTTCCTGGCTTCTGCTGGTATGTTAGCTTAGTGCTGAAACTTCTCAAGGGTATAGTTCCTTTCCTCTCTTAGCACAAAAGCACTTCCCCTGCTGGGTTATGTTGTAACCTGACCCTAATCATTAGTCTACCAGCCAGGAAGGTGGTGAGGGTAGATCCTGAAAGGGCTACAAGTTGTCATCCAAGACAAACACTTCTGAATCTTCTGCAAAAAAGAAGGAGTGCTAGCCTATAATAAGGAGGAGTAGGCCCTCTGCAGGTCCAGGGGGTTCAGGGAGAAAGCCAAGGATACACACTTGTTGAGTATATTGTCTTCATGCTAAATCTCAAGATCTCACTTTTTCCAATCAGGGTCCTAACCTTGGCAGAGCAGCCTTGCCACAGTGGAGACATGAGCCTTCCCTGGGGTTCTGTTACCCTAACAATCAAGAATTAAGCTCTAGGTCATCCACTTTTTCTGTTCTCCAACTACAGGAGATGAGAGCCCTTTTACGTGCTGCCAAGGGCTCACTGGCTTTTACACTGAGGCCTAAATTGATAATTAATCATCCTCAGCCTATCATCATCTTTTTCCAATATCTCCTTAGGCCCTAGCAAGAACTATACAATTCCATAGTCCATATAACTACTACACGAACCTCTTAAAAGCTTGAATTACTGCAACTAGCAGTGCATGCCCTTCTTCCTGTGTCTCGTTCAAGTTCAACACCAATGAAAGCTTTAACAATTGCTCTGGAACCACATGCCAGGGGTTGTCAGTGCCCCATTCAACACCACTAAATGGAGACCCATTCACAGCCAGCTGACAGGGGATGTAGCTTCAAAATCCATTTTGGAATCTACTTCCTAAAACAGTTCCTGGCCCCAACTGCCATAGCTCAGGTTCCCTGGAAACAAACTCTAACATGAAGATTTGCATGGAGGAGGTTTACTAAGAAGTTTTCTTGGGCACAACACCTGTGTGGGAGTGGAAAAAATAAAAATAGAACTTATAAATTACTTTTCATTATCTTTTATTAATTAGGGTCTTATTAGGTCAATTACTTGTTAATAGGGGTAGTAAGTTTCAGTACCTCAAGGTGAGCTGATAAGATGTTTACTGAACTCACAAATAGTGAGGCAGGATTTAGTCTTGTGTTGTACAAGATGGGTCTGTGGGAACAAGGTGTCCTACTTCCACTGAAATCTACACACTTTCAAAACTAAACAGTCACATTCTTTTACACCTGGAAACCACAGTGGTTATTATCGGTCAGGACTAAAGGCAAGGAATCTAACGCATCACAGTAGACTTTGTCATGTGAATAACGCATTTCATTTAGTCAAGAGAGTTGACTTTTACAAAAGTATACAGGATCAAGTTAGGTTTTCGAACCTGTCAACAAACCTGGAAACACCATCTTACCGTGTTAAGTTAAAGGACAGTGCCACGCAGCAGAAGTGATCACAGAAGCATACTTAGGAGCACTCCCAAAGTTGGCTTTTGGCTATTGTATCCAAAACCAGGTAATTTGGTATAATGTTAGCATAAGTTCTCTCTTAAAAAGAAAAAATTGTTTCTCAAAGTCATAGTCCATTTGGGCTGCTATTACAAATTACCATAGACTGGGTAGTTTGTAAACAACAGGAATTTATTTCTCACAGTTCTGGAGGCTGGGAAGTCCAAGATCAAGACAGATTTGGAGTCTGGTAAGGGCCCGTTCTTTGCTTAGTACCTTCTTGCTGCATCTTCACATGGTGGAAGAGGCAAAGGAACCCCTTCAGGCCTCCTTTATAAAGACACTAGTATCCATGCATGAGGGCTCTGCCCTCATGACCTAGTCACCTCTGAAAGGCCCTCCTCTCAGTACTATCAAGTACTGGGGGGTTAGGTTTCAGCTTATGAATTTTGGGCAGACACAAACATTCAGACCACAGCACTCAAGGAACAGGACTATTTAGATAATGAATCAATATGCACTTTATGGAAACTGTCACAATCACTCAAGACACCTATCTGGATATCTTGCTTTTGCCACCTCAGATTTGCTTTCTACCCTTCTCTGCCCAGAGAGGATGACCCATATAAACTGTACCAATGAACCCCAGTGCTCCCCAGCTTCCTGTTGGGTTTGGTAAAGGGAGGTATCAGGAGATCACAGCACTGGAGAAAAGTGAAATGAGGGTTGTTGTTTTCCTCTGCCTTCCTTCCTGTCAGACCACCACGATTTGGTTGTATCCTTGTACCTAAATCTCCTACCAATACCCTTTCCTCAAGCTGGAGCTACAGTCGCCAGGTTCCAGGGACTGTTCAATCCACTTGTCCCTTCTGGTCTAGGATGATAAGAGCTCTACTGCCAGCAGCCCCAAGGAGTGGCAATATCAATGTCTATTTCCTTAAATCTTGGTCACATCTTTGCAAATCATTCCTTTATTAAATTCTCAATTATCTAGTTTGAGTGTGCCATCTATTTCCTGCTGGGACTCTGACTGATAGGATAACTAAACAAATGTTGGTTCTTTTCATTCAAGGAGTGCCTGTCTCCTTTCTGTATTTGGACTCTGTCACTATACCCATGCCCTATCCCAATCCATTTTTTCATGCTTAGCCAATAGGCAGTCTTAGCACTCTAAGTCAGTGTGTAAACGCTTATTTACTACAATGTGATTATTTCTGTGATATAAAAAGTGATTAGAAAAATTCCCATTGATGCATTTTGTCACAAGCTCCCATTGGGTATATTTCACACATAAGACATGTATTCAAGAGGAAACTATTTTAATCTTCAGTCATCTCTAACCTGTTTAGCCTCCCCAGCCTGAATTTCAGTAGATGATGGGTCATTTCTGCTGGGGTCAATGTCTAACCTTTCACCCTTTCCCTATGTCAACTTTGCCCATGCCATGGTCACTAGAAAACCTGACCTAATCTATCTGTGTCCTGAATTCCATGACCATGACCTCTGATTCTTCTCACTACTTGACCACTCAAGCAACAGAATAAATCACAAAGCACACTGCAAAGCTACGGAAGTCATGGTCTAGTTTTAACTCTCCCATTAGCTAACTGTGTGACTTGAATATGTTACTTCCTTCCCCCTGGGTAGCCATTTCCTTCTTTATAAGCAGGAGACAGTTGAAAAAAATTCTTCCAGCTCCACGGAAAGATTTCACCTTCACCTTTTAGCATGGATCCTCTAACTTCAAATCTCATTCCCCTGCTACCTTCCTAAAGTTCCTGCCCTCAGTTCACTCCAGTGATTTTATACCTTTTTCTTCTTAACTATGGCTTTATCTTTGCCATATGTGTGTACATATTTACTCTAACTTAAACACATATGTGTGTGAGTGTTCACACACTTCTAGATACTTACATGTGGGAGATCACATTTACCACATCTTTGAACTACAATTTGTGGAGAAATAAGAATCATCAGGCTTTCTGGTGTATCTAGCAGACTCACCCATTGTCCTGTTGATTATATACACACTCTTCATTGCATCACAACAATTCAGGTCCTCAGTCTATAAATGATGTCAGCTTTTCACTCTTTATCAGACATATACAAGGTGTCCAGAAATATATGGTGGGTCCCCCTTGTAAAAGCTGAGTATAACACCTAGTGTAAAACAGATCTGTTAAAAGAATCAAGTTTCTTTTCCCCAAATGATATCACATGTACTAAAAAAAAAAAAAAAAAAAAGAACATAACATGAGCACGTCGATTTAAAAGGGCACAGGGAGATAAGAATGCGCACTCAGGTTATGAGTTTAACAGGGCTCTGGTTTCCATGCATACCTTGTGTCATTATAGAGGTTTTCTTCTTTCTTAATTGAGAGGTGAATCACTTCCCCCAAAGATCCCAATCATCGGGCTACCTCTCAAACCCCTGAACGTAGGAGTATACCCTTTTTGTTTAAAGTCAGTAAGAACGTGAAGAGGATTAAGGTCCAAGTATGTGGGTTAAGTCAGGGTAGAGACAACATTTCAACAAACTCCCCCGACCTCCCTGTCAATGGTCAATTCTGGTTTTCCCAATAGATCAAAACATTTTAAAATGTTAAGAACATGCTTTGAGAGGGACTTTCATATGTGTTAGGATCCAGGTCAAATGTTTGAATTCCAAAGGATAAAAAAATCATATTTGCTATCATGCTACCCATGTGAAAATATCCTACAGATCTTCTGGTGAGTGTGTATACATTACTTCTTTCCTTTGATCCCAAGAGAGGAGGATGTACATCATTGTTTAACCTGGTGGGGTCCATCAGCCAGGATGAAGTTTCCTTCACATGAGTAAACTCATGTAACCAGACGTATGGAGCCTGGAGAAACGGAGCTGCTACCTTCTGGGAAGCAGATTCCCTTTCCTTCCCTCCACTCGTATCCCAGTATAGATGGAGACACTGTTCAAGTTTACATAAGCATTCAATATATACATTATTGGGATTATTGAGTATTGCTTACTGGTGTGGCAAATGTTAAGGATGATTACATTTCTTTGAACATAGAACCTTTTGCTTTTCCTGGGATTTGCCTTGTTTTCTAGGCACCTGTGACCAGAATAGTTCTAGGTACTTATGAATATTCCTATATTCTTCCAGAATCCCTCAGTACAATTTTTCATATCTTTGAATATATGAGCTAAATTCATTAATTACATTTTTTTCTTGCGTTATCTTCTCGCTCCAGGGTGGACTGATGCTCTTCAGTCCTGCCACACAGCTGATGCCTTGAGATTCTCCTTCCTTCCCTCCTGGAAATTCCCCTCACCACTTTCCTGTGTTGCGTATCTTGTTTCCTGGAACCCATGTCATCCACCAGTAGCTTCTAAGAAGCACGAGATATAGATTCCTTGAAAACTTGCATATCTAAAAATTTCTGTCTTTATTGTATTTTATACTTGATTATGAGTCTCTCCAGGTATATAATTCCATGTTGGAAATTACTTTCACTCCAAATTTAGAAGGCTTTGTTCTATTATCTTCTGGATTGGTTCCATTGTTGCTATTGAACAATGCCATCTTGGTTTCCCGTCCTTTGTGAGTCGTGGTTTGTCCTCTGGAAGGTTCCAGGATTTCCTGTTCATTCCCATCATAAGTGTGTGTCCTGGTTCTGGTCATGGATTTTGGAACTAAGTGGACTTAGTTCCAAAGAAACATGGAGATTCATGTTTATTCCATTATGGAAAATTTTTCTTATATTATTTCTTTGAAAATAAAAAATCCTTTCTTTCTGGAAATCCTCTTATATGGGATCATTCTCTGATTCCTGCACCAATTCTCTAACTTACTTAAGGATCCTCTCCTATGGGTGTCCTTTAGTCTTTCTCTCTACTTTCTAGGAGCAATCTGTGGCGTGATCTTCCGGACCTATCCCTTCTATTATATTTTAATGTTTCCGGTCATGAGTTTGCTTTCTAAATTTTCTTTCTTCTGGTTCCTTTTTGGAGTACCATTTTCTCCTTTTGTATATGTGATATTTTCCTTTACCTCTTCTACTCTCTGAAATCTGTTTCCTCCACATTCCTTTTCCTTTTTCGATAGTCCCAGTATATAGTATTTTTTATAGTCTCAGAATTTCATGTTGTCCATTGTTCTTTAACCATCCATTTACATTGAAAAGTAAAGAATTAAAGTTCTGTTTGCTTGAGCTAGACTTGTAAGCTGCTGGGCTTCATTTTAGAATCACAGGGCTTTTGTTTGGGGCCCCTTTCCCCTCAACAATATCTGTATATATTTTCTTCTAGGCCTTTTTCTCCATAGAAGAACCCTCTAGCCCCCTACCAAGAGGAGTATAAGCCTGGCTTCTAACATTCCAGAAACTTTTCATGATTCTTTAAGAAAAAATGGCTAACGTCTTGTCAGCATTCTCCTCTATATGGAGGTATTTTCAGCTTCTTTTGTTCCACTAAATCAGTTACCTTCAATCTGTTTCTCATCTTCCAAAAATTTATCTATCATCTGCTATTGTCACCTGTCCTTAAGCATTTCTATTATTCATTCCTTTATTTTCATTTTAGTAGAATTTTTTAAAAGAATGGGAGCATATGTGTTTAATCTGCCATCTTGACATGGAAGCCCCCATTTTTTATTACTTGGATATTTTTGAGTACCTACCATGATCCTGGCTCTATGCTAGGCAGGGATATAAAATGGTGAACAAAACAAAAATTAAAATCAATGAAAAGAAACAGATAATACACATATAAGAGACATAAAATTATAAAAGAAAAAGAGGAAGGTGGATGACAGAGATTGACAGGGAAAACCGTGGCAGGTAAAGAAGGCCTTCTTGCAGAAGTGAGGTTCAAGGTGAGAGCTGAAGGATGAGGGTGAGAGTGGGAAATGAGAATGGGAAGGATTTTAGGACAGGAGACTTGAGATAAGGAGAATAATGAAGAGTTCAAGGCAGTAGAAGAAGGCAGTTAGTATGTGAGGGGGAGAAGGGAACAGAGTGCGGGGTGGGGGGCAGGGGCCAGATCACACATGGGCTTTGAAGTGGAGTTAAGACATTTGTATATTATTCCAGGTGCAATGAGAAACATGGAAGGATTTTAAGCCAATTTTCCTTCTAAAACAGAACCCTCTATTGGATCATGAAGAATTAACTTGAAAGGGATAAAAGCAGAAACAGGAACTTCAATTATGCAAAAGGATGGGTTGGCCTAAAATGGTAGTAAGAAGATGAGAGAAGTGTATGGATCTGAGATATTTTTTGAGGGAGAACCAACAGGATTTGGTAACAGACTATGGAAATTGAAAGAAAGAAAAGAATCAGAATTTGATCCTCAGGTTACTGGGTGAGTAGCAGGGTGTATGCTGGTGCCCTTACTGGGACTAGGAAGACAGAAAAAGAAACTGTTTTATGGGAGAAGATGAGAAATTCCATTTAGGGTATGTCACATGCTGAAATTCCATTACTCACCCACTTCAAGTCTTCACTGTCCTCTCTGCCCATTTTAAATTCCATGGGCCACCTTTAAAATTTAAAATCCTCCCTTGCATACGTCTTCAACTCACCTGCCCCCTTCCCTTTGTGGTATATACAGTCAGCCCTCTGTATCCATGGGTTCTGCATCCATAGAGTCAACCAACCATGGATAAAGACTATTCAGGTAAAAAGTGGATGGTTGCATCTATAACGTATATATACAGAATTTTCTTGTTATTATTCCTTAAACAATACAGTATAACAACTATTTACATAGCATGTACATTGTATTAGGTGTTATAAGTAATCTAGAGATGATTTAAAGTATACTGGAGGGTGTGTATAAGTTATGTGGAAATACAACACCATTTTATAATAGGGACTTGAGCATCTGTAGATTTTGGTATCCTCGGGGGTCCTTGAACCAAACCCCCATGGACACTGAGGAGCTATATTTGGAAAAATTCAGAGATTAGTTAAAATCATACATCTGCCTATTTGGCACCTACACCAACTCCATTGAACATCTTTAGGAAAAAGGCCCATAACCAAGTTGGTTCACTTTCAATTCATGGTATAAACTTAAATGGGTTTTTAGTGCTGTCTGGCAAACTTCCCGTTTATATCTGGTCCACTCACTCTCCCACACCTTGTTCTCCTCAAACCTCCAATAATCCCTCCATACCAAACTTTCAGGTGATATCTTGCTACCCATTTCACTGCCAGAATGAAAGCAATTGGGGTGACACTGTACATGTTCCCACTTCCTGCATCTGCACCATCTATTCATTCAGCTGGTATTTACTGACCACTCTCCATGTGCCAGACACAGGGGATATCAGCTAACAAAACACACAAAATCTCTGCTCTCACAGTGGTTACCTTCCAGTGCTCACCTGCCTTCCTCTCTCTGCATGTACCAGAGAAACCCTCCACTGATGCAGCAAGTCTCATCTCCATCTCGTCTACTCAAGATCTCACTCCAAGCAGTTTTCCCCTTCAGTCCACATCGATTCTTCCCCCTCTACTTGATCATTACCATTATCATTAAATGTACTGTAGTTTATCTCCCATTTTAAACAAAACCTCTCTTGACCCAAAATCTCCCTCTAATTGATTAAACCCTAATTTTCTGTTCCCATTTTCAGTAAGTTCCTTCAAAGAGTTGTGCATCACCAATGTTTCACCTTTCATTTTCTCTAAAGCCCACTCCAGTCAGGCTTGCACTCTCACAGTCACCAACAACTACCACGTTAATAAATGCAATGGCCGGTTTCTGAGTCTCCATCTTACTTGATCCATTAGCAGCATTTGAAACAGTTGATCATACCCTGTAACTAGGCTTTGGACACCATTCTCTCTTGATTCTTCTGCTACATCCCTGGCTCATGCTTTTCATCTGCCTTTGTTGGTTCCCTCTTCTCTCCACACACTTGTGATATATACCAGGTCTTGGTCCTCAGACCTCTCTCTCTGCACATACTTCCTTGGTGATTTTAGTCAGTCTCGTGGCTTTAAATAGCATATGGAAAATGACATATTCCAAAAGTATACACTCAGCTCTGACCTCTTCCATGAAATCTATATTTTTATATCAAACCTCCTATATGGCATGTTGGATATCTAATAGGCATGTCCAATAACATGTTCAAAACTAATTTCTGTTATTTCCCTATACTCTGAAGCCTATTGATATCTCAGGAAATGGAAAATTTGTTCTTCTAGCTGCTCAGGTCAAAAACTTTGGCATCATTCTTGACACCTTTCTTCCTCTCACTTACTACATCCAAACCATCAGCAAATACTATTATCTCAACCTTCAAGGTATATCTAGAATCCAGTCATTTCTTCCTACCTTCACCACTACCAACTGCCTAAGACACCATCAACTTGCTCCTAGAAAAAGCCCCCAAACTGCTTCCTTTCTTGTCTCCCTACCATTTGTTCTCAACACGATCGTCAAAGTAATACCCTAAAAATATAAATTATATCATTTCTTAACTCTGAACAAAACAATGGCCTCCCATGTTACTCACAGCAGAAGCTAAAGCCTTACAATTGCCCTCAAGACCCTACAGCCTCCACTTCCCACTCTGACCCCACCTCCAACTATTCCCTCCCTTTGCTCACTCCACTCCAACCATGCAGACCTCCCTGCTCATCCTCTTCTCTAAGTAGACTCTCCACTAAGGTGACTTGGCCTTGCTGTTCATTCTGCCTGGCATGGTCTTCTTCAAGGTCTCCATGTGACAACTGATCAAATGTTACCTGAACAGTGGAAACGTCCATGTCTACCCTATAGAAACTGCAATGCTCTCCCCTACTGGCACCTCCTTCTATTTTCACTCCATTTTTACATTTTCATTTTTCTCCATAAAACTTATTACTATTTAATTCATTGTATGCAGTAGTCACTGGCTTATTGAATTGCTACGTCTTCCTTGAGGGTATGAGTTTTGTCTGTTTTTTTCCTATCATTTGCCCAGATACTACTACAATGCCTGGGACAAGTAGGTAGTCAATATGTATTTGTTAAATGAGTAAATGAATGAACAAATGAATGAAAAACTGAGTCACAGAGTTAGATCTTAAGTGGCAACAAAAAAAGACCTCATTTTGAGAAACCTGAGCTAAACCAGTGTTCCTAAAATTGTCCCAATCAAAGAGTAGGCTGGCTCTAGAGCCCAGGATAAAACTGGGACTTCAGGTAGGGACCAAGTGTTTAGATAGGTAAAATTTGGTTAAAATGGGCATCAAGGAGGCCTTAGTCTACAGAGTCCAAAGAGGTAACGTGAGCTGCAGCAGAAGAGAAGGAAACAGCTTCAGGAAGTTCTGAGAGGTGGGCAGAGGGCTTGCACAAAGATGGAAATAGCATTTGAACCATTGTGTCCTCGCCCTCTCGCATTTTCCAGAAAGGACTCCAAAAACACAGGGGCTAAAGAGATTGCCACCATTTGAAACACCAAGAGGGTGGTTCATAGGCTGACTCTAGGTCTCCAAAAACAAAGAAATACAAGGCAATGGGTTTTAAAGAGATTTTATACAAAGACGGCTGGGGGCGGGAGGGTGTGGAGAGAAAAAGAGAGGACACAAACCACACACCTTTGTTGGCTAGCAAAAACAGACATGCATTCTGAGAAATCAGAAGGGAACCTCAGATCTGCAAAGAGCCCCAC
Organism: Eulemur rufifrons; assembly: GCF_041146395.1. Lineage (NCBI taxonomy): Eukaryota > Metazoa > Chordata > Mammalia > Primates > Lemuridae > Eulemur > Eulemur rufifrons. Next base: position 225,259,720 of record NC_090989.1, on the reverse strand, counting down.
CCACATTATGCTCTTTCCTGACCACTTTCTTCCTCAGATCCAATAAACCTTTTCATCTCTTTTCAGGCTGTCTACAGGGAGTCATAAAAAAGCAGCCCTGACAGATGCTCATGTCAGCTCGACACTGCCAAAAGAATAAGCAGACATCAGGGCCCGCTGCTTCCTGGCATATCACTGGAAAGTTTCACTTGGGTGTCCCTCCAGGACAAGCAAAATAGGCCCTTTCAAACTCACTGGGGCCATGTAAAGAAGGAGCTCCCTGGAGCATCCCTGTGCAGAGAAGCAGTCCGATGTCATTGAGTTTGCTAGATGCTCAAGAGCATATCGTGGAAGTTTCAAGATAAATAAAACAAAGCAGAACATGGGAAAGCCTCAGAGACTGCAGAAGTGGATGCTTTCAAGGAAACGAATCTACCTTGACATTTATAAGGCACTAGCTGTCCCTTTTCTTTTTCTTATGAGACTCATAGGAATTCTGATGATAATATGATAGTAAGCATTAAAAAGAACAGCTAGTTAATTTGTTTCCCAGTTTCTTCTATACTGATGTCTAATCAAAATGTCAGAGATAGGGAGAAAGAAGAAGGAAGAGAAATTTGAAAAATTATTACCTTCTTAGTGACAGTATTGAGAGAACTGCTGACAGGGGTAGCAGCAGCAGCAGGACAGACTGGTCATCCTCTCTTCAAGACTCCAGCTCCTGAAGATGAGCAAGAGACAGAGAGAATTCCCTTCCTCACATAGCCCCTGCCATGTGGATGCCGCTCTTCTTCCTCCACTACCAAACCTGACCCAACTTCTAAGGCCCAGATCAAAAGCTTCAGCTGTAAAACCAAACTCCTCTCATTCTTTTTGGCTAAACACTTTAAAAAAAAAAAAAAAGTAGTATTACATTCTCAACCCTACAAGCAGTCTGTTTCTTAAGTTCAGGGTTCATATCCATTTCATATATTACCCTGATAGCATCCATCGTGATGCCTTGCCTAAAATAGGTCCTCAATAAAGCCTTCTTCTATAAGTGAATAAATAAATAAATGAGAACAAATGAGCTCAAGGGTAAATCTATGGGTGCATGGGTGAAATGTAGGGTGAAGGGGATCTATCTGGGCACCACTTTATAAAAGTGAAGATGACGGATTTCCAGAGGAAAATTAACAAATTTCTGTGTGGCTAAAGCATTGAGAAGGGTTTCCAGCTACAGTATAATCATGGCATCTCTTTACTGAATACAAAAAACATTTCCAAATGTAATCTTCAACAAAGACCACTGGAGAAATGCAAGGTAGTTGATCATGGCCAGGGCAGTGGCCCAGGAACCTGGGACTAGGGGGGTCTTAACACATTCACGGGACAGGTGCTCTATAAGTGTGGCATACATTTCAGAAAAGAGCCCTGGATTGGCCCATGAACATGGATCTCTGGGATGCCTCTAACATAAATTCCGTGACCTTGGGCAGGCTCCATAACCCATTTGACACACAAGGCCTTCAGGGACCATGAAGATGGGGACTGAATGACTCTAAATTCCCTTCCAGCTCTAGAATTCAATGATTTTTCATCTGTTCCACATCAGAAAAGCATTTAGCTCTGTCCAAAATGCAATCATCCTCAAAACAATTTTTTTGAAGTCCACGTCTCAAAATTCTTTGGACTGTGAAGATCTAGCATTGCCAGGCAACATATGACTATTTAAGTGGCCCAACCTCAATTCTGGGTACCTCCTCCTAGGTCCTTTAGGTTCCTCCTTTTGGCCCCCTCCATCCCTCCTAGGTCCCTCAGCAACACTGCCACGTCCCTCCCAACCCCTTGTTAACATATGGACTCCTTAACTCACAGAATTGTCTGCCCTGATTTTTCTAAAGCTACTAGTAAAAAGTTCTGTAATAGAAACCAGATGCACACACGCACCTTGGGATGTATGTATTATGAAGATGAAACCAACACATCTCTTCCCAGTTGGCTTCACCTCCTTTTTATCCCCACCTGGTCATGTGGTGTGCACCTGCAGTACGTTGACAAGGCTTTAGATTACAACATGAATGGTTATATCAGGTTCCAGGATGGCTCTGGGTTTTAATCCCAGGTGAGTTGTGCATGCATCAAGGGTTTTTATTCCCACCTCATCTTTATGGTTCTCATGGCTTCCTCTTGCACTCAAGCTAATATTTCATGTGGACAAGCAAGGCCCTTATTCCCCTCTTCCACCATGCATGTCCAGACCTTTTCATTTTTTTGGTAAACTGATTTCCCCCCTATTAATTGTCAGAAATACTGTGGTGTGAGGCAAACGTGCACTAGAGTTGGGGATATCACTCTCACTGTAAGATTGCTCACCCCTTTTGACAGATTGTCTCACACTGGAAAAATGCCTTTGAGCCCATAGGCCAGAGGAAACCTCAGCCATAGAATCCATCTCTCCTGCCCCCACCAAAAAATTCCAATTAAGCAAAGAAAAGTAGAAAAGAAAGCAAGGGGGCTCTAAATAATCCCACAAAACCCAAATACCACAGAGCTAGCCAAGTCAAGACCACAGACAAATGATCTGTAAGTACAGTGACTAGATTTTCTGAACCCAAACATAGGATTTGATTTGACAAATGCTGTGAGACTAGAACAGAATGTTTGAAAGTGTAAACATTTTCAAGAATCTAAAATATAAGATCATATATATGAAAAGTCATAGGCCGATAAACCTGGCCCATAAAGTTTATGTCAACCAACAATTTCTAAGTATTTACTATGTGTTAGGCATTGTCTCCCTGCCTTTGCTTATTTCTATTTTTATAATCCAGATGTAAATGGTGACCCCATATGAATTCAAAACTTTGGATGCCCTTATATTTTCTCTGGTGGCCACAAGTTCTTTGCCACTCATCCCATTAAAAAGAGGAGTATGTTTCTCCTCCCCTTGAATCTGTGACTTCCTTTGATTTATATGCTCTTTTGAAAATGATGCTAACTTTCTAAAACCAGACCCTAAAAGAACTGCAGTTTCCATTTTTGTTCTAACACACTCTCTTAGAATTTTTAAAAACCGTGATGTAAGAAGCCCACACCATTCAGACAGGCCACAAGGATGAAGACCAAGATGGCCAACATCCCAGCTGAGCATCCAGCAGGTAGCATGTGAGTGAACCACCTGGGATGTGCAGGTACCACCAGCTTCCAGATGGCACAGCCTCTGCTGGCCTTACATGGAGCAGAAGAATGTCTTAGACAAACTCAGGAAACCCACAGTATTGTGAAAGAGAATAAATCACTTTTTACCTTAAGCAGCTATGTTTGGGCTGGTTTGTTCCATGTTGGTAGGTAATGTAAATGTTTCTCCTCTCAAACTTGATTCTCTTATTATATATAGTATAATAAGAAAATTTTTTTTTCTTCTATACTCAGTCCCTTCTGTTTATATATAACTATGCACATGTATACTTAGCTAAAACATAGACCCTGACCTCTAAAACTACCTTTTAATGGCTTAGAAAAACTAAAAAATGCTTTGCAATTTGTATTTTGCCCTGACTCTCTACCCACTGGTGTCTCTGTAGGAAGGGAACAGGATAGAAATTTGTTTTCCTGCTGATATTAATTAGGTCACAACCCTTAGAAGGCAGGCACGCCTATGGTCAATTCAAGTTTTAAGCAAAGACAAATTTATCCAGATGCTAATGAAGCTAAAGCTCACTTGCACAGGCCTCTTTCAAAGCCCTCAGAGGGGGTTTTGCCTCTGTGTCCGCATGTCATAAGTCTCTGTAAAATTTGCAAAAGCACAATGTGTTCACTGTCATTCAGTAAGGGTGCTGTCTGCTTCCTCTCTAGCTACCCCTCTGTCACACTTCCTCTCCTGTCAGGTGAGTCTCAGTGGCCACCAACATTTGGGGACCTGATGAAAGGAAAGTCAACATGGGCAGAGACGTTCTTTGGGTTTAGGGAGACATGTTTATGTGATTTATACATTATTTAGTTATTTGTGGCCATCCTGATACAGGAGCAACTGTCAGAATTCTCCCCCAGCCTGTGATGCCAACTCACTCAACAGAGTAACACAGAGACGCGGGGCCCAAGGTCATATCACAATGCAAATGTGTCCTACGGTGTCCAGCACTGGGGGAATTGGAAAGTGAGACACCATTTGAAATGTCCGCCTCCTGAAGATGGCCCATGAAATATTCTGCCAGTCATCCAATATGTAAAATTGTAAGCAGAAGATTAGAAGACTAGGTCCTTACTGATATAGTCAAAATGGAAGTTCTCCTCTCTCAGGAATGAACTTCATAATGTACTAATGTCATCATAAACACAACATACATTTTTTGGTCCTTTTTTTTATGGTGATCACATGAAAGGGAATCTAACAGAATTCCTGGGATTGTGGGACACAATGTTAATCAGTACCACAATGAAGGATGGTATAAGGTCACAGAAGTCTGTGTTTATTGTTACCATTTACCAATACTTATGATCAGATTGTGATCAAACACTCTGTAAGTAAGACTGAAAACTTTCTCTTCTCCCTATGGGTAGTAATATTACAAAATCAGGGCCATAAAATAAAGGAAAATCAAAAGATGTGGACAATGTAGGAGGGAAAAATGGCAAAGAGGTGTACCAGGCAATAAATGGATTAAAAAGATTACGTCACTATTATATTCATGTTCCAGATAGAAATAAGAAGAAATAGGAGAGTCAAAAGGAACATCTCAAATGAATTTGTCTTCTTTTAAAAACCTTTTCTAGGAGCCTCATCCAGCAATTTCTGCTGACTTCTTCTTAGCCAGAAGCAAGTCACATGACCACCCTGAGACAAGGAGTAGAAGTACAGTGTTTTGGGGATTTTTTTGGTATTATTATTATTATTGTTCATTTCTGGGCATATTGCTATCCCCCCACCCAAAATCCTGATGCTGGTACTAAAGAATAATGGGAAAATGTGTACTGGGTAGGCGACCGGCAGGATTTAGCTCAGAGTAAAAATCCAATCCAACCTCAGGCAGCAGCAGTATTTCTGTTTGCTAATGGCTATGGCTTGAGAGAAACAGCCCTTTGGCTCAGGTAGTAACTTTAACTACCAAAGATCATAAGCAAATGCTTTACTTTATTTTTAGTTCACTAGATGAATCTACCATCTACTAACCTGATGAAGTATTGAACTACTTAGAGAAGACAGCTCATCAGCCACATGGGTCAAAGTAGAACTTTTAAAGGAAATGCAGCACTCAGAGCTGGTATTTGACTTGTTCCCTCTCTTTCGATTCCCAATTATAATTACACATAATAAGGTAATTGAGAAATTAATAGAGACAGCCCTACTAATACAGCAATCACCTTTCCTGGGCATTTCTTTAGTTCCCATGGTCCACAAATATCATTTGGTAAGTACTTTTACATTTGCTTTTTATTAGGAAAAGGGTGTCTTCTTTGCTCAATATAATTTGCCTACTAAATTGAGAATTAAGTGGATAAATGACCCCACCCACCAGAGGTCACAACGTAGAGGTCCACAGTAGCTCACAGAAATTTCTTGCTTGCTCCACACAGTGTTTTAAAAATAATTGAAGTAGTTGTTAAATATAAAAACCAGGAATTTTGACTCAAAATTCTTGATATCTACCCTTTCTTAAATAATCAGAAGGTACAGCAACCCTGGCTTGCATTTGTGCATAACAACTATCTATGGCTGATAGTGGCTCACCCATTGGGCAGAGTCAAGAATTGTTAAAGAATTCAGAGTAGAACTTCCATTTGATCCAGCAATTCCACTACTGGGTATTTACCCAAAGGAAAAGAAAGACATTCTACAAAAAGACATCTGTACTTGGGTATTCATAACAGCACAATTCACAATCACAAAGATATGGAAACAACCCAAGTGGCCATCGATACATGAGTGGATTAATAAAATGTGGTATATATGCACCATGAAGTTCTACTCAGCCACAAGAAACAATGGTGAACTAACACCTCTTATATTATCCTGGATGGAGCTAGAGCCCATTCTTCGAAGTGAAATATCACAAGAATGGAAAAACAATTACCACATGTATTCACCATCAAATTGGTATTAATTGATCAACACTCATGTGCACATATGGTAGTAACATTCATTGGGTGTTGGAGAGGTGTGAGTGGAGAGCAGGGGATGGGTATATTCACATTTAATGGGTGTGGTACGCACTGTCTGGGGGATGGACATGCTTGAAGCTCTGACTCAGGCAGGGCAAAAGCAATATATGTAACCTAAACATTTGTAGCCCCGTAATATGCTGAAATAATAATAATAAAAACAATAAAAAAAGAATGGAAAAACAAACAGCACATGTACTCACCAATGAATTGGTATTAATTGATCAACACTTTTGTGCACATATGGAAGTAACATTCACAAGGCATCAGGCAGGTGGGAGGGAGGAAGAGGGAATGGGTAAATTCACACCTAATGGGTACGGTGAATGATGGTTGGGGGTTGGGCACACTTGTAGCTCTGACTTGGACGGTGCAAAGGCAGTATATGCAACCAAAGCATTTGTACCCCCATAATATTCTGAAAAAAAGCCAAAAAATTTCATACAGTTAAAAATATGAGATTAGGTGGAGGTTAGTGTTCATAATTAAATCTAGTATTGTCTGGATTTATGAACTATAAGCTCCATCCATTCCCATATTTTAACTATAATAGAAACAAATTTTTATAATTATTTCAGGAATTCACATGAATCAATTAATCAATGCTTTCCTTATGAAAGATTAAAATAGTATAAGATATAGTTCATGCATTTAAAATTCCATAAAATCTGAAAGTCCTGGCAACATAAAACAAAACTTCAAAGAAATAGTAAGGAAAAAGATATACACATTTAGTAGGACAGACAGTAAGTGGCAAGTGATAATTCCATGGTAGCTAGAGTTGTACACATATTTCTTTCGTAATGAGAAAAAAAAGTATGCTGAAAGAGAGATCATGTTTCTTCACTCAACCTTACATAGCATCTGTCTTTACTCTAGGCCAAATTCTGAAGCATTCTATTATCTTAGCAGATTGCACCCTTCTCAGCCTGCCAACAGGGAAAGTTTTCCAATGCTAAGCTGAAGAAGGATCCCTGGGCAGACAGAGCCACAGTGGGGGTCAAAAGAAAATTGTCCAATTCTATATTGGGAATTGTTCTAAGCCGGTATCTCATTTGCTGCCAAAATGTTACCCTTTCTAAACAGAAATGCATGCGGGAGAGAGGTAATATGTTTCTCTGACTTTTTGCCATTATTTGCCAAACTGAGCAATGATTTATATGTTTTTTTTTAAATTGTCATAATGACAATTAACAATGATTGATCACTTTCAATGTGCCAGGTACTAAGCAAAGAAAATAACATACACTATCCCATTCACTTTAATCTTCATAAAGACCCCATCAAGAAAATGGAAAAAAAAAAAAACCTCAGGCAATTAGGGTAAATTATCTTGCCCCCAAAGCCTTTAATGCCAGCAATATGACACCTAGGAAATGATAGAGTCAGATTGAACTTAAGTCTGGGTTCTTAACCATTGTGAAATAATTAGAGTATAAATACTATTTGAAAAATGCTGTGCAAGTTATAAAATGTCTAATATACATTAGTTCACTTGATTCTAACCATCCTGAGGAAGGTATAACAATGTGTGATTTTTTTCTGCCTTCTGTAGGAAAAAAGACAAATGAGCAATAGTTAAATGTGTAACTACTGGCAAAGCGCTATGACATGAAGGTAGAAGACAGAAGCAAAGAATAAGATACCATCCTAATCTGATATAGATCACTACCAATGCAAGGCTGACACGCTCCTTATAATTCCTGGGAGAATTAAATCAATCCTTTAACCAAAACACAAGTCAAATTGCAACAGAAGCTCAGATAACTGAGTGATTCTGTCTGATTGGAAGAATTCAAGGAAGCATCACAGAAAGGAAGGGTAGGATTTCTACAGGCAGAAATGGGAACGTGTCAGATTTCTAGGCTGAGAGAACAGCATAAGTTAGCAATGACACATCCATGTATGAAATAGTCAGAGCATGTTTGTGGAATGGTTCAGTGTAGCTGGAGCAGGTCAGTAAAGGAGCAAAGTAGACAAAAACTGGAAAAGTATGACAGGCCTGCATGATGGAGGCATTGAACACAGCAGTGAGAAATTGGAAAGCTATTAATGGTGTTTGCGGTGGGCATGTTCCGACTGGTGCTTAAGGGTGATGTCCGAGTCACAGTGTAATAGATGGGCCAGATAAGTAGTGAGTAACCCGGACCCTGGGGCCACACAGAGCTGCCTGGATTGGTGATAAAGCCTGTGATTTCATTCAAGGATGAAAGAAAAGAAGCCACTTTCATGTCACTATTCTCATTTAAACATATGCAGCTTTTACTTTGCTAGTGGCTAAATAACACTCACAGTTTTCTCACTGACATTCTTCACTTGCATAAAGCAGTTAATCTAACTTGGAAGAATCCATATATTATCCCTTGAAACCCAACAAAACTATTTATCTTTTTTAATGAGAAAACAAAAACTTTGACTGATAACTTTTTTTAGGTTTCCTTCAGTTAGTCTTCATGAAAAAATATACATATCACTTCCCTACATTAGCCCAATGAAAGAGGCAGAGAGATCAGTCAGAAAACTGTTGCAATAGTTTTGGCTTGAAAAGACAAGCATCTGAACTAATTAAACTAGTGCTCAATGGTCGTGTGCCAGGTATGAGGCATATGAGGTGCCATCCCATCACAACCCTGTGGGTTCTATAACTCTCTTGATTTTATGTATGAGAAAAACATAGACTCAGAGGGGCTACAGAACCTGTCCAAAGTCATAGCACTGGTAAACAGAGGAGCCAGGACTTGACCTCAGGTCAATTTCAAAGCCCTTGTTTTTTATTATGATGAGGAAGCACCACCCAGCTGGGAGCTAGGATGCTGGCAAAGGATGGAGCTTCACAACAAAGGCAGTACCAACCCATCCAGATGCTGAACCGGGTGTGGTGGAGTGACACGAGGTCACTCTGCTTGCCATGCTAAGGAATCCAGACTGTATACAGTAAGGGGCATAAAGCCTTTAAGGGATTTTAAGCAAAAGTGTAAAGAGATCAGATTATTAAAAATTGGAAATTATTGATACTATCTCCTTAAGACACACTGTAGACCTGGCATAGGGCAGTGACTATTGGGGGTGGGATTTGTTTTGTTTTTTTATTTGAAGCAAAAATTGCCAAGAGCCTACCTCTAAATCAGGATGTTGTGGTTTTTTTCTAATTTGTTCTTGAGGTTTCTTTCAGGAGAGTACCTATAACCTCTGGCCACACCCTGACAGGGCTCCAGGGAAGGTGGCCATGGATGTTTACAGTGTGCCTTTCATGGGACACTTCTTTATCCTGGTGGATGGCCAAATGCCAAAGTGTCCAACCCAGGAACAGGTATCCCTCTCACAGGAGCCTTGTTCATACTGTGGCTCTTGTCTGACCTATGTAATTTATTCCTACCAAGATAGCCACTCTCTAGGAGAACCCTGACTGGGAAAGAAGTTAGGTTCAGGTGTGCTGGTCAGTTGAGAGAGACACAGAAGAGGCAACTTGACAAACCACATGAAATAACAAATGCAGTGCATGACTCGCAGGTCCCAGAGAGAAGAGGGCAGCACACCTCACAGGACCAACAGAAGAGGGTGGTGAGGGGAGACCACCAGGGACACATACCCTCAACCAGCAGGTGGGAGCAAGAGAGAGAGGAACCTATGGGCCAGAGCCTTTCTTAGGGTCCAGGGCATTACCCAAGCAGGTTTCCATTAGGGAGAGCTAGTTGGTGGATTTACAGCAAGCAGGTACAAGCTCCGTGGAGTCTGGGGAGGGGAATCGCTGCAGCATATCTGTGCAGTCTATGCAGCCTGAGTCCAGCAGGCTGTGTCTAGCTGTCCCACAGGAGGTGGTCACCAGGAAGCAGTTGTGTAAGGCAGATACCTGGATCCACCACACTGAGAAACTGGGAGGAGGTGGAGAACAGGAAACTGTGTCAAGGGTGACTGAGCCCCACTTCTGGTATGAAAAAGCCCAGCTTATATTCAAAATGGATGTTGAGGCAACATGAAATTATAGGAATTCACCACACAGGGAGGGTTTCTCAACGTGCGAACCATTGATATGTGGGGCCGAATGATACCTTGTTGTGGGGAGTTGTCCTACGCATTGAGCTCTCTGGGGCTCCACCCACAAGATGCCAACAGGACCCCCCACCCCCTGCAGCTGTGATGACCAAAAAGGTCTCCAAACAATCATCCCATGTTGAGAGCCACTGCATGGAAAATGGTCATCATAATAATTGTGAAATGCTTGATCAAAACCTAAACATAGACATACTTTTAAATGAAAAACAGTAAGTAAGAGACAAATGACAGCAATACTAAAAGTCAGGATCCCATTCCCTGGCCACTGTTTGACTGATGTCTGTGAAGGCAGAGCTGAAGTCAGCCTTGAGAGCAGCTTTTGAGGGTCAGGGCAACACCAGTGTCTCAGATGGGTGACTTTGATATGTCATGGAGCACTCGGTATCTATTTCTGTCTGAGGCTGTATGAAGTTCTAATCTGTGTAGATGTGATTGGATGGCCCTTTGATTGCTCTATTCATCTGTTCATTTAAAATCTCTTTCATGCCGGGGTTTTCTGACTACACTCATAACCCAGCAATCATGCCAGCTATATCAAGCCGGATAATGTGGCTTTACTTTAAGCTGAGATACTCCACAAAGCATAAGCAGGAGATTTAGATTCAGCTGAGGTTTTCTGAAAGTTAAGAACACAGCAGGAGTTACCATTTAGGCAACAAATACCACAAGGCCCTAGTTTAACTTTTTCTCCAGTTGCAAACATAATACTTTCATGTTTTCTTAGATCCTTTTCATTAAGTTAGACCTTTCATGCCAAGCTTCGCCTGGATCTGTCCCTGGCTTCTACATGAGGTAGCATTTGGTAGCTGACAGATGAAATACTTTAATGCACATCTGTAGCCACTGTACCCCCAGGAACTAGCCCCCTTTGTCTCCCAGTAGCACCATTCTATGCACCACCATGAATCAGAACAAAGGCACACCGCCATGTCATAAACAACAGAGGAGAGATCATCATACCACTCAGAGCTTTGCTGCCACTCATGGAAGATGCCATTTAACCCATGCCTGGTGAAGAACTGTAACTGCTCTTTTACTCCTCTCAGCATCCCAGTCACTCTTACACCTTCACAGAGGCCCAAGACACCTCCGTCGCCGGCCCCTACCCCCACCCAGGCTTGGAGTGATGGCAGAAGCACATGAGGAAGTCAGTTGACTTCTTGACCCTACCCAATCATTCGGTGGCTGTCACAGGGATACCAAATGTGAAGCAGAAGCTTGTCAGAGATGAGCTGGGCTATGAGAGGAGTTCTGAGGGCAAGGAAAAGCCTAAAGAGCCTCCAGGGATCCATCCATCTTTCCAAAGTGCCTTGTGAACTGCGATTTAGAATCAGGTGCGCCATCTTGAGAAACCATCCCACATTCCAAGCAAAATTAGTTTAATGTTCCCACATAAAAGGTCCTGAGCCAGGTGGAGGATCATTCTATGAGTGTACACTGTGGAACTAAAAAGGTTTGCATGCTGCTGGAAGGAATTTATGGAGAGATTTATTACGGATCCACTTCTTATGTAAATCGTGTCCTCCTATGTCTGTGATGAGCTCAGTGGAAGTAGCAAGGCCAAGAAAGGTTATTGGGGCCAAATGTCATTAGAGTTTCCCCTTTGAGAAATGAAATATTCTTCATCTAGTTATTCTTGTGTGTCCCAGGAAGGGGAAGGAGGACAGAAGAAAAAGACCCAAACATTCTGCAATCATAACTCCTGTGCCTTTGGGAGAAGTCTGTCTGTTTCTAAGTCCTTCCTGCAAATTGGGCTAACCTGAAGACCAGGAGGAGTATGCAGGCTGAAAAATGTCATGGCTTGGCAGATACTGCAGTGCTGGGGGAGTGAAAGAGTCTGTAGTATTCAGATACTTTCTTTCTCTTCCATTGTAAACTCTTGGAGATTGGGAGTCCTTTCATACCACAAAGACCCTGCTAACACAGACACAAGTAACAGGACAGCACAGTGGAATGCCAAAGCAGGGCCTTGGAAGCTGAACAGATGCAGAATCTAATTCTGGGCCTATCATCTGCTAACAGTAGTTCTAATAACAGAAAGTAACAAAAAATGACAACAACCAGATATGACACCTATACTCCATAGTGCCACTAGTACCCATTTCACCCAGAGTGAAAGCCACTGCAGTCACCACAAGACCCTGGATGACCTACTCCCTACTCTCTCTCCAAACAAACTGCAGTGACTCTCCCGTCCTGGCACTCCACTCCAATCACAATGGCCTCCACATTGTCCCGGAACATGCAGAACACATTCCTGCCACAGGGCCTTTGCGCTGGCTGTCCCCTCTGTCTGGAATTCTCTTCCCTAGATCCTCATACTTCTTCATACCCTTGCTTACATGTCAGCTTATCGGAGAAGACCTCCTTGTTCTAAAATGACGAAGGCCCTCCAATCACCCCTCTCCAACCTGTCCCAGGACTCCTATTCCCCTTTCTTGCTTCGTTTCTCTCCATAGCACTTATTACCGACTGAAATAACATAGCCATTTGTTCATATCTTGTCTGAATCCCACACAAGCACAAGGATGCATACTCCATAAGAGCAGGGATTTTTATCTATTGTATTATATTCACCATCATGTCCCTAGTACCTACAACAATGCCTGGCACAAGGCAGTGCCTGTGTAGATGGATACACCTGACCACTATGTGCCGGTTACTTTACAGAGGCAAGTGACTCTGAGTCTCACAGTGATCCTGCCAAGTAGATACGAACACCGAGCCAGTTACACCTAGGTCCTGGCTTAGGGGCAAGCCCACCTTGAACACCTTTACATTTATTTAAACTCAGTTAATGTTATCCTTCTACTAAGACATAATTTTTAAGTCAGATAAAATAGAAAATGAACTTTTAGCAATTGTTTTCAGGAATTCTTTTACAGTTATCTACTCTTGCATAACAAATTTCCCCAAAGCTTAGTGGCTTGTAACAACAACCGTTTTATTGTATTTCTCACTTTTGTGGGTCAAGAATTTTGGCAACTCTCTGCTGAGGGATTTTTCTGTTCCATGTAACATCAATGGAAGTTGCTCAGTGATATTCAGAAGCAAAATGGGCTGGGCTGGAAAGCAATCTGTTTCACTTACACATCTGACACCTGGCAGGGAAAAGTAGAAGGGACTGTCAACCAAAGTGTCTACCAAATCGATCTTTTGTTTTTAAGGTTAGTAACTCAGGTGAGAAAGCCATACAAAAAAGTAATCTCAAAACATCTGAGCAACGATGGTATTAATGAAATGGCATTCAGCTTCCAGAGAATATGACATCTTTGTGTCCAAGTTCAATACACCTCTTGAAACAGTAATTTCATAACTTGATGTCACACTTCACATACTTACTATTCAGCCCTTAAAAATAACTGACATATGGAGAACAAAAACAGTCTCTAGATATAAATATAATGAGAACTTAATTTTGTGGACTTGGAATTAAACTCAGCAAGAGATGCCTTTAAATTTAGGCACCATTTAAGCCAAAGCATTAAGGTTTCATGGCCCAAAAACAACAACATAATGAAAGAATAAAAGGGGAAAACAGTAAATGCACATCTGGGCCATTTTGTGCATTTTAAAGATGGGTACACTTTGCATAATCTCAGGTTGAAGTGAAAAATGAATGCAATGATTTCTTAAAAAACAGAAAGGCCTATTTTCAAGAGCATATCTACAACTTCATTTTTTTTTACATCTTCCTGTGCAACAGTGGCGGGGTGGTGGAGGCATAATTCAAGAAGAAGCAGAGAAGGAAAGCTCCCTGAGTCATTTTTATTTGAAAAACAAAATCCTTACCCATGATTTTCCTTTAAGGTGTCCTCAAAAATATCTGTTCAAACCTTCCCTCAACAAAAACTCTTCTGTCTTTCAAGGAGCATATAGAAATAACTAGAATATGAGGTATTCTTATCAAGAATCAATACCTTAAATGTTGGTTACTTAGTACTTAAAATATTGTTATCCAAAAGCCAAGTTAATTACCAAAAGAAACATTGTATTAGATTACCAATAGGTAAAACAAGAGGATTTTAACAAAGGTGATTGATAGAAATATTGTAAAGGGCCCACTTCCTTAAATGAGCAAAGTATAAAGATCTGGCCGGCCCAGCATTTGAGCTCTGGCAGCGCAGGGCTCAAGTCCCTAGCTGGGTCGGCTGGACCCATTCACTTCATGGATAGCCTGTGTCATTGGCTAACTACCAGGCTGCCAGGTCCCACTAGTAGAGTATTTTTGCCTCTGCTACACTGAATCTTCATGCAAGGTGTTAGCTGGAACACCAAGCAAGGGTAGAACCACAGAACTGGTCATGCTTGTTTGCTATTAATACATGTTTGCACAACTTGTTAGAAGCTGAGCTTGCTTTTACTATAACAGTCTTGGCTTAAGCTCCCCTGGAAGCAGACCCTGAGACAAGGATCCAAGTTCCAGTAGGAATGTAGAATGTAAGAAAAGGGGTGTAGAATACAAGAAGATAAAAGCAACCAATAAAGGGTGCATTATACAACCAGCTACCACCGTGGGCAACTGGAATTTAACTCCACAGGGAAACTTTGGGGAATCATGCAAAACAGATACCTCACATTCATCCCACCTGGCTTGCAAGGGGACTGGGGTATTTATGCACAGGTTCCCAAGAGTCATTGGTTGAGGGTTACTCCTGTGGCAAGCCATGCACACAGATAGGTTTACTGGGTTCGGTAGAAAAGTCCTTATGCACAAAAATGCAGAGGCTGACAGTAGGAACTTGGCAGAGCACACTGAAATGTACTCTAAGGTCTGAGATCTGTGGGCAGTGCACTGACTATGTCTGGGGCAGTAACGTACAACCTGACTGAAGAGTCGTGAGGGAAGACCCAGGCAGCGTCTACTTACTTCTCTCTACCCTAGGTGACCAATGCATAGTAAAAGAATCTGCTAACATTTCCTGATGTGGGGCAAAGGCCAGTTTTGGACACCCTCCTGAAGGTTATTGCACTTGCTGTTCCCTGTGTCTAGAATGTCTGCAGCCCATACTATAAGGGACACTATTTTAAAAATTTGGTAACATAAAGCTCTGAGCACCTTATTACTCCTCTTCTTTCCCTGGGGCCCCTCTCTGGCAAACTTAGCTCTCTGGATGTTCTTCCAATGCAAAACGCACACCCGAGGCAAACACCAAGTCTTATCACCCAGTATAACTGCAGAAGGAAAATTTTTAAAAGGCTAAGGGAGGAAAAATTGTGCGGCTCCACCCAAACATTCCACCCCCAGTGGGGGAGTGGGGCACAGGTAGTGCATTACTTTTTGGGTGCTTGTCAGACACCCATCCTGAGTGGGGTGGAAGCAAAGGGAAGGAGAGGTGTAGAATCTGTGTTTTCATGAGCTGCTGCTATATAGGACCGTGTCAGTTGTCTATCACTGCAATAATGCTGTGTAACCAACAGCCACATAGTCTCAGTGACATATAACAGCAAGGTTAGTACTTATGTGTCTAATGTCAGTTGGGGGTCAGCTGGCTATTGGCTGGGACAACTAGGACTCTCCACTCCATGGATCTCCCATCTTTTAGGAGGCTTTTCCAGGCAATTCTTACAGGAATGGAAAAGGAACAAGAAGAGTGAGTGAACCCACTCTCACACGTGCTTTGTAAGCCTGTGTTTTCTTTATATTTGCTAACATCCCATTGGCCCAAAGTAGCAGTTGCTGAAACTGGCTCCTTCAGCTTGCAAGAGCCCATTGTTAACTTTGTGAGTCAGCTATTAGATTGCTGGTAGATTAAAATTTTAAAAAGAGGATTTTTTTTTTTTTTTTTTTTTTTTGAGAAAGAGCCGGCACAGCACTGGCCCAAAGCAAGCCACAAGGCTGAGGTCAGAGTGAAAGGGTAACCCAGAACAATACACCCAGAGGGGATGGGCTCTGTAAAGAGAGGGGATGTGGGCTGTGGTGAAGAACTGGGGCCCATTTTGGGAATTTATCACAGGAACTCCACAATGCCATAAGAACTGAGTTTTTTTCCAGGCTCTACTAAGTGTGGGATCAGTCAAGTCCCTTTTTATTTTTACTTATTTTTTGGTTTTTATTAGTCAGGTCACTTGAACTTTCATGCTGATTCTTCCTTTTGGCAAACATTGTTCTTCTCATAAAGATTCATGTGGTCTCGCATGTGAAAAGAGCATTTAAGTCTTTCCAAGGACTATGGCTAATAAAAAGCAGGGACCTGTTTCTTAGTGCCTGTGAGCTCCAAGAGTTCTAGGGTTGGGATCTCAACCATTGCAGAGATGGAAAAATATCTGGCAAAATTGAGAGGTGGAATCCATCCAAAATCAAAATAAGAGCTGGGAAGAAGCCTCACAAGTTCAAGCCCTTGGCTGCATCCTTCAGACACCCAGGCTTTTGGACAGGCACAAGAGGGCAAATGTAGGGAATAAGGAAAACCCAGGTGAATCTCCCCATCATTGTGCCTAAATCCAGCTCCCATCATTTTTCAAGTAAAAGTCTTCAAGTTATGTATTAATCTGCTTTTCTAACAACTTAATATAGACTATTCCATATTGAGCAGGAAGATGTTTTAAAACCATCCTACACCTATGCTGCCCCTGGGTTCACTGGGTGAAGGAATGTGGCATATTATCGATAGACATAGTAAGTGTCATGGCCCAAAGCAATGAGAAACTGGCTTCACCTTGGATCTGCTTCATTCTGCAAAAAAGGCATTTAAAATAAGGTATACTATATCTGCATCCTAGGGAGTCACACTGCACATTAGCATGTAAAAGCCTCTGAAAAGTCTTACAGGAAGGGAAACTATTTCACCTTGAATAGCCCAGCCTTTCTCTACTTATTTGACTACAGAGCCTTGAAATATGCATAACCATGACATGGGACACCAGTGATCTGGAGGACATGGTTTGAGACTATCCTGGCTTCAGTGAGATGCTGGCATTGGGGTCCCAGGTGCCAGAGGACCACTGAAGAGCAAAAGGTACAACAAAGAGAATGTTACTGGGAATGTCTCTACAATGTCCAACCAGTCTCCTTGCTGCTAGTCAGAAGAGACTAGCAAAATAATCAGCAAGTCTCAGGAGCTTTAAACAACAAAGATTAATTTTTCAACCACCCTCATGTCCTTTATGAGTCAACATGGTCACTCAGAGACCCAGGTGTGATGGTTACTTTTGTGTGCTAGTATTATTTCTGGTTGTGTCTGTGAGGGTGTTTGGTATTGGTAGAGCCTTTGAGTTGGTAGACTAAGTGAAGATCACCCTCACTAATGTGAGCAGGTAGCATCTGATTTGTTGAAGGCATGAATAAAGCAAAAAGGCAGAGGAAGTGCTAATTCGCTTTCTCTCTGTTTGAACTTGGACATCCGTCTTCTGCCCTCAGAATTGGTGCTCCTGGTCCTTGGGTCTTCTAATTCAGACCAGGGCTTAAACCATCAGCCCCCACAGTTCTCAGGCCTCAGACTTGGACTGAATTACACCACTGGTTTTTCTCATTCTTCAGCTTGCAGATGACAGATCATAGGACTTCTAGGCCCCCATAATTATGTAGCCCAATTTCTATGAGAAATATATATTTTTACATATAACATAGAGAGTATAATTTGACATATATATCCTATTGGCTTTTCTCTCTGGAGAACCCTAGTCTACCAGGATATTGAGGCAGGCACCATTTCCACACTTGCTTGTCACCAAATGGAAAAGATAGCATGAAGAAGCAGGCGCTGGCCCTTAAAGACACACCAGAGCAGCTACATGGCCACACCTAACTTGGGCCAGGAAGTGCAGTCCCACTGTATTAGTTTCCTGCAGCTGCTACAAACTTGGTGGCTTAAAACAACACAGATCTATTCACTTACAGTTGTGGAGATCAGAAATGCAAAATCAGTATCATCAGACTGAAACCAAGGTGTTGACAAAGTCATGCTCCCTTCAGGGCTCTACGGGAGAATCCGTTCCTTGCCTCTTCCAGCTTCTGGCTTCTGGCATTCCTTGGCTTGTGCCCACCTCACTTCAATCTTCAAGGTCATCATCTTTAAACCTTTCTCTGTTGTCTTCACTTCGTCTTCTCCTCTGTGTGTGTCAAATCTCTCTCTGCCTGGCTTATAAGTACACATGTAATTGCATTTAGAGCCCACATGCCTAACGCAGGATAATCTCCCTAACTCAATATCCTTAATTCAATCACATCTGTAATGACCCCTTTTTTCAAATAAAGCAGCATTTATAGGTCCCAGGGATTAGGACCTGATATCTTTGGGTGCCATTATTCAGCCTAAGGAAACAGAACTGGGATCCTGTTATTTATAAATAGCCATAACAACTACCATATTCTATCTTAGTTTCCCTTCCCACCAGGCTTCTCAACTAAGTGCACAGATATCTAAGCACTTTGCCTGTCTACAGCTAAGCATTCATTCCATTTCAGATGGAGCCAGAAATGCATGGCCAAATAGGGCCTAAAGGACTCACTTATACAACCCTCTCCTGCTGTAATTGAATACACTGGGGCTCAGAAAATGTCATGTATCCAGGGTCAGACATTGAGTCTGAGATGAAAATAGAGCAGAGGTCACCAGACTTGTAATGGGGCTACTAAAGACTACATCATATTCTTTGTTAGCTGCCTGGTTAGCCATTTGGTTGGGAATCTGATTTATTCTCTCTGATGTATACCTTCTGTAGCAACATCCTCCTCAACCCACATCAATCTGTCCCCAAATCATTTTCTTAAAAATTATCATCATCTGATATTTGGTGTATACTTATTGGTCTGTTTACTGTCTGTTTCTCTCCATTAGAATATAAATTCCATGACAACAAAACTCTTTTTTACTCACTTCAGTAGCTACACTGGTGCCTGTCACATAACTGGCATTCAATACTTCTTAAGTGAATGAATAAATGAATCTTAAGAACTTATCCTTTTCTTTACATCCTCACCAACACTTGTTATCTTTCAACTTTTTGAAAATAGCCATTCTAATGGGTGTGAGGTGAAATATCATTGTTGTTTTAATTTGCATTTCCCTGATGATTCTAGTGATCTTGAGCATTTTTTAATATACTTGTTAGTCATTTTCCAATAGTTTACATAAAAATTCTGCCATCATGTTAAGTTGGTGAATGTCTGATAATATCTTCTGGAGTATTACAAACAAAGAGTTATGCTTTCAGCTTATTATGAGTGTGGTTGCAATTTTGTAGACCTTCTGCATTTGTTCTGTAATGTTTTATATTTTATCCTATTTTTCAGAACAAATTGCCAACTTGTAACAAAAAATATATACTGATTAATTATCAATACATCCCATATAGTAAACATACATTTGCTATAGGTAGGCAATAATCTGGAATGATTTTATTTAAATAAATGGTATAGTTTTTTTTATCAACTTAAGTTCTGGGCTTTTTTTTCAATTCTTCCTTTAACCACTGTTTTAGATATTTGTAATCAAACGAAAAGTATCCCATTTAGTGCTAGTATCTGATCTTTGAGTGAAGTAATAATACTAGCAAATAGGTTGTCATGTAAACTTCTCTGACACCAGGCCCCATTTTATGGCTTTAGAGCAGAACCAAGCAGAATAATAGCTATGAGCTATGTTGCTTTTGTCTATAAAGCAAAGGTGAGTGACAATCAGCAAAAAACAACATTAGGAGCATATTGAAAGAGGAAATACATTGTTTTAAATAAAGAAAGCCTGCTCTTCCTCAGTTTTAGAGATGCCCGGAAAAAAACTAGATCTTTACATGAAAGCAACTAACTCCCAGAATAACTACAATGGTAGATTAGAATTTCATGGGCTTCAGAGTCTAAAGATTGGTGAAATATTAGCCAAAACATACGTATAAGAATTTGTAAACTGATGGGCCTCATGTACTTAAACTATGATTCTTCCATCCTCAACTTGGCTAATTTTCACACTCACTCTCCACTTTCACCTTCCTGGATGTCTTCTGGGACCCTCACTTCCCTCTCAACTTTCAAATGTGCCTTTCCTTTCCCTGGGACATTCTTCTCCCATGCAAGCTCTCTTTCTCTCCAACACCTTGACTCTCAGTCCCTCAACTGTAAAATTAGCATAACCACAGTCCCTACTCATCTAAGGTTATAAGAAAATGGAAATGAGCTAATAATGCACATTAGTGCTTAGTCCAGTGTTTGGCACATGATGAACACTGAACAAATGTTCCTTGTTATTTTTATCGTCGGTATTCTCAACAAGACACTTTCACTTGGATAAATGTACTGGAGTGACTAATTAGGGAATTTGATAGGCCAATGGGGAGATGTTTGGGGGCATATAACTCATTTGGGGGATGGAAATTCCTAGAACAAACATTATGTGTAAGGTTGGTCCTGTACTGAACAGTTATTTAGTTGAGTTATTCCAAAGTGGAGCACAACGCAGAAGAGAAAAGCATGAAGTGAAAATAATTTAACTGGGAAATTCCATGTATACCACAGCTCCAGGAGCTCCGCTCTTTTCCCCAGGAAGAAAGAGCAATCAGTGCAAAGGCCCTGGGGTCCAAGCATGCCTGTATGTTCAAAGGACAGGAGGGGGCCAGGTTGGCTGCAGCATAGTGACAGGGGAAGAGTCGCAGGGGCCAGATCATGAAGGCCCTTGAACAATATGTAAGAACATTGGCTTTTACCAAATGGGAAGCCTCTTTGGTGTTCTGAGCAGAGATGGAACAAATGAGCTCAGCCTGTGCCCTCAGAGCAAGCAATTCATCCTGCCATGTCTGTATATTAACTCCTTTTAACCAGGGATTTAAAATAAGCTGAAACATTTTTTGAATGACTGCCACATGCCTGCAAGACACTGTAGGCCCCTGAGAAGGGAACAAATGGCCAAAAATTTTTCCTCCTGGTTCTTAAGACCTCACTACCAGTCATGGCAGGATCAAGGGGGATCTCAGTTTTGAAGGGTGATGGGTTGTTTTCCCATCGGCAACCCTAGGTATGCGAACAGCTACTGGGAAGTGTTATAGCTTTCATTGGAAGTAATAGAATGTGATTTGGAGTAATAGCTCTCATTTCCATTTTCTGGGCAGTGTAACCACTGGCTTTATTTTAAATATCAAGTTAATTGATTTAATAAGCCGAGAAAAGGAGAATCTTCTGGTGCACGTCAATCAGAAAGAAAACAAATCAATTTAACATATTACCTTCTAATTCTCCTCTCCAGGTTGCTTCAATGCAATTATTCATCAAGGAAAAATATATTAAAATGAGGTTAGAATGCACACTTCTCTATGGCTAAGAGCAAATAGAAGTTCTTCATTCAACAGTACCAAAGACCAAAATTGTTCTTAAACCTTGTCTCCCTTAACCATTGACTTGACCCAAGATAAAAATGCCAAGTGAGCAAAATATCTCTTTCCCATATTCACCTATAGTTTACTTCCTTCTTGACTTTTCATCACCTTTCACTTTTCACACCCCAAAGATTTTAGAATACTACCTGAGGCCACACAATATTTGAGGGCAATATCTGAAATTACCACTAATGCATCTTTGTGAGTTAACTTAATATTATTCTCATGTGTATTGACACACCATAAAAAGACTTCTCAGTAAACAGCTTTCTCCTTGAATAATGTCCATGGCTTAAATGGCAAAATCTATATTCTATTAATGGAATGAAATATCCCAAATCTATATTTTCAGTTCCAAAATCTCTTGCAAGATCCAGACACACATTTCTAGCTAAGAACCATAGCTGGTGGTTGGTAAGGTGGTGAATAACACTGGTTGAAACTCTTTATTCACCTTCCAGTTATTAACTTCTTGGGAGCCTCTACTTGAATGTTGCACCTGCATCTCAAAACACAACCCAAACTGCAATTACCATCTTCCACCCCTACGATGGACTGTGTTCTTTGTGTTCAGTTTCATTTAATTGCATCTCCATGCACCTGCCAGAACTATACTTGACTTTCTCTTTAAGCCTCAGTGTTTAAGCCTCCACCCCTCATGTTCATTCTACTTCATTTCCTTTCCTCTAATAGAGATAATAAACCAGTTTTGTCATTATAAACTCATAATAATTAACAGTGGCTTCCTGATGTGCTATGTGGAGAAGAATTCAAAGACAACCAAGAAAAAGCACTGTGATTGATTAGTTCTGTCTTTCATGGTACAGAAAAGAGTGGTGGAAAACGTGCCAGATATCTGATGTCTTTAGTCTATGCCCTCATCATCTCTTGCCTAGAATATTGTATGAGCTTCAGTGCCAGATATCTGATGTCTTTAGTCTATGCCCTCATCATCTCTTGCCTAGAATATTGTATGAGCTTCACTCCTTATAACCAAGCTTGCCTAATTTAATCTATCTGCCATACTGTAAGAGTTATCTTCTTTCACAACATACCTAAACATATAGCTCTGTCCTCAGCTTAGAAATCTCACTTTGTTTTCTAATACCTTCAGGATACGGTCCCACCTTTCCTGCTTAACATATAAGATCCTCGAGAACTTGATCCAGCCTCATCCTTGACACTCATTCCCACCCACACTAAGGTCCAGGCACACAAATATTCTCACTTTCCCTGATCAACATTTGGGGACACTTGGCTTTCATGCACATCCTTCACTCAGTAAACTTGCACTCAGAGAACAAACATCCTAATTCTTCTTTGCTTAGAAAATAATTATTCATGTCTTAAAATCCAATTCAAAATGTCCCCTCCCACAAAAAGCCCTTTTTTACCAAACTCTTAAAGCATGCTGTGCATGCATCCAGGAAAGGGCTGGCCCCACTTTGCCCCAGAATTTACTTGTTTGTCTCTCTCCATCACGATACTGTAAATCCTCCAGCAGAAATGATCTGGTCTTATACTTCTTTATATCTCAAGTGCCTGGCGCAGAATCTGGCACAGATTAGTACTCAGTAAATGTTTGTTGGATAAATAAAGAACTCAAAGGAAAGTTCTCTAATTGTGCCCATTGAGACACTGTAACATCTACCACCAAAGAGCTATTCTTGGTTGGATAGGCTTTTTGTCAATCCTTCAGTTCACATCATCATGTGTAGTGGCCTAAGGTGTGGCTCTCCTAGCAAACCCACCAATTGTTATAATAAACACATTGTTTCCTGACACAATTAGGCTAATGAAATTGTTTTCCTGGAAGCTTTTCGCCCTGCCCACCAAAGAGAAAGACTAGCTGGAAGAGTTGATTATGCATACCCTAAGGACTCTTGGCAACGCCCAAAGACAAGCAGTACTATGAATGGCATTGTTCTCCAAATCCTACTTCTGATCTCTCAATCTCTCAACTTCTCATCGCAGGTGACAAAGGCCTCTGTTCTCAAAAAATAAAATAAAATAAAAAGTACAGATGAATTTGAACTATTCATTCCCTAATTCCCACCTCCCCTGACTCCCTACAACTCAATGCAACAAGAAGAATATAAAATAAACTACAGAATACTATAAATGATTTGAGCTTCAAGGATTCAGATGTTTAAACTCAGAGAGCCCACTGAGGTGCATGACAATATAAGTCCTGGCAGACTGGCAGGCTTGGGGCTGTGATTCTGAAACATGGGAATTATTCCATGAAACAACAACAAAGCAAGCTGTTTTAAAAAAAAAAAGTAGAAGGCATGAAAATATATGAAGAGCAACCAGAAATAAAATAAGGTGCAAGATGTCCACAGGTGGTGGCCTCACCCTGCATTTATAAACGAGCAACTGCCATATCCTCTATGGACCAGGTCTCAAAATAAGTCACATCAATAACAAATTCACTATGCTTTCCAATTAGGACAGACAGATACCTCTAAAACGGACTAGAGACCATTATCAGAAAGGAGCTAAAAAGAAGGGGCTGCACAAGCCAAGCTGGCATCTACAGGACACAGGGAACTGACTGCTGCCTGGCACGACTGCCCAGGAATAAGTGTAGACCCCCACGAGCCCACCTGCCTGCAGGGTTTGACCTAGACAATTCCTCAGCTAGGAATAGAGTCATTTTTCTCATTTTAAAAATAGGATAGACCCTAAAGAAGAGTGAAATAAAGTAGTGATTCTCAACTATGGTGTTTACCAGAACCACCTAGCAAGTTAGTAAAGATCCTAGAGGCCCCAGCTCATTGAAGAAGGATGGGCCTGAGCCCCTGTGTGTTTATCAGCTTCTCTGGGTGATTCTGATACACACAAATGTGTAAGGACCACTATTATAGAGCACTGGTTCTCAAACTTGGCTACGCACTGGAATCAATTCTTAAAGCTGCAGAGCTTTAAGAATTACTTCTGCCTGAGTCCCACCCAGAGATTCTGATTTAATCGGCCTACATGTAGCTTGGGCATCATAAAAGTCCCAGAGGAAGCCAAGATTGTGAACCATGGATTGAGAAGAAGGGTTACTGTCACCAAGGGAGAATAACTGATCCAAATATATTCAAAACCCCATTCGATCATAATCTGAAATCCTTATTCTTACCTGTCACATTTAAAGACAGAATCCAGAAGCCTGTAGAGGATGTTCATAGTTGTTACTGAATTCAATGGAATATAATACATCACAGAATAACATAAAGGAATGACGTAATTGGGAAAACCTTTAAACACCAAGGGCAGTTGATATTACCATTGTTTTCTTAGTCATCATCAACAGTGTTATCGCTAGTCCCTGGAGCTCTGCCCTAACCCTATCCGCAGGATCTATTTTTTTAATTATTGGGAGAGGGCAGAAAAGGGCCATTTCTCCTAGCCGTCCTTCCCTGCTCTCTGACAGCTCGGGCTGAGAGCAACTTTCACCGCAAGAGTCTTTTCTCCAATTTACCAGATGCCGCACATCTCCCCACAGAGCACGAAGCCTTACAAAATGGCAGAGCTGTCTACTGCTTTCTTGTCATTCATTTGACTCTTGCTTAATTCTCCATTGCAATTTCCTAAAAATGACCACTTTGAATATGAATGTAGAGAAGTAGAAGGCATCTGGGCCTTGCATTTAAAGCAACTGGATGCCTCATCAACTGTGCAGCTTCAGGCAAGTTCCTTAGCCTCTCTGAGTCTCATTTTCCTCATTTGTAAAATTGGACCAATAATACTAACCACACAGATGAGCTGTGATGACAGAATGAGATCTTGCAGTTATAGCGCTGTAGCAGAGTCTGACACACAGTAGGTGTGCAAGTGTTTGGCACCCTGTGAGCACTATATGAACGTAGCTGTTATCGTTATTGCTGTTGACATTGCCATTATTCTACGTGGTGCAAAAGGGAACACTACCACAGATAAATCTTACCTGCCTATAAAGGAACAAAGTTAAAAATTCTTTGCCTCCTCCCTCTTAGGAAATCTCAGATTAACTAGAGAGCAAAGATTCAGGTCAGTGACCTACATGAGGGCCAAAAAATGCTGAAATTAGCAACTATTGATTTTGTCAACTTTGGGCCAAAGTACCATATAATGCTTTTCCCACGTAGATGCTCAGAGCCAGAAAGGTTCGTGGAAATCATTGACGCCTAATACATGTTCACACTAAAGCAATGGAGTCCCAGAGTTTACACGGTGCTTCAGGGCACGTTAGGTACTAACTAGTCAGAATGAGCACCCAGGCCTGGAAGAAGCCACAGTAACACTTTATATTTATACATCTCTAAGCAAGCTACAAAGCACCTGATACTACCATTTCTTCACCACCACAGTCTCCAAGGCAGGGTTTCTCAACCTGGGCGCTATGGACATGTGGTGACAGAAAGTCCTTTGCTGTGAGTCGGGGGGATCCTGTGCATTGAAGGAGGGTTAGCAGCATCCAGGGCCTCTACCTACTAGTGGCCAGTATCAACCCCTACACAGCTGTGACAACCAAAAATGTCTCCAGACACTGTCAAACATCCCAAGACAAAATTGACTCCTATTGAGAACCAATGCTCTCAATGATAGCACAACTGGCACAGAACTAAGTTCAGAGAGGGTAAGCAACTTGCCTAAGGACACAAAAGATCTAAGAAGGAGAGAAGTAGGGCAAAAATAAATATGCAAACCAAAAATATATATATATATATATTAATATACATGGCCTATTAGTCCAGTGATTTTTGCCCTATTCCCTTCTGCTGAGTGAACTTGAGTTTCACTTCATTCTTATCCCTCCTCTTGGAAGAGAACAAATAAATGTAAACAATACCTTGAAAAGCCTGTTGAGTCCAACTGTTTCAAACAGGCTGTGTATGAAATATCAATATTTTCCATCACAAGATACAGAAAGTGTGAGTTTACTGTAATTATTTTTAGATGAGGCTATTTGAAGGTAAATAACCCACAAGATGTTTTGTATACATAGTTGAGTTATTTCTACCACAATGTCAGGGAGAAACAATTCAATTTTAGCACTGGAGATATAAAAGTTCTTTCTAATACAAATGGCCTATAATTTCCCTGAGAAGTGGTTACAAATGTCTGGCTCAACTATTCAAATGAGTTGGAAACTAACATCCAGTAGATTAAGGAACTACTAGTAATAATATGAATAACAGTGTCAAGGCTGAGAGAAAGTAGAAATAAGAGCTTTGACTTTTTCAAGGTGAGTGATGTTATCTTGAGGAAAAGCAAATACAGTCTGCCCACTGGAGACGGAAGAGGTGTCGATTTACTTGCAGAGTGGCTTTGGATGTGACCCCTATGGTAGGCAGATATTTTTCCTCTGGGTTCCCTCCAGGAGGAGACATTTCCATACGGGTCATGGCCTTGTGTTGTTGAGAAAACTTTCCTATCTTGTTTCTCTCATTCCTTGTCTATGCCTTACTATAGAATTTCTGAAAAAGCACAAAAGACACCCAATCAGCAAGGCAATGAATCTATAGACACCTCAGTGTTTTCCAGCTGGCTAAAGACAAAAAAAAAAGTAAAATAAAATTTAAAATAGAAAACAGCAAGCAACCTTTGCCACAGCCAGGCCTGAAGAGAAGGGGAGATGAAATATCCCGTCTCTCAAGCGCTGTGGGAAAGGAAGGGCCTACGTGCAGGCAAAGCCTGGGAAGGGTGGAAATGATTCTGTGATCCAACTAAACTGAAAAAGTCAGGTTTAATCTGTTGGTACAGCCATGACTGAGATACTGATCAGCCATGTGACCTTCTGCAATGTGCTGCATTTCTCTGAGCCTTGGTTTTTCCGTCTGTACATTGGGGATAATACAGCTCCTGAGGAGTATGAGATGGTGTATGTAAATTGCTGAGTACACTGTCTGACGCAGAAATCATTCTGAGACTCTCCTTCCTTCCTTCCCTAGATCCGTACTGGAAAAGGACAGCCAAGACAGATGTGGATATTGGAGGTTTTATATTTTTTTGCTTTTAAATCTATAAACTTTTCCTTTATTCTCTTCTAAGAACACAGTAAATGTAGGCCGCAAATTAGGCCCTAGTGAGGCCAGTGAAATGCCTCAGTGCCTGCTACATTTGTTTCCCCATAAAAGGGTCCTTCCTGCTCCAGTTGGGGCAGCCAGCACACACAGCCCAATGTCCAGACTAGACTCATCGACTTGGGGGAAACAGGTGCAGCAAAGAAATCATGTCAGATGCAGGGGTGGTCAAGGGTGAGGCAGAAACATCAGAGGTCCAGGTCCACATCAGGGGTGAGGTGGGAAAAGAACAGGTCAGCTTTCACCTTTAGCCAAAAGAGGAAGAACAAGATCCTCAACCAACTTTAAATGTTCCAAAAAGTGGCTCCTTTGCCCGATATTTATCTTTTTAGAAATAAAAGCAACTGTAGATTTCATTGAGTGGCTTCATAATTTTGAACAAGAAAACTGAGATCAAGAGATTTATGATTTTCCCAAAGTCACACAGTTAGAATTTTTTAAAAAAACTTGGACTGATAAACAGAGCTCCTTTGCTAAACTATTAATACAACTTCTCTACTCAGCCGTGCTCTTCATAGGGTCCTGAAAAGTAGGAATCGTATCTGTCTCTAAGAGTAAAGAGATGGCCAAGTACTTGCAGACGTTGTGTTATCCTTTTGAATTTCATCATTTCACTCAGCAGAATAAGAATTATACCTGTAAAGGTGAGAATTATAAAAGACATCCTCCGGTTACCTCTTGGTTCTAGCCATACACGTCTGCAGGGACCCAAAAGGGAACAGAAGTAATCCCCCATCTCCCAAATGAACAGGCGATCATGAAGGGGCTACACATAAAGGCGTGGGCAGGGCTAACACATAAGGGATGGGAAGACACCCAGAGACCGGCAGCAATTTGCACCCCATGTTCTAAAGAGGCCTGGGGAGGAGAGAGTGCAACTGGACCCTCTTGAGAGCCCTGTCGTGCAGGGCTAGAGGCACTGTTTCCTCCCCAGCTGCTCCTGGTGCCGCCCATTGAGCACACCCACTTGGAAGCCAGAAGGAGCACCATCCCAGGTAATGCAATCCATGGGGTCACCCTCCGAGAAAAGATAACAGGTAGTGCCGCGTCAGTCACCAGTGGAGATTAACCAGAAAGGACCCTCCCCAAGGTAGTTGAACCCAGAGACACCTGGATATGGGACTTGGGAGGGACTCTTCTCTAATGGACTCTCAGATATACTCAGGGGCTGCTGGGGCAGAGCGAGAGCCAAAATAAGGCAGACCTTGGGTAGGATATTAGAGGTGGGAAAGGACAACAGGGAAAGGTCAGGAGAGGGACGGTCACTGAAACAGAAATTAGCAAGAAGCCACACGCAGAGAGACACCCCTTCCCAGAAGTGATCCGCCCCCAGTGTGATGGAGAGAAGAATTACTGAAGAGATTAAGGTGCCTTTAGATGTGGCCAGGAAGCAGCCTGCTGGGAATGATGTCATGTGAAGTAACTCTCACCCTCAGAAATCGGAATGAGTTACAAACAAGTGTAGGAATGAGGAGGGTGGAGCACAGGTGCAAACCCGGGGACAGGAGCCCAAGGAGGGCAGAACAGGGCACACAAGGTACAAGGCCCCAGCTTCATTCAGAAGAGGGGGTGTTCCTGTGTTTCCTGGGAAAGGAAGATAGGAATGCAGCCACTAGCAGTTGGGCACCCGACGTGTCGCAAAGACGGTGGGTTCATATACTGTCATCTTATTTAGTTTCATCTTCACAACATTGAGGTAGCCATTTATCCTCGTTTTACAGATAAAGAAACAGAAATAGGAGAGTTTAGTGGTTAAGAGCCTGGGCACTGAAGACACATTTCCTGGGAAAGCTTAAAGTCATAGAAAAAAGTGCCAAGTTCAGTACCCAGCTTGGAACTGGTGCTCAAGCAGTTTCTGTTGGGTGTGAATCCACCCATTCTACCCACATGCACACTCAGGCCCTCTGCACACAGCTGCCTAATGTGGAGAAAGTCACAGAAGCTCCATCCTCCAGCAAAAATGGCAAAAGTGGGGTGTTTCCTCCAATCCTTTCTGCACCTGTTCTGTCTCCTGGCTTCTCCACCCGAGGACATGTGTGGCCCACCTGCTGCCCTCTGTGGCACCAGGAGGACCCCAGCCCCCAGCAGTATTACACCCTTTACCCTCCTCGAGACCACCAGTCTCAAGTCTGCCTTTTTATCAAAAACCAAATTATTTTACAAGAATCAAATGCCCTGATTTGCAAATTGTACAGTGAGTCTCTGATAAACTCTCATAGTAGGTATAGAATATGCTATGGACTCAATGTCTGTGTCTCTCTAAAGTTCATATGCTGAAACCTAAGTCTCCAATGAGATGGTATTGGGGAGGTGATTAGGTCATGAGGGTGGAGCCCTCATGAATGGGATTAGTGCCCTTATAGGAAGAAACAAAGGAGAGATGATCTCTTCCTCTTCCCACCATGTGAGGATAAAAGAAGAGAACGGTGGACTGCAAACCAGGAAGGGAGCCCTCACCAGATACCGATCTGTTGGCACCTTGATCTTGGACTTCCCAGCCTCCAGAACTATGAGAAATAAATTGTTTTTGTTTAGGCCACCCATGGTATTCAGTTATAGCAGCCATAACTGACTAAGACAGCATTCAACTTCAGAAGGAAGGAAGGGAGGGAGGGAAACCATTAGCCCTAAGGGATGCACCATGAATGGTGATGGTTCAGTCTCTAGCAGCTTTTCTTGGGCCCCCTCACAGCTCATCCCACAGGTATCCCTGGCATATAAGGCCACTGCTAAACTTGAGCCAGTTTTCCTAGAGAGTAATTCTGGTCTTTCAGTAGTAATAATCCAGAACATGGTTTATCACAGCATCAAAGACCTGAATTATAACCCAAGTCCACTTACTAACTGCATGATAATTTGAGGAAGTTACTAAACCTCCCAGCCTCACTTCTGCTGCATGTTAAACAGAAATGATACCTCCTTGTCTGCAGGGTTGCCGGAGGTCTGGATGAGACATCTGCACAAAGTGTCAGCTTCATGGTCACTTGTGCTAACCCTTTCTGCCTCCTTCTACCAACAAATGTAGCAGCCAGTGGGAGCCAACTTCCTAAGACCACCAGCCTCCTACCTGTGGGTACATTACCCACAAATACCTTGACAAGATCCATGCGATATCAGTGGTGGATCACCTGGAGGTCAGAGGAGTGGAGAGGAAACCAGGGTTGCAGGTGAGAAATGGCCAAGAAATCATTCCATCCCACGTGCCTCTTCCTTCTCCAAGTTCTCTATGCTTCAGTGCCTATTAACACACTTATCCAGCCTCATTTTAATGCTATTTACACCCAAAAGTCTTATCTCCTCAACTAGGATGTGCTCTTGCAGAAGGTGGGTCCTTCTTTGCCTTTTCTAATGCCTGGCTTAGTGCTGTGGTCATGAAAAAGGAATGTTCAATGTTGGATGTTCCAACTAACCTTGATAGTTTCAAGTTTACATCACATGCATAGTACTGGCCAATGCTACTTTTTAAAAAGAATTATCGTTTGTTATGTTTCTTGTGCTTAGAAGATTTGAATTTGTCCTAGAATATTTTCTGGAGGGAAGTCAAATAAATTATAGCTCAAGAACTTTTCCAGCCCTTGAAATTAATGGTTCTTTGTCATTAATATAGCCCCTGAACCCCAAGAAATTTAAAGTGACTAAAGTTATGGAAATAATTTGTAGGAAGAATGAAGTATATTTGATAGCTAATGATGTTATCTGGGAAATGTTACCCTATTTGCAGTACCCTATGGCCACAAGGAAGTGATTCATCCTGCCAAGTCTCAGAAAATTAGGATTCTATAATCATAGCTCAGAGGTTGTGGTCAATGGAAAAAAACTTAGCCCGGCAGAAAAAGAATGCAGCTTGGGACAGGAGAGTGGCCAGAGAAAGACAGCTGCAGGCCTTGTTCTCAAAGGCCACCAGGGTTAACAAGGAAGGCAAACTGACAGCATTTTGCAGGACACACTGCAGAGCATCAAAGCCTTCTTTGTAAATCATCTGCTAAAGACTCCCCTTGGAGCTGGTTCAAAAGCAGAAACTCAGGAATAATGGCCCTAAAACCAACAACAGAGGGCAATATCATTGACTCTTTGGGGCAAGAAGCACACAGAGCAGCCAAAAGAGCATCAACAGAATCTGGGACAAGAAAAATGCAGGCAAAGTGAGATGTCTCACTCTGTTTTGTGCTTTTAACAAAACCCCTGAGACTAGGCCATTTATAGAGAAGTTGATTTTCTCACAATTTTGGAGGCTGGGACGTCCAAGATCAAGGCACCAGCAGGTGCAGTGTTGGGTGAGGGCGGCTGTCTACTTCCAAGATGGCACCTTATTGCTGAATCCTCTGAAGGGAGGAACACTGTGCCCTCACGTGGCAGAAGGGCAAGCTAGCCAAACTGTCGCCATCAAGCCCTTTCGTAAGGACACCTAATCCCGCTCATGAGGGAGGCGCCCTCATTGGCTAATCACCTCTTACAGCTCTGTTTCTTAAGACTGTCACATGGGCAACCCCTGAATTTCAAAGGGTACACATTCAAACCATAGCACGAGGGAAGTAACCGCTGCTTTGCCCACCTCACTGGCTCCCATTAGGGAAGAGGTGCTATAATTTTACATTAGAGTCCACTGTACAGTTTGCATTAATTCCTTCAAACACACATTATATATTTCACTCAAATCAGAGTGGAGATTTGGATATCCTTCATGGAACTTTTTATAATAATGACAATAACTGTAGCTTTTCAAAAATACAAGTGTTTCATATGAGCCCGATACTGTGCTAAGTGCTACACAATATGATCTCATTTAATTTTCAGCACAGCCAGAGGAGGTGGGCGCCATCATTATTCCTATTTTATGGATAAGGAATGTGGGACTTGGAGAGCTCAGAGGTTTTCTAGATCACACAGTTAAAAGGGGGCAGAGCTAGAATTTGAACCCAGATGTACTTGATCAGAGACAGTAAAACTAACTACAAGAGCAGAGGCTTTCCACTTCAGCAAGCGTTACCTGGGGATCTTGTTGAGTTGCCAGCTCTCAGGCCACACACCGAGTTTCAGTCTCAGCAGGACTGTGATGGGGCCCAGGACCTCAGGATGGTTCTGAGACGCATGGTGATTCTGACGTGTGTGGTCTGGAAGCACACGTATCTCAACACTCCACTATACCATAAAGCCTCTTTTCATAATCTTCAGAAAGTCCCATGTTGAAGAGACAGCTCCAAGTGTTACATATGGACACGTGGAGCTGTGGCCCCAACCTGTGAGAGTCAAGGTCCATTAAGTCCACAAAGGGCCAGAGCAGGACAGCGGCTGCTACCCCTTGGGGAGTTTTCTCTCATGTGACTTGTTCCTGCCTGGGGTTGCTCTACACGACAGTAACATATTCCAGTTTATTTCAAAGGTGGAAAGCAGTGGAAGAGCAATGCAGAGGAAGCTGCTAAAACCAGGAGAACGATCCAGAAAATATACAGTTCTGTTCCAACCTGCTTGTTCCTGTTCACTGAGATGAATCCAAGCACTGAAAGTTTCAACTTGAAGACTTCGAGTCTCCACACTTTCATCTTTTATTTCTACACTTAGTGAGATTAACTGAAAGTCTAATAACAAGTAGAATTTAAGAAAATTTTTAAATGTTTTAGATTTGACCAATATGGCCAGTTCAAGGAATAATTTACATGTCATGTGGGGGCTATTTTGTATTGCTAGGAATGGATTTTTTTATTTGGTTTGGTTTGGTTGTTTCATTTTATCTGGAGGGGTGGGGGCCTGTTGAAAGATTTTCTGCTTTCATAATAAAGTTGTATTTCTTAGGAGGTTTGTCATCCCAATGTTACCGCTGGTTTTGTACTTTTAAGAAATGGATTTTCTAAGTAAAACTCTATCTAGAATATGCTACTGCCTCTGCTAATGCATTTCATCAATTGTAAAAATTATAATTGATAAAACTAACATGACTTCAGTGAAACAACACATTTTTCTAACTTCCATTGCAATGAACATAGTACCCTTTCAAAATGCTAAACTACCATCTTCATATTGCTAACTTAATAGCTCCTCCAATTACTACAAAGAGTTTAAAATGGCTTTATTAATGTTGTTAGAAAGGCAACACCTTTTGATTTGTCATTTTAAACGTTATATTTTTTCATGCTGCAGAAGAAAGGGAAATGTAAGAGGCCACAGTTATAAGCTTCACTCCACTGACATTCTCTCTCTGGTTAGTGTAGCCGTGTAGTCATTTCTGCATTGCTAAAATAAATGTTTTTAAAAGTTTCTTCTATGCTGCTCTACAAAAAGTGATGCCTAATGGCAGAAGATGGCATTTTTAAAAGCCTTTTCTTTCTATTCATTTTGTAGTATTGGAGCCAGTATTTTTACCATCACAGGCTACAATTTTCACTTTATTCACTTTAATGACCTCTGTCACCTCCCTGAATTCAACATCATTCAATACAAAAGTTCAGACATGATCACAGACTCTGTATGTATTTAGGAAGCCTCTAAAACTGATTCTGTTCCTGACTGTCTGTTCTAATGCAGAATTTATAGCTTTGTCAAACTAAAGCAGAGCTTGAAGGCCAAGTTGGGGTAATTTGTTAAGTCTGTATGAACTCATCTGGAGCCTCCCAAGACTGTTTCCTAAAGTGCCCTTCTGTGCAACTGTGTAACTGTATGCCACAGCTTAAGAGGAAGATGTTGCTAATGCCCTGCAGGGAAGGCCTTGGAGCAGAAGTGGCACAGCCAGGACTCCACAGTAGGTACCTACTTTCCCCAACAGCTTCTTCAGCAGCCCTGGAAACTGAGAGCTGGGCTGATGACCCGGAAGTACTCAAGGAACCTGGAAGTGACACAGCACTTAGAGGCAAGGAGACCCCACCAATCATCTTTAAAACAAGTCCTTGAAGACCGTATTTCACAGTCCCCAAGCATCAGAATGTACAAAGTCTGTGCAGTCCTCTCGGCAAACAAAGCAGAGAACGTACGCAGATTCTGCAGCAGCTGGAGAGGCCACTTTATACCTTTAAAACACACCTACGCACAAACACACACACTTCTTCAGATTTTTAAATATGTTTAAAATAATGTGGATTATGGAAACTCCTCAATCTCTTTATAAAACAGCAGTGTTTGTCAAACACTGAGTTATAAAAGTTAGATGGGCCATGCAACATATAGGAAGTCTAATATTTCTATATAAATTTCTGGATAACTGATGGAAGAAGAAACTTGGAGTTTAAAAACTGATGCATGGGGTGGAAAAAAAAAAAAAAAGGTAGCAGCCAGGTGTGGTGGCTCATGCCTGTAATTCTAGCACTTGGAGAGGCCAATGCGGGAGGATTGCTTGAGGCCAGGAGTTTGAGACCAGCCGTCTCTACAAAAAATATAAAAACTTAGCTGAACACGGTGGTGTGCACCTGTAGTTCCACCTACTTGGGAGGCTGAGGCAGGAAGATTGCTTGACCCCAGGAGTTTGAGGTTGCAGTGAGCTATGATTACACCACTGCATTCTAGCCCAGGTGACAGAGCAAGATCCTGTCTCAAAAAAAAAAGATATTATAAACTTATTCAAATTCCAGGAACATCGTCACACTACTTGAAATGAGTCAGAATTTTAAGGCTAAAAGGGCTTATAAGAGTATCTAAGAAAACCTTTTTATTTCACAGATGAAGGAACTCACTTATGATTGGCTCAAATTCTTATTGCTTCTTTTTCTGCTTTAACATTAAGCAAGATTTAAATCAAAGAAGAGCAAAGAACTGTCAGGGATTTTCCTCTGATAAGTTAGGGCCTTGCAAGCAAGAGTGAGAAATCTCATTTCAACACAGAAGGCAACTGGATGCCGGCAGATTTTGAACACGGAAACTACGATGCTGAAGCATGGGGTGAAGCCTGGGATTGCAGCTGGATTGTTTTAAAGTGATTATAAATGCATCGGCTGGACACTGGTAGTTTGGTGAGAAACAAAGTCATCCTTAGAACTCATGGAATGTTGGGCCAGAGTGAAACCCTAGAGCTCATCTAGTTTAACCTTCTCTTTGCACAGATGAGGAAACCGAGGGTCAGGGAGCAAAAGGGACTGACTCGCCCACATTCACACAGTCAGTTAGGAGCTGAGTCAGGTCCAGCGTCCAGGGCTCTTAATGCTCTGCCCAGTGGTCTTCCCACCAAATCAATCTGCCTTGCAGAGCCCACATTAACATGCTGATTCTATTAATAAGACTGGAGGAAAAAAGTGAGATATTAAGGATGCAAATAAAGTAAGAAGGAGAAAAACTCTTTATATATATAAAGACAAGATTCAGAGAGCGCTCCCCAGATCTTTAAATGAATGGACACTGGGCCAGGGAGTCACTGGTTAATAATAGGTGTGGACTTTTGTGATAGGGAAGGGAAGGCAATACAGGGCTGGGGAGAGAAAAGAAAGGATCTCGGCTTCCTACTCTACACTAAGAGTAATGGCCACACTTCAGACGGAGGCACTGTGTTTGGTATGAATATGAAATGGTAAAACCGTATGTGCATGAAGTACCTCCTGTTTACTTATTTGATGTTAAAAACAAATCCAAATGCAAGGCCCTAATTTCTGCCATTGCCAGGGCTTCCACCCATGGCTGGACCAAAGTCTCCAGGGATTTTCAACATTAAAAACCATTTTAGCAGTGACCCTCTATCCATCTGTCCATAGGGGTTACTATCGTGGTGCTTGTGTCCCAACCCACCGGGGTCTCTAGAAAAGGAGGGACTCTGAAACTTCGGTGTCCTTGGAGCCTGGGATGGTTGCTGAGATGCCTGGAGTCAGGGACTTTGGCACACCATCCACCATCTGGAGGGACAGCCCTCTCTGAATCTTGTCTTTATTTAAACTGTTGCTATTTTGCTCATTATGGATTTTTTTGCATTAATTTCAATTTTTAAAAATACTACATTAAAATATTTCTTAGCTTGATTAGTGAGTTGTTTGGAGTCCCCTCAAGTTTTGTGCTCGAGCCAAGTGCCTCTCTTGCCACACCCTAGTCCTGGCCCTCATTTAGGCCATGTGAGAGAGTGTGTCACAGGTCACCACGTCTCATGAAACCCACAGACTGTGAACCTCTTAACCCTCCCCAGGCTGGGGGGATATCTGTCTCCATCACCACTTTCCACCTCCCCAACCTCTTCTAGTTGCCTGTCCTCCTCTCCCCACAGCCTGACTCTCCAGGGGTTTAAGTTCTCTGAGAGCAGGAGCCAGGAACTGGGGGAGCATGGGGGGAGCTGCTTCAAGGACTTCATCTTTAGGCCCTTCCACAACCTTCCCCCAGGCAAGGAAGTCAGCATCAGTCTTAGAATGGATTTGAGGAAGAAGAGACTGGGAGGAAAATTGTAAAGAGACACAAAGACAAAAATTCACATCTCATAATGAATAGTTACTGAAAATAGCAACAAGGCAGGAAACTTGCAAAACTGCGTGTTAACAGAAAGATGTCACTGCTGGAGGAAACTGACTTTGGGTAAATGACCTTTCCCAGTGGTAAGGACAACACTTTTTTTAAAATCAGGGAAACACAAAAGTGACGGGGAATGAAAGGAGATGGTTGAAGAAAGCAAGACAATTAAAATCCTACCAGCATATTTCCAAGCTTTGGAGCCAAAGCAAAAATAAATATTACAGATTCTCTATGAAGATGTAGGAAATGGAATAAGAGGAGATACCATCTGGGAGGAAAGATTTGTTGAGTAGCCAAAAAGTCAGTGATCAGGTTAATGAGGAGACACAAGGGAGAAGGTTGAGGACATGTGAGAAAAATAAAGTGAGAACAATGTCCTAGGTTTTCAAACTGGAGACACTTAGAGGAGAGACAAACTAACTCTGTCCAAGAAGGCATGAGATTGCTATAAAATTCAGTCTGATGGATTTTTGTCTCAATGAAAGCAGACCACAGATGACCTTAGCCTGAGTGGAAGCTTTCAAGGGGAACCAGGGCCAGATACTGGCTGCTATGCTGGCTCTGAGGAGACACCATAGGTCTAAATTTCCTGTTTAAGCAGGTTAAAGAAACATGCTAGGGAGGAGGAGGGTTGGAGAGAGATGTGCTTATGTGAAGATTCTCAAGAAAAGGAAGAATTTAGACATGCTTAAAACTAGAATTAAGCAGGTCCTAAAAAGATGCAGAGGAAGTGAGGAAAAGACAGAGGTGGGAAGGGAGAGAAAATGAAAGTGAAGAGAGAGAAAATACAGAAATAGAAAAAGCAATTTGTGGTTTTGGCCAACACTACTTTGAAAACTTGGTAGAAAGGCAGAATTCAGTGGCTGGGAACTTATATGAGCTACCCTACCCCAGATATGGTCAGCTCCAGAAAGGAGAATCCCATGGCCTGTGCATCTCTCTTCTGTTCCAACAGTCAGAGTAACTCTCAGGGCACTGGATGGGAGTAGACATATCCTCTAGCTGCCCAAGCCTTGCTGCGACCTGGCTCCCTTTATCCATAAAAGCATGTTCTCACTTGACTTTTGAATGGCCTATAGCATTCTTTGTCACACAAGCAATTTTAACAGCTCTGCAAGCAAGGTAAAACAGTTTCTGTTAGGTATAATATGTTCCTAAACATGAAAATCATCAGATAGTTCAACAGTTCCTTTTTACTTTTGAATCAGTAATAGTCATTAATAGCAACACAGTAAAATAATACCAAAATAATTTCATATTTTGCCTTCCATTCTACTTTTGTATCGGATCTATGTGAAAGAAAAAGTCAGACTATGAAATCAAAGTTATAAATTGTACTTCATAGTCTATAATTTCATCACATCTAACAACAGAGTAAAGACACAAGTTTTTAGAAAACATTGGATTTATTTCCAAAAATCCATCTGTCTACTAAATCTACTGACAAAGTATCACTTCACATGATTCTTACTGATTTTGTGATTTGTTTTTTGGCCCTTATTCCTACACGCTGCATGATAGTTTGGTAATCTTTTGGCTAGTCAGTTGGGAGAGGAAAATGGTAGATACAGCTTTTTATCACATAATTGCCCAGGCTAACAGATTGAATTTCTCAGTTTATTCTGACATGAACATCTTCAGTAACCTAAGTCAGAAAGTTATGAATGGATGAGGAATACTGCAGACACATTCCCTATATTGCAGTCATTTCAGTATTGCCTTCTGGTGGGAACTCATGAGAGATTGAAATACTCAACATAAATGCTGCAGGCAATTTACTTAATGAGGAAATATGAACATAATCCTCAAAAGGTAATTTTGCTGAATGAACAATTCCGTTAAGAGAATTAAGTAATAGTTAAATCCTGCCACATCGTTTGCTTTCCAAACATGGCAACAGATAAATTATAATAAACTTCACAGGTTATTATCAAGAGATGAAAAAAAAGAGTATGAGTTATAGACACTGAGTCTCTAAATCTGTCAGCAGACATTCAGACCTTCGGTTTGCTGTGCTCCATACCGAGAATGCAATATGCCTGCTCAATTTCTATGGAAACACTATTGGATTAGAAGTCCAAGACCCCAGATTTTAATTCCAACTCAATTTGCCTCTCTGACTCTGTTTCCTCCTGAAAAAAATGACAGGTTTGGACTAATCAGGCTCAAGGGAGTCCAGTGTGGTGGGGACCCGGGAAACTACCGGTTCTCTGAAATCGACTGCTGCCGTGGGGAGTGTGTGTCCCATTTTGCAGGTCTGCAGATTTTTCAAAAGAAGCTGAAATCTAGATTTTAATATGATACATCCTAATTTTTATCTGTTGGGAACAAGTTAAACTATTTCAAAAAGAGGGAAAATAAAACTGAGTAGGGAACTTCCACTTCTGACCAAGATGAAGTAACAAGAATCAGACTTACCTTCCCACCTGAAATTAAACACACACACACAAACTATAGG
Organism: Eulemur rufifrons; assembly: GCF_041146395.1. Taxonomy (NCBI): domain Eukaryota; kingdom Metazoa; phylum Chordata; class Mammalia; order Primates; family Lemuridae; genus Eulemur; species Eulemur rufifrons. The sequence goes on along the minus strand of NC_090989.1, from coordinate 225,220,324 downwards.
AAACAATGATTTTCAAGACACAAGACATCTGTCGGCAAAGGACAGTGGCCTCTGAGAAATGGAAAATGAGGTAAGCCCTGTAAGTGCCCCAGCTTGAAAGAGTACCAGGGGAATTCAACTGAGAAAGGTAAGTCTTTCCTCCAAATGGTGCTGGAACAATTTGATAGTCTATAAAAAAAAAAAAAAAAACGACTTTCATCTATACCTCAGACCATGTACAAAAATCAACTTAAAATGGATAGAGGCATTAATGTAAAACCTAAATTATAAAACTTCTAGAAGCAAATGTAGGAGAAATCTTTTTAATTAGTATGACTTTTGGGTGAATCTCAAAATAATTATGCTGAGTGAAGGAAGCCAAACAGAAAAAAGTACAAACTGTACAATTCTATTCATAGAAAATTCTAGAAAATGCAAACTAATGTATAATGATTGGAAAACAGCTCAGTGGTTGCCTGGAGGGGCTGGGGACAGGAAGAGGGTTTACAAAGGGACATGAGGAAACTTTTGGTGGTGCTGAATATGTTAATTATCTTGATTGTAATGATAGTTTTATCCGTGTATATCTTTAACCAAATGATGTATTTCACAGGCGTATACCTTTATCCAAACATATCCAACTGTATAGTATATATACAGTTTATTGTATGTCAATTATACTTCATTAAAGCTGTTATACATACACACACACACACACACACACACACACACACACTAAATGGTCAAACAAAACTCAATTGCAGGCAAAATCTGGCATGCTGACTGCCAGTTTTCCATTTCTGTATTCAATGGAGTCTGGCCTCATTTCCAGAGATATGTGATTCTTTGAAATTTATCCAAGGCCACAGCTAAGATACAATTTCCATAGATAGTAGATGTAACTATAGAAAAGCATTCTAAAAAATATTCACAGTGGAAACCTTGGATATATTGAATGTGTATATTAGCATATATAATTACTGCATATTTATAATGCTTGTGTCATCATTCATAAAACACATAAAATAGATTGCTCATTTTCAACAGATCCTTGTTTCCTTGCCATTGGCAGAGCCTATAATTTTCTCAGTGTTCAAGAGGGAAAAGAGGATTCAAATCTATTTCATGCTATATTCCAGGACGATTAAATCATGATGTCACAAGGAATGTTGTAGAAGATATTCTAAGAAAGTCTCCCTTTTCCAGCAATTCTGATATATAAGAGTACTGTAGGACTTACATATTATATAAACAGTATTCACACAATCAATGGGTTTAGGGCTTTGTTCACTCTGTGGTCATATATGCAATGTTTTCAAAGTGTCAGGAAAAGTGTTTCAACCACACATATACTTAAAGCCACATAAACATATACATATATATAGTCATATTATAGCATATGAACAGGTAAACATACAAACCTGTATTCATACATAAGCATGATATAATGTCTAATTTCTGTATGAGTACATAATATATATTATATAAAGAGCACATATGTGCATCCTTTTCTGTTTTTCTTGTATAAATATATTCATGGAAATTTGGTATATCATTGCTCATAAACATTTTTCCAGGTTTAAACTAAAACTCCTTGAAGAGCTTAGAAACAGAGATGAATGGTTGTCTGGTAACCAAGTTGTCATTACCCTCCCCACCAGTATCAATTTTCATTTGCCATCAGATAAGCCTAAAAGTGATGAAGTTGATATAACCCAGTTCCGCAGGTAAAAAGAGTACAGACGTATTTCATGGCAGACTGTAACATGAAAAGGGGCCTGAGGAATGTCACTTGTTCTGTGTCAAAACAATACAATAAAGAGATCTATTGTCAATGGGTCACCCCCATTTTGGTCAGCTTAATGTAGGTGGGGTCCCATAAACCCTGTTCTGGAATGTGGTCCATTTGTGCAAAGAGGTACAATTTGCAAGCTGCTAGTTTTCTTTTTTGCCTTTAAATTGTGGTTTAAAAAAAAAAATTCTGGTGGCATGAAGAACACTTAGACATAGGATAATTTTCATAACTCAAATTACAAGTAAAATAAGTGTCTTCTATCCCTTGTTCGTGGAAGTCCAGACACATTCCTACATAGGAAAAAAATAACATTCCTCCACAATTGTCCACAATCTCCTCCTTCTGCTTCCATTAATTAATACTGATTCACAAGGACTCTAATTTTGTTTCTGAACAATTCATGTGATATCTGATCATTGAAAAATTTTGATCACTACCTTTAAAACTGATAATTAGGGAAAAGGCCATTTTCTTGGCTAAGGCACATTGAAGAAAATTGATCTAAGGTTACTTGTGCTGCTAAGGCAAGTTTGAAGATCTTTCTAATTGAGCACTCTTCCACAAATGCCCTGTAGGTGGATTCCCCACCCCACCCCCCATTCTTAAGAAGGGAAATACATGTTTTAAATACACATATGATTAAAAATACATATAGTATTGAATTTAAAATTCGTAAGAAATAACTAAAACATTTACATGAAAACACAGCAGTAACCCCTGAGTGTTAAATGTAAATTAATAGGATTGTTAAGCCAGGAAAGGCCCTAAAGTAGAGGATCTCCTTAACGAAGGAAAGAAGTCTAACTTCAATAAACATTTCTATTGCGAGGATGGCAGCAGGAGTTTAACGCATGCTCTGGTAAAGAAAATGCCTCCTGCCTTCTGGAATAATAAAAACAACTATCATTGATATACCATTTACTATGTGCTAGGGGCTGTTCTAAACATTCTTTGCATATTACTCATTCAATTCTCAGAACAATGCCACAAGGTAGGCACTATTACTAGCTCTGTTTTTTAGACGAGGAATCCAAGGTAGACAGTAGCTGGGAAACTTGCCCATCATCACACAGCTAAGTGGCAGAGACAGGATTGGACCTGGCTCATCTGGTTCCAAAACCGAAGTTCTTAACCACCACGTCCTGCTGCCCTGTGGACCTACAGAGCACCCCCTTGCTCGCCAAGACCCCCAGCCCGTTAGCCGAGCACAAGCAAGGCTCAGCCGCGTGGCTGTGGTCAGTTGGGTCTCCCAACCTCCCCTGCTCTCCTGCCTCTGTCCACCACTCCAGCTCTGTCTGTTCACTTCACTGAAAATCATCTTTAAAAGTGAAAACAGTTTGTTATCACTGTCCAGTTACATTTAAGGGTAAACAGGGCTCTCAGAGCATGTTTTGATGGGGAGAGGGTGTTGGAGAAAAATAGGACTCCTGGGGATGGGAGGTGGCAGCTCCAGAGGTGAGAAAAGAAAATTGGAAGAAGAACAAGAAGGACATTACTCGGGGGCCAGTGTAACCTGATTTGGGATTTGGGGGACTGATTCCTAGAGGTTAGCACAACCCAGGCACTGATCTACTAATGGTCATTCGGTCCTGCTCCATACGGAGGACGGCAATGAAGCCAGAGGGTCAGAGTGGTGCAGAAGGGTGCTGGCACTCTCCATCCAGCCTGGGACATGCTTCACATGATGCTGTGTCCCCCTTAAGCCTGAAAGAGAAAGAGAGGTCTTCAGGAGGGCAGCTCGAGAATTCCACAGCTGGAAGCCCTGGATGAGGAGAAGACGGCTTCTCAGGAAATGGTGTCACCTGGGAGGTAATGTATCAAGGTTTGCTATGTGGAGTGATGTTCTCTGACAGTGTCAGAGGGAGAGAGATTCCCCCTGCAGGAGAGGCCTAGAAAAGTTGGGTTAATTATTTTCTTTGCCAGACCTTTTTCCTGCCATTCCTTGGATTTGGAAGTCTGGGACGATGGCTGGAAAGACCACAGGAATGGATACAGTCTTCTTTTTCTCATCCCACCCTAACACCCATCACTAGTAAAAAGTCATTCCAAGTCATATCAAGTCAATGGCTTGATATGTTTACTTAATGTCCACATATGTCACACATTATAGCATAAGAAATGATGAAAAAACTTTTGTAGACAGGTCTTTGAGTAGAATATGTGTGACCAGGCACTAACTTTTTTAAAAATTCAGACCTCTGCATGTCCACTGATATAAAACTAGACAAATCAGTATGCTATTAGTATCAAATGTGTGCATTGTGCTTAATTAACCATCAGCTACTCTCTCATCAACACATCAGAGTCAATTGTACAGTAATAAGTAAATTTTTACGTTCTATCATGATGTTATGTTCATATAGTTTCACCACTTATAATTTTGGGGTGCTTATGTGACTTATAATTATAATATTAAATGTCAGCAGCTGCATTTTGAAACAAAAATATTGTATAGTCCTCCTTCAAGGCTTTAGATCAGTTTAATTAAAAAGAATCTTGAAATTGCAAACTGAAATATGGAAACATTTCATTTTTGAAACTACTGATCTTTATGAATAAGGATTGTCTCCAGGCTGTGAAACCAAAGCACACAAAAAGGCATGATTTAAAAAATCTATAACCCTGATTTCAGATTTTTGTGCTCATAAAAATGTCTTTGTCGACTTCAGTGAAACCAATGACTTCTCCAAAAGCAAAATTAAAATTTGATTTTAAAAAGAAATTTGTACTAATAAAGTGCTCCAAAAACCCTCCTTTGGAATTTCATGCCCATTTTGTATCAGCTTTGTTGTTGACTTCCTTCTCCGACGTTCGTTCCTTTTCTCATTCAACCGTCCACTGCTCTCTGTTTCAAGTCATCTGTCCTAAGGCTCTTCCGACCACCCTTCTCCGTGAGCACCTCCATCATCAGACATTTGGGGTTGTTTAGGGTCACTCACCTTCCAATTCGTGTGATCCTCACATCTTGCCTTTCATGTCTGGGCAGAACGAGGGGGAATGGCAGGTTAAGCCAGCCTCCGCAGATAACAGAATCTAGCCTGACTTTTACGACTTCTGGGGTGAAAGGAGCCCAGGGTATAGCAGACACAGATGTGAAATGTTCCTAATTAAAAGAGCAGTTGTTAGAGCATTTATTATGACGAAGTTGTCAGACCCCAGACACACTTGCCATCCAAGAAGGTGATAGCAAAAGGACTCTCTGGACAGAGGTCACCTCCTCTCCTCCCTTCGGCATCTGCACCGTCATCTGTCTAAGCCGCCCTGAAAGTGCAGGCAGCTCAGGACAGCAGTGGGAAGAAGGCGGCATCTGATGGGACTTCTAACATATGCCACAAGGCAGGGGAGCTTGAGGGGTTCCGTTGACCCTTTCCCAGACATCGAGTGAGTGTCCCCTCTCCAAAACCTCCATTGGGGAGTCATGAAGGTTACTTTGGTTCCCGAGTAAACAAAAATTCTTCTGGAAAAGTGTGCTTAGGAATGGAAAAATCTAAATCTGAAATCTTCTAACAGGGCTTTACGTGTTTCTTTATAACCAGGCAAGCGCTGATGAATTGCATAATATTCAGCTCTTAGTTGGTGCTGCCTCTCAGGCCTTAGCCTGCCTGACCCAGCAGCTGTTTAACTTGGCTCCAGGCATTTATGACTTTATTTTGGACAAATCTTGAACATTTTCATTTGATTTTTTCCCAACTCGACTATGCAACTCAAAATTTGTTTTAAATTTTACGGTCTTTTTTTTTCTAGCTTCCCCCCACCCCTCTCTTTTTCTCCTTCCCCGTCTTACAGCTGTAGCTTTGGAATCTGAGTTGGTTTTCTTTAGGCAGCAACAGATTTTGTGATGCCAAAGAAAGGAAGTTTGCAGAAGGGAAGGGGGTAAAGCAGAGAAGGGGAAGGTCGTTTTACTAACTCTTTGGATCTCCTCAGAACAAGCTAGAACCTAATACTATATAAATATTGAAGTGCACAGTAAAGTCAAAGTATTCAATAAACATTTACTGTGAATGGAGGCATTAGGGGAGGCTTAGGCCCCGCCTGAATTCCCATGAAATTTGTAAATATTTCTTTCATTTGTTCTCCATTTACAATTAGTTGTGGTCAAGCTGATCAAAGTCAGAAGAGGCCTGTTGCATGTGAACCTGCATCCCTCACAATGACATCCACAAAGCAGAATGAAATATGGAATATCAGGTTTCCACGGATATATGAACTTGTAAAAAATCTGAAAGAATAGGAGGTTTTTCACACTGAGTAATGTGAAACATTTGGTGCGGATTGTAGGCCTCTGAAGAGGAAAAGGGAGAGCCAGAATCCATTAGGCTCTAAAGCAGAAGCAGGCCCCAGCGAAAACAAGCGCCTTCCAGGGGCGGCCAGTGATTTAGCTGTCAGAGGCTCTCTGCCCTCCCGAGGTCCCAGCAAAGAAGCCCCTGGGGCAGGGAGAGAGGGGGCCCTGGGGCCCTGGGGCCCCATCCAGGATGATGGTTTTCCAGTGGTCCCTGCAGGGCTCCATTCCTCCTCCCTCTCCTCTCCGTCTCTGGATTGTAGAATTGCTGCTCCCCCACCCCAGCCAAACACACACAGCCCTTTCAATTAATGCATTTACAAACTGTTTCCAACCAGACAGGTGTTAAAGTTAATTGGGCAAGTGCTTGGGTAGGATCTTTTCATTTTTTAGACACTATCTATGGAAATAAATAACCCCAAATGAATCCAGAGGTACACACTACCACAAAGCCTCAAAAGCCACACATAAACATAAAACTATTCTCCTGTCTCCTCTCTCTCTCTCTCTCTCTCTCTCCCCCCTCCTCCTTTCTTTCTTTTGCAGATCTGCTCTTTCACTGTCGGCTGGGCTGGGCTCTTCTTTTGTGACTAATGCTGGGTGTTTTAATTGCTTCCTATGCTTTTCCCAGCTGTCAGGCCATAATAAGGTCTGAGGTGGGGACACGGGGGCTTAAGCAGTTTACATTCTTTCTCCTCCAGAAATGCACAAGGCCAGGAGGCAATGTCTCCTCCTTATTAGAAACCCCAGTAGCCACGACTGCTGCTAGCATAATAAAGGACACCACAGTAATTCACAAAATGTTCAGAAGGAAGTAAGCAAGGGTTATTCGCCAAGGATTTCAGAGGAAGCACTTGTAGCTCTCTTTGGAAAACACAAACAATCCTTCCCTTCTCCCACTACTGGCCCCACTCCTCACCCAAGGGGGCTGCAATTCGACCTCCTCTCCTTCCCAGATTTTTGAGATGAACATACTTTGTTCAAAGTACATCCTAGCACCAAACACCAGGAGGGAAAGAAATGTGGAAATCCACTATATTTTACCAAGCTGGGGAAAGGTTTATTGGGAGGATTAAAGATGACAGGGGAGTAGACAGGGGTAAACAAATGATAAATAAAACTGCATCTACATGAAAACTCAGCCTCTCCCACCCCATCCCACACATCCCCTCCAGGTTTTCACCCTCATTTACTCAAAACAATTAGGGCAAGAACCAGTAGCCTGTCCAAACAGCACATGATCTTAGGAGGGTAGGGAAGGGTCACCTTTGAACTGAAAGCTACTGTGAGACACCCAGCTCTTCTTTCAGAGGGAGTTTTCCAAAGTTCAGGGTAGGAACTGTCCTGTGTTCCTGCCGCTGAACAGAAGGCTCTTCCCTGGGGCTCAGGAGAATTGATACAAAGCCACATGCAGCGCAGAAGGGTGAAACCTTGACGCTCGTGGAATCCAAACAGAGAGGAAAGCATAACTTGCTTGACCTTGGATGGAGGCCTTGGGCTTAGAAAAACTGATTCATCCCACATCTTTCAGAATTTATTGGGCTGGGAAGAAGGAAAATAACTTTAAATAGTCTCCTAAATAGTCTCCAAAGACCTCGTGAAACAAGTAGCAGTACCAAAATCAAGATTTCAGCAATTGGGCCACCAATGATTTGAAATGTCATGAGTTAGGTTTGTTTTCCAATGAGCATGGGTTGGCCATTTTGAAGAAAAGTGCGCTCAAAGGAAAATTGCAACTGCAGATTTGGCTAAAACCAAATTTGGTTTACCAAATTCAACTCACACATCCTTTGCCAGGATGTAGGTGATTCGCTGGGCAAAGCCACCCAGCCCCGCACAGAGGAGAAATGTTGCTGCAGTATTTTTTAAAACAGACGCCTGTCATCCATTCCAAGAAACTGAACCTTACCAGACCCTAGAAGCTACTTATACATCACTAATTGCAACCCATTCCTCTTCTTTAGAGGTAACTATCAAATATGAATGCTTATAATTTATAGTGTTTACCACATGTGCAGGTATCCCTAAACAATATGTAGTTTAGTTATCTACATTTGAACTTCACAATCATGGAATTACAGCAGTACATTCTTCTTTAGTGACTTTCTTTTTGTATCCAGTATTATGTTTGTGAGATCGGTCTCTGCTGATACACTTAAATGTTCTTTCATATTCATGGCTGTATAGGACTCTAGTGTATGAGTTATATCTTTCCATTGATGAACAACTGGGTTATTTATATATTATATATTATTTATATATATAACTTATATAAAATATATGTTATATATTTTTGTTCATAATAAAAAATGTCATTATGAATAGCTCTGTCTCCTAGTGCACACATGTAAGATTTCCTCCAACTTAGATATCTTGTCATGGAATTGGTAGGTCACAGGGCATGCTCATAGTTCAACATTGCCAAACTCATTTCCAGAATGGTCACACCAGTTTCTATACCCAACAGCAGTGTGGAATAGAATTCTCCAGGTCCTCATTAACACTTGATTTTGTCTGACAATTGAGTATGAAATGGTAGATTTTAATTTACATTTCTCTGACTAGTAATGAAATTGACCATCATTGCATTTGTCATATAAAATTGATCCTTTACAATTGCTATTTTATTTCATTTGCCTATTTTGCTATAATGTTCTTTCTCTTTCTTCTTGATTAGTAGGAATTTGTATATTCTGGATAATATTTTTACTCAATTTATGGTGTATTATAATGAACAGAAATTCTAAATTTCGTGCCTTCCAGTAAACAAAAATTCCAACTGTAGACTACTTTAATCAATACTTCCCTTTATTGGTTATGCTTTTGTGTCTTGTTTAAGTAATCCTTTTTAACCTTGATATCATAATGATTCTTTCCTATATTAATTTCAAAATATGTTATAGTCTTACCTTTCACATTAGGGTCTTTCATATACCTGAAATTAATTTTTGAATATTATGTGAGCAAGGAGTCAAATTTCTTTATTTTCCAAATATATAGCTGATTGTCTCCACAGTAGTTATTAAAAATACATACTTTTTCTTCCACTCTGCCACATAATCATAATAAATTCCATGTATTCATGGGTCCATTTCTGACCTCTTTTTCTATTTAAGAATAGAATCTGATCTCTCTATTCTATTTTCTCCCCTATGCCAATAACCACCTTTTGGGTAGGGCAAATCAGAGGGAAAAGATGTAGTACCTTCACAGGAGCAATAGCAAGACTGACAGCTAATCAAAAAATAAAAATAAAAATAAAAATTGGAGCCAAAGAGACAGGAACACATGCCCAGGTATGACTTTATTCTTATTTTTCCTGTTTGGGAATTATGGCACTTCTTGAACCTGTGGCTTGAGGTCTTTCATGTGTTTGGGAAAATTCTCAGCCATCCTCCAAATACTGCTGCTGCCACATGCTCTCTCACCAACTTTTGTTAGTCATCTTCACTCTTCACAAGGATATGTCTTTTATCCTCTTTCTATAATTGTCCATTTCTACCTTTTTCCATTTTATGCTTCAGTAGGGATATTTTATTCTGATCTATCTTCCAGTTTTCTCATTCTTTCATCTGTTCTGTCTAGTCTGATGTTAAATCCATCCACTGAGTTCTTAAATTTAGTATTGCATTTGTCCATTTTAGAATTTCCATTTGACTCTTCTTTAAATTTCCCATTCTTTGCCAATATTTTCCATATTTTCTTTTAACATTTACAATATATTGATCTCAGTTATTTTAAAGCCTATACCCAATAATTCTAATAACTGGACCTCCCTATGTAGTCTGCCTGTATTGTATCTTTTCCTATTGTTTTTTATCAAGGTCTTGTCTTTTTGCATACCTGGTTATTTCTGATAGCACCCCAGAAATTTTGTAGGACAAATTACAAAGCTAATATTATATACTGGATGATGGTATTATCCTCCAGAGAGGATTTAATTTTGTAGTTAATTTTGCAGGCAGTTAAGGTAGGGCTTTAATCTAATCAGCATTAAGCTAATTTACACACTAGTCCTGTGAGGACTTGTCCAGTTCAGGTTTACTCTTACTCCTAGCATGTAGTCCTCTGGGGTCCTACCTGAAAGCTTGGGGTATTTATCAGAGCACCTCCTCCTCCTCAATGGCCTTGAACTCTGCCTTTTGTCCCTTCATCCCTGTGAGACTGCCCGAAGCCCTGGTCAGCTTCTGGATCTCTCTGGACTTCAGAATCTGCAGTAGCCTTGAGATGAAAAGCAGCCCCCAAAAGCTAAGTTTACTTCCCTTGTGGCTTCCATTTTATTCCAGGTCTTGGTCCTGAAAATTTCACTGCTTACGTAGAACTATGCATCTTCAAACGTTTACTTTTTGTACATCATCCAGTTTTTCTGTGAGCGTTGGTCCAAGATATCCTGGTCAGCTGTTACTGAAAGCAAAACTCTGATAATTTAGTTTTTTTTTTATCCTATAATGAAGGCCATCTTTTCAAAACTAGTTTTCAAAGGTAGTTGGTGTGTAGAAATGTGGCATATTTTATTAAATTTATTTTTATATCTAGCAATATCACCAAACTCTGTTAGTAATTCTAGTCATTTATTTACAGATTTATTAGGATTTTCTTAAAAAATCCAGCACATCTGTGAATTATAGCTTTATTTCTTTCTTTCTAATGTTCATATATGTTGAACTTCTTTTTCTTGTCTTACATGTTGGTTGAGAATGCCAATACAATTGAATAGTAGTGGTGATAGAGGCAACCTTATCTCATTCACAGTTTTAAAGATTATGTTTTCAGGTGGATGCCTCACACTCCCTGATTTAAAAATATATTATAAAGCCATAACAATCAAAACACCATGGTACTGGCATAAAAACAGACACATTGACCACTGAAATAGGATAGAGAGCCCAGAAATAAATACACACATTTATGGTCAATTAATTTTCAACAAAGTTGCCAAGGACACACAATGGACAAAAACAGCCTCTTCAATAAATAGTGTTGGGGAAAATGGTAATCCACATGTAGAAAAATGAAACTGGATTCTTATCTCACATCACGTATACAAATCAACTCAAAATGGATTAAAGGTTTAAATATAAGACCTGAAACTGTAAAACTACTTGAAGAAAACATAGGAAGAAAAGCTGTACAACATTGGTCCAGGCAATGATTTTTTTGGATATGATCCTGAAAGCACAGAAACAAAAGCAAAAATAGGCAAATGAGACTGTATCAAACTAAACATCTTCTGCATAGCACAGGAAACAATTAACAAAGTGAAGAGACAACCCACAGAGTGAGAGAAAACATGTGAAAACCATATATCCCATTAGAAGTTAATACCAAAAATATATAAGGAACTCAAACTACTTAATAGCAAGAAAACAAATATTCAAATTATAAAATGAGTAAAGGAACTGAATAAACATTTCTCAAAAGAAGACATACAAATGGCAAACAAGTTTATGAAAAAATGCTCAATAACACTAATCATTAGGAAAATGTAAATCAAAACCACCATGAGATATTACCTCATACCTATTAGAAGGGCTACTATCAAAAAGATAAATGTTGGCAAGAATATGGAGAAAAGGGAACCCTTGTATACTGTTGATGGGAATGAGTAGTACAGCTATTAAGGAAAATGGTAAGGAGCTTCCTCAAAAAACTGAAAATAGAACTACCATATCATCCAGCAGTTTCACTTTTAGGTATATATCCAAGGAATTGAAAGCAGTATGTCAAAGAGATGTCTCCACTGCCATGTTCACTGAAGTATTATTCATAATAGTCAAGATATGAAATCACTCTAAGCATCCATAAACAGATAAATGGATAAAGAAAATCTGGTACATATATACAATGAAATACTATTCAGCTATTTAAAAAAGAAGGAAATTCTACCATTTACAACACGAATGAGCCTAGAGGATGTTATGCTAAGTGATATAAGCCAAGCACAGAAAGACAAATACTGTATGTTCTTACTTACATGTGGAATCTAAAAAACTTTAACTCACAGAAGTAGAAAGTAGAAAGGTAGTTACCAGAGGTGGGGGAGGATGGGAAGAAGGGGAGGGTATAGGAAGTTGTTGATCAAAGGGTACAAAATTTCAGTGAGACAGGAGAAATACATTCTTCAATTTATTGCACAGCAGGGTGACTATATCCAATAATAATGTAGCATATATTTCAAAATAGCTAAGAGTGTAAATTTCAAAGGTATCACCACAAAAAATGATTAGGGAAGCAATGGATGTGTTAATTAGTTTGATTCAATCATTCTACATTTGTATACATATATCAAAACATCACCTTGTACTCCATAAGTGTATACAATTGTGATTTTTCAAATTAAAATAATATTAATAATAACAATAATTGCTTTCTAATGTTTTCCATCATGTCTGATGTTTGCTGAAAATCATTTTTAGATGTTCTTTATCAGGATAAAGAAGTTTTCTTACAGTCCTAGTTGGCTAAGACTGGATATGCAGAAATCAAATTGGGCTCAGGTGTTTAGGAGATTCGAGGTGCACCAACTTTGTCAACATGGAACTGTTTTCAAAATTCCAGGGCAACGTCTCACGTTTCCAATGGAAAGAGCAAGTTACAGGAGGTTCTTACTCACCCTTTGGTAGGAGGCCTTGCATTCCAGATATCTTATTATGACCATTCTTGGGCCTCAAAGCAACATTAGAATATATAGGTTTCTTTTCCCCAACTTTTTCAGAGCCTGCTCACATTGCATGTAAGAAAGTTCTTTCTAATGTCTATTCTCTATTCTACTCTCCTTCTGGTAAAAGAGAACAACTAATCACCATCTTTCATACAAAAGCGTTTTTCCTGTATTTGAAAAATGTTAAGTTCTCTCCTTAGTCTTATTTTCAGCACACTAAATAATGGCAACATCTTTTGCTTTTCTTCACAACTGAGATTTATTAGTGTGTCCCCTGAAAGCATCCAAAGTCCATCATAATTGCACTTCAATCCCAGCACCCTAACTTGGGCGATACTACAGAAAGCTCTAACCAATGTCAAGCACCAGGGCGAGGCTGTGTAGCAATTTCCTTTCCTTTTGCATTTCACACGCTCTGATTTTTCTCTGCCTTTTTAATGACAGTCCCCCACTGCCAAATCATTCTTCATTTGTGTGTCACTTTGACCTCTGGATACTTTTCCAATATGCTAGGATGGGCATCCTCCAGGAACAGGCAGGACCTTTACACTTGTCCACACTTTCTCCACTCTTGTCACAGTCACTTACTAACAATATTTCAGTCCTTATGAGTTTCAGGATGTTAGCTAGCAATCTTGTGCAATCCCCTGTCATTGGCAGATGGAATCAGTATGTCTTACATTTACTCTTCTAAGTCACTAACAAATGTGTTAAGGAGTACCACGCTGGGGGGGTGACTCTTTCAGAACTCCAATCAGTAAAGCAACATTCCCACACTCATACAGGGCACCCACCATCTAAATCAGGGGATTCTCAACCCTAGATGCACATTATGGAACTTTTTTAAAATGCCAACTCCTGGGCCCTGCTCCGAAAGAATCTGATTTAGTTGGTCTGGGGTGGGGCTGCACAAGAGATCACAATGTTAGCCAGGGTTAGACCGCGAATCAATATCCTAAGTACACTGTGCTGCTGACTAGTATGTGTTAGCACAGTAGTTTTCAAACCTCACTGTGCATACAAAACATCTGGGAACCTTCTTAAAATGCAAACTCTGATTCAGTAGGTCTCAGGCAGGACCTGGGATTTTCATTTCTAACAAGCTTCCAGTGGATGCTGATGCCATGGACCACATCTTGAGCAGCAAGAGAGCAGAGACCCTTACTCACGTACAGCAGTCAGTTCCCTGCTGAGCAGCCTATTCTAAGCTACATGAAGCGTGAACGTATTTGATCAAGTATCTTGTAAGCCTAACTTTGACACTTTATTTGAAATAATTTCTGAAATATCCTCAGCCTTTGCCAGGTCTGTGGTTATTCCCAGAGTTCATGCACTGTCTCTGTGTTTTCTGATCTATATATACATGACATAGTTTTCAGGGTTTGTCATATGAGTTAGCATATGAAGCTGGGTTTCTAACCAATATCTTGGCATCATCTGCTAGTAGCTACTGCTGTGTCTCTGTCCCAGGATATAGATTTTGGCCAAGAAACCTTCCTCTCTGAGATTTGCTGGGTGTTCTGGGTGCAAAAGTATTCCAACCAGCATCAGGGTCCTCGCATGCCCACACAGCTGACAAGCACCTGAACGTCAGCATTTGACATGCAGACACTTGCCTCGCCAGGCCCCTGCTCTCCCTAGGATTTTAAGGTTTTAGGAAAATGAAAAGTTACTGTTCTTCTGTTCACAAGAAGATTGGGACCCCAGCTATGAAGGGACACTGTACAAGACCCTCTGCCTGTGCACTGCCTATTTTGAATTCTATCATAGATGCTCCTCTGTATGCTTTCTTTCCTCTACCCTAGTGTTGGAGCCATTCTCTTCAGCAATGCCAACTGTCACCCAGCTTCAGGGATGTGTCACTGGACGCTTGCAGTCAGCATACACAGGGGTACCTTGGCATTTCTATTAACAGGGTTATGAAATCCTCCTTGGGGGAATCCAAATGTCTTTAAGGAAAACAGGAATCCCAGCTCAGTCACTTAGAAGCTGTGTGATCTTGACAAGTTATTTGATTGCTCAGAACTTTATTTTCTTTATACAGAAAAGTGGTGCCAACAGTACCTACCCCATAGGGTTGTCGTAAAACTTAAATGAGATGTACATGAAGTATTTGTACAGTACCTGGTACTTAACACTGGCTCCTTCAAGGCCAGTAACCTACATTAGATGGCTCAGTGAGCCCTATCTGGAGTATTTCAAGCCTTATTTTGATTTTCCACAAATTCTGTTTAAGGCCTAAGGTGAGGGGATGTATATAACCCCTACTCTGGATCATGTCCCATGTTCATACAGCTCTGAGCCACACCCCCACTGGACTTCACTCACATCCCACTACCCCACCCAAGCAAAAAAAGTAGGAAAGAGAAATTTTCATCAGAAAAACAAACAAAAAGGCCTCTTTGTCATTCAGGTTATGCTAACCCAAGTCAGCCATTAAATGTGGGCATAAACACTCTGGCAGATGTCACTGTCCTTTGCGGTTTCATTTTTCTTTCTAAGCCTGAGGCATTGGCTGCTGCAAGGAGTTGAAGAGAGGAAGGGGTTGGCCTTTCCTGAGGGGCAGAAAAGGACACTGGCCTTTCCTTCTTTCCCAGGGAAAATGATGAGAGCAGCCAGAGAGTATGCCGTGGAAAGGCAGGTTGGACACACAAAAGACAGCAATTCTGTGCCTCCACTCAATTTGGGAGGACTCTGGATAGGTCTGCAGTGGGGAGTGAAATCCACAGCCAAGCCTTGGCCCACTTGGGTTTGACGCTATTGGCGAATCCAGCACATCACTTACCAGGCCAAAAAACTACAACTCCTCTATCCCAACCCCTGACGAAGATCAAAGTGCTTAAGACCGGTGCCGGGTGGTAGCAGGACTCTCCAGATCACCTGTAGCCCCGTCTGTGTTATCTAGCACATCACCACATTTGGTTTTGCCCAAATTCATACACAGTGAGAGAAGGAAGGAGGGAAACTACCTTTAAAGTTATTTTATGGCAAAATAATGCACCCAATTCTTTTCATAAGCATTTTCTTTAATGAGATCCATAAAAACACTCCCAGAGAGTAATCCCATGATTGGAACTTCTCCTAGGCTCCTTTCAGTGTACTTGGCCATGAAAACTTTTAGAGTCGGAAAGTACAGTCAGACGTAATTGCTGATCAAGGTAAATGTCAATTATGCCGAGGCAGGACTGAAAATTTTCAATGTACATTTACCTTATGTCCCAGCATACTTTTCTAAATCAGAATTCAGGATTTCTAGTTTGACAAGAATATATTTTTATTTGTGAGAAGATTTAAAAGGTTTAAAATGAAAACATATTTAGATATCACCTTCATAGACTGATCCTCCATGAACTCCCCAAAAAACAATACATGAAATTGTCATTTGGACCTTCCTGGAAAACAGGAGATGCTCTAAATATACTACCTCAGGAAACTGGTACTCCTATGGGGCTTCAGATAGCAGTCACCCTGCAAATGCACCGTTACACTGCGGGAGGACAAGGATGTCAAGTCTCTCTGGCCTCTAAAATCGTCATCAGGCTGAGTAACTCTAGAGAAGGGAAGAAGGCCCTGGCCTGTATGAACTCGGAGAGAAGGCAATCTCTTCTCTCAAGTCTCTTTGACACACACATTCTTGAAGAACAATGAGAAAATACTGATTTCTATTTAGACAGAATTTTAACCCTATATTCTCAATTTCTAGAATGTTCTCTGGCACATAGAAGGTAGTCAATAATCCCAGAATTGTTGAATGCATGAATAAAATACGCATTGCTGATTCCTGACAAATAAAAATTAAAATGCTGTTACCCCAAGCACAATCATTTCAATTATTTTTCCCAGAGTTATGTGAGATTTGTAGCTTATTACACCTAAAGAAGTAGAATCTGAGTATTCAGGGAGGAAAAGAATGAGATAAAAAACAGGGATCCCAGAGATAAGAACAGACAATCGTGTAGGAAGCCAAAGGGAGCTGGAGGCCTCACAGAGCAGAGGTAAAGTTCAGAGAGCTCCCGAGTCAAGGCATAAGTAGGAGTCACAGTGGTACTCCATGGAATCCCATACAGGTAGCAGAACATACACACATCCTTAGGCAGCTTGAAACCATGACTTAGTAGAGGACCTGACCAAGACCTCACCGCATATCTTTGAACACTCTGGACCTGTTTCATTAAAGAGGTCAAAGACCCACAGTGGGGAGAAGGGAACACCAAGGCCATCTCACAAACCCAGCCACGTCTTGTATCTTTTCTATTTTAAAAATAGTGCAGAAAAAAATTCCAAATTTTGAATTTTCAGATGATGCAGATTTCAGATCCTCTGCGTCCATAGTTCATCTGTTGGGTCCATATTAGTTTGTATTCCTTAAACACATAGGAGCTGTCTACAGGGAGATGGTTCAGGCACCCTGAGTGAGAAGACGACCCCAGCAGAGCTTTCAGTATATCCTATTAATGTTGCCAAAGATGACAATCCACATCCAGACACTGAACTACTTACAGGGGCTGCTGTAGGTGCCAGGTCTACACAGCCTGCCATGACCATCCCTGTACATCCCTTTCCTGGCCACGGACGCAGTGCTTCCATCAGGATATCAAACCAAAAGGGACAAGGAAGTGGCAGCTTCACCTCAGTTTGTCCAGAGAATTCTGCAGGAGCAGAGCAGGTACAGACAGAGCCAGGCCCGCCTAACCACTGAGAGCTTGACAGGTTTGGAGATGGAGCTAATAGAGCTCTGGCAGTTAAACATATTAAAGGATGTGTTTAGGCCTGATAAAGGGGAAAGGGAAAGTTCCAAAGTCCTAGCGTCAGAAGGAGAGGAGAAAGAGGAGAGATATGGGGAGTGCCCAGCAGGAGAAATAGGAAAGAAGAAAACCAGAGCCAGATCAAGGGGGACTTCAAATGAAAATAGATTCTATGGTTTTTGGAAATGTTGAAATATTCACCATTGGAGAGTTTTCACTCTTAAGAAGTCATTCAGTTATATTGTCCTATGGCCTTATAGGTTCACTAAAGTTTTAAGTGAAATATACATTAGTAATAAGTACAAATAAATACATAAAATTTCAGTAAATCATCCCTTAGAAAAAAATATTATTCATGGATAGAGAAATGGATCTTAAATTCCTAGAGGGCAGTAGCCTGGGCACCTTCTTCACCCACAGCAGGTAATGCAAAACTGGTTGTGGGAGTAAGGTAAGTGGAAAAGAATTATGAAGTCCCTGTGAGAATATGTTCATTGTAATAGGACCATAAAGCAAAACACTCCCTGAAAAATTGCTGTCCATGCCCCCAATCTCTACAAATATCAATCAATCATGGAAACATCTGATGTTATATAAACACATTACAATCCTCTCTTAAAAGTCTATATTTCTAAGACTGTAGGAAGAAATGGTCACTGAACGGTACATATGTGCCCACCACGAGCTGTTTCTGTAGACCAGAGTGTATTTGTGACTCTGATGTAGACCTCAAACAGCCCCTCACCTGCCCCTGAGTTCTCCACCTCACAAGCCAGAGGGCTCTACAATCCATGCCTCTGCAGCTGTGTAGTGTCTGGTCCATACACAGCTGGAGTTCATGCTTGAATCAACCAATCTGTGTGACTGAGAGAGGGTGCAATGTGTGGCACCTTTGACATCAGGAAGGTACTTGAACAGCATGGCGACCAGAGCCCTGACATCACACAACTCCAGGTGCACCGTCTGCATTGGGGGTGGGAGTCTTTACATAGACATATGCCACATGACCCTGCCTAGGACCATAACCTGAGACTGGATGCACTGGACTGCATGTCAGGTGCTGGAGTTTCCAGAATAAAAATTTCTAAGTCTTCTGAGTTCCAAAATTTCAAATCAAAATTTTTTAAGTTAAAAAAGTCTAGTGCATGACTTTAGAGTGGTGTTCAAGACGATGAAGTAATTAAACCAAGAAAACCCTCATTCTTCATTGCCATAGAGGACTACACAATAAAGATTAGGAATGCATAAGAATATATTCCTGCCTTCAGAGTGTAACCAACTAAATAAATTAGAGCCTATTTTGGTTCTAATATGATTTTTCTACAGACAAAAAGTATAGCCTCTGAAGTCAAAAACACCTGGCTCCACCACTTTCTAGCTATATGACCTACTGATACTCTATCTTCTCATCCGAAAAATGGAAATAAAAATAGTATGTACAACATAGGCCCTTAATACGATGTAACTCCCTTAACCAATAAACAGCATATAGTGAGTGTTCAGTACATGCTATATACTATTAGTAGACATGTAAGTTCTAAAACGCTTTTTTAAAAAACTAGGTCAGATAAATCAAAATGAATTGCTGAATGAAGTTTTAGGGCCTTGATCATCTGGAATTATTTAAATAAAAGATTATGTGTTCTATAATAACCATTTGTCAAATAAATATTTATTAATACCTTGAGTCAGAAACTAGAAAATTTTAGGGGTTCAAAGGTGAAAGAAATATGCTCATTGCCTTAAGAATTTCACAATTGTCTGAACCACTGAACCTGAGGCCGGAAAAATGAACAAATATTGGTGAAGGTCTTGTCTAGGCTCCCATCCTGATTCTATGAGTAGACACTGCTTTCTTCCATATATCTCAGCCTCCCAGGGGTAGCAATTCACAAAATGGTTGAAAGACAGTGATGATGCCAATGGCAAAATAGGGCTGCTTTTACTTCCAGGAGGCCCTCTAGCCCTGCATCCTATGTCCACCTGTAGTTCTGATCTTCCAGGCCCCAAAAGGATCACATTGAATCACTTATTCCTATAAATTCTATGGGTTTCTGGACATTAAATCCCTAGGGCCATGAATTGCTTTTTATAGTAGACAAAACTAACTCAAGAAATGAGTCTCAACCATCATAAAATACTCAAAGAACACATTCATCCTTCTGCCTTATCTCACAATTGATGCCCAATTAATATATATTTTAAATTTCTAGGGGCATAAATAATAAATCATTGGTTACAGAATATTCAAAGAGATGACTCTTACAGTTCAAGATTTTCTCTTTTCATTGAAATGGTGTCCTTTACTTTCATGACACTTTCCTCCAGCTAATAAGGTTTTATGGTATGATAATCAACTCATCCATCCTGAAAAGATGGATTTATCCCAAGGGCTCTCCTAGAGAATGCACTTAAGACAGAGAAACCCAAAGCCTCCCATGGCTTTGCTTCCAGTTGCTTGGGTGTTGGGTGTTTTTTACCACCAGGTCCACAGACTAGGAGACCAGGGTAGACACAAGGTAGGAAGTAACTTTGTTAAAAGCCTGTAAATCACTAAGCTCTGTTTCTGGAGGGATTCCTAGAACAAGTCACCTTGAATATCACTGCTGAAGCTAAGAGATCTGGATCCAGCTCTAGGGCCTGGTCTCTACTATTTTGCAGGCCACTAATCAAGGAATAGAAATACATCTCAGGATCTGCAGCTCTAAAACTCATCTGATCATATGCATGATGTAGAGACCAGAGAGTACTTTGGTGGAAAACATCAGCCCAATCTCCAGCTGAAGGATGACCATCAGCACCAGAATCCATCAAGGGAGAGCAAGTGAATACTGTTGGGAAACCTAGTCCAGAAAAGCCAAAGAAAGGGAGTAGTCAGGAAAGTAAATATGTGTTTCATTGCATGTGGTTTTATGCTTGTCAATGAAGCTACGAAGTTAAACTTCACTTAGAAGTGATAACAGTTGTTCCACCACAAAAAAACCCAAAAATTATCCAAATAGAAGATGCATTATCTCCAGACCTAATCTTATCACAAAGTACCAGTGATGTTTCTACTCTTGAGATGATCTTCATGAAGGGACCCAGGCAGATTTCCCTGATGCCAAACTGTCAGGCAGCTTTCAAAGCCAGCAGACTACTGCCTCTCCCTTCTTCTGATGAAGACAACAGTGTCCCAAAGATACTAAAGCCATCAGTCATTTCAGTGGAAAAGACTCTTATTCAAAACAAAATAGATGTTTAATAAATATAACCATGCTTAAAAATACTAATAATTATTCCATCAAAACCAATTCCTCTGTATTAATTCAGTCTCAAAATAGCAGGGTCTGGAATATCCTACAGGCCAGTGGGCAAATGCCTCATTGCTATTTCAGGTCATTCGATATGAATGGCAGGAAAATCAAGATGAAAAGCACATGGATCCCGCCACTATCACCAATATCCAACCTTCAGTTTAGCACCAACTGCTGCGCTGTTGCCTGCCTCAACTGCGTTAGCCCTTGTGCTCAATCACATTGCACCAAGCTTCAGGTTTCCACGTCTCCCTGCTTTGTAGTCATCAGCTTCAGATGTCCCTCCCATGGGTCAACTCAGCGTGTGCCAAACTGAATTCTTCAGCTTACCCTGAAGCCTGTTCCTATTTCCGTCAAAGGCTCAGCCCATCTCCCAGTCTTTTGCCTCTAATATTTTCTGCTTGGCTTTTCCCATTTCCTACTCAAGGTACTCCTTGCCCCTGACCTGGATTATTTCAAAAGCCTAAACTGTCCAGCCTCTTTCTTCTCTGCAACGCCCATTCATCATATGTACAGTGGCCTGGTTAATTTTTCTGAGGTGCTATTTTGTCATGTCACATTCCTGTTCAAATTTTTTTGATGGCTTTCCATCCATTACTAGAGAATAAAGTCCACATTCCTTAGTTTAAAAGTCTAGATTGCCCTGGTCCAACTTTGATCCAATATATATCCTCCCAATACTATTTTCTATTGAGGGGCCAGTCTCTTACCATGCTACTGGAATCTCCCTGCTTAGTTTTGTTTTATTTTGTTTTTTGAGACAGAGTCTCTCTCTATTGCCCAGGCTGGAGTGCAGTGGCACAATCATAGCTCACTGCAGCCTCCAATTTCTGGGCTCAAGTAATTCTCCTGCCTCAGCCTCCTGAATAGCTGGGATTATAGGCACGCACCACTACGCCTAGCTAATTTTTTTTATTTTTTATAGAAATGGAGTCTGCTATGTTTCCCAAGCTAGTCTCGAACTCTGGACTCAAGCAATCCTCCAGGCTCTGCCTCCTAAAGTGCTGAGATTACAGGCATGAGCCACCATGCCTGGCAACCTGATAATTCTTTAGAGTTCTCTCATGTCTATCATTTCCTTTGGGAAACCTTTAGGGAACCTTACACCCTGCCATTGTATGTACATCAGAAGCAAAAGTGGTTCGTTTTGCTTTCAGCTATAGAACCTATGATCTGAAAGCCTTGTGAAAAAGGAAAGTCAATAAAATGTTGGGATTTTTTCATCTTGTTTATTCATCCTGGTCATGAAGCTTCTTGGAGATGCCCCTGTCACCAATACCCTCTCCTCACAGACGAGTGGGTTCTCATTAGGTGGACCATCCATCTGAGACTGTTTACCCCACACTCCCCAGCTTAATCCAGCTGCTACCTGAGACTTAACCTGGGGCAATGCCAAAATGACCCATGGGGGTACTGACCGCTACAGACCAGGCCAAGCCATACATCCCTGTCCCACTGGAATCCACGACCATCAAGCTCAATTCAGAATACTAACCAAATCTGGGAAGGCCATGCTCCAGGGTCACCCTAGAGCTTCAACTCTGTCACACTGATCCCTGTGCCCGCGAGAGCACCCTTCAGTCTCCTGACTACAGCGGCCATACCTATCACAGCACCTGACACATTGTACATTGTCATCAAACGCTGGTTTGACTGAATTGACTTGACTTTGTGGAAGCCAATATAAAGCAAACAGAGCAAGTTGGGGCATTTCAATTCAATGCCTTAACTTCCCATACTGAATATTTTTATTAAAATTTTAAATCAAAAGCAGGCATGTATATTACCGTAGATTCTCTGATAACATTGCATCCTCCAAACCACCTAGTTCTCCCTGACTTTTATGAGCATAAATCAGAATCAGTGGTATTCAAATAGGGTTTTTGAAGGGTCTAATCTTATCTCATGACCATATTAAACCTGCATTTATTAAAAGAATGTCACTTTATGGGCCATTTCGACCTCAGTCCCGCTTGTAGGAGGATGTAAGAATGAGCTTATGATTAAAACCCTTTTGGAAAGCACGAACAAA
This sequence comes from Eulemur rufifrons, assembly GCF_041146395.1. NCBI lineage: Eukaryota > Metazoa > Chordata > Mammalia > Primates > Lemuridae > Eulemur > Eulemur rufifrons. The sequence goes on along the minus strand of NC_090989.1, from coordinate 225,197,537 downwards.
TGATAACCAGTTGTGATACTTTTCCACATTTTTACAATATTTAAAAATATGTTCAGATATCCAAAACTGATCCCACAGTTTGATTTATTCAAAAGTCCCCTGAAGTGCTTAATAAGTACAATATGGTACAATGAAAATCATGCTTATTACTGCTATTGGGTTGGTAATTCTCCAAGATGAAATCATACTTTTCAGGTTATAAATATACATTTTATTGTTGATTTTATGCTGCATTTTGAAATACTGCTTCTCTGCTTTCATATTTTCAGGGCCTTACAAGGGCATCATAAATCAGCCCCAAACTGGAGGAATGCTAATTGATATCAGGTGATTTTGAAATAAAGGCTAGGTTAAACTTGCTGTGTGTTTCATGAACTCTAATTCTTATGGAGCACTTTCAAAACCAAGACATGCAAGGAATTCATCTTCCAGGATTAATTCAATAAATGAAGATTAATTAAATAAATGTATGCACATTAGATATTTTAAATATCTAAAAGGGGTCTTAAAGAAGATGCGTATACAACAACCAGTTCCGATGCCAAAATGTAGAAGAGATAGAAAGACATACACAATGCGTTGTCAGAGGATTCAATGCTTTCTTAGTGAAACAAGGAAAGTTCTATTACCTATAACTTGATCTGTTTTTTTAAATGTCCTTTTTTTAAATTTCAGAATATTATGGGGGTACAAATGTTTTGGTTACATATGCTGCCTTTGCACCACCCAAGTCGGAGCTACAAGCATGCCCAACCCCCAGACATCATGCACCTCACCCGTTAGGTGTGAATTTACCCATCCCCTCCTCCCCCCTCCCACCTGCCCAACACCCTATGAATGTGACTTCCATATGTGCACATAAGTGTTAATCAATTAGTACCAATTTAATGGTGAGTACATGTGGTGCTTGTTTTTCCATTCTTGTGATACATCACTTAGAAGAATGGGCTCCAGCTCCATCCAGGATAATACAAGATGTGTTAGTTCACCATTGTTTTTTGTGGCTGAGTAGTACTCCGTAGTATACATATACCACATTTTATTAATCCACTCAAGTATTGATGGGAACTTGGGTTGTTTCCACATCTTTGGAATTGTGAATTGTGCTGGTATGAACATCTGAGTGCAGATGTCTTTTTTATAGAATGTCTGTTTTTTTCCTTTGGATAAATACCCAGTAGTGGAAGTGCTTGAGAAAAATCCTATGCTCAAATCATATAATGCTAGCACTAAAGACTTCAGAGATCAATCATCAGAAACTGAGGCCTAGAAAATGAAAAGACTGAAGGTTACAAGCTAGTTAGTAGCAAAGCCAGGACAAGAAATGAGGTTTCCTGCTCCTAGAAGAAATTCTCATTCTCCATCCACATGACGAGGGTAAAGATGAAGAGAGGGTTGTCTGCAATCTGTCTCCCCCTGAAAGTAACAAGGCCAAGGACTGACACTGACACAGGAAACTCTCACCTTGGTCAGCTCATTTGTTACTTAGGACACTTCTTGGTCACACTGACAAAAGTTCTGCTGACCAGTGATGTTTACTCTCTTTGCCTTTAATAGCTTACTGAGAGAAATATCCTAAAAAGATATTATAATTCATGGATTATAAATATGTTTCTTGATAGTGCTTCTCTGGGGGCTTCCTTGTGCATTTACTCTAACACTATCAGAGCATCACACAGCAAATACAAGAACCAGACCCTCCTTTCTACCTCTTCTCTCCTCCTATCTCCCAAGGTATCATATAATACAAGAGGAAGCAGAAGGATCATAAAGGTATATGTAATGGCTGATTCAATCTCACAAACACTGAGTCCAAATTGTGTGTGTGTGTGTGTGTGTGTGTGCGCGCGCGTGCACATCCCTGCTTTAGCACAGTGCTAGGTGCTCACCTGATCAGGTGTTCATGGTGTGTGTGATGAATGACGTCTCTGACACATTTCTTTTCCAGGCATATTTTCTTTAATCACTAAGAGAACATGACAGAAGTCCAGTTCTGCCCTATAAAAGCTACAACAGCCTAAGCTCCAGCACAGTAAGGAAGAGTGGATTCCCAAATTTGCTGCTCCTTTCAGGAGAAAGGGTTCACCTCTCAATATCCAGAGGGCAGGGCAAGGAAAGCACACAGTTAAAAACTCCCTGTGAACCAGACCTTGAGATATTTATCATTAATGCTTGCCTTGACCTTGACAGGAAGAAGGTATTATCCTCATGTTATAAATTAGGGAAATGATGGTTTGACAAGCTAAAGAACTTGCCCAATCTCCCAGGTCCATCTGACTCTGAAGCCCATTCTCTTAGTGCAATTTTGTCTTATAGTTAAGGAAATTAAGATCCAAAGAGATGAAATCAGGTCTCGGGTCATAGGCCATGCAGGAGCAGAGATGAGACCAGAATCATTGACTGTGGTCCAGAGCTTTTTCTACCACTTTTAGAGAATGCTACAACTTGCAAATTCAGAATTAAACATAAAATAAGACAAAACAAACAGGTTAGTATAGCACTGTTAGAAACTGCAAAGCAGCAAGATAAAACCACCACCATCACCATGGGAGGCATGCTAGCATAGCTACGTGTGTGTGTGTGTGTGTGTTTTGATGTATTTGCATATACCATCTGCATTATGTGTCCATGTCAGCTATATGTCTGGTAGGGGGAAAAAATTAACTATTAATGAATTGTGCTTCTGTTAACACTTCCATTACCAAAAGCTAATTGTCTGGCAGAGAAAAAGCTTACATTTTTATCCTTAGGAAAATTTCTCCCTGCACTACATTAGTAAATAAGAGGACACAGTGCACTAGCACTTTGGAATGAACCTAAGACTGATGAAATTCAAACATTCTTGTGCAAAGCAAACAATTTCCATGGTCAAAAAATAAATCACTAAGTGGATCATATGTCATCCCTAAAGAATAAACATCTTAGGTACATTACTGGATATTTCACTTTTAAGATAATTTCTTTAGTGTCAAATGTTACTAATAATCTTGCAGTTATTTTTATTCTATTACAATTTTATCATTCTATATTATGTATTTATTAGCTTTATATTAAAGTATGCTACCTTCTCAGCCATACATGAAATGAGAAGGCAGAAACCTTGGAAAAGAATCGACATCCTCCATGTATTGGTCAGGATAGAACTAATAGCTCAGTGGCTTTATCCATTTCTCACCCATGTGATAGTCTAATGGGAGTCTGCAGAGGGTCTCTGCTCCATGAAGTCATTTAAGAACCCAGGATTTTTCCACCCAGTAGCTGAACCAACTGCTGTGGGCTTGGAGTCCTTTACTGGTTCTCGTGGATCAAGGTGGCAGACAAGGGAAGAGTGACAGAGCATGGAGATTCACTGGGATTGCTCCAGGGGCCAGGGGTGGGAAGTATGCCCATATACTATGGGCCACAACCTTGTTACACAGACCCACCTAGCTGCAGAGAAGGCTGGGAGACGTAGGGTATCTAGGTGCTGAAGAAGTAATGGACTTTGGTGTGACATAGCAGCATTAAATAATTAAATCTTGATTATGGAAGACTTATATGTCAAAATTAATTCATAGTCTGTTTATAGAAGGTAGAAAATAAAGCAGCATAAAGTAGCTTAAATTCATAAACTCAATATTTCCTCCAGTTCTGAATTATAATTTAGATTTTTTTTTCCCTGAGAGCTGTATCACATCATTTGCAGAAGGAGATGGAGTGCATGTGTGTGCATGCACACAAGAGCACGTTGTTAAAAATGTCAGGCAAAATCTAAACCTATACCTTCACAGCCACCATACTTCCTCCTATAATACCTAGTCTCTTTCTTCTCCCCACTGGTTTTCTTTCCAGACCACATTTCCTCCCCTGGTGTGAATCTTCCTATGCCAAGAACATTCTACCTATGACCCATTTTCTAAAGAGGGTCTGACTTTTTCTTCACCTATATAACTTCATTAGAGAAGTTGCCCTACCCATAGGCCACAGGGGCCCTCCTATGAAACAAGAGAACACGCCCCACATCAGCTACATCTGAACCAACCCAAGATGCATGTCTGATCCTTACTGGGCCAAGCAGAGTCATTATTCTGGGAATTTGTAGTTGAAAATAAGTCTATAGTTACTGGGCTATAGTAACTATAGGGTTTAGAGTTGGGCACTGATGATCAAGTTGGCTGCCTGCCACTATAGCATCCTTAAGTCAAGTGCAATTCAAAATTATAGGAGAGAAGTAACGAAGAGGCTTGCAGAGGAAGATGCTGCAGAGAAGGAGATGCAGCAGACATACAGAAAAGGAGGCACGAGAGAACAAGAACCCCAGTAAGAGAACACTGAAGAGAGGAGCTGCCTGAAACCACGAAGCCCTGCTATACCTAATGCCACTGGGCTCCAAGACCATCCTTTTCATCCTTACAGTGATGTCCACTTTTGTCACGCTAATTCAAATGAGTTCACCTTTTTTATAATTAAATTGCTCCTGTCTGAGGTACATTTTAACTCACTTCTTCCACTTTATCCTGCCTTCTCTCATTTACCTAACTAAATCAAACTATCCCAAGGAGTATTTCCTCTTAGCTTCAGGTTTAATAAATGCAGCTCTCAAGGGACCAAGGTTTACAGACAATGTAACATATCTGTGAAATAGAGATAGGCAGGGAGGGCGAGGAATTAGTCCAAAGAACTCATTCAAACAAAAGGGAAGCAGAGAATCTGCAGGGTGGGAGGTCTTTGGAATAATACTGATAATCCAGTTGCTTCTATAAATCTATCCATGCCTCCTTCTGACTTCCTCAACATGCTAAATTCCTCCTCTCCTTGAGGTCTTTAGATTTTCTGCTTCCTCTGTGTACATCACCCCCCAAATTTCTCTATGTCTCACTCCTCTTCATTTAAGCAACTGCTCAAAAATTGCTTCTCAAAGAGGACTTCTTTGGACACCTCATCTAATGTTGTAGGGGCCCATCCTTGTCACTGTTGAGCACATTACCTGGAACTTATATCTGAACTTATCTTGTGTCTTTATATATATCCTGCGTTCCCAACAGAATGGATCCTACAATGCAGACAGTAATCTTCCCAGACTTGTTACTACTGCATTCCCAGAGAGCTGGGTGTAATACCCTAAAAAATACATTTTCTGAATGAATAAATGAAATACTTCAAGTTCATGGTCTAGACCCAAACCAGTGTCCAGCCACTGTGATTTGGATACAGAGACAGACATGCACAGAGGAGGTTTGCCTGGATGAGATAAAGGACATACAGCTTACGTGTCTTGTAAACAGAGTGTCCGTGATGCAAAATACAACAAAGATGGATTCAAAACTATAAAGAAGATGGTGCCACAACCTACAAGGCAAATACTAGTTGTCAGAAATAATTCAGGAAAGGATATGCTCTCCCCACACCTTAAACAGCTGCATGTTGTTAGTAAACGCAGAGGTTCGCCAGCAAAATGAAGCCAGACTGAGCTAGGACATTTGGGAAGATGTAACTTTACTAAAATGTCACTCTTGGCCTATATGGGGGGAATCCATAGCCAACAGCTTCCTTAACTGTTGACAAAACAACATGGCTTTAGAAATAGTCTCTCTCCAAAACCATCCCTTCGTGCTCCCATCTTTATATTTCTCCAAGCTTTTGTTCCTCCAAGGATAAGAAAAATATGTCATTGAAGGGTGGAGAAGGCTATTATGGGATTTACAGAGAAGGAAAATGTTGGAGGAGCAAAGCTCCTGGACGACCAGAACTGAAGTTACTCATGCTCATATCCCTCGTGCCTCATGCAAAGCCTGGCACAGAGCAGACCATAGATGTTTATTGAATCAATAAATGACTAATATTAATAATAAGCATGTAATCCTAGAGCTTGAGAGCTGGGTGGGACCTTCAGAATAATCTCAATTTACAGCAGATAGAACTGAGCCTCAAAGGAAATAAACAACTGCTCCAAGGTGTCATTGACTCCCAGATCAGGATTCAACACATTCCTTTTTTTCACACCTTCTCTGTGCAGCTGCCTTCTGCCCTCTATACAGATTCTTGTTTGATCCTTGCAGCCCCAGTCTGAGGCAGCAGGGGCAGGGCAGTGATTACCCTTACTTTGCACTATGAAGAAAGAGACCCAAAGAAGTTAAGAACCTTGCCCATATTTATACAATGCATGAGCGATAGGTGCCAGGACTAGTCCCAGCGCTTCTAACTCCCGGTATCTGCTGAAATTCATGGAAGAGGAAGGCTTTGAGCTGACATGAAAGGTGGCTAGTGTGTGGAGCTGCCATCACAAAACACCACAATTGTCTTCTTGACTGAACAACAGAAATTTGTTATCTCACGGTTCTGGAAGTTAGAAATAAGAAATCAAAGTGTCGGCAGGTTTGTTCTTTCTGAGGACTGTGGAGGAAGGATCTATTCCAGGGCTCTCTCATTGGCTTGTTAGTGGCCATCTTCACCCTGTGCCTTTTCATGTTGTCTTCTGTCTATACTCGCCTGCCTCTGGGTCCAAATTTTATAAGGACACCAGTCATATTTGATTATGGACCCACCCTTCTCCAGCATGACCTCATCTTAACTAATTACATGTGCAGTGATCCTATTTATAAACAAGGTCACATTCTAAGGGACTGGGTGAGGGAGGTGAGGACTTCAACACATTGATGCGGGGAGGGAGAACACAATTCAACCCATGACAGCTAGAAAGTGGTGTGGAAGTACAGAGCCAGTTTTCCAGATGAATTGATTGGTGACTAACTTGAATCAGCAATGATATAGGCAGAAACAAAACTGTCATAGCAGGGCCGAGGATCTCTGCAGGAAGCAGAGAGAAAAGAAGAGTAATGAGGTTGAGGGGGCCAGCCAGGCATGGGATCTAAAGACCCTCCAGGAATCTTTCCCCACGGAGGGGAAAGGTACCTAAGGTACCTAAGGTACCTAAGGATCATGGAGGCAGAATATGCTGGAAGGATTTCACTTTCTGATACCCCGACCTAGTTTCCCGCCCTGTTACTCCAAATGGCAAAACTAATCACTTAAGGATGAATCTGTTTCTATTAATATTTAAAAGATTCTCCGAGGAAGCCTTAATCACCTAAAACAGGTCAAATAAGAGAGTCTTCCCCAAAGGAGGAGGAGGGAAGGGAAGTTGTCACAGTAAGTGGAGGAAACATTCTTGTGCCCTATGTCACATCTTCTTGGGCCACCTCTGGTGCCAGCCCCTACCGAGCTGAACTCATGATAACAGTGTCCCACTCAAGTGCACACAGATGCTGCTCTCTGCCTTTCTGCCTCAAAGCCTTCTGTCAACGTGGGCCACTAGGGGAGTGGACAAATTCTCCAGCCTCTGTCCTTGGGATGGACAATTTTGGGAGGCATCCTGTACCCTTCAAAGGGATTCCAGCAAAATCAACCCCCACCACTGCCTATGGCAGAGGCAATGACAGTTCTCCCTGATGTTGTCTTTCTCTCCTTTCTTCTCTCATTGTCACCTCTCCCTCACTGCTGCTTCTTGGGATCACCTCTAAAATATACTTTCTATGTGCAAGTCCTTGCCTCAGGCTCTGCTTTGAGGAAAATCTAAACTAAAACAATAAAAAATGAAACCAGGGTCAGCTATAGGGATCTCAGCACATAAAAGTTACCTACTGGAACAATGTGCTTGCTCCCAAAGGGTTGAATTCAGTAAATGGTTCAGGTGTCTGCTCTGTGCAAGGTATTTGCTAGGTGCTACAAACAGAATGTGGAGAAAGACATGGCCTCTGCCCTCAGGAAGTTTAAAATCTGCTGGGAAAGATGTATGCTTTGGAATATTCTATAACTCTTGCTGAAACACAAGGATCCACTTCATTCAATATTTTTGATCCATGAGGCCCCTGTTAATTGCCAAAATCCACCACTTCTCCTGCTTCAGAACGTCCCACTCAGTTTATGATCCAGGTTCCCATGGCTCCAATTTACATGTGATTCACACAACATCTGTTTAATTTTAAAGTTTATATGGCAGCTTTTTGAAATCCCAAGGACTTTTTCAATTTTTTTCTCTTCCTTCAAACACCGAAAGGATGGAGGAAATTAATTTCCTGTATAAAAATGCGAGATGACAGAAGGTCTAAGGTTAAACCTATTTACAAAGAAAATCATGGCCAATGTTTAGAAAAGTCTGTTTTTATTTGAAAAATTCACTCATCTACCTCACTTCTGGTGTCTCATGGCATTTTATCATGAAGGAGTTTCTATCCACAAACAACAATGGGAGGAACAGACTTCAGCTTTGTTTTTCCCCAACGTGCAGTGAATGGTTGGCCGATAGGGCAATCCGTTCGTTTCACTAACTGGCCACCCTGGAAACCTCCTCCTTTTCCCTTCCTCTATGTTGTCTGACAATAGCACACTCCCCAGAGCCTCAGCTTGGCCCCAACAGCCCCTGCCCTCCTGAGGTTTTTCTCTTTCAGTGCTAACGGCATGAACAGGTCTAAAGCTTGGCTTCCGGCCTGGCCTGGAGCAAGCCAAGCTGAGCTCACCAATGCGCACACATCCAGATGACAGTCCTCTTGGGGAGGGAGCAGAAAAAGCTTGAGTTCTCTCCACAGTGGGACAGTCATACAGATCACTCTTCTTCCTCCAAGTTTCCATGGAGATGGCAGCTCTGTTCTTTCTTATTCCTGCCCAAAAGACCCTTCTTGTGTGAATCTTGCTCTGAGTTTAGGGAGACCCTCGAGTGCCTGCAAACATTCTTCTATTCCAACACTGTTATGGAGTTTCAGGAGACATCGTGGGCCCTCTCAAACCAGTCTACTTCAAGGCCTTGCTCAACCACACAGGGTGATTGTGCTGCTCTCTCCTAAAAGGCCAAGGCCTCTCTGAATGCACCAACCTCTTGGTCATCTCTACGGTGGGGTCTGGTCATCCACTGGAGAAGTGAGGCCCAGGTCTCCTTGACTCTCAATCTCCCAAACCTGTCAGGAATTGTGCTATGGGTTGAATTGTGTCCCCCAAATATCTATATGTTGAAGTCCTAACTCACAGTGACCTTATTTGGAAACAGGGTTGTTGCCAATTACAATATAAGGTCATTAGAGTGGGCTCTAATCAAATATGACTGAAGTCCTTATAAAAAGGGGGAATTTGGACACAGACCTACATACATATGCAGGAATCCACATGAAGATGACTTATCTACAAGCCAAGGAAGACCAAAGATTGCCTACAAACTGCCAGGAGCTAGGTGTGAGTGTGGAACAGATTCTTTCTCACATAGCCTCAGAAGAAACCAACTCGCCAACACTTTGATCTTGGACTTCTAGACTCCAGGATCCTGAGATAATAAATTTCTGTTGTTTAAGCCACCCGTTTGTGGTACTTTTATGCTGCAGCTCTAGTAAACTAATATTGCTATCCTAATATTCCTCCCTCGAGACAAGCAAGACCTCCAGTCTGCCAGGATGAACTGGAAAAGGGCCAAAGGGACAAAATGCATTGGAGAAAATATCAAAAATATTAACCTGCTGCCACTTCATATAATGTAAAGAAGAGCTGCACAAAAGGAATTATTTTGGGATTCGGTCAGGAAAATGTTAGCACTTTAGGTTGCTATCAGCGTTCTCCAGTCTTGACAAAATGACTCTTGTGTTGTTTTAATACCCAAGATAATATTATCACAGAAATGACTAATTTGGTATTTGTTTGGTGGAGGCAGTGGAAAAGACATGGGCCTAGGGAGTCCCCATGTTAGTTCCAACACTTCCTAACTGCATGAGACCTTGGGAATCTCCCCAGATATCTCTCAATATGTTTCCTCATTTGTAAAATGAGAATAGTAGTATCTCCTTGCAGAAGTACTCAGAGAAATGATAAAGCAATTTATACAAAGCACAACGCCTAGCACTCAGTGAACACTTATTCTCTTCCTTTCCCACACCCCTCACACGTGGTATGCAATCACCTGGAAATGGAGAAGGGGACGGAGGGGGAGTGACAGCCTTTCACTGAAATGAGAAACTCTTGTGCCCATCATCTGATGTCCTCTGCACCATTTATAAGAACAGAAACCTCCTCAAACCTTCTGCTTTCTTGAAACTAAACAATTGATTTGAATTAATTATCATCCTCATAAAGTTCCTCTTTACACTCATAAAATAGAAAAAGCAGTTCATTTAATAAAATAAGGCCTATGAGATAAAATTCATAGGGTCAAAGTCATTGAAATATTATTTCTACTAAGAAAACAAGATCACCTCTTTTATTCTAAAAACATATTTCTGAACTTGTTTTATTCATAAAAGCAAAGAGAAAAACTTAGGGGGGAAATATAGTACTACCTTTCCAACTATAGAAAGGGGCTCCTGGCATTCAAAGTGGTCCCCAAACCAATGCATTTGCTACCTTAACATGGCCAAAGTGGTGGTTCTCTGTTCAGTTAAAATGGATATTCACAGAATATCCCCTGGGAGGCTCCCAGAATTATTGATTTGGCCTAAGAATCCAACTTTAGCAGTTCAACCAATGTATACGTATGTACATGTAAATGTGCATGTGTACCTACACGTGTACTTTTATATGTTTGAATATGTAGATGCATGTGTGTACATGAAAGTAATCATCTTATTCTGCAATTTACCTTGTTCACTTATAATATGCATGCATACCTTTCCATATCACCATACATAGTTCATTCCCAAATTATATAACTTATTCTTTTAAACAACTATGTAGTATTCCATTGTGTAGATATATCTTCATTTATTTAGTCAACAACATCTTAATAAATGTTTAGGTTATTTCCAGTTTTTTTGCTATTATAAATGTTCGATTATCTATCCAAATGTATTTAAAAGATGCAGCAGAATTGCTGGTTCAAAGGGAAGAACATTTTACATTTTGATAGATATAGTCAAATTGCCCTCTTAAAAGATTCCATCAATTTTTGAAATATTATTTTTTGAAATATTTCCACTAGGAAAACAAAGTCACCTCTTTATTTCAAAAAACATATTTCTGAACATTCTTTATTAATAAAAGCAAAGAGAAAAAATTACCTAGAAAAATATAGTACTACCTTTGCAACTATAGAAAGGGGCTCCTGGCATTGAAAGTGGTCCCCCAACAAATCCAGCTGCTGCCCCACTGGCAGTATATGAAAAGACCTACTGGGAGGTGGTGGAGGTAACTTTTTCTTAATAAAGATGCCCAGGCCTCATGCCCTTAGAAATTCTCATGCAGTATGTCTGAAGTGGGGCCCAAAGTATTTGCATTTTTTTAAGTGCCCTAGAGAATTAAAATGCTCAGCACTGTACACTATTCAGGTGATAGGTACACTAAAAACCCTGATATACCATTATACAATACACCCATGTAACCAAAAATCACTTGTACCCCTAGATCTATTGAAATAAAATAAACGGGATTATGATTTAAAAAAAGGTCAGAACTGGGAACCTCTAAGGCATGCCATCTACTATTGCAGGAGGTACCCATTAGCTGCGTATCAGTTATTCATCTTACTGTGAATTACTCACACATGTGCCTCTGACCTGTGTAGGGGAAAGTAGCATTTGAAAACCAGCTAGAGTTAGTACCCCAGAGACAAGCCCTGTCTGCTGATCCTATTTCTCTACATATAGCTGTAAAATTTCTCAGTTTGTATTGCTGAGATTTGTTTTAAAGCTAAAAAAAGAATGTCTTGTTGTGTTCTGACATTTTATTTAGGGATGAGGAGGAGATAACATACCCCTGCTGTTCTTTTGGAAGTTAGAGTGTGGGCTAAAGAATCCTTAGTGCTTTGAAAAAAATTCCACGAACTTAGATGGAGCATTTGGCCAGTGGGTTAAGAAAACCCAGACATTTGCTGCTATATGCTACAGTGCCACTGTGGTGGGAAACTGTATGTTGGACTAGACCATTTTAATAGTACCTTGATGGAAGAGAGATCTGGCCCCCAAGTCTTACCAGCTAACCCTGGGATCTAAGACGCACTTCTGCATCTTCCTAGCAAGACAGTAAAGAACATCCTCAAGATCAAGACCTGAAAGATCCTCTGTAAACCTCATCAAAAGCCTCACTCAGCAGTTCTCAATCTGGATGCACATTAGAACCACTTAGGGAGCTTTAAAAATTATGATGCTCAGATCCCACATAAGAGATTCTGATCCAATTGATCTGAGGTGGGGCCCAGGCATGTTCTAAATGGCTATACAGGATTTAGGGTGCACCAGGATCAAGAACCACTGTTGTAACCTGTCATTCATGGAACAAACCTGGCACACCTCCAGTCCCTTCTTTGTAATACTCTAGTCTGAATTAAGCTACCTAGGAAAAAGGAGGTCAGGAATAGAAAAGAAAAGAAATTCCATACAATCTAAAAATATTTCCTGATCAGCCTTTCCTCCTCTCTTCCTTAAGTCCTCAGCTTCAAATTCTATCTCTATGTTGCCCATTGCCATGCTCAAAGAAGAGAGTTTTGAGGAAAGGTGACTTTTTAGGTAGAAGAGGGGGGAAACTCCAAGCGCCCCCAGGGGCCAGGCAAGCAACACCGATGAGGGAGCAGCCCTATAGGACTGTGGCAAACAACAGCCCAGCGGCCACCGGTTGATCCTGACCAGAAGCTGACGTGCAATTATTTAACCCCACTGGCCTCAAACAAGTTAATTTTTCTAAGGATGCTAAAAATACAATTTTACCCAAAACCTCACAATTTGCAAAGCTTGGAAACTCACTCTTTTCTTTTTCTTTTCTTTTCTTTTTTTTAACTCCAAATGGCCTAAACAATACACATCTGTGGATCAAATGAGGCCCAAAGCCTACCAGGGTATGACTCGTGACTTCAAGGAACCATCCACTTTTCATGGTTTCAATCTGGAAACATTGATCTTGAGAGCAAAACCAGTAAAATACAGCTGGAGCCCAAACAGTGACAGGTTTGGCTAGCTTATTAAAGTGCAGGCCTGAGTATCTTAACCAGATGATGTTCACAAAACCATGGGTGAATGGTGCAGGGCTTGTGTTTAAGAGTTAACCCAGATGGACTGGGTGGAGCTGGTTAAAGACCCATCTTTCCTGGAAATCATTTCCCTTTCATTTCCCCCCATAAAAGTCCAGGTGTTCCTTCCACTCTATTACATGTCAAAGAAGAGACTCTTCCCAAATGATCTTCATTCCTTTGGTCACCATCTGTGCCCCCAAGCCCTGCTTCCAACAGGCATGCGGTTGTCAACACCATCAAGACAGAAGCATTTCTCATAATAAATGCAGAATATTCTGCTGATTCCCCTTCCATGGGATTAGATTGATGGGATTTGTTCTCTGCAGGGTGCACAGCACAGGCAGACCAGGGCTGACAAAACTAAGGGATACAGGACAAATGGATTGTGGCATCAATTAAATTAATAAAGAAAAGAAAATTACTAGATAAAACTAAATTCACTATCAGACGTATAGTTTGCAACTATTTTCTCCTGTTCTGTAGGTTGTTTCTTGTCAATTAAAAAAATAAATAACTCATGGATCAAGGAAATAATAAAAAAAGAAAACTTAAGGGATTGGGACATACACTAGAATGAGTTTCTGTAAAACATTCTGTAGCCAGCAAGGGACAAAATAACCCTCATACTTCTATTTCCATTTTTCCATTCCCTCATCTATGAACAGGGGATAATAGCCCCTCTCAGAGCCCTGTACTATTTTTCATGGTTGTTTTGGATATCATATCAAAAAATACATGAAATTAGCTTGAAAACTTGGCATTCTATACACATGGAAGGAATGACAAGGGTCTAGCTGAGTAATAAAATGAGAATGTGGGAGATGCACTCAGGAGGCCCCTTCCCCAGGAAAAAACAACTGAGCTCTGGGACTTCCACAGCTTGTCCATGAGGGAGGTGAGTCAGCAAGTAGTATTAGAGGAAAGGAAGAACTTGGAGCAGGAAAAAAATGGTATGAGTAACAAGCAAGGGAAGGCCAGTTGATGGGAATTCTGAAGAACAGAATGAGGAGAATTTGGCCTGTTTCCTGAAAGCAATGGGCTGAGCACTAACTACGTGGCAATATCCCCAAATATACTCAACCTATGTGCTATGTGGGTCATTGGGTCTTAAAGCATAGATGTGCTCCCAGACAAGGGCCTTACCCTCACTCTCCTGTGAAAAATAAAGAAAACATTCACTCAAGAGAACATCCACCTCCAACAGCTAAAGCCTTTTGGAAAAAAAAGCAATCCATCTATGCAGAGCGGAGTGGAAAAAAGCATACACAGAGACAGTTTTGCTACTGCTGGTGAGAGAGACGTCAACATACCATCAGCTGAAACATCAAGCTGAGAAATGTAAGGAAATGTGAGACATCCGATTGTGCACCATCTCAGAATACAAGGCCACAGAGTAAACAAAAGTATTTGCATCCAGCACCTAAAATTAACTCTCTTTCTCCTCTTTCCATTCATAGACCTTATCAGGTTGGGAAATCAAACACTGTCTCTGGCCTATTCTGAAAGGCATTTGCTTTGTGTGTTTGTGTGACTGCACACCCACACACCCAAACACAAGTAGTACAGAATTATTCCACCCAAAGATCAGGAAAAAGGAAAAATCACTGCTTTCATTGAACGATTATTAGATGTTCATTTGACCACTTCTCTCTCTCTTTTCTTTAAGAATTTCAAGTAAATGGCAGAAGGTAAAGCAAGCTAAGCTTCAATCCTTGATAATACAGCCATAGCTGAGAGCAGAGGCAGGCGAGAAAAAAAGAAAGCATAGTGGAATAAATATGTTAGGTTCAGTATCTACATAGATTCTCTTAGCTTTTGGAAAGAAGTCATGATAATTATGAGCTAGCCCGTGAACTTTGCCTCACCCCCTACTGTTCCCTGCCTGTCTCTTCCCAAGGGGTCCTTTGGTGCCCCATGAAATGAAGAGCCCATTGTGTTTTGTACATTAACTTTTGTAGCTAAGCACCACACAGTGCTTTCCTGCTGGTTACCAGCTGGGCAATGGTAATAAAAACAATCCCCATATTTATGTTGAGGAGAAGTTTGTACATCATGCATCTAGACAGCCCATTATCTTGTGCAGAAAAGTATAACAGGATGGGTGGAGCACTACTTATTTCAAGGGAAAATCCTTGAGATAAAAGAAAGACGATGAAATACTAAGAGCATATTAATTGGTAGACATCTTTTCACCTCATCGCTAATGTCCCTAAGAAACAGAGATTCCCAAAATAATCTGCCAGTATCAAGTGTGAAATCTCCCCCTGGAATAGAAAAGGAAGGAAACCGGGATGTAGTTAGTCAGTTCCTGCTCTGCCTGGCCACTGTGGTAAGGACTTCACCATCAGTGCAGTCCTCACAACACCCTGCAACAGAGGATTCATTGACATTTCACCCATGAGGACCAGAGACACCAAGTGAGGTACCCAAAGTCACGCAAGTCTTCCAAGCCTCAGACTTTGCCTTTCTGTTCACTCATTCATTCGCTTGGTCCTTAACTTATTGAGCACTGACTCTGTGCAGCTCTGTGTTAGAGGCTATAGACATAAAGCTAAATAAAACACACTCTCTCACTCAGGAAATACAGCACTGCCCTCTGAGGATTCAGGACACACCAGCATCCTAAAGGTTCCCAGAAATACTTGTTTACCATTGCTCAACACAGCACCACCACCAAACCATCAAACCTTTCCAAATATTGGAACATTTAATTAACAACTTGAAAAACAGTTTTCCAAATATCAGCATTTGGAGGAAGAATTGCAATGGGGCTTGGTTTAATTTTTTCATTGGGGAAAATTATGTAGGCCTTTTCTTCAGTTGGAGGTAGCCCCTTGCAGAAGAGCACAGAATTTGCTATCAGAAGACCTTGGTTCAAGTTCATAATTTGCTACACATTAGCTAAGTAAACTTGAGCATATTACTTAACCTCTTTGAGCCTTTGCTTCCTTATGTAATAAATGCGCTGGATAATTCATACCCTGACCTTATTTTTGGAAGGATTATGGATGATCTTTTAAATATCCAACAGTGCCTAGCAAACAAGCGCACAACAAATGGTGGCTGTTTTTAAATATAGAACATAATAGTTGACTCACAATGAAAAAGATATGCATTCTAGTTTATTGTTCCATGATTTATGAATGTCTTTGAGCTGCTGGCCATCCACATTTTTTGCCAGAAACTCTTGGAGAAATGGCATATGTTGTTGAAAACAACTGATTGGAGTCACTCCTACAAGAAATACTTTTCAAACAAGAAAATTGGCTTTTACCATGGTCAGCATCATGATCCAATCATCATAACTAGCAAGAGACTGACAAATTACACAAAAGGAAAAATAAAACTGCATGAGAAATTATTCCACCTTTTATTTTCTGCTTTTGTTTTACTGTTGTATTATATCATCTTATTGCTATTTCTCTTTTCTTTCTACATTGTGTTTGCTTTTACCTTCACCACTTAAGTTCAACAGAACATTTTTAACCTACACTTTTTTCTAATTATCAAAATCAAAAATAAAACAGAATTTCCTGACATCATGTTATCTAGAACAAAGAATTTAGCAGGTTATACTCTAGACCCCTCACCACTCCCATTTTCTAAGTCTTTGTTTATTATGATTTGGTACCTAAAAGTAAGAATATAGTAGTAACTATTTTTAACTCGTATATCTTTCCTTTCAACAATTATCTTTTGCATTTGTATTCACATTATAACTATATTTAAAAATTACCTAGACAATCTTTTTTACTTGTTTCAATTAAGAATATTATGAAGAATAAAGCAAATTTATATTTATTGCCAGGTTAAGATGACCTTGAATGAGGTTACCAAAAGTCTTCAAATCATAATCCTATTTCTTTTAAAATATATTCAATAAATGAAAATATATGTATCTTGAAAGCTGTATACCAAAATGATATTAAAAATGAGTATGTGTAGAAAGTGAAATTATGAGTGGTTTTTAAATATTTTTGCTACCTTGTATTTTCCAGTTTTTCTATGATGAACACATAGTATTTAATAAAGAAAAAATGGGGTGCTAGGTAAAGAAGAAAGAGTGAGTGCTTGTATTCGGATAAACTACCCCCAACAATCCCCATTCATTGAAATGACAATACAGGAATCTTTATAAAGACATAAACCCATAAGAATAAAGAGAACAGAACCAGAGAAAGGAAAACAGCAACAAAATTTTGGAAGCTGGAAAGCAGATGGTCCATCCATGGTAATTGACTTTGCAGACCTAAGAAAGCTGAATCCTAAGCTGACAGTGGGAAAAGCCATGAACAATGCAATTCTCTCTGAAGAACACCAGAAAGACTCAGAAATTGGCAGCACCAGGTACTTCTGTAAGGGGGAGGGGAGGTGAAGGTCAGACTAAAGAAGGATTTGTGCAAGTCCCTATAAGTAGTAATTAGATCCCGAGGTCCCCTCCACTACTGTAGGTGGACAGGCAACAGCCCATCCCTCCCCCCAACCCTCTATAAACCTGGAAGTTTATTCTCTAGAGACAGTACAAGAGAAGGTTCTGGACAAGGGGACATCAGATACAGGTGAGGGCAAGGGTCCTGGAATATACCAAAAACGAAGGGATTAAGCCCACATTCTGATCACCACCCCCTCCTTGCCAGCCCCCTTCCCTGGACAGTTCCCATGCAGGCCAGCGAGTCTTCTGCCCCCAAAAGTTGGTTCCCTGGTGAAACAGCCCAGTCAACTCAAAATATAATGACACCAACAGTCAATAAGCCCCATCCACTCCACGTGCTCCTCAGCTATGAGCAGTATTACCTAGTTAACAAGAACGTAAACACTGAGTAGAAAGCAAACCAAAATTACCACATACTAATAAATACATGAATATATCAGGGGAAAGGGGGGGTGAGGACCCTGAGTATGTTTGTGTGTCTGTGTGTGACTAGGGAAATCTGAAGGATAAGTCCTTGTACTTGCACTGTGGGAGGTAGCAATGTGAATACGCTATACATAGAGAAATGCAGGCAAATGCTAAAAAAAAATCTGCTGAAAGAGCTGCAAGTGGTTGCCCCCGAGAAGGGAAAGATGGCAGAAGTTGGAGGCAGAGGAGTGACGACTGCTCTTCATCATAAGCTCTACAGAACTGTTTGGTTATTTAAATGATGTTAAAAATAAAAATAAATCAATGAGAACATGATTATGTTACATGATGAGACACAATGGAAGATCTCAATGAATTGAAAATAGAGGCCACATTCTTCAGACATAATATAAAAATTAGATATTAATAAATCAATGTTTAAAAATTTACTACCTTCCTTGATACAAAACTCTTAGCACACAAGGTGGGAGCAAGGAGAAAAGGTCATGAATAATCCTACATTATGAGTTAAATCCTGTATTCTGGGTTAAAACAAAATCAATCCTTTCTCAATTAGCTCGGTGTGGATTAACTCAGTAACAAACGTGAAAAGGAGAAAGTTCCAGGGAGCTCATCCTATGGGACCTCCACAAGCCTTCAGCTCCACAGCTTGTTTCTCTAACTCAGAGTTAGAGTCTTGTCTTATGTCACATGCCAAAACAACTTCCATAAAAGTTCGAGTCATACATCTTTTAAATATAGCACAAGAAAATATAGGAAGCTCTTTAACTGATCTGAGGCCAAGGAAGGCCATTCAAAGTATAAAATAATGAGTCAAATCACAAAGTAAATAGTTGAGAATCCCTTATCCAAAATGCTTAGGACCAGAAGTGTTTTGGATTTTGCATTTTTTTCTTTTGGATTTTGGAATATTTGTGTTATACATACCAAATAGGTATGCTTAATCCAAAAATCTAAAATCCAAAATGTTCCAATGAGCATTTCCTTTGAGCATGACCTTTGAAGGTCATGTAAGCACTGAAAAAGTGTTGAATTTTGGAGCATTTCGAGTCTCAGATTTTCAGATTAAAGATGTCCAAACTGTATTGGCATATTTTAATACATTAAAATTTTTAAACTTCTATATGTTTTTTAAGAGAATCCAAATAAAATTAAACATCAAGTGATTCATTAGAAAAGATTGTTAACTAAAAATATGATAAAGGATTAATGTCTATACTAAATTTCAAAATTCTTACAAAAATCAACAGGAGAAACACTAATATATCAATAGAAAAGAGAGAAAGAACATAAGCAGAAAACTCATGAAAGAAAAAAATTAAGTGGACACTAAACGTGAAAAATGGAAAACATGTTCAACTAGTAATTTTTAAAAATGAAAATTAAAATTTCTATTGAATTGAAATACATTTTAAAGGTAATATTTGATGCTAGTCGGGTGAGAAAAGCAAGTATTCTCATATATTGCTATTGGAAATTTAACTTGGAAAGCTATTTGGCAATATGCATTATGAGTCATAAAAATGTTCATACTTTTGAGTCAATAATACCTCTTCTAGAAATCTATCCTAAGTAAATGAGAGATGTAGTAAAAGATTTATGTACAAAAATATTTATCACCCAGTTATGATCCCACATCAGGAAAAGATTCAGTAAATTATGGTATGGTTCTGTAATCGAATATTAGGTAGAAATTAAAAGTCATATTTTTGAAGAATATTTAATAACATAGGTAAATGTTTATGATAAATTATTAATGTTAAAAACACATGGTACAAATTATATATAGTAATGATTCCAATTTTGTAATATACATATATATCAAATTTTGTTATATGTGCATACATATGCTATATATGTATTCAAAAATACTAGAAGGAAGTATATGAAAATTAATAGTAGTTAACCCCAAGTAAAAGGATCATGGTTGAATTCTACTTGCCTTTAACTTTTCTCAGTTTTATAACATTTTATAGTGAGTATGAATTACTTTCAAGTGACAAATATAAAATAATCATCCTTACCATTAACAATATAAACATGAACAACATATATAATCCAAATTGAAATTTCCATAATTCTGAATTTGTGAAAATATGGAGGCAAGTTGGGTTGAAGTTTACCTTTGGTTGGTAAACACTTCATAAAACAATGTATAAATTTGACAAGATTATAAAAGGAAAAATGACAAAAATAAAGGCTAACATTTATTATTTACCATGCACAAAGCACTATAACCAAATATTTTACCATGCCTTCTCTCATTTATGAGTTTCTTATTACAGTGTCCCCGTTTTACATAGGAAGGTCCTCTGCTGTTTGAATAAGTGTCTCAGAGGTGACCCTGAGCTGGCCCTTGTCTAAGCAAGCACGGACCATTTGAAGGCGGCAGATGATCTGCTTGCAGCATCTCCTCTCTCCTCCCAGCTCTGCCCCAGGTCCTTTGCCTGCCTCGGAAAGCAACATCACTTAGTGCTCCATCCCCCACATGTCACCCCCCTCAGTGGGCCTGCCATTCCTGTGACATGGCACAGGAGGAGGTGTAGGTCAGCTCCTGAACTGGCCACCCTTCTTGGTCACCATGTCACAGCAAGTTCCAACCTCTTCCCTTGGAAACTTCCAAAGACTTGCTAGAGGTTTTCTCTAGCATATCACAAAAATTCAAAGAAGCTATTAATTCTTCTGAGACAGAATATAGACATTGCCTATGGCTGCTAGTGGGTAGAACCATTGCTGCTTTTTGTCAACAATTTTTTTTATTGTGGTAAAATACATATAACATAAAATTTACCATCTTGACCGTTTTAAGTGTACAGTTCTGCATTATTAAATGCATTAATATTGTTGTTTAATCATCACCACCAATCATCTCCAGAACTCTTTTCATCTTGTAAACTGAAACTCTATACCTATAAAACAATAACTCCCCATTCCCCCATCCCTCAGCCCCTAGCAACCACCATTCTAATTTCTATCTCTATGTTTTTGACTATACTACGTGTCTCATATAAGTAGAATCATACAGTATTTGACCTTTTGTGTCTGGCTTATTTCACTTAGCATAATGTTCTCAAGGTTCATCCACATTGTAGCATATGTCAGAATTTCCTTGCTTTTTAAGGCTGAATAATATTCCATTGTATTGTACATGCCACATTTTACTTATCCATTCATTTGTGGATGGACAATTGAGTTGCTTGTACATTTTAGCTATTGTGAATAATGCTACTATAAATTTAGGTATACAAATATCTCTTTGAGATCCCGCTTTCAATTTTTTTTGGTATATACACAAAAATGAAATTGCAGAATCATACAGTATTTCTATTTTTCATTTTTTGAAACCCACCAGATTATTTTCCATAGTGGCCGTACCGTTTTACATTCACACCAACAGTGCAGAGCGATTCCAATTTCTCCATATCCTTACCCATACTTGTTGTTTTCTGGTGTTTTTGATAGTAGCCATAGTAGTTACTCCTAAAGCGTATGAGGTAATATCTCATTGTAGTTTTGATTTGCATTTCCCTACTGATTAGTGATGTTGAACATCTTTTCAATGTGCAATTATTGGACATTTGTGTTTCTTCTTTGGAGAAATATCTATTTAAGTCCTTTAGATATTTTTTAATCTAGTTGTTTTTTTGTTGTTGAGTTTTAAGAGTTCTGTATATATTCTGGATATGAATCCTTTATTCAATATATTATTTGCAAATATTTTCTCACATTCCATACATTGCCTTTTGACTGCTGATACTATCTTTTGATGCACAAAATTTTTCAATTTTCATGCAGTTCAATTTGTATACTTTTTCTATTGTTGCCTGTGCCTTTGGTGTCATATCCAAGAAATAAATTTCTAAATCCAATGTCATGAAGATTTTGCCCAATGTTTTCTTCCAAGAGTTTTATAGATTTAGGTCTTCGCTCCATTTAAGTCAATTTTTGCATATGGTGTTAGATAATGGTCCAACTTCATTCTTTTGCATGTGGATACTCAGTTTTCTCAGAACTATTTGTTGAATGTAATCATTACTTTTTTACTTTTATTTCAGACTGTTAATCAGAAAGATAGGGAAAAAATGCATTTTAAGAAATTATTCTCCATTACATTTGTGTGTATTATATATCTTTTGGTAGAAATTTTTATCACCCTCAGGAATTTTTGAGGCATCTCCCTATATAAAATCAATATATCATTTATAAATTACCATTATATCTTATCTGATAAGCTTCTTGATTGCCACTAATTGGTATGGTTTGAATGAATGAGCAAATGAACAAAGGAATGAATGAATTCTATTTTTCAGCCACAGTTATACTATTTTTAATCAAAATTTCACATATTCACACTACCCTTCTCCCAAATGATATTGTACTAAAGTCTTTTTCCCCACTTACTTTCAGCCTGACCATTGTTAAATGTTAATGTCATCAAGATTCAACCAAATTGAATGTGGGATCTAGGTGGCAGCAGAACAGGCTTTTCCCACCATTGCCCATACCTGGCTCTCCATAAAACAGACCTTGACAGGTTTACAGGCTTGTGAAATTGGTTGGCGGTTTTGTAACTCAGATAAAAGGTCCAGCTCTGAAGGACTAAAATCCATCAACAGTTGCTTCCATATGAAATACCACAGTGAGAACCTAAAACTCAGGTCTGCAGGGAGAAAAGCAAACTCATCCAGGATGCAACCATCTCAAAGGAGTATTCGTCTAATGAAAGTGCACTGCCTGCAGTAGCTTTGGGACTCGTATGGCTAACTGTCCTTTCTACAAACCATAGTAAAGAACCAAAGTGCTTTGACCCCAACACCTGCCACAGAAAGAACAAATGACTCACAACCCAGAGGTCTTGGTTTTCAACAGGATGCTTGTGGCTCAAATTATTCATGGAGTGACTCTGCTCTGGTGATTAAAGCAAAGTGGTAATACTTTGCATATGTCTGTGCTACAGGCATTTTTCATGGCATGACTGCAAATTTCTTTAGGAGGACCCAGACCAGGCAAAGTGAGAGGGACAAATCTTTCAACTCAATAAAAAAGGACAAATTTGGGAGGAAAATCTTGTTGGCTGCGAGTCAAAAGCTAAAAAGAGTGAACAGAACCACAACATAAAATTTTGTGTGTGATGATACGCCAGTGACAGAAAATAAAATATTTCTACTTAATGTGTCTCTTAATTTAGTCCATGGTTTGTATATTCTTTTTACATTTACATATCATGAAGAACTCACAGGGGTACCATGCTATATCCAAAATACATATAGTCACCTAAAAAGCTGGTGTTGGGTCCATTTTTTAAAAAATGAAGTAATGGTTTCAATGTTTAAAGGAAAGTTAATCATTTTATAGTAATTTTTCATACATTAAATATATAGCCCTTAATTGGTATGGCTTAGATATATTGAATTTGGGAATTTCCTTAACACAATGCCCATCTCATCTTCACTGAGAATATTGTGTAGAAAATTCATTTCATACACCATAAACTTTCCAGTGTTTTGTGTTGGAGTGTAACTTTCCATTTCTCCAGTTAGATGTCACAAAACTTAAACCACACAGAATATATCTAGGAATATACCTGGAAATTTAAAGGCCTTGAGTTTTAAAGAAAAAAAATTATATATGTCACAAATCTTCTGCACTTTATTCTCTGGGGAGGCATAGCAATAAGGCCTTTCTAAACATCATTCAAAAAATTTCCTAGGAGTTTGAAAAGTTAAAGAATTTTGAAATGTCAATATAAGATTTCATTGAACTAAGAATTCCTTAAAATACTAGCCTTGCAAAGTAGTTAGTGCTTCCATGTCCAGACATTGTATTTTGTTTAAATATAATTAGAATTGACTCCCTGGAAAACTCAACCAAACTCATATCACATACACCATTACAAAGAAATATCTCCAAAATGCAAAAGATCGATTATGTGTGACTGCTTAGTTGGTTAAAGTTCTTACGGGTTCTTCTATCCATGTGGATTTTCTAATTCTCTATAATTGTTACAGGTTGAATCTAGCAAGGCATCACAAAAATTCATGTTTGTCATGAAGTTGGGAGAAAATGGGTGCATTTGCACAAATCAATACCAGTACTGAAAATAAGGCCCCCAAGTAATCCTTCCAGGTGATGGGCCAGTTAAGTTAGATTATATGGTGGGTCTATAAGCACCTGGAAGATAAGGACTCCACCTTATTCATCCCTGAATTCATAGCACCAGGTGTAGGGTGTGGCATGGAGAAGATGTTCAATAAATGTTAAAATAAATAGAAAATGAGTTTTTAAACATCTATGTTGAAACATTACCAGAAACCACAAAATACTAAATAGTGCCTTACAGAGCCATTCCAGAATTTATATAGTCACCTACTTTCCACCCAACTGTATGCTAAATAATGTGAAACTAAATATATACACACACACACACACACACACACACCCCCCAATACAGTGCTAGCCCTTGAGAGGTAAGACTGAGATGAGTGTTAAGAACATGAAGATTGGAATCAGACAGTTCTGGGTTTTGATTTGGGCTTCACCACTTGGGCAAGCTGTTAACCACTCTGAGCTTCTACCACTTCAGCTTTAAAAAGGGATAATAATACTTGGCAAGGTTATTGTAACACTTAGAGGTGATGCGCATAATTAACAAGCTTAACACATAATGGGTGCTTAATAAATTGTAACTACTGCAAGATACACAGGTTTGAAAAACTAAAGTTGACATAAAATTATTAGAGAACACACAAACACTAAACTACGTAGACTTGACAATGAGTGTAACAGGAGTCCAGAAGAAGCATGAAGTAGGTGAGCTGGAGCCGTCAGCTGAGACTTTGAGGGAGAGGCAGAGAGAGCAGGATGAAGGACCAGCAAGTTAAGCAGGGAGAATGGTGGTGGGAGCAGTGAGGCATGGGCACGGCTGTAGTACCTAATGGAGGTGGCGGCTGTGAGAATGACGGGTGCAATGTCTATAAGGGGAGAGCATGGAAGAGGGCTGTATTGGGAGATGGGGCCACATCAGAAGTGATTCATCTGGTTTCACAATGATAGGCTGGAGAAAAGTCTTCGGTTTGGTCTGCTGCTGGGTAATGATTTTCCCAAATTTGTCAAGATTGGAGAATGAGGTTTAGAATTTCTCTCATAAAAGGATTTGTTTAAAAAAAAAAGTTATAGGGAGGATGCAGGATTAAAAAAACCTGCATTATTTTCAAGAACTTGGATCTCTGAAGTAATATGTTAATTATCATAGATAATTCCATTTTTATCAGTAAGTAGGAATTCTATAGATAGATACCCACTTATGTATAGAGCATCCAATATACCAGTGTTTAACAGGGACAGGGGCACTTCAGATGATGAAGTGTACGAAACGTGTGCATTTTCTACCCCAAACCACCCAAGGACAGCCTGTAGGAAGAGTTTGCAGTCTGTACTTAAGTCCCAAAATAATGCCACAGAATGAGACTTCCCCTGTCAGAGTAAATATGTCTGAAACATGAGCAAAGGTTACAGAACCCCACATCATAATATATTACTCACAAAAGCCCACTCTGGGCAAAAAAAAAAAAAAAAAAAAAAACCAGCAAGCATGGAGAATTTATGGAATTAGAAGATTGTTACTTAACTCACTTAGGTACAGAGGACCAATTTCTGAAAGACCTTAACAGAGAACTGAGGGTCTCAGAGGCCTCACTTCCATCTGCAAAGGTGGTTCTTAATTTTTTTAAAGCTTGCGGTGCTGGGTGAACAACTGAATAAGAAAATACAATTGATCATTAACAATACCAACATTGTTCTGTCAAGAAAAAAAAAAAGAAAAACTTAATTCTTGTAGTCCTTTTGGCTAACCAGGGGTAGACTCACAAAGGCAGAATCTCCTCATGGCAGAAGCTAGCCGTTCTGACTCAAATTTTTACTGGGGCATCATTTCATATAAATCACATAAGAGAGCGGCAAGCTCTCAGCCAGCAATATGAGCTGTGAAGTTTCAAAATACCAAAATCTGCCCCAGGCAGTGGAATAAAGCCCTTTGTTCTCTCTGCAAATATGGCAGGCTCTGGGGAACCGGGAAGTTCAAGGTCCATTTTCACAAATAAGGAATGTTTTACAGCAAGCCCCCTCCCACCCTAGATAAGCTGCTGAGATGCGATGAGGAGGCTGAGAGCTACCTCCCCAGGTAGTGACGCGGCATCCACCATTCACTGTGCTGCAACATCTCAGCTCCAACCACCTGCCGTCCCATTTATTTTCCAATTTCTTTTGCTGGAGACACAGAAAAGTCTTCAATTTTTTTGCCTTCAAAATCAGAGACACAACTGCAGATGTAATTTTCAAATTAAGGAAGCACCAATATAATCTGTTGATGTGACTATTTTTCTTTTCACACACATGCTGGGAAGTGAAGTTTGTATAGACACTCGAAAATCCAAACAGGACTAAGGAGGGTTTTATGAGGAGAGAGAAGAACAAGAGGGAAGAGGATAAGGGAGGGAGGGAGGGGGGGGGAGAGAGAGAGAGAGAGAGAGAGAGAGAGAGAAATGGAGGGAGGGAGGGAGAAAGAACAAAGTCCAAGAAGCATAAAGGTTTTTAAAAACCTTAACTCCCCTCCTCAACCTTCATCTCTTGTCAAGAGTTCCTCACAAGTTTTTCACACATGAAACTTAACTCCAGTCTGTTCAGTTAATTATGAAGAGCCAACATGGAAACCATTATCTCAGTGTGTAAATTTATTCCCCAGGTGTCATCTACCCACTGCCCTCCTGTTCTCAAGCTGACAGAGTAGCCCCAGGTGCCTGAAGAGCAGCAGTCCACCGGGAGCGGAAGATGCCAGGTGAGGGAAGTGAGGTTCTGTTTTCCCACCCTGCTGGACTTGAATTTTAAAAAGGTAAGTACTTAGTGAGGCCAGGACTATATCCCGGGGTCTGCGTTAAGAGGGAGTCACCTGGCTTGGAGCCTGACTGTGTGTTCTGCAGACAGAGCCACACCCTCTTGCCTCGGGGTGTCTCGGGAGCCCTCACAGCATGGGCTGAGCTCATAGGAAAGGGCTGCCTGCCACACAGAAATCTCTACTGGTGGCCAACTGTCTTAGGTTGGGTTCCCCAGAAAGAGAACTGAAAGAGGGGCTCCTGTGGAAGCTCAGGAGAAACCTGAACAGGAGAGGAGCAGGATAGATCAGGAGAGGATGGCTACGCCAGGGTGAGGTTTCAGCTGAAGTCAAGCTTCAGCCTAATCCCATAGGCAGCTCTGGAGCATGAATTACAACTTAGAATTATAATCTTCGAGTAAATTACAACCACCACTACTGTATCATGCTGTCATTGATTGCAGGTTGCCCCTGCAAGAGAGGGGGAATGCATGGCCTCCCATCTGATGAGGGATTTCTCCAGAGATACGTGGAGCTGTGAGCCCTTAGCAGCCAACACTTGGAGCAGCTGGAGAGAGGGGGTCCTGGCCCCATAAAGCGGGTCTAGGCAGGGCACCAACAGCAGCTCGTGTAGTCTGCCTCTGCACTGCCCAAAGCCCTATGTTTCCCACACTGAGTTCAGTCCCTCCAGGCACAGCTTCTCTGGTGTTCTGACAGGTCAACATTTCTAGGGAAACCTATAAAAGGAAGATTCATTTAAGGAAGTAGTCTCAGCTTCTCAGTTGGTCCTGAGCTGGAACAGATAGTTATTAACTCATCACCCTCATCAGCCACCCACTCTGGAGTCCTTTGCCCTCAGCTAGCATTTCTGCTGGTCTAGGTGACATCACCTGGGCCACTGGTGGAGTGTTCAGACCTCATCCCTGAAGGATCTGAACTCATGCTTCCATGCCTTTAACAGGTCAGTGTTGCCATATGGTGTTGAGCCTAAGAATACTGAGTTATAGAAATGCCTCCTGTATTTCTGGAGACAAGATTTGATTTCAGAAGTCAAATAAGGCTTTGCCTTAAAGAAAAAATAAGTGTGTTAGTTCAAAAGCTGCCTCATCTCAGGAGGGTGTCTCGTTGGTCAGTAATAGCTGCACTTCAAAGAGACAGCTGTAAACTGGGCCTATGGTTCTCACCTGTTTTGAAAGACAACGCAGGCCTCTCCCTTAGAACCAAAAGGTTGCCGGAGCTGACAGGCGAGGACCCCCGGAGATGAGAGCTGATGTTATAGATATGCTAATGCCCAAGTTGGGCCCAGACGGAACCATGCGGTTAAAGTAATTAACACAATGCACAGCCCATGTTGACTTCTGAGATCATCTCTGTCTCCAAGAACACAATCACTGGAGCCAAGATGTCTCTGATTTTTGCTAAAGTAATAGCCTTATCATAAAACTTAGAAGTTTGCCCCAAGAAGATTTTATAACTCATTGTTCCCCTAGTTAGAGTTAGTTAAAGGATCTGTAGTAGCCTTTTAGGAGACTTTGACCCTAAAGCAAACTGCCTGTTAGTATGTAAATCCCATTGCCCTTGGCAATGGGAGCCTGTATCTACCCTATAAAATACCTGTGTGGAGTTTTAGTCTTGAATATATTTTATGCAGGAAGAAATATATCCATCCGGATACCCTCCTTTTATCTATTTTCATAAACCTTTACTTTATATCTTTGGCTCTGTGTATTACTATTATCATTATTATACTTTTATTTCTGTTTCCTACTATTTTTCATCCTTTGAGATGACCCTTGTCTAAGAGACCTAATCGGAAGAAAAAACCTCTTTGTGGGGAGCGTAGCTAACTCCCTGCAAACAGGCGTAGTCAACTTAGAGACTTGACTGGAAGAAAGAGAATAAACCTCTTTGCAGGGAGCATAGCTAACTCCCCGCAATATGGTCCACTTATAGTTCGAATTGACATGGAAAGGATGCCCTGGTGGGTCATCTGACTGCAAAACATTGTCCTCTCTGCCCCCATGACATGGCAGCAACCCTACTTCCCCTGATGATCGGGGTCAGTCAGCCCTGTGGACAGACTGACTCCTGAGTTTGCTTGCTCTCCTTCTGGTACAAAGAGTCCAAAGTGACCCGTCACAGCCATAGCTTTAAATTTTGTATTATTCCCACCTGAACCTTTGTAGAAGTATCCCCTTCTGGGAAGCAGGACCTATATATCCACAGAACCTAAAACTGTAGATGGAAAGCGTAAATTCCCCTAGTGGGGCACTGGGAGTGACAGGGAGCAGGCCCTCTCCTACTTTCATGCCCTGGTTCCAAGACCCATATTTTCTACCCAATGGCCACAAGTCAAGATGTATATGGCATCCTGCAGGACAGTGCTCCAGTCCCAAAGGATATCCTCTGCAAGCTGGAGCCTCAGCTGTTGACGCGAAGAGGCCATGTCCCCATCATAAGAAGCCAGCAATTTCTAGATGGTACGGCATGGGGAGGACTGGTAGATCCATGGTCCTGTGCTCACCATAGGGCTCCTTTGCCATAGAGTGGCCCCCTTGCTTCATGGTGATGTTTTGCAGGACCTGTGTCAGATTTTCAAATACTCTGTGAGCCCTCAGATAGCCATGCTGACAAAGGCCCTGTGAGCAGGAAAAGAGAACCCATACCTAGAACACATGTTAATTGTGTGTAAAGTTAATTGTTGATTTTTCCAGGTAGAAAGGTTCCAATGTAATCAACTTGCCAGTAAGTTGCCCAAGGGAAGAACTGGTTGACATCCTATCTACTGTGTTACTTAGTTACACTTCTGTAGTAGATGTTCTCTGATGGGCATCGCTATACAACAAAAAGTTCCTCATACTTTGTGCCTGCTCCTACAGCCTCATCTACATGCCTCTACCCCAGACAACCTTGTCCTCAGTCTTCCAACCAAGCTCTTCCCATGTACCAAGCACCAGCTAAGCCAACCTCTCACGCCTATAGTCTGTGCATATGTTGACTTTGGATCACTTCTCCACCCACACAAATTGGATGGCTAGGTTCTCCACCTGAAGCTCCACCCTCCATGAGGACTGCGCCTCAGCACTGTCCTTCAGGTCCACTCCTGGGTGGGGTGGTAGTCCAATGGCTATCTTTCACTTGCACCAATATAGCGTGTCAACAAAGCTCAGGGTTTTCCTCTTCTACCAGCTGGTCATGGGGAAACCTCCATGAAACTATAGGCTTGAGCTGAGGGAGAAGCATCACACTGGTGCCTTAGTGGTAGGTGACACAGTGTCCACGCCATCTGTCCATTCAGCTGCTTGTGCCCTCTGAACTTACTCAAACCAACCCTAGATGTACTACTTCCTTCTTACAGTGAGTCATTGTGTTAAGGGGGCTGACATCCCAAGTTCACAATGTACACTTCTGACCACATGGTCACTTGTTAGCCCACGATTAGACACTCAGTCTCTGTTGGGACCCAATAAAGGACAGTGTCCCTGCTAAATCACTGCCGGCAGCTACAAGGTTACATAGTTCTTGCAATGAATGGCTCTCTTGAAGAATTTGTTTATGAACCCCCTAAAATCATACTCTTAACCGGCCACTGAGGCAGGCTGAAGGTCCTCTGCCTCTCCCTTGACCACAGGAGTGAGTTTGCTATTCTCAGGTGAGGGATGTTGTATGAGGGAGGACACTGTGGCATTTCCTAGCCTTGGGATACAGTCACAATCCCAAAATCTTCATGTTTATTTCTATAGAGATACAAAGGCACATACACAAACTGGATTCCAGAAACAGCCTCAGGTCTCCCCTAAGGCAGCTAGAACCATGGATGTCTAGCTGATCTAATTTAGTAGTGATCAAAACCTTACATGTTTTAATAAAGTAGTAATCATTCCTAATCTTCT
This sequence comes from Eulemur rufifrons, assembly GCF_041146395.1. Classification (NCBI taxonomy): domain Eukaryota; kingdom Metazoa; phylum Chordata; class Mammalia; order Primates; family Lemuridae; genus Eulemur; species Eulemur rufifrons. The sequence goes on along the minus strand of NC_090989.1, from coordinate 225,166,965 downwards.
CAGCATGGACCTATGATGTCTCAATCCTGGCTTTGAGAAATCCCAATGTTTCTACTTCTCATAATGAGTATTTTAGAGCAAAATATTTCTGATCAAAATTGATGTTATTTTGATTTTAAAAAGACCTCAGCTTTGGCCATTTTGATGAGGCTTCATTCCTGAGAGCCGGCCTACTGCCATGCAGGCCATAGCATGCCCTCTGCTCCACTTTGGCCAGGCCACCACAGTGGCATCTGGCTCTAGTCCGGACCACTACACAGAGGCTATACCAGAAAAGCCCAGCTGCAACTGACCAGCATGGGGGTGGCATCCAAAGCCAGGAGTTAAGAGGAAAGCTTTAGGAGAAGGGGTCTATCATGGAATTGAATAAACAACAATGTGAGTCCTACCCTCTGATGGGCAGCAAATCACTAGGCTAAAACTACATTTTCAGTTCCTGCTTTAATTTCTTTTTTTGAGCTCCAAGATTGCTGAAGAAAATTTTGGATTCTCAACAGGGGACGATCTGACTGATTTATTTGTTTCTCAGAGGTTTCAAGGGCTTGCAAAAGAAATGTGATTTTAATTTACAGCTTTTAAAACTCGCTCTGCTTGAAGTGGTTTGCACATTAAGGTTGTAGCTACATGTCAACACAGCTTGTTGAAAAGTTGAAAATTCAGTCTTTAAACTTTGTTGGTGGTGGTTGTTATTCTCTGGTTGGTTATACCTAAGAAGTCAAAAAACCAGTCTGACTAGTTCCTGGCTGACTTGACAGCTGATCTTGGTGTTATTGTTGAAACCAACTGAGGGCTGCTTTGGCTCCCAACTTCCTAAAAGTTAAACACTGAGGGCAAAGTTTGTAATTCTATTACATAAAATGTCTTCAGACTTGTACCCAGGACTCATCATCAAGTTTTTATCAGCTCTCAAGTTGGGTTTATTAGAGTAGAACCATAGGATAACATTTCTATTCCTTAGTTGACATTACTCAGTGATGACATACCCCTGGCTATCTGCTCCTTCATCTGAGAGGAATTCATGAGCTGGGAAATGGAATGTGTAAACCAGCTTCAGACTTTAGCTAAGTGTTAGATTTAATCTGTCTGCTTGTAGCAGAACCACTTGTAGATCTCACCCCAACGTCTCTTCCTACCCTAGGCATCACAGGCACAATCATTAGAGAGCAGCCAAGTGTGAGCATGCGTCCTCCACTTTCTGGGCTTTATTCCCTCTTAACCACATTAATTAATTTGCAAATTGACATAGAACATGAAAGCAAAAAAGAAAAATAGTTCCTATTTTTTCTGTCTTCTATTGACCTCTCCTTCCCTTGTTCTTCTCCCTCTGAAAACAAGGAAAACAACCTTTTCTCTAAGTCAGCAATTCTTCACAAACCTCTTTTCATTCAGGACTTTTACCTCCCTGATGTGTGTTTCCTGCTTTCTAGTCCTGCGTGTCACGTGCTAAGGAGGTTATTGCCAATGTTGGTATCTGCAGCTGGATGGGCTGCCTCATGGGAGTGAGTCACCTGTCATTGAAGGTGTTCAAACAAGTGTTAAATGGCATTTATCTGTGATGTTATGCAGTACGGGGTTGAATTAAATGCATGTAAGGTCATTTTCAAGTCTGAGACTCTGATTGTTGAAAACCAATCATGCCATGTCAACCTTTTGGAATATATGGTGTTGTATCAGTATCAATAAACTAGTACGGCCACCCAAAGTCACTCCTAGTTGTTTTGAGGGGTCCCTAGGGGTGTTTAACATGTTGTCACAAGTCCTGGTAGCCACTATAAGGGCTGGCCCTTTCCTTCTCTCTGCTCTGCCTCCTGTTACCAATGCCCTCTGCTGAAATCCCTGTTACACTAAACTGCTTGTAGGCACTTGATACAGTTTCCAGAACATACTGTTTAGCACCATCTTACCAAATACCATCAATCTTGCTGGTCTCTGTCACCACATCTAGCAGGTGCTACCTCCAATGCATGGAAACCTCCAGGTGCCAAAGCAGGTCTGGATTCTTAAAGTATGGAAGCTAGTCTGTAGTCCACGCGGAGAGGAAGAGAATGTCATTGTCACCACTGGTGATCATACTGTGCTCCATGGGTACTGTGATGGTTTGGCTTGTTGGTCTCCCTTCTGCATTCCCCTGTAGTAGTAGCACATATCCACATCCTTACTATGACCTCATGATGGGAAAAGTCTACTTTCCTGCCCTTTGACTTTGCCTTGATCATGTGACTTGCCTTGACCAATGAGATTTTAGTAGATAAGACACGCGCAGATACTTTCAGTGTAGTCTTGTTCTTGTGCTTCTGCTGTCGCCATGAAAACCTATCTTGGATTGGCTGGACCCCAGATGACCTGCAAACCCACAGCCTGTGTAAGAGCCACCCCAATCTACAGAACCATGGGTATGAGAATAAATTATTATTGAATTAAGCCATTGAGTTTTGGGATGGTTTATTACACAGCATTACTGTGGTAATAAATAACTGATAAAGGTAATAAAGTAATGCTGTTTATAAAATTGCAGTGTCACAAAAGTGATATCAAATGATTCTTATATTTTCTTTGCCTTTTATAACTTCCATAAAACTCAGATACAAGTATGTGAAAGACTGGGCCGTTTACAAGTCTGAATGTCAAATGTGATGCTAGCTCTAGAGTTCCTTTTCTGCTTTGATGATTGAGGCTTTGGTACTGGGCAAGTTTTTTAACAGTCGTTTCCAAACTGAATTCTCCAGATCTCTAGAAATTCTACTGAAGAACCAGCAAGACATTCACAAAGGACAGGGGCTGGGTCCACGCATGGAGAAGGCTACAGCTCCCCCACCCGCCTCAACTAGAGCAGCTTCCCTTTAACCATTAATATACTGGGGGCCTCCACAAGATTTCTTTGAGTAAGTGGTTCCTCAGCTTTAAAAAAAAGTCAAAGCTTGAAAATCATAGTGCCCCTATTCATAAATTGTGCATTTCTCAAGCTTTTAAGGAGAGATTCTCGAATCCCTCAGAGCTGTCCAAGAATCCTACTCTGTTTTCCTGATTGCCTCCAACCCCTTCTCACTCTCTAAGGAAGACTTTGTTCCTTATTTCACTGAGATCTGGCATATAGTAGGTGCTCAATAAGTATCTGTTGAATGATTTAATAAATTATCATATGAATGGTGCAACTACTGGGTGCAGCTACTTAGGAACTGTTCTAGTTCTCTGTGTAATTTTTCACATAATTTTCACACACACAAAAAAAACTATCAGGGCAGTACTATTAACACTATTGTCCCCAAGTGAAGAAATTGAAACTCAGAGAGATTACATAGCTTGCCCAGGATCACATAACTACTCAAGAGAGAGCTGGGAATGAATTCCAGGGCTCAGAAACCAGACCCCACACTTTCAACCTCCACTCTATATGATCAGTGGTCGCTCCTAACAGAAACAGATTCTAAACTTGAAGGCCTGTTTGGCCTTCAGAGAAGATGAGTTCAGAAAAGAGAGTTTGGGGTCCAGCAGCCAAAGCGACAGAATGTTTGTAGGGCATGTGAAGGGGCCAGAAGTGAAGCCAATTGCAAAGTTTCTATGGCCTAGATGTTCTGGGCCACACCAAACCAGCATTTCAATAGGAAACAAATTTATATCAGTAATCATTATTCTGCTGGCTGGCTTTCCACCTGCAAGTGCAGTAACTGCAATTCACTGCAGATAATGCCTGCCCACTACTGGTTATTTCTGGGAGTCTTCAGGGAGTATCATAAACCTGATCCTAAATACGCCTCATCAGCTACCCCATGGCATCGCATTTCCTCCTCTCTCCCTGCATCCTTCAGTGGTATCTGCCACTAAAGCCACGACTGCCCACAGGGATCCACGAAGACACTCCCGGGGAGTTCTAGTTGTTCTGCAGGGCACCACCATCCGCTTAACATCATCGCTGCCTGCCGGATACTGTGGCTTCTGCCAGGCAGCCTAGTTTCTGCCAAAGGTCAGCCCACTCTGCCAGGCAGCACCGCCTCTTCTGCAAGATCCACCGGCATCTATGCGGCACCATCTCCTCAGCCAGACACTACTGGTACTAATGTGCTCGAGTCCATGTGGACCCCAAAGCAGAAAGATTCGTGGCCTCCATATATTATTATAAAGTGTTGGGTGAAAAAATTCTCCCTGAGTAGGACTTAGAGATGAAGCTGTGGCTGACAGAGCCAGAAGCAAAAACCTCAGGGATAGACACTACCTCACTGGACAGTATGCCTTTCTTCTTGTACGCCTAAGGCCTTGGTACTGAACCACCTGTCTACGTGCCTCTCTCTTTTCCAGGGGGATCAATCAGACATGTGTCTTCAGATCCATGTCAATAGATTTCTGGGTCTACCCATCCATGCATTCTACAGACTGGACCCAGACAGAGGCAGCCTGAGGCTGCGAGCCCCTCTGCACTCTCTCCAGCAAGGCATTTAAGTCCTTTGCTACGTTTTCCACCCAGTCCAAGAATTCCTTCAAGTAAGATAGAGAAACAGCCAGATTTTAAAGGCACTCTGGTAATTTTTCTGGCCCCTATTCCCAGGGACCCTTACTCCTATGTGCTACACATTCAGAGCACTGTATGGAATACCCTCTCCCATCCTGCTGACAGACATAGCAGCCTGGACACCAGCCATCTTTCTTCATGTCACTTATAAGAGCTGACCTCACCTCCACCCACAACACAAAATGCTTTATATCCCTCACCAGGAATACAAGCTTCCTCAAAGGGATCCTTCAGACCCTTTTGTCTTTCAAAGCAATGAGTACTTACTGAGCACCTACTATATGCCAAGGAATGAGTAGGGCACTGGGAATACCAGGAATAGTAAAAACCCAACAGTCCCTGACCTCCTGAATTAGATCTGAAAGCCATACCTGCCAGTTCTCCAGACAGGGCTTTCCTGGATGGTGGATGTGTCAATTTTATGCTCTCTTTAGCCGAGGATCTGGGATCATAATCAAAAACATCGTTTTCACACTTGGCCCAGTCAGGAAAGTAAGTCCTCACTCAGTATCACAACCCTGTTCTCTTTATTATCCTTTTACAGCTTCCAACTCCCAGATGGCTAGAAAGAGTATCTACCTGCCATTCTCGGAGACCTCCTTCCGCTCATATCTGTGGCACTCGCAGCGGTGTCCGGAATGCAGACAGCAAGGCCCTCTGCCAAACGCCCCGTGCAGGCTGCCATGGAGATGTGCATTCAGTGAGCTGCGTTTGCCCACTCCTCTATCTGTAGCCTCCCTGGACTGCTATTGCCCCGCCCGTACCTCTATACTGCAACTCTTCTACCCAAACCTGTTCATTCATGGCATCTCCTATCTTTTCCAAGGCATACCCTAGCTTCTGAATCACTAGAGGTGGCATCCCCTTGGAATTTTGTTCCACCACAAAGTGGCTATCTTCAATGAAACTGTCACAAAATGGTCGCTGAGTTCCAGAGTCTCAGGGCTTTGCCCAAAAAGCATTCCTCTTAGAATATCCACTGGATTGGCAGCTAACAGGTCACTGCCTGCGCGGTGCTTTAAAGAAACGGATCTCTAACTCCGCTCACTGGTCTCCTCAGCACCAGAAGGTGGTTTCCTTGCCCTAAACAGCTGACCTACTTGCCTGCCCATGGATGTGAGGACCCCAGGCCCATGCCCAGGACCTCTCGGAGTTTGGTGCTGCTTAGCACCATCCCCAGAAATGCAATGCCATCGACATGTCACACTGTCACACCTTTAATGCCACCCACCTGTACTCAAGCTCCTGGGTCAGGGATGGCACCAAGGGACCACCTCACCATCCCATTTATTAGCAGTGGTGCTTGTGCCGCCTTGAAATTTTATCTAACACCACATTCTGTGTCAGCAGGAAAGAAATTCATGATCAATTAGTTATTTCTGCTGTGGAGCCCAGATTGCTAATGAGGCCACGCTGGTGTTGAACCATTTCCTCATCAACTTCAAACATAAAAGTCTGAGTTGGGGCTTTAATTGCTATTTCTTTCAGAGCTACAGTTTCATATAGAAGCCTCTAATTTACTAAAAATGAAATTGAAAGGATATTAAAGTTTCTCATGTGATATTTATTAAATATCTATTTCTGGCAGGCCCAATCCACAATTTACCAGCGATATGGAGACACAGCTAAGTCTTAGCAGCAGATTCTCCTGCTGGAAACACCCAACCAATATATTCTGAATCCCCAGAGAGATTAGTGCCAGGATCTGTGCTCTGTCAATGCCGAGACCAAAGGGGAATGGTAGATTAGATTCTCACTCAGCAAGTAATGACTCCATCCCCCATCTCCATGGGCAGCTATTTCCCAATTCCAGTGATGTTGAGCTTTGTGTCTTGCTTTAGCTGAGAATTTGTGGGTGGAAGTGATGGTTTGCCAGATGTGATCATTGGCCCCAAAGAGCCTTGATAGGTTTCCATTACTCCTGATGGTTGCTGCCCACTCAGCCTGAGGCCCAGAAGGAACCCACAGTGCAGAGCCACCGTAGCCACCTCACAGACCTGTGGAGATGAAAACAAAGGCTTGTCATCACATGCCACTACATTCTGGTGTGGTTTGTTTGGTAAGCAGCAAAAGCTCACTCATTTGCCAGGTCACAAGCCAAAGGTGGGTGCGGCTTGGGGAGCAGGTTCCCAGGGGGTGGGTTGGTCTAGTCAGGTGCAGTTAGCTCTAGAGAGAGAGTCACAGACAGTAAGATAGGGCTGGGCAGAATCCCACCAGGAAAGGGAGGCATGGTGGGCCTGCCTGTGCCCACAGCCACCCCACTGCAGCTGCACCCCTTTTTAGGAGGGGAGGGATCTCTGCCCTCACCATGACTCCTGGCCACCATGTGTTGGCAAGGTCCTTGCATGGTCAGTGTTCCCACCGAATGCTCCTAAAGACCTCGGCAGTACGAAACTCATTCTCTCCTTTTCCCTTCCTCCCCTCCCCCATGCCACCAGGGATCCCACACATGCTACAGCGGGGTGGGGGGGGGGCGGCTAGCCGCTGTGCCAGTGGGCCTCAGCACTGAACGTGGGACTGCACATTCCTAACCAGGGAGGAGACACAAAGGTGTTTTCTTCCAGTCTACTGGAAAAGCTAAGGAATCTAGAAACATAGGATTTTAGAATTCTGTAGCTAGGCTGCATGTGGACATACTCAGTTGAGCAAGATGTGGCTAAACAATCCTAGTGGCCCAATCTGCCACCACCAATTCTGAATGTTCTCAAGAACATTCAAGAAGGGCCAATCTCACCCTAAGCGAGCCACCCAAAGCCATGTCAGATCCAACTGACTGCTTTAGGCTCAGCCGGAGCAGGAGGCCAAGCTCATGCTCAAAGAGAAGAACCTGGTGGAGGAGACCAGAATGGTGCCCTGCTCAGCTTAGAAACTAGCACGGAGACCCATGGACCTCAATGACAGTGGACGAACATTGCTCCTCTAGAGATTCATGATTCGCTGCCAGCTTCTGATGCTCTGGAAGTCCACAGTTCAGTTTGATTTTATTTGCTGGGCTGAGGGTGGGGTATGAGGAAGGGTCTGGGAATGAGGGTAGAAGAAAGTATTATTTTGGTTACCCATGAAGAAAGGGAGGCAAACCCAATATATAGAATAAGCTGAAACAATTTTAACTGTAAAAAAAAAAAAATAAGAATTTTAAGCTTAAAAGAAGATAATGTAGGAGAATTCAGCACAAGGGCTGCTATTTATTAATACTTGTATTAGCCACCCAGGATCATAACAGTAGGATATTTTCATAAGAAAATATCCCCCCACACACACTCTTTCCCCTGATACATTTATATATTTACATGGTAATTTTGGTTTGCTTTCAACTCAGTGTTTATGTTACAAGGCAAGACATCCTCGTTTGGATCTCCTGTGCCCATCAGCTTTCTCAAAGCCAAAGCCAAAGCCATGATACAAAAGGAGAGAATGCTTCTGAAAGAAATTAGGAAAGTCACGTAAGCCACGCCATGCTGGCTTATGTCCTGAGCGTCACCATAGGACCCACTGGGGCTGACAGCAGAGGAATTAAAGCACCTGGGGCAACAGGGCAGAGCCTCTCAATAGGATCTGAGGAAGACTCGCCTCCCTCTGTCCAAGGAAAAGAACATTTCTGCCGCAGTGACGGAGTAAGCTCTTCATGATGCAAGGGAGCGAATCCTAAAGGCGGCCTAGGCCAGCATGGGTAAGACACGCCTCTCAGCAGATGGATAAAAGCCCAGCTCCAGCCCCGCTGGGACAGGCGGAAGTGTGAGCAGAAGGAACTGGTTTATAGGGCCTGCCTGTTCCCCGAGACTTGGGGCCCTTTTATTATCCTGTCCAGTAACCTACAGTAAACTCCAGCGCCCAAATTACAGATGGTGAGATTGAGAGATTATAGGAGTACGTGGTCGTCAGCACTTCTCAGGGAAGAATCCCGGAGTAAGGAGTGGGAATGGTAAGACTTAAGTGTCCACCTGTTCATAAGAATTACCTGGGAACTTGTTATCATCATGCATATTCCCAGGCCCTTCTCCAAGAAATGCTATAACAGTAGTCCTGGGACAGCGCCCCCTGGTGAGTATTTTTAACAATCACCCAGGATTCTGATGGGGCTGGGGGTGTCCTGCCCACATTTTGAGGGACAACGTTAGAGGACAACCAGCCAAGAACAACTCAAACAGCAAAACTGGAAATTCAGTCTGAGGCCTGTCACAAAATACATGCAGTGCCTGGAGTCCCTAATGTCCCCAGCTTCAGTTTCTCTTTCTATAATATGGGTGGTTATGCTGGATGGAGATTTCCCTATTTTGAACAGGGCACTCCCCTTCATCAGGCTGAGTTTCTAAACTAATGCCCTAAGTCTCTGCGTTCAAATGAAGGGAGGTTGGTCTCCTGCTGAATAAACTTTACACCCCCGGGATTAAACAATCCCTTGTAGCCCAAACAGTCTAGAACGCTGAGGGATCTGCTAAATCTATTGTTATCCCAAGTGCCCGGTTTACCCAGGACTTTCCTAATTTTAGCACTGAAAGTTCCATGCCCATGGAAAACCCTCAGTCCTGGGCCAAACAACCTCAATAGCCCTAATTTAATGAACGCCCTCTTAGCAGGTAAGTATTTCTAAACAAAAAAAAAAAAAAAAAGGACTTTCTGACCCTCTCCTCTGCCTTCCTTTTCCTCTCTTTGGCATATATCCAAGTACCACAAAGTCCCGTAAGGCTGTTTCTCCTTTTCCACGCATCCTGAAGGGGGCTAATGGGGCCACTATACCCTAACCTTTAGTCCCCCACAACCGTTCCATCTATTTCCCACTGTGTTGCCCTTGCGTGTTGCCCTTGCCGGGCTGTTGATGAGGAATCCAGGACGGCCAGGCTGCTTGAGAGCAAGGCCTGCCCTCTCTCTTACGCTTCGGTGGTAAATTGCCTCTTAACTTCTGCCTCCCTTTATATGAGCAAGAAATGCAATCCCGGAACACCTGTGTCTAGCAGTGGCACTGGCTTCAAAGCACCCCACACTCATCTCCTCAAAATGAATATGGATGTAGAAGCCTTAGAGAAACCTTTTGTGTCTTATGTATACTAGTTTAGAGACTTGAATCTTTCATCATCTTGGCATTGCTCTTATCTTTCTTTTGAACTAGACCACATGTGTCATGGAATCGCTCAGGGGTTTAACAAATAACATGATGAGTCTCACCTGATCGTCATTAGTTACCATTCAGCTAACTATAATTATTAATAAAGATTACTAAACCCGTCTCTAAACGACAGTAAAGACCCTAAAAAATGCTTAGAGAACATCTAAGCTTCCTGAATGCAACTCAACTTGAGTGTGAGCAAGAAGAAAGGTAGTATATACATTGCTACAAAATTGTTGGTGGACGATACTATTAAAATGTCTTTTAAAAATTAATGTTTGGGTTTTATTGTCAGCATCCAAAAATTGAAAACAACTTAATAGTAGAATGAGTACACAAACTGTGACATATTCATAAAGAAATGAAAAAGAATGAACTACTGATACATGCAGAAACATGCATGAATCTTGGGTTTGTTACTGGGTGAAGAAAACAGACACAGAGGAGTTCCTAGCATACAATCCCACTTACATGAAGTTTAAGAAGCAGCAAAACTAATCTGTGGTGACAGGGGCAAGCACACCCTTTCGTATTCTCCTACAGATGCAGACGAAGGAGAGGGAAGCCCCCATACTTGCAAGGTAGAAGATAGGGTGGCCTTCCAGAGCCACAGAGATTCCATGACCCTAGAACACCACTGTGCCTCTTTCCTGATTTCATCCTCTGCTAATGGTGTTCTTGAACAAATCTACATAGCTGGAACCGAGTCTCTTCCCCAATGAAAGGATTGCTGTTTACATACCTCATAGAAATCAAGCCTTGATCTCTGCCAGCCCAGAAAGTTCCAAAATTTCACACTATGTAATAATGGATGTGAGAATAAAAGGAAAAAGTAATTTGTGTTGGAAATTACAGGTATTATACACGAAGGACTTGGGTAAGGTATTAACAGACACTTACATAGCACTTAGGACATACTGTCCCTGTTCTAAGTGCTCATTTAATCTCCCCAGTAAACTGGGAGGTAGATACTGCTATTATTCCCGTTTTATAGATGGGGACTTTGGCACTAGTAAATAACAGAAATGGGGTTTGGGCCAGGCAGTCTGCCACCAGGGTCTGTATCCTTCACCAGTGTATGTTTATAACCTGCTCGATATTTCTTTACCTTTCCCTCCAACATAATACTATATTTTCTGAAATATAATAAATCAGATTGCTTCATTATTCTGCTTATAGAAAAATTTTATCGTTTTCTTCTTACTGCTATTTGGCTCACAATAGCTTTGGGTTTCTGGATGTCTGTGTCCCTTTGTGTCCCCTCCACCCCCTTTTCCCTTTTCCTCGTAATGGGGAGAAATGGAAAATCACCTTGTGCTTGCCATCTCCGCATACCACTCTGACAGAGGCCAAGCGTCCCCTGTCAGCCAAGTCTGGCATCTCCAGCAGTAATCTGACATGCTGTAAAATGTTTCAGAAAGATATTCTTTCACTCCTTGGAGTGCTGATCAAATTCTCCTAAACAGAATCAGAGTGAATTTTATACTAAACTGAGACCAAAGAAGGAAGTAGTTGAGGGTCTCTGGTTCAAGGTAGAGTTATCTGAACCTTTTTTGTTTCCCCCCTGTAGTAAGGAAAAAGAGTGCTTTAAATCACAAACATCGTTGTCAATGAGTACAGAAAACTTAATGCACCAGAGGGCAGGAAGATCAAAGCTTAGCACCTGGAGAGTTCCACATGGTGTAGATTAATAAAACAATGCCCTCCGTTACATAAATCTTGAGCAAGGTTGCTCATGGACACACACACCCCCAAAAAAATTATTGTAGGGGTCAGATAACTGATATACAATACATGCAGCCTTCCTATCGGAGAGCATTCCCTTGCCCTGGCTCAGCTGTTGACACAAGGCAAGAAGACAATTTTGTTTTAAGCTTCTTTTATCTAAAATTGACATTACAGATTTTGGATCTGAACACAGCACATCTGCAAGCCAGCGGAAATACCAAGGTCCGGCGTGCTCCTTTGATTGTTACATTTAAGATATCATGTGTGCTACCAGCTCAGCTGCTGCAAGGCATTAGAGGCCATTACTCCGGGCTTGTAAAGTACTTTGGAAATACTATAGACCAGGATTAGAGAAGATGAGGATTCCACATGGTTTCAGGAGAGATGATAACCAAGGGCAGGGCTGTATAGTTAAATTGATCTATGAGCTACATGTGGGAAGCAATATCTTAAGAATCCTGCTGAAGGTGTGTATGTGAATGTATGTGTTAGTGGTTTTGGAACAGACATGTTAGTCGATGTCTAGAGAAAGAAAAAGAAAGTGCAGAGGTTGGGGGGTACATGTCTCCAGCCTTTTTGTAGTTTTTTTGTGACAGACTGAAAGCAAATCCAAAACTGAATCCAAATATCCACTGCTGAATGTCACTTTGGAATTTGGCTGACAAGTTCTGTGGCATTTTTATAAGTGAGAGGCAAATCATATGGAAGTTGTGAGCCCAAGCATAAGGTAGCAGGGGTTTCACTATTACATTCTATGTAGGAAACTTTAGCACGTGTTGATAATGTCCTGGAAACTTTCCCAGTGATAAAAATAAGATAAGTTTTATTTGTGTAGGCCATTTAATGCTCCTAGATCCCAAACTGTGCATAAAAGTCTATGCAGGTATATGTAAGAATTACAGATCATTGATTCATTACAGTCGTATGCTTTATGCACACATGGGTTACCTATGGCTGATACCTAATGGTGATAAACAGGTACAGACATAGAGGAAACATACTGTACTACCTTGCCTTGTGCAAGGTACCTCACAGCCACCCTGTGTGTTAGGAAAGACAGATACTGTTATACGTTTGGGAGGAAACTGCATCCCAAAGAAATTCAGTGATCTAGCTAAGCTTTCATAGTTATTAAGTAAAAGAACATAATAGAACTCCAACTTATCTTCCAATAAGCCCAGCATCAATTCCACAATACCATGATAAGGGCACAAGCGGTTGGCTTAATCAATTCTGCCCCAAACCATTGTCAAGAAACTTTGGGACGTAGAAATACCATGAGAAATGGAACAATGGAAAACTCTCCTAAGGTCATTTTGCCATCACTGCTTCTCTAGGAAAATATATACACTCCATCATTTCCTGAGAGGACTTTAGCCAGGCCTGGGGGTTTGGTGCAGGGACTGCAGTCTAGGTGTCAACCTTCAATCTACATGAAAGATCTGTATTCTGTGTGGAGGATCTGTATGTTCTTCTTTTTTTAATGAGTATACACAAAAAATCCTTCAGATTATATAATGCATTAATTTGTAGGTATTTGGTTGGGAGGAAGCAAAGAATAAGGAAAAGCCTGTTCCAATTGAGTTTACATTTTTTTTTTTTAGAGAGAGGGTCTCACTCTGTCACCCAGTTGAGAGTGCAGTGGTACAATCACAGCTCACTGAAACCCCAAATTCCTGGGTTCAAGGGATCCCCCTGCCTCAGCCTCCTAAGTAGCTAGAACTATAGGCACACATCACCACATCCAGCTAATTTTTAAAATTTTTTTTGTAGAGACGAGGTCTTTCTATGTTGCCCAGGTTGGCCTTGAAATACTAGGTTCAAGCAATCCTCCCTCCTTGGCTTCTCAAGGTGTTGGGATTACAGGCATGAGCCACTCCAACTGGCCTGTTTACATTGTTATTGTTTGTTTTATTGTTCTTTATGAGTAAAGAAGTGATACATGCTCACTCTGGAAAATATTACACACAGAACATATAGTCAATCTGTATATAGTTTTCCATGTGAGCACATCAAAATTACAAAATATTATCCAGTCAATTTAATTTCAAAACTACCCTTTCTATTGTCCCATGGGAAATGAAACCAGAATGGCCCAGTGGGAAGGGTTTGGATATGGAGGTGAAAAGCATTGCAGTGTTATACCCCATTTCTTTCTTTTTCTTTTAAGAGGTAGATATATTTATTTTACTCTTATCCTCCCAAAAATCTTCCACGGGTTTGAAGGCTATTTCACACAACAGTAAGCCTAACTTACAAAGTAACAATTTTCTCAGGTGACTAGAGATCAATCAGTTTGTATTGGGTAACACTTAGGAGCGGGCAACTTGAAGGCAAAGAAAAGAATTAACTGATCATTGAGCTTTTAACTAGTTAGTTGAATCTATAGTTTCATGGTCCAACTATACCAGTGAGATATACCACATTTAGAAAGTTTTAAAAATTAATTTGATTGGAGTTGCTGATTTTATCATCATTAAGATATGGTATGCAATAATGGAAATGTGCTTAGAAATGAAGGAATCTAAAAAATATTTTAAACGTTGTATTGACATGAATATACACAATTTCCTAGTAGATTCTTACACTATTTTCAGATGCTAGAGGTGAACAAAGGGGTTGCTCTACAAGCTATGCTCTACAGCTTATTGCAGCTGGCAGCCTTTTTCTCTCTCGGGGCTAGAAAAGAGTATGTATGGAAAAAAAGATTCAGGTACTAGAGGAACTGGAAGTTTGGGAACTAGCTAAGAAAAATAGCAAAGCAGACTAACAGAGAACTCAGGCCCAATAACAGAGAATATTTTTTGAGAGCTTCTGCATTACAGGATATGTATTAAATTATTTTTAATTTATTTAACTGTTTATGACAAAGCTTTGAGGTAGGACCTATTGGCATTTTACTGATGAGCCAAGTAAGGCTCAGAAAGATGAAAGAGCCTTACCAACGTCACACAGCCAAGAAAGTGGTGGAGCTGGAAGGGGAGTCTAGTTTGGAAGGCAGAGAATGAACTCTTTTTTTTTTTTTTTTTTTGAGACAGAGTCTCACTCTGTTGCCCAGGCTAGAGTGAGTGCCGTGGCGTCAGCCTAGCTCACAGCAACCTCGAACTCCTGAGCTCAAGTGATCCTCCTGTCTAAGCCTCCCGAGTAGCTGGGACTACAGGCATGCGCCACCATGCCCGGCTAATTTTTTCTATATATATTTTTAGCTGTCCATATAATTTCTTTCTATTTTTAGTAGAGATGGGGTCTCGCTCTTGCTCAGGCCGGTCTCGAACTCCTGAGCTCAAACGATCCGCCCACCTCGGCCTCCCAGAGTGCTAGGATTACAGGCGTGAGCCACCGCGCCCGGCCGAGAATGAACTCTTAAGAAAAACTGATGTATATTTAATTTAGTGACTATTAAAGGCCAGACACTCTGCTTTTCCCTCCCACATATGCTCTCTGTCATTTAATCCCCACCCAAACTTCCTGAAGTAGGTGTTATTAGCCCGCTTTAATCGAAGAATTCAAGACCCAAAGAGAGGAGAAGGCTTGTCAAATACCATCTTGCTGCGAACCAGCGAGACTGGATTCGAACCCAGAACTGTTGAAAGTGTACATTATTTCCTCAGCACCACACCCATTCTGTGGCTCACTTTGGGAGCACAGAGAGGCCAAGGCCAAACCTTGTGCTAAATAAGAAGTTCCTTCTTTATTCTATTCAGCCAAGAAAGTGTCATTCTTATGCTTCTTCCCTCCTTGCCATCAACCGAAAGTCCATTGTTACTACTCAACCCATTTAGCCCCCGTCGAACTGTAGTGAAAACACAGAAGAAATCTGACTAAGTATTTTAAACCAAACCCAGTTTTTCAGGCTGAGATTT
Source organism: Eulemur rufifrons (assembly GCF_041146395.1). NCBI lineage: Eukaryota > Metazoa > Chordata > Mammalia > Primates > Lemuridae > Eulemur > Eulemur rufifrons. The sequence goes on along the minus strand of NC_090989.1, from coordinate 225,151,766 downwards.
TAACTGTCATGCAACTACCACTTCAGGAAAGGCAGGCATGACTGTGGAAGGCTGAAGAACTTTCTGAACAGCTGGGCTGTCGAAGGCAGAATGAGATGCTTTAAGCTGATTGCTTTGATCCACATTTCTGCAGCCCCAGGCCTCCCTCCTGTGAATAGCCTTCCCATCGAAGTCTCCCAGAGTCTGGAACCCCTGGGAAAATAGGTAATAGAGAACACAGTCCTTTGTTCTTTAGCTGGCCTGTCAAAATTCTTTAATTTAAACTATATCCCCTTTCTCACTTGTGTTCAATTATTCCTTTCTGGCTAAAATGTCTCCATGAGTGTGTGTTATTTCCTGCTTAGTCTTTTAAAGTTTTTGTTTAAAAAAAAAAAAAAGAAGTCCTTCTATCTTAGAGAATAAGTGTGTCTTGCACAGTTTGAAGCAGAAACCATACTGACAAAAAAAACCTTTTTATTTTTTTCAAATACATTAGCTGCGGTTATAACTTCAAACCCTGGTAGGGTTTCAATCACATTGGGATACATGCAATTTATGACAAAATAAAATAATACCAGGTCATTTGGAATATAAGAATATTCCTAATTTACCTTTCTTGTAAAAATATACCTTTGTGCATAAGTGAACATATCAGGTTTTAAAAGTTATTTTCTCCACAATCATAATAAGGGTCCAGGAGTTAGGGCTCTGAATGGCTTTTCCATGAGTTTTCAAGAAACTTGGGTTTCTGTCCAACAGTCAGCTGTAGAGAGGTTTTGCTGAGCACACTATATTTTCATCTGCCTCCTGCCTCTAAATTTTGAAGGACACAAATTACTAACCATAAATCTGCCTTCTCTACTAAGACCAAATCCAGCAGCAAGTGCAGACATATCGTTTTGTGATTTTTTGTTGTGATTGGGTATGCTGCTAGCATTTCTTTCACTTATCTTACTTGATAAGTTATTTCCTAGTCCTTTAATGATTTTAATTAAATATGCATTGTTTTCCAGTGTAATCTAGTCTTTCCATCCTGATTAACTTCATTTACCTCAATTTAAGAATGTTGACAACAGGCAGACTCTGTATTTATCACACAGTGGACGTCTGACATTCAGTACTTTCAGGTGGTTAAATTAATGATGTGAGTTAATCATGCTTATAATTTTTAGTAGCTTCAGATTCAGAGTTCAGTATTTAGCAATAAATGCTACCAAATAATTGTTTAGTCTAAACGCAGTCTTCTTTCTTTCTTAAAATGGCCCAGAAACACAGAGGGAACAAAATAAATGGGAGTAAATGCGTGCCTATGTTTGTGGGTGTACGTATGAATGTATTCAGAGAATACATACATATAATACATATACGCTTATATTAATAATTATATAACATATAATTACATGTATTATAAGTAATTATATATTTATACACACAAAAACACATATAAAATCTTACTACAAATCCTCAGCCAAAACTGACCATATTCCTTTACTCTTTAGAACAGGGACAAGGTTTTTTCTTATCTCCACAAGGGAAATCAAAGTCATTTCTAAGTGCCTCACCACGGGACTATATCTCTCCTTCGTCAGCTGATCTCAGCCTCTGTTAAATCTGTGGACACACCGAGCTGTCAAAATCCACCCACTTCTGCAGCTTGTGCAGCACATCAAGACACGAGCTTTAGTACTTAACAGAGATATAGTGAAAAGGCAAATGTCTTGGCAGCCATTTAAAATGTGTGTATAAAAGCCCCAAATAGAACCTCATCGGATATCAACTCTGGCATTTGAGGGGGCTTGAAACCTGCCCAGCATCATAATTTATTTTGCCAGCAGGTAAAAAATTGACCAGGGTTCAGAATGCAATCCTTCTTTAAATATTATTTCTGGGAACACTTTTCTCACCAAACATGACCCCACAAATTGAATCTTGCCTTCCCATCCGAGGTATACATTTCATAAGTTCTGCTCTAAAAGTAAATTGTTTATACAGGCAAGAACAAAGTTGGTCTTCTTATGCACCAGAGAAAGATTTAGAATTTTATTTCTAGAGCTTTTCACTCCTTTCCTTTTGCCCCCTCCAGATTACCAAAACAACATTTATAGCTCACATTTTATGTAGATCTTGTGAAAAGCTTCCACCATACCAAATTCAGCTTTTAATTAATCATGGATATGGATAGTCGGAAAAGTAGGCAACCTTGCAAACCTCAGATAATACAAAGCCCCATCTAAGTGAATAATTTCATTTGCTTTCCTTTGTCAAATGTCCTTCTGATGGTCTGATCAGCATAGCATCTGAGCAAAAGGAAATGTTAGCACAAGAATTTCAATCAAACAATAATAGTTAGCATTAATATTTATTGTTTACTATTTGCCAAAGACTATGTGTTTTAGCTGTTAACTGTCAGTCACACTAGGAAGAGTCTATTATCCCCATTTTACATGTGAGGAAACTGAGGCATAAGATGTAAGTAACTTGCTAAGTCACACAGCTGTAAGCAACATCTTTTGATCTAGTAATCCCATTGCTGGGAAGATAATAAACCAAAAGAAAGAAAAAGCTATGTACACAATATATTAATAGCTTTGAGATATTAAATAACTTGCACTAAATCATACAACTAGTTAGTGGAAGAACTGGATTTTGAACCCAAGCATTCTTCCCCAGCACCATGCATTGAACTGCAATGCTATATTATTTGGCATGTACCTATGGGCACCTGCAGTATAGCACAAGGGATAATACGAACACCAGGAAACAATTAGAAGACAGACAAATGATTAGCTGTTTGGTAGATAACATAGTGTGATTGGGCTTGAGTATTCAGGGCAGTGTCCTAGAGGAAGACACTTGAGCCAGATTCTGAGGAGAAAAGGCCTTTGAGAGACAAAGGAAGGTACGGCACTGGTGAGTAATAATTGCTGTTCTTTACTGGGCAGTTACTATGTGCCAGGCACATTTCTAATTGCTTCCCATTCATCACCTAATTTAACCAGACAGGATATAAACCTTCTGCTCACAGATATACCACAGCTGAGTGTTTAATGCCACCTGTTAAAGGAGCCGACTTTTAACTTGAAGATTAAATCATAGAAAAAGACTGTGCTAAAGCTTCAACGTGCCTTCCAGCAGCCCAGATGCCTCTTAGCCTCTTGCTTTGGGACTCCAGCCTCACCTAGGTGTGAAATGGACCCCAAGTGCTCTTGTGCCATGGGCAGCTCCGGCCCTGTGCCAGCTCTACAAATACAGAGTGCAAATGCACCTCCTGCAAGAAGAGCTGCTCCTGCTGCCCGTGTATGGGCTGTGCCAAGCATACCCAGGACTGTGTCTGCAAAGGGGCATCAGAGAAGTGCAGCTGCTGCACCTGATGTCAGGAGAACCCTGCTCCAAGATGCAAACAGAGTGACCCGTAGAGCCCTGGATTTCTTTTTACACAACTCTGACCCATTTGCTATATTCCTTTTTCTATAAAATATATAAATTATAATAAAATTAGTGACTTTAAAGAAAAAGACTGTACTGATAACTACACTGTGGCTGATTTCCAATGAAAAGCATTTTTTTATTGATCCCCCCACTCATCAGGCAGAATTTTGGAAATGGCATGGGAGGACTGAGGAAAGAGAAGAAAAACACGCTCCCATTTTCCAGCCTCAATGCAATCGACCTTCCAATAACCCACCTGCCATTTTCCTTGCCCACTAGATCTCTACCCTGACTTTGTAATTTTACAACAACCACACCTACCCATACACTTGAATTCATAAGCTTGTTGATATTATGAATTTCACAATCAAGGGATATGCAAATATTTTTGACATTAAGTAAGGTCCTCACTGGCCTAGTATGGATAATAGATGCTTAAAAAGTAAATGTATTTTCTCACTGTAGAGTTTAATAGTCAACATAGTTGTTATTTACTTCATTTTATTGTTAATATCTTTCCTAAACTTATTTGTTGCTATCTGGTCTGTCAGATTAAGATGTGTTAAAGAGCCAACCATGATCCTACCAATTTCTCCTTGTGTTCGCAATTCTTTTCTTCAACTGGTTTTAGCCTCCTGTCTTAGTCCATTCTGGCTGCTATGACAGAGTGGCATAGACTGGGTAGCTATGGGTAACAACAGAAATTTATTTCTCACAGTTCTGGAAGCTGAGAAGTCCAAGATCAAGGTGCTGACAGAGTCAGTGTCTAGTGAGGGCTCATTTTCTGGTTCACCACAGCAGCCTTTTTGCTACAACTTCACTCACACAGCAAAAGGGGTGAGAGATCTCTCCCAAGTCTCTTTTATAAGAGCACTAATCCCATTCATGAGGGAAGAGCCTCAAAAAAGGCTAATCACTTCCCAAAGTCCTCACCTCCTAATACTATTGACTTGGGTGTTAGGATTCCAATATATGAATTTTGAGGGAACACAAACATTCAGACCATAACACCTGAATGATTTCATACATAAAGATTCACAATTGTTAAGTCTACATTGTGGATTATACAAGTATAGATGTAAATTAGCCCTCATTGTCCAGTTTGAATATTACTTTGATATTTAGAATTTGCATATGACTGCAAACCCAAATAGTAGTGACGTAACTGAGTGGGTACATATTTCTCGCCTTATAATAAGTACAAAAGTAGGTGGTAGTCAGCTTTCATTCAGTGGCTCAAGGATATTATGTCCAGGTCTCTCTTTTTGACCTTTCCCCATAGTGGACAAGATGGCCACTGCAGCTTTAGCCATTGTGTCCACAGTCTGAGGTGGAAGGGCAAAGGGCAAAAGGGCAAACACAGCTGAGCATACTCTGCTTTCAGGGAGCTTTCAGGAAGTCTCACCCAACAGGTGCTGCTCAATCTCATTGGTCAGAGCTATGTCACAATGTCGTTCCATCCACAAGGGAGGGTGAGAAATAAGGCTTTCAATCTGGACATTTTACCATTCTATTCCCAAGAAAATTAGAACTCAGTTACTGCAGATGAAAGGGAGATTGAATAGTAGGTAGCAAATTGCAGTCTCTGCCACACTGCTATTGCTACATTCTTTTATTATTTGACCATCCTTTTTGTTTTTGCTTAATTCTGGGTCCCTTGTAGATAACATGAATGTCTTAGTCCTTTCTGTTACTTCTAATAGAATACCTGAAACTGGGTAATTTATAAAGAAAATGAATTTATTTCTTACAGTTACAGAAGCTGAGAAGTCCAAGGTCAAAGGGCCACATCTGGTGAGACCCTTCTTTATTAGTCACATAACGAGGGGGTCTGAGCATGCTTCCGTGCTAGCTCAGGTCTCTGTTCCTCTTCTCACACAACCAACCATTCCCAGCCCTAGATAAACTATTAATTCATTAATCCATTCATAAGGGCAGAGACTTCATGTCCCAATCAGCTGCCAAAGACCCCACCTCTCAACACAAAAACATTGGGGATTACATTTCAACATGAGTTTTGGAGGGGACAAATATTCAAACCACAGCAATGCAGCCGATTTTATTTTTACTCAAATTTGTATCACGTTGCTTAATGTTTTGTTTTGATGGGTTTTGTTTTTTTATTGATATTTTAATAGTTGAACTAATATTTTGTTTTTATGCTTCCTTGTTATCTCCTTATCTTTACTGTTCTATATGGACTATGTTTGTTAAACACTTTTTTTTCTACAGAGATTTATAAAATATAAAATCCCTTTGCTATTCTACTGTTCACAGTCCACTAACTAGTCAAGGAAAAAAGCTATCATTTCCCTGTATGTAAAATGAAGAAATTAGCATGCTTTTACTTTTTCTCACCCTCTTCACCCATGTCCTGGCCGTTATTGATGTAGTAGGGATTTTAAACCTAGTATATTATTGTTTATATAACATATATCTTCTATTTCAATAATTCTTTTAAAAACATTAGTTTGCAATATTCTCAGTAATTTATATGTATTCTGTTTTTAACTGGTTTCCAATCCTCAATTTCTGTTGTTTCACACTATCATCTTCTCATTCTTGAAATGTTACAATATCTCAGATAGATGGCGTGCTTCTTTGAGAGTTCCTTGTAAGAATAGTATTTGGATAGTATATGGAGATAAATTTCATCTGAAGAAAATCTTGCTTTTGCTTTTCATTTCATTTGTATTTGGGTGATTCTTCATTTTAGGGAAGTTTTTTTCTATTATATCTTGAGTATTGTTTCTCTACCATTTATTTTGTTCTCTTATTCAGGAGAGCATATGAGTCTCTGTGTTTGTGTTAAAGCATATTTCATGTTGTTGTGGCTGTGACTGAACTCAGTATCCTCAGTTCCATTGCCCCCTTCTCAGGGCCAGCTCATTCATACTGCCTACTGTTTTCTGGGTTTGATTCACAAATTCCAGGGTATATCAGTGCTACAACTTTTAAAGATTGCTTCTTTCACCAAGGAAAGTGAATTCCAGCATTGAGCTTTTGCTGTTTGCTGAAGGATTTGACCTCACCTCTTTAAATTAGGAAATGTTAGCAGAATTCTGCCAGGATTCTTTTACAAACTTTCCAAGCAGACATTTGTTCCTGAGCAATAGAAATGTCTCCTCTACTATATCAGCAAAAATTCCTCCATGTTCTAGTAATGTCAAAGTCATCCTTAGTTTTCAGTCCTTACGTAGGTGATCCTAATTTATATATTCCCTTTGTCACTTCCTTGAGTGACCATAAAAGGAAAGTATATGTTAAAAGGCCAGCCTCTTATCTCCCAAACAAGTCAGTAATAATGATAAATACAATAATGGCTACTGTTTGTCATTCTGTGTGTCAGAACTGTGCCAAGTATTTCACAGATATTAGTTCATGTAATTTTTACTTCAAGGTTTTAAAGGAGGTATTGATCTCCTTTCTCTTTTCATAGATAAGGAAAACAAGAGATGAATGTGCCCAAATTTCAAAAACTACCAAATGGAAGAGCCAGTAGTGGAGACCTATGCTGTTTGACTACAAGGCTGATGTTCTCAAACTGTGTATTATCCTGCCTCCCATAAGGTGGAAAAAAAGACATTCAGAATCCATTGTGATGAAATTCCATCTGAGCAAACCCAAAATAAAAGTTAAAGATTAAAGCCAAGATCTAAAACATAAAAAGCAGGGGCATCACCCCTGCAAGCCCCATGTTCCAGCCTGCTGCCCGTGCTTCCTGCTCACCACGATTTTTTCCTTTAGGAAAGCAGTAGTTACAGAGTGCAGCATCGTAACCACTCAACATCAGAGTGAACTCTACAAAGCCTCAGAGCCAACCCTGTCTAGGTTTTTTTGGTTTGCTTTGCTTTTTTGTTTCTAGATAAGGTAGCTGAGGTATTCAGGAGCTCACATAGCTAGTTAATAGTAGAGTTGGAAAAGAAAGACTTTCCATCTAGTGACACATATTTTGGAAATAATTAGGTATATATGCACCAGAGTAACTATTATGTTTTAAGTCTTGAGATAGCAGAAGGGACACAAGGTATGGAACCAAACAGATCAAATCCTGGCTCTTCCTGACTAGCTATGTGACATTAGGCAAATCATTAAATCTCTCTCAGCTTTTCTGTCACAGCAATGAATGCTCCTATAGGTCGTAAAAAGCCCTCTTGCAGAGAGCCACAGATACAGCAAACAGTTGGTGTGCGGTAGTCACACCAAGGATATATCGGCCAGGCACTGGGAGTGTGGGCTACATTTGGTGACTTATAAGGGTGTTAGTTTCAAATGTGGGCAGAACCAGGGACCAATCTATAGCAGGTCTAGACTGTGGTACAAACTGCCACACAGTCCCTGCGACCTAGCAGAATCCATGTTGAGGATGGTCTCCACAGTGGATACGGATGCTCCAGGGAGTCTCTGGCAAGCCTCAACAGGAAAGTTCTAGCACATTCCCCAAGGGTTCCAGAGTAGGACCTTATTTAGCATAGACCTTCTCTCCATTTGAAAAACAGCCACTGTGCAGACACCAAACAATTCTGTGCTCAGAGAATTGTACCCATCACAAGCTGGTATTGTCGTATCCACCAGGTTATAAGATTGAGCAGGCGCAACCCAAATTTACCATATGATGGAAATAATATACTCAGGATGGGGCTCAACCAGGTCCATAGCAAATTTCATGGATAGGGGACAGACTGTCAGCCACCCACCTCTATTGCCCTGACACCTGCCCTTCATCGCACTCTCTCCTCTCCCCAAGGCCTCATTGGGCTCTTTAAGTCTCCTTGTCCTAAGTACTGGTTCCTCATCTTTGGAGTTCAATTTGTCCAACCAAGCTTGGAAATTTCAACAGCTCTTGCTTTGGGTGTAGATTTTCAGTTTGACTGAGAGTGGTAGCTTCATATGGAAGCCATGAAGCTATTCAGAGGGCAATGGAAATGCTTGGTGACTTCAAACACTCTTCAGGCAGCCCATTGGGGTTCAGCAAACCATGAAGATAACAGATTTAAGTTCTAGTTTCCTTTCTTCCATGAAAAACCTTCCATGGGAAAAGCTGTCAGCAAATCTAATGGATCTCTTAATCTAAAAGAACTAGTTTGAAAAGAGTTTTCTGAAAAGTTTCCAAATATCTCATTATCTTTCTGTCTTAAAGCTGAGAAGAAATTTATTCTTATGGAAAATGGCTCTGCTTACACCCATCTATAGCTACCAGGCATTATATGTTTTATATATTGAATCCTAATAACAACATTGGTAGGTAATATTAGGCCCATTTTACAGGTGAGAAAGGTCAGAGAGAGTCAGCAGTGGAGCAGGATTCTAGCTCTGTCTGCACATGGAAGCCCATGCTTGATCACTACATTAAATGCCTGCAGAGATAGTCAAATTTCTTCCTGCTGAAGTATCTATTAGGTGACACCCTCAGGAAAACCAACTGCTAAATAGAGCCTACAGTCCCTGGCACAAACATGGCACAATATTTTTTTTCCTTCTCACAGAAGCAAGTGGAACTAATACGCTGTGATCATTATTTCTAAGTTTTCCAATACATCCAAGGCACTTCGCACATAAAAATTCCAGAGGCAGACAGTCCACAATCAGCAGAGAAAGAGCTTCCTTCTTCTCTGTTGTCTACTATCCTCGATACATGGCTTCCACCTCACAATCCAAAATAGAGACCTTGAAATTGCTGCTCTCGGTCCAAAAAGAAAGATTCCCCAGAGAAGGGACAGCTGTGCACTGTTAGCAGCCAACACTCTCAACAGCTGGGTGATAGTTTTTCTGGCCTAGTAAAAGGGAGCTGGGCAGGATAGTATCCATTATATAGTCAACTACAAAATCCACATTTTGGGTAGCAAAAAGGAGAATGGGGCATTCTCATTCCCTTTAAGGGCATTTCCTGGAAAGGGTGCATGTTGCTTCTTGCATACATTGCTTTTATCAGAAGTTAGTCACATGGCCACAAACAGCTGCAAGGGAAATTGGAGAAAACAGTCTGTAATATGGATGGCTATCTGCCCAGCTATTAATTGGTAGCTCAATTATTCAAGCCATTGGGAGACAATTAGCGTCTATAGTCCACATTGTCAATTTGATCCTCAATCCTCCCAAAGCAAGGTGTTTGCACTTGCCCCAGGGCTTTCAGCGATTCCAGTCATCCTTCCCACTGAGCTGGCGCTAGCCCTGGAAACCTCCATGTCGAGGTACGATCACCGTCTTTTCTCCACCTATCAGGGGCCTTCTTGCACCCACAACTTGAAGTCTTGACATCTTTGTGCTCAAGGGTCATCTACCTTCTCTGCTTCTCATGTAGGATTCCCTCTCTCAATTCTGGTTTCTGGAACTCTGAGACCTCCCTCTTCCTCATGTGATTAAAATAAAAACATAACATCACTTTTAGGGTAAAACAGCTCCCTCCACATACTTTAGTGTAGCTTTACCCTTGTTTGCTAACAGTTACCACAGTTACAATTTAATAGAAATTGTAATTCCACACTCAGAGTAACAGGAGAGTGGTTTCCTTACACATGCAGATGGCAGCAATTGTAAGGTTGTTCTAGGCTTGGAGAATACTTTTTTTCACCTAACTCTAAGGTTAAGAACGGATTGCAAGGCAAGTAAGTATACACCACTAGAAAGGGGTGGGGATTGGGGGTGCATTCTGCATCAGATTTTTAAATTATAAACTAAATTACACAAAGATATAAAACCATAATGGGAAAATGGCTAAGGACATGAACAAAAGTAGAAATACAAATGGACAATAAATCTACAAAAAGATATTCAACTTCTAAGAATACAATTAAAGTAACAAGACATCTTTATCGTTTGCCTATCTGATTGGTAAAGATTAAGGAGAATTATATAAATACAAGAAAAGGGCATTGACGAATTAATTGGCAGAAGTTGAAACTAGTACAATTTGGGGGAGAAAAACAATTTGAGAAAACAATCATATCTTGTTTAAAGTGCTTTAATCCCAGGTATCCCCCTGCTGGGAATTGGACAACTGTAAAAAATGTTTGTACAAGATTATTAAGCTCACATTTGTTTATAATAGGAAAAAAATTAAAAGTCTAATGCTGAAGGAATGGTTTACTATGTTACTGGACTTCTATGTAATGGAATGCTACGTAGCCATTTGAAAGTTTAAGGGAGAGCTATAGTCACTGATACAGGAAGATTTTTATGTTACAGTTTTTAATTTAGGAAAAATGTAGCATATATAATAGCACGCGTTCTGTATGCAATACATTTTGTAAAATGTGTGTTTAATTATGTATTTATTTTTGTATATTTACAGTGTAAATAGTAAATAGAGAGGATATATGCCAAAAAATGTTACCTATGGTTTTCTCTGGAAACAGGATTTCTGATTATTTTATTGGGTTTTTTTCTTTTTATATATCTGTTTATTGTGAGCTTTCCACAAAGTTTTTATATTACTTGAGAATTTGCTTCTATTTAAGTCATAAAAAGTCTAAAGAATACAGCATTAAATATTTATCAATTCTTTAGAGGGGAAATTACTTTCTAAGTGACAGAAATCACAAAGGAAAAGACTAATTATTTAGCAAAAATAACAATTTTGGTATGCCAAAAAAATAAGATGCAAGAAGTCTGAAGGAAAATATCTATTGCAAACCTTATACCAAAATTTCACATCATACAATCAGAAAAACTCTACTCAAAAAATGAAATAGGAAAAGCACATGACCTATGGAAACTGATAAATCTCAAAATGGGAAAACCAGTAAGAAACACATTAAGAAATCAATTTCATTATTAATTTAATAAAGTTAACACATAGCTATTAAAATTCATAATTATTACATTAAGAATTGTGTGAAATTGCTTCTTTTGTAGAATTTTGTAGCTGTAAAATTGATGCAATACTTTTGGAAAGCCATGTGGCAATAACCATCGGAAGCCAGAAAACTGATTAGCCTCTGACCCAGTAATGTCCTAGAGAAATAAACCAGTTTTTACAAAAGCTACATTCAGGAAGATGTTTATGGTAGCTTTTTTTAATATTTAACAATAGCAAATTAGAGCAAATATTCTAAATGTCAACAACCCAAGAATGCTTAAATATATTGTTGGTAAACTTACTAATGGAATATAATGCAATTATTAAAATTATGCACATGGTGATTAAGTTAATAACATAGAAAAAATCTTATGTTAAGTGCCAAAAACTGGATACTGAACTGCATGGTACTTTTAGAGTATGTATAAAAAATAGACTCAAATATGCAGATATGTTCAATTAATTTTTTAAATTATCTATTGTCAATATTTTCTTTAAAGAATGTGTATTTTAATCATCTATTTTAAGTGATGGCTAGGAAGACTATACAGCAATGTGGAAACTTCTAATACAATATTATCTGAAGAATATTCAGTTGCATGTACATATGGGTTATGATATTCATTCTTAAGAAATTATCTGCTGTGATAATGAAATTATGGGTAAATTTATATATCATCTAGCAATCCAAATTATATAATTTTATAATAACTTATTTATAAACAAAAGTAGATATGGAGCAGCATGATAATATATCAATAAATATACTCTGAGCAAAAGAGTTTGAAATATAAAGAAGCCTAAATCTAGATTTGCCATCTTTCTTTCTTCATGTGTTTAAAACTACAAATCATTAACCAGCATTTACTTTTCCTAATAAATAGAAAATAGTTTGGCAATGATTTTGACAAGAACAGAGGGAAAAGACAAACAGACATTAGTGTGTTGCAAACTAATTTCTGAGAGGCAGTAAGTAGTTTGAACTCCTGGGGTGAGGAAATGAGAATAGACACAATGCCACATCCTGGTTCCTGAGTATTTCATAATCCGTTTTCTATGATCAGTCTTCCACAAGTCTGGCCTAGGTCCCAAAAAGGAAAATACACGAACTTTCTCCTTCAGAATGCCTCAGGCCAGCTCTCTTTTCTTAGCAAATGTTTCCAATGTGCCAACTATTCACAGGTGGTTTCTGAAGTTTCCCATCCATGCCCAGAGTCCGACAGGATTTGTCAGTTCCTGGTAATTCTCGGGAAATGGAACTCTCGCCATCCTTCAAGGTGAGCAAGGAACCATTTGCCCTGACAGCTTCGCCTCCAGGCGCACAGCTGGTATCCATTCTGCCCGTGCATAACACTGACTTCACGCAACCATTGTTGTGCTGTTCTCTGTTTAGTGCCACAGTTTTCTAGATGCATTGGAAAGAAATTGGAAAACAAGCATCTAAGGAAAAGGCTGGCTGCCTGACAGTTTGGCCTTTCCTGTTTAGTTAATAGCCGTGACTTACACAAGGGCGCTGCACAATGACTGTAATCTTTTCCAGAATGCCTTCAGCATGTTCTCAGCTGCTTAGTAAGATTTAGTCCCACTTGCTGACATCACCTCTTGGGGGTTATTTAAGTGCTCAGGTATTTTTCCACGCAGCCTGGTGGCATTCCTCGACAGTACCCCAGCACAGCGGCTCTCAACAGTCTCTTAACAATGAGGAGGAAGACCGACGACATTTTGCCCATGGGCAAAGTCAGACCTCATGGAACCGGTTCCTTCACAAGAATATTTGGCAGGGAAGTTGAATACTAAACTAATTTCTAATAACCATTCACAATACCTTTGAGTGAAATACTACACTTTCCTCTCCCATTCAGGAAGGCATTTCAGAATATCTGTGCACAGGGACATATCACTGAGAAAACTTTCAAGCCACTTAAATTTATTCAAAATTTAAATGATTAGGGAACAGGCATTGCAGTTATTAGTAATAAAAATTACTTACAACACAATCCTATAGCTATACTTTAGGTGCAACTTAACTGCCTTAACCTCCCAGCAACCCAGGATACATTTTAACTAGTTCTAAAGGTGTGAGAACATTGGCTCCACCTTTGGTGTAAGAGGACTACATGGCTTCATCCTCAGTTCTTTGCAAAGCCCGTATGGTGTCCCTATTGCTCTTTCCATGGCTGACACGACTGCAAAATCAAACCCATGGTTTTCTTCCTCTTGTCAAGAGGTATATCCATCATAAATAAGTAGTAGAAAGTAAGATCCAGTAGGCAGAGCTCACCGGTGACACTAAGGCAGGCTACTGCTAGCTGTAGTTCACGGTCCAAGCAGTGAAAGGGAGCTATGCTTTGCTCTCTTATGCTCCCTGAATGTCAGCTGTTGCCTGTTGTATCTTTTTCCCACATTTCAAATCATTCCAACTGTGGTCCATGGTTATGCTTATTTTAAAATATATATACAAAAGAATACATAATATGCATATGTGCAGTTTGAATAAAAAATACTCGTGGCCGGGCGCGGTGGCTCACGCCTGTAATCCTAGCACTCTGGGAGGCCGAGGTGGGCGGATCGTTTGAGCTCAGGAGTTCGAGACCAGCCTGAGCAAGAGCGAGACCCCATCTCTACTAAAAATAGAAAAAAATTATATGGACAGCTAAAAATATATATAGAAAAAATTAGCCGGGCATGGTGGTGCATGCCTGTAGTCCCAGCTACTCGGGAGGCTGAGACAGGAGGATCGCTTGAGCTCAGGAGTTTGAGGTTGCTGTGAGCTAGGCTAATGCCACGGCACTCACGCTAGCCTGGGCAACAGAGTGAGACTCTGTCTCAAAAAAAAAAAAAAAAAAAAAAAAAAAACTCGTGTACCCAACACCTGGCTTAAGAAATGGAGCCTTACCCATAACTTGGAAGCCCCCTCCCAATAACATTTCCTTCACCCACTATCACCGGCACCACTCACAGAGGTAATCACTACTGATTTTGTAATAATAAACCCTTTGCTTTTAAGATTTTATTACTGATGATATAGGCCTAAATACATTACTTTGTCCTGCCTAGTTTAAACTTTAATATAAACAAAATCACAAAATATAGTCTTTTGTGACTTCCAAAGAAGTAACATTATGTTTTTAAGATTCCTCTATCTTGATATCTATAGCCGTAGTTAATGCATTTTTATATACTATTCCATTGTATGAATATACCCTTTGTCCTATTGAAATGTTTTCAGTTTTTGTTTGCCTGCTTGCTTTTTGCAAGTTGCTTTTGTAGACATTCTTGAACCTGTCTCCAGCTGTACAAGAGCAAAGTTTTCTAAAGGTTTTCCTTAGGAGTGGAATTGCTGGTTCACACGGTAGTCACATACGTGACTTTACTGTAAAGCACATTTCTATATACTCTGCTTTGTCTCTGACCTTTCTATTCAGTTTAACTGTTTCTTTCGTCTATTCCTGCACCAATATCAAAGTATCTTTATTAAAAGACAAGTCTTTTTCTTCTTCTGGTTCAAGTCTCCATCTTCTTCTAGCCTTATTTTTCAGGAGCCCTTTGCTTATCCAAATAAATTTTAGAGTCTGTTGACTAGTTACATTAAAAAAAGTAATGTTAATTGTAATTACTATGAATTTATGAATAAATTTGAAGGGAACCAATATTTTTCTATTTAACTATATAACACACCCCTCCTTTTAGTTAGAACTTTAATTCCTTTTAAAAGCATCATTATTGTTTTGACGAAGGACTTGAACTTCATTTTTATTGATTCCTGTATACTGGATAATTTTATAGTTACTGTCAAGTACAAAATTCTTTAAAATTACATTATCTGATTGTTGATGGTATATGGAATTCAGTTGACTTTGGTACATTGATTTTGCATGCAGAAATTTGCTAAATGTACCTACTAATTCTAATAACTTCATCAAAAACTCTTTTGCATTTTTACACAATTATTTCATCTTGAATGACAGTAGTAAGCCCTCCTTTCCAATAACTAATTTTTTATTTTTTTAATTTTGTTTTATTGCCTGACTCACTGTACTTGCTGGAACCTCCAGTAAAATGTTGAATAGAAGTGGTACAGTGATCATCCTTGTCCTGCTCCTAATCTCAGAGGGAAAGCTTTCAACGTGCTATGATTAATTATGATTTTTATTTAAGTTTTTACGGTTGTCCTCAATGGGTTAAGAGAACTCCCTCTGTTATCAGCTTGGTAAGAGGTTTTATCGTAAATATTCTGTTAGCCAAATGGAGTTGATAATACTGAACTCTAGAATTACAGAGACATAAATGTATACACCCAGTCATGGCAAAGCTGATCTGAGCAGCAGGCCCTCCCCCTAAGACAGGCCCCTGTACAATATTTGGTATGGGAGCAGAGAACTCACATCCTCTGCAAAGAAGCACGTTTTGTTTTGTTTTGTTTTGTTTTTTTGAGACAGAGTCTCACTCTGTTGCCTGGGGTAGAGTGCCATGGCATCAGCCTAGCTCACAGCAGCCTCAAACTCCTAGGCTCAAGCAATCCTTCTGCCTCAGCCTCCCAAGTGGCTGGGACTAGAGGCACACGCCACCATGCCTGGCTAATTTTTTTCTATGTATTTTTAGTTGTCCAGCTAATTTCTTTGTATTTTTTTAGTAGAGACGGGGTCTCACTCTTGCTCAGGCTGGTCTTGAACTCCTGAGCTCAAATGATCCACCCGCCTTGCCCTCCCAGAGTGCTAGGATTACTTACAGGCGTGAGCCACCGTGCCTGGCCCAAAGAAGCACTTTCTTAAAGGAAAGGAGAATAAAGCTGAAATAATCATGGCCAGTTATTCTCCCAAAATTTGCCAATCAGAAGAGTCATTCATCTCCTTTAGGGTAGAGTGAGTAAGGGAGTTGATACAGCTCTGTCCAACAGAGTTTTAAGAGAGAGAGAGAAGCTTTGCCACTAAGTGCATCCCATTTTAAAGAGGAGGCTTTTACATATGCAGAAGAACCTGTTTTGCAGAAAGTTCTTGGGGCAGCGCTGGAAAATGGGGGTCGGGGAGAAATCCATTGTGTCCTACTTAATTTCTCAACAAATATGCAAAAAATGAAGAATGTAGTCATTCCCATTTCCAACCATCCGCTTAGAGGTACAAACAATCAGGACAGCTTCTCCCCTAGTGAAAGTTTGAATCAGTCTGTACCCTCTGCAAACACAACCAAAAGCAAAAATGCCTGTCTCTCTAATCTGTCCTCCATGTAGCTTTCAAACTTTAGTGTGTGGCGGAGGGGAGGGGGGTGCTTGGGATTGAACCCAGGGCCTCGTGCATCAAACTTTCACACACAGTGAAAAAAGTCTCACTAAACAATTCTTACCCTTACTTCACATAAAGCACAGAAACACTTCAGAGCTTTTCTCTGCTCACCTTGATCTGTCTGCAATATATAAGAGCTAGGAAAGAAGCTGTCTCGGTCAGTTCATGCTACCATAACAAAATACCTTAGAATGGGTAATTTATAAAAAGCAGAAATTTATATCTCACAGTTCTGGAGGCTGAGAAGTCCAAGATCAAGTTGCTGGCAGATTCAGTGTCTGATGAATGCTCACTCTCCGCTTCCGAGATGACTCCTTCTTGCTGCGTCCTCAGAGGGTGGAAGGTGGAAGGGCACAAAGAGCCTGGGGCATTCCCTTCTCCTCTTTTGTAGAGCACGAATCCCATTCATGAGGGTGGAGTGTTCATGACTTAATCATTTCCCGAAAGGCCCCACCTCTTAATACTGTCACATTGGGTAGTGGGTTCCAACACTTGAATTTTGGAGAGAAACACAATCAAACATAGCAGAGGCAACGTGGAAGCATGCAAGTGCAGTCGATGCCGGAAGATCTCCTTTACTAGGCCTGTGCACCCATCCACCAGGACCAGCACCTGTGAGTGCTGGCTGCTAATGGCTCACAGCTGCACCTCCTCTGGGTAATTGCCTCGAGCTAGAGAAGCCATCGTGCCAGGAAATTCCCGGGAGGTTGAACCCCACTCTCCCAAACCAGGTGCAGCCTACAGCCTGCAGCCAATGACTGACTGATATGGAGTCGAAAGCCCAGCCCTTCTGCCATAAGTTGGGATCACTCTGTGGTGCTTTTCTTCTCCAGAGCCCCCGTGGATCAGACTCCAGCTAGACTCCAGCTGAAGTCATCCTGTGCTTAGCTTCTCCCCTGCCCTATTCCACTTCCCTCACCTGCTTACTGATTTTTCCTGAAACTCTCAATAAATCACTTGCACAAGTTTCCTCATCTTAGGCTCTATTTCCAGAGAGCCTCACCTAAGACAGGGAGCCAGAAGGAAAAATAAGTATATTTAGGATATTCCGATGCCTCTTAGCAGCTCTGTCCAATATCTTTCTTATATTTTGGTAACCATCATTGCAGTAAAACTCACCATACTAAAAATACTGCACCTATCGACTATCATCACATTTGGGGAAAATGATGATTACAATGGATGTACTGTCTTGGTCAATTGAATTCCTTCCTCACTGAAGGATCCATGGTTCAATTATTCCTATAGTCTGTGAATTATAGTGATGTGCTGCTATGTCTTGACCTTTACATTATCCTCTAACTTGATTAACTGACCATTTAATTTCTCCCGTTAGTGGCCTCCCTGCCTTGTGTAGAAAAGACAAATGACCAACCAAAACAGACTACAGAAAAGGTCAGGAAAGTGGAAGGTATGGCCATATTTCATGCAACAACGTATGAATGGCAATTCAGATACATCATCCCCTCAGGGAGAAGGGCAAGTAGCAGAAAATACATTCTGTCCCACTCCAGAGGCACCCTGTTCATTTACAGGCTAACCAAATGGAAACTCAGAACACCTGACCCGCCTTGACAACTGCTGCCTGCCTTCCTGTTGTGGCTGAAATCCTTGGCCTTGACATTGACAAAGTGCTAATGGCCAACACTTGTCCACATGTATATGGTATCGTACATCTTAAAAATATCCTATCACAAAGAATCATGCTTCCAATGGACATACAAAGTATGACTTCACTTTTTAAAAATTGATCAGAATGCATAAAGGGGAAAGTGACTTTCCCTTCATATAATGAGTAGGAAACTAGTGGTTAAGAGTGTGGGCTTTGGAGAGAAAGAGTCCTGGGTTCAACTTTTGGGTTTGCCACTTACAGGTTGAGAAAACATAGTCAAATTATTTAACCTCTCTGAGCTTTGCTTTCCTCATCCATTAAAGTGAAGATAATAATTAGACCTACTATTTTGGTTCTAGAAGACTTGATTCTCACACGGGTAAGCACTTAGTATAATATCTAGCACACAGTGAGTATTCAACAAATATCTGTTGTGGTGGTGGTTACTTTTCAAGACACGTGTCTAGAGTTAAATTTGGTAACACAGAATCCCACTTTATAGATGAAAGAAGTTGAACATCAGATGGGTGAATACAAGTTCTCAAAAAGCACCCAGGGCCGGCCGCGTATTGCGCACTCCAGGGCTCTCCCTTCGCGTGGCGTGCAGCAGGTGCTGCGGGTGCCTCCTACGCTGTAGTGCATGCAGCCCTCTCGCCATTGCGGGGCTTGGAAAGCCTGGCCTGCATTGGTCCTGCCCACTGCTTATGCTACTAGGCTTCCTTCAAAGGCACTGACCATACAGTTGTTCCGTATCTGAACCCGTCTGTAATATGACAAATGGCTCCAGAGGACTTTGCCAAAACACAAAAGCAAATAGATTAACATGTTAAAATAATTAAACTAAAGACTTGGTAGAAAATCAATATCTGAAGTCACTGGCTTTTCAGAATTTAAGATGTCTTCATTATTCTCTCTCCTTTTTTTTTTTTTAACTTCTAATTCATTTTAAGCTAGTTGTTCCTGCTCTGTGTTGCTTGCAGGACCAAAAAAACCCAAATTGGTTATAATCTAATCACACAACAATGAGAGATGACCATCTCACAACTTGGTTGTGTGGTGGTGATTGTCACTGCTACTCTCTCATATTTATTGTGCCGTTTTCTCCTCTGCTCTGTGCCCCAGAAGGCTGACCCACATTGGACTGCATCATTCAGCTCCCTGCCCTCCAGATTTCAGTTGGGTTTGGCCAAAGAATGAGACTAGCAGAAATTGGAAAGGAAGGGGGAGAATGAGGCTGAGATGAGATATTTATTCCCCCAGCTCCCTCCCTGCCAGTCGCAGTAGGTTGATTACATCTTAAGGACTCTCTCACCTCCCTCTCCTCCTTCCTTCCCTCACCTCCTTTCTCTCTCTGTGGGTTCCAATGGCGGCTATAGCCTCAGGGCTACTGCACCAGCCATTCTGCTTTCCCTCACTGTCCTTTGGTAAAAAGCCCTTTTTATTAGTCTTTCCTCAAGTTCTCCGATTTGAGTGTTCTACGTGTTTCTTTCTGGGACTCTGATACATTTAATGAATGCCAACAGGGGATGTAACTTTATAACTTAACTTTCATGTAGAAAATTAATTTTAGTTGTATTTCTAAGTGTCCCAGGTCATGTTCTCTGCCAATACTATGTGACTACTTTTCTCACCATTCCTTCCATCCTTCACCATAACTTTGACTCAGGGATGGAGTCATGTAGAGAAACATTCTTAAACTTTGTCTATACCCAAAATAGCTTTATAGTTTTCACTGTGGTGATAACTGATGCTTTTAGGCAAATGTAGTGAAGATCAATCCCAGTCCACAAAACTGAATCTAAAAGAAGTGGCACATCTTTCTTGTCCAGAAATCAATTTTGAATTTCAGCCCTCATCAAACTGGTAGGAAACAATCTCTGCAGTTACCCCTTTTTCCTTAGTTTGCACCTAAGCTCCAAGGAGAAGGGAGGGTTTGTTGGTAATCCGTCTTTTGTCCACACAATTTGTCAAAGGTATGGCCACTGCCTTGTCCCTCTTACTCCTCGAGGCCCAACTTCTCCCTGCTGTTTCATGGTCCAATAACTCTAGTTTCTGTGAACAGGACTCTGGTCATGTCTACCTGGACACACCTGCTGGGGTGGCGCTCCCTCGGCAGGACGCTGTCAGCATCCGCACTTCTCAGGGGCCCACTGCCCCTCTCCTGTCCTTCATCCAGCCCAAAACAATGTTTCTCAAGTCTGTAGCAAGCACCTCTGTAAACCCCTGCTTCTGCCAAGCCATTCTGCTCCTTCCTACAAACCACTTTCTCCTTTTCTCATCCCTGTTGTATTCTTGAAGCACTCCTTTGGGCTTGGACTGTGACTTCCCTGAGGAAATGAAGTGACTTAGTATACAGGGGAGAGAAACAGGAAACAAATTAACACAAATTAATCTCTCAAATACATCTAGCTACACAGCCAACAGCAGTTAATTTGAGGAGAAAAAAAACTATCACATCGTCTGTGACTTTGCCCTCAGGACCTGCATTTGAGTTTCCATAGATAGCATAGTTTTTATCTGCCATCCTTGACTGCCTCCGGTAGATGCTGGTATCTGAATCTTATGATCCAAACATAACAACTTAGCAAGAGACACACACGTGAATGGAACAGTATTGTTCCACTCGATCACATTTTCTATTAAAAAATTTAATTTTCTATGACATTAATTTAAAATAATCTGCTATTGCTAATTTTTTTAAAGTATCATTTCAGAAAGATTTTAAAAACAAGAAACCTTAGGTTCACAACTCTTAAAAACTTGACCCATTTCTTCTTGATGTCAAAACTCCTCCATCCCTTTTCAACCACGAGGAAGTTGTTTTCCCTGCTCAAAAATGTAGGATTTCCTCATGAATTTGGTTACCAGGATAATTGACTGATTATTGAATAATTAACCTCTTAACCATTGCTCTAGCAGCCTTCCAGTTCATTTCCAGAATGATCTTTAATTAAGTTACATAAGGACTGTGGCCTTTTTTCCAGATCAATTTGCAACACTTTTATGTGGCAAAAATGGTTAATTATACAGATTTTCTAAAGAGTTTTGTCATATTACCCACACACACATCATATTGATTTTTTTCAACTTTTCAGCAATTGTGCACTCTTAGTCTTTGCCAGGCTGGCAAGAAATGTGCGGAGCCTTGTTTTGTGGCTCCACGCTCAAGTCAGACCCAGCAGGCTTTAAAGGGGAGCATGAAAGGGCTACATAACTATTCTAATATTTAAGCCCAGCTGGAGAATGTTACAGACTCTACAAAGCTCCCTCAAAATGTGACAGGATTCCTTGCATTTCCAGCTGTAAATGCAACCTTTTTCGACCTCAAATATCCTGTCATCCTTCAAGTACTAAGAAAGTTCCTACCTTGGTCTTTTAACATGTTTTACTTAACACACCTCCTCACGTCACCAGAAGTCCTCCCCAAATCCTGTCACCCTGCTCCATTTCTGACCGGAAAGTGCAGAATCTGAGCTATGCTTACGTTAGGCTCAGAGCCAGATTTCCTAAGTGCATTGAGAACCACCCTAAAACGACCAATCAAGACAAGAGAGTCCCAGAGGTCAAGAACCATGAGAAAGAGAAAGGACCTCCAGTTGTCTTACGACAAACCCTCTCCCAAATCCAGCCTTCTCCTCTGGATCTCAGAATGGGCCAAGCCAGGTAAACGCAATTAGTTGAGTCTGCTCATGTTTGTTATGTGTACTCTAAACAGGAAGTGCAGACACTATTTTGCATGGCTAGATGGCCAACGAGCGACCAAGGAATGGGGCTGCCTAAGAATTGCTTTTAAGGCTACAAATAAATGTGAATACTTTACTAAAATTTTAAGAGTCCCAAGGAAATTCAGCCAAGCAGGATCCTGTCCATATTAAGGATATGTTTATCTTTCTCTATATTTTATACCCTATGGAATTAGAAGCTATTATCTAATGATGCCTTTTATAAACCCTAGGCATTAATCTTCCCATAGCTTTTTAGTGAAGAGCTATGTAACTGGTGCCCCTTTTTTAGTGGTTATCTGGCCTGGGAGAGACAGGATCATTTTGAGTCTCTGAAGTTTTAAAAGCAAGCATTCACCAAATTCTTCCCACTTGTTTTGGGCATATTTACTGATTTTTTTTTTTAACCTTTCTAAGTGTAACATTCCACAAACCCCACTGACACTGTTCTGCAAACACGTGACTTAGTTGTCAAAAGGAAGAGAGTAGTTTGGGGCAGGAAGATTGAACTGAGTGAGCCCTGGCCTGTTTTCGTTTATGAAATCCCCTCCACCAGCGAGCGGATGGAGGGGCGAGGCCACGGAGACCTCTGGAGGCATCAATCTGCTTGAATTAATGTGTTGCTACCCAGAATCTGATTGTGGAGCTTAAGAACTTGCATTTGGGGAGAAAACACCATGTGTGTCTGGGTATGCAGTGCAGATTGACAAGGAAACCCAGGCATGTGGTTGACTTTACAGAGCATATCTGGATGATATAAATCACCAGCTTTACACATGTTACTTAGAATATCCGTACAGAGGGAATGCAAGCATTATTACAATATTAGAACCATCTCCTCTTCCAGGGTATTTTTACACCTAGCTTATTGAATTAATTATATATAAATCATTTTTCATGTCTTTTATAGTTGCTTGCCTTATGTTCCAAAATTACTGTTATTTGCATATATCCATGTACACTTAGAATTAATAAATTTTTAAAGGATCTAACACAAAATACACAGGCAAAATTTAATAGCTTTCCTGCTCAGCAGGAAAAAACAGGGGAAATGGAAGGAAAACTGGGTCTATTTATATTAACAATAATAAATAATGCTTTCTAATAACTAGTGGGAAATGTAAACACTGTTTTGAAGAAAACTACAAAACCTTATTGAGGAACATTAGAATTTTTTGACTCAATAATAAAATATATATCACATACTTAGATTAATATTTAACAAGGTCAATACCTGCCAAATTAATGTGAAGGCTTAACGCAATTATAATCAAAATAACAAATTAATTTATATTTTGGTAAATTGATAAAGTGATCTCAAAGTTCATCCAGAAGAATAAATAGGTAATATTTATAAAAATAAGTGCACTGTATACCAATAGTAGATAAAATGTAATATAACAAAAAATAAAATAATTATGGCATTAGCACAAGAATATAAAAATACTGTTGACACTCTTCTGAACAACACGGGTTTAAACTTCTCAGGTCCACTTAGATGTGGATTTTCTTCCACCTCTGCCACCCCTGAGACAGCAAGACCAACCCCTCCTCTCCCTCCTCCTCCTCAGCTTCCTCAATGTGAAGACGACCACCAGGATGAAGACCATTATGATGATCCACTTCTGCTTAATGAATAGAAAATATATTTTCTCTTCCTTATAATTTTCTTAATAACATTTTCCTTTCTCTAGCTTACTTTATTGTAAAAATACAGTATATAATGCATACAACATACAAAATATGTGTTAATCAACTCTTTATGTTATTGGCAAGGCCTTCAATCAATAGTAGTAGCACATTAGTAGTTAAGTTTTGGAGGAGTCAAAAGTTATGTGCGGATTTTTGACTGCACAGGGGTCAATTTCTCTGATGCCTGTGCTGTTCAAGGGTCAACTATAATCAGATGCAATTGATGACATAAACCAGAAACTGGTCCTATGCTTTTTTAAAAAATACAAATTTAATATATGAGAAAAGTGGCATCAGTAATTAGTGGCGAAATGTGCCTGGGACAATTAGTTTAGTCACTTGCCTATCAATTGTGGTCACCCAATCTTGTACACATTTTCTATTTTGATAATTTCTCACATTGTGAGGACTGCCTTCCCAAAATAATTTCTAGAAAAGTCCATTCCCCCGTCAGATGCAGCCACATGAGACTTGTCCTCAAAAGTAAGTGAAGAAACAAGCTGTAAACATCTTGCTGGGACAGACAGCAACAGGGGCAGCTGGCAGATTCTTCACCTGGCCAGTACCCTGGCACGGCTCTGGAAGTAATTGCTAGAAGGTTGCCCCTGAGCTCAGTGATTGCATGAGCTACATGAAATCCTCAGTACATTCCATGTCTGCTTAAACTAGAGGGTGTGGATTCTGATGTTTACAATTAAGGTGCTAACTAATAAAAATTCATTATTGATTTTAAGAAAAGAAGCTATTTGAATCTTCACCTCACACCATACACACCAAAATAAATCTCTTTAAATCAAGAAATACACAGAGGAGGGGGTGGAGCAAGGCCAAATGGAAACCTCCAGTGATCATCCCTCCACACAAACACGAAATTCAACAACTATCCATGCAAGCAAGCACCTTTAGTAGAGCCAAAATGCAGGTGAGCGATCATACTACCTGGTTTTAACATTGCATCAAGGAAAGGGGCACTGAAGAGAACAGAAAAGACAGTCTTGCACTGCCTACACCGCCCCTCCCCCAGCCCCTGGCAGTGCCACACCAGCACCCCCCAGTGGAGAGATAATCTGTGTGCCTAGGGACAGTGAAGTGATTGTGGGACTTTGCATTGGTACTCAGGGTCACCCAGGCACAGGGGAACACAGCACAAGGCAGAATTCTACCAGTGCCCCTGGAGGAGCATTTAGAACAGCCTGGCAAGAAGGAAATCCTCCATCCCGAAACCCGAGTTCCGGCTAGACCCACCACCAGCTGACAAAAAGCCTAGAATAAATTTGTAAGGCAGTCAGGCTAGGAAGACTACAGTCTTTGGGCAATTTCTGCAGCTGTGCTGGCCCAAAGGGTGCCTATGACCCAGTGAGACACCAGCAGTGGCCAAGCCAGTGCCTGTGTCACTCCTCCCTCAACTACAGGCAGTGCAGCTCAGGGGGAGTTTTCTTCCACTTGGGGAAAGGAAAGGGAAGAGCCCAGAGGACTTTGTTTTGCAACTTGGGTACCAGCTTAGCCACAGTAAAATAAAGTATCAAGCAAACTCCTGAAGCCCTTGAGTCCAGGCCTTAGTTCCTAGGTACTATTTCTGGACCCACCCTGGGCCAGAAGGAAACATGCTGACCTGAAGGGAAGGACCCAATCCTAGCAGGATTCACCACCTGCTGACAAAAGAGCCCTTGGGCTTTGAATAACCATCAGAGGTAGCTAGGCAATAATCACCACTGGCTTTGGGTGAGACTGGGCTGGCTTTAGGTGTGACCTGGTGCTGGTGGGCACCACAGAGTGCCCATGTCATGCCTCACCCAACTCCGGAAGAAAGTGAGACACTTTGCCTGGTAATCCAGGGAATTCTCCATTTCTTACCCTAGTATCCAAGGTGGTACTACAGGAGTCTGCAAGAGTCACACCATTATTAGGCTTGGGGCACCCGCAGTGCCAATACAGCGGCAGTGACCAAAGACTTAGATCACAATACTCAATTCCCTTTTAATATCTGGAAAGCCTTTTCAAGAAGGATGGGTTCAAATAAGTCCAGACTGTGAAGATTAAAATAAATACCTAACTCTTCAATGCTCAGATGTCAGTAAACATCCACAAGCATCAAGAACATACAGGAAAACATAACTTCACCCAATAAATTAAATAAGGTAACAGTGACCAATCCTGAAGCAACAGAGAGATGTGATCTTTCAGACACAGATTTCAAAATACTTGTCTTGAATAAGCTTGATAAACTTCAAGAAAACACAGAGAACTAATTCAGAAGTCTATGAGAGAAATTTAACAGAGATTGAAATAATGAAAAAAATCAAGCAGAGATTCTAGAGCTTAAGAATTCAACTGACAAATTGAGAAATGCATCAGAGTCTCTCAAAAGTAGAGCTGAACAATCAGAAGAAAGAATTAGTGAGCTTAAAGACAGGCTACTTGAAAGTACACAGTCAGAAGAGAAAAAGAAAAAGAATAAAAAAGAACGAAGCATGCCTACCAGATGTAGAAAATAGTCTCGAAAGAGCAAATCTAAGAGTTATTGGCCTTAAAGAGGAGGGAGAGAGAGAGATTGGGGTACAAAGATTATTCAAAGAAATAATAAGAGAGAACTTTCCAAACCTAGAGAAAAGTATCAATGCTCAGATACAAGAAGGTCATAGAACACCAAGCAGATTTAACCTAAACAAGGCTGTATCAAGGCTTTTAATAACCAAGCTCCCAAAGGTCCTGAATAAAGAAAAGGTCCTAAAGGAAGCAAAAAAAAATTATATAAAGGAGCTCCGATATGTCTGGCAGCAGACTTCACAGTGAAAACCTTACAGGCCAGAAGAGAGCGGCATGACATATTCAAAGTGCTGAAGGAAAAGAACATTAACCTATAATATCATATCCTACAAAAATATCCTTCAAACGTAAGGGAGAAATTAAGACTCTCCCAGACAAACAAAAGCTGAGGATTTCATCAATACCAGATTTGTCCTATAAGAAATACTAAAAGGAGTTCTTCAATCTGAAAGAAAGGGATGTTAATAAACAATAAAAAATCATCTGAAGGTATACAACTTACTGGTAACAGTAAGTACACAAAGACAGAATACTCTATTGCTACAATTGTGGTATATAAACCACTTATGTCTTGAGTAGAAAGACTAAAGACAAACCTATCAAAAATAACTACAACAACTTTTTGAGAGATAGTACAAAAAGATATTGATGGAAACAAAAAGTTAAGCAGGCAGGTATGAAGTTAAAGGGTAGAATTTCTGTTGGATGTCTCTGCTTGTTTATTTGTTTGTTTGTTTGTAAGCAGAGTTGTCATATGTTTAAAATACTTGGTTATAAAATATTTTTTGCAAGCATCATGGTAATCCCAAATGAAAAAACTGACAGCAACTATACAAAAAATAAAAAGAAAGATTTTAAAACACACCACCAGAGAAAACCACTTTTAACAAAGGAAGACAGGAAGGAAGGAAGGGAAGGAAGGAAGAGAGGACCACAAAATAACAAGAAATCAAATAAAACCATGGCAGTAGTAAGTCCTTACCTATCAATAACAACATTGAATATGAATGGACTAAACAACCAAAAGACACAGAGTGGCTGAATGGATATAAAAACAAGAGCCCGGCCGGACAGGGTGGCTCATGCCTGTAATCCTAGTACTCTGGGAGACCAAGACGGAAGGATCACTTGAGCTCAGGAGTTTGAGACCAGCGTGAGCAAGAGCAAGACCCCGTCTCTACAAAAAATGGAAAAATTGGCGGGGTGCAGTGGTGGGTGCCTAACAACCCAGCTACTCAGAAGGTTGCGGTAGGAGGATCGCTTGATCTCTTGAGCCCAGGCGTTTGAGGTTGCAGTGAGCTGTGATGACACCACTGCATTCTAGCTGGGGTGACAGAGCAAGACGCTGTCTCAAAAAAAAAAAAAAAAAAAAAAGATGAGCCAATATTATCAGAGCTAAGAGATAGATAGACCCTAATAAAATAATTGTTGGAGTCCTTGACCCTCCACTTTTAACATTGGATAGATCATCCAGACAGAAAATCAACAAAGAAACATTGGACTTCATCTGCACTATAGACCAGATGGACCTAACAGACATTTACAGAACATTTCATCCAATAGCTGCAGAATTCACATTCTTCTCCTCAGTTCATGGATCATTCTCAAGGTTAAACCATATGTTAGGCCACAAAACAAGTCTTAAAAAATTCAAAAAAAATTGAAATCATACCAAGTTATTTTCTCTGGAATAAAACTAGAAATCAATAACAAGAGGAACATTGGAAAATATACAAACACATGTAAATGAAACAATATGCTCCTGAATGACCAGTAAGTCAATGAAGAGATTAAGAATGAAATTCAAAAAGTTCTCAAAACAAATGAAAATAAAGGACACAACATATCAAAATCTATGGGATACAGCAAAAGCAATAAAGACAGGAAAATTTATAGCAATAAGTGCCTACATTAAAAAAGCATAAAACCCTCAAATAAAAAACATAACAATGTATTGCAAAGAACTATAAAAACAAGAGCAAACCAAACCCCAAATTAGTAGAAGAAAATAAACAACAAATATCAGCACAGAAATAAATGAAATTGAAACAAAAATATAGATCAACAAAACAAAAAGTTGGTTTTTTGAAAAGATAAACAAAATTAACAAATACCTTTAGCCAAACTGACTAAGAAAAAAAGAGAGAAGATCCAAACAAATAAAATCAGAGATGAAAAAGGAGATATTACAAATGATACTGCAGAAATCCAAAGGATCATTAGAGACTACTATGAGCAACTATATGCCAATACATTGGAAAACCTAGAAGAAATGGATAAATTCCTGGATATATACACTACCAACATTGAACCAGGAAGAAATCCAAAACCTGAATAAACCAATAACAGGTAACAAGATAAAAGTAGTAATAAAAAGTCTCCCATCAAAGAAAAGCTCATGACCTGATGGCTTCACTACTGAATTCTATAATACCAACCATTCAAAGAAGAACTAATACCAATCCTACTTAAACTATTCCAAAAGAGTTGAGAAGGAGGGAATACTCCCAAACTCATTCTACAAGGCCTTTATCACCCCATTACCAAAACCATAAAAAGACACAATAACAACAACAAAAAAAAAACTATAGGCCAATAGCTCTGATGAAGAGATATATGAAAATTCTCAACAAAATACTAATAAATCAAATTCAACAACACATTAGATTATTCATCATGATCAAATGGATTCATCCCAGGGATGCAAGGATGATTCAACATATGCAAATCAATCAATATGATACATCACATCAACAGAACAAAGGACAAAAATTATATGATCATTTCAATTGATGCTGAAAAAGCATTCGAGAAAATTCAACATGTCTTTATGACAAAAACTCTCAAAAAACTGGCTATCAAGGAACTTATCTCAACATGATAAAAGCCATATATGACAGACCCACAACTAGTATCATACTGAATGGGGAAAAATTGAAAGCCTTTCCTTTATGATCCGGAACAAAACATGGATGCCCACTTTCACCACTGTTATTCAACATAGTACTGGAAGTTCTAGATAGAGCAATCAGACAAAAGAAAGAAGTAACAGGCATCCAAATTAGAAAGGATAGTCTGTTCAGTAAATGGTACTGGGAAAACTTGATAGCCTTATGCAGAAGAATGAAACTAGGATCTTATCTCTCTCCATATACAAAAATCAAATCAAAATTGATCAAAGACTTAAATCTAATACATTAAACTACTAAAAGAAAACATTGGGGAAACACTTCAAGACATTGGTCTGAGCAAGGACTTCTTGAATAATATCTTCAAAGCACAGGCAACCAAAGCAAAATTGGACAAATGGGATATCATCAAACTAAAAATCTTCTGCACAGCAAAGGAAACAATCAACAAAGTGAAGAGACAACCCATAGAATGGGAGAAAATATTTGCAAACTACCCATCTCACAAGGGATTAATAACTAGAATATATAAGGAGCTTCAACAACTCAATAGGAAAAAAATCAAATAATCTGATTAAAAAATGGGCAAAGGATATAAATAGACATTTCTCAGCAGAAGACATACCAATGGCCAACAGGTATATGAAAAATTGCTCAACATCATTAGACATCAGAGAAATGCAAATCAAAACTACAATGAGATATCATCTTACCCCAGTTAAAATGGATTTTATCTAAAAGACAGGTAGTAATGAATGCTGGTGAGGATGTGGAGAAAGGTAAACCCTCATACATTGTTGGTGGGAATGTAAATTATTAATAGTGCAACCACTATGGAGAACAGTATGAGTTTTCCTCAAAAAACTAAAAACAGAACTACCATATGACCTAGCAATCCCACTGCTGGATATATATCCAAAGGAGGGGAAATCAGTATATGGAAAAGATATCTGTACTCCCATGTTTATTGCAGTATTATTCACAATAGCCAAGATTTAGAATCAACCTAAGTGTCCATCAGCAGATGAATGGATAAAGAAATTGTGGTACAAATACACAACGGAATATTATATAGCCACAGAAAAGAATGAAATCCTGCCATTTGAAAAGACATTTATGGAACTGGAGAACATTATGTTAAGTGAAATAATCCAAGCACAGAAAGACAAACCTCACATATTCTTACTCATATGTGGGAGCTAAATATTAAAAACAATTGACCTCATGGAGACAGACAGTAGAATGACAATCACCAAAGGCTGGGAGGGGTTAGTGGGAAGCAGAGGATAAAATAGGGATGGTCAATGGGTACAAAAATATAGTTAGTTACATAGAATGAACAATATTTTTGATAGCACAACAAAATGACTATAATCAACAATAAGTTAGAGTATATTTTAAAATAAAAAAGAGTAGAATTGGAATGTTCCTAACACTAAGAAATGGTAAATGCCTGAGGTGATGCATACTCCAATGACCCTGATTTGATTAATTCACACTGTATGCCTGTATCAAAACATCACACATACCCTCTAAAGATATACAAGTAATATGTACCTATAATAATTAAAAATTTAAAAATTTCAAAAAAGAAATACGGACCCTCTAAAAAGGAAAAACTAAAAAGAAATCAAAGAAAAGATAAATATATTTCAGCACTTAAAAAGGTTATTCTCCCATCCAAGTACTAACCAGGCCTGACCCTGCTTAGCTTCCAAGATTGATGAGATCAGGTGTGTTCAGGGTGGTATCATTATTTTCTATCCCTCTAAAGGAAGGAGTGTACAAAAAGCTAATAAATATATATTTATTTGCTTATTTATATACTTTTTATAAAGGTCACTGGTAAATAAATGCTGTAGAAATAAGATAGTTTCACTTATCAAGTTAGGAAATTTTTTATTAGTAATAATGATGTACACATCTAATAAAAATTTATTCACTTATTCCATTGGCAGGAATGTGAATTGGTACAAACTTTTTGAAATACAATTTTGCAATATGAATATTAAGCATCTTTAAAATATTTATGCTGTATGTAAAGCCAGTACTTTTACTTCTAGGATTCTAAGGAAATAAATTATTCATACTTTTCTATATTACTTTTACAAGCAGAAAAATAAAGGTATTACAAACATACTACAAAAAGGTTGATGGGAAAAGAGGCTATGAGGAAATCTTCCAGCAAGATTGCTATAACATAATACTTCCCACCCCAAACATTTAAAATTGCATACGAATTAATGAAAGCAAAGAAAGTTGTCTTCAAGTTGGAACCTAGGTAACTCTGTCCTTCAGGCACATTATGCATTTTCTCTTGGAAGCAGCAGAAAAGGAGGGTACAGCCAGGGGCTCACCTGCCTTTGTTACCCAGGCTTATACAGGGGAAAAAGGATAAAAAGGTTTTAAAATACTGGGAGGATTTCTTCAGTCTTAGGCTATGATGGGTATCTAATCCATACAACCCAGAAATACCATAAGGAAACTGAAAGCAGGTCATTGAGGAAAGGTTTTATCTTTCTAGGGTAACAATTTTAGCTCCAGTGTTATTTATTCCTATCCAAAGCCAAGACAACAACCATTCCCTGGAAGCTAATACCAGAGACCAGTGAACAAACTGGAACTTAACGGTCAGACGGAGCCCAGAGATGCCAGTGTGAAGCCAGTCGGTACCAGGCCAGGCCAGGTGGGGCAGCCACGCCCTGCACACCAGAGCCAGCTCAGACAGAGGGATAGAGAAGACCAGAAAAGAAGTATGAAATATTTTCTAAATTAAAATTGGGGACACATAATCTAATAGTCCCCACTGTACTTACAGATACTGCAAACAGATCATTTAACACTAGAACTATTCTAGAACACGCCGTCATGTGGTCATTGATTCTGACGCCTCCTCGATATTTACAAAATGGTGTCCCGATACAGCCCATCCTTCTAGGGTGAGCCAGGATATATTACACAGCTCAGGTGCTCGTAGGGTATAGCCTCTGGCTTAGTTAAACCCCAACCACAAATATAATTAGCTAGAAAGTAAGAACCAAAATTTGGTATAAACTAAACAAGTTTTGGAAGCAAAAATAACACATAATTCTTGATATAGTGAATCCAAAAAGTATAGTAAAATGTAGAATAATTGTCCCTCATCTGAATTTTCATTTAACTGATAGTGTTGACACAATCAGTTAAATCTGGAAGTCATTTATTTCAGAAACTAGACACCTGAATTTCAAATAATTCTCCAAAGACTGATTGCAAATTATCAATTCTATTCCCCATTTATAACTCTTGTAATTGTTTTTAAGTTATTGCCTCAGTTATAAGACAACTGAGACATGTGGATCAACCATTTCAAGATAACACAAAATATCAATGTGAGGTACAGAACACTAGGAGGAAATGGTTCAAAGATGCAAACATGAGAACTGGGATGTGGGTAAGGCTGGGAGGTGGACACACGCAGACAGGCAGACCCCGAGGTCTGAAAAGTACTCTCTGCAAAGAGGGGATGCATATCAATCCTTCCAGCCACACTCGCATAAAGGGGACATCCCATCAGTAATAATCTTTAACATCCCCTGAGGAAATGAAGGACAGATGCAAGGATATTTTCTTTAGTAATTCTGGCAGTTCTAAGTTTTTCAACTTTGAATCTATCTACACCTAGAAACATAATTGACATGTTATCTCTTAATTTTTAAGTGCAGTCACTCTGCCTGTCATGGTGATCAGGGCTGATAAGAAATCAGCGTTCAATCCCAGAGAGAAAACCTGAGGGGTGGTGCCACCTTAAGGAAGGCAGCAGCACATAGATGACCCACTGCTGACTGGGAGGATTGTGATTAAAAAAATAACAGTACAAGATTCTTCCAAGACAGAGACAACCATGACTCAAAATGCCAAAGTGTACCCTATAGTACCACTGGAAAATAATCAATCATCTTGTTCTCTGTGACTATCCAAAGAAAAAAATCATAGGATTTATTTAATTTAAGGTATGTTCTTTAAGACCTCATTTTAGTAGTATCTATGGACATATGCAATAAAAATCTATCCTGTATACACATGAGAGAGTCAGTTATTATTTTATCAGGTAATGGAGAAATCAGCTCAGGTAGGGCCTTTTCATCTAGCATGAATTATAATAGAAAGGTCCTCCATTTTGTGTAAGCCTCATTCAGGGTAGATATGTTTAAGAGACATTTTTCAAGGAAATCTGAGAACACACAGGGCTGAAAACCAGAGAACGTCAAGACCCCTCTCCTCCAAACCATCTCTCTTCCCAACTCCACCATGCTCGCCGACATGTTTTTCCTGGTTCCTGCTCCCCTCTGCGGGACCAGGCTGAAGACGCGGAGACTGGCCCTTACTGCAATGGAAACAAAACAAAAGCTCTGGTTGTGAGGGAGACTCATCTTGTTTTTAAGGCCCTTCTGGGTATGGAAGCTACTCTGGCCTATTTTAGGCCCCACGTGGCCCTTTCAGCTCCTGGAGACTAATTCTCTTGGCTCCTTGGTCACTCTCAGCCTTCCTTCCAAAGCTCATGTATTCCCCATCTGTTAAAAAGTCCCTCACCATTCACACCATGCTCCTACATCACCCAAGGCTTCCCCCTCCAACGACCAAAACTCTGGGGTGTCTCAGACCCAGCCCAATTCCTGAGCACACCAGGAGGGAGACAGCAAGGGCATCAGCCCCATTGCCTCCACCTCCCTGTGATGGAACCAGGAACTTAGTCCATGTTACATACCAAGGAACCTTGTGAGCCTCTTTCTGAACTACAACATTCCTAATTCCCCACCATCTCTCATCACATTGGAGCTCTCCAAAGGGTAGGTTTGTACAGTTTCCATGAGCCAGGCCCATCACAGCCTGAGGCCTGAGAGCCTACATGGCTTTGAGTAGCCTTCTCCTCTGACTAGGTCTAGCCACAAATCCACAAATTACCTGGCACTGATCATCTGCCATCTGGCTGGCTTTGCAGCTGTGCTGGTCATACTCTGAGTGTCCCCTCAACCCCACCCATCCTCCAGCCTTTTGTGCCTTGCTCTGTGTCCCAGGAACCTGACTGCATGGGCTCCTTCATTGCTGTCTTCAGATTGGGTTGACCAATGGGAGGCACCAGGAAGATATGGGAGAGAAGGAAGGGCAAGAGGTCAGGGTATTTCTTCTCCACTCCCTCCCTGGTCTGGGCCCTCTGTCCAGCAGTGGCTGTGGCCCCATGATTACAACACTGACCACAGGCAATTCCTCTGCTCTCACTGGGCACCATTTTCCCCTTGCTTCTTCAGACTTAAAGTGGTAACAGCTCCCAGCTGTTGCTAGTCCCTGAGTACTTCACCATCCCTTGTTGGCTCCCTTAATTCTGCCCATACCTTTCTAAGTTGTCCCTTCATCATAGCCTCTTGACCCATCTGAACTGAATTCTGCTTCTTGCAAGTTCCCTGACTCATATCTACCAGTATCTGTCCTTCCTGCCACCCCATTCCACCTCCCAGATTCCGTATACCCTACCTAAGCCACCCCTGCCCCATGGACAGGGCATTCCCAGCTTCTGCATCCCACCAAGAGTACCAGCCATGCTGTACACCCTAGGCATTTGGATCTGCTCTGTCCCAGACACAGCACGGAGATCTCAGCACACTTCAACCACACTAGCAAGCAACACACCCATGACTTCACTGTTTACCTGGACCACTTCTGACCTGTAAATGACCCAGTGCATACTATCCATGCACTGCTGGTTCTGACCCACCTTGCACTCACCATCAGTACAGTAGATGTATCCCACCCTGGGCCCTTCCCCTTGTAGTGAAGCTCAGCTATACCCTGCCTACCAGCTTCCAAGTGCTGCTCAGGGGCGGGGCTGCCACCATATCTGCCCCTTCATCCTACACTCTGCACCAGCTGGCACCTGCAGCAGTCCCAGCTCTGCCAGGGGAAATAAAGAGGTAGGAGCCACACATTTTTCCATTAGGATAATATCCTCAAATTCCAACAGATTCTGTATCCACAAAACTAAGCTATATTTGAGATCATATGTAGAAGTGTCATGGTCTTGGGTGACTTTGAAAGAGCTAATAATAGTTACTTCTAGAATTCTATGCTCTTCCAACTTAAAAACTTCCTCATCTTGCTACAGAGGTCTGCATGACTAACTGGAGTACACACTTCACTCATCCAGTGTCTGAACTCTGGCAACAACCTGCCACAGACACAGAGCGAAATACAACCTCTCCTACTCCCTGAGAGCCTGACTCCTGGCTCTCTAAGATACCACTCCCTTTCTGTGAAAGAGCCTCCCTGCCCCTCCCTCCCCAGAATATGAGCCCTCGTGCTTAATAAATAATTCTCACATCTTCTTCCAGTACTCTTCTTTTTCCCTTGCCACTTTCACTTACACACTGATGTCAGAAAGGAGGTAGGGTGGTGAGGGCTATAGCCAGGAGGGAAAAGATACATTATCTCCCCAGCATTTTCTAATAGGGTCTTTTTCAAAATTTGAAGGGAGCTACACAAGCTGGAACAAATTTCTTTCAAGCCCATTTAGGCTTTCTTGTGCTTTTTCCATTATCATTTTTATAGCGGAGATTTCAGTGAGGATTCACAGTGAGTCATTTTATGAGGCAGCTCCATCTGTACCATCTGCAGGCATGACTTTCCCATCACTCCAGACATTACGTATCTCCTTATGGCAGCCCGGACAGGGGGTGGAGATTGCCAAGCCAGGTCACATGCCAGGAGCCCATCACTCATCCGAAGGGGGTGGGCAGGGTCTGCTTACAATTAGGTTCGACTCCTGGTTATGGGTAATATGTCCCTCTGGCTTCAAATGCTTTCTTGCCAGCTTCCTGCTGGGCCCAGGAGGAGTTGGGATCCTGCCTTCTTGGTTTTCTTTGCTTCTCTGTCTCTGATCCCCATCTCTCTCCCCCTTTCTCGCTCTCATTATCCTTTTCTGTCTATTCTCTTTCCATCATTCCATCTCTATCTCCCATTATACACCTCTAGCTGTCTCCTCCTTCTCCCCCATCCATCTTTCATTCCATCTCTCCTCCATCCCCTCCCACTGGGCCTCATTCTTCATCTCCCTGCTCTTGTCTTCCCCTCTTTTCTGTCCTTCTCTCTGTCTCTGGTCCTTTGCAAAGAAAATTTTCATGTTACACTAACGGAGAATACAGTTGTTTCTCACAATGAAACCAGAATGCCAGGATGCAGAACAAATGGAAAAAAAAAAAATCCATCTCCCAGAGAGAGAATCTCACATTCAAAATGTTTTTGAGACCAACCAGGGTTTGTATATAATGCTAATTGCTGGAGAAAACATATTTAAGCCTTTAGAGGTGGGAGTGAGAAAGCCATTTGTAAAGTGAGTACTGGAGAGAAGAGGTCACCACTAAATAAGGAAGTAGACTTCTGAGAACAGCCATTCCAATGCTATTTATCACTAATGTAACCCAAATTTAATTTAGAATAAATTTTCTGGGTGTCAATCACCTCTCCCACATTCTGTTCCATTCACTGCAAAACATCACAACAAAAAATGAGATTGTGATCATGGATTTGCCCCATAACTCAATCATCTCCATATAAGTTGCATCTTACTTGTAAAAGCTATATAAATACATAAACAAAGACATCCAAATCTTCAACACTGTCAATTCGATTTAAAGGATCCTAGACACTGGCAAAAAAAAAAAAAAAAGTTGTCTTTTAATAACTCAGTGGAACTATTGCTCTACAAAACACATGAATCTCCTTCATGATTTTTAAATACCCACCACAGTAAATCTTCTAAACACCAAGGGGGTTTTATTTTTGTAGCATTGCAAAGATACTCATTAGAGATATTCAATAGGTTACCAAATTTAAATCAATATATGTTTAAATTTCTGCTTTGCTAGGTTACATGTTACATGGCAGTTAACTACTAAAAGCCTCAGTTTCTTCATCTGTAAAATGTGCACCATTACACTCACCCCATGGGATCCTTAGGAAAATCTAATGAAATGCTCTTTCTATTTTTAGCTCAAACTTAGATAATACCCAATGCTTTTTCTGTTTCTTAATAAGCTGCTCTACTAGGTACTATGGATTAGGCCTCAAATTAATGAAATCACCCAATGATGTGAATGGTTGGATAATGGATGATCCCAGTGCTTTAAAATTACTTGGCAGCCTTTTGTGCAATTTGTTTCATTGTCTCACCCTTAGAACTGTCAATACGAGTAACAGCAAGAGCTACTGCTTTCTTAGCCAAGTTCTATACTAATGTTTTATATGCATTATCTCATTTTGTCTCACAACAGCCTTTTAAAGTAGATATGTTCTTCCTTTTTCAAGAAACTGAGGCTCACAGACATCAAGTAACTTGCCTCATGTCACACAGCTAGGAAGCAGCACCGCTGGGAATTTACACCAAGGCTTTCACACTGAGAGCCTCTGCTCTGGTCCCAAGATGAGATTGTGATTTGTAGAGCAATGGAGTGAGGAAAGAGCTCCTTAGGCCATGAGAAGAATCTCATTCTCTCTTATTAACATGTGACTACTGAACTTTGTCATCACAGTTGATTTGGCTAATACATGCCTGCATTCTTTTTAAATGTATGGGCAATCTAGAAAGCTAATAGCAATGTCTAATCTAAACTTTTGTAAACAATGCTGCCCTGGTCTTTCTGCATGACAAGAACCGAATCTCAACTCTGACATGGTTACATGACCATTTAACATGAAGCCCAAGTCCTGGGGTTAAATCTTAGCTATAACTGCGAGCTGTGTGCCCTGGGTAAAATTGCATCAGCTCTCTGATCCTCAAGTTTCTCAGCCTTAGTTATGTTGAACCATAACTAGAATAAAATTTGAGGATTGAGCCAAACAATATGTGTAGGAGTGCCTTTTACATGAATGTAAAGTATTTTCATTTCCCGACACAGCTTGTCCCAAACAATAGATAGTGTGAAGAAGCTAAGTAGCCCTGAGATAAGTGTTGGGCTGAGAGATATTTGGTCTTCGGGCCACTTGGCCAAGGCAAGAACGTCATATCTGCCATTACCCACCATCCAAAATCTCCACCCCAGAAAGGATGAGGGGGTGGGGATGATGGAACTTTTGACAACGTGCCCGTAAGAAATAGAATGTATACACTAATTCATGGTAGAAAAAGAAGTGCAATTCATGGCAGGGAAAAGTTAAAAGAAATCTATACTTTTTTCTATACATTAACATTTTCTATACATTTTTATCTATACATTAATATCACATAGTCACCTATAGAGTTTAACTAGAAATCTACTCCAAGACCTAGAAAAAGAAATGGAATCTAGGGTTCTTGTGGAATTTGTTTCTCTTTGCTTAAAGGTGGCTGATGTCGATCAACAACTCTTGGTGTCACTAATCACAAGGATTTGTTGATTCACCTGCTGACTCTCCCGGGGGGTAGATAAGTCCCTTTTCTATAGGCCTGTCTCTTCTTACTTGAGAACTTACAAAGGATTTGGGGTGCAACAAACACTTTCCTGGGACCTATGTAGTTAGTTTCTGTTTTGTCCTCACTCAGGATTCAACACGGACATGAGCCTCACGTAGGAAGCAGGCATACAGGTTCACGGTGGTAGAGCCATCAGAAAACAGAAAGCATCGCTCTTCCTATCCTTCCTGTTGGTTTCAGGTGGAAAGATTCACTTCCTAAACCACTTCTCATCAGAAAATAGCTGAACTTGGATGAGGATAGGAAAAAGGGTGGCTGACTACCAACTGAATGGAAAGTCTGGTTCTGAGAGGGCAATGAGCTTGCGCTCCAGGGCTTGATCTGAAACTGTCTGTGGGACCTCGACAAGTCCCTTAATCCCTCTGATCTCAGTTTTCTCATCTGTAAAATTATAGGACTCAACTAAATGTTCTCTTTTTAAGCCCAGGACTCTATCCAGTAATTTTAAATATTAACTGGATTAAGCAAAGCCAAAATACTTTGGCATCTGATTTAACTCTTTTTATTATTTACTCAAAGAGAAAAAAAAAATAGACTAAGAAACATTAACTGTTATCTCTGGAAAAGGTAATATCCCTTTGCTTTCCTTGATATGTCAGTCCATGGTGAACATTCGTAATAGAATGTGGAGTGCACACTTACCCCTGCAAAGAAACATGGATTTAAACACATAGCCCATCATCAGCCCCCAGCAAATATTATTTCCCCTTGTACAACACTTCCCAGGATTTTCAGTGTAGTTCTGAAACAGCAAAAAATTTAAGACTAACCAAATATCTGCTTCCAGAAACACATCTCACCCACATAATGCCAGCAATACCAAAAGAAATCATAATTTTAATTCTAATG
The DNA here is from genome assembly GCF_041146395.1 of Eulemur rufifrons. Classification (NCBI taxonomy): domain Eukaryota; kingdom Metazoa; phylum Chordata; class Mammalia; order Primates; family Lemuridae; genus Eulemur; species Eulemur rufifrons. The sequence continues at coordinate 225,112,469 of NC_090989.1, read as the reverse complement.
CGAATGTTGTAGAAACTCATCACTTCATCGCCTAGTGGCACAGAAACTGAAATCTGATACCTGAGACATCATTTTTCCTTTGCACAAGAGGAACATTGGGTTCTTTGCTCAAAAATAACTAAATTTATTTGTCTTCAGGACAACATATGATAAGAAGAAAAAAGCAATCTAAGTGAGGAGAGTTTCTTTTTGTTTTGGGAATGGTCTTACAGCATTCCCTTCTGCTCAAACGTCATTTCTCCAGAGCAGTAGTGTAGAATGTAAAAAAAAAAAAACACTCAAAATTAAGGCCTCTTTGAGCTCAGGTGTATTAAAAACTAGCCCACCTTAGGAGAGAAGAACACAGCAGGAAGACATCAGGATGGGGTCCTCTGATAGCAATAATGAGATAGTTCAATATCTAAATCTTTACACCAAAAATTTCAGGCCAGCCTTTTAGGTAGGATAACAAATTACAAAGCACAAATGCCAGACTCCAACAGGTTTCTCATTCCTTGACTCAGATTCAGAGACAAAGACTCATGATGCTGATGAAGCCAGCATCTAAACAACACAATTTTAATAAGAAAAGCAAGAGACCAACAGAAAAGAAAGCAGGCTCCTGGTACACTGACGCTTGGCTGCAGGCCGGACTTACAATCATTTGCAGCAGTGGTGACGTGGTCAACATTCTCCCCGTGAGTTTGATTTGGTGGTTGGTCCAAGCTTCGCTGAAAGATATCAATTAAGCAGTGGCTCCTTTCCTTGGTATCAACCACAGTTTAAGGGGAGCTGCCTGTCATCTTCTTTGCAGCCTAAGTCTACTTTCAGGAGCTCCATTCAGTGAAAGGGACGGTGTGCTAGACACCAGAGGATGACAACAGAACTGATTGACACTCTGTGAAGGTCATGTGAGCACAGGCTCAGAGGTTAGAGTGGAAGCCCAGATGGGCCAAGGAACAAAGAAGAAAAGGGCAGCACCCCACCCCCTTTGCATGACAAGTCATCTGTGATTATTTGCATATGTCCTTCTAGAATTCATTTCCATACAAATGTATATAAACATGCATTTACAAAAATAGAATCATAGCATACATACACACACATACATACACACACATATGCATACACCATTCTACAACTTATTTTTCTGACTTCAGTAATATATAATATTCTATAGTACTTTTTAAAATATCAAATCCCCTATTTTGGCCCATTTAAGTTACTTCCAACTTTTCATTGTTAAAATATATATGCACACATTTGCATGGCATTACATTCTAGAAGGACACATACAAAAAATATTACACTATGATAAACACCTTCAAATCATGCTTCTTTTCAATGAACATCCTTTTTCTGATTCTTTCCTTTGAAATATTACAAGAAATGAAGTGAAAAGAAGTGAAATTACAGATTCCAAGTCTCTGCATGTTTCTAAAGCTACTGAGACTTATCCCCAAACTGCAGGGCATTTTTCTTCAAGGGAAGCCCCTATGCTCAGCGTGCTGGCACGTGGGATGCCCAGGATTGGATGCTAAATGGCATGTAAATCCCAGCTGCCAAGAAGCCGATGGGAAACAAATTGGAACACTTTCTAAAGCATTGAGGTGATTATTGCTTAGTGCCCAGAGATCTTTCAGCAATTTCATATAAAATATTCCTCCATGTCAGACCCATAATCACCTTTTCAAAATTGTGCCGTGGAGAGTCATGGATACGTATTTGGTGTGCAGGGCATAAATCTCTCTGATCCACACTGCAACCTGCAGAGCCTCCGCTCCCACAGGAGAGGGGCTGCTCCGAGGCTGGTCAGGGCAGCTGAAAAGCATATGTCTGGCCCTAATTCTCACCTTCTCTCCCACACCCTCCCCTAGCTTCCTTCCACCTTTGAGCTCGCACATTTCCCCTTGGCAAATGTTTTCTGAAAAATATTTTACAAAACACTTACCTATGCAAATCTATCTTTCAAAACGGTACCTGCAGTCACACCTAAACCCACGAAGGGACTGCTGCGCTTACTGAGTGCCAAATGGGAACCGCATCGGGCTGACTGTAACAGTGAGGGTTTGGTGGGTATCGACACAGAGCCCAGTGCCTTTCTGGCCTGGGTCATTCGTCCAGAGGCAATGAGATGCATTGCTTTGCCTTTCATTTGAAGAGCTGTGCACGTGCACCAAGGTCTGGCGGGGGACAGGCCAAGTAGTATCATTCTCCAAGAAGTTGGCATGAAAGTCGACATATGAGGGGAGCCTTTCTCACAGCCCTGGGGTGTTCCACTATCAAACTTGACACCTCTTAGTGCAATAATCCCTCTAAGTGCAAACAGCTTCCCAAGCCCTGGGCTGAGGAGTCCGGCTCCTCCAAAAGCTGCCAAGAGTCCCCATTCAGGTTTCCCACAGTTTGCTGCCGTGGGACAGGCTTGGCTGCCCTCACGTTACCACACACAGGTTTCCCCGACCCTGGCTTGCTCGCAGGCAGCATTTGCTGACATGGCAGCACATAAAATAGCTGGGCTGTTATTTCCATTGTGGTCTTGTGGCCAAGGCCAAGTGACCCGCAAGCTCCTGAAATGCATCCTGAGGCCCTGGCGTGGGAGGGCCATTTAAAGTCCATGTTTGCACAGGAACTGGAGTATGTGGGGAATGTCCTAGCACTGTGCGCTTTGGCCGCTGCCCACAGTCACTCTGAGTTCATCCTTGTCAGAGCTCAGAGGCAGTTTCTGGGGGAGGGGACAGTTGATAAGGACTTGGAAAGGACTATACCTGTGTTGTGGCAGCTGTACAAAGCTAGACCTTTCATGGCGATCAGGGAGGTAGGTGAGGCCTGGGGGGTTCTGGGAGCTGCTTAAAGAAAACACTCTGCATCCCTGGTGAGAGGATATCTTTCTCCAGTCAAGCTCTCAGGCAGGGGTGAATGCTTTTATCTGTGCTCAGCAGTTTCAGGGTGATGACACATTTATCAGCAAGACCCTCACACTCAGAAAAAAAAAAAACCCAGTCCCTAAGCACTGTCTCCTAAGAGTTCCAAACACACTGATGGGCAGACAGCAGTCACTATAGGCAGGCAGGAAGCAATGACAGCAAGAACAGTAAGAACAACAGCATCTGTGATGTGTGGAGTGCCATGTAATATTGTACACTTATTTGTAAGTAATCCTAATGTCTTTGGAGGCTAGTATTATTGTTCTATATTTTACAGATGACTATCCTGAGGCTACAGGGTAACACGGAGTATTGTGTATATGTTGCCCAGGTTACACGGCTAGTAAGTGGCAGAGCTAGAATTTGAACCCAGATCTAGCTGACGCTGAAGCACCTACTCTTAATCTCTGCACCAAGCACACACTTGCCTGCTCACTCACAGCAGAACACCAGGGCACATGTTAGATGGGAAGATGAGCACATTCCCAAGTCATTCTCATGCTAACACTTTTCATTCCCGCTGGCATTTTACCCAGGTTCTATCCACAAGGTTTGCTGGACCACATCATTTGAATGCTACTCCCCTACCCAAACCACCACCCAATACGGCCCAAAACAAAATCATCCTCTTTCATCCAAACCATTTCCTTCTTCATCTCTGACATGGAACCATTATCCACATTGACCAGGTGTAAAACTACAAAACCATATTTAACTAACTCTTCCTTCCTCACTTCCATGCAGTCAAATAAGTCCTGTCTTTTCTCCTTCTAGTTCTTCAAGGCTAGTAACTGCTAGCCTTTATTCCAACTGCTTTGGCTATGCTCCCTGCATCCAGTCCCTAGCCCCTCTGCTCACTCCTGGACATCACTTCCAGACTAGACCTCTTCATACCTTCCCCTCGGCCCGCATTCTCATGGCTAAATTCCTTTGTCCGGGTATCAAGACTCCCTATAACTGGCCCCACCTTACCCTCCACTGCTCCTCAAAGACACCCTCTGCCCTACCAAATGAGACCCCCTCTCCCCTGCTCTGGGAAGTGGGCATTCTCTCCCACATGCTTTTGCTCACCGACAGAACCCACCCCAACAATCTGCACCAGTCCAATCCAAACCCTTGTGCAAGCACCAGAGCATGTTCCACTGCCTCCATGAAACCTTCTTCTATTTCTCCCACCGTCATTGTCCTCACTTTTCTCTGATCAGCACTTCTGGTCTACTAGATACAATTTACTACTTCCTCAAAGTCTTCACTAACTGCTTTCTAAATCTTGGTCTTTGCCTCCCAACTGGATGATACATTTCTTGAAAACCAGAACTATGCCTTTTATTTCTCAATACATACTTACTAATGAAATAGCTGTTTTCACTTGATTATACAAATTGCACATTATTATATTTCCCAGAGAACTCAGTGTACAGGATTCGGTCAACACATCCATTTCTAAATTAACTTGGATAAAGTCAAGACAATTTTCCTGACACAAAAGGCTTGGCCTGGCCTGACTTTGTATGAAAAAGATCTTGGCCATTGGTTGACCATAAATGTAAGTGAACCAATTGAGGACGTAGCCACTGAAAAAACCAAGCCAAGGCAATCTGGTCCTGTATCATGAGAAACATGGTGGCCAGATGACAAATATGTCCCAAGGCAGCCTGCACTGGGCACATCAGGAGTGCTCTGTTCAAATTCTGTGTGCTATATGGTCAAGCTACTGACCACCCATGGGAGTGGGACAAAACCAGGGAAGGGATATAGAAATGTTACAAGTGAAAAACTGTGGAAGGAGTCAGGATGTTCAGAGGCCTGTCCAATAGAAGGGACATTATAACAAAGACAAAGATTTGTTCTGTGTTCCTTTATGAGGCAGAACTGCTAGGTGGAAGGTTTAGATGAGGGCTGCAAATTGTCCCAGTTTAATATGTGTCTTAAGTATATATAAGTGGTAATTCCACTGTCATTGAAAGTGTTAGAGCAGACGTTAAATGTCCATGTCAGGAACACTTTAGAAAGGATTCCCCCACCGAGTAGAAGCTGCCATGAGATGGTCCACCAGAGGCCCTACCACCTCTTTGCTGCTTCATTGCTGATACTGAGGAGCCCCCAGGCTTCTCTTGCCTCCTAAGAACACTATTGCTATGAAGTTCCAATACTCACAGACCACATTCCCTTCTTTTCTGAACCAGCTACAATGAGCTACAGCAAGAATAGGAAACTCAAATGCTTACAGGGCATAGGCAGGTAACTAACCGATCAGATTACAAATAAAACAAGAGTAGGAAGCCCAGTATAGAACTAATAAGTCCAGGTATTGCTTAAAGTTATTTAAATTTCAGTTATTTTAAAAGATTGTGGAAATCAAGCAGGAGAAGTGGGGAGGAGAGGATGGGCAAAAACCTACCTAACGGGCATAATGGTAACTATCTGGGTGATGGCCCTGACTCAAGCATAACAAAAGTGATCCATGTAACCAAAAACATTTGTACCCCCATAATATTTTGAAATAATAATTTTTTAAAACAAACAAATAAAAGAGAAACGTGGGATTCTGACAACTTCAGAAACTAAAAAAAAAAAAAGATTGTGCTAGGAAAACTGGAACAACTAGTTTGTAACTAGAATAAAGTATTGAAGAATTTTGCTTTATTTTGTTCTGTTTTGTTTTTGCTATGGCTGCAGATAATGGTGATTAATATCATGGACTTCAGAGAATGGGTTCAGCTCAGTCATTTCTAGTTATTTCACTCTTCTAGACCTTAATTTCCTTATCTTTAGTAAAAGGCGAAAGATTTATTCGATCTGAAGAGAAACCAGAGTATAATTTCCTTATATTTAAAATAGAGATAAGAAGTATAATTACCTAATTGGGGTGTTTTGAGGAAAAAATGAAATAATGTATATTACATGCATAGAGCAGTGCCTAGCACTTAGCACAAAAAAAAAAAATGAAGCTGTAGTTGGAAGAATATTCTAAAATGTATCTTTTTAGGACTCTCCAAGTGGCCAGCCTTACCTTAGAGCAGCATTTCTGAACCATAGTCCTTGAAAGAGTTGATAACAAGGTTCTACACAAAGAAGGTCCATGATTAAATAATTTTGAGAAATGATACATACTATAGAACTCCTCTTAGAAATTTACAGTGTATATTAGCATAATAATGGCACCAATAATGTGTTAACTTGATTTAATCTGGCATATTTGACCACAAAACTCTATTCCTTAAAACATGCATATATAATTGAAAGATCAAGTTTTTATAAATACATTTTGGAAATGTCTTCTTGTGAGAGTCTAATTTTCTTTCTCAAAATATTTACTCTTTCATCATTTATACCCACTTCTACTTCCAAAAAAGGATTTGAAGCAAATGCTAATGGGGTCAAAGAAATTCATTTCTCTCAAGTCTTGTAACTGTATAACTTCAACCTTCTCTCTTTGCAAGGTTTCTTTTCTTCCCCAAATCCACTGCAAAACTTCAAAGCCAGCATTAGCATCCCTTTCTTGTGCCTAGCTCAATGGTCTTGAAGTCTACGCGTGTTCTGCTTAAATGATCACCTCTTGTCCACTGCTGAATATCTAGAGAACAGTCACCACCCCTTTCCTGAAGCCCATGGGCCATTTTCAAACTTCTCTAGTTCAAATTATTCTAACCAGTGCTCTACAAGTTGTAAGGGGCACAAAGGTCGTATAAGACACACAACCCCTGACCTCACAGAGCTTACCTCACATTGGAAGGTCCAGATCTACACTCATGGAGGAGTCAGAGAGGTTCAAAATTAACAACCAAACTCTGTGACAGTGATCTGAGAGGTCTCCTTTCATCTTGCGATTGACTTTCTACATTGCATTTTCACTGGAACAGCTTAGACAAAAGATCAACATGTTCCCCAGGCGACAACGACCTCTGTCAGAGGTGAGTAATGGGTACATCAGATCTCTAAGCATCAATGATATGGTTGAGCCTCTGCTGCCCATGCCCTAACTAGAGAAAGGTAGAAGATTTGCATTCCTGAGGGTCTCTATAAGCAACAGCTTCCTCAAATTCATCCTGAACTGGCTTTGCCTTCAGAAGGACTCAAGAGAAAACAGCTTAACTGGTGGCATGGTCTAGAAATCAACTGTGGGCTGATTAACTGGGGATTTTGTGTTATGGACATTCAGCCTATGAGACCCCCAGTGTTTGATGTGTGTCCCTGGGGACTGATGGGGGTTGATGACAGTGAGGGAAGATTCATTCATAAGTTAAAAGTGCAGAGCAGATATGGCTCCTGAAATTGACCATGTTCAGCAAAACCGCCGTCCAGTGTTTGAAGGTACAGTAAGTGGCCCTCCAGTTCCCTGTCACCAGGATAGCTAGGGAACAGCCTGGTAGGAGCCAAGAACAAGAATACCAGGGACTCAGTCACTTCGTTTGGAACAATTATTAAATGAACATTTGAAAAGGGGTTATATTGTTTATGAAACAGTATCATACACACTATTTAATCTCACAAGTTTCCTTTGAGCTGAGAGCCCTGTGTCCCTTTTACAGATAAAGAAACACATTTCAAAAGCAGAGTTAAAATTGTTTTCTCAGGATCCTACAGTCCATAGGTGACAGAACTGAGACCAAAATGCAGATCCTCCTGGATCCCAAATTCCATGCTCTTTCCCTCTTCCTACGTTAATATCTGCTTCTATGGGTGATAGCAAAGAAGTCCAGTCAAAAAGTAGAGGAGAAAGACAGAAAAGGTTTTCCATGCTTCCTAAACCATTGCAACAAGTGATGTTTCAGTGTCAGCAAGTAAAATAAAGCTCCTATGTGCTCACGGCTTACATCGTCCTCCAGAGCTGCCTCACTATTTTTCATATCCCTTAATCCCAAGGAGAAAACCCTCCATTTCAAAATCATATGGGAATGGTACATCCAGACAATGGAATAACATCCAGCACTAAAAAAAGGAACTATCAAGCCAAAAAAGACATGGAGAAACCTTAACTACATACTACTAAATAAAGATGCCAATCTGAAAAGGCTACATACTGTATTCTTCTAATGTGACATTCTGGAAAAGGCAAAACATTGGAGACTGTAAAAATATCAGTGCTTGTCAGGAGTTAGAGCAGAAGGGAGAGGTGAACAGGCAGAGCACAGAGGATTTTTAGGGCAGTGAAACTGTCCTGCACGATACTTCAGTGCTAGATATGTGTCATTATACATCTGTCAAAACCCATGGAAGGCACAACAGCAAGCGTGAACCCTAATGTAAAGTAGGGACTTTGGGTTATCATGATGTGCCAACGTAGGTTCATCGATTGTAACAAATGTATCACTCTTCTGAGGGATGTTGATAATGGGGGAGGCTGTGCGTGGGTGGGGGCAGGCACTATAAGAGAAATACTTTCCATTCCATTTGGATGTGAGCCAAAAACTGCTCTAAAAAGTAAAGTATATTTTTAAAAAGGAGTAGGTTCACATATGCACGTTGTTCTAAAGTACTTAAAAATTCTCCAATAACTGACTTGTATGTGAGTTTTTTTAATTAAAATAAATAAAATTTCAAAATCAAAACAAATATTGTATGGGAGTCACCAAAGAACCTCATCTTTGTTTCTCTCTAGTTAGAAATTTCTTGCAGTCCCATCTTCCCAGGGGCAATAGGCCATTCTGAGAATCTGTCCCCTACATTTGGAAGGTCTTTTCCTAGTCTCGGGGATGTACGTGAATGTCTAGTGAAAGTGAGTTGCTGCAGTAGGAACATTACCCAAATATGAGCCCTTCAGAGGTCTGTGCTCCCCCTTTGCAATATCACCCTGGGCCCCAAAATTAGCGGGAGGGTCTGTGGAACTGTCTTATGGGATTGGAAGCACATTGCCAGTTGTATGAGTCATTCAGGTCCAGCCGGCATATGCTTCTCCCACCAGAGAACAGATTCTTCTTCCGTCCCTCCCCACCCACTCCTGGAAAACACCTCCCGATTGTGGATGGTGCCCATGAGAGGAGGAGGAGGAGGAAAAGAGTCACCTTCCTGACCCTACAAGCAATCTGTTCACACCTGGCAGCGTGAGCTTTGATTGTCCTCGACTCAGGTTATATAACTACAGATGTCTCTAATTTTCACAAAGTAAAGGAGCCCTTGTCTGGAATAAATGAGATAGATAAATTAGACCAGGGAAGGGAAGGAGTCAAAGGTGTCTCCCCTACTTTTCATCTGTGGCGATCTGGGTACTCTAATCTATTGTACAAATGTCTGCACACAGCATGCCAACACTTGCTTGTAAACTCACAGGAGAAATCTCACCTGGAGACAATGAATAATGTCTGTTCCATGCCTTTCGCCCCTAATATACTTTTTGTTTTGAAGGCATCATATGGATTAAGTTAGTAACACCCATCCTCACGTTTTCAAGCCGCTATCTCCTCCTAAATCATCTCTCTTTGGAACTTGACAGGTTATCACACCTTGTCTCATTTCATGCTGCAGCTTCCCAAGAGCAGATTAGTCTTGCTTCACAAATCACAGGCTCCTTTTCTGAGTGAAGCACTTTCAAAATTACAGCGACTTCCCCCTAGGGGTCTCAAAGCTCTCTATTCCAAGGTCTGCGGTGTTCCACCAAGGGGCTTCATTGTTCTGAAGCACCACGCCTTGCTTCATCTCCTTGGCTGATGGTATTATCATAAAACAGCCAGAGGAAAATTTGCCAAGCCGGTGATAACTTCATCTTTGTGTTTAACGGGGTGTCCTCTGGGCAGGACTCCAGGCTGCCTCAGGCTTGTGAGCCTTCAGAGGGGCAAAGGGATGCCTGGAGCTGCTCTCCCAGGCCTGAGGTGCAGAGAGAGAAGGGAAACAGATTGTCAGCATTGTCCCAGTGGTCCTGTAGTTTACGAAGTTCAAGCACAACTGCTTGTGATTTGCCAACTCGTTCCAAACCATGGTTAGACCAAACGCAACCAGATGCGGCAATTTCTGTGTAAACAGACACCACAGAAGGGTCAAAGATTTTGACTGCTTCTCCCACGTGCTCCTGTGATATACTTCTCTACTTGTAGTGGCCAGCTGTTGCCTCTGCCTGATCAGTCTCCATTCCTTTGACTTGTGTCATTATCACTTCAGTTTTTCCTGGGAGATCACATCTTAGTTTCAATTTGTATAGTAGAGCCCAGCCCTCAGTCCCAGCACTCAAGGTGAACATTGGACCAGGCCTCATCAACAGAAGACTCCATCATCCTGGCCACAGTGATTGATTCAGGGATAGGCACGTGGCCCATGTCTGAGAGCTTCTTCGGGAACTATTGAAAAAGAGATGTTTCCTTGCCACTAGGTTTGCTAATGGTAAATCTGGATCTGCCGGTAGAGACCTTACTACCCTGAGAGGAGAAGATCCTGTGTGAGTATGGTGCCCTTGATGAAGGCAGAAATGTCAAAAATGAGAGGCAGACGTGAATACGTTGACTGATGCCTAGATCCAGTCAAACCTGAAGTCATTCCCACATTTTAATCATGAGAACCAATACGTTTCCTTTCTTGATTAAGACAGCTTTGTCTAGATTTCCATCTTGGAAACATGTTCTGATAAATACAATAAAAGGAAGAAAATAAAAGATGTCGGTTGTCCCAAATGATTCATGCATTGGTTTATGTTAAAAGCATATATTGAACACCAAACCTGTCATGTTTTATGCTTGGTAAGGGACACAGACAGACAAATAAGACACAATTCTTGCCTTAAAGATTTGCAATCAGGAGTATGGTACCCACATGTTTCTGGCCACACAATGTCCATCCCTTCTGATAATGATTTTGAGGAAGCAGCTCCACCACCACCTGCAGTCTTGTCAAGCACGGTGCTCCCACTCCCAACCAAGGCATGGCCATGAGATACAAGTTGATCTAATCAGTTAGGTCACTCTTTCTTGGTCCCCTTTTCTAGTTCCTCTTCTTCCATCTCTGCCCCAGGCCTTTCCTCTTTTCCATCTATACTCACTCTCATCTCAGCCAGCCTTCTGGTTGCAATATCATTCATCTACCAATGTCTCCCAAGTCCTCTCCCTTGAACTCCAGTTGCCTACTTGCATGTCCAACTGCCTCCTCCTGTTACTTACATCTGTTCTAACCCTTGACACATCCAAACCAAGCTCCAGATCCTCCCAAACTTGTTCTTTCCTACAACCTTTTCCACCTCAAGAGTTGGCTCAAGCCAAAAAATCTAAGAGTCATCATTGAGTCATCTCTTTTTCTTGTGCCCTATATCCTAACTGCCATCAAATCCTAGCAGCTCTTCCTTCACAAGAGCCCCAGAACCAACCAGTTCTCATCATCTCCACCAAGATCACTCTTGCCCAAGCCCAAATCGTGTCCCGCCTGGATGACTGCAGAAGCTTTCTCTCTGGTGTCTTTGATTCTGCTTTAGGCTCCCTCCGGTGTATTCTCAGCAGAACAGCCAGAGTGATCATTTTAAAAGATAAGTCAATACTGTTCCCTCCACCAGGAAAGCTCATTTCCAACATCCACACAGATCTCTTCTCTGTCTTGACTCAAACACCTTTTAAGTCAGGCCTTTGCTAGCCAATCTTACCCTCCTTTATTTATTCTGCGTAACATATATCACCATGTGAAATACTATATATTTTATTCATTTTTGTTTTTTAGTTTATTGTCAGTCTCTCCTGACTAGAATGTAAACTCCATGATGCCAATGATTTTTGTCTGTTTTGTTCACTATGGTAACCCTAGAACTTAAAAGAGTGCCTTGCGCTCAATAAATATGTATGAATGAATGAATGAAAGAATAAACATGGTGTTCTCTTAGAGGAGGAACCTAGGAACAGAAAATAGTTAGTGCAGATTCATTCTGGGACCAGTGCCCAGAATAAAACACCCTTTAGCACCTGCCACCTAGATCTTCTAAGCTGTCCTTTTATCTTCCCCGAGGCCCAGTTCTTCTGCTTTTCCTTCCATTCTCTGAGCTACCCATACCAGGCCAGTAAACTTCCCAGTTTGTCTTAGCCAGGGTCAGTTTCTGTTGCTTGCAACCAAAGATTCCTGGCTGATTCAAGAAGCTGAACATCTAGGCCCTCAGTACACCACCACCAAAGTGACAATGCTCAGAGATGCAGTGGTGTGAGGCCTTAGGTGTCCTCCTATTCCACAATAAGAGGTAAAGCTTTAACTGCAAATGACACAGAGAGAGTTGTTTATAACTTAAGCTCACCAAAAATAATAAAAATAAATGACTTTTGAGTCTTTCCTGGAATGAACATTATGCTACTTATTTTAAACCAATAAGACCTTGTTCATTTACTAAATATACACTTTCCTATACAACACTGGTATAAATATTCTAAAGAGGCTTATAAGGCCATAATAAACAGGTGATGCATGAAGAGATCAGAATGCTTTCACCTCCATGCTGGACTCAGGACCACAACACCAATGAGTCTGGAAAGATCAGACATGAAAGATATGAAAAGTAGTGTATGTTGTCTTCAAGTGCATTTGATTAAAATTTTTATGTACAGAAGGAAAATAAGAGAAGAAGATACCAGTACCAACAATGGTTCTGTCTCCACAGAGGAATAGTGATTATTTGTATTTTCTTATTTATCCCTTCCTGAATTTTTACAAGTTTTCTAGTTAATGAACAAGTATTTTTTCTTATTTAAAAAACAGAAAATTCTAAGAGGTGTGAGAAGAATCTGAAAAACAGTGTGCCCTTCACTGAAACCTCCCAGCTACTAGCAGAAAGTCATGAAGATGAAATGAGACCCTTACCTTCAGAAACTCCTTTCCTTCTGGAATGCACCAGAACATAGGCAGAGAGGGGGAGGAAATACGGAAGGGGGCAGACTACAGATCAGTGCTTCTCAAATGACACTCAGAAAACCATCTGCAAAAGAATCGTCTGTGCTTGTTAAAAATGAAGATTCCTGACAACCAGCCCAAACCTGCTGTACCAGAACCTCTGAGGGTCTTGAACAAGTTCCCCTAGTGAATCTTGTGCCTGCCAAAGTCTAAGAACCTCTGGAAAGATGAAGGATAATACTTGAAGCTTCTTGGAGGGTTTGCCCAACCTCTGCTTGAATGATTCCAACTGAGTGATAAAGCTTAACTCAGTAGAAAGAAAAATTCAATCAATCAGAACCATCACAACCACACTAGGTTCCTACTCTGCTTTCTGTTATACAGACATGGTCTGTACCATGTGCCAGGGACGCAGCATCTGCTCTCCCAACCCCTACAGACCCATCAGCCGGTTACTGGGTAGTTAATACAGTGGAATGAATCTTCATTATGAACGCTTATTTACAAATTTTAATAATAAATAGTTAAATCATTTTTCCCAAGATAAAACCATCTTAAAAGCCTGATCAACCCAATTAGCACTAAACATGTTTGGTGGTCTTCCCAGGATGTTTAAAGGGCAGCATTTTAACAGTTCATCGGTTTGATACTTGCCTGGTCTTCCCCCCGCCACCTTTTACTGGACACTTTCCAGCCAGAATAATTGGCTCTCCTGACTCTTCTACTCCTTGTTCCCTGGGTATGCTACACACATTCCCACTTCTGTGCCTGAGTTACCCTGTGCCTCCCACGTGCAGCCCTCCCCTGTCCCCTCTGCTCTCCTGGACCTTCTCCTTCAGCCCTGTCAATTAGGATTTGGCCACGAGGAGCAGAAGCCCAATGGCAGTGTGCAGTGGCTTAGCCCCAGAGGGGTTTGCTTGGTTTGCCCAACAGGAAGCCCAGGGCTGACACAGGTGCTTGAGGGCATGGTCCAGGACCCAGTGCTCCACCCTGCTTAGCACATGGCTTTTGTCCTGATTGTAAGATGGCTAATCCCACTGCTAGGCATCACATCTACCTTCCAGACAAAAAGTAAGGGACAAAGGCTGAAGGCAAAAGTCATTTACTCTAGCTAAGTCCCTGGACCCCCTGTTGCTCTTATTCACTCTAGCTTGAAACATGGAGTCACTTGGGTTTCCTCCCAGACCAGGCACTAGTCCTGCGGATGCTTCCTTCCCAAAACCTCTCTTAGTTATGCGTTCTGTTCATTTTCCTCTGCCACCATCTCAGTGTTGGTTCTCCTCGCCTCACAACTGGAGTGTTGCAAGAGCTTCCTGTTTTGCCCATGATAATGCCTGCATTAGACAGCTCTCTTTTCACTATGTTCATGCCTTTGTGCCTCACCAAAGGGAAAGAGTCTTCTCCCTCTCACTGTAACCAGGAGAGTACAGCCATATAGGGGACCTCATGAAATATCTGACCAGGTGGCATCGTTATTCAGACCATGTGAGGTCAGCCACGCATTGCACCGGGGAGCCACGTTTAGGTGAACAGAGCAGGGCTTTCCATTTGTACCACATTGCTTCCAGAAGTTTGTTCATTAGGCCATAATTGCACCTTCCAGAAAAACATATTCTTTTAAAAATAAGTGTAATCTTTCTTTTATTTAACAAACAATTTACATGAACTTTTTAAAAAAATCTCTTGGTGTTTTCTTCGGCAAAAATCCAATTGCAAGCAGTAGTGTATCATTTTAATCCCCTGGAAATGTAGTTTCAAACACATTTTCTCTCACACAGTGCTAATACTGTATTTCTCTTCATTAGGAAGTTTTCTCAATCCCGAAAAGAGCCAGTGTGGTCAACATCACTTTTCTCTTGAAGCAATTTAACAAGTCAATACAATAGCCTCTTCCTAAATTGCTGGGTTTCCCTTTAATTTTTTTAATGCCTCTAATGGATCCTATGTGAAGGTTTCCTTTTTCCACGATCTAAAATGTGAAAATAGAATGATTGTTGGAAAAGTCAAATTCTCCCAAAAACATAGGCAAAGCTTCAGCTGTTCACCTCTACTCTCCTTTCGGTGCTATCTGACCAAATCTTGTTATCTGTTTCATGTAATGTTTCAAAGGAAAATAAGATGTTTGGGGAAGTTTCCTCTGTAAACAGCACCCTTTGCGAACAACTTAAGAGCGAGCTTAATGTCTATCCATAAACACCTCTTCTGTGGTTGCCACAAGGGTCACAGTTGTAAGGAGTTTATGGTCAATTACTTGATCAACAGTTATTGAAATAAAAGGTATTCTAAGCTCTTCTTTGTGCCTCTGCACTCCAAGCCCTCCTCCCTTCCCCAGCAGAAAAATGCCTTTTAACTGGCTGTAGAAGGACTTGTTCACAAATGTTTCTAATTCAGCTACACATCTTGATAGGAAATATCATAAATTATATGTATAGGCCTGTCAGTACAATTTTCAACAGGAGTAACATGAGTTCAGTTTGAAATAAAATGAAAACTTCAGACCATTTTCTGAACTTGCTTACCTTGAGTTTTAATCTAATGCCCACTTGTGTAGACACAGGCAGCAAAATCCTAGTGCTCTTGGATTAAAACCTACAACTAATAAAGATGCTTAAGACATATTGAATCTATTTTTTTGCACTCATGCAAAAGCATAAAAAGTGTTAAAGTAGAAACCCTACCTTAAGACCTAGCAAGACTTTGGCGTACTTAGGTACCCACTGTGTTACTGAAATTCATGCTTGGCTTCCATTGAAGGGGTCCTTTGGAATTTCCCCATCCTAGACGATAAGAAAAGGGTCACCAAGGGGCAACAGTGTGTTATCCATACTAGACACTAAATATGGAAGAAATAGGAAAGGAAGGGGAAAAGGAGGGGCTGGGTTAGGGCTGATGACCTTGAATATTCATTGCTTTTTAAATTTTATTTGTACTCACTAAACAGCATTGTCAACATATAGAAATGTCTCTGTTGTAGGATTGTCTAGAAAGAAAATTAGCATATTATCAACTACTTCAAAGGAAGAAATCCAACTTACTAGAAAATCAGTACATATAGAAACACGGGAAATGCACACTTTTCTTTCTTTTTCTTTTTTTAGTGCAAGTACACATGTATTCTGTCACCTTTTGTTTATGCACATAGTGGGAAAGACGCTCTCCAATCCCCATTCCTAGAGAACAATCCTGTATCTGATGAAACAAGTGAGTAACACAATGGATATTTTATGTTTTGGCATATATTTTGCTTTGTAAGATATATAAAATTTAAGAAGTGAGGGGAAAGGTTTAGACTGACAGATTATGACTATATAAACAGTTTCTTCTCCCTTTTCACTCACAGAGAAACCTATTTTAGAAATCATTTTCGGGCTATTAAATTGAAAGCCTAAGATTATATAACAAAAATAAATTCATCCAGGAAGCTTCAGTATAATTGATAACAACGTTTACTTTCTTTTTTTAGACAAAGCATTTCATGTCAACTTCAAAATCTGGTCCCACAAATTTAGTATTTGTATGAACAAGTTCAATATCTGTATGTCAGACTTTTAATTCCTCTTCCAGATAAGCAAGGAAAATAGATTTAATCTTAATTATATGATTGTTGCAAGTATAGTTGAAACTCACTGATTAAGAATTCATTGGTCCCTAAATTGCAGTTGAGGGAACTGAAATGTACCTTTAAAATATCCATTACATCTTGTATGTTCCCACGTATGTGACATTCTGGAAAAGACAAAACAATGGGAACAAAAAACCCATCCATCATAGTCAGGGGCCAGGGAAGGGGGAAAGATGACTGAAAGGGACACAAGGGAACTTTTTGGGGTGACGGAGCTGTTCTAGATCTTGATTGTGGTGGTGGTTACATGACTGGACATTTTGGTCAAAATTCTTAGAAATATAAACCTATTATATATAATGTATCAAAATTATACCTCAACAAATCTGACATTTAAGAATATCTACTGAGAAAACAATATGTCGAACAGTTTGAGTACAAAATTAAATTGTAAAATAAAAGATTATCCAATTAAGAAGACAAACTTTTCAAACAGATTAAAAACAATGTTTGCATACAAACAGCACAACCAATTGAAATGTCAGTACAAGGAGAAAAAAACTAGGCTACTAGTATTAACAACTAATGATATGCTAATGATAATGTATCCCATCCGGTCCTTTAAGATGGGCCTCTGCAGACAAAGTGGTTAACCTACGCCCTGCGCACCTAATTGAAGAAAATGTTATTTAAAAGACACTGCAATCAAGTCTAGTTTTTCCTCACTTGTAGAAATGAGTGGTATTTCGGTCTAGGCCAGAGGTTGGCAAACTTTTTCTGCAAAGGGCTAGATGGTAAATGTTGCAACTACCCACCACAATAGCCATAAAAATAGTAAAGAAATGAATGTAGTTGTGTTCTAATAAAACTTTATTTACGGACACTGAAAATTGAATGTCACATAATTTTTCTGTATCACAAAATATTATTCTTCTTTTGATTTTTTGCAACCATTTAAAAATGTAAAAAAAAACATTTTTAGTTCAGGCAGTAGGCTGGATGTAGTTCACGGGCCATAGTTTATCAACCTCTAGTCTAGGCTATTGGTAGATAACTGTAAGAGTTTCTTCGAAGTGTGGGTCTCTCATGTGTTACAAACTCCTTTCTGTGAAGGCTGTCTATTCCAAGAGCCCTGTTTTAAAATCACAGAACCTTGCCTCCCACATATAACTATTCAGATTGCCTGGGCTAAAATATCAGAGAAGATAAAAGATAAGGAGCCTCTGGAAATATATGGACCATGAAAAGAAATTCTGCCTACAGCAAAAGGAGGCAGAAGAATAACAATGAATCCACACCCTTCCAACTAGGGTTCTTCAGATTTCCAGATCAAAAGTGCCTATGGAAACCAGGTCTGAGCACCTCTACGTGGCACCCCCGGTGTGTAAGGGGTTAATGTCACCTGTTCATGTAGCAGTAAATTGCTGCTATTAATATCCTTTCAAGCAGTGTTTAGACTGACCATGACTGATTGAACATGTACTTTCGGATATAGAGGATGATTTGGTTTTTTTTTTTTTTTTTTTTTTTGGTCTTAGGACAGGAATGGGGCACATTTATCTGAAACAGATTGTGTGATGGCAACATTTCCAGCTGCACAAGTGCTGTAACATCTACACCCAAATTAGCTCATGAGTCCACATATCTCATTTGGTTATTACATTTATTGCATCAATTATCTATAAATGAAATACAGCTGCGTTGTCAGTATCCCCACGTTCAAGCACATGCTTAATGAACTTGCAAGGTAGGAGAGCTCAGGAGCACTTGCTGACAACAAATAAAGAGGAAACTCAATCCTCTCACCCGGCCGGCCGGTGCCCAGCTGAAATTCCTCTCCTTTATGGGCAGTAGTCACCATATTTTAAGAGAATCTAATCAGGTATTTATCCCAAACACGAGCAGCAGTACATTCGATTTGTTTGCTAAATAGAAATTGGGTAAATCTGGCATTCAGATCGCAGTCACCACTTTGCTCGTACACCCCAAGGTCACCTGGGTTGCCCTGAGGAGGAGGAGGCAGGGCAGGATACAAGAGCCACTTCTCCTGCCGTGCAAGGCCAAGTCTGACATTTTGACAGCATCTCTCCCATCTTTTTCACATTCTTTCTATGGAATAAAGTGGTGGAACCATATGCTCCCAGTTTCCCTGAAAGTTTTTGTGGATTTTTTTTTTCCCAAAGAGAGATGGGGCTGGAAGTCTGGAAGGATCTAGGCAGAGTCAGATTTGGGAATTGTCTCCATATTTCTACCAGTTGAAAGAATCTCCAAGGATCTCCCCCATTGCCAGTATATATTTTATAGGCACTGGGTGGACACCTGTTTTCAATCGCACTTCCAGATCAGACGAGCCTTCTAGGAGTGGCCTGGGAGCTCAGGCCTGGCCCAGAGCAAAAGGAAAAGTCGCCTGCCCAGGGCTGTCTTTTCCGTTTGCTTTGTAAATGATTTCTGAGCCACATGTGGGAGAAAGGGCGGCCCCGCTCTCGCTTACATCATGCGTGTGGAACTCGAGTCTCGCCATAGGAACACCACAGAAGGGGACATTTATTTAAGCCACTGGTCATCCAGGGTCTTCCTCACTGCAAATGGATTTGGGCTCATAAACTATGGGAGATTAGTTTTAAGCCCTCACAGTAGACCTTGCTGAGCAGACTCTAGGTGACACAAAAGGCAGACAAGGGCCAGCGAGGGCCTGGCCCTGAACCCCCTTCCAGATGGCTGGACTCAGAACCCCGGGTTTGGGGCTGGATGTCCAAGGTTTCTGGATCATGAAGATGTAGACTGGGCAGGTTCCACCTAACAGCAGCCACGTGTGACGCACCTCCCCCTAAAATAATTCACTAGAAAACAAGGACCTTTCCTCTCTAAGGCATTGATCGGAGTGTCCATTAATGAGCCAACCATCTTCTTTGCTGAGATCTAAACTGTTAAGCACATGTTGAGAAACTGCTTAGGCACCAAGTTCCTTAAGACCAGTGAATAGGATGTAGGGTACCTCTTCCCAGGTTTAGAGAAATCTCAACTTGACTGGTTGCTGGGTGTGTGCCCAAGGACAAGCCAACCTCATGGCCTCTAAACCAGTATACAATGTTGATTACTTATTCCAGACACGCCATAAACATGGAGTCCTAGAGTGCCATTGGAGTCATCAGATTCCCTCATATCAATCAGAGCTCAGAAAAAGGTGGTATTGTGTGTCTTCACATGGCATGTGAAGGTAACTCCTTGTGGGGTTACCCTTTCCTTCTTAGCACCCTCCAAGCTTTCCTGTTGCCATTGCCAAAGCCTGCACTTAACTGTGTCTGCTGTCCATGGCCAGACTCAGCTTCCCACACTCAGGTGCTGTATTAGAAAGACTCAGATAAACCAATTTTGTACATGTTGGAGAATAGCTGAGTAGGATGTGTGTAACAGACCAAGAGAACTTACATCCAAAAAATGAGCCTAATCATAGTTTCAGTCTTCAACCAAAGGTGGAAGGGGACATTGCAAGGGACACCAGGGCCCTTCCTGATAGCTTTCTGCAGGTCCTGCTGTGTCATTGTTTTTAGAGATGTCAAGGCCAAAACATAATCAGGAATGAAACTTAGGAGTCAAGACAGGGAAAGCCCCGAACAAGACCATCTTCACCACATCCAGGCCTTCCTCTCATAATCCTCCCAGGACCAGTGGCAATAGCAGGGGAGGCAAAGGCAGAGGCAGCTGCTGCTTCTCTCAGCCCTCCTGCTCAAGGAGCTTCGGAACCCTCAGGCTTTGGGTGCCTTAAGCAATTTCCCCTCCCCTGCTCACACTCCTCCCCCTCTTATTTTTCTTCCCACACCCCACCAAGGAAGAGGAGGACCAGAGTTTGGGATGCCAATGGCAGACCTGATGGTTACTGGGCCACTAGCATTAGAATCTGCCAACTCTGCCTGAGCTTCCCCCGTATTACTCTTGGCGAGATTTCATTTTGTTTTTGTTTTTGTTTTTTTTTTGTTGTTGAGACAGAGTCTCACTTTGTTGCCCAGGCTAGAGTGAGTGCCGTGGCGTCAGCTTAGCTCACAGCAACCTCAGACTCCTCGGCTTAAGCGATCCTACTGCCTCAGCCTCCTGAGTAGCTGGGACTACAGGCATGCGCCACCATGCCCGGCTAATTTTTTCTATATATATATTTTAGTTGGCCAGATAATTTCTTTCTATTTTAGTAGAGACGGGGTCTCGCTCTTGCTCAGGCTGGTCTCAAACTCCTGACCTCGAGCGATCCACCTGCCTCGGCCTCCCAGAGTGCTAGGATTACAGGCGTGAGCCACCGCGCCCAGCCTCATTTTGTTTTTTTGAAAGAAAGAAAAAGCTCTGTGCCGTCAGACTCTGTCAACTGGAGAGGGCCACAGCTCAGAGTGAAGCACGCAATTTGGTTTTCACTGATAGCCATGTTAAAGCGTTGGTTAATGACAGTGAAACAGCCACACGGTTTCCCTTCCTGTTCACAGAGGGTTTCACACATGAGCCCCCAGTGTTTTCCTTCCTATTCTCATTTCATAGCATGTAATCTCACTCACCCTAAAAAAGAAAAAATGAAAAAAAAAAAAAAACCACCATTTTGCCCTCATTTGATCTATCATCACAGGGTTGTTTTCCTTCCCTCTCCCACACTGAAGCCACCAGTCACACAAACAGACACACACACACTCACACACTCACACTCTTCAATGTGGACCTGTCCTTCAAAAGCCAAAAACAACAAGATCAAAAAGTCGTAGGTGGAGCAGATGTCAAGCGGTCCCCCTGGACGCCTACTTAACCCCTTCCAGAGGTCTGGCTGGACCCTGGTAAAGAATTGATTTGGTGAGGAAAGCAGCAGGCTTAGTAAACACGGCCCCACCCCTCCTTGTAAATCTCCAAAACTAAGGACGTGCAAGGATTCCACGCACTTGCCATCTGCTCCCAGGGAAGTGTACACACAACTGCTTTTCAAAAGGCAACTTTGACTGTGAACGTGCTTTGCTAATTGGGGTTGTTTATGACCCAAGGTAATAAAATTTGATGTTGCAAACTGGAACCATTTTCCTTGTTTTGTTTGCTTAGACCCTGCTCTCTTCCTGCTCTAGAACTCTTATCCAAAACCAGGTGTGTGAAATGTCTGAGCATCAGTTAAGTAATTGGGGCCTTTTATCTACCTGACAGAGATATATGGGGAATTTTAAGACCTAGTGATCACAAATAGGCAGGAAATTAGCATGAAGGAATTTTTCCATATCTTACCTCTAAACACAGTATGCATCTCTAATTTATCATATTAGACTGGGATCATATTGGAACGGCCTATAACTCTTTAATACAGTGAAAAAAAATTGCAAGTAATTTTGAAAGGCCTCAAAGCCATCTTCTCAAATTGCAGCTCTTTTTGAAAATAGAAAAATATACGTCAAGTTGGATATTACACAGTAAGATGAAGAAATGGAAATTTTCTGAGGGTGCTTGGTTGGAACAAGCTTACAAAATATTTACAGTAACCAGAATAATCAAGTTATTTTCCTGTAATCAGATAACTTTTGACTTCAGTTGAGTGGTCACTTAGTAAAGGAGAAACTATGTTTGCAAATCAAATATTGAGTGTGACGTAGCGCTGGACACATTTCCAACTCCTTCAACCAAAGCTCTGTGGTCACTGAATAGCCCTCAAAGATGCAAGCAACGTCTTTCCCTTAAAAAAAAAAAAGTGGCTTTAAATTCATGCTCTTTTTAATCAAAAGCATTTGATGGTCATTAATTACATGTTTGTCAGAAACTCTAGGCTGTTTAAAACATTGTCCTTTAAACTGGAGTATCACATTCAAGTGCACTGCAAGTCCACAGTGGGTTTTATTGCACTTTTACTTCACCTTTCCCCGGTGTCGGGCGATTCGGTTGCATATGAGCTGACAGCATCAGCAATGCGGAGTCAGCAGGGGATGACAGACACTGGGGCTTGTGACTTTCAAATATGTGGGCAGCCATATTTCAGGGGGCAGACCCCAGCAACGGGTCTGCTTTCATTTACTCGTGCTGAATGCTTTGGTCCCAGGGCTCAGTTATGGAGTTTGACATCTCCCAAGGTGCTCCAGAAGGCCATATCCAGGCAAAAATGCGCCAAACGATAACTTAATCACAACCAGGAGACGCGGCATTGTGCAGTTGGCCATTGTGGACACCCCATTCCCAAAACTCAGTCTGTCTCTGCGTTGTCCGCAGGAGGCAGAAGGCAAGCTGGAGGGGGCAGCCTAACAGGAAGGCGGGCCACACAGACCCACGTTCCAAACGCTATGAAAGTTGAGCGCCAGCTACACATTAGGAGGGCTGCCACAGACCTGGAGTCCTAGGTTCTGTCCTCACTGGCCCATTCCAAGCTGGGACTCAGTCTGTGCTCTTCTCCTAGCCTGACTCGGGGGACACAGCAAGTACGGGTTGTGGCTGGCTGGGAAAACAGTCCACGGCACTTTCGTCTCCCTGTGCCTTCTCTCACGCTTATTCCTCCTCTGGAGAACCCACCACAGTTTCAGTCCCACCGGAGTCCAACCTGCATTTCAATGTCCAAGTCAAATTCTGTCTCTCCCAAGAGCTTTCTTAGCATCATCCAGATGTCATGTGGGGTCTCTCTCTCCTCAGATACGGAGTTAAACTTGGCCAGTTTCCAGTTTGTTATCCCAGGCTGCTGGGAAGCCCTCCCCGTCACATCCATGAGCTCCTAGGACGTAGCCTCCTGTTTCGCTCTGCTGCCTGCGCCCTGCATCGAACTATCTCCATTCCGCCCCAGGGGCCAGAACACACAACTCAGTCGAGGAAAAAGGATTTATATTAAGCGTTTCATAATCTTTGTAAGCATTGTTGAAGATTTAGCACTTCACAGGGAGGAATTACACTGCGCAGCATGCAATCTTGCATCATCTCCTGGCCCCCAGTCAAGCTTCCCTCCCCACTCTTTCTCCTCCTCCCCCTCACCCTCTCTCCCCCACTCCTCCTCCCTGTATCTCTCTCTCTTCCTATCCCACCCCCATCCCTCTTTCTCCCCCTCCTTCCCCCAACCCCTTGCCCCACTAATACCAACAAATTTCTTGCTTTGTCCTAAGTAGGGCAATTCTTGTAGGATGCTTGGGATCTCAGCTTCCATCCAAATTGATGTGCCAGGAAATTTCTTTTGAAATAGCCACAGCGTTTAACCTGAATCAAATTCCTCTGAAAACAATTTTCACCAATTGTGTTGCCTTCAGAATTGATATCCCTCCCAAACACCCACGTTGTGTGCCTGTATTCTGTGGATTCTTATAGAATAATATATGCATAATGTATTTTGTATCTGAGCTTTTTACATACATGTCTTAATCTTCATATTATTTGGGGAGCTCTGGAAAGCACAAACCGTATATTTTCTTTTTTGTGTCCCCTTAAAGTGTAGAGAACAGTGCTTTCCTGTATAGGACTCTTAAAGGTTTCTGGAATCGTCTCAGAAAGACTGTGAGTTCTTCAAAGTAAAAACCAACTGGCTGAGTTTTATTGAAGTAGATTCACAGAAGTAAGCTTAAATACCACCAGCACCACCCGTGTAGTTAGAATCCAATTGGATACACTAGACACAGATATACTTTGAAGAAAGTAGTCAAATCTGCTATTAAACACATTAATAGAGATTTTTTCAAATAATTCATTTTTCAGATTAAATCAGAAGCTGATTAATTATTCTTTATGGTTTAATATTCCTCCATAAATTGTAAAATTTTTCTCTTATTTCTTTAAATATGATAAACACTGTTATATTTTATACCTAAAAATGCTAGTATCTGAAGTCTTCCTTGATTGATTTCTATTATATTTTGTTTCTCATGATATCTTTTTTTTTCCACTAAATGTTTAGTGAATCATGACAGTAAGTTTCTTAATTTTCTGAATGGAATGAAAGTCGTTTTTCATTTCAGATTTTTGTCAGGCCATTCAAGTAGTGTGTGTTCAGGTTGAAAATATGATTGGAGGGAGGATCGTGGTTACAACTTTTCAAGCACTATTATTTGTCTTCCTCTACTCAGCAGCTGAGCATTTTCTACCCAGTCCTGATTGTGCAAATGGGAGTAAGTTGGGAGAATGGTTTGTTTTTAGTTCATCCTCACATTGAAGGCCAAGAAATCCCAACAAGAAAACTAACATGGAAACCACACTTATCTAAGGACAATGAAGAATGCCTAAGTCTAAGAGAAGATTTTAAAAGTAGTCAGAGAGAAAAGATAGACTATATTCAAGGAAGGTAGTTTTTAGATCAAAAGCTACAATGGAAGCCAAAAAAAAAAAAAAAGGAGTATATCTTCAATGTGCTGAAAGAAAACAATCACTAACCTCAAAACCCATACCCAGTAAAATAGCCTTCAAAAATGAATGTAAAATAAAGACATTTTCAGACAACAAACACTAAGAGAATTTGCTACTGAAGAAAGAAATTCTAAAGGATTCCAGGCAGAAGGAAAATGATCTCGGATGGCAGGTTAGAGATACAGAAAGAATAAAGAACAAAGAACATGACTAATATATGGGTAAAAGTAGACAGACATAGACCACATGAAATAAAAATCATAAAGTCTTGTGAGGTTAAGGATAAACAAAAATAAAATACACAACAAAAATAACATATAATTCAAGAATAATGTAAATGGAGTTTTCTTTTCTAAGGGCCTTGTTTTGTTTGAATAGACAGAGATAAGCAAAATCTCCTTTCCCCTCAAGGAAACTCTTAAAAGATGACCCCTAATTCTACTTTACTATTTCTTCTGACATCACTTCAAATTATATGTATTTTGAGTCCAAAAAAATCAAGATTAATTTTTTATCTTTATTTTTATAGGAGTCCTGTCAAAGCAAAGCTCAGAAGCAGAATTGTAGAACTGATAGATTACATCTTGTGGTTTCATAGACAAAACTCCAACTAACATAAGCCCTTTGTTCTGATGTTCACAGACCCTCTCTTCTTTCCATTCACACCACCTCACCCTCTGAGATGGTCTGTCCAGGATGTGCACTTGAGTTAGAGAAAGAATTCAAGTCCGTGCTTTGTCGTTTTCTGCTTGGGAAAGCCTGAATAACTTAAACTCTTCATCTCAGTTTCTTCCATACAACACAATGCTCCTAAGTAGACCTTAGAGCCACAGATGTGGGTACATAATCACAGATCTATCCCTTACCAGTAGTGTGCTCTTCGACAAGTTTAATTTTTCCACAGCTCATCTATAAAATAGCTTACTAGAATTTCTTAACCCAGTACCTGGCTCATACTAAGTACTCAAGTACCTACTACGTTGATCCTCATTGTTTGCGGATTCTGTATTCGTACCTTCATCTACTTGATAAAATTCATTTGTAACCTCAAAATTAATACTCATGGTGCTTTCCCAGTCATTCATAGACATGCCCAGAGCAGCAAAAAATTTGAGTCACCCCATATGCATGTTCTCAGTGAAGGTCAAATAAAGATGCACTGCCTTCTTGTTCAGCTCTCGTGGCTCTAAAGTGCTACTTACTGTTCCTAAGCACAAGAAGGCTGTGAGGTCCATTACAGAGAAAATACACATGTTATATAAGCTTCATTTAGCCTGAGATATAGTGCCGTTGGCTGTGAGTTCAATGTTAATGAATCAACAATGTATATTAAATAAGCATCTTTAAACAGAACTCTAAGATACATAAAAGGAGGTTATGTATGGATCAGTTGATGAAAATGTGGTCAAAGACTCACAGGAATCTAATCTCATACTTCCTATAAGAGCTATTACAGTATTCATTAATTTAGTCTTTGTGAACTTTATAGAACATACCTACCAAGAATAATAAGAATCAACTGTATAGTCTTTTCCAACTGTAACATGAAGATTAATAACCCCTGGTCACACAGCTGTCATGATGAGAGTTATTTGTCAGAAAGTTTTATAAATGTGTTTTTGCCCATCTGAATTTATCATGTTAGTTTCCTAACAGTTCTTTCTTAACTCTTCCTCTTCCAGGGTCATGGAGCTCACGTATAACTTTTATCAATTCAAAAGATTCCCAATGGCAGCAGAGGTGATGGGAAAAGGCATGGGCTTTGGAGGCAGACACATCTGGGATCCAAGCCTTGTCTTCCTACTTAGCAGCAGTAACGACTTGGAGAAAGTTATTCTTCAATCTTCAACTTCTCTATCCATCAGCTGTGATGGAACTGACATCAAGATGCAGATTGTCATAAAAGCTCTTACAGGGAAAACCATCACTCTTAAAGTTGAACCCTTGGATACAATAGACAATATGAAGGCCAAGATCCAGGATAAGGAAGAAATTCCTCCTGATCAGCAAAAACTGACCTTTGCTGGCAGAAACCTAGAAGATGGACATTCTCTGTCTGACTACAAAGTTCAAAAGGAGTTCACTCTTTATCTTGTGTTGAGGTGCTAAGAAAAGGAAGAAGTCTTACACCACTCCTAAGAATAAGCATAAGAGAAAGGTTACCCTGGCTGTCTTGAAATACCGTAAGGTGAATGAGAATAACAAAAGTAGTCATCTTCATTGGAAGTGCTCTTCAGATGAATGTGGTGCTAGAGTGTTTATGGCCAGCCCCTTTGACAGACACTATCGCGGCAAATGTTTTCTGATCTGCTTCCACAAACCAGAAGGCAAGTAATTCCTTATCAGTAAGTAAAAGACATGAACTAAGGGAGGAAGGGAAGAGTGGAGGGAGGGAAGGAGAACAGGGAGGAAATCAGTCTTTGCACTTACCAATACTTTCCTCTACCCAAATGATAAAATCCAAACTTGATTGTTTAAGTTGACCACAATATGGCTCCAGCTCACGTATCACATGACTCCCTTATATAAGTCCCTTGATCTGCTTTTTGGGCCCCAAATGTATGAGAACTTCTCTCCTACATTTACTGCTCACTTTCTTCCCACCTGTTATGCAATTCTACTTCCTCTTCATCCTGTCTAAATTCTTCACATTTTTCAAGGTCCACTTGGAGTCCCACTTCCTCTATGAAGCCTCTCCAGTAGTTTACTCTAGTCAGTAGACACAGAAAGACCAAGGCAAAGACCAAGAAGGGAATCTCTAAATCTATTAAAGGAGGAAGACAAACCAAAAAGAAGGGGGGAAAAAAAAAACCTGCCCTAAATTTTCCAGTAAACCTCCCCAACTTGGCTGTTCATTTTTTTCTACCCATTTTCTCCATATACTCTTCCACGAACTCTGTGTCTTGCATTTTGCTTATTCTGATTGTGAATATCCTTTTTTGCTTTCTGGGTATTCAACCTCTACCCCCATTCTCCAAATCTCTGTTCTCTGGTCTATCCAATAAGCTAAAATGTGACTTTCCCAGTCCAATATTAACAGTTTACATGGAACCAGAAATACAGCCCACACATGGATCATATGGATGGTACCACCAAATTATATGGAAAATTTCACAAGCTTAAGCCCTATCTTACTAACTAAATATAAATTCTTTGATGATATCTCTTCATGTCCCCCACAGTTTTTAGATGGTGCAATAACAATAAAGATGATATTAATAATAGAATATAAAACATTTGTAGAGTTCTTGCTATATCCTGGATACCATGCCAAGAACTTTATAAACATTACCCATTTAATTCCCACAACAAACCTTTGCAGTATTATCATATCTCTGTTTTATCTATGAGATAAGAAAAACAGAAGTCATGAAACAATGCTAGTAAGATATCTGGTTAATAAACATTTGTAATGAAATTAAAAAGAAATAATATCTATTTTTTTTTCAGGTTCTCAAAGATGATCTATGCAACCCTGTAACTTTTTTAGCTTCTTTTTTTCAATAAGTTTATAAAATTATCAGAATGCCAGAAATAGGAGTATTAGTCTCGCTTAGAAACTTCCAATTTTCTGAAATAGGAAATTTTACGGAAACTTCCTAAGCCTCAAAATATAAGAAAAAATGTTTCTAGCTATATAGGGCTCCTTATAAATCTTGTATGTGGTGTTTAAGGCCCCAATACTATACCAAGAGCTTTTACTTGACATTGAATTTGAAAAGAGCAAGTTTATAAGAAAGTACATTCTCTTTTTGTAGCTAATCATACTCTTTTTATTGTTGACCCAAAAAAGTGGGTTTATGGACCAGTACTTTACCTCATATAAATATTGCACAAACGAAAGCTATAACAATATAATGCTAGAGATAAATATTGTAAAAGTATGCAACACTTCATCACATTGTTTTTTTGGCAAAGATAGCCAAGATATCTATTTGATAAGAAAACAATAGCTTTTAGCAGTGAAAATGCAATCTTGTTTATATAGCCGGATAACTCCTTCCCCAGGCAGATTTGGACTGCCTGCCCACCTACAATACACACATCCTTGACAAATCTTGGCTTTCTTATGTTTGACAAATGCCATTCTTTTGGGCCAGCATAAAGCTTGATGAAACTGAGGGGTGGAGGACACCCTCTATAGCTAACCAGTCCAATGGAATCAACAATAGTGACCATGTCGGGCCTACAGTAACCCTGGCTTTGCACTTGACATTGATTGTATAGTGTTCTTTATTATCGCTGCCTGAGTGGCTATTGTTCACATATGATTTCACTTAAGATGGAGATTTCTTCCAGGTACTTCCAGAGATAATGCCAGTAAATTCTGGAAAATCTCACTATCAAGTTATTATAAAAGCTAGAAAGACCAACAAAAAAGTGCCAGAACAAAAGGTGAATAGCAATTTGAGAGGATGCACAGTCTTGGCCTCCCTTATTGCCCCAGTGCACTCCCCTTCCAGCATGGAAGATACACATGCTTAACATTCAAGTTACTGTTGGAGACATTGAGACATAGCTGGAGGATGAGCTCAGACCTGACCTAGAGTGTAACTGTAATTCTCTCATACTCAGGGAGGAGGGGGAATCTGTAAAAGCTGAAGAGAGTCATAGTAAGAAAAACTCAACTAGATCTTATCGTCTAAGTCCTCATTGAGTCAGAGCTCACCAAGTCAGTTTACTAGTAGACAAGTTCAAAATCCAATTTCAGATAGAACATCAGCAATGTACAGTAATGGCCCAGTAAGCGCAGTACTTAAGGATAAGTAAGCAGGATTCTGGTTTCTCCTCCCTGAACAAAACCGTCTTCATAATAATTGTACTAAATCTGCCCAGTAAAGCAAACCAATATTTTCATCATCTTCCCAAAGTGTGGAACCACCAATGGGATCAATGAGATTTGGTCATAAAATTACCAAAAGGATCCAAAGACTGTGTCACCATGTGTTTATTGCCATAGCCTACTTTTCCTTACTACAAAAGAATGACAGCATCTACTTCTTCAGGACAGCAACGAGCTAGTTAGTCACAGCAGAGGTAACAAGTATTTCTTATCTGCAACACTGAGTGTGTCAAAGAAAAAGAAATTATATAAATTGTAAGGTTGGCATCAGTGAGTTAAATTCTCACCAGATTCAGAAACAGAGTTTCAATGCATGTCACTTCAAATTCAGAATTACCAGTTATTTCAATGAACTTCTCCAGTTGGTGTGTTATGACAAGAATGACCAACTCTTTTTAGTTTTCCTGGAATGGTCTTAGTTTTAGTCCTGAAAGTCAGGACTAAAAGGCACATGCTGGGCCTCCAATTAGTGTGACCATTTTGGCCCAGTTTTCCTGGAATTGTGTCTGGTTTTGTTTTGTTTTTGTTGTTGTGGTTTGTTTGTTTGTTTGTTTGTTTTTTCCAGAATATTACAGGGGTACAAACATTTTGGTTACATGAATTGCTTTTGTACAGTTTGAGTCAAAGTTATAAGTGTGTCTATCACCCACATAGTGTGCATTGTACCCATTAGGTGTGAATTTACCCAACCCCTCCACCCCCATCGCACATGCTTGATTTCCATTGAGTTTTACTACCATATGTGCACATGAATGTTAATCTGTAAGTGACAACCATCAGTAGTGACAACCATCAGTAGTGACTACCATCAGTAGTGACAACCATCCAGGTTGTTACAAAAGGTATTAGTTCACCATTTTTTATGGCTGAGTAATATTCCATGATATACATATACCACATTTTATTAATCCACTCATGTATTGATAGACACTTGGGTTGTTTCCACATCTTTGTGATTGTGAATTGTACTGCTATAAACATTCGAGTACAAGTATCTTTTTTATAAAATGTCTTTTTTTCCTTTGGGTAAATACCTAGTAGCAGGATTGCTGGATCAAATGGTAGGTCTACTTTTAGTTCTTGGAGGTATGTATCTCCATACTGCTTTCCATAGAGATTGTACTGGGTTACAGTCCCACCAACAGTGTGTAAGTGTTCCTTACTCTCTGCATCCATGCCAGCATCTGTTGTTTGGGGACTTTCTGATAAAAGCCATTCTCATTGGAGTTAGGTGGTATCTCACTGTGGTTTTGATTTGCATTTCCCTGATGATTAAACACATTGAGCATTTTTTCATATGCTTATTGGCCATTAGTCTATCTTCTTTTGAAAAGCTTCTGTTCATGTCTTTTGCCCACTTTTTAATGGGGTGGTTTTATGTTTTCTTGCTGATTCACTTGAGTTCTTTGCAGATTCTCGTCATTAGCCCTTTATCAGATATATCGCATACAATCAATAATTTAATGAATTATCTCAAGGAATTATGTCAGTTTTAAAATTGAAAGTCCCACCTCCCAGAAATCCTTACAGTCTGAGGAAAACTGGATGGTTGGTCACCCTAGCTGTCACAGAGAGAAAATAAAATATATTATAGGCCCTCATCTCATCTACCTTGAAAATCTGAACTTTCCTGGTAGACTTACATCTATACACAAACAATAACAGTACTAGGCAGACACAGAACACTTAATAAATACACTAATATTCATTTCATTTGTGTAATCCTCATAATAAGTTTGTAAAACAGATGATCAATATGTTTTCCACATTTTGCAGATGAGAAAACTGAGGGGGCAAGAGGTTAAGTAACTTTCTGAAAGTCAGTATTTTAATTAGAACATAAGCTAGACTTCTCTAAAAAAGAAACCAAACAATACAGTGACTCAAACATGACACAATTTTATTGTCTCTTAATTAACAGTACAGAGATAGCCAGGTGGGCTAGCACACTGAGAAGCTCTATTCCATGTGATCATTCAGGGACTCAGGTTCCTACCACGATGTTGCTTCACCATTCTCTGCACTGCAGTCCTCATCAGCTTGGTGGACGTTGGCTCCCCAGTGCCACATCAGGGTTCCCACCTCTACGAACAAGTAAATGTAAGTGGGGACGGGCTGGCAATTTTCTTTAAGGAGATGATGCTGATATTTCACTCTCACTGAGAGTTCACTCTCATTCCATTTGGGAGAACTTAGTCACTTGCCCACACCTGGATTCAAGGGGTCTGAGAAACATAGTCTCAATCTGGAGTGAAGTGTCCCACTCTTCTATTTTCAAAAGAAGGAGGAGGAAATGATTACTTGGACAATTAGTTGTCTCCAGTAATTAAAGAGCTGGTATTTGGCATTGCTGAGATCAGAACCCAATTCTGTCTCATTATAAAGACCACACTTCTTCCTTCTTGCCTAGTACCCATAGGCCTAATTTTTTTGTTTGTTTTGCCAGGAAATATGTCAGCCAATGAAAGTGCTTCTCAAAGCTTATCATAAGGAAAATAAGTCATTCTGAGCACCCAGCGACCACCTTTCCTTCCAACTTACCCTGAAAAAGGTTTAAACAAACTACACCCTTTCACTTAAAATCTTACAGAGCTGTGCCTCTTGAGTGTAAAGTGAAACCCAAGCCCTGTTGATTTTAAAGTGTGATGTTTATACAAAAAGGTGAGAAACAGAGAGCACACAGGGCATGCCAGAGAAATAGCAAAATATCATGGATAGCTTCTCTAGCCAAGTCACCTCGGAATAAGGGGTGGGCAAGCCTGTGGGTGTACCCATGAAAAAAGCGCACCAGCACCATCAAAAACACTGTACCCCCTAAGTATATGCAATTATCATTTGACAATTAAAAATAAATAAATAAAAAGGGAACTGCTTAGGATTTAGCTTCTGCTGGCAACATTACCTGGACAGAATATTCCTGATTAGAAAGGGGTTTAGGTTACTTTTTAGCTTTTTCAATTGCTTTTGAAGGTAACATGAGCCTGAAGATGGTATTTCACTTTGAGTTTATTCAAGCTTCTGTTGCTTCTGGACAAACCTAATTTACACAAGACGAAGCTATCTGTTGTCACTGTGACTCTCTTCCCGTTTGGTTTTCTCATTATCCATAGCAGCTTCCAGCTCCTTCCCCTCACTGCAGGCTCATTACTGAGGCTCTTAGAATCCCAGCTTCTATGACACCAGCTTTGCAGCTTACTGTGAAGAAGTGAGGACTTAGTAAGGTTGGGCCTGCCAAAGATTCACCCCTTGAAAAAGGACAACGTGAATCAGAGGTGAACAATTTTGTTGCTGAAAAATATATCACGAAAGAATGCTTATTGGCTGTAAGTTTTTCCATTTAAAATTAGTATAGCTTTATAGAGTCACATGGATATATATTCTTATAATGTTGTGTACATGCGCACACTCACACACACACACACTCACACATAAGATCACAACCGTACGATGGTGATGGCGGAACATCACCACAGAGGAAACCCAAATGATCACGTGGAGTAGAAATGCCCACCTGTCCTAGCCCACCTGCCTAACTCTGGGCTGTGATTTGAGAGATACTGCTTTTTTGTTTGGTGGGTTAGCTGGTTGTTTTTGAGAGCAAGAGAAAATGAGAATTCTCTGAACATTTTATTTGTTATTACTAATAGTAAAGAACATTTCTAAGTGGCATACATTCAAATAAAAAATGTAATTCCCTTTCTTGGTGCTCTTGCCTGTCTGGATGTGTTTATGGGTTCTATAGATATCACACACACGCCACAGTCATTTCCTTCTCATTCAAAGCCACATAGATTTTTCACACTGGCTCCTGGGACAAATGAGATGTATCTTTTAACTTGTCTATAAAATAGATTAAATTTCTTTGCCCATATCACAGTTTTAAGCTGTAGGCTTTTGAAGTTATAGGAAAAAAGGAGAGAAATGCTCTCACGCCCCCTAAACAAATCTCGAGGGCCCCTGTGCCTATATTTTGGGGTTGGAGCAATTTGCTTTGCTCTGGGAGAGGTATTTTTAAGGATATAAAAAATGTCAGCCATGGCTTTACCGAGAGATACTACTTTTCAATCACTTAAATGCTAATATCTGGGCATATGTGAAACACAGGGACAAGAGGCAGCTTTCTAACCTCTCTTTCTAAAATTAGATTGTGGGTTATATATAAAAGCTGGGCAAGCTGCTTATGATCCTCTGGCCATGCACTGTTATTGATTACTTTAAAAGAAGAAAACTGACCAGCCATCTAAGAAAAAAGATTTCTAATTTAAATCAGACAAATCAACACAGGACCAGCCCATCAGTTAATAACGGCTGACAGTTCCCTTTCTGTGAGCAGGTCTCAGCGTGAGCAGAGGCCCCTGGATTTAAGCCCAGGAAACAGCAGAGCTGTTCACAGCCACTCACACGCACCCCGAACACCCGAGACTCACAGGGTTTTCTTGCATCCCAAGCTTCCCTTCCTGGATGTTCTAGCACCTCCCAGATCAAGCCTTCCAAAAGGTTCCCCTTCTCCCTCCCTTCCTGAGTGACTAATTCTTAGCTAAGCTTTCCACCCTAGGAGCTAGCCAAAGGAAACTGTGTACACCTTGGATCAGATTAACTCAAGGATATTTCCCAAGCCAAATGGCTTTGTGCAAAATCATTATTCATTCTGAAAGAGGCCGTTTAGCAAGGTCCAGGTACATATGGCCAAACACCTTCCCTCCTTCCTGCTTTCCCACTCCTATTTCTCATGCATTTTGGGAGAAATTTCATCTGCAACTTTCATACTCATTGATAGTTGACTCACACAAACACCTTTCCATCAAAACTATTGGGTAGCCAGAAAATCCATAGAAACATTTTTACTTTCAACCAGAAAATTAGATCTGCCTAAGCTTTTGAAAGGCCAGGGAGTCTCCCAACACATTTGAATTCTATCTGATGATCAACTCCCACATATAATCACTTCTACACACAGTTTGTTTAAAAATAAAATATTAATCTTTATTTTCTAGCTGTATTCAAACACATTGCTATAGGCAGAGACTATTATCTACCTCCTCACTTTTAACCTGTGAGGTCCCCAAGGCTCAAAGAAACAAGAAGGCAAACTATGATCCATGGCCAAATTTGGCCCCCAGCCCCTGCTTTGTAAATAAAGGTTTACTGGCACGCAGCCGTATCTGTTCCCTTACATTTTGTCGATGGCCGTGTTTGCTATGATGCCAGACTTTAGTAGTTGTGACAGAGACTGTGTAGCCCACAAAGCTGAAAATATTTATGATCTGGCCTTTTACAGAGAAAGTTTGGCAACCCCTGCTCAAAGAGGTTATCTGCCTTTCACAAAATCACACTTTGGTAATTTTTCTTAAAGTGATGAGCCTTATAAATTTCCTAGGGGAAGTCACATAATATCTCTAGTCTAATAATGACTCATCCTATTCTGCCATGCTACCTCTCACGTGCTGGGAAGCCTACCCTGTAGGGCTCCCTGGCGGGGCAGTAGGAGGACAGGTCAAAGCAGAATTATAGAACATCACACAGAGGAAGCACCCAGGCCTGCACAGGACAGAGTAGACAATGAAGAGAGAAAGTCTACCTGACTCGATTGCAGAACACCTCCTTGCAACGAATAGGCAAGATGTACACATCCAAGACTCTTCGAGTTGGTACCTGTGACCTTGGGCCCCAGGCCTCAGGGACCTTTGCTTGTGGCCCAACCCTTGATGAAAAGATCTCTCCAGGTGTTCTCAGACATGCCATTACACATACCATTCTTACAACTTCAAGTGTTTGGCATTTTGTGTTTTTACTAGTGTTGCCACTGTTGTGGTTTTATTTGGTTGGGTCTTGAGGCTTTTAAGCCTATTTAGAAAGTTGAGTCCTACATTCATAGAAAGATAATGGCTGCTTATTTATTATCTGCATGACCTTCAAATGTAGAAAAAGCCAACAGGAATTAAAAACTAACTTTGTAAAAGTCCTAAATGCCTATTATGCATGTAGTAGTCCCAGAGTTTGGAGATTATATATATGTATCTAAATGTATGTGTTTGTGTGTTTGAGGGGGTTGGGAGTTTTGTTTTGTTTCTATTTCACAGGTTAGGGGAAAGCAAGAAGCAGAAATAAGAAGTACTAGACTAACCAGGTTCCAATTTATCTGCATTCTCCTAAATACAAATGGCTTTGTCACCCATTTGACAAAGCCAAGTATTCCCCAATAACTTAAATGCATACTCAGTGCTGCAAACTATTCCGCTACAGACCTTGGAAACACAGCTGGAAAAAACATATACTAAAGCACTTACTGTTCTTGAGTGATTTCTTACTGCACCAGACACAAGCTTATACTCATTCAGTTTACAGTAAAAGAATTATCATGTTCCAACTGCTTTGAAAAACTCTAGGGATATGTGAATGTAGAAATTTTTGTTTTGTTTTGTTTTGAAGGATTAAAGTGGTGTGGTACCTTTTAATTTGTTTTCTGTTTCATTTTGATGTAGTTATTTATTTGTTTTTCATTGAAGTGTTTTTAAAGGAGTGCCCTTTGGTAAGTATGGTGACCCAGAAGAGGGAAGAAAAACACAGCCTTGCCGACCAGGGCTATGAATTACAACTTACTAGAGGCTGCTTCCTCCAGCAGCTGCGTCTCCCCACAGGTTTAAAAGTGAAACTTTGGCACAAGGAATTACCTGATAAGAGGAGAGTAAACCAAAGTGTTAAGTAGTGGTTCTACTGTGCCCAGGCTCTCTGCCCTGGGATTCAGCCTCTTCCTTTGCCTTAACTCTTTCCCCGACACACATTATCGGACATATTATCAGACAAGGTATCTCGTGCCTTCAGGGAAGTATGAGCCCACAGTTACAACTGCTGAATAAATTTGTAACTTATAAATTGAGCAACTGTCACAGGAGGCAGGAGGAAAGAATATAGAGATAGAAGATACAAAAGAACATTTTAGAGATGGAGGAGGAGGAAAAACTTCCTACACAGGAATAACTCAACTCCTAGAAAGAAAGACAAAATTTAAAAAAAGAGGAGAAAATACTTGAAGAAATATTGGAGATACGTTTTCTGAAAATAAAACAAAATTTTTTAAAAACTGAAAATTAAAAAGGCTCCTAGAATGCCAAACAGGAGCTATAAAGAAAAGGACACCTCTGTCTAGAGATAACATTTAAGATTATCAAAGACAAAGCAAAAATTCGAAAAGCTTCTGGAGAGAAAGAGCAGATCATTTATTAAAAAGCAAGAATCAGATCAAAATTAAACTTCTCAGACCTAATACTATGTATAAGAAATCCGAGCGCAAACAGACAACCTACTGAATGGGAGAAAATATTCGCATGTTACACATCTAATAAAGAGCTGATAACGAATCTATACAGAACTCAGGAAAGTCACCAAGAAAAAATCAAACCACCCCATTAAAAAGTGGGCAAAGGACATGAACAGAAACTTTTCAAAAGAAGACAGCCTAATGACCAACAAACATATGAAAAAATGCTCAACATCCCTAATCATCAGGGAAATGTAAATCAAAACCACAATGAGATATCACTTAACTCCAGTGAGAATGGCTTTTATCAAAAAGTCCCAAAACTGCAAATGTTGGTGTGGATGCAGAGAGACAGGAACACTCACACACTGCTGGTGGGATTGCAAACTAGTACAACCTCTATGTAAAGTAATATGGAGATACCTCAAAGAGCTACAGATAGATCTACCATTTGATCCAGCAATCCCATTACTGGGCATCTACCCAAAGGAAAAAAGACATTCTATAAAAAAGACATCTGCACTGGAATGTTTATAGCAGCACAATTCATAATTGCAAAGATGTGGAAACAACCCAAGTGCCATCAATATAAAAGTGGATTAATAAAATGTGGTTTATGTATACCATGAAGTACTACTCAACCACAAAAGCAATGGTGATATAGCACCTCTTGTATTATCCTGGATAGAGCTGGAACCCATTCTACTAAGTGAAGTATCACGAGAATGGAAAAACAAGCTCCACATGTACTCACCATCAAATTGGTATTAACTGATCAACACTTATATGCTTTCATCGGATGTTGGGCAGGTGGGAGGGGGAAGGAGGGGATGGGTATATTCATACCTAATGGGTGTGGTGCGCACTCTCTAGGGGATGAACATGGTTGAAGCTCTGACTTGGGTGGGGCAAAGGCAATACATGTAACCAAAACATTTGTACCTCTGTAATATGCTGAAATAAAAAAGAAATCAATGGAAAAGCATTTTTAAAGTATTGAAGAAAGATATATTTAAAATTAGATATTCCTAAACAACAAAATTGTCATTCATATGTGAGGACATAAGAAGAGATTCTTGGGCACATAGGGTTCAAAAGTTTTGCTACACAAAATTCCATGTAATAATTAGGAAACACATTCAGAAGTACAAGAGATATGGAAAGTAATAGGGCATTAAATTTCTTGGTAAGATGTATCATCCAAACAATTTTAAAGGTCTAAAGAAGAGAGAGTATATTTGTAATATACTAGAAATAAAATTATAGAGTTTAGACAATATCAGTATGATGGAGCCATGGGAGAAACAAAAAGCACAGGAGTGCATGTGAGTGCTCTTCTCTTGTTAAGGGTAATATATAAATATAGGTAAGTATAAGGATCAATGAAGATAAATAAACATGAGTCTTAATGAAGAGGGCAACCATCAAAAGGACAAAAGTAGAACCCAAAGGACCCTTGAACAACATGGGTATGAACAGCACACGTCCACTTATATGCGGATTTTTTCAACTAAACAGAGATGTAAAACACAGTATTTGTGGGATGCTAAACTTGTATATGTCGAGGGCTGACTTTTCATCTGTGTGAGTTCCGTATATGAAATAGGGCCAACTGTGGGACTTGAATGCATGTACATTTTGAACAATGTGTGGGTCCCAGAACCAATGCCCCAAAGGATGTATTCCAAAGAATAACTGTACATAACTTTTCAACAGATAAAAACAAAAACCCCTTCTATCTGATGGAAAACAGAAAAGAAGAAAAACATAAAGAGAATGGAGAATCTGAACCAGTTATCCTTCTCCATTTACTCTAAGGTAAGGCACATAATACTCCAAAGTCCAAACATTCTCCTTATGTTAACTTCTAGTAGTTGCCTTTCCTCTTTAGGACCTCAATCCACCTAAAAATTATTTTTATATATGGGGTGAGGTAATCATCAAGCATTTTTTTCATATGAGAAAAAAATCACCAATTATTAAAAAGATCATCTTTTTCTTAGTGCTCTGTATTAC
Organism: Eulemur rufifrons; assembly: GCF_041146395.1. Taxonomy (NCBI): domain Eukaryota; kingdom Metazoa; phylum Chordata; class Mammalia; order Primates; family Lemuridae; genus Eulemur; species Eulemur rufifrons. The sequence goes on along the minus strand of NC_090989.1, from coordinate 225,073,791 downwards.
CACTTTCATGATAAATCAAATGACCACATTTTATAGATGTTCTGTTGTGCTTCAGTGGTATATATCTATCCTTACACCAACATTGAACTTCCTTGGTCCTGTAGCTATATTATAAACCTTGATACCTGTTAGAATTAATCCTCCTGTTTTATTCTTCTTGCAGATTAGCTATTCTTGGACCTTGCATTTCCATATATTTTTTAAAATTAGTTTCTACACATATACAAACATACAAACTTGGCATATTGATAGGGACTGCATCTGTATAACATTGAATGTTTTAGTACAGGGATATGGTGTATCCTCTGACAAAGGAGAAAAGTCATAAGATTATCTCATAGATGCAGAAAATACACTTACTAAAAAATAACATTTATTTTATAATAAAATATTAGCAAGCTGGAAATAGAAGGAAACTCCTCAATCTTTTTTAATATATAATTTTTTATTTCAGAATATTACAGGGGTACAAATATTTAGGTTATACATATTGTCTTTGCCCCACCCAAGTCAGAGCTACAAGCATGTGCATCCCCCAGAGCTTACCGCACTCATTAGACCACATGTACTCACCATCAAATTGGTATTAATTGAAACTCCTTAATCAAATGGAATATGTACAAATAATCTCCAGCAAACATTTATTTAGGCCTTCTTTAATTTCTCTTAATATTTTTAGTTTTTGGAGAAAAGAGCTCATAGATTTTTATTAGCTATATTTCTAGAGTTGATGTTTTTGAAAATTGAGCATTTTTTTCTTATTGCTAATATATATAATTAATTTTATATATTAAACCTTGTACTCAGCAATCTCACTAAATTCATTTATTCACTTTAATAGTTTATTTATCTATGTAATTAGTTAGGATTTTCTATGAATAATGTGAGATTTATTTTTTATTTCTTCTTTTATAAGCACTATTTCTATTTTTTTCTGGTTTTTTGGTCTTTTGGGGGTTTGTTGTTGTCACTGTTTTTGCTTTCACTGCAAAGGCTGGCCAGGCTCTTGAGTAAAAATGTTGAGTAGGAAATGGTAATAATTGATATACTTGTCTTGTTTCTCATGTAATTTCAAAAAGGAGAAGCTTTCAGTATTTCACCACTGAGTATAATGTATACTGGAGATTATTTGTGGCTATTCTATCATATTAAGGAGTTTCCTTCTATATTCAGTTTGCTAAGATTTTATTATCATAAATCGATGTTCATTTTTATTAAATGTTTTTTCTGCATCTATGGAGATAATCTGATTTCTTTTCTTCTTTGTTGTTTCATACAATGAATTACATTGGTTGATTTGTGAATGTTGAACAAACCTTATATTTCTGGCAAGAAAAAAAAACTTGTTAATAACACAGTGTCCTTTTTATGTATTCCTGGGTTAGCTTTCTAATACTTATTTCAGATTTCTGAATCTCCATGAGTGAGATTGGCCTGTAATTTTACTTTCCTGTAATGTCCATATCAAGCCAATGTTATCTCAATTAAGCAGGCCTTGTAAAATGAGTTAGGTTGGTAGGAGAGAGCTTCATGCATTAAGCAGAAGCCAACAGCCACCAAGCCCCAGGGCTGCCTGACAGTGGGATCCTGAGCATGCAACACCCCAGCCCTCTGGCTAACTGACTGTCAAGCCAACAGTACAGTGAGCACCTGGCAAGATGGGTGCTGTGGGCCAGGGCTGTGGGCAGGGGAGCTGACTGGGAAACGGACTACTGAGCATGCACTGTGACATTTTCTCTTTCCCCATCCGTATAGAGAAACAATTCTTCAGAATAACAATTTTGGCCTACATATTCCAGGATTTCTTTTGTCATAGAATCCAGTTGAGTTGCAATTCATGTTCCAGCCCTGAACTGAGTAAGAAACTTCCAGCAGAGATGATAAAAATGACAAACTCAAAAACTTTCCCAGGTTGCCTGCCAAATTGCAACTGAATTTACTGCTGTAACCACTGTAAAGCTCATTTAGCAAATTAGGCTGTTGATTTCCAAGTTCTTTCATGTTAGTCAAAACCAAGACTACCTCTTTAATTCTGGATGAATGTGGGCTGTGGTCCAGCAGAGGAGATCCCTTCTCCTTAGTTAATATGCTGTAGCAGAAATCTATTGTGAAAACCGCAAAATCACTCTTGGTTGGAAACATGAGCCATCAGCCACATAAGAGATGAAAGTTTATTTCTGAACTAGCTCACATGTTCAAAGACAATGGTTGGGATGAAAAATTTCCATTCTATTTTGAATATTATTTTGGTGAAAGAGATTGTAAACATGATAGAAACAAAAGGATGTCCTTGTTGACAATATTTCTTGAACTTTAACCTCGTAAGCTAGCAGCAACACACATGATACTCTTGATGGTTTTTCCAGCCTATTCTTGGATAAGGTATCCCCTCTTTTATATATCTTCTTATTTATGTATTTATTTCTGAAGTTCCCAATGACTTTTTTCTAAACTTTTACATTTGAGAAAGAGAAGGAATCAGCTAATGCTTCATCTATCAGCTAATGTCTCCTTTTAACCTATGTTTTGAAGGTAGAATTTGGTTATGCATGTATCTACCTAGACACCTGTACTCATTTTCAGTAGATATCCAAAATGAGAATTTCTAGATAATATAACAAGAGTCTCTCTTCTATAAAAATGTCTCACTACCACCCTTTATTTGAGTAAAGATAATAGTATAATATTATAGTTCATATCATAAAAATTATAAATTAAGTGAGTATTCCTGCAGATGATTTGCTAAAGCCATGGTGCTCATTTAGGTATCTTCCAGAAGCAGTAACTAAATTTATACATCAGGGGTGTTTTAACTTTGTTCAAATCAGATGACTTCACAATATTACATAGATTATTAATAAATATGTCCAGTGTTAATATCTTGTTTATTTAATCAATGAAGCACTTGTTCTAAAAAGCAAGTAAATTAGTTATTATAAATGACTGCCTACCTAATGGCAGAAACAGGCATTTATTTTTAAGGAAACATTAGTCTCTTCTTCAGTTACTGGAATTGGAAATTATACCTCAAATGATAACACTAACTTACATGTCAGTAAATTATTTTATTGCTGTCAATGAAAATAGTTCAATGCTGGACAAAGGAAAATTCTGACTTCTTAGTCTACTATCAGTTGCCTTGAAAAATAATTCTTTTTGCAAATGAAAGGAGCCAGAACCAAAAGGAAATTTAAATACTTGAAATACACCAGATTTTATTAAAAATTTCTTCAGAAAAGGTTAAAATTACAAGATAGGTTTTAAATTTTTAAGTGAACTGATTTGATTTGCTAGATTTAAAAAGAAACAGAATTGGAAAGTTTTTCTTCTTTTTCTACTCTTCTACCGAAGATATTCTGTAAAAGTGGCATTGTTTCTTTCTCAAGTAATTAGTAAAATTCATCAGAAAAGACATCTGAGCCTGAAAGTTTCTTTGAGAGAGGGTATGAAATTACTAATACAATTTTTTTAGTTACATATATATATATAAAATACATAAACATACATACATACATACCTGGGAATACTACTCACAGCTATAAAAAGGAATGAAAAATATCTTTTGTAGCAACTTGGATGGAACTGGAGACCATTATCCTAAGTGAACTACCTCAGGAATGGAAAAAAAAAAAAACCACCACATGTACTCATTAATAACTGGGAGCTAAAAGATAGCACACAGGCACAAGGAGGTATAAAGGACATTGAAAAGGAGGGAGGATTGGGGCGGAGGGGGGAGGATTGGAGGGGAGATGTGGGATTAAAATTTACCGATTGGGTACAATGAACACTATTCTGGTGACAGGTACACTATAATCCCAATTTAAGCATTATACAAGGTATCCATATAACAAAAACATTTGTACCCCCTTAATATTGTAAAATTAAAAAAATTTTAAGAGGGTAAATTTCATGTTAAATGTTTTTACCAGAGAGGGAAAGAGATTTGCATTATGGTTTTATCCAGTGAGTATCCATTTAAATTTGTTCATGTATTTTTGTCTTTATTTCCCCTTCAATTTTGAAGGACAGTTTCAATGAACATGAAATTCTAAGTTGGCAGTTATTTTCCTTTACACTTTAAATATATCATTCCATTATCCTCTGATTTTCATCATTCCTGTTAAGAAAACGACAGAGTCACTGTTGTTCCTTTGATCATAATAAAGCTTTTTTTCCCTGTGTCTGCCTTTAAGATTTTTTTCTTTGTCTTTGGTTTTCAACAGTTTTTCTCTAATGTGCTAACATATGGCTTTCTTTTTATTTATCCTGTTAGTGTTCACAGTATTTCTTGAATATGGAGTTTCATATCTTTTATCAGATTTAAAAAGTTCACATCCAATGTCTCTTCAAATGTTGATTCTATTACATTCTCTCTTTTCTCCTTCTAGAATTCCAATTTTGAGTATGTTATATCTATTCAAGATGTTCCATATGATTCTTAATCTCTTTTATCTATTTTCCATCTTTTTCTCTCTCCATATTTATCTCAGTTGATCTTTCTAGCCTATCTTCCAGTACACTGAAGTTTTTTTTTCAACTTGATTTAAGTTGCTGTTAAATCCGTTGACTAAATTCTTAATTTTACTTATTGTATATTTTATCCCTAGAATTTCCATTTAGTTCTTTTCCATGGTTTCCAATTTTTACCTGAAACTTTAAGTCCTATCTTTGAATTCCTTAAGAATGGTTACTTGCAAGTCTGTGTCTGATAATTCCATTGTCTGGATACCCTAGGAGTCTGTTTCTATTGTCTATTGCTTCCATTGATTTATAGACAAGACTTGCCTACTTTCATGCCTGGTTTTTTTGCTTGAAATATGAATATTAATTTAAAAATCAAGAGATTATTTGAACTTTTGGATATGTTAGCTTCCTAAAGAGGATTTAACTGTCTTCTGGCAGGCAACCAGTTTGGAACACGAACAATCCCAGAGGTTTCATCCCAAAGATTGCAGTTTATTGGGGCCCCTATGCTTTGAAGAAGTTTAAACTCCAATTTTTGGCCTGACAGACCCATGAGTCTGTAGAAATCTCTATTTAGCTCATTATCAGCAAATGAAATGAGCAAATGCCTCCAGGGAAAAATCAATCCCAAATGCTGGACTCCCTCCTCTGAGCCTTCTTTCCCACATTCTGATCCTGCAGTAACTTGATGCTTTTCTTATAAATTTACAATGCCATTAAACAGATTTTTAAAAAATATCTGTTCAGCTTTTCTAGCTGTCTTAATTGGGAAAATCATGCTAAAGCAGCTTATATGCCATTACCAGAAGCAGAAGTCTCCTCACTGTGTTTTTTAAGCTTAAATCTCTCAATCAAGATACCACCACTCTTTCAAAAGATTTTATATTTATGTTCTCTGTTTCTTCACTACATAATCACAACTCAATCCACTCTAATGTGACTTTTGCCTCAATGATCCACCAAAAAAGATAAGGCTAAAGTCACCAATGACCTCCATTTTGCTAAGCCAAAATGATGTTTCCCAGTCCTCTTATCCTTTGACTTCTCAGCAGTATTTGTCACTGTTAATATCTCCCTCCTTTAACTTCATGAAATATTATCTTTCCCTTTGTTTCCATATTATAATGTCTCCTTTTGCTGACTTATCTTTTTCTACCAAGAAAATAAATGTTTTGTTGCTCAAATTTTGAAATAAAGTTCTGTTGTTTTACACTTAGTGCTCTCTTAGATGTCCCACTCATGCAAGCAAATAATTTATCTATTTGTAAATAACTAATATAGTTTTATGTCTAGCCCAGACCTCTCCTCTGTGCTCCAGATCCATAAATCTAAGGAGCTACTTGAAACTTCTTCTTGAGAATCATAATGGCACTTCAAAGTCAGAAGGTCCATAGTCAAACTCGTAATTACCCACAATTAAAAACAGAGTAGAGAAAGTAATGTCAGCAAGATGGCAGAATAGGAAATCCCATCCTTCATTCCCCCTATAAAAAAAATAAAACAACAATTAGACACTATCCATGAATGAAAATATTCCTGAAAGAGCTCATGAATCAAGTTAAGAAGCTGCAGCAGGGTGATATCAGCAAGATGACAGAATAGGAGGTCCCATGCTTTACTCCTCCCCACCCCCACAGAAAGCCCAACTAGCACCTACTGACAGAGAAGAAGACTTCTGTTAAAAAAAAAAAAAAAAAAAAAAAAAAAACCTAAAATTTGGGAATTAGACTGAGACTCCTGCATGGACCAAAGAACTGAATAAAAAAATACATTAGAAGAGGAGGAAAAATTGTCTCAGACTAAATTGTCCCCTCCCCTCTCCCAAGTTGGCACAGCACCACACAGAGAGAATTCCTCTATGTTCATGGTTTCCACAGTAGTAAAAGAGAGCCAGAGGTGGAAATACAGATTCTCTAGCATTCCAGGATGCTTCCTAGGAAGCCCACTCCAGTCTTACCTCATGGGAAATGCTGGGAATAATGGCAAGGTTAGAGTACCTGGGGTCAGGTAGGAACCAAGAAAGGAGACAGAGCTCGCAGCGACCTGCACTCAAATCTTGGTGGTTGCTCTGTATTCCTGCAAATGATAGCTCCCTATCAGAGATACCAGCCAACAGCATAGAGCCCACCCCCTGGCCCTGCCCAGGCAGGGAGACACCTGCTTCCACACATTTTGGCAGAGCTTCGGGGTTGGACCTGCCCAATCCAGGAGTTTAAACAGTAGCTCTATCCAGCCACAGAGCCTGGCCCAGGCAGGGAGATGCCTATCACTATACCTTACTGCAAAGAGCAAGGGCTAGAACTGCTGACCTGGGAGTTCAAACAGAAGTTCTTCCCAGCCTCAAAGCCTACTCCAGGGCCCCCTCCCAGGGAGGAAGATGCCCACCTTTGTACATTTTGGCAGAGTTTAAGGACTTGACCTGCCTGATTCAGAAGTCTAAGCAGTGGCTTTTACTAGCCTCAGATACCTCCTCAGGCCTCTACCCAGGAAGACTAACAAGCCTCAATCATTCATTTCTATGTAGCATAGCCTCTGGTCTCATGTGTCCCAAGCACTGACTTACTTAACCTGGGAGCTCACCCGTAGCCCTGCCCAACTGCAGGACTCAAATAGTGATACCATCTGTCCAGGGAATATACTTTGCAACCCCGAGAGATCAGAGGCAATCACAGTGCCCAGCTAGCAGTCCTATCTGATTGCAGAGCCCACCCAGTAGTCTTGCCAGACAGTGAACCCCAGTCAGTAGCCACACCCGAACTCAGAGCAAAGATGGCAGAGTAGGCAACTAAAAAACCCAACAGTAAGTTCTGCTTCCCTGGGGTCATTACCAGCTGGCTCATCCAGAATCACAGGCTAGACTAAATAGTCAAGATCTATCCCTGCCAAAGAACACTAACACAGGTCAGAAAAAGTATCTAGCTCATCAAATGTACACATCAACACAAGGACACAAGAATTATAAAGAATCAGGGAATCATGCTACCACCAAAAGAAACTAATAAAACTGCAATAATGGACCTAAAAAAATGAAGATCTATGAAACGCCTGACAAAGAATTCAGAATAATCCTCATAAAGAAATTCAGTTAAACTGAATTTCTATATGGATAGAAAATTAAATGAAATTTGTAAAAACAATACATGAACAAAATGAGAAGTTTTGCAAAGAAGTAGAAACAATTTAAAAAATAGAAATCCTAGAGATGAGGCATACGGTGACTAAACTGAAAAATTCAATAGAAAGCTTCAACAACAGACTCAATCAATCAGAACTAAGTATCAGTGACCCAAAGACAGAACATTTGGAAATATCCAGTCAGAGAAGCAAAAAGAAAAAAGAATGAAGAAAATCTACAGAAATTAAAAGACACCATCAAGAGAACCAAGGGTCACATAATGAAAGTTCAGGAAGGAGAAAAGAAAGAAAAGGGGGAAGAAATCATATTTAAAGAAATAATGGCTGAAAACTTTTCATATCTTAGGAAAGATGCTAACATGTAGATACAAGAGTGCAGAGATCTCCAGTCAAATTCAACCCAAAGAGAAGTTCACTAAGACACACAATAATCAATCAAATTATCAAAAATCAAAGACAAAGAAAAAATTCTGAGAACAGCAAGAGTTAAGAAGCATATCACATATAAGAAAATTCCAATACAAAACAGGGTAAATTTCAATAGAAAAAAAGAAAAAGAAAATTCCAATATGGCTAATAGCAGATTTCTCAGGAGAAATCCTGTGGGCCAGGAGGGAGTGGGGTACTGAAAGTAATAAAGGGGAAAAAAAAACCTGCTAACCAGAATGCTTCACCAAGCAAATCTGTCCTTCAGAAATAAGGGAGAAATAAAAACTTTCCCAGAAAAACAAAAGCTAAGGGAGTTTATAATCACTAGGCCTGCCTTACCAAAATTGTTAAAGGGAGTTCTTTAAGCTGAAATGAAAGACTATGCTAATTAATAACATAAAAACATATGAAAGCACAAAACTCAATGGTATAAGTAATACAGTCATATACAGACAGCATACTCTAGGACTATAATGGTGGTGTGTAAATCAATTTTAACTTTAGTATGAGGATTAGAAAACAAAACTGTTAAAAACAACTATAGATAAAATAAATTGTTAAGGGGCAAAAATTATAAAAGGATGTAAATTTTGACATCAAAATCATAAAACATGGAGGGGGTAAAAGTGTAGAGTTGTTTTATGTACTCAAAATTAATTCACTGTCAGCTTGAAATAGCCTCTTATAAGATGTTTTAGGTAAGCCTCATGGTAACCACAAAGCAAAGATCTACAGTAGATTCAAAAGACATAAATAGAAAGGATTCAAAGCATACCACTACTGTAAATCATCAAACCACAACAAATGACAGCAAGACAGAAAGAAACAAATTATTTAAAAACAACCAGAAAACAAATTACAAAATGGCAGTAGTAAGTCCTTACCTATCTATAATTACTTCGAATGTAAGTACATTAAATTCTCCAATAAAAAGACATAAATAGCTGAATGGATATAAAATATATGTATATATAAGACCCAAGTATTAATATATACTGCCAATAAGAGACCCACTTCATTTTTTAGGACACACATAAACTGAAAGTAAAGGAATGGGGAAAGATATTTCATGCAAACAGAAACCAAAACAGAGAAGGGGTAGCTATAGATATATTAGATAAAATGGACACTAAGCCAAAAACTGTAAAAGGAGATAAGGTAGATCATTCATTACATAATGATAAAGTGGTCAATTCACTAAAAGGCTAAAACAGTTGTAAATACATATGCACCCAACATTGGAAACCTGTAATACATACAGCAAATATTAAAGGATCTGAAAGGAGAAATAAATTACAATACAGTAACAGTAGAGAACTTCAATACTCCACTTTCAACAATGGACAAATAATCCAGACAGAAAATCAATAAGGAAACATTGGACTGGAACTATACTTTAGACCAAATGAACTGAATACACACATGCACAACATTCCATCCAGCAGCAACAGAACATATACCTTTCTCAAGTGCATATGGAACATTCCCCAGGGTAGATCATATGTCACAAGTCTGAACAAATTTAAAAGGACTGAAATCATATTAAATATCTTTTCTAATCATAATGGTATGAAACTAGAAATCAATAACAGGAGAAATCTTGGGACATTGACAAATATAATACATGGAAATTAAACAACCTTCTCCTGAACAACCAATGGGTCAAAGAAAAAATCAAAAGAGCAATAAAAAAAAATATCTTGAGACAAGTGAAAATGGAAACACAACATACCAAAACTGACAGAATGCAGCAAAAGCAGTTCTAAGAGGGAAATTTATAGCAATAAATGCCTACCTCAAAAAAAGATCACAAATAAACAACCTAACAATATATCTCAAGAAACTAGAAAAGTAAGAACAAACTAAGCCTAAAGTTAGCAGAAAAAAAGAAATAACAAAGATCAGAGCAGAAATAAATAAAGTAGAGACTAGAAAAACAGCAGAAAATATCAACCACACTAAGAGTTGGTTTTTTGAAAAGATAAATAAAATGGACAAACCTTTACCTAGACTAGGAAAAAAGAGAGAAGACTAAAAATCAGAAATGAAAGGGAAGACATTACAACTGATACCACAAACATACAAAAGATCATAAGAGATTACTATGAAAAATTCTAGGCCCCAAAATTGAATAAACTAGAAGAAATGAATAAATTCCTAGACAGAACCTACCCAGACTGAATCATGAAGATACAAAAAACCTCAACAGGCCAATAAGGAGTAAGGAGATTGAATCAGTAACAAAAAATCTCCCAGCTAAGGAAAGACCAGGACCTAATGGCTTCACTGTTGAATTCCACCAACAATTTAAAGAACTAACACCAATCTTTTTCAAACTCTTCCCAAAAAATTGAAGAGGGAATAGTTCCAAACTCTTTTTACAAGGCCAGCATTACTCTGATACCAAAGACAGACAAGGACTTCATAAGAAAAGAACATTACAAGCCAAGATCCCTGAAGAACATAGATCCAAAAATCCTAAACAAAATACTAGCAAACTCAAAAACACTTTAAAAGGATCATCCACCCTGGTCAAGTGGGATTTATACCTGGGATGCAAGAATGATTCATTATATGAAAATCAACAAATATGATATATCACAGTAGCAGAATGAAGAACAAAAACCATATGCTCATCTCATTAGATGCAGAAAAATCATTTGACAAAATTCAACATCCTTTCATGATTTAAAAAAAAAAAATTAGGAATACAAGGAATGTACCTGAACATAATAAAGATCGTATATGAGAAGCCCACAGCTAACATTATAACCAACGGTGAAAAATTAAAAGTCTTTCCTCTAAGATCTGTAACAAGGATGTCCACTCTCACCACTTTTATTCAACATAATATTGGAAGTATAGGATGTCCCAAAAGTCTCCATACAAAGGAAAAAAATTGTAATGAATATTTTATAAATAAAGATACATTTAGCTACAATTTCCCATTTTCCCTATATATGGCAATTTGGGGGACACCCTGTACTTGCCAGAGCAATTATGAAGAAATAAAAGGCATCTAAATAGGAAAGGAAGAAGTGAAATTATCACTGTTTGCTGAAAACATGATCTTATATATAGAAAATAAGAAATCATCTTAATGACCAAACTTGAGCTGCAAGCTTGATTTGGTGCTAAAACCTCTGTGTAGTCCTGGCAGCTCCTTAAAACCCCCAATCTTAACTAAACTCAAAATCAGTGCCAGATCTGGGGCTGGGCATGGGGGGGTCTCCTCAAATTTGAAAGAAGGAAGACTGAAAAACCAAGGAACTATGAACAGGCTTAGAAGAAAAGGACACCTATACAAATTGGCATTACTGATCAATTTTCCATGAGAATGGAATTGAGGCACAGATGAAACAAAATTACTCGAACCAAAATGATATTTATGAACTCATTGATTCAACATACATTTCAAGCTCTGAATAGGTGACAGAATTGACTAGAGTCAGATTGCCAGATTTAGCAAATAAATATACAGGATGCCTATTTAAATTTTAATTTCAGATTAACAAGGAATAATTTTTCAGTATTTGGAACATACTTACACTAAGATTTTTTTTGTTGTGTATCTGAATTCAAAGTTAACTGGGCATCCTGTAGTTTATTGGGCAATCCTAGACTAGAGGAATGGAAAGACACACACTCTCCCTCTCCTCCTGGACCTTAGTAAATTAACATAATCAGTTTCAGTTAGATTTGAATTGTCCTGCCATCCATGACATGCAGAACTTTATAACAGTGGAGAACAAAATGAGTGGATCCTATTCCACTATTCACTATTGAGCAGGTATGCGTCACCCAGCCAGTGAGGGATAGGGACACTCACAACCAACCTTGTCTCAAAAAAGCTTTGTCATGTCCTCTTTGTATTAATTATATTGTGTGTGTGTGTGTGTGTGTGTGTGTATTTTTTTAAGGCAGGGTCTTAACTCTGTTACTTGGACTAGAGTGCAGCGATGTGATCATAGCCCACTACAACCTCAAACTCCTGTGCTCAAGGGATCCTTCTGCCTCAGCCTCTCAAGTAGCCAGAACTACAGGCATGCACCATAATGTCCAGCTAATTTTTCTATTTCTTGGAGCAATAGGGTCTTGCTATGTTGCTCAGGCTGGTCTTGAACTCCTGACCTCAAGCAATCCTCCTGCCTCAGCCTCCCAAAGTGCTAGGATTACAGGCATGAGTCACCACACCTGGCCCATTTTCTATATTCTTGATGTTCTAGCATACTCTTGTGCTCACATTTTCTCCTTGCTCCTTCTGCCTCCTGACCAACTTTGGTGCTTCCGGCATGGCATGGCATGGCATGGCAGGACCCCTCCTCTTGGGAACTGTAACAAACTGTCTTTTCAATGGCCATCATCTCCTGATCTGTTGACTTCCCGATACCTGAATAATAATAAAACCTACATTTTAAAACACTCTTCCCCCCGGGTTGTTCAGAAACCTCCCAGTTGTGGTAAAAAGTAATAATAATAAAATGTTCTTAGTCTTGTAAAAAATAGTAAGTTAGAAAATTTAAAGTGACAGTTAAAGTTGAAAAAGAAGTCCCTGGCACTGTGAGGAGATATACAAAAATGAAAGGGTTCTCAACAGAAAGATAATCAGAAAAATAGAGAACCTATACAAACCTGCCCCCGAGTATAAATTTAGAGTTTTATAAAGGTTTAAGACATGTCCCCCCAAAATGTCAGTGGTCCTGTGGCTCCATAGCAATGTTTATTGGGATAAAAAAGGTTTTAAAAGACATTTCCTGATCACATTGAAATTTATGGCTAGATCAATATTGGGGGATAACTAAAGCTATGCCTACACAAATACAGGCATTCGGTTGAAATTTAAGACATAACAGCTCCTGGATCATTACTGCACAGCAAAACCTAGCACCTGTGTGACAATAACATCCAGTCCTAGTCAAGCATCTGTCATGTGGCAGCGTCCTTACTAGGCGCTTTACATGCATTGATTCATCTAATCCTCACAAGTGCCTTTGACATAGGGACCATTATCGTCCACGTTTTACAGATGGAGAGATTGAAACAGTCTTGGTCAAGTTACTTCCCCAAGTTCACAAAGTTGGAGTCAGAGCCACGATTTGACCCCAGGCTGACTGACCTTGCACGTTCAACTACTGAATCTTCCCACCTCTATCACAGGAGGAAGGAAGACGCTGAGTTGACCACAGACAATCCTCACGGCACATAATTTAAAGCTGACTGATTAGCATCAGACTATCAGCTCTCTCTCTGAGACAGCTTTCTCTAACCTATGGTTCTCAAAGTGCCCTCCCCAGACCAGTAACTTCAGTATCCCCCCCAAGAACTTGTTAGAATTGCAAATTCTCCACCGCACCCCAGACCTACTGAATTAGACACTCCAAGAATGGGGCCCAGCAATCTGTGCTCTAACAACCCTCCAGGTGATTCTGATGTGTGCTAAAGTTTGAGAACAGTTGCCTTAAGTGTGCTTAGCTCACAATAGTAAGGATATCTAGACTTGTGTTCTTATCCCACAGTGCTTGGGATTTTTTTTTTTTTTTTTTCTGACTCCTTGTATTCAACCTAAGAGGAAAGTCTTAGTCTATTGAGCTGATATAACAAAATACCATAAACTAGTTGGCTTGTAAACAACAGAAATTTATTTCTCACAGTTCTGGAAGCTGGGAAGTCCAAGATCAAGGCCCCAGCACATTCAATGTCTGGTGAGGGTCAACTTCCTGGTTCATAGGTGACTGTTTTTTTGCTCTGTCCTCACATGGGGAAAGGGGTAAACCACCTCTCCGCGGTCTCTTTTATAAGAGCACTAATCCCATTCAGGAAAGCTCTATTACCTTGGAGATTAGGATTCCAACATATGAATTTAAGGGGCAGGGGTCACAAACATTCAGACCATAGTAAGGAACTTTCTAGGGAAATCCTAGGGATGGTGGAAAAGAGAGATTTACCATACTTTATATTCTAGAATGTTTATAACTGAAACTCATTACCCATCAGTCCCTCAAAGATCTCACGTGGTGCCTAGAGTTCAAGTCAATAAAATTCCACAGAAGGAACAAAACACCAGCCGTGGCAATGCCATTCTAGCATTTTAATTAGGGAAAGCCATGAAATAGTCAAAAATTTGAAATCAAATTCCTGTATTCTTAGCTAGATTTCTCCTTTTAAGCCTATTCACTGCCACACTTTTGACTTTGATCTAAACACTGGTTCTTTCTGTCAAGATTTTGAACTCCCTGAGAACAGCAACTGTGACTTGCTTTTCTTTGTACCTTTGCACCAAAAACAGTGCCTGGCTAATAACTGGTGCTCAGTAAGTGACTCAAACATAACTGCACCCTCCAGTCACCAGTTCACACAGATGTTCCACAGCCTGTCATAAATCAGACCATGAAATTACCATTATTTTAAACCCACATTTACCTTTGGTTACTTTCTACCCCTGGGGAAGGGAGTTACTGTAGAATTCACAATATAACTTTGAGAGGAGACTATTTCTTCATAGGACACAAGTAAAGTTCTGGCCAAAGATCTTGATTTATTGGGCACTGCGAGAATCTGATCACTGCATATTTATAGCAGTAGCTAGAGATAAGTGCATTCAGGAAAGTGCTACTGAAATGTGTTTCCTTCATTTCCTTGACAGCAAAAGGAAGCAATGAATGCTTTAAATCACAGAAAATATTTAGAATATGAAAGACAAATGGAAGTCATATCTTCTTCAACCTACAGAATAGCCAGTATTTTACAAGGTTCACCAAGAGTTTGTGGGAAACTTTGATCCCTCTTCCTTCTGCTTCTAGAAAAATCCATGAAGCCTCTGTTTGTTTACCAGGTTCTAACAAGAAGTCATCAATAGAGAGGCAAATTTGATAAAAATCAATGGTCATTGCTTAAAATCAGGTTCATTCTTTGCACTTCTCTCATTATTCAAGGACCTAAAAAGTATTTTTAAAGAAATAACCCTGTGTTAACTCTGTTCCTCTTAAATTCACCCCCACTCCAAACCTTGAAACCATCCATGAATGCTAAAAAAAAAAAAAAAAAAAAAAAAAAAAAAAACACAACTTCATTCTGAGTTCTACTCTTTAATATTTTTATGACAAAAAAATTCAGACAATATCAGAGTATATAAAAAAGGCTGGGACCCATCACTCTTGGTTCCTACACTCTTAAAATAACCACTATTAACAGTTTTAAAAAATTTTAGAAGAATATATTCTACATACCTACTTATGTGTATAGACATTTTCATATACTATATTCATATATGCACATTTTCTATATATGACTATACCAGTCATCTATATCGTTCTTTTTCCTCTCCCACATCAATTACTACTAATTCAGACTTTAGACGGCCTAGACTTCCTTTTAAAAATCTTTGTAAAAGATTTTTTAAAGAACTACCCCAAAAAGACAATACATATATGAACTCTCATGAAAATTTCTAATAAAGAAGCACATGGGATAAAAAGAAAACATTTTCCTTCAACCTTCTTCTCCATACCTCATCAAACCCCCGGAAGTAACTACTGTTAACAGTTTGAAGCATATCCTTCCAGCCCTTTTTGTGTATTCATAGGCATTTTAAACATAAATTGGATTATAATAGAATATGCCTTTTTCATTTAACAATGTCTTACGGATTTTTCTACTTCAGTACCTATAGAACCGCTTTCTTTTCATCTCCACATTGTAATCCAAAGGATATATGTACCATAATTTTTTTAACCATTTTGGCTGTTTCTAATATTTTACTCATACAAATAGTCTTCTACAAACTATTTAAAATGAACACTCTTCTATATTTATTCTTGTCCACATATGTGGTTCAGTGTATGAATTTTTCTGTAAGATAGGTTCTTTTAAACGGATTTTACATCTTAATAGCTCCAGTCAAGTTGAACTCCAAAAAGGACATGTACCAATTTTTACTTCTATAAACTACGTAAAAGATTCCAATTTCTCCCAAACTGTCACCATCTAATAGGCACCTCATTGCTGCTTCTAATTTACCTGAGTTGTTGCTTTTTTGTTCTTATTGGTTTTTAAGAGTTCTTTATTATATCCTCTCATTGTATTACATAAACAACCCTCTTGGGTTGTGGCTGGTGTAGATCTCAGGGCTGTGTATTTGTTTTTGGTTTTGTGCAGAGTGAAACCAGCATGCCTGTACACCACCATTTTGGAACCAAAAGTCCTTTGGGATTTTTGTTGGGATTTTGAAGCTTACTTTGCAAAGAATAAATATCTATAAAGAGTGTTATCATCTGGAACTATATGTTTCTTCTTTTATTCAGGTCTTATTTTTTGTCCTTATAGAAAAGTTGTATCATTTTCCTCATATAAGCTTTATACATTCCCTCTCCAGTTTATTCCAAGATATTTTTGATTTTTTTTTTTTATATTTTGAATGACATTTTTCTCTGTTCATTTTATTAGTTACTGTTAAAATATAAGAATAGTATCAGTTTATACATATTATTCTTACATCTGGACACCTTCCTGAACTCCCTTTTATTAATGCTAATAATTTCCAACTGATAGTCCAGGGTTTTCTAGCTACACAATTAACTCATATATAAGCAATTATAGTTTTATGTCTTTCTTATTGCTTTCTTTTTACTCATTGCATTGGCTAGTACCTCCAGAAAAATGCTGAATCCTCGCCTCATTCTTGACTTTAATGGGAATGGCTTCTAATTATTTTATTATTTGATATGTAACTAACTATAGGGTTTTTGTATATTCTTTTTTCCAAATTTGGAAGCCCTGCTTCTCTACTCTTAGATTATTGAGTGTTTATTTTGATGGTAATGGGTGTTGGATTTTATCAAGTGCTTATTTTATGTCCATTGGGATTATCTCATGGTGGAAAACAGTGAATTAGAATAAGAGGTTTCCTAATCGTGAAACCTCCTTACATTCCTGGGATATGTTTGCATTGGCTTCTGACTCAATGCAGATGTCAGTACAGGGTAGACTTGAAAAGAGAGGAAACCTGGAGAAATTTTTTCTCCTCCCAACGCTTGGGAAAATGCATTCCTCAGGCCACACAGTAAAGGAGCAGAGTCTTCGATTAGTTTGCCTAAGCTATGCCAACTCTCCCAGCACCATGTCCTGCAGGAACACTGAATAACATAATAGGTCATGGGCTTAGTTTGCCATTAAATAGTGTTATCTGGGGGAAATGGAGAAATAGTAAAACCAGGGGAAAACTTAAACCAACAGAAATTATATCCAAGGAAAGAAATAACCCAACTTAGAACACCACTTGGACAGTTGTCTCAGTACCTGTGACTAGCACCTGTGGAATCCTATACCCAGAAACATTCTACTCCATTGCACTCCCAACCATATCTCTCCTCAGCACCAAGCTCCCAGGGGACTTAGATCAAATTCAAATTGTAAGAAGTCAAAATATAAACTAGTGAGAAAGGATGCTTTTAATTTCAAGATGTGATGAGGTCAGAGAAATGCCAGCAGAAAGATGACCTTGGCATACTTCTTAAAGATGAACCAACTATGGGATAGACAACCCTGACATAGCATGGTCCAATTAGCAAATAAAATACAGGGTGCTCATTTAAATTTGAATTGTCCCATGAAATATTTTGTACATACTTGTATTAAAAATAATTATGTGTTTCTCATCTGAAATTCAAAATTTAACTGAGCACACCATATACCCTTGTTTGGCTCCTAATTAACTTGCCTTAATTTCTAGCCTGGTCCCACATTTTAGTAGCCATGTGAACCTAACATGTTAGGAATTACTCTAAGCCCAGATTCCTTAATGATAAAATGAATTACTTTCATGATTACATTACTTAAAGCATGGAAATACTCAGCACATAGGAAACAATATATGGTAGGCAAACCTTAGGATTTACGTAATGGTTACACTAGAGAGTTCAGGGAAGTATAGAAAAGAGTACTGGACTTGGAGTTAAAACACATGTTTTATTCCTGAACATTTTAAACTAGCCGTGTACCCTTAAGCAAGTCCCTTAACCTCCTTGTGTCTCAATTTCTTTATTTTTACAATAAGGAGGTTGAATTAAATGGTCTCTTTTCACTCTTAAAAATCTCTGATTCCAAAATCCCCTATTGCTTGAACTTTGGAGGAATATATAAAAGTATCGTCAATTCCCCTTAAGTAAATTCTTTCCATGGAGGAGTGTATGATTAATATCTTTTCAATACTATTGAGAGTAAAAGTATGCTGAGTTGAGATTTTAGTAGCATTTGCTTTGAGGAATACAGGTGCAATTGGTCATACTTATTCTCAGACAACAGTCCGTGTGGTTTAATGGTTTCACCTCAAGTTATAAATCAATTCCTGGAGCCTGAGCCCAGTCCTTGAGCCAACCCTGACTGTAAGTTAGTATCTTCAGCTTTAACACAGTAAGAATATGGTATCTTTGTTGTCACTGTATAGTGGCTTATGACAGAGGAATAAGTTGTGGGGTTTCCAAATATATACATGCAATGTGCCTTTCAACCTAAACAAAGACCTTATACAAATTTCATTTTAACATAATTGAGGATTCATGTTTGGGGTTTTTTTCTATAAACCATTAAAACACTTTTGATTTTTATGGTGGATATTGAAACTGTTGTCCAATAAGCCAAGAAGAAATAGTTGGCCTATACAGTCATTTAAATCTGTATGTACCTGATTTTCAGAACTATAAAACCATCTTCCCGCAGTTTGTGTCTGTAGAGCAAGCCAAACACACACACAATGTCTCAATCAAAATTTTTATTATTGAAAAGTCCATGCTGTTTTGGGAGGAGGGGGGAGATCATGTAATGTTAGCACAGAAACAGTGATTTAGTTTGACTTCCTTGTTTTACAGATGAGGAAACTCAAGCTCAGAGTTGGATTAATTCTCCAAGACCAGAAAGCAGCAAAGCCATCTTCTTCTCTGATGTTCTCTCTATTCTGACATACTCTGATCAATAGCATGTCCTATGATCAACAGCATTTAAGTAGAGCCAAAATATGATAGATAAAATAACTCAGGACCCCTTTGGAGGGCACCAGCAAGAGTTTCTGCTGACAAACCCCAGAAATCCATGAAACCTCTGAGTAGCTAACTTTATGTTGGGCACTGGGATATTAACAATGAATAAGATAAGGTTGTGTCCTTGAGAAGATATTTCTTCTTGTTAACTGAAACATTGACAAGTCAAGCCACCTGTCCATTTTACATCCACAGCCATCCCATGACATGGATCCAAAGGGCATTGTGGCTGTCAGGTACCAGCGTTGACATGAAACAATTAGAAACAGATTTCCAAAGACATCATTTGAAATCCTATTCCTGACAGCCCAGTTTACTATTTCAAGACTTTCTCCTGACATTTTCTTAATTTATGGAACAGGCATGTTTCCAGGTAGAATGGCATAGTAGGAAGAAACATAGGTTCTACTCCCAGACCTGCCATTTACAAACTTGGTTGCCTAAAATAAGTGAATAAACTCGGGTTCCCAGTTTCCCCATCTATACAATGCAGAGCTTGATCAACAGGACCCAAAGTCTCCTCTGAGACGTAATATTCTAAGCTTCTACTTAGGGTGCAGTGCATACCATCAGCACAAGGCACTAAATGAGGGAGGGGGACCAGGGAGTATTGAGTAGGGCTTAGACTAGAACTAACCAACCCTGAAGCTCCAAGCCAGGACACTCAGGGTATGACACATAATTCATTCCAAGTCTCCTCCCAGAAGCAAGTTCAACGGAAGAATGTTCTTAGGTCTAAGCAAGAGTCTCCACCTCCATTCAGGATCCCAGAAGTAGCTAGGGATAACTGACACAGTAGTAACTGACAGTTTTATGGGGAGAAGATCACTCTTTTGGAAAAAATAACCTGCTTTATTTTAGTTTTCACTTCAGCACCTAGCCAAAAAAATGGAGCTACCATATCCCATTCTCTCTCTTTAGTTGGGATTTCTGAGGATTTCCCATAGGTCCAAAGATTTACTTTGGCCCATTGGGGGGAAACATTGTTCCTAAGAGGCAGGCATACCTACCCTGGATTAGAATAAATATATCATTTGGGGAGGGGACCATTTGCCAGAACATTTTCTTCTCTGCATGCCTGTTCCAGGAAGGTATGTGATTTTTCTCAGCTCCCACTCTGCCCACACCAGCAAGTTCTTTGCATCTAACTTCAAGCAACCAAACAACAAAGCTCGTTGTGTCAATGCACTGCTAAGACAGTCACACTTCAAGGTAAGGCTGGACTGTTCACAATAGCTAAGAAATGGAATTAACCTAAATGTCCATCAACAGATGAATGGATAAAGAAAATGTGCTACATATACACAATGAAATATCATTCAGCCATAAGAAAAGAAATAACTCCTGTCATTTGTGGCAGCGTGGATGAATCTGGTAGACATTATGTTAAATGAAATAAACCAGACACAGAAAGACAAATACTACATGATCTCACTCATATGTGGAATCTAAGAGTTGATCTCATAGAAGTAGAGAGTAGCATAGTGGTTAGCAGAGGTTGGGGAAGGAATAGGGGAGGGGTGATGGAGACAGATTGGTCAGCACGTACAAAGTTACAGTTAGATAGGAGGAATAAGTTCTGGTGCTCTACTGAATGGTAGGACGACTATAGTTCACAATATTACATGATATATTTCAAATTAGCTAGAAGAGAGGGTTTTGAATGTTCTCACTACAAAGAAATGATAAATGTATGAGGTGATAGTTATGCTAAATGCCCTGATTTGATCATTATACAATGTATACATGTATCAAAATATCACACTGTACCCCACGAATATGTATAACTATGATATACCCATTTAAAACAAACAATAAGGAAGCTAGATTTCTTACTGGTTGTTTTCAGACCCAGGCTAGGGAACCCTGCTGATGGGGGCCAGTTTCATATGCTTCAGAATGAATGTCATCCTCAAAAAACATTGGTCAGCATAGATATTAGGCCACTGAAAACTTCTTGTCAAGAGGAAAAGGAAAAATCACCACTCTGGAGCTACAAATATAAAGTGATTTGCAAATGTGAAATGAACTCTTTGCCACAGACTTGTGGTCATTTTTTATTAGCTATTGGACTCGGAAGCAGGAGAGCTAGACAAGTATTAGCCTTGAGGTCAGAGAACCTGGGTCAGTCTGGCTCTGAAAGTAGCTTCGTGACTTTGGGTGAGTCACTTCACCTCTTGAGCCTCAGTTAAGAGTTGGGCTCTGTGATCTCCAAGGAGATCCTCTCCCTGCCCCGACCCTCATATCTTATGATCCCAAATTCTCTTCTTCGCAGTTGCAGGCCAGCAAATTACCTGCTTTGGAAGACACGTTAGCTCTCTTAGGCCACTAGGGTACGATTTAACACATCCCCAATGCAGTAAATCCACAGTCCTCCTGTCCCTTTCTATTAACCTTGCAGGTTTTTTACACCACTATGGCCATGAGGATTACAAAAAGAACAGGTGCCTGAAGGGTTAACAGCAGGGTGAATCCTGGAGCTGGGACCTCTGACATTGGCTCCCTCATTGGTTTTCCAGGTGAACTGGAATCATGATTTTTGAGCTTTATTCATTTGTAAAGCAGGAACTGACTTAGGCCCCTGTGAAGTAATGAAAAATTACTTAACACCGAAATGGGAACAGGAAGATGTGGTGGCTTGGGGTCTATACTCAGAGATGTCCTCTCCTGTTCATTTACCATTTCTTCATTCATCCTTTCCCACATGCTCAGGGCTGGCTACAAAATTTTCAGAACCCAGTGTAAAATGAAAACGTCAGATCCCTGCCAGATCTCTTGTGAGAGAGAGAGAGAGAGAGAGAGCCGCCAAAGTTCTGAAATAGAAAACATTTTCCTGCGTTCCACATTCTTTTTCTTGACCTGTCATGATGTTTTTTATTTGATATTTAGTGTGAGCTCATTCAAGCACCCAGACATCTGCAGGGAGAGTTCAAACCCTTACGGATGCGGGATGACTTGGCACACATGTGGCCCCCTGGCTGCAAGTCGCCTCCTTCTGCCAGCACAGGGCAGGGAAATCAAGCCAGACACTTCCTCTTCCCACGACCTGCTACCCCAATCCATGGTATATGAGCAGCCCTCAAGAGCACTGCAACCTCTGTGCTAAGACACAAGAGGCTCACCCCTCCAAGTCACCCGTGGAACGCATGGTGGTGCTGCCAGCCCAGGACAGGGAAGGCCACTGCCAAGCCCTGATCCAAGATGCAATGGGGCACATGCATCCCACCCCAACCTTTCCAGCACTCACTCATACCTAGGCCCCCACTGGGGCAAAAGGCTGCAGCAGTTATGGGCTGGGGGAGGAAGAAGGAAGATGGTGGAGACTGAGTAGTGCCCGGGCTCCAGGAGGCAGGGAACAGACAGCCAAGATTTGCTTATGCGGACACAGGAACAAGGAACACAGGAGTGAGGCAAGGTTAGAAACATAAATTCAAAGACAAGTTATTAAGAATTTCCAGACTATGACCACAGAGCATCAAACCCCAAACACAGGGCCCTTCATTCACTGTAAGCTCCAGAGGCCAGTCCCGCCCATGCTTGCAGAGTCTGAAACCCAGATTCCCTCACATGCCCAGGCCTTTGCATGTGCTGGTTCCTCTGCCCTCCATTACATACCTTCCCACCTAGTCAGCCTGACAAACTCCTAATCATCCTTCAAAACCCATCAGGGCATTATGTCTCCTGTGAAGTGCTTCCTGCCTGTCCTTCCGTGGGCACTGATTATACTTTCCTTTGTATCCTCACATCATCTTGAGCAAAATTCTAATCATAGTATCAAACTTTATTTGCATTTATCTATTTCAGTCTGACTTTCCCATGAACGTATAAAAAAACTTAAAGGCAGAACATACAGTTTATTCATTTCTATATCCCCAAAGCATAGTAAGTACTCAGCTCTCTGAGTCCTTTCTGGCCTTTGCAGCAGTAGGGTCCTGTGTTGACTTGGTCACTGCTCACCCTGTGGGCATCTGTGGCCAATGCCATTGTGATCCCTTCTCTCAACTCCGTCAGGCCTAGCAGGCCCTTTTGGTTGCATCGGCCCTCCTTCAGCACATCCCTTTGAGGTCTGCACACAACTCCTGTTTGATTTCTGGTTCAGGAAGCTATCCTGCAGCCCTTAATTTCAGCTTCATCAAGATTGGATTGTCCACTCTGACAGTTCTGACTGCTAGGCATATCACCCATGTACCTTCATAAAGCACAGGGGAGCTTCTGGATACTTCCGTATCACACAGGAACCAAAACAGACTCCAGAAAGCCAACTCAGGCCAGGGCCACCACAAAACACAACTTGAAGGGACAGAGCATTCCCAGCAAAGTCTATGTGTATGTGACCTACAGAGTTGTGCAGTGCACATCCTGTATAGCTGTATTCAGCAACCCTAACTCTGGTCTTCCTCTGCCTAATTTCATCACAATGGCAATTTTCTCTGATACAGAGGGCATCCTTCAAGTCTATTTCCTGCAAAACTTCTGCTTTCCACTTTCCTCTCAACATATGTAATATTAATATTTCCCTTCTTCAAGATATTGACTTTGATTATCAACAGGGGAGTAAGTGTAGAGCCATAACCCAAGTGACCAAATACTCTTCTGCTTTCACCTCTCTCTATCTCCCTTCTCCATCCCACAGGCCACTGTGGAGAAAAGGACAAGCTTTTTATCCCTTCCAGTCTGGCTAGACTCCCCCTACACTGCATCCTATTTCATCACAGAGACACTAAAGCCTTAAAGGTGAAGAGGTAGCCTTACAAAGGAAATCTCTAATCACCAGACTTACATCTTGATATGTTAGAAAGGAAATTGAGAAATTCCTTCTCTGACAATGCCTATTTAAGCATACTGTTTTACTCCGGACTAATAAAATCTTACCCTGCGTGTCAAAATCTGACTGCTGAGGGGTACCTCAAAGCATCAGGGTAAACAATAGGATCTATGATCAGACTGCCTGGGCTCATAGCATGACTGTACCTACCACCATGCAGGGCTCTGGTGACGACTGAATTAACACACATAAAGCACTAGTATCTGGCCACTAGTGTGCACTATAAAAGGGGTGGCTCCAATTACTGCCTCTCTCTTTCTCTAAGCATCCCTGCTGGAACTTCTCAGTCCACTGGCAGAATAGACAGGAGTCATGTCCAAAGCTGTGCAAAAGAGAAATTGGATTTTCAAATAGCATTGTTACCCACATGATCTCACTTAACATTCAAAAAGTTAAAAGGCAGTGGAGAGACAACATAATGGACTAGTCAAGAACATACACATCTAACCCCACATAACAGAGTTATTATGAGGATTAAGGAAAATTATATAAACATAGTCCATACATTTGCAGATTCCATATTTGCAAACTCGCCTGCTCACTAAAATGTGTGACTGCAAAATCAGTACTTCAGAGCTTCCGCAGTCATTCACGGGCACACTCAAAGGGGAGCATGTGAGTGACCCAAAGCTCCCCAGCTGGTCAAGCAAGGCCACCCACTCGCTTCTTGTTTCAGCTCCCATAGGAGAAACAACTATCCTATGATGTATGTAATGCCACACTTTTCTCTTTTGTGCTTTTGATTGGTGATTTTGCTGTTTAAACTGTCCCAAGCATAGTGCTGCGGTGCTGCCTGGCGTTCCCAAGCGTGAGAAGGCTGTGACGTGCCTTCCAGAGAAAGTACGAGTGTTAGAGCAGCTTCACTCAGGCATGAGTTATGGCACTGTTGACTGTGAGTTCAATGTTAATGAATCAACAATATATATTAAATAAGGTGTCTTTAAACAGAGACACAAAACAAGGCTATGTATTGACTGGCTGATGAAAATACTATGATCAGAGACTCACAGGAGCATAACCCTGTTATTGTCCCTAGCAACAATCCTTCAGAATTTGCTAATTCAGTTTTCTTAGCAACTTTATAGAACATAACTATTACAAATAACAAGAATCAATTGTACCTACCTGTAGGCATATGTACATATAACGTCTATATAAGTGTGTGGAGATTATATATATATATATATATATATATATATGCCTGGCAAGTAATAGATTGTCAGCAGATGATCATCAATATTACTGTCACTGACCCCATTTAAAGACAAAGAAACTGAGCTACAATGATGTTGAATACCTTATGCAAGCTTGTCCAGATACCAATCATTACTTTTATTATTTGTTTTATTAACAAACCTCCCTGCACTTAGTGGCAGGAAACCACCCCCAAATTTTATTATGCTCATGGATTTTGTGGATCAAGGGCTCTGACAGCGCACGTGGTGGATGACTTGCCTCTGCTCCATAATGTCTGGTTGTTTCCATTTCTACCGAGGAACAAAGGACTATTTAGGAGGCAAACTGCATTATCCTGGTGAGGGCCATTTTGCGAAGATTTTTATCTAGGCCCAGATTTTTCCTCGTGATGGAGGTCGAGTAATGAAACAATACCGAAGAAAGAGCTGAACGGTAACAAGGGTAAATGCTCTGAATAAAAGTGCAGACACCTCGACAAAAACACGTTGCTGTTTCTTTAATTTCAAGATTGCCTGTTGTGCTCCCTCCTTGTAAAGAGATGGGTGGCAGGTTGGGACAGTCAGGCTCCTGGGAAAACTTTGAAACACAGATGTAAATGGATTCTCTTCCCATAAAGCCCAAGATAAAATGCCTCTTGTGCCAGGTGATGGATTAGAATATTCCAGCATGGGTTTATGTTGTCAGCCGATATCAACACAGCACCAATCAGAAGAGATTAGTCTGGCATTGTCAAGATTCTTGTCCAACAATTGTAGTTTAGAACTTAAAAGTGTGCTGTCTCACACTGTATCAACATCACTGTACAATAACATCGAACAAATAGAGGATAAATTGTATGCAGAGAATAATTTTTGACATGCAAGTTTAGATATAACAAAGGAAGCCTTTTAAGATGTCACTGCACTCAGATAAGAAAACACGTCTTTTATCACTTTGACCATGTGTTTGTGGATTCAAAGTATTCAAACAAGTATTCAAAAAACCTCCAGGTAAAGTTTCTAATTTTTAAAAAGAAGACATTATTAACTCATGAAGGAGAGAAATTTCACCTTTCACCAACTTAATCCACATGTGCTTTAGACTATTTGATACTTTCATTCATGTTCTTCTTAGTCTCACTTTCACAAAGAGCTCGTAAAATATGTACCTGTACCAACAGAAATTGGGTGTCTTGTTCCATGAAGCTCTGTAATCCCTCAGAGCTTCAGAAGTTGAACTCTGGCTCCTGAAGAAGCAGATTTGGGTCATTTTACAAACCTCTGTCTAGATAGAATCCAAAAAAATATCTCCCTATTCTGACTATAGGAGAGAAGAAACTTCCCATGGCTGCCAACATCTTGAACAAAAAAAGAAAAAAAATCAACCCTGGGGTTTTGATATGATCGAATAACACCCAGCTATAAATTTTTCTATAGGTCCCATTTGCCCACAAGTGAATCACAGGTCCTGCCCAGATTCAAAGGGAGGGAACCACACAAGGATGATGTATTAGTCAGGATTCTCCAGAGAAAAAGCACCAACATAATATAAATGTAGACATCTAAGAGATTTATTATGAGGATAGGCTCACATGGTTATGGAGGCTGAGAAGTCCCATGATATGACATCAGCCAGGTGGAGACCCAGGAAAGCTGGTGGTTTTGTTTTTTTAAGAGAGCGTCTCACTCTGTTACCCAGGCTAGAGTACGGTGGCATCATCATAGCTCACTGCAACCTCAAACTCTGAGGCTTAAGCAATCCTCCCTCCTCAGCCTCCTGAGTAGCTGAGAATACAGGTACACACCACCACACCCAGCTAATGTTTCTATTTTTTTAGAAACAGGCTCTTGCTGTGTTGCTCAGACTGGTCTTGAACTCCTGGCCTCCAGAGATTCTCCTGCCTCAGCCTCCCAAAGTGCTGGTATTACAAGCATGAGTCACCACACTCAGCTCAGTTCTGTGTTTTGGAAAACTCATTCAGTCAGGGTGCAGAATGAATGGATTAGAGAAAAACAAAAACAGAGACAGGGAGACCAGTTAGGAGACTGCTGTAATGATCTAGGCAAGCCACGACAGTGGATAAGATGGAGCCAAAGAAAATGAGGAGAGTAAATGAATATGAAATTAATTTCATATTCATGGAGGAGGAGGTTGAATTAATAAGATTCAGTGATTGACAGGACAGGAAGATAAGAGAAGGTCGAAAACTATTCCCAAACTTTTGGCTTTGGCAGCTGCCTTGTTCTAGTGATATTTCTGTACAACCAGTATCCTCTCTGGTTCAATACCCACAAGGAGACCATAACTGTGGCCTGATTCAGCCTATTGCTCACATAATCAAGGTCCAAGTTTCCCGCCTTGGAACATACCAGTGAGCTTTATTTTCCACAGCCCTAACAAAACCAACGTCTGAGTGAGAGTTACTTCTATTAACTCACCACAGTCTAGGACTACATTTAGCCACCCTGCCATAGCATATGGCAGCAGTTAGGGTACAGATGCCAGAACTTCTAGGCTCCGCCGCCACAGGATCTTGGGCAAGTTACCCCATATCTTTGTGCCTCAGTTTCCCTAACCGGAAAATGATGATGATAAATCTACCTCATGGGTCATTCTGTCAGTAATTGAGTTGCTACAGAGTGTTTAACACAATGCCTGACTCACACATAATATGTACTGAATAAAATTTGTTGAAGAAGACGATATTACTATTTATATAAACCCAAATTTCCCAAATGCAGATGAGGATGAAGTTTTCATCAGTCTGCTACAAAACTGTTCATATAACATTTCCAACTGTCTTTTCTTAGGAATGATTGCTCTTTCTCTGGGATTATAGCCTTCCTATTTGGTCAGGGGAGGGGTGGTAATATCCTTTCCTTTATAAAATGATGATGATAGTAAAGAATAGTTGGTTTGATATTCTTTTCACATCCATACTTACAAAGTAAAAGTTGGCAGTTCTTGGCCAATCACCAAAATAATTTTGAAATCTTATCATTCTATAAAACCCAAAAGTCCAATAATCCCTGATAAAGATAATAGCATGAAGGACATGGGTATCACCAAAGCTCTATTGTAACAAGGAAACACGTTATACCAGATGGTAACTTGAATTCAAAGAAATAAATGGAAAGAATCAGAAAAGGTTAAAAAAAGAAGAATGAAAAGAATGTTAATATGACAAATTCAATAAATACATAATTTGCTTTCCTTTCTTCTCTCAGCTTTTTTAAAAAAGACAAAAGAGACTGGGAGCAGTGGCTCACACCTGTAATCCTAGCATTCCAGGAGGCCGAGGCAGGAAGATCACCTGAGGTCAGGAGTTCGAGACCAGCCTGAGCAAGAGTGAGACCCCATCTGTACAAAAAATAGAAAAATTAGCTAGGCGTGGTACACGCCTGTAGTCCCAGCTACTCAGGAGGCTGAGGCAGGAGGATAGCTTGAACCTAGGAGTTTCAGACTCTGTCTCAGAAAAAAAAAGACAAATAATTATATAAAATAATAATTTTAACAATGTACATAGACATTGTATGCAAAACAATTATAGTATAAAAAAGAGAAAGGAATAAAACTTTACAGCAGTAAAGTTTCTATATTTCATTGGAATTTAGTATAAACATAAAGTAAATTTATGTAATATAATATGTATAGTGTAAGCCATAGGACAAATTGAAAATAATTTTTAAAATCATAATTTAAAAATTATTAAAGTAATTAAAATATTACACTAGAAAAATATTCACTCAGTGCAAAAGAAGGAAGCAAGTAAGGAACAGAGGAACAAAGAAGGCATGAGGCACACACAAAAAAGAAAAGATCAATTATAAATCTAACCATATTAATAACATTAAATTGAATTGTATTATACAATCTAATCAAAAGGCATAAATTATCAGATTGAGTTTTTTTTTAAAGTAAGATCCAACAATATGATGTCAACAGGAGATATATTTTATATTTAAAGGTACAAACCGAATAAAAGCAAAGTGATGAAAAAAGATATACCATATAAACAGAAACCATAAGAGAGTTGAAGTAGATATACTAATCATACAAAGTAGACTTTAATACAAAATTTAACTAGAGATGAAGAACATTTCCTAATGATAACAGAGTTAACTCATCAGGAAGACATAACAACTATAAACATATGTGCACCCAAAAACAGAGACCCAAAATACATGAAGCAAAAATTGGCACAAATGAAGGGGGAAATGGACAATTAAACAATAACAGTTACAGACTTCAATATCCTCCTTTCAATAATGAATCCAACAAGCAATCAGAAGATCAATGTGAAAATAAAAGACTTGACAATCATTATGGAGTACCTAGACCAACAAATACCTGTGGACATCTACAACACTATACCCAGTAACAGCAGAATACACAGTCTCAAGTGTACCTAGAATATGTGCTAGGCCATAAGACAAGTCTCAGTAAATTTAAAAGGATTAAAATCATTCAAAGTATCTTCTCCAACCACAATGGAATTAAATTAGAAATCAACAGAAAGACATTTGAGAAATTTACAAATGTGTGAAAATTAAATAGCACACTCCTAAATGATAAATGGATCAAAGAATCACAAAGAAATTGTATAGTTGTAATAGACTATATTTAAAAAGAAAAAATATCTCAAATAAACCACCTAACTTTCCACTTCAAGAAATTGAAAGTAGAGCAAACTAAACCCAAATCAAGCAGAATGAATACAATAATAAAGATTAGAATGGAAATGAATAGAAAATAAAGAAAAAAGAAAAAATCAATGATACTAAAATTTGGTTCTTTGAACAGATCAACAAAATTGACAAACCTTTAGCTAAACTGATCAAGAAAAAGTGAAGACTTTAGTAAAATTAGAAATGAAAGAGGCAGAATTATTACCAACAGAAATAAAAAGAAATACTATGAACAACTATATGCCATTAGACAACTCAGATGAAATGAACAGATTCCCAGGAAGACTCAAACTTCTTAAACTTTCTTAAGAAAATCTAAATAAACCTATAACAAGTAAAAAGGTTGAATTATTAATTTTTAAATCCACAAAGAAAAGCCCAGGTCTAGATGACTTCATTGGTGAATTCTATCAAACATTTTTAAAAAATATTTATACCAATCCTTCACAACCCCTTTTTAAAAATAGAATAGGAGGGAACACCTCCTAATTCATGCTATGAAACCAATATCACCCAGATATCAAAACCAATACCAGTAAAAGCTATCATAAAAACAGAAAACTTCAGGCCAATATTTCTTATGAATATAGATTCAAAAAATCCTCAACAAAATACTATCAAATGAATCTAGCAAATATAAAAAGGATTATACTGAATGATCAAGTGAGATTTACCCCATGAGTGAAAAGTTGTTTATCATCTAAAATCAACTGATGTAATACACACCATCAGTAGAATAAAAGACAAAACCCATATGATTATCTCAACAGATGCCAAAAGTGCATTGACAAAATTGCCTTTATGATAAAAACACCCAGAAAACTAGGAATAGAAAGAAACTTCCTCAACCTGATAAAAGACATCTACAAAAAAACCACAGATAAAATCATACTTAACAATGAAAGACTAAATGCCTTTCCCAAGATTAGGAACAAGACAAGAATGTCCACATTCACCATTTCTAATAAACATTGTACTAGAGATTCTAGCCAGGGCAATTAGGCACTAAGAAGAAATAAAAGGCATTCATAATAGAAAAAAGTAAAACTATCTCTATTCACAAAGGACATGATCTTTTGTATAGAAAAATCCTATAATCCACTAAAAAAACTATTACTACTAATGAATGAGGTCAGCAAGATTGCAGGATATGAGATCAATAAATTAATACAAAAAAATCAGTTGTATTTATACATAGTAACAATAAGCAACTCAAACATGAAATGAAGAAAACAAGTCCATTTACAATAGTGTAAAAAATATTAAGAATAAATTTAACAAAAGAAGTACAAAACTTATATTCTGAAAACTATAAAACATTAATGAAAGAAATTTAAGAAGACCCAAATCAGGGGTGGGAAACCTGCAGCCCTAAGGCCACATGTGGCCTTCTAGGTCCTTAAGTGTGGCCTTTCAACTGAATCCAAATTTTACAGAACAAATCCATTTATTTTTATAAATACGTTTTTGTTCATCTTTTATATTTTTATTTTTTTTAAATGAACATATTTAAAATACCAAAGAATAAAATAAGTTTCAATGAAATAATCCTCCCAGATTGACTGGCACAATTAGAACATTAGTAAGCCATAAGGGCTAAATTAATGGCTGCTACATTCATGATTCAGTTCTAACTTCCCCCACCTGACTGGTGCCATTACTGCAAGAGGCTGGTTGGCCACAGTTTATGGGAGTCAAGTACGCCAGTCTGTTACCAGCTTTTGACAATGGTGCACTGCATTTCCCTCGAAGTAGAATTTGTAAATAGTTACACAACTTGACAGTATTTTTTAATTCTATCCACTTAATAGCCCATCATGTCAAAGAAGAGCAAGAGAACCCTGAAGGAAGAAAACAGATTTTTAATGAGGACTGAGAATTGCAATATTATCTTGTTTCTGCTAAAGATAATTTGTTTGCTTTGTGATACTGCAATATCAACATTAAAGAAATTCATTGCTCATCAGCATTATCACACTCATAAGGCCCACAAATATTTTCAATTAGAGGGAGAGTTGCAAAAGGTTGTACTGCAGAAATTAAAAGATGAAAAAGCAAAAGCAAAGACAATTCTTTGAAGCAGAAATAAGACCTGGAAACAATGCCACTGAAGCAACTTATAAAGTAGTTTATATGCTTGGGGGAAAAAAGGGAAGGCATTCAGTGAGGCAGAAATTGTAAATGAATACATTGTCGAAGTTGTAGGATGCTTACACCTGGATAATGTTTCAAAGTACAAACAAATGCCTCTTTCAAGGAGAACCATAACTGTTCAGAAGCATGAATTAGCCTTGAACTTAACAGAACAACTTCATGCAATACTTCAAAAGGAAAATATATGTTATTCAATTGCTTTGGATGTATCAACTGATACTATTGACATGGCTCAGGTTTTTTTTACTTCGTTCAGGCCATAACAGAAGATTTTCTTTGCTACAAAGAGTTACTCTCCAGGCACTCTTGTGAACAGAACTGGAGGAATAGAAATCTTCAACAACGTTCAAGATAAATGTCATGAAGTTGGACTGAATTTGGTAAATTTGGTGAGTGGATGTGCAGATGGTGCACCTTCCATGACAGGAAAACATGAAGGGTTTATTGCACAGAAAAAGTATTAACAGATCCAGACGTTCTCATTTCTTTTCATTGTATCTTACATCAGCAAAATCTCTGTGCTAAAAGCTACCATTTTAAGTGATACTTTGCAACAAGTTATAAGTGTTGTTAATTATATTCACGCAAATGTAACACAGCATCATCAGTTTCATAACATGCTAAAGTGAAGGATAAGGTATTCAGTATGGGTTTGCTATATCATTCTAAAGGGTGTTGGCTATCACAAGGACAGGTATTAGCCAAACGTTTCTCTCTGTGAGAACAGATATTTAAATTCTTTGAACAACAGAATCAGCAATGTGAATTATTGAAAGAAGATTTCTATAGGAATGCAGCACTTCAGTGTGATATCATGTCAAATCAAAACGACTTGAATATTTCTTTGCAAGGTAAAACTAAGTCTATATATAATATGTGGTAAAAAAAAAAAAAAATCCAAGCATTTTGAAAAAAGCTATCTATTTTCAAGCTATCTTTTTCTTCAAAAGCAAATTTCAGATGAACATTTTCCCTGGTTAGCAAAGGTCATTGATGAGCAGGATGATATATACAAATCATTTGAAGAATATGCAGCTGCTATAGACCTATTAATTGGAGAACACAATGAAAGGTTCACTAACTTTGAGTATCATGACATCACACTCCAATTAGCATTTCAGCCTCATCTAGTTGATATCACCAAGGCACCTAAAGAACTACAGATGAGATTTAGTTCTCAGTAGATGACATTTTAAAGTCATTGTTTGATGCCAAGAAAGATCCAATTGAAATATGGAAAAACGTGGTAGAATACCCATGTCTTTGGCAATGTGTCTGAAAAATACTTTCTTGCTTTTCAACCACTTATTGTTGTGAATCTATATTCTCCTACCTAACCCAAATCAAAACACACTTAAGGTCACAAATGACTGATACCCAGCTAGAAGATAGGTACTGAAAGGGCGGATCTCTATGCTGCAACCAAATATTCAAATGCTTTCCAACAAAAAGCAGACAAAATATATATATATATATATCAATAGCTTGTGTTGGCAAAGATATGGAGAAATTGCAGCAAACCCATTCTTTGCTGGTGGGAATATAAAATGGTACAGTTGTTTTGACAGACAGTCTGGAAGGTCCTCAAATGGTTAACCAGAGATAGCCACTGACCGAGAAATTTCACTCCTAGGTATATAACCAAGAGAAATAAAAACATATGTCCACAAAAAATCTTGTACATGAACATTTATAGCAGTGTTATTCATAATAGCCAAAAGGTACAAAGAGCCCAAATGTCCATCAGTTGATGGATGGATAAATAAAATGTGATATATCCATACAATGGGCTATTAATTAGCAATAAAAATGAAGTGCTGATGCATGCCAAAACTTGAATGAACCTTGAAAACCTTCTGCTCAGTGGAAGAAGCCAGTCATAAAAGGTTACATATTATATGCTTCTACTTATATGAAATATTATAAATAGGAAAGTCTATAGAGAAATCATATGTATATATAGATGTATCTAGATATAAACAGCTAATGGGTACAAGGCTTCTTTTTGGAATGATGAAAATGTTATAAATTTAGATTGTAGTGATGATTGCACAATCTTATATACCAAAAACCCTTGGATTGTACACTTAAACTGAATTACATGGCAATTTCAATATTTCAATGACAATTTTTTCTAAATGGACAAGAATCATCTGGGCAGAGAGTAAGGAAGAGAAGGTAGAGTTTTCAAGCAAAGACAGAAATACCCAAGAGGCCTACGTGACAGGAGTCTAATTAGCAAGAAAAAATAGTGGGAGAAAATGTTAAAAATATAACCTGCTAGCACTCGTGTGCACAGATGGAAGCAAAGCTCAATAGAAATCAAGCAGGTGGAAGGGAAGGGGAGATGGGTGAAATCACACCTAACGGGTACAGTGGACACTATCTGGGTGATGGGCACTCTTACAGCTTTGACTCAAGCAGTACAAAAGCAATCCGTGTAACCAAAACATTTGTACTCCCATGACATTCTGAATTTTTTTTTAAAAAAGGCAGATAGCACCTCAAGGGGATACTTAAAATCTTTGTAAAACGATTCATTTGTGAGGTAGTCCTTGGAAATAATGAGATTTGAAGTGTGGTAGGGTACACCTTTCTGTTCAGTATCACTTCTTAAATCTCACACAAGACTACCATTTCTGACAAGAAATAAGACTTTTTAATGAAAAAAAAAAAAAATAAGTTAGTACCAGAGTTGTAGGCCCTCAAATAGCTGGCAGAGATGTTTTGCGTGTTTTCCTATCAATGACAGGAGACAAGTGGATGTTACATTATCTGTGAAACATTTCCTCCCCCAAATAAACACAGCAGTTTGCTTTCCAAGGCAAACTATGAGGAGCTATGATGACTAGGATCGAATCGTCTTTCAGAAATAGAGGACTTAGTAAAACAATCTCCCTATTAGCAAGTATATTCCCATAGTAGTTTCAGGTTTGTTTATTTTCCTCTTACACAGCTGCCCACATTCTTCTAACCCATACTTTACCCATATGGATAAACATTCCTGAACCCTTTGCTTTGAGAATTGCAGGTTTTATTTGCACT